>NC_138903.1:5449633-6649633 GCF_965194825.1 Balaenoptera physalus
CTGAGTATAAAAGAGGTGGGTCATGAAAGTAGTTGCTCCCTTCTGTATAGAGGATATGCTTCCACAATTTCACAAGCCTCGCTTAGAGACCTTGTATGTTAAACCTGGATCAGAGAGTGTCAAATGAAACAAAAAAGGATTCTACAAGTGTTAATGATCCGAAACCTGCTTTGCCCGTGTGGAATTATTAGTGAAGTTTGATACTAGGTAAGATTTCAGAGTGAATCTCATTTGATAATCCAGTGCATCTTATCTTCATGCTGATTTTATTTTAGTAGATATTCCTCACCTTTGTCCATAAACACAAATATGTCATCTTAGTGTTTCGTACCATAATGTTCACTTAGCTCTGTCATATTTTTTTTTAAAGAAGAAAGACTCCACATTAAAGCACAAAGCATCCAACTTTAGAAGATAAAAGAAGAAATAGTAGAGATAGGTTTCTTTAAGAGTAAACTTCCCTTTCCTCTGAGTTCCGTTTTTATCTCTTTTTGTTTGTTTTCCGTGTATTCGTCTTGTTAAAACTTAGGCTATTTGGTCGTCCTGAGCTAGCCAGTGCATCTGGACAGTGACACACTAAAATGTCACCTGACAGCTTTTGTTTTCTCATGGTGGACTTTAAAACAGAATCGTTTTCATCATAGTGAAAGCAGGACAGTTTTATTAAATATATGCATAACTTTAGTGCACATTTACACTAAACATTTTTATAAAATAAAAAGATTGAGACATTCCCACTTTCCAGGAACACCCTCAATTTCCAAGTCCTGACTGGCTTTTCTACCACAAGCGCCCAAACCATCCTCAATTTATGAAATGACTCACAGGAGGGTATAATCACGTTGGGGCATCATGTAATGGTGTTTTTATCTTACTAACTCTTTCTGTGAAGTACGAACCAATCTCAGCTTTTTTTTCCATACTGCCAAAGGAGTACATGCATTGTCCTATGTAAATGAAACAGTTTAATTTGCATAACCTTTTAAAATTTCGTACCTTCTAAATTTTGGTGCCATTCAGCAAAGCTGTGTCCCCTTGTTCTAAAGTTCTCTACTGGGGAACAAAGTCTGTCAAAATCTGGCCTCACTTTTTTTTTTTTTAATTGAAGTCTAGTTGATTTACAATGCTGTGCCAGTCTCTGCTGTACAGCAAAGTGACTCAGTTATACACATAGAGACATTCTTTTTTTAAAAATTCTTTCCCATTATGGTTTATCCCAGGAGATTGGATACAGTTCCCTTTGCTCTACAGTAGGACCTTGTTGTTTATCCATTCTAACTGTAATAGTCTGCATCTACCAACCCCAAACTCCCACTCCATCCCTCCCCTCCCCACCCTCCCCCTTGGCAACCAACAATCTGTTCTCTATGTCTGTGTCTGTTTCTGTTTTGTAGATAAGGTCATTTGTGTCATATTTTAGATTCCATATATAAGTGATATCATATGATATTTGTCTTTCTCTTTCTGACTTACTTCACTTAGTATGATCATCTCTAGGTCCATGTTGCTGCAGATGGCATTATTTCATTCTTTTTTATGGTTGAGTAATGTTCCATCGTATATATGTACCATAGTGGCTGCACCAATTTACATTCCCACCAACAGTGTAGGAGGGTTCCCTTTTCTCCACACCCTCTCCAGCATTGGTTATTTGTAGGGCTTTTTGATGATGGCCATTGTGACTGGTGTGAGGTGATACCTCATTGTAGTTTTGATTTGCATTTCTCTAATAATTAGCAACATGGAGCATCTTTTCATGTGCCTGTTGACCATCTATATGTCTTCTTTGGAGAAATGTCTATTAAGGTCTTCTGCACGTTTTTTGATTGGGTTGTTTGGGGTTTTTTTTGTTGAGTTGCATGTGCTGTTTGTATATTTTGGAGATTAAGCTCTTATTGGTCGCATCATTTGCAAATATTTTCTCCCATTCCGTAGGTTGTCTTTTTGGGTTTTTTGTTTATTTGTTTGTTTTATGGTTTTCTTTGCTGTGCAAAACCTTGTAAGTTTGATTAGGTCCCATTTGTTTATTTTTGTTTTTATTTCTATTGGCCTCACTCTTTTTCAGATTACCTTTGTTCATCCTCTCCCTTGTCTCCACCTTGGCCGTGTTGAAACTGTCCCCAGGCTTTGTCACACCGTGCATCTTCATTAAGTTCCTTGACTCACCCCAAGAGAATGAAAAATTTACAATGCATTTGGTAAGTTTTTAACCCTTCAAGACCAGTCAATCTCTTCCTGCCTTCTCTGCCCACAATACTATGTAGTTCCATTCTCTCTCCCTTCCCCTGAGGAATTAATACTTAACCATTTACATGTTTTCCTTTCTGAACTGAGAACCTCAAAGGTAGAGAAGGAGCCTACATCATCTTTCTGTTCCCAAGGTCAGCGCAGCACAGTACCAGACTCTTAGCAGAAGTGCAGTCAATGAATAAAGAGTGAGTGAATATATGGCAAGGAGGTTAGTGGACAAACGCCCAGCCTCCATATAGTGTAAGGAGAGAGGGGTCGTGATTCTTCTTGTACGTGTAATATCTGCCCGGGCACTACTGTCTGCAGTGTCCGGAAACAAAACATTAAAAAAAAAACTCCACAGTGACACAAACCATTGTTCAAAGACTGTTTTTACAAAGACAGAAATGAATTAGCTCCTTTATCAATTCTCAAAACATGCCATTTTATGCTAAAATATGATGCCATTTTAATGAGATAGTTGTCATACTTGAGGTAATTGTGTCTATCCACAGAATAAAATTGTTTCTATAATGGAAATCAAACAAAATACCACAAGATGTACGTGTTCACTCAGCCTGAACTTCCTGAAATACTTTTCTTGAGATATCATTGGTGTTTTACACTTTCTCTGTCCTCGCCGTATAATTATGCATTATACAGATGGAATATCAGTTACAGAAATCGTTTCTGAATGTTACAGGGAAATTATGTGCAAAGTTCTTTGAGTTGATTGTGAGCTGCTGTTAAACTTGTCTGGTTTTTTAATGTGTGGAAGGGCATGTTGAGTGGTGATAAAACTGTGCTTGTTTACGTGGAGTTCTGTGCTTGTCCCGTCTTCGCAATGGAAACTGAATTGTTCTCCCCCTGCCCATCCTGTCTTTCACGCACATCATTGCAAATGCACTGCCCAGGGGGGCTGAGTCTCCAGTTATTTTTACGTACTCAGCACCCAATACACTGATTGTGTGTTGCATAGTATGTGCTCATTAATTTTTTAAAATGAATTAATGTAGTGAAGAGAAATGCAGGCTCTATAGATGAAGAAAACTCAAATATACCAACAGGTTGATCGTGATAAATTAAAAACAAAATAATTTCTTTTTTTTTTCTTTTCACATTTCAGTATGTCTTCACATTTCTAAAGGTTAAAAAAAAAAACCCTCTCAGGACCCTCGGCTCAAATCGTAGCCCAGTTGTGACCTGTGAGCCTGTTAGAAAGGCAGATCCTCGGTCCTCTCTCCAGAGCTGCTGAATCTGAATTTCCAGCTTAACAAGATCCCCATGTGTTTCATATGCACATTTAAGTTTGAGAAGCACTACTCCAACACATTTTGTCTAAATATCTAACAAAATGTGTCTCCATTAAGAAAAGATGTACTTGATACTGCTAACACCACTTTCAGTTTTCTTACTGTAAATTCAAAATACTGAGAAATACTTGGTGGAAAGTGTCACTGCCTATTTTACTGGACCATGGAGAAGGTCACATTTCAGACAGCCTAGAAGGTGGTGAAGAAGCAGCCGTGTGGCTTTCTGGGGAAGAGCATTCTGAGAAGCAGGCATCGTCCATGCCTTGGAAGGGTGACTGGAGTGTCCAAGGGTCAGCTCAGGGCTTATGTGGCCCCTTGCCATGGGTGGAATGAGCAAGAGGAGAAGAGTGGCGAGAAGTCACGGAAGGGGGTCACGTAGGGCCTGGCAGCACTTTGTAAGGACGCTGATGTTTACTGGCAGGAACATGGTGAACCACGGGAAGTTTGGGCCAGAGGCTGGCATCATCTGTTCTGTGAGTCTCTGCCTGCTGTGTTGGTGGTCATCTGTAGGAGGGAAAGTTTGGAAGGAGGAATCCAATTAGCCTGTGACTGCTGTCCCCCAGGAGGGCAATGGTGATGCTCTAGAGAGGGTGGGGAAGGAAGCAGATGCTTTGTGTCCTTGGAAGATGGATGCTATAGGGCTTCAGAAAGCAATGCATGGGTGGCTATGAAGAAAAGAAAGAGCTCACAGATAGTTCCTGAGTCTTGGTCTGAGTAGAGTTGACACAAACAAAGGTGGAGAAGAGTGCAAGGGAAGCAAAGACCTTTTCTTTTTCCTTTTTCCATGTATGTGTGTGTTGGTGGTGGGGGGGCGGGATTATGGCGTGGGTGAAGTGATGAGGACATTAGCTTTTTTTTTTAAATTAATTAACTTATTTATTTTTGGCTGCGTTGGGTCTTCACTGCTGCGTACGGGCTTTTCTCTAGTTGCGGCGAGTAGGGCTACTCTTCGTTGAGGTGCGTGGGCTTCTCATCGCGATGGCTTCTCTTGTTGCGGAGCACAGGCTCTAGGTGCGTGGGCTTCAGTAGTTGTGGCACGTGGGCTTCAGCAGCCGTGGCTCGCAGGCTCTAGAGCGCAGGCTCAGTAGTTGTGGCGCACGGGCTTAGTTGCTCCGCGGCATGTGGGATCTTCCCGAACCAGGGCTAGAACCCGTGTCCCCTGCATTGGCAGGCTGATTCTTAACCACTGTGCCACCAGGGAAGTCCCGACATTAGCTTTTGACATGTTGAGATTAGGATGAGTAGTTTCTTCTTCCTCATGGCTGAATAAGCCATTTGTGACAACATGGATGAAACTTGAGGGCATTCTGCTAAGTGAAAGAAGTCAGGCAGAGAAAGAAATGCTGTTATGTGGAATCTTAAAAGGCAGAACTCACAGAAACAGAGAATAGAATGGTGGTTGCTAGGGCTTTGGGGCATTGGGGAAATGGAGACATGATGGTCAAAGGGTACAAACTTCCTAGTTACGAAGATGAGTAGAAGTTCTGAGGTCTAACGTACAGTATGGTGACTGTTATTACCAATTCTGCATTATGTACTTGGAAGCTGTTAAGAGGGCACATCTTAAATGTTCTCACCATAAAAAGGGAATGGTAATTATGTGAGGTGATGGAGGTATTAACTAACCCTACTGTGGTCATCATTTCACTATATGTATGTGTATCAAATCATCACCCTGTACAACTTAAACTTACAGTATGTTATATGGCAATTATGTCTCGATAAAGCTGGAAAAAAAGATGGAGATGAGTGTTAGGCATCCATGTAAAACTACTAATAGAGAGTTGAATGCATGAATCTAGCATTCAGGGGAGAGATACAACCTGAAGATAGAAGTATTATCGGCAGACAGGTAAGGTTTCAAGCCATCAGGCTAGCTGAGATCCTGGAGGGAGTACATGTAGATAGGAAATAATAAATATTCATAGACTAAGACTGGACCACCGCAACGTTTCAAGGTTGTGAAGGTAAGGAAAAGAGACGAAGGAGCCTGGGGAGAAACACCCGGTGAGGGAGGGAGGAAAGGAGCAGAGAGAAAGTGGCCAAGGTAGGCACTTGAGGAAAGCTTTCCAAGGTGGGGAAAGTGATGCTTGTATCAAATGATGCTGGTGGGTCGAGTCCACGGAGGACTGAGTTTGGCATTGCCTACAGCAGCACGGAGGTCACTGGTGACCTCAGAAACTCCAGTGTCGCTGGAGAGGTGTGAAGCAATCCTGGTTTAAGAGAAACATGGAAAAGAGAATTAATCGGAAGGTGACAAAATAAATCATTTTTCCCCGAGATGCCTTAATGTCAAGGAGAGAGCTTTGGGGCAGTTCCTGAAAGAGAAGGTGGGCATAGAAAGAGATTTGTGTTTTCCCTTTTAGCGGGGTGCAGGGTTATGCTAGGAGAGTCATAGCCCACTTCTGAATTGGAGGGCTCTAGTTCAGCATGCATATGGATAACCATAGAAAGAGAGGGAGAATCGTGGGGGTGATACAGAAGTCCATTCTGGTGTGTTTTCAGTCATGGGAGCATGGGTGGTCTGAGGTCATGAGAGGGGACGGTGGGTGCTGTGGGCTTGAAGGCTGGTAAGTGGGTAGCCTGGAAGGCAGAGCTTGAGGAGTCTCTCTACTGATGGCGCAGATTTTCCCCCTGACGTAGGAAGGTCATGAACTGAGACCAAGGATGGGGAGAAGGGATTGGACTACTGGAGCCTGGAGGAGAGAGGAGAAGGTGGGATCCTGTAGATCCCTGGAGGAGAGAGGAGAAGGTGGGATCCTGTAGATCCCTGGAGGAGAGAGGAGAAGGTGGGATCCTCTAGATCCCTGGAGGAGAGAGGAGAAGGTGGGATCCTCTAGATCCCTGCCAGTCAGAGTGTGGTCTGCACGCCAGCAGCATCAGTGTGACCCGGGGGTTATGTGTGTATCACCAGCCTCTCCTGCACTGAACAAACCAGAATCTGCACTTTATCAAGATGTCTAGGTGATTTCTAAGTTCTCAGATTTGCACTCCATTTGTAGGTGTTCTACATTTTAGTTTTCTGAAAAAGATGTAAAAGGAAGTTTTTAAGAGTTGAATGTACTGCTTTGAACTATGCTTCTTTTACTGTAGTCATCAGATTTTCCCATCAGAGTTAAGCAAACATCTGATAATATAATGGATTCCCCATCCTGTGTGTGTGTGTGTGTGTGTGTGTGTGTGTGTGTGTGTGTGAACATGTATGCATGGGATTGATTTTATTGTTTGAGCTGAATAAACTCAAAAACTCATCAGTAAATCTATGTGACCCCAGAGCCTTGACTATCATTTCTTTTCTTTTTTTGTGGCTTTATTTCCTTTTTCTTTTTCTTTTTTTTTTTTTTTACTGTTATTGCTTTATACAGATTTCCAGCTTCTTCTAAAATTCTTGATTTAATTTTGGCCATTTATATTTTTCAAAGATATTGTCCCTTCTCTAAAATTTTCCAATTTATCTGTAGGGATTTGTACATAGTAGTGCCTTATAAATCTTTCATCTCTTCTCCGTGTCTGCCATATTCAGTTCCTCATGCCTAATTGTATTGATTTCTTTTTCTGCTTTTTTTCATGCCTTTTCATTAAATTTTACAAAGTTGTCTATTTTTTTAAAAAGTATTTTTTTAACATTATTTATTTATTTATTTATTTATTTATTTAATTTTATTTTTGGCTGCGCCATGTGTTAGTTGTGGCACGTGGGGATTTTCATTGAAGCACACGGGATCTTTCATTGCGGAGCGTGGGCTGTTCCCTGCAGCACGCAGGCATCTCTTTAGTTGTGGCATGCGGGTTTTCTCTCTCTAGTTGTGGCACGTGGGTTTAGGGCGCATGGGCTCTCTAGTTGTGGTGCATGGGCACCAGGGCATGTGAGTTCTGTAGTTTGCAGCATGCAGGCTCTCTCATTGAGGCGCGTGAGCTCAGTAGTTGTGGTGCATGGGCTTAGTTGCCCCCCGCGGTATGTGGGATCTTAGTTCCCCGAACAGGGATCAAACCCACATTCCCTGCATTGGAAGGTGGATTCTTTACCACTGGACCACCAGGGAAGTCCCGAGTTTTGTCTATTTTACTGATTGATTCAAAGAATAATTTCCTGGGCTTATTTATAATCATTCAGTTTTCTTTTTCTATTTTATGAAATTTAAAAACTTATATATAACATCTGTCCAGTAAACAAATTAGACAAATTTTTTTTTCAGTTCAAATCATTTATTTATAGATATATTTTTTTCCTAACACAAAACTGACCACTTACTTAAGTCTTAAGTATTCATTTCTGTGTTTTAAACTTTTAGACACATTCATTTGTGATTTAGATTTGGAGCAAATTTAACTATGTTGTTATCTACTTAGTCAACAGTGTGGTCTGGTTAATATACCAGAGCCATTCTCTGTAAAATGTCAGAGCAGGGCTGTGGTTTCAAGAAGCTTACAGTTTTATTTTACTTAAATAGAGGTGTAGCATACTTGCTAATATTATTTGTATGGATACCTTATTCCTTTTTTATTTAGTAAAATTAGACTGTACATGTAGGAACAAGGAGGGACAAGCAGTTATTAGAGAGTACCTGTGTGACATTTGATAGCTCTCTGCAAAGATGTTTTCCTGTGCGTTTATGTGCAGACGCCATCCACCTACATGTATTTAAATTAACCTCAGAGTATATATGTACTGTCTTAATCACCTGCTCTGTTTGCTTCTTCTCAGTTCAATAGTGGAGAAAGTGATGGGGTTAGGGAGCCTGGAATTCAAATTCTCAGCCTGTCCCTGTGCTTTGTAACAAGAAGCACATTTCTTATCCACTCTGAAAGACTCCCCCCTCCCCAAGTATTTTCTGTGGAAGACAGAGGTAGTCACACCTACCCCCCAGGGATGATGTGGAGATCATGGTGTTGAGCAGTTTCTACCTTAGGAAATCGGCATCGGTGTCAATGGTTGTTTTACAAGCATCGCCTGTTATACCTTAGCTTGCTTCGATCCTTATTATTATAAACAAATTATTTCTAAATCCCTCAATAGGCACTTTGAGTATTTATCTGACAATCTTTGCATTTTCTAGAAGTCCAATTGGTCAATAAAAGGCCTGAAAGGGTTTTAAATTGATAACCCTTCTGAAAATTCAATAGTTGATATGATAAACAATACTTGACATTATAATACCACATTTTCATAGGTGAAACAAATCCTGTCGTTTCAATATGAGCTCATTTGAATGCCGGGAGTTTAAACATCTATTCTTCAGGAATATTGAGTAAGAATACACCCATGAAAAGTGAGTCCATGTAGCTCTCTCCAACCCAGATTCTTTGAAAGAATTAGGCCCTAAAATAATGATTTTTCTTCTGTGCATCTACATTACTACGAGTTTTAAGAAAATAGTCACTAAAATCATGTTTTTACTATTTTCTGGTGCACATAAACTACCTGGTTGAGAAGAAATAGGAAAATTTGATTCAAATTCATTTAATATATTTAAGATGAATTTTCTTTAAAAATGATTTTGGAAAATTTGGTGAATTGAATATATTCAAAGGCGGTAAATTGCCTTAGAAGAACTAACTGGTTTTCAGTAATTTGGCATTAGATGAATTAAATTGTGAAAATTTGGTTATTTAATAAATAGATTTAGAGCCACACAGTTTCATATACAGTAATTAATTAAATTTTATTAATTATTCACATTTTCCTTGTTTATTTTTGCCTTTTAATCTGTCAGGAGCAGAAAATGTTACATCTTCCAATGTCATGTTTCTGTTAATTTGCAAATTATTTTTTCTTTTTTAGGTTTACATTTCCCGGAACTCATTAGTTCCCACGTTTATCTATATTTAGTTCACTGTGCATTTTCTGTTTTGTTCACTTTTCCTTTTTGTAACTAATTAAGCTGAAAGAATAGTGAATATATTTTTGATTTTCTGTATGTTTGCTTATGAGTATGAACTTGCCCCTAACTACACCTTTGACAAAATCCCATGTGCATCAATATGTAGCCATTTCTGATCAAAGACATCACCAATTCCCACTGTCCTGCTTGCCCATCGTGTTCCAGTCACATCATGCTTCTAAAGGAGATGAGTGAATGAATGCAATTGATATTTTGCTTTCCTCTTTAACCCAACCTCCAAATTATTCATTCAAAAATATTTATTTATTGATGCTTTCTTTTTTTTTTTAATATTTTTTATTTATGTATTTGGCTGTGCCAGGTCTTAGTTGCGGCATGCGGGATTTTTGTTGCCTTGTGCAGGATCTTTAGCTGCAGCACGTGGGATCTTTTAGTTGCATAATGTGGGATCTAGTTCTCTCACTAGGGATCGAACCCAGGCCCCCTGCATTGGGAGCGTGGAGTCTTAACCACTGGACCACCAGGGAAGTCCCTTGATGCAGTCTTTAAGAAAACAAAGACTGGGGAAATAGCCAATATATACGTAAGCAACTGAATTAAAAGATACGTCATGATCAAGACAGTGTGGCATTGGCAAAAGAACAGACAAATGTATGAAACAGAACAGAGAGCTGAGAAATAGACCTTCACAAATATAGTCAACTGATCTTTGAAAAAGGAGTAAAGGAACCAACCACAATGGGGCAAAGATAATCTCAGCAAAAAGATGGTGCTGGAACAACTAATTGGACATCCACATGTAAAAAAATGAATCTAGACACAGACCTTACACCCTTTAAAAAATCAGCTCAAATGTGTCATAAACCTAAATGTAAATGCAAAACCAGGGGAAAATCTAAATGACTTGGAATTTGGTGATAGCATTTTAAAGACAACACCAGTCCATGAAAGAAATAATTGATAAGCTGGACTTCATTAAAATTAAAAACTTCTGTTCTTCAAAAGACTCTGTCAAGAGAATGAGAAGATAAGCCACAAGCTGGAAGAAAATATTTGCAAAAGATATTTGGTAAAGGACAGTTGTCAAAAATATACAAAGAACTTTTAAAACTCAACAATAAGAAAACAAACAGCCTGATTGAAAAATGGGCAAAATATCTGAACAGACATCTCACCAAAGAATATATGCACATGGCAGATCATCATATGTCATTAGGGAATTGCAAATTAAAACAATGAGACGCCACTGCACAACTCTTAGAATGGGGAAAATCCAAAACCACGATAACAGCAAATGCTGGTGAGGATATAGAGCAACAGGAACTGTCATTCATTGCTAGTGGGGATGAAAAGCAGTACAGACACTTTGGAAGACATCTGGATCGTTTCTTATAGAACTACTCTTACCATATGAACCAGCAACTGTGCTCCTCAGTATTTACCCAAAGGAGCTGAAAACTTACGTCCATACAAAAAAACTGCAAGTGGATGCTTGCAGCAGCTTTATTCACAATTGCCAAAACTTGGAAGCAACTAAGATGTCCTTCAGTAGTTGAACGGGGGAAATAAACTGTGGTCCATTCAGACAGTGGTATATTATTCAGCAATAAAAAGAAGGGAACTATCAAGCCAAGAAAAGACATGGAGGAACCTTAAATGCATATCACTAAGTGAAAGAAACCAATCTGAATAGGTTACATGCTGTGTGATTCCAACTCTGTGACATTCTGAAAAAGGCAAAACTATGGAGATATTTTTAAAAACTATGGAGTCTATTTTAAAAAGGTATTTCAGGTAAGTGTTTTGAAGAAAATGCCTGAAGCTAATATGATAGGATGTAGGTAGAGGGGACAAATTTTGATCGGTTATACCTCTAAGGGTATTTAAATTCCGCTATTGTGGCTGAAAAGAGGCTGTCTAATATCCCAGAGTCTGCTGCTGCTGTTGTGGTGACGGTAGTATTGTTATTACCATATTGTTATCAAATTGTGTGTGAGTGTGTGTTCAGGTCAAAGAATATTTTCAGAATTATTCCTTTTTAAAAAAAATTAGTATAATGTTCCTTATCACCTAACATAAAGATCCTTTTGGTGACTCAATGTGCATACACTTGCAAAACCAGAAATAGCATTCTCTGCTTCTAGGACTCACAATTTAATTTGTACTTATTAACAGACATTATTGATCACAGTATACATATTCTCTACATTTTCATTTATTTCTGTTGACTTGTTCTGTCAAACACTGGGAAATGCAAACTGTATCTTTGCATTTCAAAATACATTTTGTTAAGTACATTTCAAATATATTTGGATGCTTTGTCATTCACCCCATAAATATTCATGACTATAATACCTCCATTGATATTTTGTCTTAATTGATGAGTGGTTTCGAATTTTGTCCTTGAGATATTTTAGTATCAAATGTTTGAGCAAATCACACTTTCATCCATCTAAGGGTCCTGGTTTTTTAAACCTTCTTTTTGTGCAGATGAATTGGGTAAAGACTTGGAACATTCATTTTTTATGAATTTCAAAAAAGATTTCAAAAATGATAAAACTAGATAGAATTACTTAAAATCAATCTCAGATTACTAAAAGAGAGAAAAATACTCATGAATAACCTGAGCTCACATTTTTTAAAAAAAAGAACGAATAAGTAAAAACACTGATGTACACATTTTTTGGTTAAGATATTGATACTTTTTATTCACACTGCTTTCAAGTGTCTGATGAGATCATAGTTTCCATTTTACTATCTGATATAATTCCACCTTAGAGATTGTTATAGCATGACACAATTCGTTTTATTGCATTTATGTATTATTTCACTTGGCAAATTGGTAAATGTTAGTGTTTGCACTCTTAGAGGTTTAAAAATAAATGCATGCAATGTTTTCAAGTGTACAATGTGCAAAAGGCACACAGAATTCATTTAACAACCATTATCATATTGGAAATATAGATCAAAATGATATATACATGTGCAGGTGACAAGAGCATAGTTTTAAAACCGTCAATATCATGTGGTTTTAGGAGTAAAATAAACATTTTATTCCTTAAACATCAACCACATAAACTCTATACATTTCAGTTTCAAATATGTGAAATCTAAGGAATTAGATGGTTGCTACTGTAGGCAAAAATAATGGCCTTTCCAACAAAGAAGTCCACGTCCCAATTCCCAGAACCTGTGAATATGTTCCCATGGACAGCAGAGGGGAATTAAAGTTGCAGATGGCAGGAAGGCTGTTAATGAGAAGACCTTAAATAGGGGGAAGAGTGGATTATGCAGGTGGGCCAACGGCATCGTAAAAGTCCCTCCATGTGGACGTGGGCGGCCGAGTCAGTGTTAGAGGTGACACCAGAGATTCATGGGGTTTTTGCTGGCATGCTGAAGACGGAAGAAGCCCCAAACCAAAACATGTGATCCACCTGTATAAGCTGGAAAAGGCAAGAAACGTGTCCTCGTATACGACCTCCAGAAAGGACCTCAGCTTTGCTGGCCTATGAATTGTCAGCCCTGAGAAGCCCAAGACAGACACTGAACTCCAGAACTGTGAGAGCCTCTGTAAGTGTCTATCGTTTCTCTTGTTTATCCATTTGCACTTAGTAGGTTCAGTTGCTTACAATTTAAATATCTGCCTAAAAGCCAGCAGACCTTCTGGATGTCAAGAGTTGATCAACTTCTGTCCTCACAGCCACAGAGTAATGGTTAAGTCAAGAAATGGCTCCTGGGGGGAGGGGTCACCACTTGTACAAAACAGCTCTATTGGAACTTCTTTTACACCCTCCATGCTGAGTTCAGACGGTCCATTTTTTAAAAGGTGACATGATTCCAGTTTTGCAAGCTCAAGGTTTGAGAGTTTCACTGGAAACGTTCTCTGTTCTGCTAATTGTTGTCACCGCTTGCTCACATCCGTGCTACGGTTAGATTGAAATACAAGCGTAAGAGCTTAATTATTTTGCTTTCTATTTATGATTTTCTTTTAGTTCGTAGTAGTAATGAAATGAAGCACACTTCTGGAGTTAGCAGAAAGTCTCCTAGATAATGACTTCCTTTAGGCATCATTGAATTTTCTCATTTATCAATGATTTTATGTGGGGTTTAGTAAAGCACCCCCTTCTCTGTGCGTTTGTCTGTGTATCTCCAGTCTTCTTGTTTTAAAATGTTAGTTCCTGTCAAAACTATTTATATAATTTTAAAATATTATAAAGCCCCACGTTTATTTCCTGTTAGCATGCTATCGTGGCTATATTATGAAATATCATTATTTAGATCTGAAATTTTGACAACTGACCACAACTCTATTGATTTGCTTCTTCACATTATAGGAAAAGATATTATTGGTTGCAATGATGCTGAGCTTTGAAACAGTGCTCTCTTGAGCAAATACGAGTCCTGGCTTTGCCTCTGTTTTAGCATCTGGTATTGGTTACAATGCAGTTTGGTACAACGACCCAGGGCTCCAGAAGGAAAGCAAACGTCAAGGAGGTTACACAGGGACATCTTCCTCAGTATGTATTGCTCATACCTAGATGTCACGGAAGGAGAGTCACAGGTAACATGGAATCTCCTCTTGTGAAATTTAAGAATTTTTTTAGGGGGGGAATGTACTTTTAGTTTCTCTGACTTTGGTAAGAAACTTTGCATGTAAGAAAAAGAAGAAACTTACACCGAGTGAGTGGAACTATTTTACGGGCAGATCTATCTTCCTCCTGAAGTAAAGTTTGAACATGGCTCCTTCTTTTATATGTATGTAAGGATGCTTTCTCCCTGTGACAAGTCCTCCTACCTTTTGTCTTTGCATATATCTTTTAAAAACAAAGGCTTCAGAGTTTTGAAAGCTCACAAAAACCTCTTCTGTTACAAATCTTAAACTTAAAGGAATTTTAAACCTATTTTGGGGTTCAATTCTTCTCCCATCCTCCTTATGTCAAGGTGACTTCAAGAGTGAGGTCTGTGTAGGTAATTAATTTCTGCAATAGAGAAAACGTTGATTGGCGTTTTGGTCCCCAAATGTCCAGATGGCACTTTTGATTGAAAAAATCGACATAGGCACTGATAGGTATTTTAGGATGAAAGGAAAAGGAAGCCATGTCTGCCCTGGTTGATGCCCCCTTTGAAGGGGAGCCTGCATTTATTATTTTTACAGGAAAGGAAGTAAGTTTGTTGGGCCGCCATCCTTCCCCATGTTTGTCATCCTCATAACAACTTCAAAATAAGTCCTATATTCATTTGACAGATGAATACATTTTGGTTCAGGAGATTAAGTGATTTACAAGATAAGAGAGGATTAGAATTTGGGTTTGTCTTTCTGTAAAGTCCGGGCTTTTGTGTCTGTCTTCTCTCTTATTTTCTGTCAGAGAATAAATATGATTAACTGGGCAACTCACTTCATTGTACGGTTTGCAGGGATTCACAGACCAACCACTTAAAGCTCCCTCTTCCTCTAGGAAAACTAGAGAGGATGGAGTTAAACAGATAAAAATAGCACATTTTAGAACTCTAGATTTAAAACAGGAATAGATGCACAAGGGAAGATGATGTTTGATTATGACACATAATGGATTCCTGAAACGCTTAAATGTAATTAAAGATATAAAAAGGATAGAGGGAAACGTACAACCATTATGAATGTACAGCACTGTATGAGTTGATTTTTTGAGACACAGCACTAGCTACAGCCTCTTGTCCGTTAAAAAAAAAAAAGAAGACTCAAAAGAGAGAAGGCAGCTCAGGAGGACAAAGACAACGTAAACGTGGAGCTGGGTGCAGGCGGTGTTGGTGGGGAAAGGGAAGGAGTGAGGGAAGTAAATGTAGTGGAGGGAGCCTTAAAGGAGACCCCCTGAATGACAGAAACACTCTGGGATGCTCGGTAAGTCTCACGACTTCACTGGCAATCTAATACAAATGAATACAAGTCAACGGCAGTCTATATCCTGGAGGTTTAGTGTATTCAATTCTGTTTTGCAGGGAGTCAGGAGTCCAGAATGTATGTTCGGCAGTACCTTCAAGAAAGCAACGTTTCTCTTGATGCACCTGCTCTGATAATTTGCGCATCTGACTACACAAATGCGCCTGCAACTGATAGGAGGGTCCAGTTATGCTGGATTAAAGATTCCAACGTAGTAGGGAGCCTGGAACCTTCCCAGAGTTTCTCCCGCTTTCAGAAGTCACAAATTCAGATTGACAAGAGCATTTCTAAAAACTAGAGTCTTGGCATTTGTCTAGCTTCAGGTAAATGATGGTGGTGGTCATTACTGTGAGAGTTTGAAAGTCACATCTCTTGCTCCAGAACGCACTTCATGAAAGGACACTGGACTATTATATACGGTAAGGGAAAAAAAAAAAAATCTTAAAGGTATACTCCTTTTCTTTCGAGAAAAAAAAAAATTGCCATTTTTAATCTTAAAAACTCTGCTGGAATTCCGAAGCAGTGACCAGGTCTTTTATGTGTCTGTCAGTGAGAGCAAATAAGCATAAAAGGAAATTATACGTGCATTACAACTCTAGCGTGAGAGCAGGGTTTCTTAATTTCAGCACTGCCGACACTTGTGTCTGGGCACTTCTCTGCGGAGGGCCTCCCTGTGCATTGCAAGATGGTGAGCAGCACCCGACCTCCACCCGCTAGATGCCGTAGCAGCCCTCCCTCCAGACGATACACCCAAAACGCCCCAGACGTTGTTGACTGGCCCATCGTGGGCAACCCTGACCCAGGTGAGAACAAACCCCTGCTTTGGAGAGATGACATTGTTTCTTTTGATTCTGCTCTCAGGGAGACTTGTTTTCCTTTTCTCACATTTCTCATCATCCGAAAGCTTCCTACTCTCACTTCCCAGAAAACGTAAATTCCCTGAGAACAGGAAGCTTGTCCAACTTGCTTAGCATACTCAGAGCTTATCAGCTTTAGTAAATACGTTTTGAATAAATGGATAGAAACAAAATCAAAATAAATCTGCTCGTGCTCTATCTGGGTGGATAAAACATGTGATTTCATTAACAATATGTTTAAATCTATGCGAGTTATTCAGCTTTGTATCAGATGGAATTTAATGGATTAATTTTACAAATAATAGAAATCTTTCACTTTTACCCAGTGTCCTGTCTCCTAATTGGGTTAGAAACTCATCTAATGACCACTGTATGCAAGAGACATAAGTGAGAAACATAACAGACATGGTGATTGCTTTGCAATTTATAATCTGGGGGAAACTACAGAATCGAGGCATACTGTCGATCGATTGAAAGGGAAAAAGCAATGCCCACATTTAAACTGTCGTTTGGCTCTGCTTACTTTTCAGTGGGATGTTCTGGGGATTGAAATGACGTGTTCTAACACACGGGAAGACATCCGTGGTGAAGGAGCTCACAGCCTTCAAGAGGAAATGGAGGAATGAGGGCAGCTGCGGGACACGCTACCCAGGAAAGCCAGAGGGTCGAGGGTGGGAGCAAAATGAGGGCGCGAAGGTTATTCAATCCAGTCACCGAGGGTGTAGGGACGGGAGTGCTAACCTCAGTCGGAAGGAAGCTAGTCGTTGCAAAGCTCAGAGGCCAGGAGCAGAATTCCCAACAGTGTCTGAACTGTAACGTGTTTATCCGTGAGACTGTGGAATAAGGGCTGGCAGGTTTGGAAACAGCAGGCAGCTATTGCTGGGGGCTCCCAGCAGCAGAGAAGCTCCCCATTGCTGGAGAGCAGGGGTGGGGCAGGAAGTCAGCCTTCCTGGGTGCCAGCGCTCCAACCTGCATGCAGACACGGGGGCTCAGAGTCCGGCTGCCTCAGAGGGCCGTGAGGGGCTCTCACCTAGGTGTGTTCTAAGACTCTCGGGCGTCTAGTTTGGGGGGTGCGTGCTTATTTTCTCTGAAGATTTCATCCAGTTGTAGTAGAGCCATGAAGTGAGGAACGTCTTGGGCTGCAGTGGCCAGTAGGCACGTTGCAGCCCCTGCAGGCTGGGCCGTCTCCCTCCCAGCTCATTGTGGGCTCAGAGACACATGCACTGTCCGTTGTCTTTGGGGGCCCACGGGTAACTTGGTCCCGTTGTTCTGGAACGAGGGAGAATGGAAAGAGAAAGGGATGGAGGGAGAAAAGAATATAATGGGAGAACAGAATATACTTTGTAAACATAAAAATCTTAGATCGTTCATGGATTTTATGCTGAAGTTAAAAGTACAGATTACCCAGTTGCAAATCCAAAGTATGTGCAACGTCATTTCCTGTCATTGTTTTATGGATTCCACAACGACCTGAGTGTAAACAACCCTCCCTGGAATTTTTCAGACGGAATTCCCCAGAACAGAAGCATGCTTCATCTGCATGGGGCCAATACTCCATCTCCTGGAGCGGACAAGACGTGATGAGCTCTGACGGAATGCCACTTAATAAGAACTATTTCCAGTCGCAATGTGACGGTAGCTTTCTACAAATGTAAGTTATTATGTTTTCCTTGACTATACACGTATTCAGCTGCACTTCGGGGAGAACAACGCTTCCCAAAATATCCCCTCAAGACAGAACTTCCTGCCACCGTATTTCATGGCTGAACAACCCAAGTGGGAGTTTCCTCTTGCTGTATCTATTCAATTCTTACCCTTTCATTTCTTCTCCTTTAAAACCCTCTTCCTTCTCCCATGGCTCTCCTGAAACGGCTCTCTGGGGTCACTTGTGACTCTCCGCTCCTCCTGGACTTCTTGGTCTCCTCCTGGCCTCTGAGGATTCAGCTGCCTCTCTGTTCCCTCCTCGTTGGGACCACGTGAGCCTGAGCGACTTTCCTGCTGCCTCTCTTATGGTAAAGCTGACATCGTTGAACTCCCCAGATCCTTGAACCCTGGCTCTCTGCCTGTGCCCCAGCAGTGGCGGGCTTCTCCCTACAGCTCCACCGGCAGCTAACAGAGCTACCGGACTCCTTGCCTTCCTGGTCTCCCTCTGTCCACTCTTGGTTCCTCTCGAAGGCACTTCACTTGAATACACCCCTTGCACTGGTTCTGGGAGAAGGTGACACGCCCTGTCTGTCTCCTTATCCTTCATCTCTGCCCCTCCTGTCGCATCTTTGGGTCTGGTCCTCTCCTGGTGAGTGTGTCCCCCCCACTCCTTCAGAACTCTCACCCCTCCCACAGTTCTATCCATGGCAACACAGCCTAAATAGAGTCCTCAAATCTAACCTTTCTCCCCGAGCTCCCAACTGGGTTATTTTCAGCCGGATGCCAACAGTACCCACTTTGCATTTGTACAAAAGCAAATCTACGACACCCAGACCCCCGTTTCCCAAGGACGCATGGTCGTCGTTGGTTATCCTGTCCTTCCTCTTTTCCTCTGCTCTGGCCCAGAGCAGCCTTCTGTGTGGTGCTGAGGTTGGAGTGGGATTTGGCCGGTTCAGTTCTGATTTGCATCTACCTTACGCTCGAACTTAGAGACTCCAGGCCCCAAGGGTAGGGTGAAGGCGCCACTGAAACCCAAACCCAAATGAGGGGTCATAGCCCATCGTCTCTTGAGCCAAAGCAGCTTGAAAGCTCCAACACTCACCTGATTTCTCTGGTGTATGGCTCTTCCCCAAAATGACTAGTCTGGCAATGCCATAGGGTCTTTTTTTTTTTTTTTTTTTTTTTTTCAGTTTTTAGAAAAGTTTTATTTTATAATGGAGTATACTTGATTTACAATGTTTTGTTAATTTCAGGTGTACAGCAAAGTGATTTAGTTATACATATACACGTATCAATTCTTTTTCAGAATTTTTTCCCATATATAGATTATTACAGAGTACTGAGTGGAGTTCCCTGTGCTATACAGTAAGTCCTTGTTGACTATTTTATATATAATAGTGTGTATTTGTTAATCCCAAACTGCTAATTTACCCCTCCCCACCTCTTCTCCTTTGGTAACCATAAGTTTGTTTATGTCTGTGAGTCTGTTTCTGTTTTGTAAATAAGTTCATTTGTGTCATTTTTCTTAGATTCCACATGTAAGTGATATCATGAGATACCTGTCTTTCTCTGCCTGGCTTACTTCACTTAGTATGATCATCTCAGGGTCCGCCCATGTTCCTGCAAACGGCGTTATTTCATTCTCTTTCGTGGCTGGGTAGTACTCCAGTGTGCATATGCACCACATCTTCTTTATGCATCCCTCTGTGGGTGGATCCATAGGGTCACTGCAGCTCTTGGATGCTCCTAGCAAGCCTTTAGAAGGACAGTCAGCGATATCTGTTCTCCACCATGACTTTAATTCAGACCCTCACATCCTCTCACGGAATTATAATCACCTCTGCAGCTGGTTCCTTAAGTCTTGTTTCGTTCCCACTCGGCGGTTTCCGACTTACCTCCCTGAAATGTCACTGTGACGCCGTCCTCCTGCCACACCCAGGGGTCCTCAGTGTCTTTCCGCTGTTGAGGGAGTCTTCACACACTCCTCAGGCCGGCCGGGCCGGCACAAGCTTATTTCCGGGGCATGCCCCAGTCTCATCTCCCGCGGTTCACCACGCTGCGTTTAGAAGACGCTTCACATGAACGAATTACACATTAGCCTGGCCTCTGCTTCCAGATATCTTTGTACAACCTGTTCCTTCTGCCCAGAGAGGTCCTCTTGCGTCTTCTTCTCCTTCACCAGCCAGGCTAGCCCACAAAACACACACACACACACACACACACACACACACACACACACACACACACACACCCACACACCCACACACACACACACACACACCCACACACACCCACACACACACCCATGCAGGAAAGTTCTCGCTGCTTTCACACCCCCCCCCCCAATGCAGGAAAGTTCTCGCTGCTTTCTTTTCTCAAGACTTGTTATCTTCTACATGCCAGCTGGTATTGCAGAGTTCTTTGTAATATATCTATCACCTCCTTGAATACTGCAGCTGTGTACCACCATTTGGGTACCCCTTCTCACCCTACTACACGTGGCACAGTGCATATTACACATGGAGTGACCCATCCTTAATTTGAAGCTACCCTTTTTTTTGAAAACTATTCTACCACATATGAGTTAATCTATGTATGCCTTTTTAACAATGAGGAAAATGTCAATGCAGGTGAGTGTCACTCTTACCAGGGTTAATTAGGCATTAACCCCATTAACAGCCAAGCAAACCAGGTGCTTAAAAATCCTGAGGAGGGGTATAAGGGAAAAAAAAAAGAAGCCTAAATAGAAGTGGACTTTTAGAATAGACCTTGGGAAAGGAGATGCTGAGAGAAAGCAAATCCAGGTCTTGTAACTGTCTTCCTGTGTCTGTTAGGAGGGAGAACGCTCAGATCCAAATAAGGGGGACCGAGGGAATTCCCTGGCAGTCCAGTGCTTAGGACTCCGTGCTTTCATTGCTGAGGGTGCAGGTTCAATCCCTGGTCGGGGAACTAAAATCCCACAAGCCAAGTGGCCAAAAAAAAAAAAAACCACAAATAAGGAGAACTGAGCATGTGTGTGTCAGCAGAAAATTAGCATGGGCAGAGCTAAGGCTATCAGACAAATTGGAATTGCAGGCTGAGTCGGTTAAAAGCAGTTTGCACTTGGTTGTTTGTCCATTTTAAGCATTCACAGATTTCTTCTGGGACAGTAGTAGGAACCAGCAGACAAAGTGTAATAACCGCAAGGCTTAAACTCAGAAAGACCAAGAACACCTGGCTCAAGGAAAAGACAGGAAAATTATGTCCCTCCTTTACCATAAAGGATGCAACTTCTAAGCATTAACTTGAAGCCCAAGGAAGAACAGATCTCATGAGCAAGAGATGGAAAATGGTAATTAGTGACAGAATTCCCCTTATTTCTATGTTAATACCGTTAACATGCCCTGCAGGCAGTAAGCTGGCTTGTTTTATTTTAATGAAAGATTGTAACCATCTGAGATGTCAGTGATTTACTTGTTACCTTGGTTCCTCGAACTGTTTTTCCATACGGTCTTAAATTTTGCATCCAAAAAGTGTTCCACAGGCTTATATGCTGTACTTGGGGATGCACTGCGACCTCGGCATGGAGTCAATGTATAGTGAATGAATGAATACTGTAATGTTCTATGAACATCTCGTTTGCATTTCTTCCTCTTCAGATCCTACCTACACTTGGAATAAGATTTAAATTAGGAGAGAACCTGGATTTATTATCTTCTTGGGCATGGCACTGCTTTCCAATTCTGTTCATAATTTTCTGTGAGTAGTTAATTTTACAGGAACCCTAAACAAATATCAAATTGT
Source organism: Balaenoptera physalus (assembly GCF_965194825.1). Taxonomy (NCBI): domain Eukaryota; kingdom Metazoa; phylum Chordata; class Mammalia; order Artiodactyla; family Balaenopteridae; genus Balaenoptera; species Balaenoptera physalus. Next base: position 5,471,220 of record NC_138903.1, read on the forward strand.
TAGGCTGATTATGTGTATAATGTTGATTGATTAGTACTTAAACACATGTTGACAGAGCCTATTTGTAAAAATATGGCATACATACCTCGCCTTCCTTCTGAAGGATAGAGAGAGATGTTTTAGTGTTATGTAGAATGCATAGCACACTGGCTGTGAGATGAGCTAGCTCCAGGAGAAATGTCTGTTTACACAGAAATTTAACATTCTTATCAAAAGGTCGTCTTCAGATTTTAGGCACCTTTTGGGAAACTGGCAAATTCCCTTTGTCATGTAAAAAAGTATTCTTTATGATCTCATTTTAGAAATATATCTAAAATTAGAAATATTAATTCAAATATCACATCATGCTTATGATTTTTGGTTATATATACACAGTCTGAATCAATGTAGAAACTGTCCTCCAGTTGGATACCCTTTGGGTACAAAGAAATCCAATACGGTAGAATTTCACAAATCAGATTAATCATGTACGAGCACAATATTTGGCTCAAATATTTTGAGGACCAGGGGGTGTTAGTAATTAAGAGAACAGGAGACATATGCTAAAGCTCACACAAAAGAACTCATGTGATGATCGGCATAAAGTCTGTGTCTCCAAATTGTAGGATGTCTTATGTATTCGAGGATGAATTAGCCTTGAAGAATCTTCTCACCTCCCAAGCACCCCGACCCCATTCCAACTTTAGAATCCGCCTTTGGAAAAACCGGAGCCAGCAGAGCAAGTTCCAAACATAGCTGCCAAAGCTGGACACATGAAAAATCATGGTCTTTGTGACATCTTTCACGCAAAGAAGAGAACCAGAAGGAGGTGGGCCTCCTGTGTGTGGATTTGGCAGGAGGAGCTGGGAGGGAGTGAGTTAGCCTCTCTCTGAAGGCAGGGTCAGCTTCTGAGAGAGAAAAGGAACGAATGAGAGTCTGAACCCAGGGCCACGCCAAACGCCCTCTACGTGGGGATCACCTTGGAGAAAAGTTCTCTGAGACAGATGTGAAAGAAGAAGGAGTAAGGAAGAGGTAGTGCGAGTCTGTCCCTGGCAGGCATCCCTTTTAAACCACGGAGCAGAGGTTTTGTTCTCTATGGAAATAGGAAAAGGAATAACAGGAATAATGGAATAAAGGAGTAATGCCCCGCCTCCCCCACCAGGACCAAGAAGCAAGGAAACACATTACTAAGGAATTCCAAAAGAACACATGGCTTACCGCGTGAGTTTCTGAATATGGACAAAATGGATCCTTAACATGATAAAACAAACCCAATAGAAGATTAATATGTTCTCTCTATTAAAACAAGGTGCACGTTCCATTTACTTTGGTCTACATGATCACCAAAGTTTGAAAAGATTGATACTATCCGTTGTTAGTAAAGGTGGGGAGAAAAATGTTCTCGGAAGCTGTTTAGAGAGTGTGTCTTCCTACCACCTTCTTTGAAGGGGAATTCGCCTAGAACTTTTCAGAGTTTCAATTGTGTATTCCCTTCGAGCCAGCACTTCTTCCCGTAGTGGTTTCTCCTATGGAAGTATTGGCATCATGCAGTGATAGATGCATGAAGACCGAAGAGACTCTTAAGGGACCACGAGTAGGAGATGATCGTGTCAGTGTTCGGGTACTCAGACAAGAGCAACTTAAAACTAACAACTTAATTCAAAAGAATTATTTCTTCAACAACAACAAAAACAAGCCAATCAAAAAATGGGCAGAAGACCTAAATAGACATTTCTCCAGAGAAGACATACAGATGGCCAAGAGGCACATGAAAAGATGCTGAACATCGCTAATTATTGGAGAAATGCAAATCAGAACAAACTACGACGAGGTTATCACCTCACACCGGTCACAATGGCCATTATCAAAAAGTCTACAGGTAACAAATGCTGGAGAGGGTGTGGAGAAAAGGGAACCCTCCTGCACTGTTGGCGGGAATGTAAACTGGTGCAGCCACTATGGAGAACAGTATGGAGGTTCCTCAAAAAAACTTAAAATAGAACTACCATATAATCCAGCAATCTCACTCCTGGGCATATATCCAGACAAAACTCTAATTTAAAAAGATAAATGCACCCCTATGTTCATAGCAGCCCTGTTCACAATAGCCAGGATATGGAAGCAACCTAAATGTCCATCAACAGATGAATGGATAAAGAAGATATCTATATATGCAATGGAATATTACTCAGCCATAAAAAAGAATGAATTAATGCCATTTGCATCAACATGGATGGACCTATGGATTATCATAGTAAGCAAAGTAAGTCAGAAAGAAACAAATACCATATGATGTCACTTATATGTGGAATCCAAAATATGACAGAAATGAACTTATCTACAACACAGAAACAGACTCACAGACACAGAGAACAGACTTGTGGTTGTCAAGGGGGGCGGGGGTAGGGAAGGACTGGGAGTGTGGGATTAGCAGATGCAAGCCAGTATATATAGAATGGACAAACAACAACAAGATCCTACTGTATAGAACAGGGAACTATATTCAGTATCCTTTAATAAACCATAATGGAAAAGAATATGAAAAAGAATGTATATGTATGTAACTGAATCACTAGGCTGTACAGCAAAAATTAACACACTGTAAATTAAGTATACTTCAGTAAAAAAACTTCTTAAAAAAAGATTTCTTTGAAATGGTACTGAACGGGGAAAAAAATTAAAGTTGCAGGAGAATATACATTCTATAGAAAGTATGAACCAAATCTATTTTTGTGCTTAAAAAAAAAGATGTACTTTTGTGTCCATATTTCTACACTCAAAGAAACAATCATATGCCTAACAGATAATAATGAATATTCCTAATATATGGATATTGGGGATGATTTGAAGACTTTTTGTTTGTTTTTTAATGTACATACACTTTTTTTCCAATGTGCCTATACCATTCCGAATGAAAACACCAGGCATATTTTCAAGTAAGGTTTTCTGTCAGATGTGAAGATTCTAAAAACCCTCAGAATCCATTTTGTAAAAGGCAGCTATCCACTGCAAAACTTGTAGCTTGAGAGCCTCAAAGTTTTTCCTGTATATTTTTTTTTTCTTTTACTAAGTCTTCTGACTTTTGTGTGAAGGAAGTAAACTCACCTGAAACTAACACGTCGCATGTTGTCAGGCTCGGAAGCTTCTCTAGCTTCAAAATAACCCTGAGGGGGGAAATACTTCAGCCCACGTGATAACAGTTTGGAAATGCTTTGCATGTAGAAGGGGGATGTAAAAATAAGTGACATTTTCCTCTGCAAAATTTTAGGACTACAATACTTTTGTGAGTATTGTTGCAGATTATCTGGTGTTATAAGAGGTAAAAAGGTATGGCAAATGTACAGAACGTGAACAGAACTTTAAATAGTATTCATCAAGAGTATGAAGATACATCGTTTATAAAAACACCACCACAGTCAAAAGACATTAGCCAGTACAAAACTAAGGGTACTACAGGTGTCAATACCTATGTGTAGTAATTCAGTACCTTGCATTATTCTATAGCCATCGATTCTGCTTTGTATAATTCTGTATTCATCGATTTTCTACATTTTCATAAGCCATAAATAAAAATTTGTTTCCCTTTTTCATGACTGTTCTCCCAAAAACAACCTTCTACTGATGGTCGTAGATTATTCAGGAAGAACAAGAAAGATAATGGGAACTAAAATAAGTAGGTAAGGAGTATTCTTCTCTAAAACATTCCATCTGTCTAACTATATTTATGGTATGTAAAACACCTGTTTCTATTTCCAAGGGACCAATCTGGTTCTAAAGTCGCAGCTGGTGATAGTCTGTGAGGGTGTTCAGATACTATTTCTCGAGCTAGGCAGATGGCAATCAAAAGCAACTTCATAATTTATTTTTTACCACCGTCCAAGAATTTGGACAGACTCCTGGGGACAGAACTGGCAGTACTTCAGCTTAAACAGTGCAGGACATGTGTTCCGTACGTATGCATCAGGGATAACCATAAGCATGTACTAGTCTAAGGGACCAAACACCGAGAATGATAATCTCATCATAATAATGGTCAATAATCACAGAAGTCAATACCCAGGACTAAACTGTAGACGGGCACGAACAGTAATTTCGAAGAGCAGCAGTGACCTAAACTTTCCGACATAACTGGGCTTGACTAGGTCCCCCTCAGAACAAGCAATGGCAAAGAAGGCTCACTCCAGTCTGTATAATGAAGGTGAAGTGGTACTAAATTAAGGTTTTACTGAATTGCACTAAAAAGCTGAGATGTCCAGATCAAGTGACAGCTTGGAATAAAAGCTGGGGTTACCAGAAAATAAAACGGACCAACTACTGGGAGCAGTGATTTGCACAGTTCCTTATATAAAGGACAGTAGTGACCTATAAAAGCAGGACCTCTCTTGCTGAGTAATCAACTCAGGTAGAATCACCTTGGAAGATGCAAACAATCCTCATGACCTAGACCAGGAATAAACTGGTTGATAAATCTTTCGACTATGGGCAGCTAGAATGCTCCTCATCTTTAGGGTGTGTAGGATTATTGAAACACTGGACACGTGTACAGTTGGTAAAATTGATGAAAACAAGAAAGACAACCCTAAAAATGAGTAAGAGGGAATAAGAATATAAAAGTAAAGAAACACCCTTAAATTTATTAGCACTTTTGGCCTGATTAGCCTAAGTGAACCAATCCAATTTTCAACAAGTTTAATATTATGTGTGTATTGTGTCTGCCTCATACAGCGCTTAAAGCATTTAAGAAAATCAGATACAGCAGACTGTGGTTTGAATTAAATAGAGAAAAATTCATTAGGTGTGCAATCGATGTTTAAATGCCAATAGAAATCTAATTTGTTTAATTAATAAGCTTTTGCTTTATTGATTATATAAATAAAATATGGATATTTAGAAGAATGCTATACAGGTAAATTAGGTATCAAAGTAAAAACAGTGGTCTATCAAAATTAAAAAGGACGGATGCATCAATATCTCACATTGTTTATAGCTAGTAGAAATGGGTAAGATTAAAACTAAACTCTGGAAATACATGTTGGTAAAGGACAGATAAGACTAAGGATACAATGTCCTCTGGAATATGGTCAGTAAGATCCTGTAAATGCAGAGGATATCATCACTAATTGAAAATATGTGATCTAAAAATATTTAAATTAGGTAACAGGACACAAACAAGATTACTCCATGAAAGTATTTGTTGGTTATTAATAGAATTAATTGGTAAGAGATGTTCACTGTCGAAAGGAAAGTAGGTGGTATAATTCAGCATTTGAAAGAATAAGATGAAAAAGCAAAAAGTCAAAGGACAATAAGTAAAATTGAAGACTATATATGCTTAAACCTACATCTGGATGGGAGGTGGGTGCGACTTGAAAAAGAAAAACATAACTGAGGGTTTCAGAGCCATGGTGGGGATAAAGGTAAGTTTAAGCTGTGTCAGAGACCGCCACGTTGAGGCATATTCAATAGGCAGTTGGATAAATGGGGCTAGGGGTCATATAATAGCAAGTCTGGACGAGAGCTAGAGTTTGGGTGTCGTCAACTGATCGCATCTGTAGATCCACTAACCTACTAAGAGTGAGTGGGAAAGGCTAAGGGCTCGCAAGATGATCTGAGATGCCCCAACGTTAAGAGGTTGTGTTGAAGGGGAAAAAAAGCTAACACAGGACGCTAAGAACATCATCTAGGGACACAGGAGGAAAACCATGGGAGAGCACGCATGTTTGGGGAGAGCATGCATGTTTGGGGAGAGCACGCATGTTTGGGGAGAGCATTTGGAATACTGCCAGGACATCAAGCAAGAGCAGCAATGAAAATGCCCCTGGGTTTGTCTCCTTACACCTTTCCGCTTGGCAGGCGGAGTTTTGATGGAGGGACGGTGCACACGCCAGACTAGGATGGAAGAGGGTTTATGGAAAGTAAGCAATGGAGGTGGGACGAGTCTGGCTCTGAATGGGAGTAGAGAGAAACGGTGGTGCCCCAAAGGGGAGTGGGGCCCTGGAGAACATTTTTTCACTTGTCGTGTGAGAGATACTGAAGCCTGGTGGTGATGGAAAGTATGAAAGAGAAGGGGAGAGGTTGATGATGCAGGAGAGAGTAGGTGAATGATAGAAAGAGCTCCCTGAAAGGGTAAGAGGTGTGGGGCAACAAACTAAATGCACAAATTTTGGTTTATGAGGCGGGGAGAGACATTCTCTCCATTTTAGTAAGAGGGAAGGAAAGGAAAATAGGAGTGAGTACAGGAAGATTTAATAGATTGACTATGAGAAGGGGATGGAGTTCCCATCAGATGCATTTTATTTCCTCCATGGTGTGGAAGGTGAGGATACAGGCTGATTCTGAGAAGGACTGGGGGAAGCATGATATCTAAGCAGACGAGGAAGGGAACAAAACTGTTATCACAGTGGAGCAGCGGAAGAGTGAATTCACTAGGAAACATTTTGAAACATTAAAACTAATTTAAGGGCTTCCCTGGTGGCACAGTGGTTAAGAACCCGCCTGCCAATGCAGCGGACACACGTTTGAGCCCTGGTCCGGGAAGATCCCACATGTGGCGGAGCAACTAAGCCCGTGAGCCACAACTACTGAGCCTGCGCTCTAGAGCCCGTGAGCCACAACTACTGAGCCCATGTGCCACAACTACTGAAGCCAGCACGCCTACAGCCCGTGAGAAGAGAAGCCACTGCAATGAGAAGCCCGCGCACCACGACAAAGAGTAGCCCCCGCTCACAGCAACTAGAGAAAGCCTGCGCACAGCAACAAAGACCCAACACAGCCATCCATAAATAAATAAATAGATAGATAGAATTTAAAATGAGAAAAATCAGTTTAAAATTTAAATTCGGTTTAAAATCAGAAAACTGATTTTTGCAAAATTTGGGTACAATAAAAATACAACACATAAACTATTTTGTAAAGTCTTAAACTTTAAATTATTAAGTAAACTGCTAAAGTGATTCTACCATTGGTGGTAGAAAGAGGAATACTGTCATTACTAATCATTAAAATAAGTTACTGCAGAAACATCCTATCACCTATTAATAGACTTTTTCCTCAAATGGTAATGGAATTTGGATATTCATTTTCTATTAATGTCAAAAGTAAAGTAGTTTTCTCTAATGAGTTTAGAAACTGGCTCACCAACACTACAGTTCTATGTACAGAATGTTTTATGGACTTTCACATCAGAAAGAATACATCCTGCGGTTGTGGTATTTCCATGTTTCTCTCCCAGACACACACCTCATTTCTCCCAATCCATTATTCCATCCAACCATATCCAGGGCAGCACTGGCACCAGAGTGCTTTCTTAGCATCCTAGGATCCTTCACACCATGACTTTCCACTCTCCTATCTCCAATTTCCCACCATCAGAGTCCTTATTCTGTTTGCACGTGTTGGCTCTTTAATTGTGGTACAAAGCAATTTATTGGTTTCACGAATAGTCAAAATAAATGATCTCAGCTAGTCTGGCAGGCTCACATTTTTTTTTTTTACATAGCTGTTCTACACTTAGATGCTTTGTCTTTTGTTCTGAAATGAAAGACAACACCCTGTTCACTCTCTTTCCTACCCAACCAATCTGTTTGTTTTAGTCCACGTCTCCCTGCCTGAGATCTTGATTCTCTAAAGGAGCTCCTTCTCAGTCTTCCACCAGTGCCTTCGACTCAGCCTGTTCCAACCTTCACCAGAAACTTGCTCAATAAATTGACACTCTTGGTGTTCTCTTCCTTTCCTCCATTCACAGGCTCTTCCTCATGTGCTGACAAAGATGCCAGACACTTCTTTCCCAATTTCCCTACTGACCCCGACCAAAAATAATATCTATCCACACATCTAACTTTCAAGTTTACTCTCCTCTCTCCATCTCTTTAATAACAAACACATTGGAAAAATCGGTCTATAAAATATAGCAACACTGTATAACCTGCCATTTACGACCCTCCCAGAACAATTTCTTATTCCTGTCACTGTGGAATGCACCATCTAAGAAGCATTTCTCAAGACTCAATGAATCTCTTGGGAATGTAGTTAAAATGCAGACTCTGTTTGTGAGGTTGGGGATGAACCTTGAGATTCTACATTTCTAACAAGTTGCTAAGCAACACCCAGGACCACAGTTTGAAATGCAGGAGCCTAAAGCATCATTACTCAAAGACGTATTGGGTTTTTTCCCACAAGCTGTCATTTCAAAATGAAGACTAGAACTTTGTTTTCATATTTTCATCTCTTTTCACTCTTCAACTCATTGCTATTATTTTCCAGAGCCCATCCCTCCAACAAAACAGGCTCTCACTGCTAGTCTGTCTCTATGATGTCACATCTGGTGGCTTTCCCATCTGTATTTTAAATGACCTTCTCTGTTGAATTCAACACAGTTGACTACTCATATGATGAAAATGTACAACTCTGGCTTCCCTGGAGGAAGAGATTCTTTTAATAGCATACTGAGCAAACATCAATTTTATTCTTTATAAAAAGCCAGTAATAAAAATATTTCAGTATTTACCTCTTTCCATAGTGTTTGATCCTCATGCCAAAAAGGTGAACATGGCCTCAAAGCCTGAAGTGTCAGAATATCCAGCCCCAAGCCCACAGGACATCAGAGATGGCATGTGACCCAATCACACACAATCAGAATTGCCTCTTGGAATTTTCTATTAAGTCTATTAAAAACAATATTCTCCTTATGCCCTGTGGCCACTAATATGGTAAAATACAAGTTTTGCTCAGAGAGCAGCCACTTTACTCACCTTCTGGGGAGAACCAGTACTAAAGATAGTGAATACCTGGTGACTTCATCTGGGCAGTTGTGTGTTCCAGATAGAGCCTGGTCTGTGTGCCAAATGTTCCAGTGATTCCTCCTTCTTTCTTTTAACCCTCTTTGGCTGAAGGTCATTTGAACCGGGGTTCCCTCATGTGCAACAAAAAGTTTTGATAATTAATTGTCCTAAAAATTATCTCTTTATTTGGCTTTCCTTAAATAAGAAACATCCCTAATGCTTCCTTAGGAAAACAGACAAAAGACACTAAGAAATTACTTACCCTTTTTTGCTAATTGTTTGGATTTGTTTGTTTGTTTTTGTTTTGGCTGTGCCACTCGGCTTTTGGGATCTTAGTTCCCTGACCAGGAAATCAAATCATGGCGCATGGCAGTGAAAGTGTCAAGTCCTAACCACTTGACTGCCAGGGAATTTCCTAGATTTGTTTTTGTAGGTCTTTTTTCTTCCTTTCTTCTTTTGTCCTCTTTGATCAAAACTTGTGAGCAAAAGCAGTTCTAAGAGGGAAGTTTATAGCAATACAAGGTTACCTCAGGAAACAAGCAAAATCTCAAACAACCTAACCCTACACCTAAAGCAACTAGAGAAAGAAGAACAAACAAAACCCAAAGTTAGCAGAAGGAAAGAAATCATAAGATCAGAGCAAAAATAAATGAAATAGAGACTAAGAAAACAATAGAAAAAAAATCAATGAAAGTAAAGGCTGGTTCTTTGAAAAGATAAACAAAATTGATAAACCTTTAGCCAGACTCATCAGGAAAAAAAGGGAGAGGGCCCAAATCAATAAAATTAGGAGTGAAAAAGGAGAAGTTACAACCAACACCACAGAAATACAAAGGACCATAAGAAACTACTACAAGCAACTGTATGCCAATAAAATGGACAACCTAGAAGCAATGGACAAATTCTGAGAAAGGTACAATCTTCCAAGAAAAACCAAGAAGAAATAAAAAGTATGAACAGACCAATTACAAGTACTGAAACTGAATCTGTGATTTAAATACTCCCAGCAAACAAAAGTCCAGGACCAGATGGCTTCACAGGAGAATTCTATCAAACATTTATAGAAAAGTTAACACCCATCCTTCTCAAACTCTTCCAAAAAATTGCAGAGGAAGGAATACTTCCAAACTCATTCTATGAGGCCACCATCACCCTGATACCAAAACCAGATAAAGATATCACAAAGAAAAAAATTACAGGCCAGCATCACTTATGAACACAGAGGCAAAAATCCTCAACAAAATACTAGCAAACTGAATCCAACAGTACATTAAAAGGATTTTACACCATGATGAAGTGGGATTTATCCCAGGGACGCAAGGATTTTTCAATATTTGCAAATCAGTGTGATACACCACATTAACAAATTGAAAAATAAAAGCCATATGATCCTCTCAATAGAAGCAGAAAAAGCTATTGATAAAATTCAACATGCATTTATGATAAAAATTCTCCAGAAAGTTGGCATAGAGGGAAACTACCTCAACATAATAAAAGCCATATATGACAAACCCACAGCTAACATCATACTCAACAGTAAAAAGATGAAAGCATTTCCTCTAAGATCAGGAACAAGACAAGGTTGTCCACTCTTGCCACTTTTATTCAACATAGTTTTAGAAGTCCTAGCCATGGCAATCAGAGAAGAAAAAGAAATAAAAAGAATCCAATTTGGAAAAGAAGTAAAACTGTCACTGTTTGCAGATGACACGATACTATACAAGGAAAATCCTAAAGACACTACCAGAAAACTACTAGAGCTCATCAATGAATTTGGTAAAGTTGCAGGATACAAAATTCATACACAAAAATCTATTGCATTGCTATACACTAACAACGAAAAATCAGAAAGAGAAATTAAGGAAACATTCCTATTTACCATTGCATCAGAAAGAAAATACCTAGGAATAAACTTACCAAGGAGGCAAAAGACCTGTACTCTGAAAACTATGTGACGCTGATGAAAGAAACTGAAGATGACACAGATGGAAAGACATACCATGTTCTTGGATTGGAAAATTCAAATTGTCAAAATGAATATACTACCCAAGGCAATCTACAGATTCAATGAAATGCCTATCAAATTACCAATGGCATTTTCCACAGAACTAGAACAAAAAATTTTAATATTTGTGTGGAAATACAAAAGACCCCAAAGAGCCAAAGCAATCTTGAGAAAGAAGAACAGAGCTGGCGGAATCAGGCTCCCTGACTTCAGACTATACTACAAAGCTACAGTCATCAAAGCAGTATGGTACTGGCACAAAAACTGACATATAGATCAATGGAACAGGATAGAAAGCCCAGAAATAAACCCACATACCTATGGTCAATTAATCTACAACAGAGTAGGCAAAAATATACAGTGGAGAAAAGACAGTCTCTTCAATACATGGTGCTGGACAGCTATATGTAAAAGAATGAAATCAGAACATTCTCTAATACCATACACAAAAAGTAAACTTAAAATGAATTAAAGACATAAATGTAAGACCATATACTGTAAAACTCCTAGAGGAAAAAATTGGCAGAACACTCTTTGACATAAATTGCAGCAGTATCTTTTTGGGTCCATCTCCTAGAGTAAAAATAAACAAAAAGGACCTAATTAAACTTAAAAGCTTTTGCACAGCAAACCATAAACAAAACACAAAAGCCACCTACAGAATGGGAAAAAATATTTGCAAATGATGCAACCAACAAGGGATTAATTTCCAAAATATACAAACCGCATATAACTCAATATCAGAAAAAGAAACAACCCAATCAAAAAATTGACAGAAGACCTAAATAGACATTTCTCCTAAAAAGACATACAGATGGCCAGTAGGCACGTGAAAAGATGTTCAACATCGCTATTTATTAGAAAAATGCAAATCAAAACTACAATGAGGTATCACCTCATACCAGTCAGAATGGCCATTATCAAAAAGTCTACAAATAACAAATGCTGGAGAGGGTGTAGAGAAAAAGGAACCCTCCTACACTGGTGGTGGGAATGTAAAAAGTGGTACAGCCACTATGGAGAACAGTTATGAAGTTTCCTTAAAAAACTAAAAATAGAGCTACCATATGATCCTGCAATCTTACTCCTGGGCATATATCCAGAGAAAACCATAATTCAAAAAGATACATGCACCCCATGTTCTTTGCAGCACTATTTACAATAGCCAAGACATGGAAACAACCTAAATGTCCATTGACAGATGAATGGATAAAGAAGATGTGGTAATATAGGTACAATGGAATCTTACACAACCATAAAAAAGAATAAAATAATGCCATTTGCAGCAACATGGATGGACCTAGAGATTATTATACTAAGTGAAGTAAGCCAGACATAGACAAGTATCACATGATTATCGCTTATATGTGGAATCTAAAAAAAAAAAAATGATACAAATGAACTTCCATACAAAACAGAAATAGACCCACAGACATAGAAAACAAACTTATGGTTACCAAAGGGGAAGAGGGAGGGAGGGATAAATCAGGAGGTTGGGATTAACAGATACACACTACTATATATAAAATAGATAAACAACAAGGACCTACTGTATATCATAGGGAACTATATTCAATATTTTGTAATAACCTATAAGACAAAAGAATCTGAAAAAATAGATGCATACATATATATGTATAACTGAATCACTTTGCTGTACACCTGAAACAAACACAACATTGTAAAGCAACTATATGTTAATAAAAAATAAAATATAAAGAAAAAGAAAAAAAATCACTTATCCTTTCTTGGCTGTCATTGAGCATTTCTGCCAGATGAGTGTTACCATCTATTTGTCACATTTTGAAAATAAAAATATTGATCATGTGACTGAAGTCTGTAAAATGTGTAGCTTAATAAGACTATACACCACACAGGGTGTAATCTTCCTGTCTCAGAAGATTTTATGTCATTATCACATAAGTAGGCAAACATGTAGAGTTTTCATATATGTCTTGCACGTATTTAAGAGGTTATGCATCTTTTTTGCTACAGTGAATTCACTGTTCCACTTTTTAAATTCTGCTGGTATAAAAGTACTATTAATTTCTGTATACTATTATAGCATTTTTAATGAATTCTTTAACTTTTTGTAATACTTTTTCAGTTGATTATCTTGGATTTCTAGGCGCAGAATCATTCACTGATTACTGAACTATTGAGCATCTGTGGTGTGTTACCTCATGTGCATAATGCTGGACACAACTTACAAATGATACTGGTTTTGCTATTTTCTTCCACATTTCCTTAGCCTTTATTTATTTATCTTTGCTTCTGTATTTCCTAGAGCTTCCAAAACCAGAGGCACAGTAGCAGAGATGCCAGGCATACTTGTCTTATTCCTGATTTAATGGAATGTCTTTCACACTTTATTACTAGGCATAGGCTTGCCATTTGCCTGTGAATAATATTTTTGAATGATTTTTTATTGAAACCTTTTTATTCTTAATTGTCACTATTTTATTAATCTAGCATGCATATTGCAAGTTATCAAATTAATGCATCAGACCAAAAAAGTTTTTTCTTTTTGGCAATTTGCATAGTGACTTAATTTAGAATTTTATTGCTGAACTATCAAAATCCAATTGTTGAATGATGGACAGGCAAGACATCACAACCAAGTTGGCAAAGAAGGAGAGCTTACATATATTAGATAGATAGATACACAGATACAGAGACACAGAAATAAATATACTTAGATGTAAATGTTGGTATGTCCATGCATGCGTACATATACGTCCAAATTCCCTATCACTATTCACTGAGAGGACCTGGGAGCTGCATCGCACCAATAAGACTGTTATTTGGCTGATAAGTTTTGTTTATACGTACCATAAATATAAATACCATTTTCTACTATAAGGAATTACAACCTTTGGATAAATAGCTGATTCCAGAGCTGGGGCAGAGAAGGGACAAGATAAGCCTGGAGAGTATTGTTCCAGAAAGCAAGGAATTGCTCAAAGAGTGATGAGGATCTGTCAAATAGCCGAAACATAGAAACAACCTAAATGTCCATCGACAGATGAATGTATAAAGAAGATGTGGTACATATGTATTGGGTTGGCCAAAAAGTTCATTTGGGTTTTTCCATAACATCTTACGGAAAAACCCGAACAAACTTTTTGGCCAACCCAATACAGTGGAATACTACGCAGCCATTAAAAAATGAAATCATGCCATTTGCAGCAACGTGCATGGACCAAGAAATGATCATACTAAGTAAGACAGAGAAAGACAAATACCGCATGATATCACTCATATGTGGAATCCAAAATATGGCACAAATGAACTTATCTATGAAATAGAAACAGACTCATAGCCATAGACAACAGACTTGTGGTTGCCAAGGAGGATGGGGGAAGGGAGAGGGATGGACTGGGAGTTTGGGCTTGGTAGATGCAGACTACTACATTTAGAATGGATAAAAAACAAGGTGTTGGGGCTTCCCTGGTGGCGCAGTGGTTAAGAATCTGCCTGCCAACGCAGGGCACATGAGTTTGAGCCCTGGTCCGGGAGGATCCCACATGCTGTGGAGCAACTAAGCCCGTGTGCTACAACTACTGAAGCACACGTGCCTGGAGCCCATGCTCTGCAACAAGAGAAGCCACTGCAATAAGAAACCCGCAACCAAGAGTAGCCCCCGCTCACTGCAACTGGAGAAAGCCCGTGCACATCAACAAAGACCCAATGCAGCCAAAAATAAATAAATAAAATAAATTAAAAAAAAAAAAAAAAAAACAAGGTGTTACTATATAGCACAGGGAACTATACTCAATATACTCAATATCCTGTGATAAGCCATAATGGAAAATAATAAAATAATATAAAAAACTATATATATATATGTATATATATGTATATATATGTGTGTGTATATATATATATATATATATATATATATATATATATATATAAAACTGAGTCACTTTGCTGTACAGCAGAGATTGGCCCAACACTGTAAACTATATTTCAAGTAAAAAGAAGAGAAGGACAGAGGAATCAGCCAAAATAGGCTCCCATTGACCAAACTGAGGAAAATGTGAGCATAAAAATGCATGATGATCATAGATTATAATCCATTAAATAGAAGAGGAAAGCACAAGTCCATACACATCTAAACAAATGGAAATCTTAGTAAAGAACATGATATTTATGTGATTTTAAAATACTTCCCCACAAGGTAGTTAATGTAATAGGGAATAGAGTAAGCTCATTGGGAAGAAGCTTGGCAGATACCACTTTTAACCAAGGTTAAGCCACTTCTCATCTGGTAAGATGCAATGAGAAGGTAGCATCACCTACCCTCTATGAGAAGGAAATCACCTGTGATTTTCCTGCCAATCATGAGAACACAGCAGATAAACTCCAAAGGAGGGAAGTCCTATAAAATAAGTGTAGTGGGTTGAATAGTATATCCCTCCGACATTCATGTCCACCCAGCATCTCAGAATGTGACCTTATTTGGAACTAGGTCTTTGCAGATATAATTCATTAAGAATATCAAGATGAGATCATCCTAAATTCAGGGAGAGTCCTAAGTCCAGTGACTGATGTCCTTATGGGAATATAAGAGGACAGAGACACACAGGGAAGAAGCTCCTGTGAAGACACAGGTAGATATTAAAGTGATATTGCCACAAGCCAAGAAATGCCCAGGATTGCCAGCAACCACAGGAAGTTAGGGGAGAGGCCCTGGAGCAGCTTTTTCAGAAGGAACCAACCTCGCCAACACCTTGATTTTTGGACTTCTGGTCTACTGAACTGTGAAAGAATAATTTTGTGCTGTTCTAAGCTACCCAGATTGTGGTACTTGTTACAGCAACCCTAGGAAACTAATATAATAACAGACTCATAATTTTCCAAACTCCCAGGTCCATGAAGTCAAAAAACAACAAAAAAAAGACTATAACATGGTCTAGACTGAAGGAAACTGAAGAGATGTGAAGACCAAGTGGAACCTATGATTCTTACCTGAGTTCTTTTGTCATAAAAGACATTCTTGGGACAACTGGTGAAACATGAATCAACTCTGAGGACACACATCAATATTAACTCCCTGATTTTATTATATTGTGCATGTGTAGGAGAATGTCCTTGTTTATAGGAAGTATAAGGGAAAGTGCTTGGCAGTTGGTGGGACAGCAGGTGGGGGAACTGACTCACAGGTGATTGGGGATAACTTGCTACTCAATAGCCAATATTTATGATTCTTTAAAGTTGCTATTGTTTAAAAATGTCCACCTGTCTAGTAACCGGGGAAATGTAAGTTGAAGAAAAAATAGGATTAGAAAAAATTAGTAAGTCTGAGGAAACCGAGTATCGATAAAAATAAGGAGTGGTAGGACTTCTTGCTCAGTGCTATGTGTGTGAAGGAGGTGCATCTGCCTTAGAGAGGAGTTGGCAGTATCTACTCAAGTTCAAGCTATGTGTAACCTGTGACGACTCAGCAGCCCCACCTGTGCATAGGTACCCTTGAGTTTTACACACATTGTACAAGGAAACATGTCTGAGGAGGGTCGTACCAACGTTATTTGTGAGGCTTGGAAACTTGAAATGACTGAAATGCCCATCGACAGAAACATGGATAAAGAAATTGTGATATGTTGATACAGTAGTTGAAAGGATTGAGCCTGACGTACAGTTATAGCAGGGATCCATCTTGACGATAAAAGGTCAAGTGAGAAAAATGAGTTAAAAAGGAAACAACCCAATCCAAAACAGGGCAGAAGACCTAAACAGACATTTCTCCAAAGAAGATATACAGATTGCCAACAAACACGTGAAAGAATGCTCAACATCATTAATCATTAGAGAAATGCAAATCAAAACTACAATGGGATATCATCTCACACCGGTCAGAATGGCCATCATCAAAAAATCTACAAACAATAAATGCTGGAGAGGGTGTGGAGAAAAGGGAACCCTCTTGCACTGTTGGAGGGAACGTAAATTGATACAGTCACTATGGAGAACAGTATGGAGGTTCCTTAAAAAACTAAAAATAGAACTACCATACGACCCAGCAATCCCACTACTGGGCATATACCCTGAGAAAACAATAATTCAAAAAGAGTCATGTACCAAAATGTTCATTGCAGCTCTATTTACAACAGCCAGGACATGGAAGCAACCTAAGTGTCCATCAACAGATGAATGGATAAAGAAGATGTGGCACATATATACAATGGAATATTACTCAGGCATAAAAAGGAACGAAATTGAGTTATTTGTAGTGAGGTGGATGGACCTAGAGTCTGTCATACAGAGTGAAGTAAGTCAGAAAGCAAAAAACAAATACTGTATGCTAACACATATATATATGGAATCTAAGAAAAAAAAAAAAGGTCATGAAGAACTTAGGGGCAAGATGGGAATAAAGTCACAGACCTACTAGAGAATGGACTTGAGGATATGGGGAGGGGGAAGAGTAAGCTGGGACAAAGTGAGAGAGTGGCATGGACATATATACACTACCAAACGTAAAATAGATAGCTAGTGGGAAGCAACCGCATAGCACAGGGAGATCAGCTCGGTGCTTTGTGACCACCTAGAGGGGTGGGATAGGGAGGGTGGGAGGGAGGGAGACACAAGAGGGAAGAGATATGGGAACATATGTATAGGTATAACTGATTCACTTTGTTATAAAGCAGAAACTAACACACCATTGTAAAGCAATTATACTCCAATAAAGATGTTTAAAAAAAAAAAAGGATATGCACTGAATGATGAGATTATATAAATGCTAAAAGGCACACAGAAATACTTTATTTTCTTATATCTGTATGTGTGTTTGTGTATGCATATGGATACGTATTTATTACAGGCCAGTTTCAGTACAATTGTTACCTTTGGGAAACGGGAGAGAGGGGGAATAAAAGAAGAGGAGCTTTCGATTTAAAATGTAATATTTTTGTGTGTTTTTTAAATGTCGAAGCAAATGTGCTAACTGCCAACAGTTAAATTAAGGTATGAAATATGAGGTTGTCCCTTTTAAGGCTGTCTGAATTTTTCTTTTTCCAGTATGGAAAAATACTGTACAAGTAAATAGACTGTTTTCAAAAGGAAAGTTCATTCTGATTAAAATAAAGCAAAAAAAAAAAAAAAAAGGGTGGGGTCGTGCCGTAAAAGGAGACTGTATGGACATGGATGCCCATCTCTCTGATACAGCATTCAGAACATTTCTGACCACCCACACACAACAACGTGAAAAAGAAAATGCATTATTATTATTATTGATTTCGCATTATCTGTGCCCAAACCTTATCAAGCTAACCCAAGAGGAAAATCATCCAAAGAAGATCCATCACCAACAGTACCACCCCACCCACAGACACAACCAAACCACTGCAAGGCGGCATCTCTAACAACGTCTACACAATGGCACCTGCGTGTGGTTGGGCAGGTGTTATGTACAACGAAAACATGGAAAATCGGCAGTACGATGACAAAAATACAGTAACTTCCCAGCAGATGGCAAGAAAACACCTTGAGGAAATGGAGCCATGTTCTGAACTCCTAGGAAGGTGCCAGTGGAAGAACCGGTGACACTTTATCTGAGGCCACTCCTGTTATTCTATAGCACACTATTCTATTTGTTTTTGTGATTTAATACCATATGCCTTTCTTAAACCTTGTTTATTTGCACAGCTACTTGTTACTATCTTCTACTGTCTTACCCTTTAAACAGATATTCCATGAAGTCAGGGACCTATTCCGTTTGTTCACTTTCACATCTCAACCATCTAGCACAGATGCTGGCACCCACTAAATTCTCAATCAATACTGATGGCATAGACCCGAAAGCAACAGATGAAACATCTTCTATCCGGTCCTTCTAATGCATGTAAACATCTTGCAGATCACTGGTATTTTGAAATGTACATTAAAACTACATTGGTGCCATACCAATACTTAAATGACACTGTAAAAATAATATGGATGTCAATGAATGAATTATTCCCTCTGAGCAAATGGGATAGATCAGTGTAATACCTGAATTACAGAAAGATATTTAAGCAAAGTATTTTACCATATTGCATATGGAGTTGATTCTAACTCCATATGCATTCATTTTTAATAGCAAGTTTGATTATATTTTACTGACAAGGAGAGTACAGGCATTGTAAAACATAACAAATTATATTGTTGGTATATAAAATAACAAATGACAATGAAATCAACTGTACTCTTTCATACAAAAATTGTATGAGCTTGTAATACTAAATTGTTCAAGACAGAATCTAGCCAACTGATTATATAATCACTGTTCAAAGCTGACCATGACCTATATAAGATATCAACTATTTACATATTTAAAGCTAAAGTCACTATTTGAAAACCCACAATGTGGCTGAAAAAATTACTTTTTGAGTTATATTATTAATTGAGTAAAGACTTCCATTATGGGATTACTATCACCATTTCAGTAGATATTTATAGATGAAATAAACTAAGGAATTTTTATTTATAGCCCTCTTACAGCAGGTAGTAAATTAATATATTAATAGAAAACTGCTGTGGTTTTGGAGTAGAAATTATTTCCGTGCAATGTTCTACAGCCATAAAGTTAGATAAAATATATTTAAGAACTTAGGCTGAGAGGAGAAATGAATATTTCAAACATAGTACTGATTATTTATTCTACCGTGCCATATTTGAAGGGTGATTTTTTTTTTAATAAAGGCATTTTAAACACAAATTGAGAACTTCAGTGACTCTGATATTCTAAAATTTGGTTAGAACAGTGTTTTCAGACTCTAGCTCCTGACTCGTTAGCAGCTGTGAAATCATTTAAATGTCATGACAATATTTTTTAAGGAAATGTGATAAAATATCAAAAAGAATTACATATAATGAGAGTATTGTCTTATGAAATTATTATTTTTTTTTTTTTTTTTTTACTTTATTTATTTATTTATTTTTAAATATCTTACAATTTTATTTTTCAATCATACATCAATAAAGCTGAAAAAAAAATCCCTAGTAGCACCTACACAGAAAAAAATAATTAATTAATAATTAATTAAAATATTGGGGGGAGAAAGGAAGTGGTGCTAAAGAACCCACAGATGGGCTCAGTTCCAGCACCACACAGTCATGTTCATAATGGAAGGTGCTCAGGGTCTAAGATACAGAGCCCGGGGGAGTCAGGGCAAGGCCTCACCCTGGTCACATTTGAGCATAGATGGGTAGGAGTTTGGTAAAGGGATTGCTGGGGAGTGCCATTAGGGTTCTTCAGACAAACAGAACCTATAGGGTGTATATGTGTGTGTGTGTACAGGTGCATTTGTATGGAGACAGATTTTTTTTTAAGGAACTGGTTTATGTGATTGCGGGGCTGCAGGACGGACCAACAGGCTGGTAACCAGGGAAGGCTGATGTTGCAGCTTGAGTCTAAAGGCAGGTCTGAGGGCAGGATTTCTTCTTTTTGAGGACCTCAGTCTTTCTCTCTTAACTCCTCCAAGTGTTTGGATGAGGCACACCCACGTTATGGAGAGTAATCTGCTTTACCCAAAGTCTACTGATTTAAATGTTAATCACACCTAAAAAAAACTTTCATAGCAACATCTAGACTGGTATTCTACCAAACATCTGGGCACCATGACCAAGTTGACACGTAGAACTGACCATGACACAGTGGGACCTGAGAGTCTTGTGTCCTCTCTGTGAGCTGGGAGGCAAGGTCATCTGCTGAGAGCCAGGTGATTAGGATGCCCGGGAGGCTGAGGAGAGTGGGAGTCAGAGAGGTAGTGGCAGGACCCTGGCAGGGAGTTCCTGAGCCACGTGGGGCGCGCTGAGCCTGGGTGAGTGCATGAATGTATGAATGAGTGAATATCTCAGTGACAGCAGAGAGACTAGCTGATGCTAGGATGTGTGACACCTCTGTCACAGAACTGGGAGAGGAGATAAACACGGGAGCAGGTGCAGATAGGTGTGTGGCTGGGGCAGGAGGATGAGGGAACCCAGCAGCCCTCCCCTCTCTTCCGCTTCTCTGCCCTGAGCACCCCAGGGGCAGTTCATGGTTTCAGTACTTCTAACTTCAATGAAATTATTTTTAATTTTTTAATTTATGTATACATATGTGTATATAAAATATATGCATATAGGTATTGGATCACCATATAAAGTAGGTCATATTCAAGAAAGGTAGGAAATTTACAGACTTCCCTGGTGGTGCAGTGGTTAAGAATCCGCCTGCCAATGCAGGGGACATGGGTTCGAGCCCTGGTCCGGAAAGATCCCACATACTGCGGAGCAACTAAGCCTGTGCGCCACAACTACTGAGCCTGCGCGCTAGAGCCCACGAGCCACAACTACTGAGCCCACGTGCCACAACTACTGAAGCCTGTGCGCCTAGAGCCCGTGCTCTGCAACAAGAGAAGCCACCGCAATGAGAAGCCCACACACCACAATGAAGACTAGCCCCCGCTCGCTGCAACTAGAGAAAGCCCCATGCAGCGACAGAGACCCAACGCAGCCTAAATTACTTAATTAATTTTTTAAAAACTCATTTAAAAAAAAAAAAGAGAGAGAGGTTGGAAATCTCTGAAGAGAATGGTGTACCAAGCATCACAATATATAGGTGGTTATAACGGGCAATCAAACAACCTTACCGTGTTTGGAAACACGTTTTCAGATTGCAAAACCAGAAAACCTGTTCAAATTCAATCATGTATTCAGTTCTCAGCGTGCTAGGCTGGGATTTGCAAAGCTGCTAATCTAACAACACACTTGATAGTGAAACATGAGGAATGACAGTAGAGCAGCCCATACAATCTCCTTCAGCTTTAGTGTGTTAAAACTGTCATATTCAAATGATGGTTCTCCTCATACTGCATGTAAATTCCAATGAAGCACCAAACCCCTCATTCGGAGACAAATGGTGAGTCTCTGTCTCTGTAAGTGACAACCTAATTGAAATCTTTTTGTGTTTACCAACCTTTTAATGCTTTAGGGAGACAGATATCCTACCGTAAAACAGTGCTTCCCTTCACAGGGATTTTTAAACACAAGACATTAAGAGAAAGATAATTTGCAAGGCTTCATCTACTTTTTCCCTAGCTGTTGAGGAGGAATTGATGCATTTTAACTATATCAACTATACTTGGGTAGCAAGTAGCAGACAGTGGCTCTGGCTATCTTAAAGTCAGAGAGGGAATTCCCTGGCGGTCCAGTGATGAGGATTCCGCCCTTTCACTTTCACTGGATCGATCCCCGGTCAGGGAACTGAGTTCCCACAAGCCAGGTGGTTGCAGCCAAATAAGTACAGTCACACAGAGAGTGCACTCAAAGGACATTACCAGGCGGCTCCCACAGTCAGCAGTGATGGAGGCCCGGGATTCTGAACAGTGCCAAGGCTTGACTGTCTTGTATCTGGTTGGCTGTCCCAGAGCACTGCTCCTGCCTTGTGCTGCGGGATACCTGCCTGTGGCTGTGTCACTGCTCCTCAGCTAAGTCTCACTCCGCTCACTCGTTCTCCATCACGCACTCTCTCTGCTTCCACCCACACCTCTGGTGATCAGAGCCCGTCCTCCAGCGCAATGACCCAAATGTTCAGTCCTGACTGATCTGTACTCTTGCTTCTGCCAAAGACAGTCGCCGTAGTTTTCCACTAACTAGTCCACTAGTGATGGTAGTAGAGGGGATACCCAAGGGAATTACCTGGGTTTCATGGACATTCCTCCCTCCCCTCATGGTACAGCAGCAAATCTATCTCCCTTTGAGCTACAGATGGCATGTCTGTGTCCCCCCGACAAAAAAACCATAGGTTGAAATCCTAACCCCTAAGGTGATGGTAACAGCAAGTGGGGCCTTTGGGAGATGGTTAGATCATAAGGGTGGAGCCCTTATGAATGGGATTAGAGTCCTTAAGAGAGGACCCGGAAAGCTTACTCACCCCTTCCACCATGTGAAGACACCGAATCGGCCAGTGCCTTGATCCCGGACTTCCTAGTCTTTAGAACAGGGAGCAATGTCTGTGGTTTTCTGTTCCAGCAGCCTGAATGGACTAAGATGCCTTGCTAGGGGTGACGACATCCTCCGTCTACTACCACTGCTGCTGTGCATCCCGAGCAAGGAGCCATCAGAAGTGGCAGCGAAATGCATCCCTTCCCTCGTCTGTGCCTCCAACAAACTACCTTTACCTTACTTCAAGATCAAGTTGGATATGCTATTATGAGTTGTGCAAGACTGCATATGCAGAGATGCTTTCTGTATATAACAAGGAAAAGGTTGAATCCTATTCTTGCCCCTCTTGAAGTCCGTCAAGAGAAAGGGATATTAAAAAAAAAAGAGAGCAGAAGAATTATCCTGAGGGGACATACGTGAGGATACATCACTATATGTGTTAGCATTTAGTCAGCAAAGCTTTGAGTTGTGTCAATAGGGGCAAAACTGAGTGCAGAGCTGAGCAATTACGTGAAGTCAGCCCACCTAAACTGTCAATCTGTGAACAATGATAATAACTACTTTTAACAGTACTATAATATAAAGTTATAATGAAATAATAATAGTCTTATATAATAGCAATTATTATTATTACTGAAGTTTATCCACTTTTCCTCATCTGCAGTAATTGCTTTTCCTCCTGCTTCAAGTTATGTGGATAATTACTTCAAATTTCAGTTTTATTTTGCTATAGGGTAGACATAACTCGGGCCAGAAAAACCTCAAAACCCTGAATTTCCCTAATGATTGGGTCCTCAACTGTAAAAGTAATGCCCTAGATCCAGAAACATTTCTATGACTTTTTATATATATATATATATATATATATATATATATATATATGTATATATGTAATTATATGTATGTGTTTTAGTCATCAAGAAAAAAAGCAGCATAAATGAAATGTGTCCATGTTAACTGCCCATGTCTGTTTAGAATCATAATTCAATGCTCAGAGCCTCACGGCTCTTTCTTTGCAAGCTTCTCATAGGCACACACAATGCCCCATATTGGGAAACCAGAATGTAAGAGTTTTGAGGAGTTTTTTTTTTTTTTTTTTTTTTTTTTTAATATACTGCTTGGTCCTTTCGCACATTAACTTCAAAACCAAATCTATTTTCTCTAATTGTCAGTGGAAGCAGTGGGTTACCATAGTTACAAAGTAAGAGTGTTACTGAAAAGAAGAAAAGACTAATGAAATTTTAAATGACAGATTCAAAGATATTAGGAAATCACCCCGACAGGGAAATGGGCACTGATTCAAGCTGCCAGTCACAGTGATTACCGAGCAAACCTATCCGGATCTGGGTCAGAAAGTCTCTTCAGACGCTGCATACACCAGTGCTGCAGCGCTTTGAAGGGCAGGGAAATGGGCACTGATTCAAGCTGCCAGTCACAGTGATTACCGAGCAAACCTATCCGGATCTGGGTCAGAAAGTCTCTTCAGACGCTGCATACACCAGTGCTGCAGCGCTTTGAAGGGCTGGTCCCAATGACATGGGCGCCCTGTCGTTAGTGCCCGTTTCTGTTGCTATAGCTGCAGGAGGACGCACTGTAACCTCCACGCAGCATGGGCTGTGACGGGCCTCAGGTGAGGAGCTGGCCAAGCAACGTGGAAGGCACTGATGCTACAGGTGAGGTGCCGTATCACGGTGCCACGTCGCCCAGGTGTGAGAAAGTTGCTTCCCTGCACACCCGTCTTTCCACCATCTTACAGGGTTTTTCAAGGCAAGTACCATCCACTCACATGGTCAAAGACATATGTAGAAGGTACGATACAGTTTTTAAAAGTCTAACACGAAGGTTTGTTTTTGCTCAGGGGAAGGAATCGATAAGTTATTGAAATAGCATACAAATAGATTATTCACATAAAATAACAGGTAAGAGGGAAATCTAGTGAATAAACAGATGGAAGAACGGAGAATCCATCCACTTCAAGTAGCTTATGAGAACAACATATTAAGATTTAACTACATGTTTGCTAGAGTAGGAAAAACACAGACCCCCAAGAAACATCACTACTCTCCGAGTCCTGGCATGACTCGTAAGAAAACAAGCAGTAGTTGGTGTTTCTGTGCTAAAAGTTGTGTATTTTGGGCTTCTAAGAACCATAAAATTGACTTAAAGAATGGTTTCAAACGGTAAAAAGAGAAATGCAAAACAATTAAAGACGTGCAATTAAACTGGTTTGTGTCTCACTGCTTCATAGTAATTAAGAGTTCATGCGGGCTTCCCTGGTGGCACAGTGGTTGAGAATCTGCCTGCCAATGCAGGGGACACGGGTTCGAGCCCTGGTCTGGGAGGATCCCACATGCCGCAGAGCAGCTGGGCCCGTGAGCCACCATTGCTGAGCCTGCGCGTCTGGAGCCTGTGCTCCGCAACAAGAGAGGCCAATAGTGAAAGGCCCGCGCACCGCGATGAAGAGTGGCCCCCGCTTGCCACAACTAGAGAAAGCCCTCGCATAGAAACGAAGTACCAACACAGCCAAAATAAATAAATAAGTAAATAAATAATTAAAAAAAAAAAACAAACAACTGGCACTGTATTTAAAAAAAAAAAAAAAAAAAAGAGTTCATGCTTGGGAAAGCGCCATAAAAACGATTTAAGATTTAAGACGGGTGTTCGTGAGTCAGTGTAAACCTACACACGAGTCCTCAAGTGACGGGACAACTACTCAAAAAATGGAAGACCTGGGGTCAGTATAGCATGATTTAAAAATAATGAAGGAATGATGATTCTGGATTGAATTGTTATTTGCTAGGCTACTTGGTTGACTTGGCTCTTCATGTCTAGTAGTATTTTATCCATTTAAGTTCTTAGAGGACCTATGTCCGGTACACAGAGTAATGGCTGAACACTTGGTGAAGTATGGCCTTGAAGGAATCGGGAGAGAAAGACAGAGAAGCCACGACAGAGAAGGAGCTGGGGAGATAAGGACAGAGAATATTAACAGGGAGGCGTCAGAAGAGCCTGACAGTCACATTAGCTGGCGAGCAGGTTTACGGAGGACAAGGACTAAGCAAGACGTACCTAATTGCAAACTCTGGGCTTCTGGTTACTCTCTGCTATTCACTTTCTACCTCCACACCAGGAACAACTGTACACACCTAGGAAAAGCAAGCCTTCGTTGCTGCACCCCTTGTTAAAGGCCTTTCATGATGCTGACTATTTCTCACATCCTTCCTGGCCCACCTGAGAGGGAGTGGGGTGCAGCCTGAGAACATGCTTCCTTCCATTCTGGAACTACAGGACACTGGTGTCTCCTGGAAACACCCGTGCTTCACGTCTAAAGGGTGCTGCCACGTTATCCCTGCAGAGAATGTGTACACCACAACCCTCATTTTCAACATTCCACGGTTTCCCCCAGAGAACCCCTTACATTTCCAACGGGCTTTCAAAGGATGTGATGGTTCTCTTAAAACGATTCCTTATCACCTGAGTGTAACCACCTTAATGACATTGCCAAATTCAACCAAAATGCCTCATTTCCTTGCACCAAGTAATGATTTAAATATTAAAAATTACAAATATTGCAAAAACTCATAACAAAACAGATAGAGAGTTATGATAGGCTTTTAAAAAAGGATTTAATTAGAAACCTCCATCAAGAACGGTCTGAAATGTGTTTTGCACTGTAACGTTTTAAGCGTTGTATTCAAACCAACTTTCTTTAAGTAAAAACTTGATGGCGTCATCAAAACCACGATGATATAGTGATTCCATTATCGTCTTGCTTGGTGGGAAAAGGGCTTGGTGAAGCCTCACCAAGTTTGCCATGGACAACTAGGACAGAAAGACAAATGGGAGCTGGAGGATATTACAGTACAGGTAAAGGGACATCATCTCTGTAACCTGAGCTTTCTTATCATAGATACTATTAGCAATTTAAAAAAAAATCAGGAGGAAGAAAATCAAATTTAAAAATTCAGCCCCACACATACACCGCATGAGGGTTTTTCAGCCTGGGCACCACCGACGTTTTGGGCCAGATGCTCCTCTGTGGTGGGCTCTGTCCTGGGCACTGTAGGGTGCTGAGCGGCACCCCTGGGCCCCACCCACTAGATTCTAGCACACATCCCAGACGTGATGGCCAAAACTGGCTCCAGACGCTGCCTGTGTCTCCTGCGCATAATACCACCTCCTGTTGAGAGGACTATTCGACTAGATTAAGGGAATCCACATTTTTCTCTAAGTTATTCTGTTAGGTCCTAAGTTTTTCTCTGATGTTTTCACCTACTTAATTCCTGCCATCTTTTAAAACAACTCAATGATCTAATTTAAAAGTGCACTGAAATCCTGCCCAGTATACTGACCTGAAAAATAAGTGAAGAAACGGAAAATGTTTCACAAATAGACTGTTGATAGTAACAGTCATGTCCATATGCATGACACATGTAGATTATTTAAAATATTGATGCAGTTTGTACATAAAACTGAGTCGCCAAAGTTTTGGAAGCATGTGGAAAGTTTTCGGAGATGAGGAGTCTTCACTTATCAGTGAACATCATTACTCACCAGTATGTCCTGCTTGGTGATGGTCACATAGAAATCCAGCTGCCCTTTGCCCCGCGGGGAGATGTTCATTCGCCCGCTAAACGGTGAGATGGTCACTGTCCGGCCTACGGGCAGGAGGGGCAGGCTGTTGGTAAAGCCTCCGTCTACCCACTTCTGTGGAAAGCACAGCCCTCATCAGCACCTGTCGACAACATCCCTCCCATGTGAAGAAGATGAGCGTGCGTTTCCCCAACAGGACTCTTTCCCTCTAGCAGTGCATGCCTTGGGAACGCCCGTAACTTACGATTTATGAGGACCCGTCAGATTAGATTTGTTTCGGAAGCAAAGCAAGTCTTTGTATGCATGTCATTAACCCCTATAATAAGAACCCGGAACGGAATCAGGAAGTCTCTCCAATTCTTTAAAAGCTTCAAGTAGATCATTTCACGTAAGAAGTACCTAGGGCTTCCCTTGTGGTGCAGTGGTTGAGAATCCGCCTGCCAATACAGGGGACACGGGTTCAAGCCCTGGTCCAGGTAGATCCCACATGCCGCGGAGCAACTAAGCCCATGAGCCACAGCAGCTGAGCCTGCGTGCCGCAACAAGAGAAGCCACCACAATGAGCCTGGGCACCGCAACAATGAGTAGCCCCCGCTGGCCGCAACTAGAGAAAGCCCTCGTGCAACAATGAAAGCCCAACAAAGCCAAAAATAAAAATAAATAAATTTATTAAAAAAAAAAAAGTACCTAAATTTTTACTGATGACGGCGCTTGCATAAGAAGCCATGTGTAATTAGGCTGGGATTCATGATCTAATCAGAATGCAAAGCCAAGTTTACTCTGACACTGAGCAAACCGTCCCCAAAACAGGACGTTGTGCTGCGTGGCTTGGTGGGATCTTAGTTCCCCGACTAGGGATGGAACCTGTGCCCCCCTGCAGTGGAAGCGTGGAGTCTTAACCACTGGACCGCCAGGGAAGTCCCAGGAGGTTCTACTTTTATCCTAAGAACTGGAAATCAGCATTTTCTGTAGCAAACTTAAAAATAAATAGAACCGCCAGAAACCTTTCCATTTCCAAAGCAGTTCCTGAGTATGTAAGGTCTTCAAGCCTTGAAGAATTGGGGAGGAGGGGTGCTGTGTTAAATAGGAACATTACTCAGAAGAGATTCTGTGCTTTCAGACCCAAGCCCGAAGGAAAGGCATGGACAGAGCAGGTCAGAGAAGCTTCTAGAGGCTTGTGCAGAATTGTACACTGGGAAAGGATTGAAGAAACACAAAGATAATACTCCTTACACTGTTTCAAGGCAAAAGAGTCTCCATCTGTCCTTGAGCCCACATGTTAACAGAATCAGCTCTAACAATAAATAAATAAGCAAACATGCAACACTGAAGTTCAAATGCTCCCAGCTGTATCTGAATTGGAAAAATCCCAGAAGGTGATGTGAAAAAAAAAGGGGGGGTGGGCACTGGAAATTGTGGAGAATGCCGCACAAAAAAATCTTTTGTGGAGAAAGCAAGAAGGTGGGGCGAGGAGCAAGAAACCAGTTAGAATAAAGCATCCTGGGGCTTCCCTGGTGGCGCAGTGGTTAAGAATCCACCTGCCAATGCAGGGGACACGGGTTCGATCCCTAGTCCAGGAAGATCCCACATGCCGCGGAGCAACTAAGCCCATGCGCCGCAACTACTGAGCTCACGTGCTGCAACTACTGAGCCCATGTGCCACAACTACTGAAGCCCACGTGCTGCAACTACTGAAGCCTGCGAGCCACAAGTACTGAGTCCGCCCACCACAACGAAGAGTAGCCACCAAAATGAGAAGCCCGCGCACCACAACGAAGAGTAGCCCCTGCTGCACGGAACTAGAGAAAGCCCACACCCAGCAACGAAGATCCAACACATCCAAAAATTTAAAAAATAAAAAAATAAAATGAAGCATCCTTAACTCAGTTAAAACTGTTCATTCCTCTTTTCTAACATGTCTTTTTTTTAAATGTCTTTCTTGTTTTGATTTCTAGAGCTGGTTACTAAATGATCAGTACCGCATTGTTTACAAAGGCCTCAGCCAACTCCCCCCAGAGGGAATAAAAGTAAGTAAATAAAAGGTGAAAGTGTGTTGAAAATTTCTGTTGAGGGAACTGCATTTTGGTGGAGGAGAAAACATAAATAGATTAGATTAAAATGAACCTGACCCAGATAATTCGCTTATTGTCATTATTTTTAAAAGAACAAAACACATAATTATGTTTATTATAGAGCACACATATATGTTTGTGTATAATATGTGTATGTGGAAATATGCATACATATATACACACGCACACGACTATACAAACACAGTCTAAAAAAGGGAGGTTTGTAGTGAGACGGCCTCCACATATCTGGTTCTGTGCCTTACTGTCCTGGAGCTTTTTTTTTCCTTCCCTGATTGCTCTGGGTGTAGATACCAATTTCTGGAATAGGATAATACCCAGAGAGAGAACAAAAAGACACCTTCCAAAATTACCTTTCTTATCCTCAGTAGGATATCTCACCAATGATGTAAAAATTCATATAGGTTTCATCAAGGGAAATTAAAAATATGTACCAAGGGTCATATAACTTAACTGAGAGCTCACCTGATTTATTCAACTTAAGGAAAATAAGGGCAATCTGGCTCATTAAATTGCAGTGTGTTCTAATCTACCATAGGGCTAATGACTGAGGTTTCAGGGAACTGAAAATCTTTTTATCCAAGTTTCGTTCACTCTTGTTAGCTTATTCTCATTGGATAAATGACTAGGGAAAACATATAGCTTATCAAATGACTTGATTCAGTTTTCAGCGTTACTGACTCCTCTGTCACCGTAACCCCACCAGCTCAGATGTTCTAAATGCAGTGCATCTTACTCCTGGTTCATGCTCTCCTGAGCTGTACCACTCCCAACAGCCACACACACACACACACACACACACGGGCACTCAGATTCTAGCAAAACTTCTGGAAACGAAGCCAACAGCAGCCAACATTCCTCCGTGCAAATATACTGCGTGTGCTACAGACGGTTTAAAATTCTGCACTTTATATACTCCTGGCCATGATTCTCTGACTGTTTGCAAACTATTCCTCCAGGTCAGTCCCCCATTCCCACCTCGTGGACGGCACTCCATAAGCTGGGAACTACTGCCGTGAGTCCTAGGATTCCAAACGTTTCCTCATGGGTCTTCCCAGGGTGGCTTTGCCCTGTGTTGGTTAGTTTCAGTACCTAGCACCATCATCCTCAAAGGAAAGGGAAGGCCCAATACGTTAAAAAAAAAAAAAAAAAATTCCCGGGCAAAATGTGTTTCAAAACTCAAACTTGCTTCTGTCCCCACAGTTGCTGTCACTTGTCCTAATACCCTTTATTCCCATCTCTGACCATATTCTAAACGTGCTCCATGGTAAGGTCCACTGCCTAAGCCCAGAGAGCTGTGAAGACACAACTGCTCAGTAGAGAAGAAAATCTCGTGCCCCGTGGTGGGGTAGGGGGTCTAGTGTGACTGTCCTCTGAGGGTGACAGCACTGGAAACCGCAGTTAATGCACTTATTCTAAAGGGTAACGGCACCTGTCACACCCAAGCCTGGCAGGGTATTCATCTGTCGGTATGTGTCAACCTCTGCCTTACACATGACATGTTACGGGTACATGCGAGGCTCACGAAGTCCAGCAACTCTTGTTACATACTTAAAGAGGAAACTTTAAAACCCGAGGTGGTCACTTCAGCTGAAAGGGCTTATTTGTTCATCTAGCAAGTCCTTCCGCAACACCCAGTGTGTGCCTGGATGTGCATTCCACACTGTGATATGCTCACGATAGAACCGCGATGCAGGGCTGAATTTGCTTTAAGTGCATTTTGCTCAAAAACCAAGTCAACAAAAAATACTTTTGTCAGAAAGACAAATACCATATGATATCACTTACATGTGGAACCTAAAATGTGACACAAATGAACTTATCTACAAAACATAAACAGACTCACAGACATAGAGAACAGACTTGTGGTTGCCAGGGGGAAGGGCGGTGGGAGAGGAGGAATTGGGAGTTTGGGGATTAGCAGATGCAAACTAGTGTATATAGAATGGATAAACAACAAGGTCCTACTGCAGAGCACAGGGAACTCTATTCAGTATCCTGTGATAAAGAATAATGGAAAACAATATGAAAAAGAATGTATATATGTGTATAACTGAGTCACTTTGCTGTGCAGCAGAAATTAAACACAACATTGTAAATCAACTATCCTTCAATAAAATAAATTTTTAAAGTACTTTTTTTGGAAGACTGAATGAGACATTTATATCTATAATTATTATAAATACCATGGCACAGGGCCTAATGGTTTATTAAACAGCCTCTCATGTATCATTTAATTTGATCTTTCCTATGACCCTATTGGGTAGGAGGGTCATGCTAGTAGTATGTTCAGTTTCCTCATTTTACAGAAAAGGAAATTGATGCTGGCAGGGTTACTTGTTCTAGGTCAGGGGTTGGGCAACCACCTGCTTCGGGAAATGAAGTTTTATTGGCACCCAGCCATGACATTTCCCACTTCACAGAGCTTTCCCACAAAACAGCAAAGTTGAGGAGTTGCGCTGATATAGACAGTATGTCCCACAATGCAGAGAGTGGTTAGTATCTGATACTTTCAGAAAATATTTGCGTGAAGTAAGTCAGAAAAAGAAAGATAAGTACCATATGATACCGTTTATATGTGGAATCTAAAATCTGACACAAGTGAACTTATCTACGAAACAGAAACAGACCCCCAGACACAGAGAACAGACTTGTGGTTGCCAAGGGGGAGTGGGGGAGGGAGAGGGATGGGCTGGGAGTTTGGGGTTAGCAGATGCAAACTATTATGTATAGGATGGATGAACAACAAGGTCCTACTGTACAGCACAGGGAACTATATCCAACCTCCTGGGATAAAACAGAATGGAAAAGAATATGAAAAAAGAATGTCTCTGTGTATAACTGAGTCACTCTGCTGTACAGAAAAGATTGGCACAAGACTGTAAATCAACTTTACTTCAATTAAAAAAAAAACGAAAAGAAAATATTTGCCAGCCCTGCTGGAAAGCACGCTGGCAAAAGGGGTGGAGCTGGTCCATTCACTCCACACTCACTGTTCTTCCTCACACACTGTAAGATACAGTGGAGGCGGGGAAGACCAGAACTGTTACTGCAGGGCTGGGGGGAGGCGGACCAGGGGAAGTGAAGGAGGTTTGAAAAAAAAAATTTTAGTTACAAACATATATTGTTTGCTGTCATGATATAGAGAACAAACAGTCACGCCTACAGAAGGTTCTTGGGCATGACTCAAAACAGAGTGGGGAGAGGAGGGAAAGGGAGGAGGGGGGGAGAGGGGAGAGGGAGGAAGGGGGGAGAGGGAGAGAGGAAGGGGAGGGGGAAGAGGGAGGAAGGGGGAGGGGAGAAGGGGGAAAGGGAGGAAGGGGGAGGGGTGAGAGGGTGGAAGCATGGAGGGGTGAGAGGGAGGAAGGGGGAGAAGGGAGAGGGAGGGAGGAAGGGGAGGGGGGAGAGGGAGGAAGGAGGAGGGGGAGAGGAAGAGAGGAAGGGGAGGGGGAAGAGGGAGAAAGGAGGGAGGGGTGAGGGAGGAAGTGGGGGAGAGAGGAAAGGGGAGGAGTGAAGTGGGAGAGGGAGGGGAGAGGGAGGGGTAAGAGGGTGGAAAAGGGGTAACGGAGGAGGGGGGAGAGAGAGGGAGGGAGGGGGAAGAGGGAGGAAGGGGGAGAAGGGGGAGAGGGAGAAATGGGGAGTAGGGAGAGGGGAGAGGGAGGAAGGGGGAGGGGTGAGAGGGTGGAAGGGGGAGAAGGGAGAGGGAGGGAGGAAGGGGAGGGGGGAGAGGGAGGGAGGAAGGGGAGGGGGGAGAGGGAGGAAGGAGTAGGGGGAGAGGAAGACAGGAAGGGGAGGGGTGAGGGAGGAAGTGGGGGAGAGAGGAAGGGGGAGGAGTGAGGTGGGAGAGGGAGGAAAGAGGGAGGGGAGAGGGAGGAGAGGAGGAGGGGGGAGAGGGAGGAAGGGGGAGGGGGAAGAGGGAGGAAGGGGGAGAAGGGGGAGAGGGAGGAAGGGGGAGAAGGGGGAGAGGGAGGAAGGGGGAGTAGGGAGAGGGGAGAGGGAGGAAGGGGAGGGGTGAGAGGGTGGAAGCGCAGAGGGGTGAGAGGGAGGAAGGGGGAGGGGGAGAGGGACAAAGGGGGAGGGGGAGAGGGAGGAAGGGGAAGGGGGAGAAGGGGGAGAGGGAGGGAGGGGGAGAGGGAGGAAGGGGAAGTAGGGAGAAGGGAGAGGGAGGAAGGGGAGGGGGAAGAGGGAGGAAGGGGGAGAGGGAGGAAGGGGGAGAAGGGAGAGGGAGGGAGGAAGGGGAGGGGGAAGTGGGGGGATGAGGGGGGAGAGGGAGGAAGGGGGAGGGGGAAGAGGGAGGAAGGGGGAGAGGAGAAGGGGGAGGGAGGGAGGAAGGGGGGAGAAGGGAGAGGGAGGGAGGAAGGGGGAGAAGGGGGGGAGGGAGGGGGGGAGGGGAGTGGGGGGAAGGGGAGGGGAAGGGAGAGGGAGTGTGTTTGTGTCAAATAGATACCCACCCCCCCAGGACACAGATTAGAATCTACCATTTGGGATGAAGAAACACAGGAGGGGACAAGAGACATAGGAGATTTTTTAACGAAAGGGTGACAGGTTAAAATAAATAAAATTTCAAAAATTAAAAACTGGTTGAGAAAACCTGCAGTACTGACTTGTACTAAATAATGATTTTTGGTAAATTGCTGACTTAATTTTTGGATTTCTGAAGGTTGCTCAAAAATGGTGATTCTAGGGCTTCCCTGGTGGCGCAGTGGTTGAGAATCTGCCTGCCAATGCAGGGGACACGGGTTCGAGCCCTGGTCTGGGAAGATCCCACATGCCGCGGAGCAACTGGGCCCGTGAGCCACAACTACTGAGCCTGCGCGTCTGAAGCCTGTGCTTCGCAACAAGAGAGGCCGCAATAGTGAGAGGCCCGCGCACCGCGATGAAGAGTGGCCCCGCTCGCCACAACTAGAGAAGGCCCTTGCACAGAAACGAAGACCCAACACAGCCAAAAATAAATAAGTAAATAAATAAATTAATTAATTAAAAAAAAAAAAACCAAGTTATTTAAAAAAAGAAAAAAATGGTGATTCTATATACCCAACTTTCAGGAAACTCTAGCAGTTGAAATTCTACAAGTGCTATTTATTAATAGAAGATGTTCCCTGGAAAACTAACCTATTTTTTCAAAAATCAAATAGACATGCAGAATTTAAAAAGCCGATGAAATATAAGAGCTTCAATTTCAGCACAGCTGTAAATTGACAACCAGCGTTCCATCAAGCCAAACCTAGCTGGTCGTCCACCCAGCCACCACCGTTTGCTATGACAGTGATTGAGCTACGTATCCTCGTGACAGGTCTAAATCATGAAGAAACAGAAGCCAAAGGACTGTAGTAATAATTGTGTATAAATACATAGTAACAGAGTATTCTACAGTTCTCTTCCCCACAGATATGCCAATAATGAAAAGATTAATAATTCATAACCCATG
The DNA here is from genome assembly GCF_965194825.1 of Balaenoptera physalus. Lineage (NCBI taxonomy): Eukaryota > Metazoa > Chordata > Mammalia > Artiodactyla > Balaenopteridae > Balaenoptera > Balaenoptera physalus. The sequence continues at coordinate 5,506,005 of NC_138903.1, forward strand.
CAAAAGATATGCCAATAATGAAAAGATTAATAATTCATAACCCATGCAAAAGGCTCAATGACTAGAATACAATGATAAATATTCTCTATACAATACACTGTTAAAATATTACTTGAAATCTAACTCAGAGCAAAAAACAAACCTATAGCTCTTATTGTGATCTGCATGTATCAGTTCCAGAGATTAAAATATCAAAATAACAATAAAATAGTCACTTGCCAACACTAATGCTATGTCTTAAAATGAAACCAAAAAAAAACCAAAAAAAAACTGATCAGGGATCTCCCTGGTGGTCCAGTGGGTAAGACTTCGAGCTCCCAATGCAGGGTGCCCGGGTTTGATCCCTGGTCGGGGAACTAGATCCCACATGCCGCAACTAAGAGTTCGCATGCTGCAACTAAAAAGATCCCGCATGCTGCAACTAAGACCTGGCAAAGCCTAAATAAATAAATAAATAAATATTAAAAAACAAAAACAAAAACTGATCAGTTAAGAGCTCCTCTTGAAAATCCTTATTCTTGTTCCACATTGATGACCAGAACCTGTGAAAACATGGTCTGAAAGTAGGCACATTCCCACAGCTTATTCAATCACTGGAAAGAGGCCATGTACACTGAAGGAAAATCCACTGGTAAAAAATGATAAGATTGAACTTCAATTTATTTCCATTTTTTCATTTATTCAATTGTTAATGAATATCAAGTATAAGTAGGGTGCTAAAAACAGTCTCCTAAGATAAAGCCAGAGAAAGCTACAAAAACTTTTTTAAAAATTAGGAAAACCAGGGACTTCCCTGGTGGCGCAGTGGTTGAGAATCTGCCTGCCAATGCAGGGGACACGGGTTCGAGCCCTGGTCCAGGAAGATCCCACATGCCGCGGAGCAACAAAGCCCGTGCGGCACAACTACTGAGCCAGCGCACCACAACTACTGAAGCCCACGTGCCTAGACCCTGTGCTCCGCAACAAGAGAAGCCACCACAATGAGAAGCCCGCGCACCGCAACGAAGAGTAGCCCCCGCTCTCGGCAAGTAGAGAAAGCCCGCCAACAGCAACGAAGACCCAACACAGCCAAAAATAAATAAATAAAATTTAAAAATTAATTAATTAATTTTAAAAATTCAAAAAATAAAAAATTAGGAAAACCAAGCCGTTTTCCAAGATGTCGTACCACTTCAAACAACTGGTAGACAGTTTAGGAAGGAATCATGCTGTTATTTACTGTGGCTTAAGTCAATTTTAAGTCTTATGAAAGTATGAAACTTCTATGTGATTAATAAAAGATTTTTCTCCATAAAAATATCAGGCCCACACATAAGTATTAGTAAAACCCAGTATGTTCCATAGCTAAGTGACACCGGACGTGGAGACGAGTGGTCAGCGGGTTGAACAGGAGCTGCATGCAGAAGCAGCTCAGGACACCTGTGGCTCGGCCTCAAACCCCAGTGCTGCTGAGCTCTCTCTGCCCCCTGCTGCTGCAACCCCCATCGCTTCACAAAAACCACCAAGGCCAAACAGCAAATCAAAACCTGACCTCCACAAAAGCATCAAAACCCAGAACAGGAGAAAGCGTGACACAAAGGTTTATGGAACTAGGAAAAGCTCACACCCACAGCAAAACCATTTAAAGCAAAGTTCGCACTTCCCTGAAGATGGAGCGATTGTACAGACTCACCTGGTCTAGAAAGCGTACTCGGCTGAGGGAGGGGAGGGGGCTGACAGAGTGCATAGCAAGCACACAAGGGCACTGGCAGGTCACAGAGTCCATAGCAAGCACACAAGGGCACTGGCAGGTCGCCACTGGGTGGTTGTAGACACGAAGCAAGGTCTCCGAGGACCACACTGCCCATCACTGTGTGCACGGGGGCCCCTCTTCCTGGGCTTCCTTAAACACCCAAGGTAAACCGAACGCTTTCTGGAGACGTTAGGTTCTATTCAACAAGTAATTATGACGTGCCAACTGTGCACGGATGTCAGTCATCAGCAAGGCCGTGTCCCGCCTCCCAAGGTCCCTTTTTTCTCACACCTCCAGGTGCTGCGTTCCCTGTTCAATTGAGGCTGCCCTTTCATGTTCCTGTCTAAGTATTCAATCACACAGCAGGAAATTCAACTGAGAACATCTCACCCTTTAACTATTCCTAGGCTTCCGGTCATACACCTGGAACAGTCGGGATGGGGCGGGACAGAAATAAAATAAGGACAATGTTTTTTTAAAGGAATGACCAAGGCAAAGTAAAGCAAGAGGCACAGCACAGATGCAAACATTAGAGATCATCCTGGGAAAGCTGCCCCCTTACTAAGCTTGGTGACCTCAGTGAAGTGAATGAATGTTTCTACAACTCAATTTCCTCATCTGTAAAATACGGAGGTAATAATCCCCACAGCACATGGGAGTGAACTCTAATGCATCCAATAGAAAGCAATAAAAACAGGAAGTTTTACTTTTCCTGGTAAAAGAAATACAGAAGGTGGACTGGTAAGGTCCCCCTCCTCAAGTCACTCAGGGCCCAGGTCTTTCCATCTCATTATTTGTCTCTATCTAGGGTGTGATCTGTGACCTCATGATCCACAACAGCTGCCAGAGCTCTGGTCATCACATCTAAGTTCCAGGCAGCAGGAAAGAAAGAAAGGTACACAACCTCCCTTCCTGTAAGTCCCACAGTAATTCGGCCTACCTCTCACTGCCAGCACATAAGGGGATGGCCACAACTAGCTGCAAGGGAAGATGGAGAATGTGGCCTTTTAGCTACACAGTAACAGGCCGAGAAAAAAACTGGGTTTCTGTTACTAAGGAAGAAGAGGACAGTATATGTTGGAAGACACTAGGAGCCATTACCACCCGCACCTCCTTCATAATACAGTTATTACTATTTAAACACGGGAAATGTTCAGCATAGTCTTAGAATATACGAGGCTGCTGGGCCTCAGCTCTGTTCTAGCCTTGATTCCATCCCTCCTTCGCCCCCCATCTCCTTTCCATCACTTCCTTACTATACCTACATCCCACGTTCTCAGTCACCACCTCTTAATTTATCCATCACAACAGCAATTCTGTTGATTTTTGGATTCTGAATCCCCTTTTCATGATCATATACAATCTCATGAAACAGCTGAGCATTTTGCATATTTTTTTCTACCATTTAGCCATTTCTGTCATGATTATATATTATCAAGCAATAGCGTGAAGTAAAATCATTACATTTCAGATCATAAAATTAAAGTTCCTAACCATAATGTAAAGTTGATTTTGATAGCATCTGTATTCGAAATTTATATGTAAAAATAAATGTTGATTTTTTTATGGCTCTAAGAGAAAATGCTACTTAACTTACTTTAAAATCATTATGTAAAGGGGGATACTTCTCAAATTTTCAAATGACAGCAAAGATCATACTCCTTGGTAACTGAGTATCTGCTAGCTCTGAGAGGCAGTATCCAAAATAGGAAAATAAAACCCAAAACAACAACAACAAAAAAACACCTGGGTTTCCATGAGCTTATGTTTATTTTATGCTGCTTTTAAAAATTCAATGTATATTACGTTTCTACTTGGTCACAAAGAGGGTTTTAGCCTACAGCATGTAAGCCCATCGCTGCAAATAACATACTGTATGCACATAGGTAATCAACAGAGTCCAAGTTGGACCTGATGGCCCACTCTTAGGCTCTCCATCTACATGGCCTCATACAGTTACTCAGCCTCATCCCCCTCATCTGCCCGTTTGAGACAACCGTCCCAGGGCAGACTGCTTTGGGCCAAGAATCCTATGAGAAGCACAGAAAAAGGCGGGAATGACCAGGAAAACTCAGAGAAAGAAAATCACAAGGCCTGACAAGGTCAGAACACAGACGGATCCCCAATCCCACTAGCTAAGAGATTTGCAAAAGTCAATTCCTTGGTTGTAAGACCATGCATTCACTGAGCACAGGCCCTTTGCTGGGCCTTCAAAGTGAAAGAATGAAGGACAGCTATTAAACACTTTTCCTGTACACATTGATGAATGAATACGTACATAGCATGTATATATAAAACAAATGGCATTAGTCATGCATGAATATGTGCCTGACCTTGAGTAGGTGTTAAAGAGACAGTGTATTTGATGACAAAGTACGTGTCTCTGGTGTGGGTTAAACAGATACTGTATTTGGTTCTGAGATGCATATCTCCGGTTTATGTATTACATAGCTACTGTGTTTCATCACACAACTTTTAACTCTGGTGTGTGTTGAATAGATACTGTGTCTGGTTACCGGTGTGTGTGTGTAGGTGTGCAGGCGATAGGGCACCACAGCACCTGCACTTGATTTTTTTTTTTTTTTCTGCTAAACAGAAACAAAACTATGGGGAAACAAGGCATACAAATGGAGTTGGAGCCACCAGAATAATAATACAATTGGATCTTTCAAAGGAAGCGTATGAACACGGGATTTACTGATCATTTGTCAGTCGTAAGCATCTTACCTGCCCTTCGTATTCCACGGGCTTTAGTCCTGCGTAAACGGGCACGAAGCTGCTGGCTAACAGGACCTAGACGGATAAAGAAACAGCTTGTGAAAGGAGGCGTTAACATTCCTACAATATAGTTCATGTCACCTACTATGAAATTAAAATTGTTTACACGTACAAAAATTTACTATAAAAATGAAATAAGTTCCATGTATTTCAAGTGCACAGTGGGACACACTTAAATAGAAGATAACATTTATTGATATCGGAAAAGACCTCAAAGAGATATGCACAATTCATTGTTCTCCAACTCCATCCACTTCACCCGAGTAATACCGGCACTTTAATTGTAGACAGCCAAGTCATTACAAAATTAAAGTCCAGGTAAGTCTGAATTCCTGGGTGTGTACAGGTTGCAAGTAAGTTATTTACGATGTTCCATCCTACACTGTAAGAATTATTTGAAAGTTTCACTCTGTCTTCCAGAGAAACAAACCCCTCTGGTTATTACAGCTCAGGGGATGTTTTCATTTATGTCACCAGAATGTAGCACATTTCATGGGCTAGTTACATGGCCTGGATATGTAATGAGACACTGGCAGGGAGGGGCACCAATTATACTTTATCTTCCGTTTAGAAAGTCGAAAAAGATTGCCACTTAAAATATTACCATTTCTTCCTACAGAAGAAGCTGAGCTCTGGGAGCTTTTCTGACATGTACAAGTTTTATTCTGCAATGCAGTTTTCAAATCGCTAGTGTTCTAGTTGGAAAGACACAGTATTAGATATGGAATACTTAAGCCCCAGTCCTTCATTGATAAGTGAGGACTCCACGGCTGTTTGTTGTCAAAGAGTCCACGAGATGTTTTTTTCCAAGTAGATATTATTCAGAACGGGATTACAGTCCCCAGAATGATTTGTACATCATCCACTTAGAATTCTTTAGAAATCAGAGGGCATTTACCCCAAAGAAAGAATGCTATAAGTATGATTTTTGAGGTCCGCTCTCAAAACCCAGCAATCCCACTACTGGGCATATACCCAGAGAAAACCATAATTCAAAAAGACACATGCACCCCAATGTTCATTGCAGCACTATTTACAAGAGCTAGGACATAGAAGCAACCTAAATGTCCATCAACGGAGGAATGAATAAAGAAGATGTGGTACATATGTACAATGGAATATTACTCAGCCATAAAAAAGGAATGAAATTGGGTCATTTGTAGAGACGTGGATGGACCTAGAGACTGTCATACGGAGTGAAGTAAGTCAGAAGGAGAAAAACAAATAATGTATATTAACACATATATGTGGTATCTAGAAAAATGGTATAGGTGATCTTATCTGCAAAACAGAAACAGAGACACAGACATAGAGAACAAACCTATGGATACCAAGGGGGGAAAGGGGGGGATGGGATGAACTGGGAGATTGGGATTGACATATATACACTATTGATACTATGTATAAAATAGATAACTAATGAGAACCTACTGTATAGCTCAGGGAACTCTACTCAATGCTCTGTGGTGACCTAAATGGGAAGGAAATCCAAAAAAGAGGGGATATATATATATATATGTATAGCTGACTCACTTTGCTGTACACCTGAAACTATCACAACATTGTAAAGCAACTATACTCCAATAAAATTTTTTAAAAATAGCTGATTTATTCTGAAGTGCAAGTAAATGAGAGACCCAGTCACCAGCATAACGTCATTTCTACAGGACACTCCTCTGTGGGCGGCGACCTGACACAACTGTATTGCCACACCGCTGGGACTTGTCACAGACTTTCTTATGCGATGGCTCCTTGTGACCAAAGATCCCGCAGACGGGGAAAGGGTCTGCATCTCCTTCACAGCCTGAAGCTACTGATACCTGCAGGTGCGCCCCCTTCTCCACAGTAGGAATGAAGACCCTCCGTGGTGGGGAAACAGCACCCTCCCATGCTGCTGTGTACGTGAACGCCAGGGCATCGGTCCTGGGCCCAAGTGCGGCCTCAGCCACGGGCCCGACAGCTGGTCCGAGAAGCATGGTGGGGCTTCGGACTGGAGTAGAAGCAAACTCGATGGTGTCAAAGCACAACAAAGGGACTCTAGCAAGAGACAGGAAGGGATCATGCCAGGTGCTACTGCACATCTCTGCTGTGCCAGGCTGATGCTGGGTGCCAGGATCAGCTACACAACCTCTGGGCCCTGTGTGGAGTGAAAATGCAGGTATTCAGAACTGTAAGGTGTCGAGAGCAAAGCATGAAGCCACGGTATGATGACACCCTTGCACAAGATTTCTCAGCCTTCTAAGAAGGGTCAATGCAAACGAGCCCCCCACTTAGGCATTCATTTCAAAATCTCAGCTTTTGGTGTGGGGCATGACAGAGTGGCCCCCGTGACATTACCCACACCCTCTCCACAGAGACACCAAGCAGGAGTGAACATCCCCTCCGGTGATGTGCGGAAGATCACATCCATCCGCGGGGCCGACAGGATAGAAACCAAGCTTCTTCAGGCCCAACCTCGTCAGCCCCGTGGTAGCCCCGACCTGGGCAGCTGAGCATTTTCTAGAGCAAGGCTGTTCACAGTTACGGTCACTGCCTTCACCCTAACTAATCTGGCCCTATCATCGGTTGGCTACTCCTTTAAAAAAATAATTACAGACCCTAGGTACGTTCCGCAAGCACAATGAGGCTATTTAATGAAGTTATTCGGCGAACATGCAACACTGCGCCACAGCGATAACTGAAACAATCTGTGGATAGCACACATATTGGGAAATTACAGTACTTAGATGCCTTTAAACGGCCAAACACACTCTATAACTGTAATGACTTACTTCACTGTAACAAGCAGACATGTGGCCTGCAAAAAAAAAAAAAAAGAAAAAAGAAAAAAAATCACTACCCTTAGAAAGAGAATTATGTGGGTTTTTTACCTCCTGTGTGTCAAGTTATAATGTGAAGTTCACAAGTTAATGCTTAGAACTCTTTTTGAGCTGTTTAGATGAAAAATGCTATCCAATTACCTTGATACAGATAGTAACAGTAAGAATCCTCTGAACTGATATGAAAAGTGCAGTGAACTGGAAAATACCCGTCATTCCCCCCAAACTCAGTGTATTTGTTCTGTCACAGTTTATGCGGGCTAGTGATTTGTGTATCAAACTATGGTTAGTGGGAAAATTAGCTTTTGATAGTTAGGAACTAAGTGGCTTGTCTTATTCGATGTCAGCTTTCTGCCATTTTACTGTAAGCAAACAGGATTTTCTAAGGCGGGAGACAGTTCATGAAATATGTACTATTATGCCTAAACATGCTCTTCTACTGTCTTACCTCACTGGTGTTCCAGTGAAATTTTTCTCACCAACAAATATGGATACATCTAGGGCAGTGGTTCTCAAGTTGTGGCGGCGGGGGGGGGGGGGGGGGTCTGAGCCCCCTGGGGACATTTAGCCATGTCTGCAGACTGTTTTGGTTGAGGACACCAACACAGAAGGCAGGGACCTAGTTAGTGTTCCTGCCCTGTCACTTAGCCCAGCACTTTAAGAATTACATGTATGTTAAACCATTGATTTGGTTTCTGTTTCCTTCTCACCAAATACACAAGGATAAAAATAAAAGTCAGCGACTTCCTGTAGCAACTGTATAAAGCATTGCCAAGTGTGTATTCAATACACATTCAGACTAGCTCTTTTCATTTTACATTTTATAGAAAAGGGGTGTTTAGAAAATTATGTGGCCTGGCTTCCTTAGAGAATAAATTCTCAACCAGTTTCATTTATGCCTAAAGTTGACTGTGGAGTTTAATGAGAATCTGGCTGTGTATTCAGAACCTGCTGGTGTAGTTGAAATTCAAAGGCAGATTCAAATTTATCTTACCCAGTCTTCAAGATAATGACCAATCTTAAATTCAGTCCTTATTTCACCTTCACAGGGCTAAACGTGAGAAGGTCTTGCTGTAAGAGCATGTTCGCTGTCTGCAAGGAAATTCAGGACATCCTGGCAATGGAGACAGGGTTCTTCTTCCCAAGAGGGACACCATTCTGCAGGACCGCCTTCCTGGGTATATGTGTGTCAAAGAGCATTCATGGATGTCAAAAGACCATCTCAGAGCACATACACGGGGCGTCAGTTTTAAACACAAATTCGATGATTTGTACCAATTCAGACAAGTGCCAGAACACTATCCCTCCGTGGCACGGTTAATTTCAAAGTCATTCCTGCTGAGCTGTGGAGGTGACGTACAACTTTCTTTTAAATAAAGGGTTTACTTCCCTAAGTATGCGTTGCGGGAGGCTAATATTGAAATATGTTTGGATTTCCTGATTGCATGTTTCCTTCCGAAGAAGGATAGCCCAGAATAAAATGTGGAGCTTAAAATGAGTGAGTTCAGGTGCAAGATGTACACATTGGGACATTCAGGGCACAATATGTAAACGGGTCCACAAATCAAGGAGTTGCTAAGGACCCATGACAAGTATTTGCCTCTGTGCCTGGGCCTCCTGGCCGACGCTCCCCAGGGCTGGAATCAGTGCTCTACAGTATGGGGTTACCGGGCAATGTGGGGCTTAGCCCCACCCCCATGGCTCTGCAGGGCACTGCCCTAGTGGGATGTCTCTGCAGTGCCCTGTGCTGGCGGGGGTCCTGGCACTCGGGGGCCTCTGGTGGAAGGGAGCCGCCCTGATGATCTCTGAATGGCCTTTGTCCATGGTCTTCGACTACATATAGGTCCTGGCTTCTGTCTAGACGGCCAACTCATCAAACCTCCTTATCACAAGGTTATCTGGCCAGATGGCAACACCCTTCCTGTTGTGTCCTAAACAGGCTCTCTTATTCTCTCCAGTATGCATAGGCTGAGAATGTTCCAAATCTTTAAGTTCTGCTTTGCTTCTGAGGAACAATTCCATCTTTAAGTATTTCTCTCTTCTTGCGTTTTACTCTAAGTAGCCAAGAGAAACCAGGCTGCTCCTTCAACACTTTGCTTAGAAATCACCTCATCAAATATCCAGTGTCATCACTTGCAAGTTCTACCATCCCCAGAACACGAGGACATGAACATAATCCTGCTATTCTTGGTCAATGTATAACACGGGTGACCTTTCCTCCATTGTCTGATAACATTTCCTCGCTTCCGTCTGAGACCTCATCAGTATGGCCTTTACTATCCAGGTCTCTCTAAGAAGATGGAGGCTCTCTCTACGGTTTGTTTTTTCTTTCCGAGTCGTCACCAGAATCACCGACGGCAACGCAGGCTTTTTCTAACGTGCACCTCTCAACTCATTGAGCCCCTGCCCGTTACTCAGCCCAAAGCCTCTTCCACACTTTTATGTATTTGTTACAGCAGCATCCTCACCTGTCAGTGCCAAGTTCCTCTCTCAGTCTGCTCAGGCTTCTACAACAAAATACCACAGACTGGGTGGCTTAGAAAGGACACAGGTTTATTTTCTCACAGTTCTGGAATCTCAGAAGTCCAAGATCAAGGGGCTGGCAGATTCAGTGTCTACTGAGAACCCACTTCTATGTCCTCACATGGTGGAAGAGGTGAGGGAGCTCTCTGGGGTCTCTTTTACAAGGGCACTAATCTCATTCATGAGGGCTCCACCCTCATGACCTAATCACTTCCCACAGACCCCTGCCTCCAAGTACCATCATATTGGGGGTTAGGATTTCAACACAGGAATCTGGGGGGGGACACAAACATTCAGACCATAGCACTGAATTAAATCACCATGGACATAAGATCCCAAATACTATGGAAATCCAATCTCAAATAAAATGAGTCTTTGGACCACATAATTGGTCCAAAGAGGTTCTCAGAAAATAATCAACTATCACTGCAGCTATCAGATGAAAGAATAATTTTTTCATGCCACCAAAAGTGAGGTTAATATAATTTAAGTATGAATGATCACACAAAAGCACATTGGTGAATGTACACCAGGTCAATGGTTGAAGAGGTATAAAATCAGATGCCTAAAGGCAGCAAAACTTGGTCGTAATCCATTTCCCGAGATTTTAGAGATGTAGGTGAGCATGCTGCTCATGAACAAAGATAAGGGGTAAAAGAAGAAAATGTTTAAGAAAGGGTGAAGCCTACCCAGTCTGCAAAAAGAAAGCTGGGACCTTAAAATTTCATGACAGACTCACACAGGGATGCTGACCAGTGACGTGTGTGGCTTGTTATCTTATTTGTTCATTATTTACTAAATATTGACTGTAATTAACAAGCTTATAGGACTTGACTATTTCATGCACACTTTTACATGATTTTTTCACTTTACTCGCCATGGTAACACCGATTAGCTTTCATTTCCATTTCACAGTTGAGAAAACTGAGGCTCGAACATAATTATCCTCAGAGGACACCATCAGGGAATGACAGACCTAAATAGGAACACTGGGAGATGCACAAAAAACAAGTGACAGGAAAAAGTCTGCAGCTGCCGAAGAGGCAAGAGACTTTTTCTTGCCTCTTTGTTTCGCGGTGCGCAAGGAGAGGGGATTCAGAGCGCCGCCTAAACGAGCTCCAGAGACGGGCGCAAGCCGCGGCTATCAGCACAGACCTCAGAGACGGGCATGAGACGCTAAGGCTGCTGCTGCCGCCACCAAGAAGCCTGTATGCGAGCACAGGTCACTATCCACACCGTCCCTCCCGGGAGCCTGTGCAGCCCGCCACTGCCAGGGTCCTGTGATCCGGGGACAACTTCCCCGGGAGGACACACAGCGTGCCTCAGGCTGGTGCAACGTCACGCCGGCCTCTGCCGCCACAGGCTCGCCCCGCATCCGTACCCCTCCCTCCCCGCGGCCTGAGTGAGCCAGAGCCCCCGAATCAGCTGCTCCTTTAACCCTGTCCTGTGTGAGCGAAGAACAGACACCCTCAGGCGACCTACACACAGAAGCGGGTCCAAATCCAAAGCTGAACCCCGGGAGGTGTATGAACAAACAAGAGAAAGGGAAATTTCTCCCAGCAGTCTCAGAAGCAGCGGATTAAAGCTCCACAAACAACTTGATGTACCTGCATCTGTTGAATACCTGAATAGACAACGAATCATCCCAAATTCAGGAGGTGGACTTTGGGAGCAGGATATATTAATTTTTCCCCTTTTCCTTTTTTTGTGAGTGTATATGTGTATGCTTCTGGGTGAGATTTTGTCTGCATAGCTTTGCTTTCACCATTTGTCCTAGGGTTTGGTCCATCCGTTGTTTTTTTTTTTCACTTAAAAACCTTTTTTTCTTAATAAATTTTTTCTTAATAATCTTTTCCTTATTTTTTATTTTAAAAAATTAAAAAATCTTTTTATCTTAATAATTTTTTTCTTATTTTTTATTTTTAAAAATTAAAAATTTTTTTCTTAATAAATTTTCTCTTAATAATTTTTTTCTTATTTATTGTAAAAAATTAATAAATTTATTTTAAAAAATTAAAAAAAATTTTTCTTAATAAATTTTTTCTTAATAATTTTTTTCTTATTTTTTATTATAATAGCTTTATTTTATTTTATTTTATCCTCTTTCTTTCTCTCTATTTTTTCTCCCTTTTATTCCGAGCTGTGTGGATGAAAGGCTCTTGGTGCTCCAGCCAGGCGTCAGGGTTGTGCCTCTGAGGTAGGAGAGCCAACTTCAGGACACTGGTCCACAAGAGACCTCCCAGCTCCACATAATACCAAATGGTGAAAATCTCTCAGAGATCTCCATCTCAACATCAAGACCCAGCTTCACTCAACGACCAGCAAGCTACAGTGCTGGACACCCTATGCCAAACAACTAGCAAGACAGGAACACAGCCCCATCCATTAGCAGAGAGGCTGCCTAAAATCATAAGGCCACAGACACCCCAAAACACACCACCAGACGTGGACCTGCCCACCAGAAAGACAAGATCCAGCCTCATCCACCAGAACACAGGCACTAGTCCCCTCCACCAGGAAGCCTACACAACCCACTGAACCAACCTTAGCCACTGGGGACAGATACCAAGAACAACGGGAACTACGAACCTGCAGCCTGTGAAAAGGAGACCCCAAACACAGTAAGATAAGCAAAACGAGAAGACAGAAAAACACACAGCAGATGAAGGAGCAGGGTCAAAACACACCAGACCTAACAAATGAAGAGGAAATAGGCAGTCTACCTGAAAAAGAATTCAGAATAATGATAGTAAATATGATCCAAAATCTTGGAAATAGAATAGACAAAATGCAAGAAACATTTAACAAGGATGTAGAAGAACTAAAGAGGAACCAAGCAACGATGAAAAACACAATAAATGAAATTAAAAATACTCTAGAAGAGATCAATAGCAGAATAACTGAGGCAGAAGAACGGATAAGTGACCTGGAAGATAAAATAGTGGAAATAACTACTGCAGAGCAGAATAAAGTAAAAAGAATGAAAAGAACTGAGGACAGTCTCAGAGACCTCTGGGACAACATTAAACACACCAACATTCGAATTATAGGGGTCCCAGAAGAAGAAGAGAAAAAGAAAGGGACTGAGAAAATATTTGAAGAGATTATAGTTGAAAACTTCCCTAATATGGGAAAGGAAATAGTTAATCAAGTTCTCGAAGCAGAGAGTCCCATACAGGATAAATCCAAGGAGAAACACGCCAAGACACATATTAATCAAACTATCAAAAATTAAATATAAAGAAAACATATTAAAAGCAGCAAGGGAAAAACAACAAATAACACACAAGGGAATCCCCATAAGGTTAACAGCTGATCTTTCAGCAGAAACTCTGCAAGCCAGAAGGGAGTGGCAGGATATACTTAAAGTCGTGAAGGAGAAAAACCTACAACCAAGATTACTCTACCCAGCAAGGATCTCATTCAGATTTGATGGAGAAATTAAAACCTTAACAGACAAGCAAAAGCTGAGAGAGTTCAGCACCACCAAACCAGCTTTACAACAAATGCTAAAGGAACTTCTCTAGGCAAGAAACACAAGAGAAGGAAAACACCTACAATAACAAACCCAAAACATTTAAGAAAATGGGAATAGGAACATACATATCAATAATTACCTTAAATGTAAATGGATTAAATGCTTCCACCAAAAGACACAGACTGGCTGAATGGATACAAAAACAAGACCCGTATATATGCTGTCTACAAGACACCCACTTCAGACCTAGGGACACATACAGACTGAAAGTGAGGGGATGGAAAAAGATATTCCATGCAAATGGAAATCAAAAGAAAGCTGGAGTAGCAATTCTCATATCAGACAAAATAGGCTTTAAAATAAAGACTATTACAAGAGACAAAGAAGGACACTACATAATGATCAAGAGATCGATCCAAGAAGAAGGTATAACAATTGTAAATATTTATGCACCCAACATAGGAGCACCTCAATACATAAGGCTAATACTAACAGCCATAAAAGGGGAAATCGACAGTAACACAATCATAGTAGGGGACTTTAACACCCCACTTTCACCAATGGACAGATCATCCAAAACGAAAATAAATAAGAACACACAAGCTTTAAATGATACATTAAACAAGATGGACTTAATTGGTATTTATAGGACGGACATTCCACCCAAAAACAACAGAATACACATTTTTCTCAAGTGCTCACAGAACATTCTCCAGTATAGATCATATCTTGGGTCACAAATCAAGCCTTGGTAAATTTAAGAAAATTGAAATCGTATCAAGTATCTTTTCCGACCACAACGCTATGAGACTAGATATCAATTACAGGAAAAGATCTGTAAAAAATACAAACACATGGAGACTACACAATACACTACTAAATAACGAAGTGATCACTGAAGAAATCAAAGGGGAAATCAAAAATTATCTAGAAGCAAATGACAATGGAGACACAATGACCCAAAACCTATGGGATGCAGCAAAAGCAGTTCTAAGAGGGAAGTTTATAGCAATACAAGCCTACATCAAGAAACAGGAAACATCTTGAATAAACAACCTAACCTTGCACCTAAAGCAATTAGAGAAAGAAGAACAAAAAAACTCCAAAGCTAGCAGAAGGAAAGAAATCATAAAGATCAGATCAGAAATAAATGAAAAAGAAATGAAGGAGACAATAGCAAAGATCAATAAAACTGAAAGCTGGTCCTTTGAGAAGATAAACAAAACTGATAAACCATTAGCCAGACTCATCAAGAGAAAAAGGGAGAAGACTCAAATCAATAGAATTAGAAATGAAAAAGGAGAAGGAACAACTGACACTGCAGAAATACAAACGATCATGAGAGATTACTACAAGCAACTGTATGTCAATAAAATGGACAACCGGGAAGCAATGGACAAATTCTTAGAAATGCACAACCTGCCAAGACTGAACCAGGAAGAAATAGAAAATATGAACAGACCAATCACAAGCACTGAAATTGAAACTGTGATTAAAAATCTTCCAACAAACAAAAGCCCAGGACCAGATGGCTTCACAGGCGAATTCTATCAAACATTTAGAGAAGAGCTAACACCTATCCTTCTCAAACTCTTCCAAAATATTGCAGAGGGAGGAACACTCCCAAACTCATTCTACGAGGCCACCATCACCCTGATACCAAAACCAGACAAAGATGTCACAAAGAAAGAAAACTATAGGCCAATATCACTGATGAACATAGATGCAAAAATCCTCAACAAGATACTAGCAAACAGAATCTAACAGCACATTAAAAGGATCATACAGCATGATCAAGTGGGGTTTATTCCAGGAATGCAAGAATTCTTCAATATACGCAAATCAATCAATGTGATACATCATATTAACAAATTGAAGGAGAAAAACCATATGATCATCTCAATAGATGCAGAGAAAGCTTTCGACAAAATTCAACACCCATTTATGATAAAAGCCCTGTAGAAAGTAGGCATAGAGGGAACTTTCATCAACATAATAAAGGCCATATATGACAAACCCACAGCCAACATTGTCCTCAATGATGAAAAACTGAAACCATTTCCACTAAGATCAGGAACAAGACAAGGTTGCCCACTCTCACCACTATAGTTCAACATAGTTTTGGAAGTGTTAGCCACAGCAATCAGAGAAGAAAAAGAAATAAAAGGAATCCAAATCGGAAAAGAAGAAGTAAAGCTGTCACTGTTTGCAGATGACATGATACTATACATAGAGAATCCTAAAGATGCTACCAGAAAACTAGAACTAATCAATGAATTTGGTAAAGTAGCAGGATACAAAATTAATGCACAGAAATCTCTTGCATTCCTATACGCTAATGATGAAAAATCTGAAAGTGAAATTAAGAAAACACTCCCGTTTACCATTGCAACAAAAAGAATAAAATATGTAGGAATAAACCTACCTAAGGAGACAAAAGACCTGTATGCAGAAAATTATAAGACACTGATGAAAGAAATTAAAGATGATACAAATAGATGGAGAGATATACCATGTTCTTGGATTGGAAGAATCAACACTGTGAAAATGACTCTACTACCCAAAGCAATCTACAGATTCAATGCAATCCCTATCAAACTACCACTGGCATTTTTCACAGAACTAGAACAAAAAATTTCACAATTTGTATGGAAACACAAAAGATCCCGAATAGCCAAAGCAATCTTGAGAATGAAAAATGGAGCTGGAGGAATCAGGTTCCCTGACTTCAGACTATATTACAAAGCTACAGTAATCAAGACAGTTTGGTACTGGCACAAAAACAGAAACATAGATCAATGGAACAGGATAGAAAGCCCAGAGATAAACCCACGCACATATGGTCACCTTATCTTTGATAAAGGAGGCAAGCATATACAGTGGAGAAAAGACAGCCTCTTCAATAAGTGGTGCTGGGAAAACTGGACAGCTATATGTAGAAGAACGAAGTTAGAACACTCCCTAACACCATACACAAAAATAAACCCAAAATGGATTAAAGACCTAAATGTAAGGCCAGACACTTTCAAACTCTTAGAGGAAAACATAGGCAGAACACTCTATGACATAAATCACAGCAAGATCCTTTTTGACCCAACTCCTAGAGAAATGGAAATAAAAACACAAATAAACAAATGGGACTTAATGAAACTTCAAAGCTTTTGCACAGCAAAGGAAACCATAAACAAGATGAAAAGACAACCCTCAGAATGGGAGAAAATATTTGCAAATGAAGCAACTGACAAAGGATTAATCTCCAAGATTTACAAGCAGTTCATGCAGCTCAATAACAAAAAAACAAACAACCTAATCCAAAAATGGGCAGAAGACCTAAATAGACATTTCTCCAAAGAAGATATACAGATTGTCAACAGACACATGAAGGAATGCTCAACATCATTAATCATTAGAGAAATGCAAATCAAAACTACAATGTGATATCATCTCACACCGGTCAGAATGGCCATCATCAAAAAATCTAGAAACAATAAATGCTGGAGAGGGTGTGGAGAAAAGGGAACACTCTTGCACTGTTGGTGGGAATGTAAATTGATACAGCCACTATGGAGAACAGTATGGAGGTCCCTTAAAAACTAAAAATAGAACTACCATACGACCCAGCAATCCCACTACTGGGCATATACCCTGAGAAAACCATGATCCAAAAAGAGTCATGTATCAAAATGTTCATTGCATCTCTATTTATAATAACCAGGACATGGAAGCAACCTAAGTGTCCATCATCAGATGAATGGATAAAGAAGATGTGGCACATATATACAATGGAATATTACTCAGCCATAAAAAGAAATGAAATGGAGGTATTTGTAATGAGGTGGATGGAGTTAGAGTCTGTCATACAGAGTGAAGTAAGTCAGAAAGAGAAAAACAAATACAGTATGCTAACACATATATATGGAATATAAGGAAAAAAAGAAAAAAAACGGGTCATGAAGAACCTAGTGGCAAGACGGGAATAAAGACAGACCTACTAGAGAATGGACTTGAGGATATGGGGAGGGGGAGGGGTAAGATGTGACAGGGTGAGAGAGTGGCATGGACATATATACACTACCAAATGTAAAATAGATAGCTAGTGGGAAGCAGCCGCATAGCACAGGGAGATCAGCTCGGTGCTTTGTGACCACCTAAAGGGGTGGGATAAGGAGGGTGGGAAGGAGATGCAAGAGGGAAGGGATATGGGGATATATGTATATGTATAACTGATTCATTTTGTTATAAAGCAGAAACTAACACACCACTGTAAAGCAATTATACTCCAATAAAGATGTTAAAAAAAAAAGTGATAATCCAAGACAGTGTAACAAGACACAGACACACGGACACCCACACACACACTTTGAGGTACAGGCTTCTAGTTGGATTTTCAGGTACACAGACAGTCAGTGTGTAATAAAAGGCAGCAGTCGGCTTGTGGATAATGAAGAGCTTGGCATTAAAAACAAAAACAAAAACATCTAGTAATTAAGAGAATAAACGAGGCATTGATTAAAAATCACCAATATTTAGTACTCTCCCACATTCCTGTCCTGGCTAGCAATTGATCCTTGACATGCTCTACCTCTGGCTTCAATCTTAATCTCCGTCTGTCACCTACAGACTTCCCAGATCATAGACATTAAACCCAAGGCTGAGGGATCAGAGCCAGGCAAGCAGAGCTCCCAGGAGACGCCAGTTACAAACTGTGGGCTGCTTCTCCTCTTGGCTTCTGGAACTCAGCGCCCTCCGGTCTCTAGCTAAGGAACTGGGGGAGTGGCCGGCACCTTTCTTCTCTCCGCCGACACTGAATGAGGCGGTCAGAACCACCACCCCAGACAGCGGTCTCCCACTGGCCTCTTGCATCAGAACACAGCATGTCACTGCCCAGCGTGTGTGTGTGTTGGGGGGAGGGGGAGATATTTTATTTTCCCTTCATATTCTTCTCCCTCCCTCCTGCAGTCTTCACCAGCCTTACTTTCTGAACTACATGCTCATGAGTATTCCAGGCATACATTTCATACATTTTTATAGCCACCATCTGCTGTCAAGGAACCATCTAGCCTTCCTTTCTTTGAGTTTCTGCAAAAGGTTAGAGCATTCTACCAAACATTTAAAGTGCTTCTCGTATAACCTGGGATACATGTTAATTATTCAATTATTCTCCTTACAAGGTATTACACATTTGTGCCAACTAGTTCTCTTCTGTTCAATGAACTCAAGTAATTACACCAGTTCTCTGAGTACTTATTATCGAAAACAAGGCAAATCAAAAAAGTCCTGTTTGCTTACTGCAGTAGTTTGCTATGGCTGCTATAACAAGTTACCACAAATCGAAAGGCTAAAACAACACAAATCAATGTATGATCCTAGGGTCTGGAGGTCGGGATCCAGCACGGGCCGGATCCACCTGGGCAAAAAAAATCCAGGTGCTGGCAGGGCTGCATTCCTTCCTGCAGGCTCAAGGGGAGACTTGGTTTCCTGCTCATTCAGATACTGGCAGCATTCAGTTCCATTGGCTGTAGGACTGAGGTCCCTCTGCCTCACTGGCTGTCGAGGGGAGCACCTGTAGTGCCCTCCTCATACAAAGGCTCCTGCATCTCAGAACCAGCAAACGTCTCCATTTTTAAGGACACATGTGATTAAATTAGTTTGGGTCGGCCCAGATAACCCAGGATCACCTCCCCATCAAGACCCTCACCTTCACCCCATCTATACAATCCCTTTTGCCATGTGAGACGCAGTGTTCACAGGTCCTGGGGATTACAGCGTGGACATCTTTGGGGGACGTTATTCAGCTCACGACACTCCCACATGAAAGGAATTAAGAGGGTGATTTTTATCTCGCGTTGGGGGAGGGGGGCACGGCTACCAAGCAGAATGTTAGAGGCCCGGACTGTGGTCCCAGCTGGGCCACTAACGAGCTGAATTACGTTTTGTCCAGGTCATTGCACATGAAGGATCCAGCTTCTTCATTCTTTTAATAGATGCCATCTTAGTTCATTGATTTATTCATTCCCATTCACTCACGGAGCACAGGTTGATAGAGATGACACTGTGCCAGGCGCTGGGAATACAGCAGTGGACAGAACAGCAGTCCCTGGACCCTCCTACCCCCCCACCCCGAGCTTACACTCTCGTGAAGGAAGACAGACAAAAACTAAGTAAACAGAGCAGTAAACTACGTATGCGGAACAGTGGTAAGTAAATCAGGGCGGGATGTAGGAAACATCCGGGGCTCGGCCACTGTAGATACAGTAGCCACGGCCAGACTCAAGGAGAAGGCAGTAATTGTGGGTAGAATTCCCCTCTTGTTTCATGATAGGATGATAGTCTTTTGCTCCCAACCTTGTTCTCTTACCAACAAGAAGAGGTATTCTAACCACTGCAAGCCTGATGTATCTGCGTTGGCATTGACAATTTGTGACAATTCAGGCATGGATTATCAGCTTCTCCCTTTCTATTTTTTAAGTCTACACAAGAGTATAATAATATTATAGAAAAATATTTTTCTAAGATGGAATGACTATTAATGTATAAGTGAGAGACGGGAGTGAAAATATTCTAATCTCTTAAGTCACAAAGTAATTTTACTTGTCAGCTCAACATTTCATTAGGTATTTCAAATCATATCATTCAAACATAAAATTCGAACAGTGAGTTTTGATAGTAAAAATCAATGCATTTATCATCTAATTCAGGTGGAACTTGTAGCTCCCTCAATCCATCGCCTGCTGCTGTATCCAAACACGCGTTCTTTGTATCACCTGAAGCTTGCTACGATTCCCACAAGAGGAAAAAGAAGAAAATAGCTTGGCTTTTCTAAGAGAAGTGCACCCTTTCCAAATTAAAATATTTAATGTATTACCTTAGCAATGCACTGTTATTTGCAAATCAGCTGAACTATTTCCCAGAGACAATGATTTCCCAACCAACTTTCACATGTGTTTGGATAGGAAGGCATCAATGCAAAATGGAAGAAAGGAAAGGGAACATTAGAGTGAAAAGGTAAGAGACCCGGATTCCCGCTGGCAATCAGCACACCCTGGGGTGTGTCACGCAAAATCTTTCCACCCATTTCTTCTGTTAAAAAAGCGACAAAAGGACAGTAATCTCACCTGTCCTGCCTGACTTACAGGACTGTGGAAGGACTGCATACGGTAGTACTGAGACAAAGTCTTACACAAACTGCAGAAGTATTATCTACATCAACGTAAGGAATGGTTCATTGCTACTCAAGTTTAATCCCAGGATAAACGTGAGCACACGGAACGTCACGAGAAAAAACACTGAGCTACTCCGGAGGCCTCTGGGGGCCGCCTGCCATGAGGTGGCCTCGGAGGGATACTGGAGGATGCATCCGTCAGACGCATGATTTATGGGGCATGTGCCATCTATCAGGCGTGGTATGCAATGCTGGATCTGAAGAACGCGGGCGCACTCGCTGTCTGTGGAAGTACGTATATCAGAACTTGCTCATTTCCTCCAACAAGGAATGCGGCCGTGTTACCTTAATGAGGCCCTCCCGGGAGGGAAAACTGGAGACTAAGTAGTTTTCTCTGGTCTCGGTGTTGGTGATGGAGACGTGCAGGCGGTCATGAGCCAGCTCGTGTGCGTTGGGAGGGAGAATCGCCTCCACTCCGCTCCTGAAGAAGAAAAAGGGACCCGCGTGTCGGGCTGCGCCCCACTGGCCTGCAAGCCTTGTAGCTGCCCAGACTGGAGACCCGAGAAAGAGCCCGGAGACAGTGACAGCGACACCTATGGCTTACTGGATGGGGGAATCTTACATGTCCAAAGCAAAAGAGTCCTGGAGAGACACCCCATCATGGTCGGCAGGCGGCAGACAGGACAACGCAGCCATCTTCGCTTCCCCGGGGGCGAAGGAGGCCACCATTTATATGGGGAATTGATGTCAGGTGGGCTCATCTGTTACCACAGCAACTAGCAGCTCACAGCCCTTCAGGTTAACACCCATGGTGGAGGGCAGATGTCTCCCTTTAATGAACTACCAGGTGGAGCCGCTCTGGCCCAAGGATTAGGACACTCACGAGCTGGGGCAGGAGGCAAGCACGTTTGTGTGAGTTGGGTGCAGACGAAGCAAGGACTGGTCGAGCAGGGGATGTACAGAGAGCAAGAGAACAGCCATCTTGAGTGGCCTGGCCACGCACTGCATGATTCCCCTTTAATTACTGACCGCCTTGTAAGCGTTTCAGGGGAGAGACTGCTGACTGAGCTTGCTACAGTGTATCCACGGTATCCTCTGTCTTCACAGGCTCTGCGGGGAAATGTACTCTATGCGTACCTCAGTCGGGCCATGAAATCATAGCCGGGTGTCACTGCCCCGAAAGTCTGCCTTCGGATTTCTTCGGCAAAACTGTAGGTAAACTCGTTACATTCCTGAAAAAGAAAAGTAATAGGTGAGCCTACGTTCTGTCAAAAACTTTATCACTCCGGTTCCAGCACCCCGTGCCTGTCACACAAGGCACCTGGACCGTATGAAGCCAATCCCAGACGTCGGATGCTTCACAGGCACGGATCCCCACGAGGCCCGGTCCTCACCCACCATTCCTGTCCCCAGGCAAGCTGCATGTTCTGCCAATTGCAATCTTTTTTTTTTTTTTCTTTTTAAACCACCTCACGTGGCGTTGCCCACCTGTGGAAAATCCTTGAAGGCGGCGTTCTAACGTTAACTGAGCACATTCCTCTACAGGCTTCTCCAGCATAATTAACCTCCTCACCCACCCCAGTCCTGTGGCCTCGGGAACGTTCAGACTGCAGCTCTCCAACAGTGCTCACAATTCACGCCACCACCGCCAACCGAGGAAGGACTTGCGATGACTCTGCCGGATCAGAGTCCTTGGAGATTAGGCTGGGGCACTGGTCTTCCATGAAAGTCCCCCCGGTCGGCGCTAACAGGCGGCCAGTGCCGGGAGCCGCTGGTGTGGCCTCTGTTGCCTCCTCTTCATATAACAACGCAAGGTGGGTATAATCACCGCACTAGACGGGTGAGAAAACTGACGTTTGGAGGGTTAAGTGTCTTTCCCACTGCGTCATCAAAAATGAGTGTCAGCGCCAGGATTTAAACCCAGGTCTGTCTTTCATTTATTAGTTCCTCCATTCAACAATCTACTGGGCACCAGGCGTTGGGCTAGGAACTGGGATTCAACGGCTGAGCATGAGATACACAGAGCCCCTGCCTTCCTGAGACTCAGGAGTCCCTCGGTGAGGAGATGGCAGGGTGCCAGGAGAGCAGCCGTGTATGGGGCAGATTCATGTCCCCTCCTTCCCCCAAAGGTTAGGGTAGTCCCCGGAACCTGAGAATCGGTACCCTTACGCAGCAAAAGGGACTTTCCAGATGCGATTAAGCTAAGGGTTGCAAGATCAGGAGACGCTCCTGGATTATCTCAGTGAGCCCAGTATAATCACAAGGGTCCTTGTAAGGGAGAGAGGGGGGCAGGAGGGTCAGAGTTGGCGAGATGTGAAGATGCTATGCTTATGACTTTACAGATCGAGGAAGGAGCCAGGGCCAGGGAATGCAGGACGCCTCTAGCACCTGGAAAAGGCCAGGGCACACACTGTCCCCCGGAGAATCCAGAGGGAGCGTGGCCCTGCAGACACTTTGATTTTAGACACTGAGACCTTGTCAGACGTCTGACCTCCAGAACTGTTAGAAAATAAACATACGTTGTTCAGAGCTGCTATGTTTACTGCCATCTGTTGCAGCAGCAACTGGGAGCTCATACAGTGGGCATCAACCTCCAACTTCACTTTGCTAGGCTGAGACCTAAGATACAGACAGGAGTTGGGCAGGAGATGGAGGCGGCAGAGGGCAACAGGCAGAGATAGCAGTGAGAAGAGTGCGAGCGGCCCAGACGGGGCACAGACCAGAAAGGCAACCTCAGTGAGCCAGGAGAGGGCTGAGGTCCACGTGGCCCTGGGAGTCCTACTAAGAAATCTGCGCCCCAGGAGAGAAGGGAACCCTCCCGCATGGTTGGTGGGAATGTAAATCTCAGCCACTATGGAGAACAGCATGGAGGTTCCTTAAAACACTAAAAATAGAGCTACCATATGATCCTGCAACCCCACTCCTGGGCATATGTCCAGAGAAAACCATACTTTGAAAAGATACATGCACCCCTATGTTCATAGCAGCACTATTTACAACAGCCAGGACATGGGAACAGCCTAAATGTCCATCGACAGATGAATGGATAAAGAAGATGTGGCACATATATACAATGGAATATTACTCAGCCATTAAAAAGAATGAAATAATGCCATTTTCAGCAACATGGATAGACCTAGAGATTGTCATACTGAGTGAAGTAAGTCAGACAGAGAAAGACAAATATCATAGGATATCACTTATATGAGGAATCTAAAAAGAAATGATACAAATGAACTTATTTACAAAACAGAAACAGACTCACAGACTTAGAGAATGAAATTATGGTTACCGGGGGGAAGGATGGGGGGAGCGATAAATTGGGAGTTTGGGATTGACATGTACACACTACTATATTTAAAGTGGATAACCAGGGCTTCCCTGGTGGCGCAGTGGTTGGGAGTCTGCCTGCCAATGCAGGGGACACGGGTTCGAGCCCTGGTCTGGGAAGATCCCACGTGCCGCGGAGCGGCTGGGCCCGTGAGCCACAACTGCCGAGCCTGCGCGTCTGGAGCCTGTGCTCTGCAGCAAGAGAGGCCGCGACAGTGAGAGGCCCGCGCACCGCGATGAAGAGTGGCCCCCGCTCGCCACAACTGGAGAAGGCCCTCGCACAGAAACGAAGACCCAATGCAGCCAAAAAAAAAAAAAAAAGTGTATAACCAACAAGGACCTACTGTATAGCACAGGGAGCTCGGTTCAATATTATGTAACAACCTAAATGGGAAAAGCATTTAAAAAAGAATAGATACATGTATATGTATAACTGAATCACTTTGCTGTACACCTGAAACTATCACAACATTGTTAATTAACTATACTCCAATATAAAATAAAAAGTAAAAAAAAAAAAAACAGAAATCTGCACCCCATCCTGAGTCAACAGGGATCCCAGGGCGGGGAGCGGGGAGGTCACGGGATGAGAGGTTCAGATGTGTGTTTGGGTGAAATTGCTCTGAATGCTTAGGTAGGTGGCTTGTAGGCGGCAGGAGCAGACGCAGGGCTGCCTGTCAAGAAGCCGCTGTGGACTTCTAGGTGAGAAGTGGGGGTGCCCCCCCCAATGTGTGCTCTTTCTACTAAGCCACACTGCACACCAGCTTATCTTCTTGTATTATTTTTGGTTACACACACACACACACACACACACACACACACACACACACACACGGCCCCTGGCCAGACTGGAAACCTATTAAGGAATGCACTTATCTCTGAGTTAGCTCCCCGCTGTGTCGAACGCCACGCCTGGCAAATCCTGAGGGCTGAGGAAAGGTTGGCTGCACTGAGCTTGTAACATATCAAAGTCTAAACCTGCCTGCCACCTAAAGTACACCAGCGTCAGGTGGTGCTCTTAATTATACATGCACCAGCTCGGAACCGGATTCATTACTCACATCTCTGTCACAACACCACGAAGCTCGAAGAACTTAGATACCAACAGGGAGAACTGAGCTAACGGGGACTTGAGTAGGTAGAAGACAGTTTCCTAAGAAAGCTCAAAGCCATCCTTCAAGGGGTAGATCTCAAATGCTCAAGAGAAAAGAAATAAAGTCACCTCAAGGCAAATGGCTGAAAACTGATTTTGAGAAAGGAGAAACGAGGATGCCCTAGGCGAATCCAGAGAATCATTTCCCACCTGCCAACGTGGGCGCCCGATAAAGAGTTACCCCAAGGTCTGACCAACACAATGAGACAATACGACTGGCTCTCCAATTTATCGAAAATGTAAATAAGAACAGGTAATCGGACCGATATCAAAAGTCTCAAATTCAGGTAAAGGATTCAATGTCTGAACATCACAGAATTTCAATGAAGGGGCTATATGATCACAGTATGTCCAAATCAGTCTAATTCTAAATCACACTTAATATATTTTGAAATCTGCTGAGGATTCGAAACCAAATCTACCCAACTCCAAAGCTTGGGATTTGCTCCCACCTAAAGGAAAGACTGCACTGAACAGGAGTAAACGACCCCTTAGTAGCCCCCTGCTTCAGAAAGGAAATAAAGAGCTGGGAGGGACGAGCTTGCAATTCAAAGCACATGAGTCTGCCACTTTGGGGGGAGTTTGCACACTTCATGCATACGTTCCCTGACTTCAGGTTCTCATCCTGTACAATCTCTAAAATTTTCCATCACTTTTCTAGTATATAAAAAAGAAAAAGAGCAGAGGATTTCTGAATAACTGGTCTAAAGTCCAGTTTCTCTTCCATAAGCAGCTCGTCAGAGATTTGAAAACAAGATTTCTGATGTTTAAAATGTTGTGGATTTCAACATTTAAATGTGACAAATTCATCCTTGGGCATGGAAGTGTTAATCATTATTTGATTACTATTCCAAGCTACTAGAGAACGTAAGTAATTAACAAATAGAATATTCTCCACCTGCAGAAGCCAGTTCTCACAGAGAATGCATGATGGCTGTCTAGAAGCAGAAAACAGACTTTAAAAACATAGATTACATTAAATGAAATACTTAATGCTTATTTTTATTACTTCTAGATAAACTGCTTGGAATTCAGGGCTTCTTCTTACTGTGGGAATGAAAAACAAATTAAATTCCAATATCATTCCTCTTAAAAGAGATTACAGGGACTTCTCCGGTGGCACAGTGGTTGAGAATCCGCCTGCCAACGCAGGGGACACAGGTTTGATCCCTGGTCTGGGAGGATCCCACATGCTGCGGAGCAACTAAGCCCGTGTGCCACAACTACTGAGACCGCGTGCTGCAACTACTGAAGCCGGCGTGCCTAGAGCCTGTGCTCCGCAACGAGAAGCCACAGCAATGAGAAGCCCTCGCACCGCAACAAAGAGTAGCCCCTGCTCGTCGCAACTAGAGAAAGCCCGCGTGCAGCAACGAAGACCCAACGCAGCCAAAACTAAATAAAAATAAAAAAAAAAAGAGAGATTACAGGCCAACATTTTAGTTTATATGCCTGTCTGTAAACAGGAGCAAGCAAAGACTTATCAGCCACACGTTCAAGGCCTTGAGAACAGGCTCTGTGCTCTTCTCATGATCAGTTAATGGAGAAATATCCTTTGCTTGAAAGAAACAAAGCTGGAATCTTAAGACTAAATAAACACTCAAGAGTAAAAGAAGGCATTTTATTTCCTTGTCTTGTTGTCACTCAAAATAATCTTTTCCAAATGGAAAGCAGAGATCCCGAATGATTAAATTTTAAAGTCAACCTTTTCTCTTTCCCAGGCAAAGGGTTATTTCTCTGCAGTTAACTTAGTATATAGTTAACCATCATCTTCGTTGTTTGGGCGTAATTTCTGCATGAGAAACACAGCCTAGTTAGTACTTAATTACCTCTATTTTTTGTGGCGCTGTTAGCAGGACAGAAGCAACCAAGGATCCTGCAGAAGCCCCGGCAAAGGCCTTGACATTCTTCAGGAGCTTTTTGCCGTGTTTGCAAAGTGCGGATGCTGCCCCCAAGTGGTAAATGCCAAGAAACCCACACGCTGCAAACGACAAGTTGATGTGCTTCATTCTAGCTGTGAAATTGGTGACACAAAACCCAAAAATGCCCGTAAGTTGGTATAGTTTGTTCCACATGCTGTGTACTCTTATGCTAGTCATCATTCCAAGGCTTTCTTTTATATACAGAATTCTCTGTTCTAAGCATAATCTTTTCAATTAAAGTCTAATTAAACACCCAAAGCTTTCAAGGAAACTTTTCCCTCTCTCACCTTGACCCACTACAATCATATTAATTAAAAAAAAATTACAACAGTCTATATTTGTTCAGTACATAGACTATGCAACCTACTTTTCAATTACTTGGCAAAAACCAAATGGTTAAATTCCAATTGGCAAGGCATTTGGTCCTTTTTTCTTGACCTTTTGATACTTTTGGGGGTGTGGGCTACTGGTAAAATCATTAGAGATGTTAGCAAACTTCAAATGAAAGACACATTTGCTCTTTGCGAGTGCATCAGTGAATTTAAAACAGATGTCTTGGCTCCCCACCATTTCCATCGTAAGCATCCGTTTTTTGTTGCTGTTGTTTTGTTTTTTTAACCTGATGCTCTCAATTATTCAATAATGCAATACTCAATTATTCAACAATGCAGTGTATTTCATAGCCAAGTTTCTCAAGACAAACTGAGGTCATGACTGGCGAGGGCAACTGGAGGCTCAAAGAAATGACATCTGCATCACCTGATACTTGCAACAAATCTAACAATGAAACTATATTTCACGAAACTTCAGGGGGAACGATTTCACCACGTGTATAAAACAGTGCCCCCCCCGCCGCCAAAACTGCTCCCCCTGGATGCCCTCAGGGGTTTCTCGGGGGTCCCGGGACCTTCAGATTGGGCACTTGGCCCCGGCCTGGAATTTAGGAACCGAAAACCCTCGTTCTGATGCGCGGAGCCAGGCCCTGTGCGAAAGGAGGCTCAGTCGCTGCAGCCGAGCCCCGGTTTGGGTTTAATTTCTTCAGATTGGAAAAGGGAGAAAGGGATGGGTCTCCAGGGAGGCCGACCCAGCGTGCGCAGGCCCAGTGTCCCCCCCATCCTGCGGTCTGGGGGTGGCGGGACGAGGGTCGCTGCTGCAACACCCCCAGGGATGCCTACGCGGACCCGCTCGCCCGGGAGCCACCTCCGGGGGTCCGGAACCTGCCCCCCGCCCCCCCCGCGCTCCGCCCTACCAATGCAGGCCTGAGGCACTTCCGTGTAGAACATCGTCCCCCCCCCGCCGCCCCGCACGCCCCGCACGCCCCGCACGCCCTGTCCCTTAACCGGAGGGCGGGGCAGGGCCGTCACTCAACCCGGCCCCGCCTATCAGGGCCGCACCACGCCCGCCCAGGAAGCTTCCGCACAAGGGATTGAGGCCGGCCTACCCGCGCGGGCCTGTGACGTCATCGCGCCGACGCGGGCGTCCGCGAGGCTCCGCCTGCTCCACTTAAACCGCTGGACTCAACATGGCGGCGCGCGCTCGGCCGCTTGACCTTGGTGTCCCCTAGCGCGGGTAAGGGATAAGACTTTCTCGTCTCGAGTCATACCGTCTTCGGATACCTCGGGATGCATTTTCGTCCCTATGCGCCGCCTGCGGGCCGGCCCTCACCTGCAAGTCGGCTGACCCGAACGACCCTCGTTTGCTGTGTACCGGAAGTGCTTGGCCTTGGCGGCTGTTGTCCGGAAGTGGTTTCCCTCCCCCTCCCCCTCGGGGCGGTCCAGCTGTCCCTGTAAGGGCGGGGCCTAGGGGCCACCTTGGGATTGAATGCCCCGCAGCTGTTGGAAGCCTCCCTCTGATGTTTCCTTAAGCATTGTTGCAAAGGCCGCACTATGGCTTTGGGCAGCGTTCAGATCCTTAGCCCGCCTTAAGCTGTGTGGCCTTGGGTGGGTTATGTGACCTCTCTGAGCTTCCCAGGTGACTTCTCTGCAAAATGGGACGGTAAAATCCGAGTTGGTGCTAAATCGTAAGGTTCATGCTGCCTAGCAGGGCTTCAGCAGACCGGCGTCTGTCGTCTGGTAGCACCACTGGCTCTGGGTAGATCTGAGAAGCAGCTTTCTAAGGCGGCCCGCTCGGCTCGCATTCCCGCCCGGATTCAAAGGACTGACAATTCCTTCTCTCCCTCAACAACGTCTTCCTTATCTAATCCTAACAAGCAAGCCTTAAGGAATTGCAGAGTTTCCGGTTCAAGGTTCTCCAGGCCCCCTTGTTTAAGGACAGATTAACTCTCACTGAAGTACAGAAGAGAATCCGAAAAACGCAAGTGTCTCTACCTTAAGCAGGAGAGGGAGTGGGTGGGAGCTCCCCAGATGGCCTTTACCTTGGACTTTTTTCTTTCTCCCTCATTTGGGGTGCTTGTGACCTGGGCTCTGGCCCACAACACTTTCTGTAAGCAAGAACCCTGGATGTCATGACTAATGAAGAGATCTCGTGTTTATTGTAAGTAGACTTCTGAGACAGCTGATCTTGCAGACACCCTAATGCCTATGCATAGCACAACTGCATTACTCTGAATTCTTCACCAGCATTCGAATTTCGTGACGGGAAGGGCAAGTGTGTGTATATCCAGGAAATATAGAAGGACAAGCTGTTCATTCTTGCGTCCTTCCATTGCCTTCTAACTCTCCGGTAGGGTGTGGTCTTCCCAAGGGAGCATCTTCCAGGAAACTTACTGGAAAGGAAGAATCCCAGGCCTCAGATCTCCTGAAGCAGAGTCTGTATTTTAACAGAATCCCCAGGCATTGCTCTGCACACTAAAGTTTGCAAAGCGCCGGTCTAACTCCTGGGGTGGTCTGGTTTAAAGTGGTGTGGTGGCATCGAAAATGTAAGGAGAGACAAGGTCCACAGAGCCAGAATTTGCAGTGGTGGCAGGGCCACCTATTTCCTGCTTTGGGACACTGGCAGCAGGTTGATTCAGAAGACGGGTGAGAAATTTGTCGCTGGGGCAACCAGGATGCACACCGCGGCCTTGGGATCCTTTGCTTAAAGGAAAGAGGAGATCAGCGGTCATTACCACCCCTGCCGGTGAGTGAGATCCCGCCAAATTTAAGGGTCACAGGAAAAGTGTCCACAAAGCTCCATGATGTAATTCTTAACAATTTAAACCTTTTTTAAAAAAATTCTCTCCTCTTTTCTCCCTTCTACCCCATGTCATACCCACATGCAACTAATTAAAAGGTTCCGTTTCCTAAGGTAAGGAAGAATATCACATTCATTCACGTTTGTCTTTATAATCTCAGCGCCATGCATGGCACTTGGCACATAGTGTGTGGTTAATAAATATTTGTTGTGATTGTTGGATTTAAGTAAGTTACTCTTGTGATGTGAGTATATAGTAATTTAATTGCCTTTTCAGGACATTTTTCAGAAAATCTTTTGCCTGGTTTTGCCTCTATTTTCCTTAGTAATTTAGTTGGTTTTTTTTAAAATAAATTTATTTATTTATTTTTAGCTGCATTGGGTCTTCGTTGCGGTGCACGGGCTTCTCATTGCGGTGGCTTCTCTTGTGGAGCATGGGCTCTAGGCGTGCGGGCTTCGGTAGTTGTGGCTCACGGGGTCTAGAGTGCAGGCTCAGTCGTTGTGGCTCACGGGCTTAGTTGCCTCGTGGCACGTGGGATCTTCCCGGACCGGGGCTCGATTCCGTGCCCCCTGCATTGACAGGCGGATTCTTAACCACTGCGCCACCAGGGAAGCCCCGTAGTTTAGTTTTGAACTGGTTTTTTTTCTAGCCATTTATCGAACATTTAAGTATCCATTGTGTAACAAACATAGTGCTGGTTCAGGGCACACGAAGTTGACAGGAATACAGTTCTGCCTCATCGAGAGCCTAGAGGGTAGGGAGACAGTCGATGTGTTAATTGCAGAGGCGTGATCATGTGCTCGTACAGAGCCACACACAGGTGCTGTGCATGTCCACACTGAGCTGGGGGGTAGCAAACCCTTAGCTCTGGGAGGTACCTACGAGAGCAGCTGGCACAGACACAAGGTGCCCAAGGCTTTCCACACCCCCAGCTTCCTCCCGCAAGATTTGATCATGTATTCTCCTAAAGAGAGAAAGGTACGGGATCAGGGAGGGATAAGGGATTCTTGCCACACCTCTGCCCCAAGGACTGAGCCTTATCGCAAAGTGTCTGAGTGTAATCTCGTGTTCCAGTCTACTGTCCATGCGGTGGCATTTATTTTCCAACCTTGGCATCTTAGCACAGGAGAACAGCTCTGTGGGGCACATGCCATCGTTCCCCGAGACACCCGTACCCTCCCTCCGTGTACGAACTCCTCACCCCTGTCACCCCCTCCCAGAGCCCTGCACGCTGAACTCGATGCACTTTAAAGATTAGATGCACAGCCTTTAATTTCAGGGGATTGTGGCCACACCATTGGCACACACAGCAGCGCCCTTTGCCACAGGGGCCTCAAGGTGATGCCTCGGGTCACCACGCGCTCTGTGTCTTGTTGAAGCATTCCCTTGTTTTGAGACCACCGTAGAATTCTGAGCAAGGCAGTTCTGCAGTCGTGGAGTAGGGCATCCCACGTGAACCCGCAGAGGAGGCCCCATCCCTTCCCACAGGTGGTGGTTTTCTCTAAGGAGGCGTCGGTCGTCAGCGGAGGCCACCGTGTGGACGGGCAGCCCGGGA
This sequence comes from Balaenoptera physalus, assembly GCF_965194825.1. Classification (NCBI taxonomy): domain Eukaryota; kingdom Metazoa; phylum Chordata; class Mammalia; order Artiodactyla; family Balaenopteridae; genus Balaenoptera; species Balaenoptera physalus. The sequence goes on from NC_138903.1 coordinate 5,537,587, forward strand.
ATAAAGGCAGTTTAGAGGGAGTCGGGGCTGAGAAAGGGAGAGGAGCTGGCCTAGTAGGTGTGATGGCATTTCTTGAGCCTGGGGATGCAACTGCGACCATCCCTGGCTCACTCCCACACCGCACCCGCCCTTTGCTCTTCGTTTTCTTAAGTGAGTTAGAACCGAGTTTCTAAATCTTGCAAGCTAAACAGATCTCACTAATGTAAGTGCCTTTTCCATTGCACCTGTTTTCTCTCTGTTAGAAACACGCTAGAAGAACCAACTACTTGAAGTAAAACTGGGTGACTCTTTTCTCGCATAGAGCTGTGATGGTACTTTGGTGATTATGTTTATTTATTTATTTTTTCATTTTATTTTTTGGCCGCACTGTGCAGCATGCGGAATCTCAGTTCCCAGACCAGCGATCAAACCTGTGCCCCCTGCATTGGGAGCATGGAGTCTTAACCACTGGACCACCAGGGAAGTCCCTTGGGTGACTCTTTTCTGAATGGAAGAATACTTTTTTCAAAAAGTATATGAATTACATATGTAATATATTTTCTGTTATATATGTACATATATATGCAAATGTATGTATGTAACCAGACTGGTGACATTTGAAAACAATTCAAAACTAGGCGTCCTTAAGAAGTGTAATTTACTTGGGATTGGAGACATCTGAAAGTGTACACTATAGATCATCTTAACATGGCATAGAAACTAAATATCAAGCTATATCTATTAGAAAAAACATTAAAAAATGTAACCTTTATGTATAAGCTTTGTTTTAATTTAATATGTGAAAGGTTCCAAATATAATATACACTGAACTGAGAGATCAAGGTAGAGTTTCTGAGTGTTTCTGTAATTGTATTAGAATTACTTAATTACAGTGCTTGCAGCTGATATTCTGCATAAGTGTGAGATAGAGCGGAGAAGCTTTCAAAATGTTCATACTTAAGAGATATCTTTTATACAAAAGGGGTTTAGATCTTTGGTAGCCAGGTGTCGGTGTTGTGAAGTGATGGTGGGAGTGGGATATCAAATGCCTGACAGGGTCCTAAATATTTTTTAAAAGCCCAATAAAAGAAAATCTGTATTCTCTCTGCCCTGTTTTCTTTGTTGCTAAACAGCTCTGCCCTTGACCTGGCTGCTTGTGGTCCACAGTTTGTACAGATGGTTGGGAATAGTCCTTCTCGTTACCCTTCAGATAATTATCCTCCAGTGGAGGGGATTATTGGGGAAATAATATCAGTGTCAAACAGGTGATAGCGCTGAGTGATAAACAGAGTGTCAGCTTCGGTGCCGTATGCTTCATCAAATTCACCAAAATACTACTCTGTTTTAATTTGGAGTACAGGATCTCATCATTACTGATGCTGTCGTCAAAAGAAACAGCCTAATTGCCAAAACATCCAATCATCTAATCACCTCATTTCAAAGGGAGAAAATAAGAATTCTGGTGTATTTTGTTTTTGCATCTACTCCTACTTGCTGGAAGCTTATTATTAATAATTATTATGCCTTTTGAGGGCCCATTCCATGCCAGTCGTTTGTACCCCTTGTCTCATATAACTGTTACAACGGTGCTCACGGACCTTCCTCCCCTACGGTGGTTCAGAAATGAATTAGTGAGCTAGTAAGTCCTTATTATGTGCCCAGGATTGTGCTCTTTGGCCCTTGACGGGTCTCAGAAACTTGTTATTCCTTCAGTCCTTTCTTTGGTCAGAATTTGTAATTGGTCTTCATATTTAGGCATTTATAATTTTACTAAAAAGTGGTAAAAGTGTTTAATAAATGTGATGTATAAATTTATAGCATTTAGGAAACTTGTTTGCATCTGGAAAAGAAAAAAAAAAGCAATTAACTCAGGCTACCCTTTCTACATTTATCAATTACAGCAGTAGGTCACTCGGGTTACTCCTTTTCCTGGAAGCTGTGTCATAAAGTAGGTTATTGTAAAGAGAACATAATTTCCATTAGGAACAGTGTTATAAAAGGGGGTCATGTCATTGACCAGGGTCCTAACTCCAGATAAATCATGTATCTAATCAATTGTATTCATGCCTTTGTTCACTCTTTAAATAAACTTTAGTGTCTAATATATGACAAGGACTGGAGTAGGCATTAGAAAATTAAAAAAAAAAAATCTTAGATAAACTGTCCAGTTTTAGTTCACTGTTTTTTCTTACTGGAATGTACTTTCACATTTTTCTACTCTTAAGTTTTACTTATTCTTCTGGGCCTAAAAAACTCTTTTGTCTCAGTATGTCCTTTTGGATTAAATTCAAACACCTTCTGTCAATGTTAACCACACCCTTCTCTTTGTTACCATGCTTGAGACATTGCGGTAGTAGTTACCACCTTTCATTTTGGTTAGAAATGCGGTTGCCTCCGCCTTCTGTGTTCAGAGTTGATTTGGAGCAGGGACCGTCGTGTACTTCTTGGATTTTATTTATTTATTTATTTGTTTGTTTATGGCTGCGTTGGGTCTTCCTTGCTGCGTGCGAGGTCCTTCTCTAGTTGCTGCGAGCGGGGGCTACTCTTTGTTGTGGTGTGCGGGCTTCTCATTGCGGTGGCTTCTCTTGTTGCGGAGCACGGGCTCTAGGCGCGCGGGCTTCAGTAGTTGTGGCTCGCGGGCTCGGTAGTTGTGGCTCACGGGGTCTAGAGCGCAGGCTCCGTAGTTGTGGCGCACGGGCTTAGTTGCTCCACGGCATATGGAATCTTCCCGGACCAGGGCTCGAACCCGTGCCCCCTGCATTGGCAGGCGGATTCTTAACCACTGGGCCACCAGGGAAGTCCCTATTTCTTGGTTTTTGCCGGCATCTAGAAGGTAGCTAAATGTTTATAAGAGTTGGGAATCTTTAGCTTATATGTTTCAGATATCTAACTGGCTTAAGCAAAAAGAATGTGCTAGTTCAAATATCGGGAGGTTTAGGGACTTCCCTCGTGGTCCAGTGGTTAAGACTCTATGCTCCCAGTGCAGGGGGACTGGGTTCGATCCCTGGTCGGGGAACTAGATCCCACTTACATGCCGCAACTAAGAGTTCGCATGCTGCACATACCGCAACGAAGATCCCGAGTGCCGCAGCTAAGACCCAGCACGGCCAAAATGGACAAATATCAAATATGGGGAGGTTTAGAGGTAGGACTAACTGTGGAGATGGCTGGATCAAGCATGCAGGGGTGCTGGAAGGCCACCCTTGTGCCATTTCCTGTTTTTCTCATCTTAGTTTCATTCTGCAGTCCGGACATCCCCAGGAGGCTGCTGGCAGCCTCACAGACTCTCAGCATATCAGCGGAAAAGTTCTTCCACTACCCACCTCTCAAACTTAGAAAAAGACTCCTGCTCGTTCTATTTTTGTCGCATGCGTGTCCCTGGAAGGGTCAGCGTGAACAGCAAATGGTGATACAGTGATGTGAGCCCATGAACGGGGGAGCGAGTCCTGCAGACGATGGACAGAATGAGGGGAAGCATTGCCAAGTCCAGATGGAGTCAGCTGGGCAGGCCTAAACCAACAACATCCACTGCAGTACCTGATAAATATTTGTTGAGTTAAACAAGCAAAAATGCAGCTATCATCTCTACATAAGACAGGGAAATTTAGTCTTTTTGATATATAAAACTTCGTGATACGTATTCATCTGGCGAATATTTCCCCAAACAAATAAGAACACGACTGTGATGTTTGGGGCACTGAAAAGTTGGTTGCGATTTTAGGTATGTTTAGATGAACAGTACATGCTGCTTGGCATAAATGTTCACCGTTGAATTAATCAATAGTTTTGTTTGCCTTTTTTGAATTATATGAGCTATTTTGGATGTTAGAGATGGTACAAGACTGTTGCTCACCAAATCGTTGTAAATGGATGCACATATTTCCCTGTGATAAATTTCCATGTAGGGAGCTGTGGTTCTTGGAGCGCTACCAAGGATCTTATCCTACACAGAGGGTCAGAGAAGTAGATGCTAAATAAATGTTTGTTTTTAACAGCTGTGACAGTAATAATGCCCTTCTACCAAAAGCATTTTGTAGAGCGGGAAGTGATCTCAGACGTCCTCCCATCATCCCTTCCTTCTGAGCATTTGGGAAAAGAGTAGACTCACCATTTGGTAGTGTCCACTAATGTATTTCATATTTGATTTTAAAACCATAAGAAATATACTGCTAACATAAACTTTCAAAATCATTCTTTACAACATCTTCACAGAATTTCTAAGGCAAAAGTGATGTGTTATAGCAAACTATACACAGATACATTCCCTATTCACAAAGCTACAAAACGAATGGGTAAAATGGGTTAGAAGTTTGAAATGGAGGTCAAAGTGAAATTTTGAAAGGACCCAGGCTGACATGGAAAAGACAGCTGTAATTTCAGAATCTTCTGTTAGGGCTTGCATTCTCAGAAAACTAGCGGCAGAGTAGTGACTGTTAGAATGTGGTAGTGTTATGGAGACGTATTTGTTGAATCGTATGGACTGATTCAGTTTTTCCTGGGGGAAAAAAGAATCCCAAGTTCTGATGAACTGTGCTATTTCCCAGTAGGCAGAGATATTTAAAATAATGAACACACAAAATTCATTCTCTGTGAATAAAAGAGATGGCAAGTTCAAAGTCATTTCAACAGCATTCCTTGCTTGGGGAAGTCTACCTCCAGCCTAACATTAGTTTTGTATTTCTAAATTCCCACATGGAAGCCAGAGAGCCCTATTTAAGCTGTCATTTTAAGCACCAGACTTCCTTTCCCATATTTTATTCACTCTCTCACCTTGAGAGAGCAGGACTGCACTCTTGGCGTGCTTTGAAGGGCCATTTTCAGAAAGTGAACTTTTCTTAACAGAGTCCTTGGAGTAGCTGCATGGCCACATTGCACTTAAAAAGCAGCTGTAAAAGTAAAATTGTAAGGTCAAGGGTCTCCAAAAGGTCTTTGTAATTCTGAAATTTAATTTTCCTGCTTTTTCATGCACGTATACTCCAAATTTTATTTTTAGTTTACTTTTTTCATATACTCCAAATTTTAGGAAATCAGCTCATCACCAACATGACCCCATTTTCCCAGTTGTATTATAGAAAAAATTTGGATTCTGTAGGGTACGGAAGCATTCACAAGATAATATTTAAAATATAAGTTAGCTTCAATTCAGCATTCTGTGAACACAGACAAGTGTAAAGGTTAATTTCCTTCAGTTAGCAAAGAAACTAAAATAACATTTTTGCTTAATATTGAGTGAGAAGGATCTCGTAACCATGTAGACTTCATTTCAGTGACCCCACTTGTATGGGCCACCCACCCAAGGTGTATTTTCATCCGATGTTGACGCGTAATCGTTGAAATCATAGGCATTTCCTTTAGTTACACGTTTTTCTTGACATTTGACTTATGCCTTATTTTTTTTTTTTTCTGTACTTTCTATGTTAGCGTGGCAAGTGTCTGTGATACTTTCCGCAGCGCAAAGGCTCTCTCGGCGTGCTTTTTATTTGGTTTCTATTTCTGTGCTCAAAGGCGTGGAGCAACGCCAAATTTGCATTCGCTGCTGCTTGTTGAACGCGCACTTGCGTGGTCTTTGCTGTCTGTCTCCTCCAGGGGCCTTGCCCGCACCAACGCACATTCAACGTCCCTAAGAACGCTGTGGGGCGACCGACAGTGTCGCTCACATGGTGACGATGGCTGAATGAGGCGCAAAGAGACAAAGTGACTTTCTCGAGGTCGCACGCTTGATCGTTGGCTCAGCCAGGATTCATTCCTTGACTGCTTTGCTCTACTCTCCCCCCAGTGCCAGATGTTCAAAAGCAGATGTCCGCTCACGGGGCGTTCACAGCGATCGTTGTCATAAAGACACTGATAAGTGAAGGCAGCAGTGATCCTGTCCAGCTGCACCGTCACCCCAGGATCTGTAGAGGCTCGTCCTGCAGCAAACCGTTAAACATGGGCGTTCTCGCGTCTTAGGCTTGGGGGTCTCTTCCCTTCTCTGTTTGTTCACACGAGGCGGCACTCTTCATGCCCAAAGCTTTGGTGCAGCCTCTTTGCCTAGGGCCTCCACGTCAGGTGCTGTGATGGCACGAGGACTATTGATTTGGATTGGCTACCTATGGATGAAGGGGACTCAGGTTACGATTTAGGGCAAGTCCCTGCCTAAGCAAAGGGGGAAAACCCATCCCACCCCCTGGCACAGCTGAGTGAGGGAAGGAGGGGTGTTGAGGTAGAAAATCAGTGTGCTAATCCCCCACTTCTCATGTTTGTATGTTGGGATGGTGTTTGTAGACAATGAACGCCATGCCTGTTTCTGCAGACATAGCCTTGGGAACTGTGGTACACCAGTACAGTGTCTTAATTCTGCTCCTTTTGATGAGTGTAGGATGGAGCCCGGACATCAATATTATCATTAGGAAGACACAGCTCCCAGGTGAATCTAAGGTGTAGCCAGGGCTGAGGACCACCGTTCTTGAGAAGTTCTCAATTTGGCCACCATGACACCAGAGCCATGTTGCAGGTTTGGGCGATGGAGGTGGCCACATAGAAAGCCAGTGCTAAAATAAGCCTCAGCCTGGTCATCAGGGGGTCTAGAAGATTCTGCACAGCCTGTTGACCAGTCCACATTGGTCATTCTCCACCTGACCAATGTGCACGGACTGCAAGGAAAACAACTAGAGTTACTCTTTCACTTTTCTTCTATGTCATCACTTCCAGGTTAAGAGATTGGCCAGTACAGGGAAGTGACCTCAGGGAGAAAGGGAGTAATAAGGTTCTGTCTTGGTCGTTTGTGTTTTTTAGTACCCTTGTGCCTTCTTTCTGCATCTGTAGGAAGTTCTGGTGGGGATGAATAACGTGCCCTCCTGAGGCTGGCAGCACCCCTGCCGGCTCAGTGCTGGGTGTGGCGTGCTTACCTTGTGCTGGCTGTGAGACTGGGTGTCTCCCACACGTTGCGGGTCCACTGGAATTCCGCGCCTGTTCATGGGCACCGCAGGCCCTATGCAAGAGAGCGGTGGCAAGGGAAAGCAGAAATGCACATCGCATGCATCTGCTCTGCTCATTCGTGTGTACGCTTTACTGTCCCATCGGACTTCACTTGTAAAACGCAAGCTCAGAGGTAAAATTATTAAGAATTTCAAGATGGTGACAGCAGAGCAGTAAACCAGGTGTGAGAGCCTTCTGAGCATGGGGCCTGTCTAGCTGGCCCTGCTCAGAAATACTCTCCTGTATACCCAGATATTATCTTGGAGGAAAAGGGGAGAAAAGAAATTTTCTGTTGCACCTGAAATGAGTCTGTCTCGATTATTGGGTTCTACTTATAAAATAATGAGCTCTTTAAAAAAATTCTCTGTTTTTGAGATTCGTTGCCTTGGTTAAGACTCCCTTGGTTGCTGAGAGAAAAAAACAAAAATCATCATATGTGGATAAAGAAAATTTTTGTTAGAATACAGAACCCAAGGACCAATGGAAGTCTAGAGGGGATGGGCACTAAAAAGGGGAAAGCTTGCAGAAACCATGCTTCTGCTTTGGATTGCCAGGGTCTTTTTTTTTTTTTTAACATTTTAATTAAAAAATTTTTTTATTGGAGTATAGTTGATTTACAATGTTGTGTTAGTTTCAGGTGTACAGCGATGTGAATCAGTTATACATATACATATATACACTCTTCTTTAGATTCTTTTCCCATGTAGATCATTACAGAGTATTGAGTAGAGTTCCATGCACTATACTGTAGGTTCTTATTAGTTATCTGTTTTATATAAAGTAGTGTGTATATGTCAATCCCAGTCTTCCAATTTATCCCTACCCCCCCCTTCCCCACTGGTAACCATAAGTTTGTTTTCTACATCTGTGACTCAAGTTCTGTTTTGTAAATAGGTTCATTTGTACCGTTTCTTTAGATTCCACATATAAGCGATATCATAGGGTATTTGTCTTTCTCTGTCTGACTTACTTCACTCAGTATGACAATCTCTAGGTCCATCCATGTTGCTGCAAGTGTGGATTGCCAGGGTCTTGTGGATTCTAATGCAGCATCTCTTTTATTTCCCTTCCTCTCAGGAGATCTGCTCTCTCTGCTTCTCAAGGTGCACGTGACCAAACGTGGGAGCCCCTCAGTTCAGCCAAACGGCACAAAGAATAGCCTCCCTTTCCTTCTAGGCTGCATGTCCGGTAGAGAGAATATATGATTGGCCAAATGTGTATCAGGATCCATCCCTGGTCCAAGAAATGAGGAATGGCGCGGAATGGGTGCCAAGGCCCGGAGGCTCGTGGGCTGGACAGATACTCCTGACACTTTCTGCTGCACCTTTGCACTGGATTAAATGTCCTGTGCATGAAGAATAATCATAATTAATAGTTACAGAGCCCATACTGTGTGCCAGAGCTTTTGCTAATTGTGTTATGTTCCTCATCGCCATCTCCACAATCAATGCTCTGAAGCAGGTAGAGGAAGTGGCCTCACACACGCTAAGGCACTTTTCCCAGATTACCTGGCCAAATAGAAGGGAGCAAAGGAAAGAAACCCAGGTTCGTCAGAGGGCAAAGCTGTACCCTTAACTGTTTTACTGGAAAGTAGTAAACGGGGGTTGTCTTAGTGCACACTGTTGAGAGACTGTTATCACTGTCTTATACTTTCCCTTCCCCCCGGTTATCCATTGGCTGCTCTCAAAGTGTGGAGACAACTTCTGATCCTTGATTTTGTCCAAGGAACTCGATTAAAGGGATAGCAATTAAGCACAGCAGATTCTCAGAAATGTTTGCCTTTAGTTACTGAGTGACTTTCAGAAGAGTGGGCCTGCGTCCTGCAAGATGATGTACAAAATCCCACAAACGTAATGCCAGATGGAACTGACCCATATGTGAAAATAGGTTTCCCCACAAGGTCCGTGTTTATTGTTTTCTATGACTGTCTCCAGGCTGCCCCCTGCTGGCTGATGCGAGTGGGACACTGCAGATCCCAGAAGGATGTAACGGCAGAGAGAAGCCCCAATTCCCAGGGTTGGGAGAGCCAGGGAGGTCTCACTTTAACATGGCCCTAGTCCAGTTAGAAACCAGCGGGCTCTCCCCTGCCTGTGCTTTATCATTGCCCACATCACCTGCAGAGAGAAGGCAGTCAGCTTTCAGACCCAGCTGCCTGTGCTTTACCATTCCCCACATCACCTGCAGAGAGAACGCCTGTTCTGTGTGCCTTCCTTGAGACATGACTGAAATCCCGATATAAAATCAGATATGTAAACATTCGAAAGAAGAAGATGCAAGAGGGAAGAGATGCAGGGACATATGTATATGTATAACTGATTCACTTTGTTATACAGCAGAAACTAACACACCATTGTAGAGCAATTATACTCCAATAAAGATGTTAAAAAAAAAAAAAGAAGAAAGCTGAGATTAATATGGTCATTTTTGTCCCTCTCATCTCTTGCCTCCTTCACCTTTATAGAGTACTGATTGATTTCAAAGGTAGATGAATTAGGTTCTGTCCTGAATAAAAGTCAAATGGCTATAGAGTATGTTACTTGTTTAGACTGTTCCTATGTTTATTTGTATCTAAAATGTTCATTGAGGTTCTAAATAGCCATTACTTTATTGAGTCCACTTTATGAACTCATTTGTTTTAGTGAAGAAAACTAAATTTTAAAAATAAGTATAATTTCTATATTAACTGGTATAATTTCCTATTAAAGAGCTCTCATAATTAGAGCTATTGCTAATATAACTTCTAGGTCATGAAAATATGCTTTTGAACTATGTTTGTATATGGATATACACACACACACTCAAGGGGGAATCATTATTTCACAAAAGAAGTGTGAGTTATTTCTACTCCTATAAGAGTTTAGTTTTTTTTTTTTTTAATTTATTTATTTTATTTATTTATTTTTGGCTGTGTTGGGTCTTCGTTGCTGGGCGTGGGCTTTCTCTAGTTGCGGCGAGCGGGGGCTACTCTCCATTGCAGTGCACGGGCTTCTCATTGCGGTGGCTTCTCTTGTTGCAGAGCACAGGCTCTAGGCGTGTGGGCTTCAGTAGTTGTGACACATGGGCTCAGTAGTTGTGGCTCGCGGGCTTAGTTGCTCCGCGGCATGTGGGATCTTCCCAGAGCAGGGCTCGAACCCATGTCCCCTGCATTGGCAGGCAGATTCTTAACCACTGCGCCGCCAAGGAAGCCCAAGAATTTAGTTTTTTAAGAAATAAAATATTTGTCTTATTTCTAAAGAAACATTCTTCATAGAAAATTTAGAGAATACAAATACAAATTTAGAGAAACAAAATAATGACTACCCATGTAAAATTAATATGTATGGTGTATATTCCCAACACACATAGGTAAATGTAATGTATAATTTACTTTCTAGAGATTTCTATCTCAAACTTAGTACGAAGCATTATATAAAAAGCCATCAATATGAGATAATCTAACCCAGTAACTGCCAATAACTTAATTGATTATACAGTCAGTGACCTAATATTAAACGTATGTAAGACTCCTGTTTTCATATCTTGCTTCCAGACATCTTATCAATAACCTAGACTTGTGAACATCATTTTAATGCATAATAGTGTCCACTTGTGAATGACATAAAGAGAAGAAAGATTATATTAGATATCGATGTTTGATTTGCTAGGCTTTTTCACCACCTAAATGATGTCTTCCCAACAGCTTTAACAATGCTGTCTGAACTTGCGTCTTAATAAATTTATAAATTACGACATGCCATGGGTGTCAGTGCTAGAAGTATTAAATGCACGAAGAGCAAGGCTGTCTATAAAGTAATAGGATAGATTTTTTAACACACCCATCAGAATTCATACTTTGAAGTAAGTGTTTTATTCCACACAGTCTTGTTAAGAGGTTATTAACTGTCTCCTTAATCTATGAATGTATTTTTTCAGCAGTATCACCTGTGAGTGCTCTGTGTGTTGGCATTTTCACAGACCCGTGGATATAATAATGAATGAGGCAGGTAGGCTACAGTCTAATGAGGGAGAAAAGATGACACCAGCCATTGCAAGACAGGAGTGTAAGCGTTAAATTAAGGTGGCACCAGTGATGTGGAATCCTGCCTAACCCCGTCCCTGGGGTCAGGTCACATGTTAAAAAACAGCATGACTCCTGAGCTGTATCCTGCCAATGGAATTTCAGAGTACGGGTAAAGAGTTCAAAAGTGCATTCATCAGAGAGTCAATAACTGTATAATATCTTCGTGTGGTGACAGATGGTAACCAGACTAATCATGGTGATCATTTTGAAATGTATAGAAATATCAAATCACCGCACTGTGTAACAGGAACTAGCATAGTGTTGAAGGTCAATTATACTTCAAGAACAAACAAACAGACTCATAGAAAAAGAGTTCAGACCTGCCAGAATTTGGCTTCTCCAGCTGGCTCTCCTGTGGACTTGATGGTTTATTGCAACTGGATTACAACTAGTTACACTAATCAGTGTTTTAATGTGTTCTTTGTTTCCAAATTGTTTGCGCTTTGTGTCTCCCTGCTGCACTATGGCTTTGTCAGTGTTACTAGCTGCATTGCTTATATCCTGTCTGTTTTATAAGATTGTTGTCTCTCACAGTACCCAGTGTGTAACCAGGCCCTCAGTAAAACTTCTCACATTTATAACATAAAATAATTGTAATAGTGTGATTCTAGGTATGGGAAGAAGCAACAAGGGAAAATGTCTCCTGGATCGTAATTAGACAGAGGATCCAGAGAATCTTTAATTATCAACAGGGCCAAATCCGGAAATTAGCACCTGGAGTGGCATATCAACAAGAGTTTTCTCCTGATCTGGGAAGAGCCTCCCAGCACCATGGGACTAAATTTGGTCATGAAATGTCTCCCAAGTATTGTTCGAATTCCTGACCAAGAGGATGATTTGAGAAATCGGATATTTCCTGCCATATCAGTAAACAAAGGATGTCACAGTCATCAGTGATTGCAGCCAGGTGAGCGGGTGAGCCCTGAGGGAACTCAGGAAGGAAAGAATACCTGCTATCTAGCAGCCATCAGACTGCAGCCACTCCCCGCGGTGAGCCCTGAGGAAACTCAGGATATGAAAACACAGGATACTGGCCCCAGATAGCTGAGGTGCATATCAAAGGAAGGATTTCAGTGAGCCCAGACTCTTGCATCTTCCCATACATGGAAAAGCCCTAAATTCTTTAACTTGAGATACCTGGTTTTCCTTTAATTAACAATAATCTTATGACATTCAGACTACCTGCCCTTTTGTTGCAAAACTCCTATATAACCTGGCTCCCCCCTTGCCTCTTCGGAGCAGTTTCTCAGAGCTATCTGAAACACTGTCTCCTGGGATGCAGTCCTCATTTCGCCCCAAATAAAACTTAACTTGCAAAAAAAAAAAAAAAAAATCAGATTTGTGATTATGAGATGGGGGGTGGCAAGAGGGGGAATGAGATGAAGGCAGTGGAAAGGTACAAACTTGCAGTCCTAAGATAAGTGATAGGCATGTAATGTACAACATAATAAAGATAATTAACACTGCTGCACATTATATATGGAATTCTTAAGAGAATAGATCCTGAGTTCTCATCACAAGGAAAAAATACATATTTTTTCTCTTTCTTTAATGTATCTCTATGAGATGATGGAGCTTCACTACACATATTGTGGTCATCATTTCATGATGTGTGTAAGTCAGATCATTATGTTCTACATCTTAAAACTTACACAGTGCTGTATGTCAATTCTATCTCAGTAAAACTGGAAAAAAGTGCATTATCAGGACTGCATCATAGCCACAGAAAAGGCAGGGAGCTCTTTTTTTTGGAATCGTCTTCAAAAGTTTAGGGTATTTTATTGACTGTCCCGTAGAGGGGCAAATGATAAATATTTGATATAAATTGGATTCTTTTTCTGTGAATACTGCTAGTTCAGTAGAGTCATACTTACCTTTTAAAAGCTCGGATTTAGCTGAGGGAACGGCATACAGTAGGTACTTAATGACTATTTACTGATAATTGACTATGCAAGAGGTCTGACAAAATGATTGATGCACAACTGGAAAATTCTAGTTCTGGCCTAGAACCAGACAGGTCTGAGTGCTGAGCTGGCTTTTCTTGTGGAGCTTGCTGATTCATTTCATCACTTGCAGGAGCTCTTCTGCGAGGTGAGACTCATTTGAACAAGAGAGGCGGCTGCCAGAGCACACTGAACATGCCTCGGATATCCAGGGTGAGTACTTTGACAAAGACCATACTCATTTGGATTTTAAAATTCAGATGCATTTGTTGAAGTCAAATCAGTTTGATTTAAAATTACTCAGTTTGCATGTGCATTTACATACAGACACACTCACAGACTGAAAGTTTAATTGATGTGGCTTAAGGTAAGTCGGCATTTGTTTTCCTGGTTCATGCAGACTGTTTGGTTCAAATCCAGGGTGTACCACATATAGCTGTGTGACCTTGGGGAGGTTACTTAACCTCTCTGTTTTTCAGTTCCTTAATTCATACATCATGGATAATGATTACACCTAAATTATAGAATGTGTATGAGGCTAAATGAGTTAATATATGTAAGGAGCCTAGAATTTTGGTTGTTACATAGTAAGAACTGTTTAACTATTGCATAATTATTATCTTCAACCCTAACTATATTAACATTAAAAATATTTAATTTACCAGATCAAATAACCTATAAAATGTTTGTCAGTATGTACAAGAAGATAATGGTTATACTTAAAATGTAAAATGTTTCTGAAGCCAAATGGATTAATACATGCAAAAAGTATAGAATACCTTTTGTCACATTGTAACTATTTTATTATTATTATCCTTAACCATAATAATATTAATATTAAGAATATTTAGATTACTAGGTCCAACTAATATTTTAAAATAGTTTACCATTTAGCTTTTGCTTGTTTTTAATGTTTTCATTATGTTGAAAAATATGAATTACCAAAATGAGAATGAAATTAAATGGTTAAAATGGAAACACAGTAATTTAGAATACCTTTTCTCTCTAGGTGAAAAATATATCCTAAGAAATCCAATTCCTTGGAACTGAATGCATTTTAAAATTCTAATTCATTTTTCTTGCAATTTATAGATCTGACATTATTAAAATATTCATATCTTTGAGCTAATGTGGCATAACAAATTTAATTTGCAAAACAAAGATGACATGAATAGAACATGATCCGTAATCACTTTTTTTTAAGCCTCATGTTGTAGGCACTTCATTAGAAAGAGAGACAAGTCAGACATATTTTATAACTCCATAGAGCTTCCCAAATAAACTCTTAGAAAGTCATGAAATGATACAATTTTGGAACAAAACATTTTGTATTGTTTTCATTGTTTCTCAGTTGTGTAGGGTACCACCCCACCATCCTTGACAGGGTTGTTTGACGTGTATGGGGGTGCTTTGTGTTATTTTTCACCAGAAAGTCTACGTCACAGTGTAATCGGATACTGTGAAAGGGGGGATGGAGGACGAAGAACCGCAGGTTGCATTCCTGGTCCAGCGGCAGCTCCAGTGCAAAGATGGCCCTCGAGTAGCGAGGCACTGGGCAGAAATGGCCAGACCCTCGTACTGATGACCATACTCCACTGATGGGGAAGCTGGGGGCTTCCCCCCAAAGTGTGGGGCTTCCATCTAAACATGGGAACAGACCCCACGGGGCTGATAAATATTGGGTTGGCCAAAAAGTTCGTTAGGCGTCTTCTGTAAGATGTTACAGAAGACCCCAAACGAACTTTCTGGCCAGCCCAATAGGTTCTTCCTCGGAGACACATTTGCGTAGCACATCTCCAAGGCTGCTCTCACCCCGGTTTCTAAATCCAGCTGAGCATCTTTCTAGGGTCTGATGGTTTGCTGTATACACCAAAGACTTCCAGAGTTCAACACTGTTACCTGGCTGGGGGTGTCTGATTTCACAGGGTGTCTCATCTGAAGAATATTCATGTTTCCTTTTGGTTTGGGGGCAGAGTACGTGGGAAGAGGGTAAAGATGAGCTCAAAGGGTTTTACTGTGATTAAGGTTGTCTCTTTGCAGGGCCGTTGACTCTGCCTACAGCCGGGATGATTATTATTAGTTCTAGCAGTAGTAGTAGTAATAGCAATAATTATAGCAGTAAAAGGAGGGTGAAGAGGAAGAGGAGTAACAGTAACAAGAACAACAACGATACAGTTGTTACTGTTTCCTCCACATGGGGCTAAGGTCTGCCATGTAAAATCTTATGCAGTACTTACCACAGCGCTACGGAGCAAGAGTACTGGTATTATTTTAATTTTAGAGATGATATTTGCAGAGGTTAAATACCTTGCCCCAGCTTATCAAGCTAATAAATCATAGAAGTGGAGTTCAGACCCGTGTGGCAGGAATCCCAGGCACCTGCTCCTGTCTGCTGCCGTTTCTAATCAAGATGTGGGCATGATTATTCCCTATGCTTCTTGTATAAGATGCCTGGTACCTGTGTATTTGATCTTTGAAACCTCAATTTCCTCACCTGTAGAAAGTCAATAATAATAATAACCAACCTGACTTTCTCATGGAGTTAATGTGAGGGGGAAAAAAAAGATGATGTTGAGAAAGTGGTTTGTAAAGTATAAACTCTTCATAAATACGTGTTGGTTATTATCTTACTGGTATGAAATATTCTGTATTCTAGAAAGGAGACTAAAAGTTTGACCATAGCAAGGGTGGGAACTTCATTCTCAGGAATTATACTCCCAGAATTTGAGATCTGGAAAAGCTTTGGAGAGTGTCCAGTTCAGTGGTTCTCAGCCCAGCTGCTTATTTGTATCACTTGGGGGAGCTTTTAAAAATTGTCGATGCCCAAGATTCACTCCATTTTTAGAAATCTTGTTTAATTGGTCTGGAGTAGGGCTTAGACATCTCAGTATATGTATATGCATATGCATATGTATTTGTGCATGTAAACATGTGTATGCATATGTAGGTATAGGTGTATGCTTGTGTATGTGTGTTTTCTCCGAAGATGATTCTAATGTGTAGCCAGGGGCAAAAATGACTGAACGGAACCAACAAGCTTGTTTCTGACAACTGGGGTAACTTTTTGTTTACCCAGGACAGTTGCAGCTGACACCTGTTGCCCATTGACCCAGCTGATAAGCCCACCCCCTTTCCCTCTCATGTGTCCTGGTTTGGATGATAAATTATACCATCTCCTGCTGATAAGGAACTGAGGCTTTGGGAGGCTGTTTTCCTTCTAAAGGGAACTGAGTATAATGCCCACCTTGGGCTTTCAGGGATTGCTTTGCAGTCGTGTTGGACACCATGTAAGTAAGCAGGATGCTTCTTGACATTCTTAAGCTGAGAGAATTGATAATAAGGACTCTTTAAAATAGAACTATCCGGACTTCCCTGGTGGCGCAGTGGTTAAGAATCCGCCTGCCAATGCAGGGGCACGGGTTCGATCCCTGCTCTGGGAAGATCCCACATGCCGCGGAGCAACTAAGCCCGTGTGCCACAACTACTGAGCCTGCGCTCTAGAGCCCGTGAGCCACAACTACTGAAGCCCGTGTGCCACAACTACTGAAGCCCGCGTGCCTAGCCCGTGCTCCGCAACAAGAGAAGCCACCGCAATGAGAAGCCCGCGCACTGCAACGAAGAGTAGCCCCTGCTCGCCACAACTAGAGAAAGCCTGCGCACAGTAACGAAGACCCAATGCAGCCAAAAATAAATAAATTAATTAAAAAAAAAAAATAGAACTATGCTGTGTTTCCACATGACCCACCTAAGTTTTGCAATACCGAGGTCTCATCATCTCATCTGATTCATTTATGCAGGGAACATGTCATCACTGTTTCGGTTCCTGAAAGCACCTTCTCATGAATGCTAGCAACTGTTACTTAGGAAATTAAATTTAGAAAACAGAGAGACTTCCATGGTGGTTCAGTGGTTAAGAATCCGCCTGCCAATGCAGGGGACACGGGTTTGAGCCCTGGTCTGGGAAGATCCCACGTGCCGTGGAGCAACTAAGCCTGTGCGCCACAACTACTGAGCCTGTGCTCTAGAGCCCGCGAGCCACAACTACTGAAGCCCGCGCACCTAGAGCCCGCGCTCCGCGACAAGAGAAGCCACCGCAATGAAAGCACGTGCACCGCAATGAAGAGTAGTCCCTGCTCTCTGCAACTAGAGAAAGCCTGCGCACAGCAATGAAGACCCAACACGGCCAAAAATTTTAAAATAAATAAATAAATAAATTTATAAAAAAATAAAGAAAACAGATCAACAGCTTTATCAGCTGTCTCAGTACTAGTTCTCTTAACAGCATGCAGGGCAACGTGGACCCTGCTGGATATGACATGCCTGATGACGACATTTATAAGACCTCTGTCCAAAAGGAAATTTGACGTTGCCCAAGAGATCTGACCTGTAGTTGCTCTGACAGGCCTTGGCGCTGTCTTCTTGGTTGAGGCTTTCTCAGCCAATGTCAAATCTGATTTTGGCATTAAGGTCCGCATAACCTAGGATATACATGCCCCAGAATAACTAAGGTACTTCTCAGCCAGTAGTCTGGCTTTGCTGGAAGTCTGTGTTCAGTACACATATGAATCCATGGATGTGGGCATGTTTCTGTGACAATAGTATGCACGTCTCCTCATCATTGGAATTATTGTTCTGGGATGACTCAGTCAGAAGTGCAGCTCTCGGAAAGTGGAATGTTTCCATTGACATCCATCAGAGAGAAACCAAGGACGGTAGATGTTCTTATTACCCAGCATTGATGGCTTTACCTCCTTGAGGAATCCAGGGATCGTACGGTACCCTGAAGAGCCAATGCGTCGTCCAGGAGGCTGGAGTATTCAGTTTTGTTTGTCGTATATTGTAGGTGAAAGTCAGAGACTGATTTTGATGTATTAGAGGTTCCTTCATTTACGAGTCTCAGAAAAACCCTTTGCAAAATATACTGACGCTTTCCTTGATTTCAAAATTGCAGTGGTCTCACTCCTGATGTTGGAAATGTGCTTGGCTGTCCCAAATGGCTCCTTGGCAAACAGTGGGCCCCTGTTACTCAAAAAAGAAAAGTATAACTCCTACTGTTAGGATTTAGAGTCCAAGAAGTTCATACTGTTATTATTACCTAGTTTGAAAAAGAAAGGTTAGCAAATTTCCCCAGACATTGTCTGAGGAAGGGGGTCAATCAAAAGAGACACTTAGTGGCTTCCAGTTCTCTTTCCAGATTCTCCCAAGACATGCTGGCTGTCCCTGCTCTGTATTCTGAGTGCACCACACACGTTCCTTTATCAGGATTCATAGCACATTGTACCGGAATTACTTGTTTGCAAGTCTTTCTCCCCTGCTAGACTGGAGAGCAGAAACCGTGGCGTGCTTGTCTTTGCATCGCCAACACTTAGCAAAGAAATGAACACATATTGGACATACAGAGAACCCGGAGTGAATTAATAACTGACCACAGAACGAAAAGGAGCTTGAGTATCAATCAAGAATTGTGTCCTTGTGTAACCGAAAGTGGGGTCCGGCTGCTTACCACTCAGAAGCCAATAAAGAGGCCAGGTTGATGGAAAGGAAAGTTTGCTTTATTTTGGATGCTGGCAGCTGGGGAGGAGGGTGGACTTCTGTCCAAAAGCTGACTCGGCCCCCCCCCCCCGACAATCAGTGGGCAAGAGCTTTTATAGGCGGAGGGAGGGGGCTGCACGTAGAAACAGCACGGTCAGCTCTGACCGTCATCTTGAAATTGGTCATCGGTGGTCTGACCAGCGTCCTCTTGACTGTTTTAAGTACAGTTAATCTCCAGTTCCAGGGCTGGTTTGTTTCCATTTCTTTGAGGCCAGTTCTCGGAATTGTGGCAGTTTATATGTCATGGCTACAGTCTGGTCATCATGGACTTAACTTCTTCTACCTGGTGGGGTTTTCAGTATCTATAAGACAGCTCACAGGATGTGGCTCAGAATATGATCTGTAGCCCTTGAGGAGGAACTAAAAGGTCCTTGACTTTGCCTAATGACTAAATTATTATTATTTGGTCTCCTTTGACTGTTTTCCTTTGCTTCTGCATTTTCTTACTTCTCTGATTAAACTTATTCTTTGGCTAAAGTGTTTCCACAGACAAAAGGCAGGCTGAGGACATGGTGGGGAAGGGACCATAGGGTCCTGCTCCGTTTCACTTGGAGAGGACACATAATAAGCTGCGATATTCATGCTGAAATGAAAATACAGAATGAAACATCGTGGAAACCAGACATTTCCTCTGAATAAGGAGCTTAAACTCATTCAGTATTTGGAGAGAATCGACTCCCTACTCTACCTGCTTGGAAGAACGAGGGAGGTAGGGAGAGCTTATCACAATCTGGTTTTGCTCAAGTTAATCAGTATGTTTTGACGCCTCTCTACTACAGATGCTGGAGCAGTCGTGCTCATCAGGGTCCATTCTGAGTTAATCCGATCAGTGCGGGATGTCTTACAACACGGAAATGTCCAGAGCTTCATGATACAATTTCTGGAATAGTGGGATTATGAGACCAACCAAGGATGACCTGATGAAACGCTTTTAAGAAGTCCTAGAAAATTCTGCCTCATTACCTGGGTGAAAATCACTGCACTCATAACAATGAACGTTAATTGCTAAGTCCCTTGTCACCTGCTTAGAATGCTCATCTGCGACAGCTCAGTTGTCACCCCCAAAAGGAGAGAACTCTGAGCCTTCCTGAGTCCGTTAGGCTTTCAATGTGTTTTTCTTACCTAAAGGTATCGGTTTCTGAGCATTGCATCACCTACATGGCAAAAAAAAAAAAAAAGCTGTATATGGAGTTGGACTCCTGAACAGAGAGGTGCTTTTTATAATACCAAGCAGCTACTGATGTTCCTGTGTGCATTCAAGGGAGCATAAACCACCTGTCTGAGTTGAGTTGTGCCTATCCATCAAGCATCAGATGGCCCCAAGACACCAGCTTTGCTTACTAATCAAAAGCAGTGTTGTCGATGTACCAGGTTAATGCACAGGTTGATAAAGTTATGCAGTTATCGTGGGACTAGGGAAGTTTTATAACCATGCCAGGTTCTACACCTTTACAATTCATAGTGTTTACAGACCACTTTGGTTATTTTTCTCCAAGGATAAATCAGTGCCTTTAATCTTGTTATCATCTATATATCATTGTGGTATTTTGCTCTGTGCTTCTACCTGTTTACAAGATTAATGAAGCTCTTCCTTTGGATCTCAAACCAGCATATGATGTAAGAACCAACTGGCAACTTCCGACTCCTGGGAACCCCACACACAGCTAGCCCTCTGACATCCAAGCCATCAACATTTTAAGAAAACTAATAGGGATTTGGAACTATGTTGCTGTCCCAAAACCAGATGGTAGCAGAAAATTTCCCTGAAGTTAGCCTTGGGCTTGGTGGCAGGGTTGACCACCGCACCTGGCCTTTCTTCAGAGGTCTTTTCTCTGCCTTTCTGCTTGAAGGGGCGGGGCTTGATTATCTACCGTCCTCCACTGTCCCCTTGAAAGGAAATCTTTCAAATAACCCACTTCACAATTTACCACGAGCAGTGAATTTTTAATATGACTTGCATAATGGTGATTATATATTTCTGTTTTTCGAAAAACAGGAGAGACTTTAAAATATGATAACCTTGGACAAGCAGTGTGATTTTTTAACAAGAATATGTTATGCGTGGGACTTCCCTGGTGGTCCAGTGGTAAAGAATCCGCCTTCCAGTGCAGGGGGCATGGGTTCGATCCCTGGCCGGGGAACTAAGGTCCCGCATGCCGCAGGGCAGCTAAGCCCACGTATCACAACTACCGAGCCCACACGCTGTGGAGTCTGCGCGCGACAACTAGAGAGGGAAAACCTGCACGCCACAACTAGAGAGAAGCCCACGCACCACAACGAAGAGCCCGGGCGCCACCATGAAAAATCCTGCATGCTGCAGCGAAGATCCTGCGTGCCGCAACTGAGACCTGATGCAGCCCAAATAATAATAATAATAATAAATGAAATAAATATTTAAAAAAATATGTTATGCATAAGCTGCAGTGAAAGAATATTTAATTGTCTAATACATTTCATCTGAATATTGTTGGTTCCATTATTTTTATATTTTGGTGGTTCTTCATATTTTTTAATCTAAAAAAAAAGATGTATTTTAGGAGTAGGTGGCTCTGACATCCAGTTCTAATTTTCCAAATAGACATTTCTGAGATGATTTTTCTAAAAAGTCACATTTTGGCTTTTGCACAAGCAATTGAGTTACACTTCCAGGAATAAAACTTTTTTTCAATAAAATTTACACTCTCCTATCCCTGATATGATCAATTTCAGATTTCAAAGTAATGAGGAAATAAGTATACTAAATCAATTTCAAGAAGCATAGCTGCCTGCTGCTCTGGCGATAGCAAAAGCGCATATCTTTCTACAGTGGAGAACTCGTTAGAATCCATTTTTTAAGTGGCTTGACAGGGAGTCTACAGTGACCGCAAGACCCAAGAATTTGTTTCTTCGGCCTTTTAATAAGATTCTAGTAGAGATGTGGCTTACTATTTCTAGGCAACTTGTTCCTCACAATAATAGTGAATATTCTTTTGTGTTTCATAGACCTGTGTGTTCTGCTAAGTTCAGGATTTCAGATAGAGCCGAATAAAAGTTGTTGCAGTATTTGGTGACTCACTAGGGCTGTTGGTTTGTCCTTGTCCAAACTGTCCAGAAGCAGTCGTAGCCTCTGCAAATCAGGGTGCTGCCCACACTCCGTGCAGGTGCTGCAGCCCCTCTCTGGCCTGGTGTCTGAGTTTATTGCTGTCCTTCTCTGGGCAGAAGGTCCACCTGCTTTCAAATCCCATTAAACTCAAAAGTCATAAGGAGAGCAAAATGTTGTGACTGTACACACAGCTTCTCTTTCATATCTATCCAGGTGTTTCTGTTACACTTCAAGGAATCTCTGTCAGTTGAAACTCGTAGAGTACAGATGGCAAACAAGCATGTGTCATCAGGGAAATGCAAATTCAAACAGTACTGAGATAGCACTACACAACGTTAACATGGTGGGAATCCAAAGCAGTGACAGCACCAAATGTCGATGAGGAAGTGGAGCAACAGGAACTCTCCTCCATTGCTGGTGGGAATACAAAATGGTGCAGCCAGTTCAGAAGACAGTTTGGTGGTTTCTTACACAACAACATACTCTCATCGTACAGTCCAGCAAGTGTGCTCCTTGTGTCTATCCCAAGGTAGACGTCCACACAAAAGCCTGCACATGGGTCTTTGTAGCAGCTGTACTCATAATTGCCAAAACTCGGATGCAACCAAGATGCCCTTCAGTAGGTGAAAGGATACACAGACTGTGGTGTATCCAGGCGGTGGAATGTTATTCAGTGCCAAACAAGAGATGAGCTATCAAACTATGAAGAAACATGGAAGAACCTTAAATGCATGTCACTAAGTGAAAGAAGCCCACCTGAAAAGGCTACACACTGTATGATTCCACCTAGGGGACATTCTGGAAAAGGAAAAACTGTGGCTACAGTAAAACGATCACTGGTTGCCAAGGGTTGGGGCTGGGGAGGTGAAGCGGGAGGGATGAATAAACAGAGCACAGAGGAAATTTAGGGCAGTGAAAATACTCCTAATGATACTCTAATGATGGATACTTGTCCAAACCCACAGAATATACAACACCAAGAGTGAACCCTAATGTACTATGGATTTGGGTGATAATGCCGTGTCAGTGTAGGTTCATCGATTGAAATCAGTCACCTCTCTGGTTGATAATGGAGGAGACTATACATCTGCAGGGCCCGAATGTACATATGAAATCGCTGTACCTTCCTCTCAAGTTTACTGTGAACCTAAAACTGCTCTCAAAAAAATAGTCAACAAAAACAAAAACAAAACTAGTAGAGTAGTCACAATTTGGTGTAGAATGTCAGATGATTTTAAGAGGTTGGAGCCTTAATTGATTATCTTTAAATGCAGTTTAATCCTCTGGTTGTTGTAAAATTAAAAATACCCTGTGTTCTCTCTCTTGGTTTACTGCATAGTTTCTTTGCAGACAT
This sequence comes from Balaenoptera physalus, assembly GCF_965194825.1. Lineage (NCBI taxonomy): Eukaryota > Metazoa > Chordata > Mammalia > Artiodactyla > Balaenopteridae > Balaenoptera > Balaenoptera physalus. The sequence continues at coordinate 5,560,554 of NC_138903.1, forward strand.
TCTGGCTCTAGGCCCATGTTTGGGTTATTTTATGAATCTACCTGTGTGTCCTAGATCCAGAAACATGCTTCCTGCCTGTACCTTCCAGGCTGCATGCCTTGCCTTTCCCTGGGGTTGCTTTGAAACCGTGTGAGTCAGTGCCTTTCTGTGTCCCGGCACGGGTCTCCCTGGATGCTACACCCTGCCAGGCACCTCAACATGAATTTCTACTCCAGGATCCACAGGAACCCGTATTTCCATCTTTCTGTGCAAATGTGTGGCGTTTTAATAATTTTAGAAACAGTTTACTAAGTACCCACTACGAGCTAGATATTGCACTCAACACTGGACATCACAGTGTCATGTGTTCTGCCCAACAACCTGGACAGGAGGTGGGCAGTTACTGTATCCCTTTTGAGATCAGGAACCTAAAGTTTACCAGCGTTCAGTAACTTTCCCAAGGTTATACGGCTGAGAATTGGACCAGCCTGAACCAAAGAGCTGTATGATCCCAAATCCCGCACTTTTAATCACCACGATGCCTCTGACCTGAGCACTTTGCTTCCGTCACTGGCTTTCTGCCAGGTCTAGTGGGGTCTAAGCCGTCTCAGACCCCGGCCCTGTTTGCAGCAGCGTCCCGTGCTTCTGTGTGTGTGCGCTCAGTTTCAGAGCTGTTTGCTCCTGTTCCACCATCCGTGTTCTCCCGTTCAGGCCTCGTTCGCACACGTGGTTCCCTCGGTTGTACCGCCTGCTTCCCCCTCCTCTGCCTGTTTTGTTCCCTCCTCACCCTAGGCGCCCGCTACAAACCTCACCCATCACACGTAACGCTTCCTCTGCCGTCGCCTGCTAAGCTAGCTTCATCGCTCTGAGCTCTCTTCTGTGGCTTCATGCGTCGAGTTGTGGTTTCTTTCTGGTGTGGCTCTGTGACACTCTGAGTTCCGTATAGACCAGATCACGTTTCCTTCATCTGTGTATCTCCAAGACCACCCCCAGTGCTGAGACCTTGGTACTTAGTGATGTAATAAATACTTGCTCAAGTTATCCATGTGAACATTTCCTGCCACTTTGCTCCCCCAGCCCTGGTTGACGCTAGTTCTTAATGTCACATCATCAAAATGTCATGGCATCTAAGAGTGTCTCTCTACTGCATCTTCTCCACTCTCTTAAAAGTGATCAAGTCATCTCATCACTTCTGGTATAGATGGTGCACATCTTATAGGCGACTTGCCTTCAAAGCTTTTGTTGATACGATCTTCCTTGTGTACAGACCCTGGCCTCCGACCTCACCCTTCATCAAATTCCACGTGTCCTACTTTTCCATCGGTGTCTACCTTGTCACCCGTCTTTGCCCTGTGCGTTCTTGGGGATGCTTCTTGGTGATGCTTTTGCCCTGTGGCATGATTTTACTGGCTTGGCCATGAGACCTTATTGTGTGTGGTCTCCTGTATTCCCAGCAAGATAGAAGACCCTTGAAACACCTGTCTTTTGCCCCTTGGTATAGTTGTTTTTCAGTGATGGTGATATGCCTTGTGTTAGTCCATCAACAAGCTCCAGTAACTGTGTATTCAGCATCTGGAGTTAATAGAAGATCCGTTATTCTCATTCTCTCTCTCTCTCTCTATCTCTCCCCCTCCTCTTTCCATCCCTCCTTCTTCCTTCCTCTTTTTAAGTGTTGATCTCTGATCTTCAAATTACAGATTAGAAATAGAAATTTAAAAATAAATAAAAATTTTAATTTAAATAAAAATAGTTAAAAGGTAGTAGTAAATAATAGCTACCGGTAATACAAGGATAGCCATCGGTGGGCACGTATAAGAAGGATCCCTCTTTTTGCCCCCCTCCATGATTCTGCATCACCGTCTTTCTTCACTGGTGCCCATCCATGTGTCAAGTGCCTAATCAGCTTACGTGCTCAGTTTTCAAGGATCACGAGTTTTGTTGTGCTTCTGCCTTTGCACAAACTGTTGACTTCACTGAGCAGGTCCTCCCTCCTCTGTCTTGATTGCTTGGAATCTCCCCACCGGTTCTTTAGACCAGCTAAGACTCCCTTCCTTTGGGTTGGCATCTCAAATTGTGTCCTTCCTGGTCGAGGCAGACAGAGATGCTCCCTCCTTCCTGTCTTCTTGATCCGCTATTATTACATTTACCCACTGGCTCATCACTGCCCATTTACATAACCGTATTTATGTATATCACTGTTTATGTACACACCGAGTTTGGATTGTATCTTGTTCCTCTTTGTGTCCAAATACCATGCGAGCTGCCTAGCCCGTCCTGGCCAGGAAGCAGTTACTGAAAGGTCCTTCCAACTGCAGATACACTTTAAAGACTTGACTCCTTATCCAGCCTTGGGCTACCTTGTGATGGAAAAGAAGTGACCTTCTTTCATGAACAATAAGTACAAACATCAACATCAATAATTTTTGCCTCAAGAATTGAATTACTTATTTTTAGAAAAACCTTCCCATTTTTATGTGTCAATGAATTAGTGACTTTCACACAAACCGTAATGAGGGAGCTGGTAATTTTCTTTAGGTATGTGTTGGTAGAGTTTCATTAGAATGGGGTTATATAGCTCCTTAAAAAAGCAGATATTTTAGAGGGCCGTGGAGAGTTCTGCTTTCACCAATTCCTGAGGGACATGACGTTGTGGAAACACTAGGTTAGCTTTCCTGAGACTGCAGTGGACATCTCAGTTTTGCCTTCCATCTGGTGTATGACCTGGGCGTGTCCCTCCAAGGTACAGTTCCCTCATTTGTAAAATATATCATAATTTTTGATCTCATCTCATAATTTTACAAGATGATTTATAAACATGAAGTGGTATAAAAACATAAGGGTTTAATAATATCTAGTTACTCAAACTTACTTCACTGCATTTTCCAATATATATACTTCATCTGCTTATTATTATTATATTCTTATTTCCTCTTTCTCTTCTACTTCGTCTTTCCATCTCCTCCCCCACTTCTCCTCCTCCTCCTCCTCCTCCTCCTCCTGCTTGTCTTGCCCAGGTGATGTCTTCTTGTGACCCGTGCTCACCTGGACCTGAGGTTTTTGCTCTGTAGTTCACCAAGATGCTCCCTACAGCAGGGGACTTTAGGAATTTTAGTCAAATACATTTTCCTTTACAGAAGAAAGCTGAAAGGTAAACGGGAAGGCAGCTCACATTTACGGGCCACCTCCCCGTCTCAGAAAGCGCTCCTGCTGCTTTCTGCTCAGTGCTTCCCGTGGTCCTCTCAGCCCTTCAGGTGGACAGAGCTGGCTTCCGTTTGCAGGGAGGAACATAGCCAGCGTGCTACCCAAAGCCTGTGCAGGAGAATTTAACGCACGCCTATGATACATTTCACCATTTAGCAGCATTTGGAGAGTAGCGTGGGGGCCCTGGTGTAAAAAATAAAAATCAAACTCAGTCTTCATGGGTGGACATCTTCCCCAAATCTTTATGTGGGATTCATACCAACACATGACCTAGCTGCGCCCTCTGCTCTGTTCTGAACTGTTGGGTCCAAGTAATTTATTCTGGCTCCTTATCTTGTTACTGTTGACAAGCTTAGTACTTAATATAAATAAAAAATTCTGCAGAGGGAGAAGTGTTGCTGACAGCAGGCACATTAATTCACCTTCTTTCCTTTTTCCTATCTGTGTTGCAACTGACATTTCCATATGAAATAATCTTCGGTCTAAAAGTAAAAGACCTCTATTTAATTTCCTTCAAGATAATGAATTCTTTCCAAGGAAATGCTGTTTTCTGTGGGGCCTTTTTTCTGTTCCTCCACCTTGCCACTGCTTTGTAATTTAGTTACTGTTCTCTTCTTTGATGAGAACACTGCTTTGCCATATGTTTCCACCTTTGTTTTTCCTGCAAATGGCTTTCCCCCCCTTTGTTTAATTTCTCTTCAACAAGCGTGCTCTAACACGTTTTCACATGCGTCGCATGGTTATTTGATCCCAAATCTGCTCCTTGCGTCACGCAAGGAATTCTGTGGAATGTCTGACACTGGTGACGTTGGTTGACAACTCAACATTGGTTCCCACTTTTTTCCTAAGTGTTTCTGAAAACTCATAAAAAACAATCATGTATAGCATCATCTATTTGTATTTTTCTCTTAAAAAGGTTTTCGTGTCTATTTGATAGGACACGTGTCCTTGTGAGTCAGTTTCTTGTGTTTAGGTCTTTCATAACATTTGTTTTGAAAATAAAATCAACAGATCTTTGTAGATGTTTGTTTGGAAAATAAAGTGATATTGGAAAAATAGGGGCATTTGAAATATTGATAGTTGACTGGAAAGAGCAGTGGTTCTAGAGTTTACCAGTTCACTGATGACATTTTTTTCTCTCATTTCAAACCATATCTGCTTATCTAATCCTTCTCTAAGGGCACTTAATAAAGTAGACAACTTTAAAAATTTATTTGCTCCCCAGCAATGAGGTGGGAAATATACATACATACACACATACACACCCACACAAATATATACATAGCTATATATGTCTGCACGTGTACACACCCACATACATACATATCCATCATACTTACGTGTGTGTATACGTACATACATGAGTAATAGAAATGCATAGCTAGGCTGCAACATAACTAATATAGCTGACAGTGGGATCTCTGTAGAGGTGAGGAAGAGCTGAAGGGCAGAAGGCCAGAGGAGTCCCCATCATCACACCCATTTCTAGCTGATTCTAGGACAGGACAGAGTATAAACCTAGGATGTAGGGCCATGGGGAACAAGAGGTTTTTGATAGCTTCAGTAGTTGCCATTGAAGGTTAGGGGAATCCATAAAGATTGAGGCAAGAGAAAGCAGAAACTGAGTCCATCTGTGAGACGGAGGGAAATGCTTAGCAGGAACAGTCCCTGTGGGTCATTGTCCAAACCATCCAGCCTGGAATTTGGGTGTACAGCCTATTACCAATAGGGGACTGAGTTGGAACGCAGAAATTAAAGCACAGGTCAACAGGAAGGCTTAGCTATAAGTGGGCCCGTGGCTCAGCAGTTTCTAAACTTTCTTGTTATCCAAAAAAGAAAACTGTGTATTCACTGAGAAAAACACTTTTCAAAATGCTCATGGGATGATCTGGGTGGAAATGAAAAGAAAAGAAAGATTTGCGTGCTCTCAGGATGTGGAATGCACATAACGTGGCATTTGATGGCGGACGAAGGACAGACATTGAGAGAAGTGAGGTTCTGTGTCCCTTTCAGTGACACTATTCATGGGTTTAGCTGCGAGGCAGTCGTGGATCTTAGTGTCTGGCATTCAGGGCAAAGGCGGAGAGATGGGAACAAACTGGGCCAGGCTGAGGAGCTAGCCTCATTTTGGAAATGGCCTCACGTAGGGTAACCTGGAGCCTGAATTCCTACTGTCCATGCAGGTACCACTGCTTCATTTCTTCATAATTTTTATGACCAAAGAAGATCAGGGCACGTGTCAGAATAATGCTCAGATAAATGAACAAAGTCTGTATTTTCATGACTTTTTGTGGATTCTTTGCCGTCTTTCTTGGGGTCACGATTCTTAATGCAGTGTCCAAAAGTCTGAAGTGGGTATTCCAGCTCACCAGTGGAACTTGGCATTGCAAATACACTCCAGTCCAAGAAAGATGGGCTGGTTGAAAGCTACTATAAGAGCCAGCCAGGAAGCGTCAAGAGGAACAGATCAGTGTGCCTAAATGCAACTGAAGATCCCCTGTGCGTGATGCTTCAGAAACAGCACTCAAGAGTGACAGATGGCGCGAGTGAGGGCACGCTGCAGGGGAAGGGCCGCAGTCATTTCCAGCGTTGGTGCGCAGGGACTTTCGAGTCTCTGGTTATGGATTCCATGACATTATGCCAGATCCTCAAGCATGATGCTAGAATGGAATTTAAAACAAGCTCCTTCGTTTCATTCCTTTGCCTTTAGGCCCTGGCCATTCTATTGAGATAAAACTTCAAAATAGGATCTGCAAGCCGCTTTCTCACGTGGGTCATGCAAGAACATGCTATGTCCACCAGTCCCACTGGGGCAACACAGAAAACGTGGTGGATCCTGAAATAGCAGAATAGCCGTTCTCTGTCAGCTGGATGTTTTATCCTCAGGGGACACACAATACTATCCTGACAACCTCCCTATCTCACCTTTCTCTCTCTTGCCTCACGTGTGTATCTTTAGTTACGCAAACATGGTGATATCAGCCTAGATTTTAAAGACCCAGATAGCAAGGATGGAAAAACTGGTAACTGGTTGTAAAATAGATTGGAAATAAAATCAAATGGAAAATGATTACGTTACATCATTGTACTTTGAACATTAGAATGTAAGTGTTTTATCGTTCATCCAAATAGACTTTTTATGAGCCTGAAAGTTACAAAACAGTATTTCCAATGACAGAGATAATTTGCTTTCACATATTTTGCACAAGAGAAATTCTTTAGAAATTAATTTAAAAATACTATGTGGAAGGGCATGAGATTTTGAATTAGAAGTCTTGGGTTCTGGGTTGACCTTCAGACTCTTCATCCTCAGTCAGTTCATTGTCACACAGGACTTTCAGCTAAATCATCCATAAAAAGGTACCGCTAATAGCAATGCTTCCATTGTGTTATACTGCAAGAGCCTCACAGAGAGCTAGTGTGTGTAAAAGAATGTAGCCAGCTGCAGAGTTCAGTGTGAATTTAGAGATGTCATAAAAGTATATGGTCCTTGCTTTAAATAGCAATATATATATATACATTTTTCTTTTAGAACTTTATTCATAAGAAATTAATATGAATAGTAATAGCAATTCTATTACTTGAATAGTAATTCTAATTCCTTGAGTAGTAAAACTAAGTGTAATTTATTTTCCTGTACATGCCATTTGATAGCAAGACAATAATGTTTAAGGCTTTCATAGGTCTAATAGATAATGAAGAGCAGAACTCTTTTAAAAAATGATTAAATTTGTCCTTGAATAATAAAAAGACATTGCAGTCAATTTAGCATTCAGTTGGCTTTTCTTATCCCAACTTTCTGAGCTATTTCCTAAAAAAATCATTGAATAGCTCTTTTGAAACTCACAAAATGATATTTAGGGAAGGATTCTGTTTTAGAAAGACACAAGGTAGGCAACATTGAATGAGTGTCTATAGTGTGCAGAATATCTAGAAAGTATTATATAACTGGAATTTTGATGGGGCTCAAAATGAGAATACAATGGAACTTTCTGGTGAAGCTTGGTAAAGTCTTGTCCTCTCTACCCACCTCGATTTCACTTGAATGAGCTGATTTATTTGGGGCGGTAGGAACACCAGAGACAGGACAGGAAACCTCAAAACAGGGCCAACGTTTGCTACACACAGATATCTGTCTGGTGGACTGTAGGCAGGGGTGGGGTTGGGATAGGATGGGGAGGGAGGGACTGAGACAGCTTTAAGAGCCGGATCCCAAAAGTGGCTGGCGTGGCCACTGAGGTCACGCTCGGTCGTAATAAAGGGAGGAAGCCTTCAGTGCCCCGGTGGGAATGTTGCCAGGGCAGGCATGTTCCAGGTTCATCCACCGTCCCGATGACATGTGAGGGTGCTTGGAAGCAGAACTCAGTAAGAGATCAAAGAGCTACTTCTGGGAACGCAGAAGACTACTAGAAAGCAGACACCGTCTTCTCCTGGATGTAAGCCAGTCTTCGTGAGGCCTGGAGAAGTGCAGTAGCTTCTCCTGTGCCCCGAAGGGCGAAGGGAGTCTTGGAACTGCCACAGTTCCATTTCCTGTTATATGAAATAATAATTTCCCTCGTTATAAAAGCACTTTGGAGTTAAGACTTCCTGACTTAGAGCTGAAATTGTCCCACATGATATGTCTTTTTTTTCCTGGATAAAATGTGGGTTATTAGAAGACCCAGGGAGAAATGACAGGGATAATCTGCACATACCTGGCCTGTATTCTCTCCGCTGCTGTCTGTATCTTATGAGGGACTGAGGTGAGGGGGAGAGAGGAATGATGGCATCGCTGCTTCCTTCTCCTCTCTGGTCAGCCTCTGTGCCTTCATTCTGTATCGGATCCCCATTTCTAGACGCAGTCTTGATTCCTTGATGATAGCTTGTCCTAACACAAACCTTGGTTAATTAATGATGCACATGCAGAGAGAATCCACTCCGTGCTAGTAACGCTGTAGGTTACCGGGGAACCATAAGCCAATGAGTAGACCTGGTGTCTTCAGCCACAAAACTTAAAGGGAAAATAAAGTAGAAATATCATCTGGATGAGAATGTTCCTCCTAAACCATTCAGTATTCTCAATGGCTTCTCAGAAAGGATGGAAAAGAAAAGCATGTTGTGGGACTTCCCTGGCGGTCCAGTGGTTAAGACTCCGCACTTCCACTGCAGGGGGTGCGGTTTCGATCCCTGGTCGGGGAAGTCCCGCATGCGGCAGTGCGGCCAAAAAAGAAGAAGAAGGAAGGAAGGCAAGGAGGGAGGGAGGAAGGAAGGGAGGGAGGGAGGAAGGGAGGGAGGGAGGAAGGGAGGAAGGAAGGAAGGAAGGAAGGAAGGAAGGAAGGAAGGAAGGAAGGAAGGAAGGAAGAAAGGAAAGGAAAGGGGAAGGAAGGGAGGGAGAAAGAAAAGCGTGTCGTATTGCTGGTACGTGCTCAGAGACATGGTGGGAGAATTAGAAATCCTGTGAGAGGGCTGGATTGCTCTAACATCACACAGATTCTCCTGGCCAGGAGTTTACACCCATCAGATTAAAAATAAAGACGTTGTCTCAAAAACAGTAAAAAGCGTTGCCAGGCATCCTGGACCACCTTAGAATCTGTTCTTCCTGGAAATGATTCCTTTGGGTTTTCCTGCCAACGCCGTGATTCTCTGCTTGACTCTAGTTTTGGCAGAACTTTTACTTAAGCCTGTGGTGTCCGAATTAAGCTCAGGGCTGTGATGTTTGCCTTCCAAGAAGTCACTGGCAAATACCCACTCTTGGTTTGTTTTCAGATTTGCCGCCCGGCTGATCTCCAAGCTTTTCGATCAGCCAGAAAGCATATATCCTGCAAATCACAACTGGAGTCCATCCCTGGAACAAAGCTGGGCTGCCAGTTTCAGAAGATAAAGCATGTTTCACTCAGGAATCACATTTAATTATGCAGAATTTATGTGTTTTATTTTTCATAACTCTTGACTGTTAAGCCATAAATGTGAGCTAATGACAGAAACCGTGTGTAAAATACCTAACAGGTTAGGTGGGTAGTAGACACGCAGAATACAAGCCTTTCCCTTCCTCTTGTACTTCTCTCCCTTTACTTTGCAAGTGGATAAATAACTTGTTAGAGGTGGTTAACTAATACAAGCTTCTGAAAAGGTTATCAATCCAGAATGGTGCACGTATGTGCATGTGAAGGTGGATGAGGTAGATGGAGGGTAAGATCAGAATGTCTGATGGTACATCTCTTGGTGGCCAGGGTTAAGGCATGCAGAATAATGAGAACATTCTAATGATCAGAACATAATACGCACTGCTGATTGTAGTGTTACTTGCTGCTTACACTGACGCTACGTTGAAAGCTGATAACTAACCTGTTTCAAATATAACTTAAGAAATATCTTAGGAGCATCCAAAGTGCACGAGGAGCAAATATGGAAACCAAGAAGATGCACTGAACATCTCCACAACTCCACCACCACCAGTGGGTACGTTTCAGAATTCAGCTCTACCAACTCCTCCAGCGCTTTACATCTCCTCCCACTGGAGATTTTCCCAGATCCAATTTGGAGTGTAGAAACGGCTCTTATTGTTAGTACTGAGGAAGAAATAGATAAATAAATAAGTGGAATACAAGGCATGACATAAATGCATAGTGAGGAGAGTGCCTATGTGATGCATTATGTCATTTTAGTCGTACTTGTATTCACTTGAACTTTTATCAATTGATAATTTGATAAATGAGACAAGGAGGTCTTTAAGAAGAAGATTCGAGGATTTTGTACTTCCAGTATACTATATCTCTAGATCCAAAATTTTTTGATATTGCAATGCATAATAAATTAGAACTATCTTTCCTGGGTGCATCATAAAAGCTAAAAGGAGCAGAGGCAAAGTTCAGTGGGATGTAATGAATTTCCTGGAGGGGTTGAAAGTATAAATTTAATAACTCCATCATCAGTTAACCTGCCAGCTAGGGAACATTGCTAAATCCTGTACAAGTTAGAGTCAGAGGAAAGTGGGACTGGAATTACTTGCCAAGCTGGTCTAAGAACATGTGACTTTGAGATTTTGCTCAGTGACAAGCACGAAAGAGGCCATGGCCAATCCAAGAAGGCACGTGTTCCACAGGGTGAAATTATAGCGCCTGCAAATCAGTAAGGCCAGTTAGAATAGCACTGTGTAGCGTCACATGCTATCTGAGTTAGAAGTTTTGTGACCCAGGTGAGGTGAAGGAGGCCAGTCGGGAGACACATACTGCACTTGCTAGAGGTGGCTTTGATGGAGATGACTGCAGAGCCGTACCAATGCAGGCCATGTGATGGTGGAAACATAACGTTTATGGAAATAAAAACGTTGCAGCGGACTTCCCTGATGGTACAGTGGTTAAGAATCCGCCTGCTACTGAAGGGGACACGAGTTCAAGCCCTGGTCCGGGAAGATCCCACATGCCGTGGAGCAGCTAAGCCCGTGAGCCACAACTACTGAGCCTGCGCTCTAGAGCCCGCGAGCCACAACTACTGAAGCCTGTGTGCCTAGAGGCCGTGCTCCGCAACAAGAGAAGCCACCGCAATGAGAAGCCCACGCACCGCAACGAAGAGTAGCCCCTGCTCGCCACAACTAGAGAAATCCTGCACGTAGCAACGAAGACCCAATGCAGCCAAACAAACAAAGAAACAAAAAAACAAAAAACGTTGCAAATAAATCTCATGGCTTTGTGTGACTCTCTTCATTAAAACACAAATTACTAAGGGTGTTACAACTAGAAAGGATGGAATCATCTAGGCAAAAGCTGAAGAAAGCAATTAAAAGGCATAATTCACTTAAATCCAGATCTGGGGACATTGTTTAGAGAACTGAACAGCAGTTCCTCGTCCCATGGATTGCTGCCCGAGGGCGAAGAGCATGGACGCTTCCTGAGGCTGGGCGGGACCACTCTTCATTTCTTTCCACCATTTCTTCTTGCATCCAGTCACATGCTTGGCATGATGTTTTGTGTAGTGGCCACTCAACAAATTGGATTAAATATTTAAGAATCCGATGGAATAATTTCATGGGCTCTAAAACTAGAAGATATTTTAGCTGTCATCCTCTTCAAACATCCTCTTCAAATTCGGCAGACGAAGTGCCACGTAGGGGAGGAAACTAATCTTTTTCCTCTTTCCTTTTAAGTTATCGCCTGGGATCCATGTAACAAGAGACAGACTAACAATAGAAAAGCATACACATTTATTTAGTGTAAGGTTTCCCTGACATGGGAGCCTTCATAAGGAAATGAAAACCCGAAGAAACGGTTAAACCTGAGTGTTTTTATGCCAGGTTTGATGAAGACTGGAAAATGGTGGAAGAGATGATAGAAGAGAGGTGAGCTGAGTGTAGTGAACTGGGGGTACCTTTGCAAGCCCTGTGCCTGCGGATTCCTCTATGTGTGCCTTTGTCGTCCCAGGTAAAGATGCTCCTTTCTTCTGGCCATAGGGAGCTGACCGTCCAGTGAGGGTTTTCTGTGAGTCCATTCCTCAGATTCCTTCAGCTGGAAATACTCCCTATACCAAGGTACCCTATTTTGGAGTAGTGTGTCCTGAACTCCATCAGCTGAAATCCAAACAGATCAAGTGATTTAAGTCCATTTCTTACTCTCGATCCAGTGCCCTTGAGTCTGTGCTGTGCCATTCCCCCGTATGACTGGACCTGGCTATGAAACATGTTCAATGAGAAAAGTCAACATCTTGTATTTGATCATTTAATAAGAAAAACATCTGATATTTTCTTGAACTTAAATCCCATCTTTCTGTCATGGTGCTCAGATATATTCTACAAGAGTATGCATGTAGTTCTATAAAGGAATTCTGTGAAGGCATTATATAACTTATTTTCACTCAATAGCTCAGGAACACATCTGCTCTATAAATTAGGATAAACTAGACTCACTATGATTTCCTATTTTATTTGGTCACATGACCATTTATGGACTCGTTTTTCATTCCTTTGAGATTTCTTGTTGGGAATTGCATATCTTGGAATGTTCATTTCAGTGATGTTTATCGAATACCTAATATTACTAAGCAGGAATTAGAGGGGGCTGCCAAAATAAACAAGGCTGATAGACACGAGTCACAGAGCATCTAACTTGGAAAGAGCTGACTGTGAAGCATGTGGGGAAAACGCGACAGGAAGAGACTGTAAAAAAATGCTCGGATTCTGCCTTCCCTGAGCTGCATATTCATTGTCCTTTTCATTTATGTCCTTCTTTGTGTTCACGAGATAGGGTACAATTCATGTGAATATGTTTTCTTGGTTTCTCCCACGTTCTGCCTGCAGGCAATTAAATCTGAGCATCTTGGTTGAGAGGTGTATTGCATCCCCTTTCGCACATTGACAATACGTATCTGGAGTCGTTGCAACATTGGTTCATCTGCCTCAGAACACGAGCGACTGTAATCGTTTGCCTTTTAAGAGGTCACTGTGTTTCCCTCCTTTCCAGTATCTCCTTGTCTGCAAATACTGCCAGGCTCCTGGAGGAACGGCCCGAGCGCCCGGGTTCTGAGGCGCTTGCTTGCATTATTTTCTTGGGCTGTGCCCTTCCCCCCTGTCTCCACTCCCCACCATCCTCCTCAGCCCTCAAGGTCTCATTCAGTCCCTCAGTTATTCCCATCTCCTTCTTCCCTTATGGTGCCTGTCCCTCCCTCCCCTCCCTCGTGTAATTTGTATTTACACCGAAGGCGATAGTTTTTGAAAAATATTCTTGTGCTCTTGCTTGTCCTTGGGCACAGCGTCCCCCCCTCCAAGGAACCAGAATCATCCATTATCTAAAATGCCGATAAGGACTTCTAAAGCAGGAGTGGAAAGAAGAAATAATGAGGTCATTGTTCACCCCCAACTCCCAGAGCCCGCTTTTTTTTTTTGAGAACCTGAGGTGAAGCAGCCGATCTTGAAAGGCAGGCTTTCTGGGGAGAAGGGGGATTTATAGCCAGCTTTACATATCAAAAGCAAGGCTGGGCGGCCAGCACGTCAAGTCTTACTTAAGTCCTAGAATAGAGAGAGTAGAGGGTCAGACTTAAGGCAGGGATCAGCAGACTTTTCCTGTAATGTGTCAGATAGTAGATGTTTTAGGCTTTGCAACCGCTCCGCTCTGTATCCTGGCGCAAAAACTTCCACAGACTAATGCATAAACCCTTGAGTGTGTCTGTGTGCCAGTGAAACATTGTTTAGGACCGAAATTTGAATTTAAATAATTTTCGTGTGTCACCAAATCTGCTTTTGATTTTCTTCAACCATTAAAAAAAGATTTAAAAAAAATATTCTTTATCTCTTGGGCCATAAAAAAGCAGGGCCGGGCCTGGATTTGGTCCTCCTTGGGCTAGTTTGGAGACCCCTGACTTCAATGAAGATTGTCTCCCCATAAAAACTTGAGGTAGGCATAGGAGGCAAGAAAGGAAATAGCTGCTTGAATGGTGCAGTAGCAAATCTTGACCCTCCTTTGGAGTTACGCGCAGTGGGAAAGGGCAGCACAGAGGTTGATAGGAAGGGAAGCCAAAGGCACGGGGGTGTTTGCCCTGCTTGCAGTTGGAGATTCTGGAACACAGCAGCTTTAGAGGTCGCCCCATGTGAACAGGAGGGGAGGGGGTGCTGGGCTGAGTAGAAAGGCAGGCGTTGTTGGTGAGGAGATGGGTTGCCCTTCCCACTGGGGAGCCTGCCTCTGCTCCGCGCTGGCACGGAGGGGACCACCTGGGGACCCAGGTGGCCCTAGGGACTCTGGGGGACACAGGAAGTGACTCAGTATGGCGGTGTGTGGCAAGGGGCAAGGTGACCTCACAGCAGAGGCAGTGGGGTGGAGAGTAGGTGACACATGGGGCAGGAGGAAGAGAAGGAGAGAAAGTAGCCCTTGTAGGAGCTGACTTGTAGAAAAAACGGGAGTTTCATGTTTCATGCATTTTCTCCTCAGCTACCTCAGTGTGGATATTCATTGTTTATCTCCTCTCACAACTGGCAGTTATTTGAGAATATAGTCCATTCCTTAACCCCCTATATCGCTCAAAATCAAAGCAACCCCACTGCTTTGGAAATAACAGGTGCTTGATGATTCTTTGTTGAATTAAGATGTTATAGTATATTATGTGCACCTAAGATCTATTATAAAGGAACTAAAGACCCAAACTCACATGTTTTTCATTGAGCCTGTACTATGGAATGATTTTATGACTTTTTGTCTAATCTTCGTTTGTCATTAATGCTCATACATTCTTTAGCAAGAATATTTGGTAATACATACTGATAAAATTTGCATTTATTATACGCTTGAAAAATTAATACCTATCTTCCTCTTTTTTCTAACTTTTAGAATCTTTAATCTTAAATCTTTAAATATTAGTGTTCTTTGTCAATGTACGATTTATAAACTGACACTTTCTCCTTTCTCCCTCTCTCTCCCCCCTCTCTGTCTCTGTCTCTCCTTCACTGTCTCTCTCTCTCTCTCTTGAAATGAGCTGACACTTAAAACATAGGCAGTAAATTGGTTTGTCAAGAACAGTGTTTGTAGGAAGAGCTTTATGGAATTTTCATAGTAAAATATCCTGAAAGGTAGTTCTTACCTAAATTTAATTTGTCCAAAAACATGATATTTGGAATTTCATATTGTTGAAGTTTTGGCAGTTTGGAGAATGTGTAAGGGAAATTTATTATTCTTCTTAAACCCCAATGCAAATCTGCATCGCACCGAAGAACAAGAGGAAATCTGGCAAGGATTTCAGTATTCCATTCAGTGAAGTATGTGAATGTACATTAGGAATATTCTCTACTCTGATTATAATATGGAGGCTAGCTTTATTAATTTCTTTTATTATGTCAAATGAAAAATAAAGTGACCATACCATCACATATAATGATTATAGTTTCTTGAAATATAGATATTTTTCTGGGAAGCTGTTCTAGGCTGAATTGTGTCACCTCCAAAATTCATATATTGAAGTCCTAACACTTAGGGCCTCAGAATGTGACTGCATTTGGAGATAGGGCTTTAAGGAGGTAATTAAGGTAAAATGAGGTCATTAAGTTGGGCCCTAATTCATTCTGACCCATGTCCTTATAAGAAGAGATTAGGATACAGGCAAACACAGAGGGGCGACCGTGTGAGGACACAGGGAGAAGACGGCCATCTGCACACCAAGGAGAGAGGCCTCGGGAGTAGCCAACCTGCGGAGACCTTGATCTCAGACTTCCAGCCTCCAGAGCTGTGAAATCCATTTCTGTTGTTTAAGCCCTCCAGTCTGTGGTGCTTTGTTTTGGCAGCAAACTAATACAGAAGCATTTTGGGATTGCTAGATCCCAGGAGATTTGGATAATTAACCTAGATGTTATTACAGCATCCTTTCTCTTGCTGGGTATCTTTTAGTTCTTGACCTCCCTTTATTAAGGTAGGCACACAGCTGGTAGCAGTCCAAGCACACAGAACAGCAGGGCTGAATTGGGCTCGTGGGGATGATGTTTGGATGTCAGGTGTCACTAGGGGGATGGCCAGCTGGTTGGTCCCCAAAGGCCTCATGGAGTACAACTGACTTCGGTGAGTCCTAGAAGTCCAGGGTTTCATCCTTAGCTTTGAAGTTTCAGAAACTTGATCCAGTTGGATTCCAGCAGGGGGTGGATTTACTTTAGGTCTGACCACGCGGGCCATAAGATCAATCAGATGATCAGTCAGATTTCAGTCCTCTCATCCGCCTCCTCTTTAAAGGGCCTTTGAACATCATTATTCTAAACATGGTGTGCTTTAACAGCCCTCACAAGGATATCTTTCTGCCCAGAAGACTGCTATGCATGCACATTAGCACGTTAGTCAGTCATCGTTATTATTACTGGGATGCTGTTCTTGGTGTTGTTATGGAGACAGACAGCTCAAGTTATCTAAATATCTCCTCAAGCCATTCAGCACAATGCTGGAGGAATTCTGCTGCTGCTTTTTCTTCTTCCTTTTCTTCTTCCCCTCCCCCTCCCCCTCCTCTGCCTCCTCTTCTCCCCCTCCTCTCCTCCTGCTTTATAGGAGAAATACTGCAAATCAAAGAAAGTTAATAAAAACTAGCTTACAAAGAAGCTGTATCCCAACAGTCTACTTAGAAATTAATTTGTAATTTTGTGGTTCTTTTGGATACAAATTATAGATAGAAGTTGTGTTCCTGGTCAGTTTGTAAAAATGTATGTAAACCATAATACACACGGAAGTAGTAAATAATTCAACTGCATTTGTTTGATTTAAATATTCTGTATTTGGAAGTCAAACTACCATTTATACATATTTTTATAGTATGCAGTAAAAGTGTATGTTTTGCACATTGACCAAGGAACAAGGTAACATGGAAATTGCCCCTTTTCACTCACCCAGTATCACCAGCATAGACGTTTGCTCTGGCCCCATGGAATCTGGTGATAGCTGGTTGTTTAGTGGTGGAAAGAGGGGCTGGTTGGCCCCATACCCACGTGCCTATAAGGCTTAGCTCTTCTGGAAACATTTTGAAAGTTGGGGTGAACAATGTTGTTACTCAGAAGAAAATCTCACTATTTCAACTTTACCCATTTACAGAGACCAAAACCAGAGGATAGGGCACATCAGTTCTTGACATTTCCTAAGTTCCTTGTCCACTCCTAAAGGATCCAGCAGGACTTCTTTCTTCCGTAACATCTTTCCTTCGTATCAACCCTCAGTGATCCTTTGACCACTCGGAGCCAGGAAGCCCTCCATAAGTTGGCTGAGAGCGTGAAGACAAACTCCTTTCTGCCTCAGCTTCATCGTGGCCACAGAGCTTATTCCCCAGGACGCTGGCGCCAGGGGCAGGAAGGGTGTCCGAGAAGTAATGTGGTCCTCTTACCCTAGAATTCACGAGGTAGCCTCTGAGGGGGGAGGGTGTGGAGAAATGGGATCATAGGAGGGGCTGCTGGTGCCAGAGGCCAGGCAGAGAGAGTGAGAGGAGGAGGGTAGGCAAGGCTCGGTGGGTCAGGGCAGCCCTGAATAGGGCCCGCTGGGCGGTTCTTGGTGAGAAAGGGAGGGGAGTGAAACCCACATACCATTGCGGGGTAGGGAGAGGCACCGAGAGCAAAGGGATTCACGCAAATAAACCGCAGTGTGATTGTGTAAAGGCAGTTTGCTCAAATCGCAAAGTACGCACTTGAGAACGTCCATGGCTACACTTTTAACAAAGAAGTCATGGAGCACTGTGACAAATGCAGTATTTCTTGGATTGCAAATATACTGAGGGTTATTATTAAGGGTGTGCAGCGACTCCCATGATGAAACGTTGGGAGAGCAGAACGCCAGTAGGTTTTATTTGGATTCCAATTAGATTACTGTTGTCAGTCACTAGAACAATAGATTGGCAGACACTGCACTCACAGTCATCTCTCTAGGGACTCCCCTGGCGGCCCAGTGGGTAAGACTCCGCACTCCCAATGCAGGGGGCCCGGGTTCCATCCCTGGTCGGGGAGCTAGATCCTGCATGCGTGCCGCAGCTAAGAGTACGCATGCCGCAACTGAAGAAGCCCGCGTGCCGCAACAAAAGATCCCATGTGCCGCAACTAAGACCCAGCTCAGCCAAAATAAATAAATAAATATGAAACAAAATTGAAAAATAATCTCTCTAGCACGCCTTTAGGTATGAGAATGAGGGACAGAGGAGCAGGGTGACCCACACTGAGAGCCCACACTCCCCAGGCACGTGTGTAGGAGGAAGAGCTGCAGTGAAGACACGTGAGCTGGCATGGGAGAGTACTCTTTATTCTCAGATGCCTTTGCAGCGTCCAAAATGAGGAAGCTGGTGCACAGAGGGAGAGAGCCTCCCGCTGGCCTTTCAGACAGAGAGGCCTGTCAACTCCAGGTGTACCAAAAACGTACTCTGGCTTAGCGGAGCTTTCCTGTGTGACAGGACCTCTCTGGGGAGTTTTCAGGAGGTGGTGTGGGCCGGCGTCCAGGGAGAACACAAAGAGATTTGGGGGACAGAGTATTCTTAGCAGTTTCCTCCCTCTGCCAAACTTGTAGCCCCCAGTGCCCTGCCAGGTGTTTGCCATGGACACCTACAGAGCGTCTCGTTTCTTAGGTGGGAGGGAGCCATAGAGGATGGGCCACACCTGGCCACTTTCCTGCTCTCAGTTACTTGGGGACCAACATGCAAAACGCTTACACTTGACAAGTGAATGAGAAAGAAAGACGGAGAGATAGCATCTCACTGCCATCCGGCCTGGCCCTGGGGAGAGTGAGGTAGAAGACCTTGTGAGGCTTGAACATCTGGCGTAGTCTGTGGGCTCGTCTGGAGACAGAAGGATCTGTAACAGGACATGCAGCAGAACCGCTCTGACCTGTGTCATTGCTTTTCTCTGGCTCAGCTCAAGCTGGATGTCCACATGTACAAGGTGCCCTGGCTGGGGTGTTCTTAGGTTAGGAAGCTCCTGCCTTGATTATGTTCTTGTGTCAGTAGTAATGAAAAACATGTTCAGTAGCCCTGGAATAACGACTTTCACATGCGTAAGATGCAGATGAAATCCGCACAGGTGAGATAGAGGTCAGTTCCAAGGGTCTCTTCTCGTGGAGCCTCCACCGTGAGACGTCTGACCCTCAGGGCTTCCTTGTCCCTGACAACTGAGGGCCACCAGGTCATCTCCAATAATCAGCATCTGCTTGGATTTTAACCTGATTTAGCTATTTGTACATGGCTTATTATTATTATTTATTAATTCATTTTTCTTTTAGCCTACTACTTTAATAATTTTTACTATTAATTCCTTTCTGTTGCCATGTATTTCATCTTCAAGAGATGAAACCATTGCTGAGGGCATTGCATACCCTTCGTGATAATCTTCAAGAGATAAAACGTGTGGCGATAGAATAGAACAATACTAAAAAGGATAATTCAAGGATATTTTCTTGAAATAAAGGATGGTTTGAATCTCCACATTGGAAAGGTACACTCGATAGCTAGGAAGACCAATCCCCAAATGATAAACATAAAGACGTATTCTAACAAAATGATGAGACTTTAAAGAAAGTGAAGGAAATGACCCTCCCCTAAAGCCTCTGGAAAGAAATACAGCCCTGCCAGCACTTTGATTTTAGGACAATAAGATCTTTTCAGACTTCAGATCCCCAGAATTATAAGATAATAAACTTGGGTTGTTTTAAGCCATGAAATGTGTTGACCAGTTGATGCAACAGCAGTAGGAAATCAATACAGTATCCATTTCTGTTTTCAGTTGCTCTATGTTTGCAAAAGGATTTATGGAGATTTAAAAAATCTCACTACTGTCATCTTGCCTTTGTCCGAGATGCTGATGATTTGTTTAAACTTTAGGGTATAGGACTAAGTTGAATGCAAATTATCAAATATTTTCCTCCCCTAAACCGTGATTGGAAGCGATATTTTATTGGTAAGAAAATGGGATTCATGATACTGCCTCTTAAATAAAATGTCTGTTTTTATAGAAAATATTCTGGGCTTGCTCAATGTTTACAGCAAAGGAAAAGAAATTTGTGTCCAATTTTTCATCCCCTTTTACCAACACACTTGTTATGGATATTGAAATCATTCCTGGGTGTCTTCCCTGTAAGAAACAGATTTGTACTTTTCAAAAACCATTCTAGAGATAGCAAAGCTCTGAGCTAGTGAAAACCGTCTGTTTGTAACCAAGAAGGGATGAACCACAGTTGCCTGAATATTTGGGGACGGCAAGGTATGAACCATCGATTAGAAACTCGGTGGAGAGTTGGATACATACAAAGACTTTTTGCAGACATCCTGTCACGTGTAGTGAATGTAGATACTCGATTGGGGAGGTGACAGATACATTCACGTTATACTGAAGTGAGATAATTAAATATGTGAAATTGGCTGTGGCATAGATTTAATAGGCAAAATGTTCCTTTCTGAGTTCTTCTTAACCTCTTCTATTATGTTCAAGCCTTTTTGCTTATTAGAAAACAAAAAGACCCCAAGCCCTCTAACCCATCTTCCTGTTTGCTGTGACACAGGCACTGTCTCCACCACACCCTCTCAAAGTCCTGGTGCCCCAGAGAATTTTCACGAAAGGATGGCCTGCTGCCCCTGACCTTCGCTTGTGACTCTCCCTGAAAGCAGTGGTTGACGGTGATACCTAACTTAGAGCAGACATCTGGAACTTGGAACTCTTCTGTGCAACATAGGTCACTTTTCTTATTATGATAGAAATCTCATATGTGCCTCAGAAGAGTGACTTCAGGGCATGAGACTTCAGGGATGCTGAGCCTAGATTCTCAAGTCATGTCTCAAATCAAACCAAATGCAGCTCTGGGGACTTGTGTACAGGTTAGCTCTCTCATCAGAGCAAGCTTTGGCAAACAAGTTCACGGTGAAGAGTCAATAACTACTCAAATGCTTTCTCCTGAGTCCAGTGGCTCTCAGATCCTGGAGTTAATGTGAAACCTCTCTCTTCTCTCTCTTCTGTCTCTCTCTCTCTCTCTCTCTCTCTCAGACTGCAAAGATCTCTAAACTCCTGCAAATACTATTTCGTTAATCCCCTTTCCATCAGTCCAATGGACTAAGCATGCAAAGGTATCTTATTTCCGTCGAGAGGCCTCCCTTTGTCCCACCTTCGTGCCATTCTTTCTCCATCCCTTCTCTGGTTCTCTGTGCCAGGAATGATCCAGCTTCTTCCAACTAGTCTTCCTTTCTGCTTCTAGCTCCAGCCTCTGTCCCAACTGCCAGCTGAAGCTCCCTGTGGGCCTGCCAGAGCGTGTGTGTGTGTGTGTGTGCGTGTGCGTGTGTGTGTGTGTGTGTGTGTGTGTGTGTGTGTGTGGCGCGGGAGCTCTGACTGCCCCAGTCCTCCCCAGCACAGCACACAGATCCCTACCCCACACGGTGTTCATTGTGAGTGACTGTGCATAGGGCATCTCTGGAAAGAGGCTTCTTGTAAAATATTTGAGGGCGGCTCTGTGTCTCCTACTGCAGTGTACCCTCATAGCTTATCTATGATGGTACCTTGAATCTAGTGGATGTCCAAAGAATATGCATTAATTAATTGGTTCATTGAATTAACATAGCTAAGCTGTGTATACCAGAGGAAACTTCATCAAATATCAGCATCTCTCTCCTGCCAACGACTCTTTTTTTTTTTTTTTAAATGGGAATTATTTATTTATTTATTTATGGCTGTGTTGGGTCTTCGTTTCTGTGCAAGGGCTCTCTCTAGTTGCGGCAAGTGGGGGCCACTCTTCATCGCGGTGCGCGGGCCTCTCACTATCGCGGCCTCTCTTGTTGCGGAGCACAGGCTCCAGACGCACAGGCTCAGTAATTGTGGCTCACGGGCCTAGTTGCTCCGCGGCATGTGGGATCTTCCCAGACCAGGGCTCAAACCCGTGTCCCCTGCATTGGCAGGCAGATTCTCAACCACTGCGCCACCAGGGAAGCCCCCTAACGACTCTTTAATTGTGGAGATCTTCTTGGCTTTTCACCGGCACTTTTACAGTTCATACTGCATACCTTTAGACGTGCGTAGCCCTGAAATAGCCCATCAAGGCATATGCACAATCAAATTTTCTGTATTTTTAGGCACACAGGTGCCTAAATCCAATGTGGATGTTATTAAGGTTTTTTAACCAAAGTTAATGGGGGGGAAAAATATCTTAAAGGCAAATGCTTCATTCATTTTATGAGAAAGGTATAACTGTTTTGGGGATTGATGGGTCCAGTCAATAAGCATAGAAGAGATTAGAGAAAGGCAACTATTTGTAGAAAATCATAGTGATAAGTATTACATAAACAACATTATCATTAATCTGACTTTTAAAAAAAAGTAAGCAGCCAGCTTTGTGCAGAGGTTTTCCTCTTTGTGTTCTCATGTGATGCCCATAAACACTGTGTAAAGTATAATTACATAAAATAATTATATTCATGCTACAGGTGACAAAATGTTCCTGAGAGTGTTGCCTTACACAAGGCCATGCCATTAGTAAGTGGCAGAACCAGGATCAACACCAAGGTTTTGAACCCAAACTCAGTGAGTGTTCTACTTCATTCACCCTGGCTACCAAATTCTAAAACCCAGAGAATCTTCCCAAATCTCTGCATGGTCTTTAGGGAGGTCGTAAACACCTGAAAACTGTATGTGCATGTCCATAATTACATTTTCTCAGGGAAAGCACCTCCAATATTTCAAATTTCTCAAAGGTTTTATGACCCATACAAACCATCCGAGAGAAAAAGCATAGGAAATGGAAACTATAAAGCTTAAAGAGAGGCAGTTTCCCATCTTTTCTGTTTAAAAGATATGCTCTCACAGAATGGACCTTCAGAAAAACTCTTTTTTTTCGCACTAGTGGCATATTGATTTTTTTTTTATGATGGCACTGGAGATAATGGTAATTAAATGTGTTGGTGTTTCTTTAGTTATATATGAACGATTTATAAATTGTATAGTGTTTCCAGTAGTCAAATATTAGGTAACAATTTGTCCTGATGAAAATCCCTGATGATGTTCATTTCTTTGTCTCCAAACACCCACTCTCAATATAAAAAAGCATCTCTGAGCCGCTGTGATGGACTTTGAGATGTTCTTTTTATTCAGTAGAGATGGCATTGTGCTGCACCAGCTGTTCACATAGACAATCCTTTATAAAGTGCGCCCCCTGGTGCTGGGCACTGCGGAATTGCACAGCTGTCGGCCGTGGCCCTGATTCTATGAGCAA
Source organism: Balaenoptera physalus (assembly GCF_965194825.1). Lineage (NCBI taxonomy): Eukaryota > Metazoa > Chordata > Mammalia > Artiodactyla > Balaenopteridae > Balaenoptera > Balaenoptera physalus. The sequence continues at coordinate 5,583,374 of NC_138903.1, forward strand.
AAACGGAAAACAGCGTCAGGGCAGGAATCTGAGACGAGACAAACTCGGGAATAAGAAGCTGAAGCCTGACCCCGTATCACATAGAAGCTGGACAATGCAGGGTGTCAGAGGACGAGATAAATTCATGACAGGCAGTGAGGCTGCCTGCGAAGATGAGCTGCTGTCCTTCAGTATGTGGTATACACAGTCAAAGATTGGATGTGGTACTGTGTCTCCGATGAGATGACACACGTCCTGAAACCAGGAGTAAAAGCAGGAAGGTCCCCACTTAACGGTCACTTCTCCTGACCCACCGGGGGACTCTATGCTTCCTGCCCCTGTAGTGCTCAGCTTTGCAGGATTACAGGTGCTGGTCCCCAAAGACGCTACACATTTGCCAGGGGACAAGGAAGAATCCAGTGAAAGGATAAGCCACAGCTGCTGCCTGGGCACTGGAGGCTCTCTGTTTCCAACAGGCAAGAAGAGGAGACCTTCGTCATGAGATGAGATAGGATGGCTGTTACCTCGGTGAGGGAGGGAGAAAGAGGTGCGTCTCCAAAGTGACTTATTTCCCCCCAGTTGAAGGAGTGCAGCAAGGCTGCATTTAGAAGAACGTAGTGTCCGGGCTCCTACTCCTCGGGGATGAGGGAAGCTAGCCGGCCAGCAGAGATGGTCGCGGAGGGTGGGCGTGTCTGAGGTCAGATGCAGCCCGTGGGGCTGTGGTTCGTCCTCCTGGCTTTGTGCTGAATTTCCTCTGGCAGGAGGATCCAGGATCTAGAAGCGGCAGACGTGGTCCCCGAACAGGGATAGATAGCAGAGGTGGACTGAGGGGCACTCACGGCAGTCCGCCCAGGTGCCCCTTCCAGGAAGGTCTTGCAGCCCAGCGTGGGTGGCGGGGAGCGGTTAGGAGGCAGCTGCTTCGGCCACAGAACATCCTTTTGCGCAAGCGCTTGTCTTTCCCGGGCTGACCCCCATGCGAAGAGTGCTTGGGGAAGGGCTAGAAAGCCCCATTCCTCTAGGGCGACGCAGGACCACGGTCACAGGTGTATCTGCTCCCGAGGTCCCGGGGCTTGGCCAAAGCTTGGTCAGGGCTGCGTGGCAGTTCAGCTTTTCTCCTCTGCCACCGCCCGCGCCTCCTCCTCCTTTCCACGCGCGTTGATCCATAAGTAATGCCGTAAAACAAAGACGGTTGCTCACGCTTGGGCTCTGCAAGCATTAAGTCAGGAGCCACTGCAGTAGCTGGCCAACAGTGCACCCTGAAAGGGGTTCAGGACGAAAACCAGCCTGACGTGCTCTGTGCTTGGGATAAACCAAGCCCTTCGGTAGTTAGAGAGATCTCCGGAAAAGCATTATCAACCGGTACCTAGAAAAGCACGGGAATCATTGACGGAGATAGCTGTTCCTCCTGACCAGCAGTAACCTTCTCCTGATGTGTGCTTGACTGCGTGTATTCCTCAGAAAATCACATACACTCTGGCTTATCCCACTGCCCCTTCGGAGCTTCTCCTCAGAGCTCCCGAGAGGAGACGCTGTTGTCCGGCTGTAGTCCCCAGTACAGCCCCTGAATAAAACTGAAACTCACAGCTCTCAGGGTGCGCGTTTTTAAAATTTCAGTTGCCAGTACCCCCCTGCTGGATCCATCTCAGTGTCTGCTTCCAGAGAACTCAGTCTACAGCACCCGTACTCTCTAAACCTAATTCCTAAGGAGAAATATTTTGCATGATTATGTACTTTGTTATTGTTGATTTAGTTGACAATAAAATATCTAATTTTTTATTTAATATCTATTTTTTCACTGTTAATTTCTTCATTCCCCACCGCTTTCAGAATTTAACTCTGCTTGCTCAGGATAGACTGGATTTGTGGGATTATTTTATCTATCATAAATAGAACGTAGGGATAGTTCATTGGTAAACATATAACCTTAGATAAAGTGTTATTTTAAAGCGAGAACAAATAGGTGGAAATATACCATAATGTACTTTATTTTTATTTTTAAAAAAATATTTATTTATTAATTGTTTATTTGGCTGTGTCAGGTCTTGGTTGCAGCATGCAGGATCTCCGTTGTGGCACGTGGGCTCTTCGTTGTGGCGCATGGGCTTCTCTAGTTGTGGCGCGTGGGCTCCAGAGCTCACGGGCTCAGTAGTTGTGGCACGTGGGCTTACTTGCCCCGCGCGGCATGTGGGATCTTAGTTCCCCGACCGGGGATCGAACCCGCATCCCCTGCATTGGAAGGAGGATTCTTAACCACTGGACCACCAGGGAAGTCCCCTATGATGTATTTTAATTAGTTCTCTGACTGTGGGATTCATTTCCCCACTGCACAGTGAAGAGACATGGCATGTAGTGGTAAACTTTAGTTTGTATTTTTTAATTGCTTTAAAGGTGATTTGTATCTGTTTATTATGTATGCTTGGCAAACAGCTTCCCTTTGTGGAAATTTTTATAATGCGGTTTAATATTTTCTTCTTAGGAAGAAACTAAAGATTTATTTTTGCACATTGTATGTGATCTGAATTAGTGCTACAAACATAGTATGATTTCAGTATGAAATATCCTAACAAGACTTCTCACCTGTCTGTTACTTTACTAAGTAACCAAATCTAACACAGAAAATTTAGGTGGCTGAAAACCTTTACTCTGAAGTAAAGGATATTTGTTGTTCCTCCAGGGGGCACTGTCCTACAATACAAAAGACCAGTCTAGGCACTGGTACTGGGTTTGCCCTGCCCTCTGGTTATAAGTTTAATACTAGGCTTCTTGACTTAATGCTTAAAAAACATTTTCCATAATGTGGCAACAAACATGTTTTGTTTGTGGTAATATACTAGCAACTGATCTTGGTCCTTTATTAAAAATATATATACATAGTTTGAACTTTTGCTATTGAACATCAGATTCTTACTTTTAGTGTGTGTTTTTAAAACGGTATCCAAATAGTAAAATAATGTTTTAGCTTTCTGGGCTTCGCTTATTATTATTATTATTACAAAGTTAATAAGGCAAAAGTGATGTTGACTCATCCTAAATGTAGCTAAATTGCTGGTCTCCGGCGGACGATGTGGGGAAGGGTGCCTTGATCCTTGTGTGGTTCTGAGGGAATCGCACCAGTCCCCCTTTGACAGGCATTAGGACTTTTCTCCCATCAGCTGGAAGGGTAAACGTTTTGGCAAGTGGTTCACCCTGTAGCACCTCGCAGGACTGAGGAACTTAATCCTACGCGCAAAACCTTGGAGTCTGTCCCCTTGGAAAGACCCGAGTCAGAATATTGTTACCAACTTGAATTTCCCCTTCGAGTAAAAAAGAGTGCTTGTCGTTTTCAGTCTCCTGTGCTGGGATTCCAATGCAAGTATGACTTCGCCTGCCCGACCACAGTGGGAGGATGAACAGTTAGAATCCTGAGGTTCCGAGAACTGGGTGGAGGCCCTCCTTTTATCTCCTGTCTTTTCAACCCTGCCCCAGTAGAGAACACACTCTGTCTGTGCAAGGATGTTTCATGTACACCCTCAACAAAGCAGCCTGGGAATCAGGCACCTGGTGGCTTTGTGGTACGGGATGGGTTGCCCTTTCACATCTGTGTCAACCCTCCGTCCTCACCCCCATCACCATCCTGAGCACCTGAGGCTCTGTGTTGGGTTGCTGGCTGTGTTGTGGAAGCCCTCCTAGTGGTAACCTCAGTCGGGACACATCACCCCAAGGCTTCATGTGTCCAGGCTGTGTTTGCATTTTACTGGCTCTCCTAACCCTCTTCTGCAATTTCATTTGAAGATACGGACTCTATGAATTTAACATATAGGATATCTACTGAGCCATGTTGAGACCAAATCTTTCAGTGGTGCTTCTAACTTGGTTTCCTCTTCTTTTTTTTCAGTATTTTTGAGGTATGGTTGAAAAATAAAATTGTAAGATATTTAAAGGGTACACGGTGATGATTTGGTGTACGTGTAGATTGTGAAAGGGCTCCCCCGTAGAGTTAATCAACACATCCATGACCTCACATCTTTCCCTTTGTAGGAGGGAGCCTGTGATCAGGGTTGGAAAGGAAATGAAATCTCACAAGTAAGGCACTTCAATAATTGTTTTCCTCTGGGATGGGAGGTGGAAAAAGCCACATATTAAGGAAATCCAGAAGGTCAGAGCTTGTACAGTAGTCTAGGAAGGCACTTCTGCGAGCATGGTCTGTAGACATTTGCGATGCAACGAGCTGAGCTTTCAGTGCGGCCCTCACTGGTCTCTGGATTTCATGGGCGGTGGGCAGTTTGGGATCCAGGGGCTTCTCCCTCCGTTCCCCAGTGTGTGTGTGTGTGTGTGTGTGTGTGTGTGTGTGTGTGTGTTTTGGGGCTGGGAGGGCTGCACACACACTCAGCTCCTCATGACAGGAGGGGCTATAAGTGCCAAAACTGTGTGTCCAGCCTTGCTGGCCTCCAAACATCTCTCTGGAGGATGACGAGTGGATGGAAGCAATGGCTTCTCTTTTCTCACTGCCCTTGGCTTTGGAACTTGCCCCATTTCCCAGTGAATCCCATTCCTTAAGCCACACTGTGATGTGGTGGGATTTCTCATAAACGCTGATGCGTCAGAGAGAGTGACCCTGACCTTGCCCACCATGCCCCAGTGACCTAAGTTAGAAGCAACTGGAGCTCTTCCAAAAACTCAGATTTCTGTGCCCTAGCAGAACCTATGGAGTCAGGATGGAGCCTCCCTTTTCAACAAGTTCCCAGGTGACATCTACACACACTTGACTTTGAGAAGTAATGATCCAGGTCATTGTTTCTCAAACCTTACAGTTCATCGGATGACCTGGATGACTTGTGAAGACACGGGTTGCCTGGCCCCGCCCCCAGCTTCCCATTCAATTGGTCTGGGGTGGAGCTCAGTGATCGGCATTTCTCTCATGCTTCCAGGTGACGCTGTTTCTGCTGATTGGAAGACTAGATTTAGAGAACCATTGGTTTAAATCTGAGACTCTAAGAGAAAAATGACACTCACTCACTTGGTCATAGTAGCCTTTGAAGAAGAGGAAGCTAAAACAAATTTCTCTGGAGGCTACATTCCTAAAATAAGAGAAGAAATCAAAATCAAATTCCAAAGAAATATGCTTCTGGTGCCCTCATCGGTGTATCTGAAAAATGGGGGGAGAGACAAAGAAGGGGAGTGTGAAAGAAAGAATGACGTGGACAGCACGATTTGGGAGAATGGGTCCATCTGATACCATAATCACCACAACTGTATGTTTTTGTGTACGTGTGGCTTAAACCAAGAACACAGTGGTATTTAGTAGATTTCCAAATATCACACCCTGGGAATGTGGCAGTTTTGTCAAGCCACAATTTAAAGGTGCAAGTTGTTTAACTGAAGGCACTAAGCTGTCCCTCTCCAATAAACAAGGTTTAAACGGTACTGTGGATACCCGAGACTGTGAGCCTTGTCCGTATACGTGGTTCTCTTCACATGTGCTCATTCATGTTCACGTGCCCATTCATGTTCATGAGTAACTTACAAACACGTGGATAGTGACAGAGGAAGGACTATTCGGTAGCCACTTCGCCGTGTCTGTTCTTACCCATGTTTGAGTTCAGCAGCATTCAGTGGCACAGTATTTGCAGAATAAATGAACAAGTGGATAAACAGAGTACATTGTGTAATTTACAAAATTTTTAGGAGAAAAGAAATATAGCCTGACCCTATTTTTAATAGCCTTATTGAGATGTATTTCACATACTATAAAATTAACCCAGTTGAAGTGTACAATTCAGTGTTTAATTAATATATTCACAAATCTGTGCAGCCATTACCACGGTCCTTTTTTTTTTTTTTTTAGCATAGTGTATTTTTTTTTATAAATTTATTTATTTATCTTTGGCTGCTTTGGGTCTTCGTTGCTGCGTGCGGGCTTTCTCTAGTTGCGATGAGCACAGGCTACTCTTCGTTGCAGTGTGCGGGCTTCTCACTGCGGTGGCTTCTCGTTGCGGAGCATGGGCTCTAGGCACGCGGGCTTCAGTAGTTGTGGCATGCGGGCTCAGTAGTTGTGGTCCGCGGGCTCTAGAGCACAGGCTCAGTAGTTGTGGCACACAGGCTTAGTTGCTCCGCGGCATGTGGGATCCTCCCGGACCAAGGATCGAACCCGTATACCCTGCAATGGCAGGCGGATTCTTAACCACCGCGCCACCAGGGAAACCCTATCATGGTCCATTCTGAAATAGTTTTATCACCTCAAAAAGAAGTCCTGTATCCTTCATCTATGATTCCCAGTGCCTTCAGCCCCCAACTAGCCCTAGGCAACCACTAAGCTACTTTCTGTTTCTATTGCTCTCCCGATTCTGTACATTTCCTACAAATGGAATCATATATGTGCCTGGCTTCTTTCACTTAGCATAGTGTTCTCACGGTTCATCCACGTTATAGCATGTATCACAAGTCCATTCTTTTTTATGGCTGAAAAATATTCTTTGTATGGATATATCACATTTTGTTTAGCATTCATCAGTTGATGAGCATTTGGGTTGCTTCTACCTATTGGCTATTATGAAGTACCTGCCTCATTCAGTGGTAAGTGAGATAGTCTTACTGGTGTAACCTTAAGTGAACACATTTCATATTGGTTTCTAAATTTTGTGGTGTGGCTAATTTAAATTTTTTTTCTTGAACAGTGTGGTTACATTGGGGTTGAGTTGGTACAACTTAAAGGTACATAGACATAATTTTGAAACAATAATTTTTACATATGTATATTTTGAGATTATATATATATATATATGTTTTTGAGAAATATTACACATATATTACTTTGAAACAATCACCAGCTTATAGAAAAGTTGCAAGTAGAGTACAAAGAACTTTCTCTTTTCCGGAAACATTTAGAGGTAAGTTACCCATCTGACGCCTTGGACCCTGAAGAGTGTAGCGTGCATGTTTGTAGTATGTAGACAGAGTACAAGCACCAGAATCAGAAAACTCACACAGATACATTACTAGCTTCTAACGATCAGACCCCATTCAAGCTTCACCGGTTGTCCTAATAATGTCCTTTAGAGCACAAGGAGCCAGTTAGAATTACGCACCGCCGAGAGTCGTCACCTCCCTTTACTCGCCTTTGATCTGGTTCCTCACCTTTCTTTGACTTTCTTGATCTTGGCAGAGTTGTAATTTACAAGCCAGTCATTTCCTGGAACGCCCCTCCGTTTGGGTTTATCTGGTATTTCCTCATGGTTATGTCTGGGCTGCACGTCTTTGCCAGGGGTAGCACAGAAGTGATGCACTGTTCTTTTCATTGCACTCTGTCAGAAGGCACATTATCTTCATCAGTCCCGTTGCTGCTGCTGATTTGATTAAGGTGGCCCCCAATTTTAACACTCTTATTTTATATAAGGTTACCTCTTTACATGATGCTAGTTCAATAAGCAACCAAGGTTAGAGTCTGTGAGAAAATCATTCTATCAAAGTTTTAGAGATGAGAAACATCTATTCCTCCATTTGACAAGTACCCGTAATACCTAGAATGCAGGTTGACTGCTAACTCATTTGTCATGTAGATTTCACCTTTGACTTTGAAGTCCATGTGGTACTTTAAAAGAAATTGAACAGAAGTTGAATATTTCTGATTTAATTTCACTTAACGTTTGAATCATTTTTTTTCTGGAAAATTCATCGAACTGAGATGTCTTGGAGTAAGAGCTTCCTAAGTGTTTCTTTAGGAAAATAGGAGATCATAGTTTGGAAAAAAAGGGTATAAAGAATTTTACTTTCCAGAAGACTATTTCTTACCTCATACCTAGTTTATTTATATTTATGTACAAACCCTCAGAATATGTAACATTTCATTTAAAGGATATAGTTTCTCATGTTTTAGACTTGTTTTATCAAGAAAAGGTAAATGCTCAAAGTAAGCCATGGTCACCTTTAGCGTCATGGTCGCCTTTAGCGTCGTGGTCATTTTGGCTGGATAATTGTTGTGGATCAGTCCTGTGTATTATAGGTTGTTGAGCAGCTTCTCTAGCCTCTGCCCACTAGAGCCAGAGGTTCCTCCCGGTCCTGACAACCAAAAATATCTCCAAATATTGCAGACGTACCTTTCTGGGGAACAGAAGGGTGGACAAAGAGACTTGCCTCTGCTTGAGAACCACTGAAGCAAACTGTAGAATTTTTATATAATTCTTAAATCTTGTCATTTAGAAACTATCGGTGGAATTATAGACTATAATTGAGATTTCTATTCGAGTAGAATTTTCAGCATTATTAAGTGTATGGGATTGTAAGTGTTAGCTTCAAGAGAAAAGTAGGCCAGATAAGGTTAAATTTTAAGTATTTCTGGAGATACATTTTTGCACTGTAATACATATTAAAGTAGGTGCCGTAGGGGTGACATTTATTTTTTGTTAAACTTCATGAGAGTTTAGACACCGCATCAACCTTTTTCATGTCAATTAAGCAAACTGTCGTATCCCTGACTAGACGCTGATAGAATTTCTTGTCACACAGAAGGATGAATTGTCTGGAACTGCAGTCGGCAAAGTGACACTGTGCCAGTGATAACCGGTGAGTACAGTGCACATTCCTGACGAGAATTTAGGTGGGAATCTTTTTTCCCGAGGCACTTCACAGTCAAATCAAATTACCTGCTGTAATTGCTTTTCAGTGGTGCCAACTTCTGCTTTTTTCAATCCTTTTCCGTCACATTGCCACTGTGAGGACTGAATTGCAAGGAACTGCACACAATTTGAAATGGGTGTGTATTAGCTAGAAGAATCCTCTTGGCAAACGAAATACTTTTTAACTAAATTCACTGTATGTGGTAGGGAGGAAGGAAAAATACTTTCCCCCAGTAGCTCCTGAGTCCTTGGACAGGTCAGAAATGAAGCTTGAGTAACCACAGGTGCTCAGAAAGGAATGCAAAAATATTTCTGATGTTTTGTTTGCCCATTATGCAAGTATTTGTTTTATTGCAGCTATTGAAATACCTTTACACATATTTTCTGGCAAAGCAAGCATTTATTTTGGAAACCTTTACTTGGCTTTTAAGGTTGCTATTACTCAATTGTTTGCTCAACAGAGGAAAAAAAGATGTTTGGGAAATGCTTTTCAAGTTAGTTCTCACCTAGTGGCTCCTTCATTCCCCTCAAGAAGAAATCTTTGGGGGTTAGGCGAGTGTTAAAATGGTTCAGGAATCAAAGAAATACCCGAGGAAGTCAGAAGAAGCCAATCTGATTGCTACATGAAGATGACAACTCTTGGCAACTCTTGCTGCAGAGGGTTAAGGATTTTAAAAAAGAGAACACACGAACCCCAAAGATAAAAACTGGAGAAAAACTACAGGCAGATATGAGACTAATGGAAGTTAGCAAGAGAAGGAGCTTCACGGGAACAAGGAATTTCACTTTGTTCTAAGTTTCCTTTTGTCCGCATTCCCTTCCTCAGGTATCAGAGGCGATCATGGAAAGTGGATGGATAAGAGTATGAGGCAGGCTTTGGTTGGGTGTGAATATAAGCGTGCGCTAAACTAGATTTATGAACAAACGAGAATGTGTCTGTTGACTGGAAAAAAATGCACGATGTAAGAGCTGTGAGTTAAGTTTTATTTTGGGCAAAATGAGGGCTGCACCTGGAATGCAGCCTCTCAGGTAGCTCTGAGGAACGGCCCTGAGGAGGGAGAGCGGAGGTCAGCGTCTGTGTGATTTTAGGGAAGGAGGATGCGTGCAACGGAGCGTACATTTTGGCGGAACGTGGCTGCCGGTCACGAGAAAGTTGCTGCTCGTCACGAGGAGCAGACGTCTCCATTAATGATTTTAGTGCTTTTCCAGGTATGAGAAGATGCAAGAAATTGGGCTCATAAAATCTCCTCCTGAAAAGCTCTAACTTTCTGCAGGCCTGTTCTGCCAGTTTTTCCAGAGCACAAATGCCTCATTTCTGATCTCTGCCCTGAACTCCTTTCAGGGGGTGTTAGAGGTCAGCGACTGCAGTCGCCAGTGACCTCATCCTTGTAGAGGCAGATGGCAAGTGCCAATTTGTAGTTGGCAGCCCTGAAGACAAGAACGAAATCAGTTTAATAATGAGATTCCGTGGGATGTCTTGGGTAAAGGAAAGAAAAGACGATTCAGCAAATGATACCAATCTAGACGTGGTGAGCTGAGGTGAGGAGTCGTGAAACCCACGTGGAAGAGAAGTGTATTGGCGGCCCCCGGCGCACAAGTGCAGTGCTGAATTCTGAGTGGCCAAGACCGGGAGGGTTTTCCATGTATAGTTGCATTTTTATTTCTGCTGCTACATGATTTATCCTACGATACAATCAAGGCACACAGAGTGACAAAACTCAGCACAACAAAGACCACGAGAGAAATATTTCACCTAGATTGCAGAGATATGGGGGGAAATTAAAATAGCTTTATTTGCATAATAATTTACATGTCTAATTCAATTACCTAAAAAAAAAAAAAATGCTAGATCATCTCCCACCCATAGCATCTCAGCATCAATTTTTGGAGCATGACCAAAAAAAACCAAAAACCAAAAAACAAAAAAAACACCCAGAGAAAATGATGAAAGTTTAATGGAGGATGGAAAGAAGAATAGATATTTTATCCTTCGGTAGGGAATATAAGACTGTATAAGACTCAGTGTTATACAGATGTTAGTAGGCCCCAAATTAATCTCCAGATTCTTTGTACCTAACAAAATCCTACGAATTTTTTAAGGCTTGTCTGTATTTGCCAGCACACACACACGTATTCACAACAGATATACACATAAAGAAAGTATGTAATAAAGCTGATATTTCATGTCAGTGGCTTAACAGTATTGGTAAATATGATCCTGATCCAAAAAAAAAAAATTTCTCTACCAAAAAAACCCCAAAACACCCAGGCTTATTCAAGTTGGAAATCTGATACCTGTAGGTTTTATTAGCTTTATTCAGAAAGCTAACAAATAACACTTCCACTTCTAGAATTTTCCCTCACGTGACCTGGAGAGACATACATATAATCAGTCATTTTTGTTGTCAAAGAAGTGAGCTTGTGACCTTGTGACCTCCTTCTTCTGTGAGAGGCACCTGCTTGTCCCTACTTTCCTGTCCTCTGTGCCTCTTGGAACCCTCTGTCCTTTCCCAGATGTCCCTGACCCCGAGTTTGTCTCTCTTCTCTCTGGTTGGGCTGGACGCCCCATTTCAGGTCTCTGCTTCTTGGCCTGTGGCCACCTCAGAGGCATGGCTGCCTACATGGGAGCTGCAGGAGAGAGAGCAGGTGACCCCATATCACCTTCTATTCACGGTGGGAAAAGTAACATCGATGGGCTGCTTAGATCAGGTGGTGCTGAGACCCTCCCATTCCTCCCTGGCACACAGTGGCGTGTTGACATTGGTTCCAGCTGACTGGTCCTCATCACATAACCACCGCCCCTCCGTTTAGCTAAAGGCGACACTGCTGGGCTACAGATGGTGTATGGACAGCCACGTGCTTGAACTACATGTTCTAAGACTTTCAGCTGATGTAATAGACTTCCTTCTCACTGGACAATAAAACACGTGACTCTAGAAGGAGAGAATGTTCTCTACCTCCTGTCCCTCTTTAATCTCTTGATGAAGCTGTCTCCTTTGTGACACCCCAAAGCTTTTATTTTACAGTCACTGTCAGTGCCTTGGCTTTTTTGGATGCATTATTACATGTATGGCCTGGGGGAAGGTGCCAGTCACCTTTGGGCTGTGGTGCCAAATAGACAGATGTGGTTCCTCTGCTCTCCTGCATTTTAGCAGCGCTATGACCAGCTCACACTTGAAAGGGCTCTCGTTTCTTTCATGCTGAGGAGTGAAAGTACTTTGATGGCTAATAACCAAGGAGCTCCTCATGAACAGCAACATGCGTGATCCTTTTATGTCCGCGTCTGCATTTCCGCTTTGTGCAGTGCCTTGTGCATGGATAGGGCTCAATAAATATTCACCACCATGAGCTAATCTAAGATGAAATTGCTCTCCCTAAAGCTCACGGTACGGTGACAATTTGGACTGTGAGAGAATGGCTGGCATCTGTCATCGTGCAGATAAGCATTCCTAATCAGGTTTAAATGCTGGAGGAATTTGCCTTCATTCCAACCTTCTATTAGGACTCATTCATAGGTTGGGAGAAGCTGAGAAGTCTTGTCAACACCGTATCAGTGGGGACAGATGAGTTCCTTCCGTTCTGAAATGTTATCCACAGCCACAGCAGGAATACACAGCCGCTGCTGTCCAGGAGCATTTGAAACCCAGGCTTCGAGCTACCCAATACTGCACTGATACCGTCGGAGTTTATTACCGAATTTCCATCCCCGCAGAACTGTCACCCCAGGCCAGTCATGCAACAGCAGCCCGTTTGTTGGATGAATGAGAACAAGTTCATTCATAGGAGGAGCTAAGTGCTTTATGCAAGGAGAACACAAATAGCTAATGCTTTCAATTAAGTTTAACTTTTGTAATGTGATGACTGAATATTCTGGCATATAGAAGTATTAAATTGTGTATTGTGACACTTAAGATTTAAAAAATGTATCTTCATTTAGTACCATTTCACATTAAATAAATGAAATAGGTGAGCTTATCAGTTTACATCTCTTTAAGTTTTCATCTGCTGAATTTCCTTGAATTCTTTCTACCAAAACCCTTCTCACTAAATTCATATTAACTCAGCTAACAAAAATATCACCTATAAATATTACTCAGCCATAAAAAGAAACGAAATTGAGTTATTTGTAGTGAGGTAGATGGACCTAGAGTTAGAGTCTGTCATCCAGAGTGAAGCAAGTCAGAAAGAGAAAAACAAATACCGTATGCTAACACATATACAGAATCTAAAAAAAAAATGGTTCTGAAGAACCTAGGGGCAGGACGGGAATAAAGACGCAGACCTCGTAGAGAATGGACTTGAGGGCACGGGGAGGGGGAAGGGTAAGCTGGGACGAAGTGAGAGAGTGTCATGGACATATATACACTACCAAATGTAAAATAGCTAGCTAGTGGGAAGCAGCCGCATAGCACAGGGAGATCAGCTCGGTGCTTTGTGACCACCTAGAGGGGTGGGATAGGGAGGGTGGGAGGGAGACGCAAGAGGGAGGGGATATGGGGATATATGTATCCGTATAGCTGATTCACTTTGTTATACAGCAGAAACTAATACAACATTGTAAAGCAATTATACTCCAATAAAGATGTTAAAAAAATCACCTATATTTCCTGCTGAGGAGATGTATCTATGTGTGTTACTAAAAATAGAGTCCATTTGCAAATGTTAATCCATACAAAGGTAAACACAGGGGCAGATGAAGGACTTAAGGAGAGGGGGAAGAGGCTGAGAATGTGAGCAAGTTGTGTTTCAAAATGGTACCAATAAACAAAAAGAAAGATCAGAAGAAATAGCAACATTCTGAAATAGTGTTCAGAGGTGCTTTAGTTGCCACAGTCCTGGAGGGATTCCACAGGCAATGAAGTAACTCAATAGAGAAGGGCCCCAGGTCACTCACAGCTTTTGAATGCCCCACAGGATAAAGTTGTATATGATTCTCCAAGGCCAAAAGCTAACTTTGTTATACATAGAAACCCAAGACATTCTCTGTATGGTTCTAACATATATTGAGTACTGGAGGAATGCAACCTGCAGGTCACTGGAAGAAATATTTTACTTTGGTTCGTTGAGAATACCACTGAGAGTTCACTGCTTGAGAAAATCTCGTCATTTTTGAAAATCCCCCTTGCTCTCTGAGTTGTGGGTAGATAATCATGTATCAGGCTGCTCGTGATATTATATATTTTCGGTAGATTTACAACTAGGCACCAACATACTTATCGGTTTTCAAAATGTCAGTTTTTTTTCAAAAGTATCATTATTCATTTGAACAGTGTCTTACGTCGCCTATATCTAAGTTGTTCTTTAGAAATAGGAGCAACCCTGTAACATCCTGGTTCTGCATTCTGTTGTCGTCGTGCCCAAGTATTTATATATTTAAAAACAGAATTATAAAAAATTATAGTGTCTTTGTTTCTGCTTTGCATTGCAATGGGCATTGTTTCCTATAATATTTATAATAATATATGTAGGTAGACCATGGTACCTATGAATTTTATTTCAGGAGAGTTAAAAAGGTACGATGAAATATTTCTGGTACAGAGGGGGGATGGTCCAGAGAAAAGAACCACTGATGTAAAGGATGCAGGACATGGGAGGAACGGTAATCATTAGTGGAGCTCTAGAAAATCGCGGAGGTCTAGGCTTTAAAAAAAATCCATATAATTATGGAAAGGGGGCCAAGCAGATTCCAGGGAAGCATGGGAATGGAGTCACTCTGACGTGCACTGTTAGCAAAATGCTGAACGTAAAGTAAAAGTAAATATATAATGTATTTTCTAAATCTAAATAAAAGTCACCTATTAATTACAAAGCTGTGTCCTATAGAGTAGACAAAGATGACTAAGACAGTTCCTACTTAGGAGGAATTCACATCCTAGTTTGAGTGAAAATACGTAAACACTGATGTAGGAGAAGACAGTTGGTTCAAATGTTTAAAAATGGAATTCAAGTTTGTAAGAAATATGACTGGTAACGTTGCTAAATGGGCTAATTCTTGAAGGGTTAGGATAACCTTTTAAATTTTCTAAAAAACTTATGATTTAGTTTATATATAGTTGTATATACTTACAATTATTATGTATCATTATAATAGAAAATGATTCTTTTCCTCCACTACTTAAAAGATTAAAAATCCTTCACCTTGAGGAGATGAGACACTCATCTGTGGCATTTTATATTTTTAATTAAATTCACTAAATCATTGAGGATTAAAGTCAGTGTTTGATATGATGTGAAACTCTGAATCTTTTATTTTACCCAGATTGCTAGCCAGTTGTCCTGATACCATTTACTGCACAATTCTTTCTCTCTTAATAGGATGCTTCTGGTCATTAATCCTCCTCTCCCCTCTCCCCCCATGGAGTTATGTTTAATATATTTTTCCAGTTTCAACTCAGGAACATTATACTAATGAAAGTCTGACTAAAGTCCTAACAATAGAATATGCACGGGCTTATTTCCATGATCTCTCACTCACTGGTTATTCCTTATTTCTATTAATGCTTATTGAATTTGATAGATGAGAAATATCTCATTATTTTGGTTAATAATATTGAGATTAAATTATCTTCAATAGCTACTGGCACCTTTTTTGGCATACAAAGTTTTACAACACTTTCCTAGTGGCTTTTGAATATTCTTTGCTTATTGAAGGTATTTTAACATCTGTCTTAGTCAGCTTGGGCTGCCATAACAAAATACCATAGGCTGGGGGGGTCTAAACAGCAGAAATTTATTTCTCACAGCTCTGGAGACTGGAAGTCCCAGATCAAGGCGCTGGCATGGTCAGGTTCTTGGTGGGAGCTCTCTTCCTGACTTTCGGATGGTCAGCTTGTCCTTATGGCATCACACGGGGGAGAGAGGGCACTGATGTGTCTTCTTAGAGGGACACAACCTCACAATGGAGGCTCCGCTCTTATGATCCAGTCATCTCCCAGAGGCCCCGCCTCCTACTACATCACACTGGATGTTGGGACTTCAACATATGAATTTTCGGGAGGCCGCAAACATTCAGTCCATACAAAATCTTTTCCACCACATAGATTGCACATTTTTTCCCTAGATGTTTAAAGAGTAGATTTTCTTTTTCCATGTTTTTGTTAAAATGCAAACAATTAAATTCATATGTAGTGAAAATTTTAACTTATTTTGTTTTCTGTTTGTAAAGATCATAGTGTATTGCAATATCAGATAAATATTCACTCATATTTTCATCTAGTTCTCAAAAACTTTTATATTTAATTTCTCAACCATCGCAAAAGGAATTTGTTGTGCCCACGAGCTCAAATTTTATTGTTCGAAAAGGTATCAGTGAATAATATAGTCTTCCTTATTATCTTGAATGGAATGCTTAAACTTGGATCCTCCATAACAAGATTAGCTATTTGTACTATTGATATTGAAACTATCCCTATGAATTTGCTTAAATAAAAACATTATTATCATTGTTGCATCTGGATAGTACCCTTAACGTATGATGGTGCATATCGTAGTTACTTTTTTTGTTGTTGTTGTTAAAAATTTCAAGGGTATTTTCAAACATTTATTTTTCCCAGTTACTTTTTGGTTATAATTTATAATTTTATATGTTCATCACATTCTCGAGATTTTTTTCATGGTAATTTATTCTATCATTATTATTTTATTGTTATCATTAGTTTTACCTTTATTTGCCTGTTAGGTAAAGTAGGAAATTATGTATCTGTATATTTTCTTATCTGTGAGCTTTATTTTTTTTATTTTTTATGTTTTTAACATCTTTATTGGAGTATAATTGCTTTACAATGGTGTGTTAGTTTCTGCTGTATAACAAAGTGAATCAGCTATACATATATGTACATCCCCATATCTCCTCCCTCTTGCGTCTCCCTCCCACCCTCCCTATCCCACCCCTCTAGGTGGTCACAAAGCACCGAGCTGATCTCCCTGTGCTATGCGGCTGCTTCCCACTAGCTATCGATTTTACATTTGGTAGTGTATATATGTCCATGCCACTCTCTCACTTCGTCTGTGACTTTTCAGTAGGTGAACTTTGGAGTCTCTAAGCTTATGTGTGCAATCTGAATTCTGTCTTTTTGCATATATTATTTTGATTATTATAGTTTCTTGTGTGTGTGTTCATGTTCCCATTCCCCTGCATATACTCTTTTGTTGTTGTTGTTCTTTCCCTAGAATTCTAGAATGCATGTGATTCTTTTGGTCTTTCTACTGAAGGTTACCCTTATATTTTAAAGAATACACTTTAATCCCCTTGTCTTCAGTTGTCACCAGGATTAATAAAATTTTACTTTTCAGTGCTCTTGTGTTTCCTCAGGCTTCCCAGTTGTTATCATTTGCTTCTTGTAGAATTTTGCATCTGGAGTCTCTTTAAATGATCTTTTACATTGATTTTCAAGCATTATTTGTACATTTTTATTAAGTGTTTCGACCATATAAATAGCATGTGTGTTGAGTTTTTTCTGTTACAAGCTTTTTGACTTTGCCACAACTATTTCCATGTCAACTGTTATATTCTTGACTTCAGGTTTATTTATACGAGGGAGGTTAGTGTAATTTACTTCTCACGGGTAGTATACTCTCAGTCCCCCACATGTCCTAAAATGATCTTTCATTGTTCCCGTTCCCTGAATGACGAGTGAGATGGGCAGAAAATTCTCGGATCATGAGCTGTTTCCTCAAGAGCTGATTAACTTGGGTCTGATGTCTTTGGTACTTAACGTGGTGGGGGAGAGTTTTGAGCCAGTCTCACTTTGTTCTTCTGATGCACTTTAAAAAGAACTTTTATTTTTTAAATTGCAGTGAGGTCTGCCACCTTTAGAACACACACGTTTTGTTGGCTTGGGTGTGGGTGTGGGTCTCACACTCATTTTGTTCTGCAGGAAATGAGCCCTTACGATCTCCACACCATTCTGAATTCCAACTTAGGAAAATCCCAAAGTCCCACCCCAGCCTTCTCTTCTCTGTGTATTTCCTCTTTCTGGAGACATTTTATATACTTGCCATATGCTCTCTATCCTGAGAGTGTGCCTAAAGTTGGTCCTCTCTCTCAGTAACTCATTTCTTTGCCTTGCTAATTCCACTTTGTATTTGGGTGTCACAAGCCCTGATGCTGTAGAAAGAGTAGGCAATGGGAGGGGATTGGAACAGCACACCAGGCCCTCACAGCCTGCTTCCTCACAGTATTTCTACCTAGCGGAATAATTGCAGTTGACTCTGAACTACGGATAAAACAGTGGGTCAGCAAGGTCCTTTGATTTATGACTTGTGTGCAGGAATTCTCAGAATTTGAATTAAGCTGAAGACCAGCCAGCTAACTCTCCAAAATACCAGCTCCTGAGCAAAAAAAATTAGATTGGATGTAAATAGTCAGTTAATTCCTGTTTTTACATATAACTTCTCAAGTGACCTGAGGAGTGTAATTGGTTTCCCCCTTGAAGCAGATGCAGTGTCTTCAAGTGGAGATACTAGACAAGACAACACTCCTCCTGTTAAACAAAGAGACTTCTGGCTGACCCTCAAATTCTGAGGCAGTTGACAGTCAACTGAAATATTCTGTTTCAATCATGTGAAATTCTGCAAATTAATAATGCATGGGGCAGTGTGGTAAACTAGAAGCAGACTTTGTAATTCTATCCACAGAGGCTAAACTCTGTCCTTAATAAGGATGAGTGGTTCTCTGCCAACTAAGTTAGGATATTATGTTGCATGCGTGAAATACATTTCTTACCTCAAACACAGAAGAATATGCACATGGTTATCTGTATTAAGATAGTTTTCCTCCTCCATTCAAAAAATAGTGCACGGGCATAGATCTTTAGGGAATATATTTTCTAGATGTACCCACTTATTAGATTATCCATGGTCTCCACGTAGCTTGATTTGGCTTTAGGTAGCTACTTACTGTTTTTTCTTGCTTACCTCCATTATGTTTATCGTGAGTGGAGGTTCTTCTTGTGTCTTCTGAGGACAGGCGTGGTCAGATAGCTTTTGGTGGTAGTGAGAGAGATTGTCTTTCTTTTGCTCAAAGGTATTTCAGTGGGAAGTGAGAAATCGCAGGAGTCCCCTTTCCAGGCCTGGCTGCATTTTCTCATAGCTCTGTGATTCGGGCCACGTTTGTTTCTCAACCTTGTTTCTGCGAGTGTGATTAGGAAGTAGCAATGTCTGCATCATACGGCCATGAGCAGTGGCTCTAGTGCTTGTGAGCGCTCGGTGACTAGTAACTGCCATTAGTATTTGCAGGGTAGGAAAAAGGTGTGTCAGAGACCAGAAGGCAACTGATGTCTTGTGCAGGAGCTCCCCGGCAGGTGGCTTCAGTAAACAGCTATCGAATGAACGCCATGTGGATGCCGAGGGGACTCGTTACTAAGCAAACATGGCAACACATGGCGAGTCATGGTCCTGGCCGGACCGGATCTGCCCGCTTCCCCTCTGGCCATCACCCGCCTCTCCTGTGGGTCTTGCAGCTTCTCGCCCATAAAGATCAACTTCAAATGTGCAGGCTTCTGTCCATGAAAGTCAGTTATGCGGTGACCTAAATGGGAAGGAAATCCAAAAAAGAGGGGATATATGTATACGTATCGCCGATTCACTTTGCTATACAGTAGAAACTAACACAACATTGTAAAGCAACTATACTCCAATGAAAAATAAATAAATAAAAATAAAAAAAGGTCAGTTACCCTGGATGATTCCTCCTCTCCACCACTTCTTTTCCTCTGGAGTTTTCTCAACCACATCTTGAATCTCTGGCCCCAAATTTCCTGCCTTGTTTGTACCTGCGTTGGGTCTTCAGGTTTGAAATGTTTACAGGGCAGTGTCTGTATTCTAATTTGGGTTTTCCCCTAGGGTTCTTGACTGGGTTTAACACCTGTGGTTCTCCATGATCTGAAACACGATAGTCATTCCATTGAAATGTCTGAGATGAATGTGTTTCAGGGGAACAATACTTCCAAGTTACAGACCTTGAAGTTTGATATATAGGTTCTGATATTTAATGCAAGAATGGTAGTATTATAAGAAATAAATGAATTTAAAAAGTAGCTATGGGTTGGGACTTCCCTGGTGGTCCAGTGGTTAAGACTCCGAGCTTCCAGTGCAGGGGGTGAGGATTTGATCCCTGGTCAGGGAACTAAGATCCCGCGTGTCGCGCACTGCGGCCAAAAAATTAAAAATTAAAAAAAAATAAAAGTAGCTATGGGTTAAAGACCTATTATTTCATACAACTTTTAGAAATCAAGTAGAGGTAACGTAATTCATCATTTTGGATCTAGTAAAAAGAGCTGAGGTTGCCTGAAAATGGGAAAGTTAATACATTTAAAAAAATTCTACTTATTGACAAATATATAATGAATTCACTTGTTTTACCCCTAAATCAGAATTTGCCACACGTGTGTTTTTCTTAAAAACCATCAGGAGGGAACCGTCTTGCGGGGATAACAAGATGCAGGAGAGTATTGCCTACCGGGAAGGCTTAGCTGCTCTGTGGAGGGAGGGTAGCACAGGCTCTCGCGCGCAGGACTTTTTCTCAAGGTTCACATTCCACAGCTCTTTGGAAAGTGCACACCACTGTCTCCCCCTCATTTTCCTGTGTCGTCTTTTCAGAGTTCTCTCTCTGCCTCTACCTCTATAGCAACTCCAGCTCCCTACCACATGACCTTTGGCTCATGAAATGTATGGTATTTTCAAACGTGAGAAACTTTTTTAACCTCCCTTGAGATCTGCATCACTCTGATTGTAGACTGAATATTGCGAGGCCGTGGCGTCACTGCACTCAAAGTCCAGGAGATCATGTTGCCCATTACTCTGTGCACGCCAGAGAATAGTTTGCAATAATCATAAAAACATGGTTTTTGAAAGTATGATCAAAAATAATATCCTTTTAGGACACCTCTACAGTATTTCTTCAGATCATTCCCTGTTCCCCTTTGAGTCCCTTGGAATCTCCTTCTGCATCTACAAAGTGGGAATCTCCCCACTTTGTGGGTAAACCAGGGGGACCAAACGATGCTAAGCCCCTTCCGCCAAAGGGGGTGAGTTTGACAAGAGCCTAGGTCCGCGGTTCTTAGCTTCCACACTATGGACAGTCGGAGCTGGGTCGTTCTCTGTGGGGGGCCGTCCTGGGCACTGGAGGACGCTCAGCAGCGTCCCTGACCTCCGCCCACTAGAAGATAGTGGCGCCCGTGCCCCAGTTGTGGCAACCAAAAATGTCTCCAGGTGTTGCCTGGTGTCCCGGGGGACAAAATAACCCCCAGTGGAGAATCACTGAGCTGAATTAATGTCTTCCTCATACCAAGGCTTGTCACTAGCCCCTTACTGTAGGACACTTGGCAACGTAGAACACTGTCTAGAAGCTACGGAGAGACCCATCTCTCTAACATAACTTTTATTGCTCAAAGATCCCTCCCGGTGTTGCTCCAGATAGCTGTCTGGACTGTTTGAACTCTACCTGACTGGGCACTCAAAATTAATGTGCCTCAGGATTTTGTGGTCAAAACAAGGTGTGCAACAATCATTAATGTAAAGCTATTTGAACGTGAATAATACGTGTTTCATACACACACACATACACACATCCATTTAAAAATCAGCTTAATCAGATAAAACAGTTGGGCTCTGAAAAATATTTTAAAGCAGATAATTGTACCAGAAATATAGCTATCCTTGGCATTAAAAATATATATAGTAAAAAATAATCAAGGGTATTTTTCCTGTAAGGCAATATTTCTTCTTTCAAACTCCTTAGCAAATCCAGTGTCTTTGAATACTAAGTATTTTTATTATGCAGAAGTAAAGTTTACTTATTTCCCAAGTTATTTCTACTGACTAGGAACGTGTATTCTCACCAACGTGTTAGCAAAATACTTCTGATTATTCTAAAGTCCTTTAAAGTTCCCATTGGTTGAAAGAAATTTAATCCAAGTATAATACTTTGTTTTTTATTTTGAAATAATCTTTATTTTTTTTAGTTATTTCTGAGATATACATTTTAAAGTAATAACTAGAATTATGACTTATAACATTATACCAGAACATATAAGATTTTTAGAAATTTCATGTAATGTCTGAAACATTTATATTAACATATTTCCATACAAATAACCCAAAGAAAGTTTAGTATTAGTTGTTTTTTGTTTGTTTGTTTGTTTTTTTATACTGCAGGTTCTTATTACTCATCAATTTTATACACATCAGTGTATACATGTCAATCCCAATCGCCCAATTCAGCACACCACCATCCCCACCCCACCGTGGTTTTCTCCCCTTTGTGTCCATACGTTTGTTCTCTACATCTGTGTCTCAACTTCCGGCCTGCAAACTGGTTCATCTGTACCATTTTTCTAGGTTCCACGTACATGCTTTAATATACGATATTTGTTTTTCTCTTTCTGGCTTACTTCACTCTGTATGACAGTCTCTAGGTCCATCCACGTCTCAACAAATGACCCAGTTTCATTCCTCTTTATGGCTGAGTAATATTCCATTGTATATATGTAGCACATCTTCTTTATCCATTCATCTGTCGATGGGCATTTAGGTTGCTTCCATGACCTGGCTATTGTAAATAGTGCTGCAGTGAACATTGGGGTGCATGTGTCTTTTTGAATTATAGTTTTCTCTGGGTATATGCCCAGTAGTGGGATTGCTGGATCATATGGTAATTCTATTTTTAGTTTTTTAAGGTACCTCCATACTGTTCTCCATAGTGGCTGTATCAATTTACATTCCCACCAACAGTGCAAGAGGGTTCCCTTTTCTCCACACCCTCTCCAGCATTTGTTGTTTGTGGATTTTCTGATGATGCCCATTCTAACTGGTGTGAGGTGATACCTCATTGTAGTTTTGATTTGCATTTCTCTAATAATTAGTGATGGTGAGCAGCTTTTCATGTGCTTCTTGGCCATCTGTATGTCTTCTCTGGAGAAATGTCTATTTAGGTCTCCTGCCCATTTTTGGATTGGGTTGTTTGTTTCTTTAATATTGAGCTGCATGAGCTGTTTATATATTTTGGTAATTAATCCTTTGTCTGTTGATTTGTTTGCAAATATTTTCTCCCATTCTGAGGGTTGTCTTTTTGTCTTGTTTATGGTTTCCTTTTCTGTGCAAAAGCTTTGAAGTTTCATTAGGTCCCATGTGTTTATTTTTGTTTTTATTTCCATTACTCTAGGAGGTGGATCAAAAAAGATCTTGCTGTGATTTATGTCAAAGAGTGTTCGTCCTATGTTTTCCTCTAAGTTTTATAGTGTCCGGTCTTACATTTAGGTCTCTAATCCATTTTGAGTTTATTTTTGTGTATGGTGTTAGGGAGTGTTCTAATTTCACTCTTTTACATG
This sequence comes from Balaenoptera physalus, assembly GCF_965194825.1. Lineage (NCBI taxonomy): Eukaryota > Metazoa > Chordata > Mammalia > Artiodactyla > Balaenopteridae > Balaenoptera > Balaenoptera physalus. The sequence continues at coordinate 5,606,271 of NC_138903.1, forward strand.
TAGCTGTCCAGTTTTCCCAGCACCACTTATAGAAGAGACTGTTTTTTCTCCATTGTATGTCCTTGCCTCCTTTGTCATAGATTAGTTGACCATAGGTGCGTGGGTTTATCTCTGGGCTTTCTATCTTGTTCCATTGATCTATGTTTCTGTTTTTGTGCCAGTACCATATTGTCTTGAACACTGTATCTTTGTAGTATAGTCTGAACTCAGGGAGTCTGATTCCTCCAGCTCCGTTTTTTTCCCTCAACACTGCTTTGGCTATTCAGGGTCTTTTGTGTCTCCATACAAATTTTAAGACTTTTTGTTCTAGTTCCGTAAAAAATGCCATTGGTAATTTGATAGGGATTGCATTGAATCTGTTGATTGCTTTGGGTAGTATAGTCATTTTCACAATATTGATATTTCCAATCCAAGAACATGGTATATCTCTCCATCTGTTGGTATCATCTTTAATTTCTTTCATCAGTGTCTTATAGTTTTCTGCATACAGGTCTTTTGTCTCCCTAGGTAGGTTTATTCCTAGGTATTTTATTCTTTTTGTTGCAATGGTAAATGGGAGTGTTTCCATAATTTCTCTTTCAGATTTTTCATCATTAGTGTATAGGAATGCAAGAGATTTCTGTGCATTAATTTTGTGTCCTGCAAATTTACCAAATTCATTGATTAGCTCTAGTAGTTTTCTGATGGCATTTTTAGGATTCTCTATGTATAGTATCATGTCATCTTCAAACAGTGACAGTTTTACTTCTTCCTCTCCAATTTGTATTCCTTTTATTTCTTTTTCTTCTCTGATTGCTGTGGCTAGGACTTCCAAAACTATGTTGAATAATAGTGGTGAGAGTGGACATCCTTGTCTCGTTCCTGATCTTAGAGGAAATGCTTTCAGTTTTTCACCATTGAGAATGATGTTTGCTGTGGGTTTGTCGTATATGGCCTTTATTATGTTGAGGTAGGTTCCCTCTATGCCCACTTTCCGGAGAGTTTTTATCATAAATGGGTGTTGAATTTTGTCAAAAGCTTTTTCTGCATCTATTGAGATGATCATATGGTTTTTATTCTTCAATTTGTTAATATGGTGTATCACATTGATTGATTTGCATATATTGAAGAATCCTTGCATCCCTGGGATAAATCCCACTTGATCATGGTGTATGATCCTTTTAATGTGTTGTTGGATTCTGTTTGCTAGTATTTTGTTGAGGGTTCTTGCATCTATATTCATCAGTGATACTGGTCTGTAATTTTCTTTTTTTGTAGTATCTTTGTCTGGTTTTGGTATCAGGGTGCTGGTGGCCTCATAGAATGAGTTTGGGAGTGTTCCTTCCTCTGCAATTTTTGGAAGAGTTTGAGAAGGATGGATGTTAGCTCTTCTCTAAATGTTTGATAGAATTCACCTGTGAATCCATCTGGTCCTGGACTTTTGTTTGTTGGAAGATTTTTAATCACAGTTTCAATTTCATTACTTGTGATTGGTCTGTTCATATTTTCTGTTTCTTCCTGGTTCAGTCTTGGAAGGTTATACCTTTCTAAGAATTTGTCCATTTCTTCCACGTTGTCCATTTTATTGGCATAGAGTTGCTTGTAGTAGTCTCTTAGGATGCTTTGTATTTCTCCGGTGTCTGTTGTAACTTCTCCTTTTTCATTTCTAATTTTATTGATTTGAGTCCTCTCCCTCTTTTTCTTGATGAGTCTGGCTAATGGCTTATCAATTTTGTTTATCTTCTCAAAGAACCAGCTTTTAGTTTTATTGATCTTTGCTGTTGTTTTCTTTGTTTCTATTTCATTTATTTCTGCTCTGATCTTTATGATTTCTTTCCTTCTGCTAACTTTGGGTTTTGTTTGTTCTTCTTTCTCTAGTTCCTGTAGGTGTAAGGTCAGATTGTTTACTTGAGATTTTTCTTGTTTCTTGAGGTAGGTTTGTATAGCTATAAACTTCCCTCTTAGAACTGCTTTTGCTGCATCCCATAGGTTTTGGATCGTCGTGTTTTCATTGTCATTTGTCTCTAGGTATTTTTTGATTTCCTCTTTGATTTCTTCAGTGATCTCTTGGTTGTTTAGTAACGTATTGTTTAGCCTCCATGTGTTTGTGTTTTTTACGTTTTTTCCCCTGTAATTCATTTCTAATCTCATAGCGTTGTGGTCAGAAAAGATGCTTGATATGATTTCAATTTTCTTAAATATACTGAGGCTTGATTTGTGACCCAAGATGTGATCTCTCCTGGAGAATGTCCCATGTGCACTTGAGAAGAAAGTGTAATCTGCTGTTTTTGGATGGAATGTCCTATAAATATCAGTTAAATCTATTTGGTCTATTGTGTCATTTAAAGCTTCTGTTTCCTTATTTATTTTCATTTTGGATGATCTGTCCATTGGTGTAAGTGAGGTGTTAATGTCCCCCACTATTATTGTGTTACTGTCGATTTCCTCTTTTATAGCTGTTAGCAGTTGCCTTATGTATCGAGGTGCTCCTATGTTGGGTGCATATATGTTTATAATTGTTATATCTTCTTCTTGGATTGCTCCCTTGATCATTATGTAGTGTCCTTCCTTGTCTCTTGTAACATTCTTTATTTTAAAGTCTATTCTATCTGAAATGAGTATAGCTACTCCAGCTTTCTTTTGATTTCCATTTGCATGGAATATCTTTTTCCATTCCCTCACTTTCAGTCTGTATGTGTCCCTAGGTCTAAAGTGGATCTCTTGTAGACAGCATATAGATGGGTCTTGTTTTCGTATCCATTCAGCAAGCCTGTGTCTTTTGGTTGGAGCATTTAATCCATTCACGTTTAAGGTAATTATCGATATGTATGTTCCTATGACCATTTTCTTAATTGTCTTGGGTTTTTTTTTTTTTTTTTTTTTTTTTTTTTTTTTTTTTTTAAGATTTATTTATTGATTGATTGATTGCTATGTTGGGTCTTCGTTTCTGTGCTAGGGCTTTCTCTAGTTGCGGCAAGCGGGGGCCACTCTTCATTGCGGTGCGCGGGCCTCTCACTATCGTGGCCTCTCTCGTTGCGGAGCACAGGCTCCAGACGCGCAGGCTCAGTAGTTGTGGCTCACGGGCCCAGTTGCTCCGCGGCATGTGGGATCTTCCCAGACCAGGGCGCGAACCCGTGTCCCCTGCATTAGCAGGCAGATTCTCAACCACTGCACCACCAGGGAAGCCCCCTTGGGTTTGTTTTTGTAGATCCTTTTCTTCTGTTGTGTTTCCCACTTAGAGAAGTTCCTTTAGCATTTGTTGTAGAGCTGGTTTGGTGGTGCTGAATTCTCTTAGCTTTTGCTTGTCTGTAAAGCTTTTGATTTCTCCATCGAATCTGAATGCGATCCTTGCCAGGTAGAGTAATCTTGGTTGTAAGTTCTTCCCTTTCATCACTTTAAGTATATCATGCTACTCCCTTCCGGCTTGTAGAGTTTCTGCCGAGAAATCAACTGTTAACCTTATGGGAGTTCCCTTGTATGTTATTTGTCGTTTTTCCCTCGCTGCTTTCAATAATTTTTCTTTGTCTTTAATTTTTGCCAATTTGATTACTATGTGTCTCGGCATGTTTCTCCTTGGGTTTATCCTGTATGGGACTCGCTGCACTTCCTGGACTTGGGTGGCTATTTCCCTTCCCATGTTAGGGAAGTTTTCGACGATAATCTCTTCAAATATTTTCTCTGGTCCATTTTCTCTCTCTTCTCTTTCTGGGACCCCTATAATGTGACTGTTGTTGTGTTTAATGTTGTCCCAGAGGTCTGTTAGGCTGTCTTCATTTCTTTTCATTGTTTTTTCTTTATTCTGTTTCACAGCAGTGAATTCCATCATTCTGTCTTCCAGGTCACTTATCCGTTCTTCTGCCTCAGTTATTCTGCTATTGATTCCTTCTAGTGTAGTTTTCATTTCAGTTATTGTATTGTTCATCTCTGTTCTTTAATTCTTCTAGGTCTTTGTGAAACATTTCTTGCATCTTCTCGATCTTTGCCTCCATTGTTTTCCCGAGGTCCTGGATCATCTTCACTATCATTCTGAATTCTTTTTCTGGAAGGTTGCCTATCTCCATTTCATTCAGTTGTTTTTCTGGGGTTTTATCTTGTTCCTTCATCTGGTACATAGCCCTCTGCCTTTTCATCTTGTCTATCTTTCTGTGAATGTGGTTTTTGTTCCACAGGCTGCAGGATTGTAGTTCTTCTTGCTTCTGCTGTCTGCCCTCTGGTGGATGAGGCTATCTAAGAGGCTTGTGTAAGTTTCCTGACAGGAGGGACTGGTGGTGGGTAGAGCTGACTGAAATAATCTTTTTAAAAAAATATTCATTTATTTATTTGTTTGTTTGTTTATTTTTGGCTGTGTTGGGTCTTTGTTCTTTGTTGCTGTGTGCGGGCTTTCTCCAGTTGTGGCGAGCGGGGGCTACTCTTCGTTGTGGTGCACGGGCTTCTCATTGCAGTGGCTTCTCTTTGTTGCGGAGCGTGGGCTCTAGGCGCGTGGGCTTCAGTAGTTGTGGCTCGAGGGCTCTAGAGCGCAGGCTCAGTAGTTGTGGTGCAAGGGCTTAGTTGCTTCATGGCATGTGGGAGCCTCCTGGATCGGGGCTCGAACCTGTGTCCCCTGCATTGGCAGGTAGATTCTTAACCACTGTGCCACTAGGGAGGTCCCTGAAATAATCTTAAACTTAAGCACAGTTGCAAAAAAAATTCCAGGAATTTTAATTTTTCCTAAGCCATTTGAAGCCAGCTGTTGACATGATACTTATGTGTGTGTTTCCTACAAAGTAGGACATTCTCCTACAAAACCACAATACAACCATCAAAATCAGGAAATTAATGTTGGCACGTGACAACCACAGACCCTACTCAAGTTTTGCCAGTTGTCCTAATAGTGATCTTTATAGCAAAAAGATTCAGTACAGAATCGTGCATTGCATTTAGTTTTTCTGTTTCTGTGGTCTCTTTCAACCTGATATAGGTTCCCTCAGCCTTTTTTTTACCTTTTGTGACTTTGATATTTTTGAAGGTTACACGTCAACGTATTTTGTCCGCTGGGTCTCACTTGGAGTTTGTCTTGTCTTTGCTCATGATTAGATTTGGGTTGTGTATCTTTAGCAGGACCAACATCAGTGTGATTCTGCACTCTCCTTGAGTCCCCTTAGTGCTAGGTTCGTCCCATGACTTGTGATTTTTAAATGCGATCACTTGATTAAGGAGGACACTTACAGGTTTTTCTGTTGTAACCAATAAGTGTTCTGTGCAGAGGTGCTTTGAGGGTATGAATACATTCTGTTCTTCATCAAATTTGCAACCACTAGTTTTATCATCCATTGATATTTCTTGAATGATGCTTGCCAAAGAATGATGTCCTAATTCCATCATTTCTTCTGCTTTCCTTGGTTAACATTGTACTGTATGGGAGAGGTTTCTCCTTTCCATATTTAATGATCTCAATATGGACTCAGATTCCTTTTTTTTTTTAACATCTTTATTGGACTATAATTGCTTTACATTGTTGTGTTAGTTTCTGCTGTATAACAGAGTGAATCAGCTATACCTATACTTAGATCCCCATATCCCCTCCCTCTTGCGTCTCCCTCCCACCCTCCCTATCCCATCCTCTAGGTAGACACAAAGCGCCGACCTGATCTCCCTGTGCTGTGCCACTGCTTCCCACTAGCTATCAGATTCCTATTTTATTTGGAGGATTATAATTTCTTTTTGTCATTTTTTATGTAGTGCTTATTTTCCACTAAATCCAGCAATGTATTCATCCGTTCTTTCACGCATTAACTCTTTTTTTAGGTAGTGCCTTTCTTAGATTTTTTTCTCTTACTTTTTAGTCTGTACTCATCTCTACATATTGTAATGGTATGCCCTGCAAGATTAATGCAATGAATCTCTTTAAATTCTGTCAGCCTCTCTTGTTTTAATGTGGGTGCTTAAATGATACACGTTCCACCTGGGTTCTCCTGGAGCAGTATGGTGCCACCTTTGCAACTGTCTCATGAGCTCGTGATCCACAGTTCCAGCATCTCAAGAAAGTCCCAAGACGAGAAGGAATCACATGCCAGTTCTCACCTTGCCGTGTCCTGATTTCTCCTGCCCTTTTGCCCTCAGACCACTTAAGCAACAGCACGGTCACTGCCAAGGGGAATCCAGCATTGTCTGCAGTCACACACTCACCTACCCAGGCTGACCTAGGGCTCTGTCCATTGTTACGTCAGCCATGAGCTTGGTGATGGCTGCCGGGCTGGTGACTTAGCAAATGAGTGTTGGTGCATGACGAGCACACACCCCACTCTTCTCCCCCGTACCAAGTGTTTCTGCAGCCCCAACAGGATTCATTTCAGTTCTCCTCTCTCCCCCCTCTTTCCTTCAGACCATGTCCTGGGCATGCTTCCTTCAGTTTCTTCACGTCATCCTTCCCTTTCCACCCCAGACTTAAGGCTGAGGGGCTCACGGGAGGTCTTCGGTCTGGTTTCTAGTCATTAAAGTACTACCGAGGCTCACTTTTGTTGACTGCTCAATGAAAGGTGAAAATATACACACGTGTAGTGGGTAACCCACTTCTTAACGTTTTGTTTGACTTGAGAGACATTTTAACGACCACTGGAATACTTATCTGTTAGTGGTTCTAAACCGGAGGTGTTTTTTGTTCCCCAGCACCAAGGGGGCACGCTTGTAGCATCTAGTAGCTTGAGGACACGGTGATGCTGCTAAACGGTTCCTCCCAGCAAAAAAAGTACCCCAACTGTTAATAGTTCCAAGTTCCAGAAACCCTGTTCAGTATAAATAGTGTTGTCTTGAGATAATTTTACATTTACAGTTCTTTCCGTGTTTCCTGAAGCCTTTCAAAAATTGATTTTCTTAATTCATTACTTACTATGCTTTCTATATTCAAATTGTTCCAGACTTATTTCAACCTTCTCTATCTCATTGTTTATTTTCTCTTCTCTGACATTCACCCTTTGCCCCCGGATTCAAGTTGGAGAAAGTGTGGTAAAGTTTCATAACTTACTTCGAGTCGCTGACCATTAAGATGGAGGCCTGAGCCTACTTGCTATCAACTTAGGTTGTAGAAATAGCTCTCCTACTGACACTAGCTGTATTTATTTTATTTAGGTATGTTGGGATGTATAAATATTACGCAGTTGATATGTGTCATAGGGCAATTTTCTTTCACTTAAAAAAAAAATACAACTGGAAGTTGGTGTCTCAGCTTTCCGTATTCTCCACTTTGTGGACAGTTGAACTTCATCATGGAATACGAAGAGCTGTCCTCTGGAGAAAAGATTAGCTACGTCCAAGCTAGGAGAGAACGGAAGTCTCTGCGTGGAGTGTTTTCATGCTGCTTTTACAAGCCACATCAGTGCATTCTGTGTCGAGCTGAATCGTACTGTAAAGGCACTTTAGGGCTTCTCTTGTTATTCTAAGAGGACACTATTACTTATTGTTTTCTACTTAATTGTGAAGACCTTGTATGCTTTTGGGCAGTGTTCTACCCGTGAACACTGGGCTGGGCTGTTTTCCAAAATGATCATATGGTCATTGCTAACTATAGGAACTCAGGGACTTTACAAAATAAACCCAGACACCTGGATTTGAGGGAAGAAAAGCTGATTAGAAATAGATCCACATTTAGATCTGAGCACAGTTGTCAAAATCCATGGATTTGGGCTGATTTATATAGCACACTCTTACAGAACGGCAATTTCCTGTTTTCTGGCTTCCAGCAGTGCACCAATTAAGAATTTGTAACTTACCCCTAGGCAGCAGAGATCCTTACCTAAACTCTTAGATTCAGGAACTTTGTCTCCTATTCTTGTTTAAACAGATACCATGAATTGGTCTTGAAGATATAAAGAAATCTACAGTTCCTTCCTTTAGACATTTAGAACAGTAATCAGTGTAAAATATTTGTCAGTTGTATCTGACTTTGCCAATTTTGAGCAACTCAGCAGCTCTCACCAAAGATCCTGGCTGATATTTGAAGACGTTTGAGATTCCAGTAATAGACTATGAAAGAGTAAGATGTCAGTTAACGCTTAGGTTTTCCTAACACATTAATAACTAGGAGGTGGCTTCATCAGTGCTAGAATCATGTTCTATAATGCCAGCTCCAGTGCACTTCCCCTGTATCTCACCTCCTTTGTCCCTGAATATTGCCAAATATATGGGGCACACTTATTAACTATTTTTTCAAATGAATGAATGTTTGTGTTTGAAGCAGAGAACATTGCATTTTTCTTGTTGTTTTAATAATAGTTGTTTTTGTTTGTGACATAGAGAAGTAGGCAGAAAATATTAAACTAGGTTTCCAAAAAAAAAACAAACCAGATTTAAATCTCAATTCTGTTGTTAGCAAGACTGTAACCACAGGAAATTCTCTTAACTTCTTTTGGACACAGTTTCATTATTTTTTGAAAAACAATCTGGGGAAGGGAATTTGAACGGATATTATGGTGGATCATTTTCTTCCATGAGTGTCTAGGGTTTTACATTTAACTGAGCAGAACGAAGCTTTAATTCAGAAGGTTTCTGTAAAGTTATTGAAAGGTAATACAGTTTTTAATTGTAAAAGTTGTTCTTGTTTACAATAACTAAAGTATTTACTTAACTATATATCACATGGCTATGGAACAGTTATTCTTAGTAAAATTAGAAATAGTTCTTTATCTAAAGCTCCCAGGAGTAACAATATGCAGTTAATGGTCTGCCCTGAGATAAGAATTATGTCAGATAATACCGCAAATTTCTTGGGAATACCTTTTTGCCTATTTTGGGTAGTTGTGTTTACTCGGCCTTATATTTCGCTTCGGTCTTACTGGAGGATTTGATTATGGAAGAGCAAATGTAAGCCCTATCATTTGACTTGTAATTATTCAAAATGTTGTTTACATTATGCCTTCAAACTTCTCTCAAACTACTAGTAAGGGCCTGGCACCGCATGAGGCTATCAGTACTTATAGCTGTGCTAGGTGTGCCCTCTGAGCTCCTGGGGTTTCAAAGAATGGAGAGGTCGCTTCTGTGTGATGCTTGAGAAGATGCTTACGAACAGTTTCTCAGTGGAGATGGTTGAACTGCTTCTTAACAGGTGATATTGGAACTGGGAAAGGATAGTCCAGGCAGCGAGGAAAAAGGTAGTTTGGTGCAGGTAGCAGTAGGAACAACGGCATGGACCCGTGACACAGTTGTGACTTTGGGCAGATGGAAGTCAGCAGTTTGTCACATGCATCAGCGAGCAAGGGTACATGGCAAGAGACGGGGCTGTGGAACTGGTCGGGACAGACAGCAGAGGGCTGTGCATGCCCTGCTTTGTATCTTTTCAAGTTGACCCTGGGGAGCTATTCCAGAGTCTCAGCTGGGTAGCTCCATGGTCGGGGTCATGTTTAGGACAACCCCTCTATTGGCGGTGTGGATAAACTTAGTGTGTGAGGGGAGAGACGATATTTAGGACACTGGTGCCACCCTCCAGGAGGGAGATTTTGAGACCCGGAGCTAACAGACAGCACAAAGGGATGATGCAGTGCATGTTAAGGAGAGTAAAAGGGAGGTTTTAGGAAAGGGAAGGGAGACGTCCAAGATTGTTTGTTGCGTGGCTTGGAAAAAAGGAGCGAAGGATGACTGTCACATGGGAAAAAATAATTCTAGTTTAGGGATATACTCGTTTGGGGTCATGGCGGGTCATTTCTTTGTATAAATCTAGTTGGTAGTTGAATTCACAAGCCAAGAGCTTAGATAAATCTAGGAGGTGCTCGAATACTTGGGTTGAACAGGACATGGAGACTTCTGATTCTTGAACACATTGATGGAGCTGGGGTGAGGTCATCAAGCCTTATAAGTGAGGATTTCAGAAGGCACCAGGCACAGAGTGCTGTCATGTGGCGGGGGGGGGTGCAGGATTGGAGGAGCACACAAAGGAAATTGAGTTTAATATTTAGAAGCTGCATTATGTTTTGTTAGCCTATGGGTGAGAAGGACTCTCAAGTTATCAAGGCACATCCTGTGATTGGTTTCTGGAACCAAGCTTCCTGCTTCCCAGCGAAGTAAATACGCCTGTGGAGTAGGGCAGGAGGCGGTGGAAAGGTAGAGAGGGATGTGGTGGGAGAGTGGGGCTTGAAACCAGTCTGCTTGGCGTTTACGCTGGTGATCCGCAACTGGGCTGTGCTTGCCGCTAGCCACCAAGTCGTCATTTTGTGTCCGTCTCTGTGTCCTAGTAGCATCTTAATTCCCGAGGGGCTTAGGGCTTGCCTTACCCCAGTCCTGAGTTCTGACCTGTACTGTAGCCGCTCATACCGGCAGATCTGCTGCACACTGTCACGAAGCCAGGCTCTGTCCACTCGCAGGTGGTCATCAGCTAACCACCCGGAGACATCCCCGAGTTCCCTGACCAGGGATCGAACATGCGCCCCTGCAGTGGAAGCAGAGTCTTCACCACTGGACCGCCAGGGAAGTCCCGATGGTTCCTCATGCTTTAGGCCCTCAACACTCATGGTCTACGTAGCTTCTTCGTGTTTCTCATCTATCACCTTCTGATGTTGTTCATTTTCTTACAGAGTGCACTTGTCTTTGATCTCAAAAACCCCTGAAGTCAGAGAATGTGAATTGTAACTTGCATCCCTCCCACTGCAGTCTTCTCTCTATATAAATAGAGTATTGCCAAATGCTGGTGAATGTCGGGCTGGTCCAGCAGCTGATGATGTGATGGAATTATGGTCCTATCTGAAAACAAGGGTAGGAACAAGAGTCACTTCTGTATTAATTCATCAAGAACTTTTGAGCCTCTAATATATGTAGAGGACACTGCTGGGCACTGTGGAAGATTCAGGACTTGACCACACAAGAGCCCCACTGCAAAGAAACTTATTGGTCAGAACCCCACTCACTGGTAGGGTTACGAGTGATCCTAGACCAATTATAAGCCCCACGTTGGTCCCTTTTTTATTTTTAAAAATTTTATTTTAAAATTAAAAACAAATTTAAATTCATCCTTGGTTTAGACTTGTCACCAAAGCAGTAGCAATGGGCTTCAAGCAGCAATTATTAGAAATCCCTGAAGATAAAAGGGAATATGTGCACACTTTTGTTTTGAGATAGTAACTTACATTTTTTAGATGGACATGGCGAAGGTCAATACATAGTTACTCAAGTGCTATTAAAAATTAAAGAGAAATCTATTTTTATTCTGAATTTCATCTTCATAAAGTTGAAAGTGTGACCTCTCTATAGCATTGAAAGACTTTTTTTCGTAGCTCCAAAGATCATTGACCTATAACCTGGAGTCTAGAATATGTTTATTATTGACAGACACTTGTTAGAACATTTGCTTCAGAAAACTTTTTTGTTTACCTAAGTGTTTAAAACATGTTTACTATAGGAGGTTGAGTTGACCACTAGCTTTGGAGACAGTCAATACAGATGACCCCTCACTGATTTAGTTAAACTCAAGATAGGCAATTTTTTTTTTTTTGGTAAAAATATGTTTTCAATAAAATTAAGTGAGTTTAAAAGGTAACTTGTAAATAAAATGCAGAATCTCAGTTTTTCATGTTAAGTCCCTGCAACAAATGAGGGAAATGATATAAAAAGGGAGTTTTCTGGCTAGTGGCAAAGCCAGAACTATAGCAAGCCAGGTTTTCATTGATTGATTGATTGATTGATTGATTGAATGAGTGAGTCTTCCATCTATCCATCCATCCATCCGTTCTTTCCTTCTTTGATTAATTAAAATTTTCAGTTGAGAGAGCACGTATTGATTAGAGCAGAGTGTCAGGGATTATGTTAGGTTTTGAAAAAAGAAAGAAAAGTAAGACATACTCTTTTTAAAATTTATTTATTTTTGGCTGCGTTGGGTCTTTGTTGCTGCGCACGGGCTTTCTCTAGTTGCGGCGAGCGGGGGCTATTCTTCATTCTGGTGCGCGGGCTTCTCATTGCGGTGGCTTCTCTTGTTGTGGAGCATGGACTCTAGCTGCGTGGGCTTCAGTAGTTGCGGCACGCGGGCGCAGTAGCTGTGGCTCACGGGCTTAGTTGCTCCGTGGCATGTGGGATCTTCTCGGACCAGGGCTCGAACCCGAGTCCCCTGCATTGGTAGGCGGATTCTTAACCACTGCGCCACCAGGGAAGCCCCAAGACGTACTCTTTAGATCAGTTATTCTAAAGGTGGTCCCTCACAGGAGTTTCTATACATCATAAAGCTTTTCTCAGGAGAGTTTTTGACTCACCATATAATTTCTCAAAGAAGCATTTACTACCTCTTGTTAAAACATGAGGACTGCCGCAGGGGTTAATGCATTCACTTGCTTAAGTGGGGAACTGACTGAGCGCTAACTGGAAAAGGCATCAAATGAGCCTTTTTTATGTCCCACCCTAACGACTCTCGCTGCAGGGCAGAGCGCCCGAGAGGCGACTGGAGGCCCCTTAGGAGCTGTTGGGATGATGTGTCAACAGCCCGCAGCTGACTGGTGGGGACCCACAGACGGCCCAGGCTGGCGGTTCCAGGGCAGGCCGAGCTCTGACCGCAGCCAGGAGGTGTTGAGCAGTTGAAAGGGACCGCTAGAGCCCTCGGCAGAGACAAGTGGGGAGAGGTGCTGGTTTTTTGTAAAGTTGAGGTGGCAGAGCGGCACGTGGGAGAAGGGCAGCCTGACGGGTGAGCTGCGGGGAAGGACGTGAGAGCTGCGCGGCAATCACAGGAGACAGAGGTCCTGCACTGCTGGCAGTGAGGCGTGGCTCCAGGAGAACGACTGAAATCCGTCGTGTTGCTGCTTCGTGCATTTAGCAGATTGGAGTGTTCATGGAAAATGATCTTTTTAAGGTTAAAAATACATGCCTATAATATATTGCTGTCCCTTTTCGAGCCTTCAGTATAGTTACAGGACTCCCTGTATCTCCCAAACACAATAGCAAAGAAATCCTAGTATAGTCATTCAGTGAGTCAATACAGGTCAGAAAATTAGGTTTTCAGAGTCAAGCTTCTGTGGGTTTGTAAAAATTTCTTTGTCAGTAGTGACAGTTTTCAGACTGGCATTTATGAAACACTGTTTCCTAATTTTGATAGGTTTTTGCAGAGGTGCCTGGGGTGAGTGTGTAAACTTTTCAAACCATGATTTTTGGAAACTCTTGTAATTGCTGTCAAGTGTTATTTCAAGAAAACATTTCATGTTTTTTTTTGTTTGTTTGTTTTTTAATATTGCAAATTGAATTAGCTGTCATTATTTCACCACATCTGCCAGCCTTTCTGTGCCCAGAATGATTTTTGGCTGCATCCTTCTATATAAGGATACTATAAAAGAGGAGAGAATCCAAAAATGATTAAGGGCGGGGAAGCTTTTTTTTTTTTAAATAAATTTATTTATTTATTTATTTATTTATAGCTGTGTTGGGTCTTCGTTTCTGTGCGAGGGCTTTCTCTAGTTGCAGCAAGCGGGGGCCACTCTTCATCGCGGTGCGCGGGCCTCTCACTATCGCGGCCTCTCTTGTTGCGGAGCACAGGCTCCAGACGCGCAGGCTCAGCAATTGTGGCTCACGGGCCCAGTTGCTCCGCGGCATGTGGGATCTTCCCAGACCAGGGCTCGAACCCGTGTCCCCTGCATTGGCAGGCAGACTCTCAACCACTGCGCCACCAGGGAAGCCCAGCATTTTAAAATAAGTGTTAAAGATGACTGCTCAGAAGAATGTGGGTGAACTTGGTGTGTCAATTCAGTGTGTTTGCCAAAAACATACTGGCTTAGAGACACACCCTGTAAATGGTTTAATGTCTTGGATTGTCATTGTGCAGTCCTGGAGGCATAAGGCACCGCTTTTGCTACTGGCCATTTTCCTAAATTGTAATCTCGCCTGTCCTGTTCTTGGGTGCCAACCCAGCTGTCTTGAGTAGCACCCAGTTGGCTCCATGCTATCCTATGCCATTGTCAAGTGGGAAGACCTTCAATTAGTGCTTGAAGGAGACACACAAACATTCGTTAGATTGGAGAAGTGTCTATTTAAATAATGTTGAGGTAAATTAACTTTGGAATGTTCTAACTGTTCAGTGCTGACACACCCTACTTCAACATTACAAAAATAAAAATTATGGTGTGTTTCATGTGGTGCCTTTTAGTCAGGTGTTTAGTGTTATATTTGGCTTCATGAAATTTGGAATTTTTATGATCGTTGTTACAGTAGGAAATTTCAAGGGAATCATTTTATGGTATATATTTTACTTCTTACAGCTTGGCTTCTAAGTCTATAGCGTCCACTTACCTTTAACCTTGTGAATTAAGTTCAAATATTTTCAAAACCCCCTTTGTGTTCTAATTGTTCTTGGCTTCAATAGATTACAGCAAAGCCAAGTAGAACAGAAAAGTGAGTCTTAAATAAAAATCAGAAAATATTGGATTAGCCAAATGCTTTCTCCTTCATTTAGTTGAGAAATACTCTTATATTTTGCCAAAATTTGAAACAAAATTCCATTGTCCTTTAATACGTCTCTTTTCCATCATTTGACTAAATGTTCAACATTGTTGCTGTGCGTTAGAAGAGAGAGAACTGTTTACATTATAAAAGTAGGGTTACATACTCCAGTGTCCACATTTTCAGAGAGCTACAGCAACAAATTCTAGAATCATGTAAGTAGGAGAGTCATGGATTCTCCTGGGCCATGAAGCCATGGTACTCATTTTGCACAGACTACAGTGGGAGGGAGGGCAGAAGAGGGAAGGAGAATAGCACAAAAATTTAATTTTTAGTTTCTGGAAATCTGTATCTCATAGGAGTACAGAATGTTATACTTGGAAGGGACTTAATTTTTCCAATCCATTAATTTTTCCAATCCAGCTGTCTACCCTATTCATAGATACTCTCACCAAAATCCCCACAGAGGCCTTCATTAAAGAATCAGGAACTCATTACCTTCTGAGACAATCACTTCCAGCTTTGCACAGATCGAAAGTTCCTGCTTGTTCTGAAACAAAAGATCTCTCTGGAATGCCGCTGCCTTATTTCTTGGACCATCCTTGCCAGCAACACTGAACAGCTTTAAATGAAACAATTTCTGTTATTTGAGGATTGTTACCGTGTCTCTACTCCAGGGTTTTGCTCCATTTTTCCAACTCTCTTTTCCGTTGGAGGGCTTCCCGTGCGCCAGCTGTGAGCTTCACCCTTTAGAACATCTGTCTGAATTGTTAATACCCGTGTCAAATGGCTTAGAACTGAGAACAGCACCCTCGGGGTATTCTAAACATGAGGAATGAAGTTTTTGCTTATTTATTTTTCTCATGTTCCTAGACTCATTAATGAAGTCAGAATTGCATTAGCTTTTGAGACAATAATTACTGTATTGATTTATATTGGACTCATAGTGAAGTAACTTTTTAAAGTAACTTTATATGCTGCTCTCCCACATCTAACATTTATGGATTTTTTTTTAATCGTAAATTCAAGGCTTTATATATTTCACTGTTATGTTAAAATAATATCTATGAGTAAAATAATGTTGAGGAAAACTGAGTCAAAAATATATAAAAGATATTACGGGGTTGCAAGGTTGAGGGTAGAGTTTTTTTACCTTTTTAATTGTTATTTTTCAGTTTCTGTTCATGTTGATATAATATTCGTGCCCTCGCATTTAAAAAAAAACAAAAATTATGTTGGTCTTAAGAGCTTGTTCCAGGTGGTTGAGATCTGGTTTCTCTTTGCTAACTCATTGACTATTCTTTCCAAATCACGTCCTTTGGAACACCTATATCATCATCCAGGTGACCAAAGATGCTGTCAGAAAAGTTCAAGTTGAGGAATGAACCCATGGCCACCAAGTCCCATTTCTCCACAAGTCAACATCAGCTATAACATTGGCCTGTTAATCGGCCGTCCTTTTTTGGAGTCAGTTAAATATCTATCAAAGAAATTAACAGTCTTTCATAGCCATGAGTTCATGGATTAAATGCTCAGGAAGACATTTTTCTATATCCACAAAATGATTAGTCTGGAAAACAGATTCGCTCTTAAAATGTACAAACCCAGAAACAGTAACAAAATAATTTCAGCCTAACTCTTCTGGGTAGTACAACCAAAAATCAGACCTCTGCCAAGGCTGTGAGGAGGAGCGGGAGTGGATTGGCAAGGATGTGGAGAAAAGGGAACCCTTGTGCACTGTTGGTGGGAATGTAAATTGGTGCAGCCAATTTACATGAGGATCCTCTGTACCATGTTCTGTACGGAAAATGGTACAGAGGAGCCTCCAAAAACTAAACCAGAACTACTACACGATCCAGCAACCCCACTTCTGGGTACTGAGCCATGGGAATTAAAATCAGGATTTCGGAGAGATCACTGCATCCCCACGTTCACTGCAACATTGTTCACGGTAGCCAGGATGAGAGAGCGCAGCGCAGAGGACGGTGAACTAGTAACTGAGTGTTGCCGGAAGCTGCCTAGTTTGCGGTAGTTGGTTACACGGCAGCAGAAGATGAAGGCAGGTAGGGAAGAGGAAGGTATCCGGGGAAGATGGGCAGGAGCGCTCTCCTCCCCAGGTGAGTGAGCTGTCACATGAGTTCATTCCTGGCGCCCAGTGTCCCCAGAGACATCAGCTTGGTGGCTGTGCTGTTTGTTGCTGCCGTCACAAAGGATGACGGACTTGGTAGTTAAAGCAACACACCTTTGTTACCGCGCAGGTCTTCACGTTGGGAGTTCAAGACGGGTTTTACAGACGAAAACCGATGTGTCAGCAGGGCTGCTTCCTTCCGGGGTCTCCAGAGGTGAGTCTTTTCTTGTCTTCCAGCTTCTAGAGGCCACGTGCTGCATTCCTTGGCTTGTGGCCCTTCCATGTAGGAAATCATTCTCTCCATAACCATCAGAACGTCAAGTCCTATATTCTACAGAGGACCTTAGTTAACAAAGAAATCTTTATTCTTACATTCCCAGGATCTGCGCCATCATATCCCTTTGTCTTCGGAAGGAAATCCCCTTCTTTTCAAATGCGTATCTTACCTTCTGTAAAGCGACTTCTTGTATGAGTTTTTGTTACCCCAGAAGAAAGCCCGGAGAAGATTCCCGTGCATTAGTTACTTGGGAGGGGGTCCAGTGGAACTGGGTGGGGGGGGCTGGGGGCTGAGACAAGGGAGGGACGGTGGCCAGCAGGGTGTTTGCTATCGCTCAGATGACCCCATAGGTGACTGGAGCTTAATCTCCCCTGGGGATTCTGCACAGGAGAGTGGAACGTACCACGTAATCATCCCACCTGAGGGCAAAGGAACATGGAGCAGTTTTACACAGGCTCAACTGTGTGTCACTGACCGGAGCTGCTGTGGGGTGTGTCAGTCTGTCAGCACGTCCAGGCAGGTAAAGTGGGCTCTGACGGGGAGAGGGAGCCCTCAGGCAAAGGAGCTCAGGTGCTAGCATGGGGCCATGCGGTGTGTGTTTTTTTTTTACATCTTTATTGGAGTATAATTGCTTTACAATGGTGTGTTAGTTGCTGCTGTATAACAAAGTGACTCAGCTGTACATATACATATATCCCCATATCCCCTCCCTCTTGCGTCTCCCTCCCACCCTCCCTATCCCACCCCTCTCAGTCAGTGGTCACAAAGCACCAAGCTGATCTCCCTGTGCTATGCGGCTGCTTCCCACTAGCTATCTGTTTGACATTTGGTAGTGAATATATGTCCATGCCACTCTCTCACTTCGTCCCAGCTTACCCTTCCCCCTCCCTGTGCCCTCAAGTCCATTCTGTAGGAGGTCTGCGTCTTTATTCCCGTCCTGTCCCTAGGTTCTTCAGAACCATTTCTTTTTTTTTTTTTTTAGATTCCATATATATGTGTTAGCATACGGTATTTGTTTTTCTCTTTCTGACTTACTTCACTCTGTATGACAGACTCTAGGTCCATCCACCTCACTACAA
This sequence comes from Balaenoptera physalus, assembly GCF_965194825.1. NCBI lineage: Eukaryota > Metazoa > Chordata > Mammalia > Artiodactyla > Balaenopteridae > Balaenoptera > Balaenoptera physalus. The sequence goes on from NC_138903.1 coordinate 5,624,104, forward strand.
ATAACTCAATTTCGTTTCTTTTTATGGCTGAGTAAAACTGTCACTGTTTGCAGATGACATGATACTATACATAGAGAATCCTAAAGATGCCACCAGAAAACTACTAGAGCTAATCAGTGAATTTGGTAAAGTGTCAGGATACAAAATTAATGCACAGAAATCTCTTACATTCCTATACACTAACAACGAACAATCTGAAAGAGAAATTAAGGAAACACTCCCATTTACCATTGTAATACCCTTTTGAAATATGTTTACTTTTGAGATGTGGGACTTGTCTCTTCTATGAATCCCAAAGACATTTCTTGAATGTAAATAGGGGTTGTAAATAGGTTCTCAAAGAAATTTCTGGGAAGTTCTGTGGCTTGGGGTGTGAATCTTGTGTATGCACGTGTACTTTTGTAAACATCGGGAAAGTTCGATGTGCTGAGGAAATGGAGGTGGGATTTCCGGAGCCTGCATGGGAAGCACTTCCCTTCTTGTCGCTTTGCTTTTCCACTTTGAGTCCATTCTCTCGTCCTCCACAGTCTGAGCACGTGCAGCCCTGCTCGCAGACCTGGGAGCCTTCCTCCCTCCTTCTCTGTCTCCTCCTGGGACTGTTTCTCTCCGCTCTTTGCCCCCTTTCCATGTCAGCGTCCCTTCTTCATGATGCGTGTTCTCTCACACCTCCTGGGATTAGTGGGCGTGAGAATCTGTGGGACATTGAGCCCGGGGGGGTTGAGTGATTGCGGGACAGCAAGAGGGCGGGACCCTGGCCAGGGGAGGATATGGGGGGGACGGTGGCTTCTCTGAAACCTGGCCAGAGTCAGCAGGTCAGCGGCCTGGTGGTGAAAGGGTGACTCTTAGCTGTGAGTGAGTCAGGGGCACCGTCTGGACTGAGCTGATTGTGAACCTCAGCGAGTCTCCCACGCCCAGCTCGAGCTCTGACACCACCGTGTACGTTTTAGGGTTAACAGACCTCTGCAGACCCCCTCCTTCAAATCACTTCCTACTGGACCTCCTCCCCCCACTGCTTTTGCCTTTCCATTCGTGTTTTCATTTACCCTCTGAACTCTGATTTCAATCCTTATGACTCAGAATTGTTTTGGGGTGTTAACTAGAACTTCCACATAACACAAGTTAAATCTTTCCTTTATAAGGTATATATGACCTATATAAACATAAATATTTATGTTTATGTATATATTTTATATAACTATATATAAATTATATTGTATGTATAGATATGAAACTGAATGAAACAATGCTTAGTAGACTCAGTATAAATTGTCAGAGTTGAATAGTTTGTTGGAAAACAAATGTGCTGTGATGTTCTCTCCTTCACACTGTACACGAGACCTACAGTCTGATATCTGCTCTGATTTATACATTATCACCACACATGCCAAGTTTAATGGAAAAATTGTGAGGGGGAGGCATTATAATAAGTATGACAAACATATATGAGCTAAACAGGATATATACATTGTGCTTCACTACCCAAATTCTTGTAACCTGAATACTTGCTCTCCAAATTCATGAACAGAATGGATTCAGATAGTTTTTGAGATACAATTATTTGGAGGAAACTTTCAAAGATATTTTCCTTTGGATTTCCTTGGATAAATAACACAGCGAATATCTGCACCCAGGAGCAGAGCTGCTTTGGAAGAAATAAAGCCCCTCTTTTGCTATCCTTTAGAAACATAGCTTTGACAAAAGCAATCATTTCAGAATATAACTTTTTAAAACCGTGAGAATTTATGACAGTCATCAGCACACGGGTAATTTACTGTATAATACTGAGGTGAACTGAAGGATTTGGTGTAAAATGGTAAAGAGTGCAACTTCTTCATACAGACAGGTCTGCACTACACACTAGAAGAGTTTGTTTCAGTACACTGTTAACTTTAGCACCAAAGGCCCCAAGTGTCTGTGATATAAACCAGCCCCATCTAATAAGGCAGCAGAGTCACACTCAATAAAAGGCGTTTCTGAGATTTAAGAACGCTGAAAAGTGTTGCTTTTCATTTTTATGAACAGTAGCAGGAGAGATTCTGCCAGACAGTGTCTCAAGTAGAGATTTCAGCACATGATTGTTGTTGGTTTTGGCACAAGCTTTGGTAGGTCATCAAAAGTGTCTTACGGGTGTTCTCTCCTTCTTTGTTTTGTTTTCAAATCTGTCTCTGGTTTTGGGTGAGTAATGAAGAATTGTATTAATTAGGTTATAGCAATCGGCGTCAAGAGGCCCTCTACCTTAAAGCATCCGTTGGATGCCAGTGACAATTCAGGGCAAAGGTGTTATTCACATTCCTGCCTGTGCGTCTTTTTATTCCCGGCAGCTGTGCACTGCATGCTTGTACACTCTCTGGTGCTTTGGTTTCACCATCAACAACCAGAACAACAAAAACGTTTGTGGGGAGGTTTCATTCAGTGAAGAATGCAGTAGGTGGGAAATCATGATAGTCCGATGAAATCACGGGCATTTGATTTCCTGAAAGAAGAAGTTCATATAAGGACCAGTGTGCCAGAGGCTGCTTAAGTGGAAACAAAAGGTTGATATTGTCTGTGACTTCGCCATCAAATGGCGAGGAGTGGGCCATTCAGGTCTGTTGCTGTTGAAATGTGTGGGAACATGGAAGCCGCTAAAGACATTAAACAGATTCTGTTCCCGGGGAAAGCAAACGAACAGGAGGAGGACGGTTCATCACACACGAACTCACGATGAACACAGTGTGATTCAAAACTCGCTTGAGCGTCCCTCCTCTTCCTGGACCACACCTCAACAGCATCTTAGTTTCATTTCACTGAGGTAGATGGCCTGATTTTTTCTCCAGATCAAAATGCTTCAGGTTTTTAAAATGACATGTCAGAAAATATCCGTGCGCTGTACAAAATGGAGACATGTAAATACAGGTAAAACCATGTTTTTCTTTTTCTTGTAATTAAATTAGGCACCTGGGAAATCATATTAATACTTTAGGTTATTTAGAAGACTCTTTATTGAAAATAAAGCAAAAAAAAAGCAAGTGTCTTTGAGGCTTTCCCATAGGTGTGAATTTTATCAAAAACAGAAGCCTTTTAAAACACGTGTGTCTTTAAAGCATATTATCCATTTTTGCAAAAGAAAAATACTTATAAAATATTTTTACCCTTGAGTAGAACCTGGAGATTTAATTTATGTGGCCAGAGATCCAGTATCACCACCATGAACCTTGGGTTCTGTTTAAGCCTGTGGTACACAGGGCGCTCCTCAAGATAGACGGGGCTGTGTCAGAACGTTTGCCTTTACATTCAAGAGCCCTCACATGCCTTGTTTGTTGAGTTACGGCTCTCATTTTATAGTTTTCCTGCTTCCTTCTTCTCTTTCATTCCAGCAACTGCTGTGTTTTTGCAGCTGATGGAAGCTGCAAGCCCCTGTGACGTGTCATTATTTTTTTTTCACTGTTTATCTGAAATTCACATTTAACTGGGAGTCCTATAATTTACCTGGCAACCTTACCACACCCCTTTTCAGGAAGTCCTTAAGATAGGAACCCTGCTTCCTCAACAGATCCCAAGGGAGATAGCAGGCAGCATAGGACCTTAGGGACTCCCACAAAAGATTCCTGTGCCCAGCACAGAAAAGGCATAGGGCTCCTCTGTTCTTCAAGCTAAGAAAGTTAGGAGTCATGCGAATAGGGCTAGAGTTTTCCAAGAAACCTCCTAGGTGCACCCATGTCTGATTCCCAAGGCTTCTGTGTCCATTTAGCATTACACGTTATTTAGTAGTAGCTTGAAACAATAAAAGTTCCTCTTAACTCACATATAGGAGGCCATACAGGGCTGATATGGTGGCCTCACAAATCATCAAAGACCCAGGTTTCTTCGTGCTCTCCACTCTACCGTGCCTCATGCACTAGGATGGCTGCCGGGTCTCTAACCCTCAGATACACATTCTAGAAAGCAGGAGAGAAGAGAAAGAGGAAGGATGCCATCCCTGCTAATCCTCAAAAGCTACTATCCGGAAGTAATCCTTCGCTTCTGTTCATCGGCCACAACTTAACCACACAGCCACATGTACTTGCATGGGAGGCTAGGAAATGCAGTCTCTTTTACGGGAAACTTTATGGGCATTTGGAGATTCTGTTACTAAAATCTGGGGCAAAGGTATTGGAAGCCTGTGCCGTATCCTCCTCTGTGTTGGCTCTGCAGTATGTCAGCATGGCTAGGCTGAATTATGTTTCCCAGAAACCCCTTTCCTGTGTGAATCACCACAAAGGAGCTCATCCTTGGGGCGGGGGGGGGGTCAGGAGGGTGGGAGGGAAGCAGCAGCCATTGTGCGCGTCACCCCCATCGTCTCTGATCTACTGACTCACCGTGTTGGTGTGAAGCGGCGGCTGGGTCTGCACATCCTCCACGTTCTCCGGCTCCTCCCGCAGCTTCTCCAAGGCACAGGTCAGGCGTGGATGGCTGTCAGCTCCCTGAGGAGGGGCCCCGCGTTCTGCAGGAAGCCCTCATCGCCAGGGTCAAGGCAGCAGTCATGACCAGCGTCGGTCCACCCTTGTGTGGTTCCACTGGCGCTTGTGGGCTCAGCCTGCGTCCCGTCCCTCCCGCCCGGGGCTCCTCTTCCCTTCCTGACTGCTGCCCTGTGGGCTTCCAGCTGCAGCTGGGCGCGTCGGACGCGGAGACAGCAGCCTCATGGCAGCAGCTCGCCCGGCTCTGCAGTGGTGTCAGCAAAGCTCTGGAACAAATCCCTCTAACCGTGTGTAACTCTACGATGCCTGCGACTGGATGGAGAGAAGTATAGCTTACACCTATAATCAGTTTACCTGTATCTATAGGATATACTGGATAGGGAGATGTATATGTGTGTGGTGTGTGTATATATGATGTAGATATAAAATATGGAGAATATATGTGATAGATAGATGGATATGCCCTATATATATGTATATGGAATATATGTAATATCTATATCTTTCTATATCTTATGTATATTTATCAATCTACATACTACATATCTATAGATATATCTATATGATACATATTATCTGTCAATATAGTATTGATATAGATACCATACATAGGTATATCTCATCCATCTCCATATTAATTTTATATATACATACACACATATGTGTATGTATATTTTCCATGGATCTAGAGCTAACTATAGATGTTGGCATTCTACTGGTCTGCTTATTGGGTTGACCCCTGACTGATGAACTGTCGCTCTCACAGCCACCTGACATCGTCTCCTTTGTTACTATGTGAGCCCAGAACACAAGCTCCAGAAACTTAACAGAAGCTTGGGGAAGTAGGCTGAATCCACCCCCATGACCCCCTAAACACAAAGAGAAACTAAAGCTAAACTGTTTCATCAGCTCCATGAATTACAGGAACAAATAAATACTAAGGGAAATTAAGTAAAATAATGGTGACTCAATTACGTGCATACCCAAGTTTGTGAATTAAGGTTTGTATCTACACTGTTACTTCCATTTTCTTTCCTTCATCAAATCTCAGTGACTCTATACAGTAGTGAATAGGTCAGTTTTTCAGATCAATATTTAAATACATTGAGATTAAGGATTATGTCTCAGAACTGGAGACCCTGAAAAGACCTTGTAGTACCTGTACCGAGAAGGCTTAGCTCCTCCTGGAATTGCCCAGGTTAAATACTGTTTTATTGAAGTCACTTTTGAAAGAAGTAATGGGATTTTTAGTAGTTTTTGAGGCTGACACGCTACCTACTGTGCTAACGAGACATCTGGATTTCTAACACGTTACGATTCTTTTTCACACTAAAAAAGTAAAATGCATTAGAGGCACACAAGTAGCCAGTTATGAAAGAAAGTTTTACAAAAGTGAACATTTTATATTTAAGGGAAAGTAATGGATTGGGGGAAGTGGAAGATATCTTAATTATTTGGAAGGTTAAGACTAAATTGATGAAACTCTGGCCATTGTGGGAAATCACACCAAGTTTTTCAAGATTCCCATGAAGTTTTTTAGATGATGCCTATTGAATCAAGCTGACCGCAGAAAAGTGAATCTAGAGAAACTAGTTCTCAAGATGTTTTGAAGTTTCTGTATTTCATAAATGAATGAACACGAAGGCAGGTAACGAGGAAGATGGGACGTAAATAAGGTTCCTGTCTCCCTGCTGTCTCCTTCTTGCTCTTCCTTCTTCTCTGCGTTGTGTTACATCCTTGAAGAGAAAGGCTTCTCAACTGCGGAAATACTTATGAAGTCCGGTGTTTTGTCTTCTGAAGTTTGGGGTTTTATTTTATTTTGCTTTCTGTAGAGAACTCAACACTCCAAGTGCTAGACTAGGATGCCTTGTATCAAACTTTCATGCTTTCCTGTCTTCCGTCAGTAACAAGGCACAGCTGTCGTTATCATTGACAAAGGATGTCCATTTGACAGGGAAACTGATTACCCAAAGTATGGCAGTTATCAGGAAATACTTGGAGAAGAACAGTATAGTCATTGGGTACCAAATTTGAGTTAAATAAGGTGGACTAATGTAGCTAGTGCAGCCTGAGAGAACATAGCATTTAATCTCCTCCTTAAAAATATAGGCCCCAAATTTATTTATAAATTTTGTAAATATACTCAATTTGAAAAAAATGACCTGAAGTCTACACAGGCTGTGTAGTAGAGGGCATTTGCAATTTAGTATTTGAATATCTACTATGAAAATGGCTTTTCGACACTAGCCCCATAAGCACCCTAGAAGTCCCTTGTGAAGGGTGAAAATCTGAGTCTCAGACAGGTTTAGACTCTACCAAAGACCAGCCAGGACGCATTGTGGAAGCAGGAAAAGACCTCTGATGATCAGTTTCTGGGCCTTACGTTTTAAGGACAAAGCAAACTATGGCTCAGGTGTCCCCATGTGGGAACTGTCCATGAGAGGAAAAAAGGAATTTGTCTGCTTCTATTTGGAACTTATCCTGCAATGCACAGCACATCTGTACACCATAAGATTTGTAAAAACCCACTGGAGCTCTGGGGAATTATAGCTAATTCTAAATTATTTGGAAGGATAACGAATAATAGCTAATTGGTTACTACGTAGTTAATTAATCCAGGATTAATTAGGAACTCTACATTTTATTGTTTTTTACATTTATAGTTGTAAGTAGCAACTTGAGTTTTACCTTCCCACCCCTCTTTCTGCAAATAGAACACGATGATTGGAACACAGATCTCTTTCTTCATTTTTTTTTTTTTTGCATTATTATCCTGGACAGCTTTAATGAAGTTTAACATTATTTGAAAAAGATAAATATATATGATGCACTTGAAATTATTTAAATTGCATCGGCTCTGTGGTTTATGATAATTCTGTCATTTCACAGTATTTGGAGTCAGAGGGCAGAGTGTCCCCCACGGAGGGGGGTGTGTATACGTGCATCTGAGTTTGTCTTCACTGAGAGTCCAGTACGTGAATGCCGTGCTCTCGATGCCTAATCTCATTGTCTCGTCTTCTGCTTTCTGCTGTCGGGCCTGAGAAGTTGTCTGGATGGCTGGAAGCCACAGACTAAGGCTGACATGGGCCGCCGCCCCTGTTGAGAGCAGCGCCACTGCTCGGTAGGTACCCGCTGGCAGAGACTCCTGGTGACGGGTGTGTGGCTGAGCTCGGCTTCCTCAGAAGGTCCTGCGTGAACAGCGCTCCTTTCGTGATGGCCCTTATCACAGAGCGATCGGTGAACAGGGCGGATTCCACGGGACAGATTAAAGGTTCCATTTGAAGATGACTGGTGACCCTCACCCTCAAAGAGCTGTCCTCCGAAAGATGACAAAGGAGTTACATTTCAAGGGTCCGAGGCCCTACAGGGATGTCTTTCATCCCTCCTCTGTGACGCTCAGCGCTCCTTGCCTGCTGAGAGGAAACCGATGGACATGATAAGAGCAGAGAGCCTGAGGCCCTCCTGTTCTGTCCTGCCTTGCCCACGGGGCCTTCCAGAAAATCTCTGTTTTTACCCCAGTTGTGGTGACATTCTCCTTGGGGAGCTGCCTTGAGGAGAGCAAAGGGGTTCGGTCGCCGCCCCTCGAAAGAACAGCAGAGCCATCCACCAACACCTAGATTGGACCCCGCACCTAATACGACACCTGCTCTAATCTGATACCTAGTGAGCATGGTTCTTTGTCCAAAGATGGAGTCATAGAGGGCACAGAACCGTGTCCTGCAGTAAAAGAACATAATGCAAGGTGGGTTGAGGTGGAGAAGCCGAACTGGATTGCCAGAATTACCTAGAATATTTAAGCCTCACTGTTAGATACACGAGGTTAACTCAGACAATTTTCCACATCATTTGGCAAAAGTTTGTGATTTCTAAAGTCAGGCGAGGGGGGATGCCTAATTTAATGACTCTCACTATTTATAGAAGTCGTTCATTAGCTTCTGAACTCTTAGATGTCAGGGAACTCATGCAATTTGAAAAGCAAGTTCTACAGTTAATGGATGAAACTGAGCTTAAAGAAACTAGCCATTTGAGTCCAGGAAGATTATACTTAGTTTCTTTTTACTTGATAAGTTCTTTAATATAGTTGGGAATGCAATATTTAAAATGTATGAAGTTGGCAACGTTGCAGAACCAGAATATGTGGTATACCAGCTGTAAAAGCAAAATTAGGCCATAGTGATGTAATGAAGCGGGGCTTTATTTAATTTTTTCCATATATCAAGAACTCAGGATGTAGGTAGCCCAGGACTGCTTTGCAGACCAATGACTTGGGGACTTAGACTCTGGGAATTTTCCTGCTCTGAATTGAGAAGTGTCAATTCAGAGCAGGAAAAAAGGATTGCATGTAGACCAAGGAAGAAAGGATTGACTGTTGAGATAAATAGAGGAAGGAATAAATCAAAAGAATATTTCAAAGGCTCTTGCCTGTCACCTTAGATTAATAGGTATGCAGCAAACTTGTGCCAACAGAAGTAACAGGAAATAGAACCATCAAAGATAACTATGCATTCTAAGTTTTCTAGCAACCTAGCAGAATTGTGGTGTGACTAGCAAGAAAGTTGGAAAGAAGAAACATTTTGGAGGAGAAGAGGGAAACACATTTGGGGAAGGTCGGTCAAGATTGATTTGATGAAGATGGTCAATGTGCTCAAGTTGACAAAGAAATAATCAAGCAGCCTATAGGCACCAAGAATATAACAGCAGAACATGGGTGAGAGATGGGGTCTGCAAATGATTAGATGGGATTTAGTATCATGAAGGTTGCAATGGAAGAAGAAAGTGGATTTATTTTCTAAAGGGGAGAATATAGAGAACTAGAGAGAATACCACAGCAGAACCTTGGATAAGCTCAGCATTAAGGCACAGCCTGCTGAAACGGAAAGACAGTTGAAGGGGTGACCTGATACGGGGCCAGCAGTGATGTGACACGATGGGGCCAGGAGAGTGCCACAGTGCAGGAGAGGCTGCCAGCGGAGTTCGGGGTGGACCAGAGGTCCAGAGATGGGCAGTAACAGACAACTGGAGGCATTTCCTAACACCAGGAGATCTGTGTCCGTAGTTAGGAGATAGAAGTCGTATCACAGGCATTTCAGGAGGGTGTGGAGAGAGGCTATCAGCACAGAGCAGAGATGCAGAAAAATCACAGCATACCTTGGAGAAGCAGCAAGGTGTTGATCTTTAGTATTCTGCTTTCCCCTTAAAGTGGGGGTGATCTGAGCATACACGAAGACGGAGGAAAAGGCCTGTACAGAGAAGCGGAGCGGGCTCTGGAGAAATAGAGTTTCTCCACGTCTTCTAACAGCCTGCCAGGGGGGTGATACAGGCGAATGTGAACCTAGTGCCAGCCCTATTCAATGTACTATTCTTAGTGCATAATTTTGTTTAAATGTGGAGATGAAATTTTCCCCTAAAGACAAGAAATTACCATTTTTTGCAGAAATCTGTTTTTGCCTTAAAGCAAAAGGACCTTCCTCCCAGGACCTATCATGGTATTCCCTGTGTGCGCATTTAGCTTTCTTCAGGGGTATACGTGCATGCGCTGTAAGAAGGGCAGCATTTAGGTGTGTATACAGGGTGTGAATGTGTAGTGAAAGTAGGCAGAACTCACTCCAAGCCTGCAAGGGCCCTACTTCTTTCCCCAGTGGCATGTGGGAGTGTTGCAGTTCAGTCAGTTTTGCTTACGGGCGGTGCAGTTCTTCGTAGATTCTGTGGAATGCTGAGGAGTCAGGTCAGGAATGGGCAGGATCTGGGGGTGTTCTGGAGCATACTCCTGTCAAGTGGGTGCACTTCTGTGAAGTGTTCCTCCACATGGAGAGCAAAGCAAGCACTTCATCATTTTCAGGAATGTATGAAGACAGAGGGTAGATGTACCCACACGTAGCTAAGCTCATGCTTTCAAACAAGTTTAGCTCCTAAGTATGTGTATCATCCTTCAACAACACTAGTTAAATGGAAAAGAATGACTGAATGCTTTCTTGTTTTATGTAATTGAGGCCAAATCACATCTTTGGCTTATTTTTGTTACTGAGTCAACCTTCATGTTGACTTTGCAAATAGCGTATTTATTTCCAAGGTCCGTAAGACGTAAACTTTACTGTCAACTTGCTTCAAGCCAAGGTCAGAACATAAGACTTATACAGGTCTAGGCTAAAAAACTCTGAAAAATATGAATTTAACTGAAATGCAAACAAATAAAAGCTGAAGAGCATCCAACATTTAGCTGAAAAAGAATCAGGCACCTTGCTTTAGTTTTTACTTCACCACTACAGGGTTATGAAACTTAGGATTTCATTTATCTTCTGGGGTCTGCAGTCTTTTCATCTATAAAATAATAAAAGCTTGAGAACATGACGCACGACATCACCTCTAGTGCTAAAAGTATACGAGGCTGTGAAAATAAAGCTACCATGTGATGAATGCTGTCTTCACTGAGCTTTACAGACAGAAGGGAATGCTATTGATGAGGTTGATCAGAATGTTGACCAGAAGGTCTGCAGCCTGGCTCTGCATTCAATGAGTTAATACATGGAAACAGCTTAGAATGCCAGGTCTGCAGCCTGGCTCTGCATTTAATGAGTTAATACATGGAAACAGCTTAGAATGCCGTTCCTGGCTCCCTCTTACCACCAGTGCACCAGGGCCTGGACGCAGCGTACTGGAGAATCTAAATCACGGCCCCTTTCCAACAGGCTTTATAAGCTGGTATAATTGGTGCCATTGGCCCTTGAAAGTGTTTTGACTTGGTTACTATCTCAAGAATTCACATTATATCCCTATATCTAGTAGGTATTTAGTTCGCCCACAGTTCATATTTATTCACTGTCTCTTCTGTGCCAGAAGACTGTGTTATCTGAGAGTATAAACTTATAAAAGGCAGCTGTCCAGGAGCGAGGCAAGTGAATCCAGGAAAAGGAGAGTTACACGGAGAGCCCGCTGACAGACTGGGGAGAAAGATCTCCTCTTTTTGGGTCACGAGAGGCTGACTTCACAGCTGCTCCTGCGAAGAGAAGTGAAGCCCGGTAGGCACTTTGTGTAAGTCACCTCGCTGCCCCTCGTCTCAGCAGCAGCTGTCAGCGGCGTCCTGCTGGTGTGGAACGTCTCCTTGGTGATCCTGGAGGTTGTTCTGCTGCTTAGGACTGTAGAATAGGTATTAGATGAGCACAGCAAAATGGACACGGTGTTCTCCTGAGCATACGTGTGCCTGGCTGCACACAGCTTATGTACAGCAAAAGCACAGTGTGATTCTTGGGTCCACATGTGAGAATTTATTTTTATTCAGGAACTTGACGGAGGTCTCAGCAAGGTTTGGGGTGGGGACTCTTCTGCTTGGGACCGCCGTAGGCTAAGCTCTATGGGGGCTGTGTTGCCCAGCACAGAGCAGGCCTTTGGTAAAGATCCGTGGAAGGAAGAGGCGAGGGAGAAAGGACGTCACCACCCTCTGTTATCTGTCCAGTCCTCCGTGTCGCCAACCCCTTTCCTGGGATCTGTTCTGGCCCCTGTCCCATCCCGATCAGGATATTTGTACCTTGTTATCAGGCCGATACAGTCATTTCTGAGAAGGATCAGTCTCCACTGCTGTTCAGGTCCTAAAGCTCAGGGTCTTGGCTCGCTGCACTGCTGTAGTTCTGTTAGATTCCTATCAGCATGTTGTACACAATCACGCTAGCAGAATTGGAGGCCTGCTACGCACGTGTGCAAAATTATGTGCCCCACCTGCAGGCTGCTACGAGGGAGTAGTTTCTTCTTTCTGTGCCCTGTTGGAAGGTGCCTGAAGAGGTAGAGATTAGGAAGGTGCAGGATTTATAGCGCACCTTTTCTTTTAGATTAGAGGAAACAATGCAGAGTTTGAATGTCCCCTCAAAAATAGTTTCCCATCATTCCAAAAAATATGTTGCAGGGCTACTGTCCCATTGCAAGTCTGTCCTCTTCCTAACTCCAAGTCTTCCTGCCACATGCCTCTCCTGCTGGGGGGAAGGGAGGGTTGGTTGGTTTGTTTTTCATTTTTTCCTACTTTTTATTTTATAGTGGGGTATAGTTGATCAACAACGTTGTGATAGTTTCAGGTGTACAACAAAGTGATTCAGTTATACATATACATGTATCTATTCTTTTTCAAATTCTTTTCCCAAATAGATTGTTGCATAATATCGAGCTGAGTTCCCTGTGCTCTACAGTAGGTCCTTGTTGGTTATCCATTTTAAATATAGCAGTGTGGACATGTCAATCCCAAACTCCCTAACTATCCCTTCCCCCTCCCTCCCCCCTGGTAACCATAAGGTGGGTTTTATAAGCAGCAGGAGGGCAAAACTTTGTTATTTTTGAAGGAAAAACTTAGGGAGTAGATTTGCCGTGCTCTGACAATGCATGTTTTGCATTCTTACTGGATATTAGGGCCTTTCACATCAAAACGCACTCAAGAATGGAGGCAAAGATCTTGTCAGAAAATGTATATGTCCGTATGCTTTGGAACGTCATATTTTTACCGTGGAGAGAAAAAAATAGATTCATTTCTTAAACAATGTAAGTGCCATGTGGTTAGTTCCCTTTGTAGCTTCTCAGATCTCCAGTAATGCTGGACAGGTTGCTTGTTGGAAACGTCAGTTAAGGTGACCCAGACATTTGACTCTGAAGGTTGGCCTCTGCACCTTCACGAAGAATATCAATTTCTGTGGGACGGGGGGAAAAATAGTACCAATAACTAATAAAGCTTAGAAAGTCTTAGGAGAGTTGCCCTTCAGCCAAGCAGTGGCTTTCTCTTGTGATAGGGACTGACATGAAATTTAGAGCTGACGGCAAATGCTCACAACACAGACATCTTTCCAAATGCAAGGCTGATTGCAAGGACAAATGAGGTTACCTTCTAAAGCAGCAGCTAAAGCTGGCTGATCAGAGCGACGCCTGTAGACAAATTCAGAAGCGAGTGTATTGTATCTATTCTGACTGGACTTGTGGACCCTCTGCAGACACAGAAGTGCTGCTGACTCCTTGAAAAGACTGGGAGAGTGGCCAAGAACATTCCTGTCTTGGCAGAAAAAGGTGATTGATTGAGAAAACAGAAAAAGTGCCCTCCGCTGCATGCCGGTGGAGCCAGGCTTAGAGGCGTAGTGGCAGGTTGAAGTGGCAGAGCCAGACCCGGATGGGCGCCTACACATGGACGTTTCCGCAGTGCCGGGACGCTCCTCCCAGCCCGGGAACCACCCAATTCAAATGCATCAGGAGTAAAGTGGGGCAAGTCCCCGTTACCCAGGACTCCCAACTGCACACTTGGTATCCCTTTTCTTCACAACGTCTTCACACGTCTGCACATAGGACTTCTTTTGAGCCTGTCCTGAAGATATAAATTCAAGATAAACCTATACATACTCTAAGTAGATCTGTTAAAGTTTTGGAAGATGGTTCTTCCTGTGCTAGATCATGTAAAGATCCTTTCTGTTCCTGATTAATCTTGAATTTTGAGAGCATCTGACGTCAACTTTATGTGAAATGAAGGAAGTCTTTGCAAAAAAAAAAGAACACATGTATATGATACACACTCATGTGTATCATGGTAGCAGTTTCTATGTAGAAGCAATACATAGTCCTAAGCTATCTCATCTAAGTATATAGCCTATAAGAATCAGTAATTGTAACCCCACTCTTAAAGGAAGCAGAAGAAGAAAACAGGTATGTGAGTCAAGCGAAGTCAAGGGTTGGGATACACGACTCATTTCCTTTTTATCCCTGTGATCTGATCCCATTTTAACTTCTGTGATCTTCAGTTTCTTTATCTGGATAACTGAAAAATAGGTTATATAGAGAGACTTTGAGACTTAGCACTGTTGAATAAATGCTCATTTACTTTATTCCTATTATCAATCAATCTATCATCTATCTGTCATGTACTATGTATGCCTCCATCTATCATGTCTCTAGTATTTATGTATTTATCATCTATCTGTCTATGAATATATGTATTATGTATGTGTGTGTGTATCTATCTGTCTATCTAAGGCATTTCTGAAGATGCAGTATGTGGTTGAGACACAGTATGTGTTAGCAGAGGTACAGTCAGATAGTAATGTCAGCTGGAGAGTTATTTGTGGATTCAGCAATTATTTAATGAGTATCAACTTTGTGCAAAGCTCATAACAGAGGTTACTAAATATTACCCCCAATTAGTGAAGAATTATAGTGCACATCTCCTAAATTTATGCATCCAGAAAGCAGTCCAGATTTTGTCATTGCTGTCCTTGGGTTTTCTCTACATAGACGGTCTTTGTTAACGAGCAACTGGGAAGACAAAGCTGAGTGGAGACAGGCATAGGAGTTATGTCAAAGACGGTGTCACAGTGTTTTTACAGGGAAACCCATGCCTGAACCCCAGCCCTACACATGAAGGAAATCACTGTGGTTCACAAAATGGTTTCTCAATAAACACAGGCTTTGTTTGTCTTGTGTTGGTGTTGTGTTTCACATTTGTTGAGCAGTGAGCAGTGTTTTCCTTTGCGTGCCTGCAACCCCTGCTGTTGGTAAAGGCGTCCGATAGAGCAGATAGCCTTAAGTGTTTCTGTCTCTAGGGGGCCAAGGTTGCTGCTAAATTAATCTCTGGTTGGGGGAGGTTGCGGGAGGCTTTTTTTTAATCTGTGTGCCCTGAACTCTGAGTTAAGGCCTTCCAAAGGGCGTCTTTGTGACAGTCAAGAGGGAGCAGAGCTTTTATTCCTCATTGGAGTAAGGAGCAAACGTAGAACGAGGGGCCGGAGATGACAGGAGGCTTGTTACGAGGCGTGGGAGGCAGAGGTCAAGGGCTTCTGCTTAACAAGCTGCTGCGGCACTTCCAGCGGGGCTCTTCAGTCCAGCGCCTCATCAGAGCTGCTCGCCCCTGAGGAATGCCTCTTAGGTTTGAAAAACACTGGTGTTAAAGGCACATGACACTCCCCAGGTAGCTTGCAGTTCAAGCCAGTCTGACCCATGAGACCCCTGTGCGTTCTGTAAGGGAGTCTGTGAAGCGTAACGTGAGGGAAGGAGGTGATAAGCGTCTCAACTGGCCGTACTCGCATGTAGAGTGCAGGACTGCTTTCACGGGAGAGAGAGAGAAAAAGAGTCCTGGTCTGAGTCTTTTTTTTTTTTTGGCTGAATATGTTGTGCTTCAGCAAGTACCGTGAGGGGATAAATATTAATCCCCTGTAATGCAGTCACTTTCTCGTATTAGCAGAACAGCATTCCGAGGAAATGTGAAACCACTGTTCTCACTGTGTGCCCCTCCCGCTATCCTGGGGGTTGGCAAACTTGAGCCTCTGGGACGAATGTGGCCCACGGCCTGTTTTGTAAATAAAGTTTTATTGGAAGGCAGCCGTGGCCACTCATGGGCGGAGAAGTCTATGGCTGCTTTTGTCAGATACCGGTAGAGCTGAGTTGTTGTGAAAAAGATTCTTTGGTCGACAGAGCCTACGATATTTATTTAAGATTTACAGAAAACTTTGCTGACTGTGTGAAGGACCCTTACTCTGCTGCATTTCACTGTCTCATCTGTGAATTTCTCCTTGGCAGAAGCTAACCCAGCATCTCTTTAGCAAAATATCCTGGGACTTCCCCGGCGGTCCAGTGCTTCAGACTTCGCCTTCCAATGCAGGGGGTGCACGTGGGATCTCTGGTCGGGGAGCTAAGACCCCACATGCCTCATGGTCAAAAAACCAGAACATAAAATAGAAGCAGTATTGTAACAAATTCAATCAAGACTTTAAAGAAGGGTACACATCAAAAACATCTTAAAAAAGACAAAAGTCTCCTACTGGCCACATGTGCCTAGAGAGTACTTGAAATGTGCTTGCCGTGACGAAAGAACTGAGTTTGAAATTTTATTTAGTTTAAACTAATGTACAGGGCTACATATGGCTATTGGCTGCTCTGTTGGGTGCATGAAAGGGTTCTTTGGTTGCATCACAAACGAAGGAAAGAAGAAATCTGGGGAGCTGTGGTCACACTGTGATATTCCTTTTCTAAGTTTTTTTTTTTTTTTTTTGGTGCGATTCTAAAAGGTATTATTTTTTTACATTCCCTTTCTGATATTTCATTGTTAGCATAGAGAAATCAATTGATTTCTGTATATTAATCTTGTATCCTGCTACCTTGCTGTGATACTCCTTTTCTAAATTTTTTTTTTGTGAAATGTAACGCATACACACATTATGCAGAAATGTAATTATACCATTTTTACTTAATGTGTATCAGATGATGTAGGATTTCAGTTTCTTTTTGAGTTCGTCTTAATGTTTTTAAAAGAATATGTATGATTTAAATTTTGAAATTTTGCGTATAATGTAGATACCTTCCCAGTTTCTTTCCAGCATCAATTATGTGTGCTTTATTTATTTTTTTCCTTTTTTTCTGGGTCAGCTTTCCAGTTGATTATTAATTTTACCTTTCTGCTAAAAAATTGAGTACTTCGCTCTGTTCTACTCTATTTCATGTCTTTTTGCTTTATTTATCAGTTGGTGCTATCTTTTTTTAAATAAATTTATCTTTATTTTTGGCTGCATTGGGTCTTCGTTGCTGTGCGCAGGTTTTCTCTAGTTGCGACAAGCAGGGCTACTCTTTGTTGTGGTGCGCGGGCTTCTCATTGTGGTGGCTTCTCTTGTTGTGGAGCGTGGGCTTTAGGTGCGTGGGCTTCAGTAGTTGTGGTGTGTGGGCTCAGTAGTTGTGGCTTGATAGCTCTAGAGCACAGGCTTAGTAGTTGTGGCACACGGGCTTAGTTGCTCCGCGGCATGTGGCATCTTCCCGGACCAGGGCTTGAACCCGTGTCCCCTGCGTTGGCAGGTGGATTCTTAACCACTGTGCCACCAGGGAAGCCCCGGTGCTATCTTTATTATTACCATCATTTTACTTTCTTTGAGTAATTTCCTTAAGTTTATTCTATTTCTTCAACTGCTTTGTTTGAGTTCTTAGCACAGGAATCTTTAACTGTTTTTTTTCTATTACATGCATTTTAGGCTCAAAATTTCTGTCTCCTTGTCTTTGATATTATCAATTTCCCTAGCATACAATTTGGCTTTCTTTTTAATTTTCCAGCTTGAGATTGGTTGATCTTTGATTCTGAAGATTTGTGTGTTTCACCAAACCTGCAAAGTTCTCAACCATTTTCTTTTAGTATTGCCTCTTATGCATTAAAAAAAAAGTCCATTTAAATATATTTTGGATCTTGTCATATGGTCAGTTAAATCTAAAACTTCTGTTTAATTTTTGTACTTCTTCACTTTTCTGTAGTTCAGTCTGCATTATTTCTACACATCTATATTATAATTCATTAGTATTCTCTTTAGCTATCTTAATCAGCCTATAATCCTTCCATTGATTTTTTTTTTTTAATTTCAACTTTTTTTTATTTTCATTTAAAACATTTTACTAGGTAGTCTCTCAAAAATCTGCCTGGCCATTTTTATTTTATTTATTTATTTTTGGCTGCATTGGGTCTTCATTGCTGTGCGCAGGCTTTCTCTAGTTGCGGCGAGCGGGGGCTACTCTTTGTTGCGGTGTATGGGCTTCTTATTGCAGTGGCTTCTCGTTGCAGAGCACAGGCTCTAGGCACAGGGGCTTCAGTAGTTGTGGCATGCGGGCTTCAGTAGTTGTGGCTCGCAGGCTCTAGAGCCCAGGCTCAGTAGTTGTGGCGCATGGGCTTAGTTGCTCCGCGGCATGTGGGATCTTCCCAGACCAGGGCTCGAACCCGTGTCCCCTGCATTGGTAGGTGGATTCTTAACCACTGCACCACCAGGGAATCCCTGCCTGGCCATTTTTATGGTATCTTGTTTCTTACTCATGTTGTTAATTCCTTCTATTTTTGTTTAGATATTTAATACATATTTATTTTATATTCTGCATTGACAATTTTAATGTCTGGTATCTTTGGGGGTTATATCCTACTGTTTGATTCTAATGACTGTCCCTCTTGGTAGGGGGAAATCACACAGTTTGTAATTTTTTTAATGTAATTTTTTGGATCTGTCTCTGTGAGGTAGAGACACTTCATAAAGGTGCCTTTGAACCTTCAAACTGTGAAATCTATAAACTGTACGTGGTTGGTGGGAGGGAGCAGAGGTGGAGACTGCAGGAAAAGCTTGTGCTCGTTTTAGAGGCTGATTTCGAGTATAACCTAGTATCCAGAATACTTGAAAATGTTGATAATGTTAGTCTGGGACACATTCATCCTTTTCTACCCTGACAGTTTTCCTCTAATCAAATGGCATTGTGTTTGTAGAATAAAGAAGATGGCTTTGCTTTTCTGTTCAAAGGCAAGTTTTCTTAAAGATAAGTCTTGGGCAGTGGAAACTTTTTATCATCCTCAAGCTTAGAAAGGTATCACATAGTTATCCTTTTGCTTACATACTTCAAGCCAGGATCTGCATGGAAATTTTTAAAAATTATCTTTATGCCTGGGGAGGTTTTTTTTTTTCTCCTATTAAGCAGTAAAGTCAAGTTACAAAATTAATATATTTGGTCTTTGGAAATTTGCTAAATTGCAGATGTAGCACATGGATGGGCAGTTGTCTGTTTCTACCTTCTTTTAGTATTTTCGGTGAAAGATAACTGAGGGACCATAGACTAACCTGAAAATGCTTTTGTGTTTTTATCTTTGGTTTTGTGTATTCCTTTCTCTGCTTATCCTGAATCAACGTGGATTAGTCGACTGACACACTAAGCTGGGAACTAATTCCCGTAGACGCTTTGCTTTGGTGTTCCCGGTTTAATACCCAAGAATACGTACTTTTTACAAGTTTCCCAAAGTGCTTCCTATCATCAGGCAAGTCAGGGAAGCACTAATTTAGGGAATTCACGCTCCATGAACCGCACACTCAATTTACAAAATGACCTAGGTGCTTGTGAAATAATTTTTTCCTAAGTCAAGATACAAGATAAATATATTTCACCCTTGGAAATTTGCAAAATTCTCATAGAATATGAATTCGTAAATAACCTCATTTACGCATATAACGTCGAACCTTTTAATTTGTTTTCCATGGATTTTCAATCACTGTTCTTAAGCTCTTACGCACATGGGACGAGAAAAGCACCTTACTAATTAGAATTTTGTTATCTTGGAATGCGCGTTATCTACTGGCTTAAAGATCATTGTGTACCTGCTGTGTCCCTGACATACACATGTGGGTGCACAATGGGGAAGAAGCAATAGCTCAGCCCCAGAGCTGTAGATTCATCACCTGTGTCGCTAACTGGATGAGCACCTTGGGGCAACTTATATAAACTCTAGGGAGTCCCATTTTTCTTTTCTGTAAAATGGACTAAATAATTCCTCTGATCATAATGTGTTGATACTAAAGTCAGAAAACTTACATAAATTGCTTTCAGGGGGTTAAGTATTCAAGAAACAATACTATCTCTTAGTGTTATTGTGAATAATGGCATAATTGTTATGTTGATTATTACCATTATCATGAGAAGACATGGCAGTTGTCCATGAAGATAACAGAATGCTGATACCCAAGCAGCTGCAGCAGGGCATGTGCATGTGTTTAATGTACTTTGTACATTATGGCGTACCATGATTTGGGTGCAGTCAGAAAATAATGGAGCATCTGGGAATAAGACTTTCCGTCACTGTTCATAATTAATATTCACTTGGGATTTTCACGGAGAACTAGGCAGTGTTATTTCAATTCAAAATATCTCTTTCTCCAAGTTATGCAGAGCAGTAAGCCTTGAATATTAAGAAAGGAGGAGCTGGACTTTAACAAAATTAGTAAAGTGAAAAATTTAAGGAGAAAAATAGATCTTTAAAATTAACTTTGTTTTGAGATATCGTAAATTGTCATACGATGAGGGCCTTGCGCCTAGGATAATTCTTCAGTTTTCTTCATCCTCTTTTTATGGGTAGAATGATGACTGTCAATATATAGTGTACAAAATAAACAACGTTGTGGTCACTTATAGTTGTTTCCAGTTGTAGATGACATCTTTCGATTCTTGGTCCTGAACCTCCATCTGCCTAGAATGGTGTCACCAGATATCTCCTTACTCAGAGGTCACCTGCTGTCTGCTGAGTTCTCACACCCCACGCCAGCCCAGTTACAAAGCACCACGACTCCTGTTGTGGACTACAGGCCAAGCACACTTGACACTTGGTCACACGTGCCTACCTGCATGCATACCTGCACGCATACCTGCATGCCTGTGAGCACCTGCGCAACTATTAGCTGTTTGCGGGCAGGAGTCATGTTGTATTGGTTATTCTAGACACAACGCTAGGACAGTAACGAGCCCATGATAGGTAATCATTGTGCAAATGTGAGATGACTAAACAACATATTAATGTTTTATAAAGAGCTGGAAAGTGGAAACGGAAATCACCAATAAGCCAAGTTCAAATCGGCTGAAGACATGAAGACATGATTGAATTTGGGTGTAAGAGATATAAAGGGCTGGTGAAAAGCATGTTTTAAAATTTTTTAGATTTTAGACAAATACAAAACTTAAGAAAATAGTATAATAGTATAATAAACTTCCCATCACTCAGCTTCGAAACATGCTTTCACGGCCGCCCTTGTTTCAGCTATACCTCCCCTCCCTCCAGTCTGGATATTTTTGGAGCCAAGTCTGTACTCACATCGTTTCTTCAACAAACATTTCAGTGTTCACCTCCGGAACGCAGGACTCCAGAACGTAGTCAGCTGAGTGTGTGAGTTTGGACAGCAAGTGTGGGCCTTGGGGCCTGTTTTGTGAGGGACACAGCTCGTCAGGACGCACAGACAGCAGATGCGGTGCAGATGTGTGTGCCTTGAGTAAAAGATTCACGAGACCAAAGCAGTCCCGTGCGTGAACTAGAGGAACGGAGTGCATTGCTCACTCCGCATTTTCTTCCACAGCTCGTTCCCTCCAAGAGACACCTTTCTGAACGACGCCAGCCTTAGCTTATTGCCGTAGCCTCTTTATCAAGACAGTATGTTCCACACAACTACATTAGACAGAACCTTCTTTGATGGTTTTCTGTTCGTGACAAACAGAGGTTTTGGGTAGATCAGAACAGGGTGAGAGAGGAGGTGGCTGCGGAACCCTGCTTGTCCAGGACTGTCTTAGGTTTTGCCCTTTGCTCCAGAGCCAGGCCTGAGCATAAACCCTCCTGCTCAGAAAAAGGTCCAGGCTTGAGCCACCCAGCCCGCAGTAACCCTAGACACAACTCTTTTAAGCTAGGTTGGAGGCTGACAGGGCTAGAGACGCCCCCGCAGATTGGAGGCTGACCGGGATACAGAACCCACCCCAGATGGAAATGCAGAGGCCGGTCACCATGAGGAGACGGCATTCGCAGAGAAGCCATTGGTCAAAGGAACTGTTGCAGGAGCTCGGTCGATTGGCTGATTGCTGAGGCTTTGGGGTCCTCTGACTCCAGCGCTGAAAATAGGTGATCTCCTCCCCTTGTCCATGCATCCAGCTCAGGGAGGTAGAAATGAGCTGTCGCTCCACCCTGGGGGCCTGAGCCGGTCTCCCACGGGGGCCAAGACTGCTGATGTGCACGCACACACGGCTGGGTCTTTCTGGAATTCTTCCAGTTCTAACGTGTTGTTGGTGCTCAAGTGAGCATGACTTATTTTTCAAAGGAAATCGTAATCTCCTTGAGAGCAGAGAGTTTTAGTGACTGGTCATGGTTTCCTGAGTCTATGCATACGTAAGTTTCCACATATGCAAACTCATCGATTGTGTGCGTTAAATACATGCGGTTTTTTGTTATCTATATTATACTTCAATAAAGCTGGTAAACAATAGCAGTAGCAACAAAAGAGAAAAGTAACAGTAAAAGAAGCCAGAAGGGAGCAGTGTTTCATGATGGAGTACTCAGCCATACTGCTGTAGGTACAGTATTGTAGGGGCAGAGACAGGCAAAGACAGTGCTACAAATAATAGAGGCAAAAAAGTGGCACAGCGTATCTGAGAGCGAAACCACGAACTATCAAGATATTATAGAGGCAGAATTGGTAGGCACTGATGATAGACTTGCTTCAAGCGGTAAGGAAAAAGGACAAGGACAAGGTGAATCTGGTCTGTCAGAGCACATTGATGGAGAAGGTAAGAGAAGGGAGCCAGATGGAGAGGAAGCAGCCTGTGGTGAATGTTGAAGGAGATTTCCACGGAAGGCTGCTTTGAATACGCCAGAATGGGTAAAGCCCCAAAGCAACAAGACTAAAGGGGCTTACTCAAAGAGGGATTTTCTTCCTCATGTAACAAGTGGCCTAGCTTTAACAAAATTTTGTTAGACGCGTACCCAGCGCTTTTCTGTAATTGTTTTCAGCAACTGTTTTCAGAGTATAATAATTTCGTAGAGAGACAATTCGAACTAAAGCAGAAAGAACTTTTATTTTTCTATCCCTTCACCTATAGCTAGCTGCCTCACTTTAGGAAGTAGGTATTTAATGGATGCTCAGTGCATATTTCTAGATGAAAGGCTCACTAGCCTTACCAGGAACTCATAACTGCTAAATATGTTCATTTTCTTATGATACCCATCATGGTGGGTTGAGTTTATCACATTACTTTGTGATTTAGTTTAGAAGGCTGTATATTTACAATATATATTCTGATCTATATATATTGTGTGCATTTATATGTACATATACAATCAGATGTGTGTAGTTCATGTATGCACTTCAGATATTTATGGCTGTATATATGTAGTTTTAGATACACACAAACTCACACAAAGGGTCTAAAATGTGCATTCCAGGAACACAGAAAAGAAAAAGTATCAGCCACCTAAGTACTGGTGCAGAAAAGAGAAAAACATTTTAATATGGAATTTTATCATGTGAAGTTTTTAACCACAAGCCAAATATTTTCTGCCATTATCCCTCTACCAACACTAATCCAAAAAAATAAAATAATGAAAACAAAGTTCTGCTTACATGGAAAATATGCTAAAGATCCTCTGTAACCCAGTAAGGCTATATTTTTATTCTTGTGTGCTGTGTACATGCTAAGAACTTGTTCTGTATTCACAGTATCCTGTGCCTGGAATTTTTTTTTTTTTTTTTCTTGTTGAGTTAGGCCTAGGAAGACAATGACTAGTAGAATGGAGGGTTTTGATGCATTTTCTACTTAATAAAACAACAGGTGATTGAAATATATTTGAATTCCCCAGAAAGAATCAGTGAAATCTGGAAAATTGTTAGTATTCACCCCTTTAACAGAAAGTCATAAAAATTAGAATCTTCCTCCTAGATTTGGCTTCAGTTATAGAGCAAGGTAGATTGGGTGTGTAAAGGTTTAAGGTAAGAAAACACTGTGGGATCCTGCCGAGTGCCTGATCAATGAAATGGTGGTCATATAAAACAGCAGTCTTGGGACAGAAATCAAGGCCATAAAATAGTTCAGTCTGCTCTCTGTGTGGGTCCATTCGGGTGAAAGGCTGAGGAACTGATTGTGGTCAGACAAGAGCAATGAATCTTCTTCAATCAGGAGAGTGAGTGGGTGATGCCAAGGGGTGATCGAATCAGGCAGTTTGTTTACATCCATCAAATGAGGTTGGGTGATACCTGGAGCTTTGGGCGGAAAAGAATCCCTGGAGCTTTGGAGGGTGCTTCACAATAGTGAAAACTAGTGAACGTGTCTGCAGTATTTCATGACGCCAGGGATACACTCTGGCTATCACTTTAAGGGGAAGGTGATCGAAGATGTTGATAAGTCACATTTGTTATTTTAAATGCGGAAGATAATGCTTTAGGGAGAGTATAATGCTTGTCCAAGGTCATGTTGACAGTTAAAGAAAAAACAGGGACAAGAAATTATTTTTTTCTAGAATATTCTATATACCACACTACCTCTTATTTTTCTTTTTAAAAATAGTTCAATAACTGTTGTTTTAAAAGCATAGAAGAAACAGCCACCTAGTGTTTGTTTAATTTCCCCCACTGTTTTTAAACATTTGAGTGTATGTAAAATATATGTGAAAAAAAGAGTATTATTTTGAGCATAGCACCACTCATTTTGGGCCTCCTCATCCATGTTACCATGACAAATGGTATGATTCATCCAACTCAACATCATGTAATGATCCCTTTAAACGTCTGACCTTGCTCCTTAGAGCAATGAGTTGAGATCAGTCGAAAACATAGATCTCAAGTGTTTGGCATTTGCTCTCTCCTCATTATTGTTTAAAAAAATGAAATCTTTACAGATGCACAATCTTTTCCTGCTCTCATTCCCTGCCCCCTTATTCATTTTATCTGGCTACTTCCTCTTGGTCTTTGTGGCCTGACTTTGTTGCATCGTCTGGAAGTATTGTCAGCTCCTAGCAATCTTTGTCAGCCATGTTTAGATGAAAATACACTCTGGAAGTGAGATCAATCAGTCAGCAATCTCTTCCTATATACATATGCTAGTTTTTCCATTTCAGGGTTAGGCCCGTTAAGTCGCACTCCCACGGGTAAGAAAAAAAC
Organism: Balaenoptera physalus; assembly: GCF_965194825.1. Lineage (NCBI taxonomy): Eukaryota > Metazoa > Chordata > Mammalia > Artiodactyla > Balaenopteridae > Balaenoptera > Balaenoptera physalus. The sequence continues at coordinate 5,648,948 of NC_138903.1, forward strand.
ATCAGCTTGGAAGTTTTTATTGGGAGGCATGGCAGGCTGACTTCTAGACGGCACCTGTGACTTCTGCCCCAGGTGTTACTGTCATTATTCTGTCACATTATGTACATGCCAAAAGGAACTTCGCAGATGGAATTCAGGTTCCTAATCACTTGACCTTAAGAGAGGGGATTATCAGGACAGGACTAACCTAATCGCAGGGGCCCTATGAAAGCACAGTTTTCTCCAGCTGGTAAATGAAGCGAAAGACAGATGTACAGAGGGCTTGGAGGCAAGGGGGGCAAGGAGAGCGAGATCAAGTCAGAACACACGAGAGTGTTCAGCTGTGCTTTAGGAAAGGACTCTAGTGGGCATTGGGGCTCAGCAAGGAGAAAAGTGGCCATGACAGGGAGCGCAAAGGAGGAGAGATTGCTCGGTTGAAAGAGGATAGAGCAAACTGAAGGGCACCTCCAAGCCTTGCCGCCTCTGTAAGCTCTGGGAGAAAAAGGAGGGCTGCACATGAAGCCGTGTCATCCTGCAAAAACTAGGTTTGTGCCAAGGAAAGAAGGTGAAGAGAATCTCCAGGGAAGATGTGAGGACGAAGAGGGGCTGCTGAGCGTGGAAACCTGGTGCAAAAGCACCGTGAGGGGCTTTAGGAGGTGGGTGGGGAGGGACAGGGAGGCAGGCTAAAGGAGTGGTAGGGTCGGTACAAGGATGAGGGCAGGCAGACGGGCGACCCGCTGGGGTCCCCTGATGGCACCCGACGCTGCTTGTTCTCATAGCCCCTTAGGACACAGTGTGGGAAGGGGGCACCGGGCAGCCCTTTACACCCTGAAGCTCTGGAGGGGCGGACCGCCAAGCACAGGGGCACATTCTGTCAGGCGGCGTCGAGTTCAACACCGAACCCAGGGATACGGTCTGTTAGTTCACTGCTGTAACCTAAGGCCATGGGATAGTGCCGGGCGCACGGCAGGCGCCCCATCCACGTTTGCTGAAGGAGTCATGAGCAGTGTTTCTTTCCTGTGTCTAGTCTTCCGCCACCTGGAGTGAGGGGAGTTTAGAAGCTGCCTCTTCTCCCCGGCACGCCGGGTATAAGCTAAGTCAGACTGCCCAGGACGTCTCAAAGCCCATAACCCCGATGCTCGTGTAAAAGCAAGATTTGGATTTGTAGTTATATTTTTGTTTCTTTACACAGAGAAACTGTCCGTGTGTGAGAACTTCTGATTTCCATCACCCCGCTCCCACCCGGCTTCTGAACCCACAGAAGAATCGACCCTCCCGCAGCCTTCCCCCCGTGTAGCAAAGGCAGCTTCTGTGCGCTTGCTCCTCCTCAGTAGCTGCGCCGTTTCTCAGCTCCCTGCTGCTCTTGCACTCGGTATCTGAATCCTTGCCGTACTTCGCAGGCTCTGTCTTCCAGCTCCCTGCAGAATGCAACCACTTCTCACCACTTCCGCCCCTACCACCCTAAACCAAGTTACCAAACAAGCATCATAACTGACCTTGAGGGCTGGGAGGGCCGTCTAACTGGTCTACCCCTGTCTTCCTACTCAGCCACAGTGAGTCTGTTAATGTATAAATTATCATCCTTATATATTAAACTATATGTTATTGCACTCACACATTTCAGTGTAAGTCATAACAAAGCCCTGTGTTGTTTTCCTTCTCTACCGGAAAGAAATCCAAAGTCTATACCAGCGTCAGCTGCGTGATCTTGTGCCCAGCTGTCTCTCCGATGTCATTTCAGCCTCCTTACCTGTTGTAAAGAGGTGGAGCCAAGCTCGCTGCTGTGCAGTGGTGGGTGTTTCTGCTCACCGTTTCCTCTACCTAGACCTTCTTCTCCCCGCCAGGTGCGTGCACTGCTCCCTCCTTCACTGCCACTGTCAGAGACTTTTCTCTCTGGCTGCTCTATCGTCAGTTCCACCCACCCTGTCACTCTTTATCCCCATAACCTGGCACATTTTTCCTGCTAGCTTTCCTTATCACTCGCCTTGTTATATATTCTATATATTTATATTGTAACCGCGTCATTGTTTTCCGTCTCTCCACGTTAGAATGTAAGCTCCACGAGAGTAGAGCTTTCTGTTTTGTCCATTGTTGGATTCCCAGTTTCTGAAACTGGGCCTGTTACTTAATGGCTATTTAATGATGGTAAATTAAATGAGTGGATGGCTTTATTCCTTTCCATAAAAGTCATTAGAGACTTGGCTTAAAGGTAGAGTCTTCCAGGAGAGAATGTCAGTTTTGTTTCGTGAAGAGGAACAAAGAAAGGGAGCGGAAACAAGGTGAACATGAAATAAGCATGTGATTGGTTGGGCACCAAGTCAGAGAGCAAGGAGCTGAGTTGCACTTTAACCTGTACGTGAAGACTTTGAGGCCAGAGAACGTAAGTGCTCTTTCAAGCTCCAGCAACTACGTGGCAGCCTGGCTAGGACCAGAGCTGTCTTTGAACTGTGTGAAACGTAACACCACCTCCAAGAGTTAGAAGTGAGAGACCTGGGAGGCAAGGGAAGAGCAGAACCCTTTATCAATTGCACATTGGCCAGTCATAGTGCTGGACACATGCATTGATCTTTTCAAATGCATTTACTTAAGAGAAGGCCAATACACATACAGAGAACAGAACAGACTGCCGATTTGTCTTATGTTTTTCATGACTGGTGAAATGTCTTTGGTTCATAACAATTAATTTATAGTTAAACTTGAAGAGGCAAAAACATATTGATTTTTTACAATGTAGCATTGAACGAATAAGCATAAATAAAAATTACAAATAAAACATTTAAAGCAATAGCATAACATTAAGGGGAAAGGTTTATTTTTGATTGTGTAAGAAGGAGAAAATATTGGGTAAACAAGTGCAAATGATATTCCATGATGCAAGTTTTAACTGTGGGTGAAGCCAACAAAAATAATTTAGCACCTCATCGTAAAAGGGTACACGGAGATTCGCCAAGCTAGCATTTCAACCAAGTCAGCCTCACTTGTTGTCACACTGGATGACGTTTATACCTGCTGGTCCCCTGCGAGGTGATTTATACGGCTACGTCATGCTGATCCTCTCTTGCCAACGTCCTGCCTCACTCTTGCCCTGTGGTTTTGAAGCATTGCTAGCTTCATCTAAGAGCACATTTGGTTATGAGCTAGTAAAATCCTTACACATGATGTTTAAACAAGAAGTCAATGACATACCATGTTGGTACAACCCCCTTTATCTAACTGTCAAGTTGGACAAGGTAAACTCTAAGAGTCGGGGCGTGGTCAGATCAAAACTAGCTCTCCTGTAAATTAAAAAGGTGTGCCTCTCCCATGACCGCTTGCATCTGGGCGGCTGGTGTCTGTTTCAAACCTGCCTCTTCTCCGCTCTGCTCCCTAAGCTCTGTGAGTCTTAAAGTGGCCAGATGGCTGGTCAGTGTCTCCCCACAACACGACTCTTTCTTCTTCCAGTTTGAATTGGTTACTTTGCCGCTGGCTCTTCTCAAAACCTCAGAACTATCTCCACTCTCCTCTCCCTTGTTCCTTATGTCGTTCAGTAGTGAAATTCTGCCGATCTGATCCCTCAGGGACTCGTAGGATCTGCTCCTAGTTCCCCACCTCCCTGCTCAGACTTACAGCCTCTCTTTCACTTTCCGACAACTGTCTCTGCCTCCGGTCTTTCCCACTCTGATCCATCCCGAATATGTCAAGAGAGTTACCTTCGTAGAGCTAAGCCTTCTAATGGCCTCTCACACCTATAAAGAATATTCCAATGTTCAACTTGACATGCGGATTCCCTAGGCAGGCCTAGGCCACCCTTTATCCTCATTTCACATCCTCCCTCCCCGACACTGAAATCTCAACCCCACAGAAACTTGCCCATCCTCCAAGTACACTGAGCACATTCCCACTTTGGTGACTTTCTTCCAGCTGTGTAACACCTTAAACCTGCTCAAACCCCATGACTACCCGGACCTTTTGTTTTTAACTGATTTATAGCATCATCAAAATCTTCACGGTACCCTATCTCGTTACGTGTTTGTATGCGTCACAGATGGCCACACTCTAAAGTGTGTGTGTCAGTAAATCAACTATACTTCAACCAAAAGACAAATAAAGACACCACTACACACCCATTAGAATTCTTAAAATTAAAAAGACTGACATTACCAAGTGTCAGAGAGGATATGGAGCAACTGGAAGTCTCATGCACTGCTGGTGGCAGTGTAAGTTTAGACAACCACTTAGGAAAGCTGTTTGGAAGTTCCTAATAGACACACACCTACCCTATGACCTAGCATTTCTCGTCCTTGGTATATATCCAAGGGAAATGTGTACGCTCCCCAAAAGACAGCCCCAAACTGGAAACAACCCAAATGTCTACCAACAGAAGAATGAATAAACAAATTGTAGTATATTCCCATAATCAATGCTACTCAGCAATAAAAAGAATAAGATACTGATACCTGCAAAAAAATAAAAATAAAAACATAAAGTGTGTGTGTCATATATTAGTCATCATTGTCACTTACCCACTACTTAAAAGAATACCTTGGACATAGTAGCAGCTCAATAAAATATTTATGCTGTTTCCTTTAGATTCGTGACTGAGGTTTGTCGCAGAAAAACACACAATGTATCCCTGATATCCAAAATAAAATACTCTCTGTGTGATATTATCATGGCTTTAACTAGTGATCAGTTTAATTGCAGAATACCTGCCCTAAAAAATCAATTTATCCCTGCAAAAAATAAAAACAAAGTGAGTGTGTCATATATTAGTCATCATTTTAACATACCCACTACTTAAGAAAATACCTTGTACATAATAGCAGCTCAATAAAATATTTGTGCTGTTTCCTTTTGATTCATAACTGAGGTTTGTCCCAGAAAAACACAGGATGTATCCCTGATCATATTCTCCATAATAAAATACTCTCTATCTGACGTTATCCTGGCTTTAACTAGTGATCAGTTTAACTGGGGAGCACCTACCCTAGAAAATCAGTTTATCCTAAAGTCAGCATCTGATAATGAATTCATATATTTTCTCTCAAATAGGTCAGTTCCATTTTAGTTTGGCTCCTTACTAACTAAGTTCAGTAAGTTACCTGTGAAAATGTTGGCACTGAGACTGGGTGGTGATGAGAAATTTGTGGTCTGGGGCACTTTTTGGAACCCCTAACCCACATCACAGAGGTGAATTCATGGGTCAGGATGTTGGCACTTGTCTGAACCAGGTACAGCCAAGGAGAGGCACATCTAAATCTCCCACAGGTCTTAGCACAGTTGTGAAAGCACAGCAGAGCTTTGTTGTTGATTCACCAGCTGTTAACAAGGAGCAGTTGTGTTTGAGACATTCACTTTCGGGATCAGATGATATTACAGCTCACTCCATTTGACTAGAGGACCTTATGTTGCCCTTCAAATTCTACCCGAGATGATAAACTACTTCTTCTCTTCTCCAACGTGTAGTCGAGTTGTAGAGAGAGAGCAGTTTTGGTAGGTTCTGTGTAGAATCAAGAAAAGAAGGGTTAATGAAGAATGAATTCAGTATCTGCATAAGAAAAGAGTCTGCAATGGAATTCCCTGGTGGCGCAGTGGTTAAGAATCCGCCTGCCAATGCAGGGGACACGGGTTCCCAGATCCTTGGTCTGGGAAGATCCCACATGCCGCGGAGCAACTAAGCCTGCGAGCCACAAATACTGAGCCTGTGTGCCACAACTACTGAAGCCCATGCACCTAGAGCCCGTGCTCCGCAACAAGAGAAGCCACCGCAATGAGAAGCCCATGCACCGCAATGAAGAGTAGCTCGCCACAGCTAGAGAAAGCCCCTGCGCAGCAACGAAGACCCAAGGCAGCCAAAAATAAATACATAAATAAACTTTAAAAAATAAATAAAATAAAATGAAAAGAGTCTACAATGAGTTATGATCCTTTGAGAGATAAAGTACCTCCCTTCTTCTTATCTTATGCCTACCAAGTTTTCCTCGTGTGTTTGTATATGATGGTAAATAAATCATTGAATAAAAACTAGAAAAAGGTTGATGTTGGATGAAAATAATCTCATAGTTTTATATATATATACACACCTTTAGATTGTATCTACCTTTATGAAAACCATTAATCAGTAAAATTAAAAATTCAGTAATCCAATAACACATAATTAGTAATTGTTGTCTGTTTAAGAAATTAAACTACCAAAATTCAAGGTCATGGATAGGTCAGCTACACTGAGATTCTAGGTCCACCGATGTAATTATCAAGACTGCCTTGCTAGATATGAGGGCAGCCGGTTAAACTCTGCACAATTTCCCATCTTCAAACTTAGACTTCCAATTTAGAAAAAAAGTATTTATCAAATTTCCATACAAATCAGAGGGAAAACATAGTTAATTTTAAATAACTATTTTAGCAAATGTGTTTTTTTCTTCATAACAAAAATGTAATGGAATTTAATTGTAAAAGTGCCTCTTAGTTGAAGATGCTCCCTTTTCTTCCTTCCCCACTGGCCTTCCTCCCCTGCTCTCTGCCTCAGACTTGATTTTTCTCCTTACTACCTTTTACTGAATATTTAGAGTTTTCCTTATATTGTTCCCTCCTTCCCTGTAGCCACTGTTGCATGAAAGACCAGATTACGCAGCGAATAGTGGCTATGAATACAAAACGATGTACTTACCAATAAACCTAATTCAGAAACGCCCGTTCCATTAAAGCATCAAGAAATTTTCAAAATAAATAAATAAATAAAAGTGCCTCTTATGAGTTTTCTGTACTGCCTAGCAAGTTGTCGCAAATGTACTGGTTCAAAACAACACACATTTACCACCCCACCATCTCCGTGATGCAGGAGCCCAGATGAGGCTTAGCTGGGTGTGCTGCTCAGAGTGTCACGGAACTGCAGCCAAGGTGTCGTCTGGGCTCTGTTCTCACCTGGAGGCCCGAATGGGGAAGAGTCTACTTCCAGGAGCACTTAGGGTGTTGGCACAAGTCACGTCCTTGGGGCTGAATGCACGAGGCCCTGACTTTTTACTGGCTCTTGGCTGGAGGCCACTTTCACACCCTCAAGGCTGCCCACAGTTCTCGGGCACATGCCTTTCTCTGTTTGCAGTTCGCAGCGGGGCCGTTTGCTGCTTCCAGGCTGGTACGCGGTTCTCTGTAGGACTCTAAGCAGACAGTCTGCTAAGATGGAGTCTCATATAGTGTCATCAGTGGATTCTGCAGTCCTTGATGTTCTGTGGCTAGGAGCAAGCTCCTGCCCACACTGACCGGGAGGGGACACAGATCTTCAGCACCGTGGAGGCCAGCTTGGCATCAGCGTATCACAGCACATGCTTCAGAAGACTTTCCCTCTCTCTCTGTCTTTCTCTCTCTCTGTCTTTCTAGGTGTATATATATAATTTGCCTATATTCATGTATATATAATTTGTATATTTTTATCTAATATTTGTATTATCTTATCTAAAAAAATGGTTTAAAACTTCTAACAAAAGCCCTGACTCTTCCTTGAGGTTTTCAGCATAGTAAGTATGTTTCCCTGACCACATCTTAGATACCGAATTGAGTCCCATGAATCTTCCTCATCTTTGTCTTCTCATTCCATGAGCGTTGATTCAACTCTGCTTTGTGTGTGTGTGTGTGTGTGTGTGTGTGTGTGTGTGTGCGTGCACACGCACACGTGCATACTGCATCTTAAAAGAGTGTTACCAAATTACCTGGGTGTTTTAACGACTTAATGAAAGGAGATAAGAACCAACTTACAGAACAACAAGAAAAAACTACTCTCCAAAGACTTGCTAACCCCTACTACAACGAACATGTTCCTTACATGATAAAGTTTTTGTTAGAGTTAAGAAGGGTTGATTATTCATTGTTAGATACAGCCATTTCACAGGACTGGACTGCATTAATCTAAAAGGAACCACAAAGAAGATTTTTTTTATTTCAACTTCACTGCATCCAGCCATAACAAATCCATGGAAAATTCTTACTTGGAATAGGTCTCCTCAGTCAGACACTCCATTTATGGGTACAGGATTTTCATTGTGATTCAGACATGAAAAGAAATGTGAAGTTATGTATATATGTTTGCTCTGTTTTATGCAATGAATGTACAAAACAAATAGGAATGTTTTATGTGTCTTTGCTGTGGCTCAGAATTAAAGCCATTACCTCTGGGGCTATTTCGACATGTCAAGAGTTTCCAGGCACAGATTTTTATCCAGCTCAAAACCATTACTCACACCTTTCCCCTCACGCACATGTTCCTGCTGCTTCTCTCTCCTGGTTCCGTTTTCTCCTCCAGCTGCTTGTTCTTACTTGCTTCATGGCCACCTCTTCCTTCTCCACCCTGAGCATTCATCCCCAGACACTTCTCCTTCTCCTCATCCTGCTGGGAAATCTCAGCTTCTTGTTCTGGGCTCTGTGCTGTGCAGTGTCAAGTTTGATGTCCAACCCCTCCCAGCTACCCTGTGTTTCAGACTACCATCCTCACAGCTACCCTGTATTTCAGACTACGATCCTCCCAGCTACCCCGTGTTTCAGACTGTAGAAGGGCAGAATAGTGACCCTACCCGCCAAAGATGTCTCTATTCTAACTCCTGGGATCTGTTAACTTGTTGTTTTATGTGACAAAGAGGAATTAAAGTTGCAGATGGAATTAAGGCTGCCTGTCTGCTGACAAAATAGATTATCCACGTGGATCCAGTGTAATCACAGAGATCCTTAAAGGTGGACGAGGCAGACAGTGATGCAATATGAGAAGCACTTGACCAGCCGTGGCTGGCTTTGAATGTGGAGGAAGGGGCCCTGAGCCAAGGAATGTGGGCAGCCTCTGGATGCTGGAAGAGGCTAAAGAGTGCATTCTCCCCTGTGTCTCCAGAAGGAAACGCATCCTTGCAGACATCTTGATTTTGGCCTGGTGAAGCCCATTTTGGACTTTTAACCTTCAGAGCTGTAAGGTAGTGAATTTGTGTTGTGTTAGGCCACTGAGTTTGTGATGGTTTTTTGCAGCAGCCCTAGGAAACGAGTGCATAGGTCAGCTTTCTGATGGACACATTTACCTGGATGTGTTACAGGCATCCAACTGAATTCTCCAGTTCCCTAACTGGAAAGCACCCTGTCCCTTCTGTGCCTCATTAGGAAGTACAGCTGTCCTCTTTTTCTCTGTCCTGCGTACCCAGTCGTTTATTCCAGATCTGCATCTGCCTCATGTTCCTTCTGCCACTGCTTTAGTTCAAGCCCTTGTCACTTCTCATCTGCAAGAGGCAATTAATTATACTAACTGGTGTCACTGAATATACTTTTGACCGCCTTAAACCCGTGTCCCACTCATGATTTGTCATCTGTCCCAAAAAGAAATAGGTCTTATCATTGCCCTTCCAAAACCCTTGTATGGGTTCCCTCACCGGAAGAATAAAGTGCAGGCTGGCCGACATGGTGTCCGGTGATCCATTCCCTGTCCTGCCGTCCTCCATGTCCCTCACATTCCAGCTGAAACTAGTTCGCAGTTCTCTTAGGCCACGCTCTTTGACGTCTCCCTGCATTTTCCCTCTGTCTGGGATTCCCTTCTCACCCATCTTCATCTGCACGGCTCCCACTGTCCTTCAGGCTCAGGCGCCATTGTGGTAGCTCAGGCGACATTATCCTCAGGAAACCTTTCTGAAGTCCTCGAGTTGGGAGTAGTGTCCATCACTTGGATTCTGGTAGCATCCTCCAGCTACCCGTGTAGGACCGTACTCACCATTTCAAATTAGCACTATTAGCACTAGTTTTAAATCTGAGTGAAAAAAGCTTGCCTTTCTAGATCAGAACATGGAATTCTTAAATGAAATTTATCCTCTAATACAACTTTTTGACATTTTGATGGGGAGATGAGGGGACACTTTAATGACACGTACATATTGGAAAATAGTGAAGCTATTTATATACCTTCAGCCAGATAGCAATTGCATTTATCTAACTAACCAGGATCGCCCAAGTCCACAGCTGCCAGCAATGGTTCTCAACCTGAGTTGAACGTTAGAACCACCTGGGTGGACGAATTACGAGAAGTAGCTGGGGATGGGACCCAGGCATCAGCGTTATTTCAACGTGCCTGGGCCAATCTGAAACGCAGCCCCTGCAGCAGAGAAACGCCCAGGAAGTGGTACAGGATGAGGGGAATCCCCCCGGAGCTGAGCAGGACATTCCAAATGTAAAAGGGATTGACTGTGCTGCCACACCTGCTTCCTTCCAGCTTTATGCGTGGCCTCTCTGCTTCCCAGGGCCTTCTCTTTGTTTCTGCCCTCTTATCGTAGGCGGTCTCATCCATTCTCCTCACGTCAGATGCCAGTTACAGGTTCATAGCACCTAAACGTATCCTGTTAGCGTAGAGTTCTCCTACGAGCTACAGAACTGTATCCAACTGGTTGGGGTTTTTTTGTTTTATTTTGACATTTCTGCTTAGATGTATCCCAAACTGATCATTTAATTTTGCCTAAAAGTGTCTACTCAGTTTTCCAGATCTTAATAAATGATACCACTATCCGCCCAGTTTCTTAAGCCAAACATCTCTGAGTCACCCTTTAATTCCTTTCCTTCAACCCCCAAGTCCCCGTGCTTGGTCTCTCGAGTGTATCCCAGCGGGTCCATTTTTGTCGTCTCTACTGCATCTGGTTCAAATGTCCATCATCTCTTCCCTGGACCTAGTGGTAACTTCCTAGATGGCCCCATGATTCTCTCCCGCTTGCCTACGATTAATGTTCCGCAAGCAGCCAAAGCAATCCTTAAAAACAATTGGACAAAAGCCTCTCTCTCTGTAAAGCCTTTGATGACTTCCTTTGGCACTTCTGCAAGACTCTGCACATTCCAGCCCTGCTGAGGCATTCAAGCCCATCTCGACCTGCTTCCTTCAGGTGGTTGATTAGTTTGTGGACTTGTTTATTGACGAGGCAGGTTAGGCTCTCAGCACGGAGACCTTTCTGTTCTAATGCTGTGCCCCTCACAGCCCCTGGGAAATAGTCGTCATTCAACATAAGCTTGTTTTGTGGAAAGGAGGGAGAGGAGATAGCCCCATGGTAAGACCTAATTTATCTTTGTGGACCATAATGCTAGCTCGTAGTTTATGATTTGGGGGAAAATGTGCCATTTTTCAAAGATAGGAACCTTTCCGCAGGGGAAAAAATAGCATAGCCTGAAATGCTGAGGAATACATGTTTTACAACTCTGTTATGGAAATACCTTAGAGGCGTAACGATGCAGAATACCTCTTTGTGTCTTTGGAAAGCACAAGGATTTAAATAAGGGATACAATTGTCGGAAAAGGGTAGCACAGTAATGGAAAATAAACATACGCATCCAAATCAAAGTGAAGGGAGGCCTTCATGGCGGCAAAAACTGGGGTTCCCTTAGGAACTGCCCAGGGTCACTTACAAACGTACCTTCGGTTTTGCTGAAATAAGATATACAAGCTGAATATGAGACACGAAATGGGGGTAAGTGGTAAGGAGTTTTGAGAAGCTGTGTTTAAGGGGCGGCAGTCTTGACGCAGGTCACTCCAGGCGTTGAGGTCAGTCTGAAGATATCACTGTCAAGAGGTCGAAAGAAGAAATTTCTGTGTAATGTAACCCTCTTCCCGTCCCCAGAAGCCTCCATGTTGTCGGACCTGTTTGGGAGGCTCTGTGAAGGGACTAGTTTATGTTAGGGGAACTGTTTGTGGGAGTGGTCGTACTTTTTGAGTTCCACTTGGGAAAAGATTTTTTTAAAATATACTTACTTCTTGTAGGGTGAACCTTTACCTGGTGCTCTGAAAGGGATTTGGGGAACGTTACCCATCCCACTCCAGACAGGAGACAAATACCACACCAGTAATTGGCAGAGGGAAAAGTAAACAGTTACTTTGACAACTAGTGAAGGTCAACTATGAAGAAAAGGCAGAAGAGAATCTATCTAAAGAATACGATAGGGCCCGAGGAAGAGTGTTGAAGGCGGGAGGGAATAAATTTGGGAAGGAGCTCCTCCCCGTGGATGGGATTCAGACTCATTGGAGAGGGTGTGGTTGCAGCCCACAGGGGGTAAGGTTTGGTTTGCCCGGGGAGAGGACTGGTCCGAATTAGCGGGTTGAAGCTAGTGAGTTGCTGCAGGGCGGCCGCCGCTGGGTGGCCCATGCAGACCCCTGGAAACCTGGTCATGGGAGCAACAGGGGAGGGGAGTCATTAGAACCTGGAGAGGAGGAAGCCCCTTCCCCCTGCAGGGTCCCTCCTGCACCGTCTACTGACAAGCTTGACATCGTGCATGTGCGTCAGGAAGAGTGTTGGAAGGGCCCAGCTCCAGGCTTCACTAGGCAGGGCAGAGAAGGGTGATGGGAAGCGGAGAGCGACTGCTTGATGACTGACACGCGAGCAGGCTTCTGCACGTGGCACAGGCCCTGTCACTGCCAGGGAGACCTCAAGCTACAGGTCCCTGCCCACAGTTCGTCCTCCTGGGTTAGGAGAGTTGGGGGTTGTGACGAAAAGGCAAATATTGCATTTACATGTGCAATGTCAATTGTAGCTTATCTACAATTACCACGTTTGATTTAGAGTCAAAAGGGAATGATTGGTGACACCGCATCCCAAATTATTATTTTAAAAGATTGCCAAGGGGTGATCTGTTTCTAGGTTTCCTCATGATCTCAAGAATGAGTATTGGGAAACTGGTGATCGTGTGAATTCTTCAACATAAGTTACGGGATACAGACTGCTCTGCAGGTTATGAAGTAAAGGCTGTTCTTTATGCTGCAGTTATTTCCCCACCAGTCTCCCTTGCTGATTTCCTTTAGTACTTTTTTTCACAGTAAACCATTGGGTTGAAACTACTGGCATACTTTTATCCCAGAATCAGGGATTATGGATTTTAAAATGGTATCATGTATTTATATACATAAACTCCATAAAATTGTTTGCCAGAACTATAAATGTCTTTATGATCCAAATTTATAAACCTGAGAAGAACTAAAAACTTGAAATAAAATAAACATAAATCAAATATTGGCCCGTTGAAATAATTTTTTAAATAAAATATTTATTCCTAGAAAGGATGAGTGATACATAATTTACTGTTGATTATATACTGTTTTTATATTTATAGCTGTCACAATAGATAGAACCATTATATATATAATGTGTATATATATATATATATATATATATATATATATATATAGCTATAACTCATAGAAGTGTATTTTCACACAGTTTTTATAGATACTAAATTTTACATTTTTACACATAAAATCTAATTTGGAAACAATATGTTCAGGCCAAAACAGCCTTGCTCATTTTAGTTTTCAACGTTTCCATAACTTGTATGGATTTTATTTCAAACCATGTAAAGCATCCAATTTGCAGCTGAATATTTATTCAACACAGCTGAATATTTATTCAACACAGCCAAATTAATACTAATGCAAAATAACCAACTGTCTTTTAGAACAGGCTGTAAACTTTTGGACTTCAGTCTTAGAAGAGAAAAAACAAATGAAAGGGAAGGAGGGGAGAGGAGAGAAAACCTTTTAACCTCTAGATGTACAGGAAGGTATCGTGAAAAACACTTCAGACATGGCCCATTAATTAGCATGAATAACTTCTTCCTGCTTCTCAAGGATCGAACAGCTCCACTTTGCAAATGTAGCAGGTTCACAGTCTTGTGGGCCGAGGCAGAGGAATGCCTCTTCCTTCCTCTCCAATTTTATAAAGTGTTTGTTAATTGCTGCTCTCATGACCCCTGCCCCATTCTCACATTTGACATTTTCTAATTTAAAGATGATGGTAGATTTTTCTCTTTAACTGCCTGTTCTAGAAGCAATTCTTCTCTTTGCTTTCAGCAGCAGGTCAGTACACCTCTACATCCCACTTTTACCGTAATCGTAGAGAAAGCAAGGAGGAGTCTTGATGTTTTTCAGGTCATGTGTCTCTCTTATGTGCCACGCTTAGGAGTGTCTCCTCAGAGGAGGATTCTCTTACATTGGCTCTTCAGCCAAACTGAAAGGACAGCTAATGAAAGCATCCTACTAATTTCCAGAACAAATAAAGAAAGCGAATGAACACCCAGCCAGCTTTCGAGGCCATACAACCTTGTTAGCTGGACGTTTGTTTCTTTTTTTTTTTCCCCTTAGAGAGCTTCAGTTCCCTCCACGCACAAGGATCCCTTGCTGTCTGCCAGCGAGTCTGTCCCCACGGTGTTGATATTTGATGTTGAAAGCAGTGGCAAAGCAAACTTCTACCAGGGTGACCTCACCTAGATGACCTCCCAGTGCCTTAGAACAGGAATGACCGTCCTTGGTTATGAATGACACTCAGGATGAAAAGTGACTGTCCCCCCAGGCCTCACAAGTGTGAGGGTTTTGTGTGAGGACAGATGTTCCTTTCCGCCTAGGCCCGAGTGCCGTGGTTCGCAGCTCTGGGCATCTGCCTGAGCCATTGCTACCACCTCCTAACCCACTAGTATCAGTAGCGTTACTCTTAGTGTCTAGGCTGGTTTGGCACTGAGTTTGCATGTTCTGTGAATCCCCTGCTATCAAGACAGATAATCCATTTGGCCTGATAAGCACTGAGCTCTGGAAAGCCGAGAGTTTCCTTCTGTGAATTTGCGGGTGTGTCAAAGAAACAAATGAATATTAGTGAAGGCATTATTATATATTCAGGCCAGTTGGATTCAGGTCTGAAGTGATTTGAAGTCAGATTAGACAAATATTAACTATTATCATCCTCAGCAAACATTTAACAGTAAGTCTGCCCTTCTGTGCTCTTGGCGTTCTGTGGGAATGTTGTCGTGGTTTAATTCAAGCATGAGTACCTAATGAGAGAGAACCTGTAGTTCTTTTTTCTCCAAACTCCAGAATATTTGCAATGAGTTAATCTTCTCAAAAGGAAACCAAGAGTTTCATGGTTCCCCACAGGTAATTCAGTGTGGAGCAAGAGTGAAAAGGTGCATTGAAATGCAGCCCAAAATAGGAAACAGTGGATTCCCGAGAACCAAGCCGCAGGTGAGGCAGGCCAGGGCCCCCTGCGTCCCCAGGCTTGCTGCAGTTATCTGGTTAATTTACTTCTGGGGTCTAGTTGTGTAGCAGCAGCCCACCATACTCAGCATGAATTCTGCCTCTGAAATAGAATTACCAAGATGTGAAAAATGATGGAATTCACTGAAATGATAAAATAGCATCTGTTAAGGTAACTTCTGGCAAGGTTCCCAGCTTTTCATTACTTAAGGGGAATAATGATGTGTTAGTCGCTATGAAAAAAAGAAAACTCTGAGAAAATGTTAATCATGACTCAAGTGTAACGCCATCATGTACATCTCAGAATATCCCACGACTAATTTCTATGTCCTTTACAGCTATTTCGAGCCCCTCTGAGGTGCGATTTTGCAGTGAAAAAAACTTTTTACCTACAGAGTTTACTGTTAGCCAGTAAGTTCCCTTGATGGTTGATTCCTTATCCTGTGAGGATACATTTCAGTGAGGGAGTAAATAAAAAGAAAAAAACTTGTCAACATGATGTTTTAAAGTAACATGTACCCGAGGGACAGAGTGGCATGAAAGTTTGGGGCTGAGAATAGGTAGTTTCAGTTTTTAGAATATTGTCCATTTGTGGGAGTCTACCAACACCAACTCAAAGCATTTTAGGTTTCCATCATCCCCAGTAGATGCCACAGCTCTGTCCTCTTCTTCTTCTGTAGTGTTTAGGACTGCCAGATTAAGCACAGGACACCCAGGTGAATCTGAATTTCAGATGAACGGTTTCTTCATTTGAGCATGAGATACACATACTCTAAACAATTAACTGCTGTTTATCTGAATCTGAAATTTAATGTGATATCTTGTATTTTTATTTGCTAAATCTGACAACCCTTGAAGTGGTGCCTGTTTTCACACATATGACGTTATTTGGTCAATAAAAGCAAAGTTGATTCAATATCACAGCATAGCAGCTGCTCAGTATGAAGGAAAATATAGCACAAAGTAATGCGTTTTGGAGAGGAAGTCATATAAGTATGGGAAATAGAGCATATTGTAATTCATTCTTGAAGGTTCAAAATTTGCATTAGTACATTAACATCTCTAAGAATTTCTAAACTGGGGAAACAAAAAATTTTTCTATAGCCCAGAATTGATTAATCTTATTTTACCAGAGAAACTGATTTGTTGCCTTCATTTGGAGGGAGGGGAGGAAGGTACTTCGTGTGTGTGTGTGTGTGTGTGTGTGTGTGTACACATGCACATGCGTGCTCGTGATTGCATAATAGGCCCCTGGGAAATATTAGGAAATAGGAATGAATATGAATTCTGAGATTATAATTTCAGTGTATTCCAACACAACATGAAAAATATCTATTGCCTTTAATTTCCTTTTCCCCACATGTCTCCCGAAATCTTGGCAATTAGGCGAAAAGGGAGGAGATTTTCTCATGTGCATTTTGAGTCATTCTTAGGACTCATATAAAATAAGATTACCTTATTTTCAAATGTATTTCTGGTAAACTGAATGTGAACTGCAGCTAATGTACATTATCTACAGTGAGAAGTGTTACAAATGAGAACACGTGGGATATTAAGTAACAAGGAAGGGTGAGCTTTTGAGAGACTCAGCTCAGCTGTGGAATTTTACCAACACCTTACACTTGTTTCCTGTGTGATCATCCAGACCTGTGTATGGCGTGTAATTCCAAGGTGTTGAAAATAACTGTTGAAAACTCTTTCTCTCCTTATTTCCTGAAGTCTGAAGTTCAGAGCATCATGTGGTTTTTCACGTTCGGTACTGCAGTAGTTATGGGTTTGGACTGAAACCTAGATCCAAAGTTAGGTTCTGCCACTGATTTTCTATGTGACCTTGAACAACACAGGAAGTTTCTCTCCCCAGTTGGCGCGTCTGTGTGTGAAACGGTGCTTCCCTCCGGGGCTCCTGAGGATAGCGTGAGGTAACGCATGTCGTTCAGCCTGAGTGGAGGGACCGTATCTTTGGTGTTGTGTTGCTCGTTTTATTCTGGTTTGTGTTGTTGCCGCTGCGGCTTGAGCTGTCAAACACCCGTGCTGGGTGGGAAGCACGGTGGGAAATGGAGGCATTTCTTTCTAAATGTGGTCCCAGAATTCAACTGAGAGGGTGTTACCCGCGGCTGTCCTGTGCTCTGCACCTCAGGGTGCCGTCGTTCCAGGGAAGGTGCGTGTCCTGCCCTCTCGAGCCGCAGGTTTTGGTTGACATGGAGGCTGTAGAGAGCGAGGGTGGGGCTCTCTGGCACTTCAGGGTGCCTGCTACTCTTACATTTCTTTTAATACCCTCGGAGTATAAAATCACTGGGTGACACATTTCCCCGCTGGAAACTATAGATACCTCGCTGCTGTCTTCTGACTTTGAAGTCTGAGCCTAACCTGACTTCCTCCTCCTCCAGTGAAGGGGTCTCGCTTTTCTGTCTAAACACCTGAATGGCTTTTTATCCGTAAAGCAAAAGCTTTGGAATGTATCCCAGCGCCGTTAAGTCTTACCTAATCGCTACCCAAACTTGTGTTCTTTTGATTCGCGTGTTTCCTTTTATATTATTTCAGGAGAAAATTATTTTTTTCATAATCATCCATTTCAGATTTTAATGTATTAAACAATGTAAATACCTTGATTTCACATATTTTTTAAATCATTTTCACCATATTTGCTTCAGATTTTTAAAAAAGATCCACGCATGTGATGAACAACCAAGAGACTTAATACTGAAACCTGATGTTATATTGCAATGTGCTGATGTGCTATGAAAAAAAAAAGATACATTGACATTCTCCCATTCTTCTCCTCCCTCCTCAAAGAAATCAGTTTGTAAAAGTGACACTTGTTCTTCTTGTAAAGGTTTTAAAATATTTTTACTATAATATGTATGTATCCATAAATTCATGTATTTCAAAATCTTACTTTATTTGGGGGCAGTCCTTAATCTTTTCATTGGATCATCTTAATCCTTCTTAATGGTCGTCACCTCTCTTTCAAATTTTACTTCAATCATGTTGTCCTTTTCAGCTCATTCATTGTGATTCTCTGATGGCTTTCCTTTAAAGCTTTCCTTTAAATCCAGTTTATGGTCAACCCTATCTTGTTTTCTGATGATTCCTTTATTCATTGATTCTGTAAATCATGATGCCTTTGTTCCCTTGGTTCTGCAGTCTTTCTTTTTTATCTCAATTTAGTACTTTTATCATCTTACCTCTAAGCTTTTTTTAACAATTGGAAGTCATATTCTTAAAAGGTTTTTCAAAGAGCTAACAAACTTTTGGGGGAGTTTTAAACTTCTCTTATATTTTCTTCCAGAATGGATTTATGCCCTTTTCTCTTTCTCTTTCTCGCACAAGACACTTGGTACCCACCAAGATGTGGCCCTGGAGTCTTTCCTTCCTGCACAGAAGTCAGACTCACCTGCTTGTTCCTTTCATTTCACCTTCCCACCCCCCCAGAGTGTTTTCTTTGCAACTTTCCAAATGCAAGAGTGTTATTAAGAATTCTCAAGAACTTGCTGACTCTCAAGTATGTTCTCAGAGGGATGGGAATAGGCAAATAATTAGAAGTCAGTCCTGTTCTGTTCTATAAGGACTAGTTTTTTTCCTTGTCTAGTACTTTTTGAAAGTTTGTGGTGTAGATTTTCATCAATTTGGGAGGTGGTCATTTTCACTTTTTTTGACATATGTCATTGGAATATGGGTAATTTATCACATGACTTCATTTTACTATCTTTGCCTGGAAGGAAGGAATGGATATTTTAGAGATGTAAAGAATAATTTATGGATTTACTGTAATTCTTATGAAACTCAACATGTCCCAAACTGAATCCATTATCTCTCCCATCCTCTATACATTCTTCCTTTTCACTTTGTGATCTCACTTGGCGGAACAAGTCTGTCTTCGTTACCTAAGACAGAAACCTCTGAGAATCATGTGATATTCATAAAGGTACTAGTGTATGGTCAGATTTTTGCTCAGAATGAGATGTTTGGGAAGTGGCTTATTTGTGGAAACGAATTTTTTAAAAGGTAGAATTTTTCCTTTTTTTCTGAAATACAGCATTTAAAAATACAATTAAATAACCTCATACTTATGGTTGCAACTGGGTGTATTGTTAAATAATCCATGCATACGTTAACTGAAAGTTCTATTTCAGCAGCTTATGGACAGAAGCCACCAGAGAGTAGCATTTTCAATTACTCAGCACTTCACACGCATTCTGTGTCTAATGAAATTCACTATTTGAAGGCCTTGCCTTTTGCCTCACGTTTGTGTTGTGAAGTAGATCAAAGCACAGCCTTGAGAGAGACACAAAATCCAATCATTGACCACTTAGATGGTCCTAAGAGTGTTGGTTCCTCCAACAGAGTGAGTCTGTAAAGAGCTGAGAATAAAATTAAACACTGACTACGTGAGTTGGAGCATCCTGGTGATGGAACTGGATTGGGGTGTTGTAATCTCACACCAGAGTAGGTGATTAGGTGATCTGCAGCCTGGTTAAGTGCTGCGGGTTGTGAGACCACAAAATGCGGAGAACATGCAGTCTGTCTAGATGAGGGACTGAGAACAACTCTTGGAGAAAATGAGCTCTATATATCTGTGCCCCAGGTCTCACATTACACGCCTGCTTGCTGAGGAGGCACCCTAGGAAGACATTCAGGAAGGTAAGTAAATTACCCTGGTTAGCAGAATCCCACTTTCCCAGGTAAAGTGTGTCCTTAACCTGGGAAAGCTGGACACCAAATACATAGAGGCATTAGAGGAACCCATAGGATTCAGACCCATTTTGTGCTAATTTTGGGAGTAAATCAGGGCAGTGTTTAAGAGAACAGTGCCCAATAAAAAGCTGAACATATTGGCTCTATAATTCCAATATAAAATATACAACTGAGCAATGGATTTGAGTTGAAAGGTATAAAAGTATTTCACCAAGCTCATAAAAAAATGTTGGAATGATTGCAAACCAGAGACTTCATAAGCTTGTAAGTTTAATTTATTTGATTTACAAAAAATGACTTAACTTCTTGGAGACATTTTTTGTTAGAATATCAAAGTCATTTGAGTGGTTCAAACATTACTTTTATAAATGTTGAAAATACTGTTTGGGTTTTTGTTTTGGGGTTTTGTCTGGAGAAAGCTGACCGCTAAGACATCAGCTTCACGCCAGCAGTCCCCATTCAGACCCCATTTTCTCCAGGGTTATCGAAGGTCACCATCCAGCCGTGCCAGCACCGGGACAGGAAGACCCATTCTTGCTGGAGTCTTTGTTCCCCTCAGCGAGCCCCACCCCAGCACACACCCGTCCATTATCCTTCATTGTCTCACGGCATTTTCTGCCCACCTGTTTCCCTTCTCTCCGTTTCCCGGGATATAGTTACAGGCTGATAGCTCCGCGGGGGCCCCAGACTTGTTCTCTGCCAACCCACCGTACCAGCAGAGACGGGCAACACTTCCTGGGATACAGCTCAGGCCACTTACAGCATCTCCAGTTTAAGAGCCCGTGGTGGCCCCGTGCGCATCCTGAGGCGCCTCACAGCTCAGGTGCCAGCCCAGCCCTTCTGCAGAGGCAGCTCGGGTTCTCACCCTTGGTCTGTCATTCCCCTCCCTGTAAATGGTATGCCTTTCAAGGAGAGATGTCTTGTTCACTGTTACATCCTCTGTACTTTGCACAGCGCTTGGCACGTGAAATGTGCTCAGTAAATGTCGAACAAATTCATGAATTGCTAACTAATTAACTGTGTAACTGATAGGCTTCCAACGCTGACATTCCTGTTTACTTATTCATGTAAGCCAGTGGTTCTCAACTCCTCTTCATTTTGCCCTCCAAGCAACACTTGGCAGTGTCTGGAGACATTCTTGATGGTCATAACCGGAGTGGGGTAGTGATTATGGCATCAAGCGAGCAGAGGCCAGGGGGGCTGCTAAACAGCCTACAATGTGCACCCAGGGTACTTCCTCATGACAGAGGATTATTTGGGTCAGAGTATCAGTACTGCTGATGTTGAGAAACCCTGATACAGAGTAACAACTGTAAAGTGAAACCTGATACAGTGTTGAGTGGATTATTTTTCAGTTGTTAACCAGCAACAAAATAGTTTCTTTTATTCCTAGGTAACTGTGTCTTCCCCAGACTTCAGAGATGATTGTTTAGTAGAACTTTCAAAGTGCAGTGTATTTTTTTAATCCCCAGTGGTAAATGTGGAGAATTAGTAGAAGTACTACTATATCACGGTTCCAAATTGCTCCCCTTTAAACACTGAAATGCGTCTCAACTTGTGTTCTCTATTGCCTCTTTAGATTTATAAGCAAAATAGACTCAGCTTCCTTTTCATTTGTGAGGTACATTAAAGTTAAACTTAGAAAGAGCCCTCACCCTAACAGTTTTCCTCTTTGGGCAAGTACTGGCTGTATTTGAGGATTGAGAATGAGTTGATGGAAGTTGAGGTGGGCCCAGCCGTGTGGAATTGCAGCACGGAGGCATGGAGAAGAATGGTTGCCAGGCCCCCGAGCTTCATTGCTCAGTACAAGTCACTAAACCAGCACGTTCCTTCAGAAGAATCGGTTTGCTTGCAGCGGTGGAGTCGCACAGCATTGTCCTGTCTGGTGTAAGTGACGGACAATTAGCAGCCTGGGAGCCACACAGAGCATCGGCTGGAGGGAGCATCCGTTGGTGTTAACAACTTGTAGGTGGATTATCACCAGTTGACCCATGTCGTGTGTCCGTGTGAACCAGGGACGCCTAACAAATGGCTTTGCTCCACATAGAGCAAATCTTACGCAGGTCACCCATTCAAGTAAATGGGCCGGAAGGGTTTGGGATTTATTTTCTGTGAGAGCCAAACAAAATATAATTGCATCATGGTTTGTAGATTTCAAGTACCGATTCAGGCAGGGATCCAGTTCCTGTTGAGAGCGGTGATTGGGTGATGGCTGGGGGTACGCAAGTGCAGCTTGTGAGGGCAGGACTTAATCCACGGTTTATTTATTTACACTGGTATAAATTCAGCCCCTTGGACTTCTCATGGCTCCTTCCCTTTGACTACTAAGCCAGCACTAAGTTGGTACAGCAGTTTCAGCCATTAGCCAATCTGGTGGCTAAACTAGGCGCTCAGAACATGAATAATTAAAAAGTGGAAGCATTTTCATGCTGGTGAGTCCTGACTGATGAGAAGATAGCTAGTTAACGATCTATAGTTAGTTAACTAGCTGGAACTGAGACACTATGTGCAGCAATGTGAATTCCCTACATGTAGGCATGTGTAGGTATGCAGAAAAATATTTGCAGAGGAGTTGGCTTTGCATTTCTTTGCCGTCGCCGGTTTTTGTGAACTGCCCTGAAGTGGATTAACGCTTTCGCTGTGGAGCGTGTATGGAGAGAAGCAGCATTAACCTGAGCCACTAACAGAACAAAGCAGTGCACTGCCCACGTTGCGGCTGCTTACTGAGGTCACCGCGCTTCTGGATAGATCATATGTAAAAACATAGAACTCTGGGCTGAGTCCTGCTGCTGCTATGTTGGTTACTGTGAGCAAGAAGATAGGTGATCTGCAAGGGCCGGTGTAGGTCAGCGTGGGCTGACCGTGGGCGATGTGGTAGTTACAGCTCTGAATGCTGCACCGTTTGGGAAGTCATTCGATAAAACAGTATGTGGAGGAGATTCTGTTGTGCCTAATTGCTACAGCTCCTTTGATTTACATGGGGAAGCTCTCGTCCAACGTTACGGAAAAGGCAAGGAGAATGAAGTCTCTGGAAGTCTCATGGTGTGGCTTATTCTCGCCTTTTAGAAGGGAGCTAAATCCCACTATTTCTCAGAATGGAGCAAGAAGAATGCAGGCAAACCTGAAACTTTGGCAGCAGATGATCTGAAAAGAGCTGAGCCTTCACCTGTTTTTTGATGTCACAATGTGGTTTTAATTTCTTGAGTGGGAAAGAAAGTTTTGGGAGGAAGGCAACTGTTGGCTAAGGATTAAGTAATGAATCCAGATGGAAGCCTCCATCCAACTATCACCATCTTTATTGGCCAAGTGGTGTGTGTCCTTTACAATCATGGGTTAGATATCAAACCAGCTACAGTTAGGAGTTGGGAGAGTACTATGAATAAAGGGGAAATGAAAGAGGGAAACACATAAATCTCAGTTGGGAGGTCAGGTAGTTAAAACACAACAAATGTTTATACATGAGATATTTAAGTTAGTCATTAGAACACCAAAGCTTTTGAAGCTTCTGTGTCCCAGTTAACAGAGGTTTACCTTTACTGTGTCATTTTAGATGCCAACACAACCGTTGAGAAAGAACAGAAGCAATTTTACACCTTGCAACAGTTTTGAGAAATAAGGTAGAGCCAAATGTGTTAACGGTCTTGAAGGGCATACACGTTTGGTACACAGACAGGGCATAGTAGGTTCATTTCCAGATGACAGGTAATGTGCCCTTTACACTTGGGTATCTACCTTGTTGGTGGAGCCAGTTTTCTGCTCTTTTGCATCGTTCCGTGTCCCTTGGTTGGGTCAGTTAATCCTCTAAATTCAATCCCCTTCTAGCTGTAGGACCACTGTGGTACCTGGCATCAAGCCCCCATCTACTAGTCTAACCTTGGCTTTGCACAAATGATGTAATAACCAGATTCCAGTTGCCCTTCTCTTGTGACATGCTGCCTGCCTTTTCTGGTTCTGGTCACCAGATCCATGCTCTGTGGCCTCACTGTCCTTTCTGGAACCCTAAACTTCCGGAAGCTGTAAATCTCCCAGACCTTGCTTTGAGGATGAGCCACCTAGGAAGCATGTTCCCAGTGTCTGTCTCCATGGTACGGGCTTGGGGGTGATTGGAAGGGAAGGCACAGCGGACTTCTCGGAAAGGTGCATTTGTGTAGCTCGCATGCCTTTGGTTTTGAATTTGTTCTCCTGGAGCAATCTTGGAGGCCACCTTGGTGGTGGTGCCGGTACTGGCGTGGGTTCCAAGCCGAATTCTCTGAGGCACTGCTGTCAGCTTATGGAGCTGTGCGGTGCTCCTGCCTGCCCCCTGTCCCGGTACATCTCCTCGTCTGGTTTGCGTGGGTCTCGTGACCCATGAGACCTGAGTGCCTCTCCATCAAGCCCTATTGCTTGGTGCAATAATATGAGTCACTGTGGTGCACCAGAACTTTAGCATACCTCATGCCCTTGAACTCTACCACAACTGTATCAGATTTGAAGTGTTATTCCCACTTTACGTAAGAAGAAACTCAGAGTCAGGAGTTTAAAAACCTGGTGCAGGTTGCATACCCATGAAGTGGCAGAGTCTGATTGTACCCTCAAGACTGACCTATTCCAAAGCCTGCGTTTTTAACCTGAGGCCGATCTACCGTCCTTCTGGATGACTTCTCTTGGCTCTTCTTGTACCCCTGGCTGGCTCTCTTCTTGCCAGTGGATGTGTCTTCCCTTTGTTGGATTGGGCTTTTGAGCAGCTCACCTTTAACAACTGGGCAGGTTTAATTTCTAACTGTTTTCCAATCTGGTGTCACCTGTCCCATCCCTGATACTCACACCATGCCTGGCAGGGTCCTGAGATATAAAGCAATAATCTCTATTTCAATACCCAGAGGAGAGCAGGGTTCCAAAGTCCACTTTGATCTAGATTTTCACTTAAATAAGTCTTTTGTGGCCCCTGCGAGACAAATGCACATCTTTGTCATTTTCCAGCTCTGCAATATTCCTGTCACATATGTGGAAGCACCTATTAACCATTTTTCTTATTTCCCATAAATAACTCCTTAAGAGTCAAACACCTTAGGCAAACCTCCCAGTTTCATAAGGGTTTCATTGAAGACCGTCAGACTCCTCCTCTTTAACACCACATGGTTATGCAAGTTGTATCATCACTGAAGGTAAACAAAGACTGCCCCAAATATTAAGCAACATTGTGTATTGTCATGGTGATGTGTTTATTACATTAGAAAAGTTCCAGCAATCCCTTTGTAAGTGGTTGTTCAGAACTCAGAACACATTTTCTCATATAAATTATGTTACAAACCCTAGAAAAATTCCTGGGGTAGCACGCTGAAAAACTGCTAAATCCATATGTAGCTGTGCTTAATGGTATAAGAAGAGTTTGTTTCATCCAGTTCCATTGGGTAAGCCATGTGTTCTGTATATGAACATTGTTTTGAATAAATGGTTCCTGCACTTTAAGTGAAAAAATTGTCATATTTTAAACCACTTTGGGTATGATACTCTCCTCTAAAATATATTAAATTCTTCCATCCCATCTAAATCAGGGTGTTTCGAATGTGTTGTACTCAGGCCCTCACATTTGGAGATAAGGAAGGTACTGGCTTGTCGAAAAAAATAGTGTCACAATCTCTTTGTCTAAGCTCTTTGAATTTGTTCTCATAGTGAAGTGAAGATATGGTAATCTGTCAGTGGAAAAGTGGTCAGATACAGTATTCTAATGACTTACCAGGAACAGAACCATATTTCCTCCTTTCTCAAATGAGTGATTTAAAATATTGTTGGTGAATAAGGACTGTTTCAACTTAATGCTGTAGTCCGACCACATCCCATATTGTAACCTGGTTGAGTCATACTTATTAGCATGGTGATATATCAGACTATTAATCTGGATAAGTTTTGAGAATGATTTTGCTGTACTCTGATCTCAAGAGATGTTCAAATGCAAAACAGGGGGTTTTATTGCATTTGCTAAATTAATGCCCCACTCCCCACCCCAGAAAAAAGCTTGTTGCTTTTAAGAACATTTAAATTGCATTGCCATTAGTCATTCCAACTCTGTATTCCAGCATGGTCAGACCAGGTGAATTTTCAAATGATTTACATTTTACTTCATCTCCCATCTTTGCATCACGCAGTGTCTTGCGGTAGGGCTTCCCCACAACAATCGTCATCTTGCAGTTACTGTGAGTACAGCTATGGGGCTGGTACTATGATCCACAGCCAAGAAGCCTTATTCATTATTTCTGCAAGTGTCAGTTTCATCTTTTTTAACATCAGCATCTTTTTCTTGCCTGTACTGAACTGGGAATTAGACATAAGACCTGGAAAGACAGAAAAATATGCTTCAGAAGAGTTCTTGGGCAGGGGATTTGCTGTGGTCAAACTCAGTAATATATTGTGTAGGGAACTCTCTACTTTGTCAAGTGTCTAAATATCCTCAGTGGAAAATAACACACACACACACACACACACACACACACACACACACACACACACACAGGTTGGCTGCATCTGCAACTCTATGACTATAACAAACTGCCCCCTACTTTTTGAGTTCAGTGAATATGAACTGCTAGGTCTACAGATGTGCACAACAAAACCTTCCAAGTAAACAGGTCCGTGTTAACAGGTATCTGAATATGCAAATTAAATGGTAATTTTTCTCCAAAAATACTAAGGTATATATAAATTATAGAGTCTTGCTTTAAAATTTATTTTATTAAACTGTGTATTTTGATTTTTTAACTGAGAAATATTATCTTTAATGTGATTTTTGGATTGAGACGTAATCATAATGAAAACTGATAACAGAGGCAACAGTGTCCCTTATGTGAGATGTTGATCAAGTCAGATCAGCACCTCTTTTTGTTTTTAAATTTATTTATTTTATTAATTTTTGGCTGAGTTGGCTCTTCGTTGCTGTGCGCAGGCTTTCTCTAGTTGCAGCGAGCGGGGGCTACTCTTCATTGCAGTGCGCGGGCTTCTCATTGTGGTGGCTTCTCGTTGTGGAGCACGGGCTCTAAGTGCATGGGCTTCAGTAGTTGTGGCTCGCGGGCTCTAGAGCGCAGGCCCAGTAGTTGTGGCACATGGGCTTAGTTGCTCCGCGTCATGTGGGATCTTCCCGGACCAGGGCTCGAACCTGTGTCCCCTGCATTGGCAGGCGGATTCTTAACCACTGCGCCACCAGGGAAGCCCAGATCAGCACCTCTTGATGAATGATGATCCCACCTTAAAAAATGGACTTCAGTATATCTGAAACGTCTTTGACTGCTGAGAGGGTAGAAGGATGAAATGACAGGCGTAAGCAAATGTATTTTGAAAATAAAAGCTGGAAAAATAAATTTTACAGTGTTTTATAGTTACCTCTGTTTTTGTCAACCTGCTGCAAACTAAAGGTGGTAAGTTTAAATGCACACATGGAAGAGTCATGAGCAGTGAGGTCAAAAATTACTTGCTGAGCCCTGTGCTACTTACGACTCTGTGAGGGACTGTAAGATGTAGGGGTAAATAGAGTAGTTTAAAACATGAAGAGCCCACAAGTCAGTACTTAAATAAGAATCTCAGAACCTTGGGAGCAGCACGTAGTGCTTGGTAGCGTGGCAGGGTTAAAGAGGGCGTGAGGCCATGGGAATCGCTCTGGGAATCCAGAGGGGAAGTTGGCTGAGGCTGGGGAACAGTGAGGGCTCTCCTGGGAAGACGACTTTGACTTCGGCCTTGAGGGGTGGGTACGGTCTGTGTGTTCAGGGCACGGGGGGCAGCCCTCTGCAGGAGGGGAGTCATGAGCAACACCAGGTCGGCAGGTGCAAGGCCTGCTGAGGGCGTCCCCTGCCAGCACAGGTGGCAGGTGCATCGCCACCATCTGGGCCTTAGAGGGGACGTGCGCTCACGGAGGAGATGCTGGTCACTGGGCATGGGCGTCCATGCTTTACCACCTCATGTGGTTTAATTCCCACCGAAACCCTGAGACTCCAATGTATCATTTGCTCTTTACAAATTTGGACGTTGAGGGAAAAGCTAACAAATATGTTCAACAGCACACAATGAATAGGGGTTCGAAGGGGGTCTCGTCTCTCTGCAAATCTGCACCGTTTCCACAACGCTGCTGTGGCTACCTGGCTTCCTCAGGGGCACACAGCCAGTTACATGTCAGCATCGATCTAGAACTTGGTCTTCTGCCTTGCATTCGGGCACCTCTCTGTTACACTCTCTTGACGTCATCGTGCAGGACTTCTCACCTGGCTGAGAACTTTCACAGATCTCGGCCTTATTTTACAAAATAAAAAATCTTCTAGGGAGTTGGATCAGATAAATGTACACGGGAGAGAGAGGGAGAGAAAGAATCTAACTGCATCAGGGCTGCCAAGTGCCTAGCTGCTGGTAGAGTTTGGCGTTTTAACCTGGATCTTCTGACGCTAAAGCCCTAGCTCATTCTACGGTATTGATTTATTTTGAAATCAGTGATCTTATGTCTCTTTATTTGGAATCTTAATTTGTGCGCACTCCCTTTGATAAAATCAAGAAACTGTCAGCTAAAATGGACAAACCAGGAGAAATGTATAAAGATAGACCAAAGTCATTTTAAACATGGCAGTTGAAATAGTCTACAGTAGAGTGTAGGATCTACTAATAAAAACACGCAGAACAGGTTCACAAGTGGGCGAGGAAGGCTACTGTACGGTAAACAGAGAATGAGATAGACTCAGCATTTCTCCGCTGTGACAAGCATAATTAGTAGTTATGTTGTACCAGAACATACTTATTCCAGTGTCCAAAAAGTTTTATTTTTCACAGACATCAAACATGCCCTTTTTCTTTGCATGTGAATTTTTTTTTTTTTTTAAGGCATGCCATCCTGTGATTTTGGCAGGGGGCGTGAAACTTCTTTGTCCTTTAAGAACTGACTCTGCAGAAATCCTTCTATTCCCCATCTGTTTCTTCTGGGGATTCTTAAATTTTTGCCTCACATTTTTCTGACAATCATTTGTGTCTCTGTGAATCTCAAATTCATCCTAGGTACCTGTGCTTTCTGAAAATTGCAGTCATGTCTGAGACGCCAGGATGTGACTTACAAAACAGGACCCAGTTTAATAACTTCATCTATTTTCTGTTTCTCTTTTCAGAGTTAGTTTGGGCTTGCCCCGTCATTCCTTATCTGGCCAGCATTTACCAGAAATAAAAATATGTATTTCGATTGTTGATTCTGCATAAAAATAGATTATGTAAATCCAAACCTGAAACTCTGAAGGAAGAATGTATATTAATAAGTTGAGTAGATGGGTTTAAATTTCTCAGTGATCCTAAAATGTAAATGTTTAATTCCTTCCTCGTCTTGTTCCAGGCTGCCTGAATCTCTGTGAACCCCTAAGAGAGTAGGCACGTACGTATATTATCAACAGGGAGATTGAAAATAGTGGGCAGTGTTCGGCATGGGGGGTTCCCTTGCATTTCCAAAGGCTTTCCGCCTAAAGGTATTATTATTGTACCCAAATTTAATTTTCCCTCAAGGTCAGCGGTTAGGAACATTTTTATCTACCATTCTTTCTGAATTAGGGGTACTGGCATATACTGTTTCCTTTTGGATCAGTTTCTTTTAAGATATTATTATTCAGTGTGCCTTGGTTAAACAATTCTAGATGGACCATAAGATTGAAATTGTACTTATTAAAAACATTGACTGAAAAACACTTTTAACCCATGAATAAAATTTAATTCAGTTCACAACTGTCATGCTGACTTAGCCTGGGATTTTAAATGGTTTTAATTTGACATGGCATAGCATATTTCATCTGCTATATGTCAATGTCCTTTTTACAATAACTTAAGACAGTAAGCAGTGTTCTAATACATGATGCTAAAGCTGTTTTTTTCATTTTGTATAAGGACTTTCTCTTCATAGATGCCTGTTCTAAACTGACAAAAAGTCCAAGTTTTTTTTTTTCTTTCATTGATGTTTGTTCTGCAGATCGTTGTGATTTTGGTGTCCTCATGAGAGGAGGTGAGCTCAGGGTCTTTCTACTCTGCCATCTTCGCTGCTCTCCCCAAGTTTTTATCAGTGGGATTAAGGTGATGTGTGACTTCCAACTAGAGCGAAACCTTTGAGAAGAAATAACCTACTACCTTAAAGCAGATAATATTCTTTCTAAGGAGAAGGAAGAACTTTTTACTATTAAGATTCTAAAAAATACTAACCTTTCCTTGCAAAAAAGCTGTCATATCTTTATCCTCTAAGATTGCTTGTTAAAGAAAAGAAAATACTCTGAAAAGTTAACTGTTCACTGATATCAAATTATCCTTTGAGTCTGTTTTTCAACTTGATTTCAAGGAAGAGTTTGAAAGGAAGTTACCTTACATTAGATGCTTTGAACACGCAAAGTGTATTTCTCTCATAATCCATATGAGAGAAACAAACATATATTTGCATTGTATCAGGTTGATTTTCATACACGATACCACACATTAAAACACTTAAGAAATGTATACAGTTTCCTTTTAAAGTCTGATACGTTAAACTTTGAAGTTTAGTTGTTTCAACATTTAAACAATTACAGGAGTTTGAAAATTATTCTTCATTTTCTTACGTTCGCATTATCTTAGTGGGTCCCTCCTATACACCGGGTGTCAGCAAATGGCAGCCCCTGGCCAAATTCAGTCTACTGCCTGTTTTACTGACACACAACCAAGGTCATTCATGTACATATTGTCTATAATTGCTTTTTGCTGCAGTGGCAGAGTTGGAGAGCTGCCTATGTGGCCTGAAAAGACAAACTTATTTACTGTCTCACCATTTACTGAGAATGTGTTGCAGATCCCTGGTATATATCAATTTACATCATTTTTATAGGACCTTTAGCACACATAGGAAATGTATGAGAAGCACAGCTGATGAATTCAGTTTAGGACTGCACTAATGGGGGTGCTATAACTTTGTTTTGAGCTCCGCTAAAGAAAGTACAAAAAGTATATTCATGGTTGGCTGTGAGAAGACTAAAGACATTTTTACACAATATATATCAATGTCCATTTCCAATGTCATTTCCAATGTCCAGTGATTTGATTTTAGGCAGTGACAGTGTTTTAGTGTATAGGGCTAAGGCTGTTTTTTAAAAATCATTTTATAGCAGCTAAAGCTTTATTATACTTAGTATATAGATGTGCCAGCCAAAAAACTATTGTATTTAAAATAGAGTTTTAAAGATAGAATGGATCATAGACACAATCTGACCCTTCCTTGAAGAGAGGAAAACATGCTAGAGAAATTAAATATTTTTCCTCACAATCACACTGTGATTAAATAACAGAACTAAATTTACATTCTATGTCAACTACTATTCCTCTTCTTTGCCTGTGAACCAACTTGAACATATTCTTGGAAGAAATATGAAAGTAGTTCAAAATTGATCCAAAAGACATTGAATCTAATCTGGGGGTCTACAGACAAATTTCTGGTATTTAGCTGATTTTCTGCCATATTGTTTCTTCTTACTTTTTTTTGTCTTCATTTTAGATTTCATTTAATCTAAAGATTAATGAACCACCCCCTGCATTGTCAAGACAGCTAGCTTTACACAAGACTCAGTATGAGGTCTCAGTGCAGTACCTTTGTCTGTGTTTACAGTTGCCTTGGTGCCAAGTGGTACCTTCTGCTTTTGTCGAGTAGTGAGAGAAGAGAGATGGGCTAATAAGTACATACATGCTGCGTTTTTCCCAGTGAATACCACACGACCCCAGTGCAGGTTGTTTGAGTGAACTTTGTCCTTCCGAGAAGAGAGAAGCATGCCTGGGTGGTGAGTCTGGGGGGCACTGCAGTTAAGTACATCGCTCTGCAGTTGGCCATGCCTCACACATGGCGGCCAGATCCACAAGTATGTCCTAAGCAGCCATTCGGTTTCAGCAGTGCAGAAGCTTCGATCACATTAAATGAACAATAATTTGGATTTTATGGGTTTTGTTTGCTTTACTTTGTAAATTTCATTTGGTTTCATTATTGTGTAATGCTAGAGATTAAGGAGTTTGTAATCAGTTTATGTTTGCATATATTTACGTAACATGAAGATGATCCTTTTAGTCAGTGCTGGAGATGGAGGAGAACTTGACTGTTTTCACTGCTATTATTTTTCTTTCTTTTTTTTAAGTATTTGTTTTTATTTATTTATTTATTTATGGCTGTGTTGGGTCTTCGTTTCTGTGCGAGGGCTTTCTCTAGTTGTGGCAAGCGGGGGCCCCTCTTCATCGCAGTGCGCGGGCCTCTCACTGTCTCAGCCTCTCTTGTTGCGGAGCACAGGCTCCAGACGCGCAGGCTCAGTAGTTGTGGCTCACGGGCCCCATTGCTCCGCGGCATGTGGGATCCTCCCAGACCAGGGCTCGAACCCGTGTCCCCTGCATTGGCAGGCAGACTCTCAACCACTGCGCCACCAGGGAAGCCCCTATTTTTCTTTATTAAGATTAGAACAGTTTCAGGTTCACAGCAAAAGGGAGGGGAAGGCACAGAGAGTTCCCATACAACCCCTGCTTCCACACGTGCACAGCCTCCCCCATTGTCCACACCCCCTTCCAGAGGGTACATTTGTTACAGCTGATGAACCTATACTGACACATCCTCACCCAAAGTCCATAGTTTACATTAGGGCTCACTGCTGGTGTTGGACCTTCTATGGGTTTAAGTAAATGTATAATGACATGTTTCTATCATTGTAGCGTCATGCAAAGTATTTTCACTGCCCTGAAAATCCCCTGTGCTCCACCTGTACACCCCTCCCTCATCCGCAACGCTTGGCAACCACTGGTCTTTTTACCGTGTCCATGGACTGCCTTTTCCAGAATGTTACAGTTGGAATCATGCAGTACGTAGCCTTCTCAGATTGGCATCTTTCACTTAGTCATACGCATTTAAGATTCCTCTACATCTTTTTGTGGCTTTTTAATGCAGTTCATTTCTTTTTAACCCTGGTTCATATTCAGCTGTGCTGCCGTATCACAGTTTATGTGTATTTTCAGACACTGAAGACATCTTGGTCACTTTTTTTTTCACTTAAATTTTTTTAAATTAACGTAACATGTACATACCATAAGGTTTGCCATTTTAACCATGTTGAAGTGTCCATTCGGTGGCATTAAGTACATTCACATTGTGAGCAACCATCACCAGCGTCCGTGTCCAGAGCTGTTTCACCGTGCAGAACTGGAAGTCTGTCCCCGTTAAGCACCAGCTCCCGTGCTCTCCTCCCTCCAGCCCCTGGTGGCCAGCATCCTGTCTTCTGCCTCATGTGTTTGACGACTCTAGGGACCTCATGTGAGTGCAGTCATACACTGTTCGTCCTTTTGTGACTGGCTCTTTGCACGTAGCCTAACTGTCCATTTGGAGAGCGTCTGTGCCATGTGCAAGTGTGAGAATGTCTGTAGCCTCTGAAGCCCTTTCACCTGGCTCTTCCCCCCTGCCTCTTGTCAGACGCTCACAGAAAGATGTGAGCGCCAGAGACAGAGGGTTGCACTTGTGGCAGACAGAGAGGCACTTTAGTTGCCCAGCAATCGTGGGGAGGCGGTTGGTGAGGCAGCCTCCCCTGCCGTTTTATTACCGTAGCATGAGAGGCATGGCTGCTGAAACCTAACTGCCAGCCGGGTGGGCTCTCAGGAGGTCAGCGTCCACAGGTGCTGAGCAATGCTGCTGAGCGCCTCTGCTGTGGCAGCCCTGGCTGGGCTTGGCACCGGCCTGTCGGTTGCAGGCGGACTGTTGACTCCCGATGCCCAGGCTGAGTACTGCGAAGGGGTGTAGTGCTGACAGAGAGCACTGAATGCTTCCAGAGGGTGTCCTTTCTGGGCTGTTCTGGACGCACGTGTCCACTGACCCTGTGTGACAAGTGATCACAGTGATGGCCACGCAGCAATGATGGCTCACATTCTCTAGCAGAAAGGATCCGTGTGGGTTCCTTCCCCCGCCACAGATGCACGCTCTTCTCCTTAGACTACAGCAAGGCCTGTCTCGGCCATACTGCTGAAGTGATGGCAGGAATGGACGGAACCATCTGGGGCTCCTTCCACCGGTAATAATGAACAGACACAATAGAAGCCAGGTCGAAATTAACAAGATATCTTTGTAAAGACCAACCTTTCTAGTGTCTGGACTGTTTAGCATCCTTCCTGACTCTTACTGTAGGAGGGTAAAAGATAAGTAGCTATAACTAAGAGACAGCACAGGACAGCCAGTCCAAAAGACAGACATGCATTTCTCTCCCACCCAGAGCGTGAAGGCAGATCTGGCTCCAGATGGTCATCCAAGGCCCCAGGAGAGCAGGAGACCCTTACATCATCACGTGACTCCCAATGCTATTCTAGGGGTCGCAAATTTTAGCCCGCAAGAAGGCGAAGGGAGAGAGGCCAGCAGAAGCACCCATAAGGACCCAGAAGTGTTACGTAGCAGTTCCGTTCACATTCCCACTTCTGAGAACTCGGTACAGACCACATCTGTACTTGGAGAGCAGGAATAAAGTATACCGTGGGGCTTCCCGGGTGGCGCAGTGGTTGAGAGTCCGCCTGCCAATGCAGGGGACACGGGTTCGAGCCCTGGTCTGGGAGGATCCCACATGCCGCGGAGTAGCTGGGCCCGTGAGCCACAATTACTGAGCCTGCGCGTCTGGAGCCTGTGCTCCGCAACAAGAGAGGCCATGATAGTGAGAGGCCCGCGCACCGCGATGAAGAGTGGCCCCCGCTTGCCGCAACTAGAGAAAGCCCTCGCACAGAAATGAAGACCCAACACAGCCAAAAATAAATAAATTAATTAATTAATAATAATTAAAAAAAAAAAGTATACTGTGGCCGTAACCATAGGACAACAACAGCAAAAAAAGGGGGGGTGGTTGGTTAGGGACACATTCAGAAGTCAGCCACAGTCCAATCTTTTATGCCCTGGAATATATGCGCATTGCTTGTTTTCCATCCACAGGATCCCATTCTCAGGGAGGAGAACCCCAGGTCGCACGCAGTGCGAGCATCCAGCTCCTGAGAGGGGTGTAGTTTGCTTCTTCAGGTCCATACGAGACTCCGCATCGCCCACTTCCTGATTTAAAAAGTAAAAGCCAAGTTCCCTGCCCTCTTCCATATAAAATGTCCTTGCAGTAACACGGTACACATGATGATCTGTCATTAGAAAAGGGGAGAATGAGAAGCAGATACAGTGAAGAGATAGCTCGCGATCATGAGATCTTACCGGACAGCAGTGCTTCTGGTGGTGGCCTCGCTGCTCGGGTCTCTGGGAGGCCATCCTTGTTTGCCACTCTCCTTGGCTCCATATACGATGCACATTGGCCATCACGCCCTGCCTGGGTTACTGTACATCTTTAGAAACTCCTCCTTTTGATATCTGTATGAGAGCTTTTGAAGGTATTCCTTTGCAGGCAAGGCTTGTAGTTTAATTAAGAATATAAGTTCCTCAAAAAATGTCATAGGTTTCCCATTTATTTACTACCCAGGAGGCTCATGAGTCTGTCGTCATTCCCAGAGTCCTTTTCTGGGAAAAGGTCTTGAGTCTGCCTCGCGTATTTGACTTCTTAGTTTAACCCAAGGCTTTCTCTCTCGTCTTAACTCTGCCTACCATGAGATCATTGAATATATTAGACAACATTGTGAATCAGATCATTGTCTTAGGGCTTGATCTCTTTTTTTTTTTTTTTTTTGCTTAAAATGATTGTGGCCTTTGAAAAAGGCATCGCTCAACATTCATAACTCCTGTGATGGAGGACAGAAACAGTTTCTTTTTCTTAATGACCCCAATTTCTCACCCCACTGTTTCCTTACATCTCTGCCTGCAAATTGGCCAGTTATTGCCTAAGTTAATTTCCTTTTTGTAATGCCTTAGTAAAAACAATTAGGGTCAGCAAGCATAACAACTTTCTTTTTCCATCCATGTCCTGCAAGAATCACATACTCCACCTTTTAATTTACCATATGTGACACATTTACCAAATATTTTCAAGGTTTGTTCAAGGTCATCAGCTTTCTATTCTAAAATATGAGTTTCCTTGCTACCAAAGCAATAAGCCAATGCCATTTTTTTGTTATTATCTAGTGGTGTACTTGCCGTACCAATTTCCATATGGGGTAGTTTTACTAATTTGTCTTAGAGTCGCATGCTGTATGCTCAGTAGACACTATGGAATCTAAGCATTTTAAAGAAAATTATTACGTGGGACTGGACTAGTCGTTGAAAAAAAGTTGGGGAAATCTTGCCGATCCCATCAAATGCTGTTGACCTTTTAGTAAGCAGCTGGATCTGTTTATATTTGAGATATCCTGCCAGGGCTGCCTTTAAAGTTTGTTGAAAGAGGCCAGTACTTTTGGGCAAAGAATCAGAAGCCAGTGGTAAATCAGAAATGGAGTGGAGGGTATAAGAGCTAGTTCCAAATGGCCAGCAACAGTGCCACCCAGATTGTAAAAGTTGTTAAAAGGATGGCCACACTGTAATGGTCTTGCTTTGAGGAATGGTTTAGTTGACGTATAAAGGCATGGGCACAGTTTTTTGGTGTTGAGGAACATATCTATAAAATTTCTTTTTACAAATACCCTGTTCCCACTGAACTGTAATGAGATTCTTGGAATTACTTTGGGGAAAGTGGATAATTCCTCTATAAATGACTGTGGGAAGAAGCGCCCTGTGTGAGTTTCAGATTTGTTAAATCTTTCCTATTGAGATGCTACAAAAGATTTTTCACTTCTGGCTGTTGAAATGGAAAGTAATAGTGGACAAATGGTTTCCAATATGAATTTAAATTAATTTTAAAGATGAGTCATAAAAGGAATTTATCATCATCATATTACTTTGTGGTAACTGGCATTATCCAAAAACAGGAAAATATTTTCTAAATGAAAAATGCATCCCTTCAGAGTTTTTCCAAAGGCTAGGAAAGGGTACTGCTTTCCTTCTTTTTTAATTCTACTATTGGGCTGATATTTATTTTTCCTTTTCCATGTGGAAAGTTCTTAAGAATTGACCATAATATTTATTTCAAAGGTCACTGTGGCAGCTGTCCAGCCAGTTTGCCTAGTCTTCTTTCTTGTATGTTCCCAGTGACTCTATGATACCAATTTATAGGTTATTTAGTTTGTTTTGGACACAGTTTTATAACAACAGGAGGCACAAGCTTATTTTTAAGTATGATTTTTGATTTTGGGAATTTTCCATTCTAGACATTTTGAGATGGACTTTAATAACTTACATGTGTAAATAGTAAAAAAAAAAAAAAAAAAAAAAAAAAAAAGTTTATTTTTGGCTACCTAGAATAACTCTGGGCACAAAGGAGGTGTTGAAGGGAGACTGTAGTTTCCTTTCCGTGCTCTCTGTCTCTTTGCATTTCCACCAAGAAGAACATCTTATAGCGCAGGACTCGTGACCTCTCTGCCCCTCACTCCCGCTTCCCGTAGGGGAAGGAAATCATGTACCTCCTGTGACTCCGGGACAAGGCTTAGGGGTGAATAACTCTGCTTCTCCCCTCCGCACTTCCGTTCTGGGAGGCGGCCTGGCCAGTGGGCGAGAGCACGTGTTCTGGTCTGAGCCTGTGTGGTCTCAGGTCCACATATGATATAAGGGCTGGGGGTGAGGCTGCGATCGCTGGGCACCGTCCTTCCTTCGGGGCGGGGGGGAAATGAAATCCTCTGGGAGTCAGTCGTAGCCCATTACTGATAAACATCAAATACATATCTTCTAATCTAGCTCTTATCAGTGATAAAGGCGGCAGTCTGCCATCCACCTGCCCGCCGACCTTGCAGAAGAAAAAGTGAAATGATCTGAGAAAGCCCAAATACTAAACTCTGGCCCTTGGTTGGGAGCCTTGAGACCTGGATTAGAATTTGGGAACCACTTCAACAGGAAGTTACTGAAACTTCAACTAGGGGTTGGGCTCAAAGCTTCTGGCCTTGGGATTACCAAGTGGCCTTGCTAGAGTTTGAATTTTCCCTTTGGTGAGTCATGCCAGTTTTGGTCATTACTGACAACAGAACAGAAAATGTTTTCATAGTGATAGGTTACCTTATGCAAAAACCAGCCCCAGGAAGGACACTGTGTGGGCCTGAGCAAACTATGGGCCTTAGGGTATAGGGAGAGGTGGCTTGAGCTCCATTCACACAGGCCGTGGACATGTGAAGACCCTCATTGCTACTGCACTTCTAAGACTTCTAAGGCATCCTAAAACAGGAAAGGACTCGTCCTAGGAAAATATGTTCTCATTTTCATATTGTTGATTTTCAGATACTATGGAGGCAGGAACTGGCAATCATCTGCCTTTGTTTTTAATAAGGCATTTCATAGCCAGAGCTTCATGGAATCATGCCAGGATTTTAAATCGCACCTAAGCTCCGTGCATGTGGGCGAGCACGAGCATGTGAAGTTCCAGCTTTTCCAAAACCATGAGTACCGCGCTGATGTTGGCAGAAGGAAAACATGGCCGCGGACAATTCTGTGGGATTGAAAGTCGTTCTTAACCTCAGCCACCGGAGGGAAGTGTGGAGGGCGGAGCTCTGGGATTCATGTCTTCAGGTTATTAAGAGTCTCTTAGCATCACGTGGACTAAGTTGGCTTTGGGTTTGAATGTTGTTTAAGCTCATAAAATGGCCCTAGGTGTCAGAACTCAAAGGGATATGATTTAAATTTCTGGGACTGTGTGAAATTTAGGAAGATGTGTAGGAAATTCCTTTTGTATGTGCTGCAAGAATGGAAGAGATTTCCACAGGCTGGCTTCTGTCTGTTTCCCACCTTGTGTCTCCTACGTTTGAGATACACATGCAGTGCTGGCACCCAAAGAACATTTTCATACAGAAAGAAGCCTGCTGGTCTAGCTCCTTTGTCGTGTCACCAAGAGCATCAGCACAGCAGGTGGTGGGCGCCTTTCCCCCACGAGGGTGTCGCAGTAGGCAGAACAGTGGTCCCCAAAGATGTCCCTGTCCTAACGCCCAGAATATGTGCCTGTGTTTCCCTACACGGTAAAGGGGGACTTGGCAGATGTAATTAAGAACCTTGAGATGGGCAGACGATCCTGGACTCTTCAGAGGGGGAGCCAATGTCATCATAAGGGTCCTTGTAAGAGGGAGCTGGAGGGTCAGAGTCAGAGCGGGAGATGTGAGGAGGGGAGCAGAGGTTGGAATGATGCGGGGCTTGGAGCCCAGGAATCCAGGAGCCTCTAGAACTGGAAAAAGCGAGGAGATGCAGTCTCCCCTAGAGCCTCCGAAGGGGTGCGGCCCTGCTGACCCGCTTAGGATTTCCGACCTCCAGATCTGTTCAGATGATGACTTTGTGTTGCTGTGAGTCACTGCATTTGTGATAATTTGTTACAGAGGAAGACGAAACCAATAGAATTGACTAGCAATAACTTAAACATAGAAAAAAATGCTGAGATCTTTAAAAATGTTCCACTAAACTGAAACTAAACGTTACCCCAACTCATCCATCCATAAATATGAGCCCCAGCATGCACTTGAATAGTCCAACCCTGTCCCACACAAAGGGAAATGTGGGAGAGGAGTTGGGAGTAATGCTGTGTAGAGATCACAACTGACTGCAGAAAAAGTGTGTTCCTTCTGTCACAGTAACAAATGGCCCTGTGAACTGGACACATTGTCAGGGCCCAGGGCCAGGGTCCCAGTGAGCCACTCAAGTCCAAGGTCCAATCTGTCCTTATTGAATAGTTTGATATTTTGTTCCATGTGGGATTTTCTTTTTTTGCATTAATTTACATTTTTAAAAAAATAATGTATTAAAATATCAGTTATCCTGATGTTACTTTTTGGGCCCTCCCTTTGCTTCTGTGCCCAGAGTGCCTCATGCACCTGGCTATTGGAGTGGAGGCAGAGTTTCAGACTCATTAGCCTCGCAGAAGTCGGCCTCCGCACCAGTGAGAGCCTGGGATAGAGGGACAGGCCTCGGGAGCGCGTAGGTTTGCAGGCCCAAGCAAGAGTCCGCGACTGCAGCTACTGGGACCAAAGATTGCAGGGGCTGACTCCCTTGATGGCAGCCTTGGTTCTAGAAACACGGGGCTCAGAGGAATCAGAGGGCCGGGAG
The DNA here is from genome assembly GCF_965194825.1 of Balaenoptera physalus. Lineage (NCBI taxonomy): Eukaryota > Metazoa > Chordata > Mammalia > Artiodactyla > Balaenopteridae > Balaenoptera > Balaenoptera physalus. Next base: position 5,688,637 of record NC_138903.1, read on the forward strand.
GATGTCGGCAGGGAAGAGGGTAGTGACTGGCTTGGCCTTTCCATTACTTTGCAAGTCTTAGAAGACGCAGCTCTCAAATGGTGCACCCTGAGAGAAGCAGCACACTCTCAAGATTTTGAACACGCTCAGAAGATTTGTGGGTGCATCGGTCAGCGTATGAAAGACAACGGAGTGGCACTGTTTCGTGCACGCACGTGTGCGTTCCTGAGTCTCACACAGCGTCCGCACACGCACCGCCCGCGGGTCAACTCCTTCTTGCCCAGCGAAACGCTGCCTGGGTGCCGCTCCCAGGGGGGCTGAGCGGCTCGGGTGCCGGGCCCTGTACAGCCCGGGGACACAGACACCAGACCTGTTGTCTCCATCCCCAGCTTCTGCCCGGAGGCCACGTCGCCTCTGCCCTGATAGTAGCCCCGTATCCCACCGGATGGGCGGGCCGGCCCAGCCTCGGCGCGCAGAGGAGCGGTGCGGCCTGCACGCTTGGTGGGCCTGGGAGGAAGAGGTGGGTCTGCCTAGCCTTCTCCCCGCACCCCGCTCCCGTCCTGACTGCGGTGGCCTCCCCCCGAGGGCGGGCGTCTGGCCCGCCCCGTTGCGCACGGGGCCACCCCCGCCCACGGAGGCTGAGTGCGAGGGCCCCTGGCCCTGCCTTTCGTACCCGGGTCTTCCCCGGCAGCGTTCCTCAGGCACGGACCGCACATTTCTAATTCCGGTTGTCTGATTTCTCGCTCTCGGTTGTTTCCGAATTCAGCCGAGGAAAAACTGGTCGTGCTTTAGTAAGCCCTCTTAATCCCCAGTAGTGGATGATCAATAAATCTTCCCTGAATAAATCAGCAGCCTCATTTTTATGATTGGCCTCAAGTTTATGCGTTTGCAGAGTTTCAGGAAAGTATGACTCATTTAGCTGGCTAACACAATCATTTAGATTACCACAGGGGAGAAAAGCGTGTGTGTGTGTGTGTGTGTGTGTGTGTGTGTGTGTGTGTATATATATATATATATATATATATGACTGACCTTAGGTCTATTTTGCATCCAACTTTGATTAACTTTATTTTTTGGTGAATACAATAAAAGTACTTATGCTGTCCCTTTCCTTAAATAAAATAACTTTTTAATGCATCCTGTTGTTGTTCGTGAATGTGTGTATGTGTGTGTATGTTGATGGAAGCTGAAGCCAGATTGTGTGTATGTGTATGTAATTAAGGCTTGTAGCATGCACTTCATGTGCTTTGATTTGAATTTGATCTGTTGTAAGTTCAGGGTGAAAAATAAAATCCACGTCTGACAAAGAAAACCAAAAGCATTATGAAAATCATATAGTTTCAAATACATCCTTCATTTGGATACAAACTCACGCCCAGCAATGATTCAAGCAGACAGGTCTCCACTGATTGGTTTGGTTTTAGATACCACCAGATTTCCTGGACTTGGACCTCTTCATTTGTCAGGCGGCCTGTATGCTAATTGGTCAGGATATCAGACATGTCGAAAACCAGAAATCCATTCACACTGCCTGGTTCAATCAGTGTAACGAATCTGTATTCCTCACGTCCAGGTCAATAGTTTTCACCTGGCATCCATGGCGAAAATCGGAGCCTAAGACCCAAGTGTTTCTCGTTAATGCATTTCTGCCTCACATCTTGAACATTCTCGTTTTTGAGGCATTCCTCTGCAATGCCTCCATCCGTTCAGAGCCGGTTCCCAAACATTTTGCTGTTTGAGACACAGGCAGTTTAAGTCACTTGTAAAGATGCTGTCAGGCATCCTCTTGTGACTGGCAGTTCAGAGTCCTAAAGAAGGGGTTCTCCCCTTCCAAACATTCAGAAACTTGAAATGGGTAGTGCACCATATAAATAACATCACCATTTCTTTGAGAAAGTACAAGATCATGATACTGAATACTGCTATAAAATCATCGTGTGTTGATTGGTATAGTAAGACCAAAGAGTGGTACTATTTTAGTTTTCGTTTAGCACCGCGTTCTGCCCGTTGCCCTTGCCAGGATTTTCAGAAGTTTTTAGCAAGGAGGGTGTACAGGTTGCTAGCACGCTGGGTACCCCACTGTGTCCAGGTGGGAATCTGCCTTCTGACCAACCCAGATTCCCACCACACTCCTGCTCCGTGCTCCTCTAGAATTCCATTGCCATCCTCTCCTGGGTGGTACCAAGGCTTCTGGGAAACAGACAAAAATAGAATGCCCCCCCCCGCAAATGTTAGGGACAGCAGATAAAGGCCAGTGCAGAGCAGCTGGATAGGACCCGGCCACGACGACGGTGTTATAGGTGTGATTGCATCTGATGTACCTGACAGGCTGCCAGGTGGGCGTGACAGCCCCCATTTGTGCACACGCGCCTTCTTATACCCAGTCTGCACCCTACGCGCTTCCCTCAAGGGCAGGGTGACTTCTCAATTTCCGCGCTGCCCTTCAGGGCTTCCCTCGCCAGGTCTTCCAGACCGTCTTCCTCTTTCTCTGCACTGTGTAAGTCGTGCCTTATCTCGGATCGTCAGGCACACGACATCCCAGAGAATATTAGAACCGTGACCTTCTTCAGACGGAAGGCGGGTATGTTACTACTAGTGCTGCTGCTGTTTTCACTCTTGTCATTTTGCCGTTTGAGACACAGGCCGTTTAAGTCACTTCCCAGTGTGTTCCAGATGGTCCCTGGTCAGCTTTCCCTTGTCGATTTGGAAACTACATTTTCTGTAATCCCCCCTGGACGTGGGTTTCAGGGTAGATTTTATCTCAAATCATCCAGGTCATGGGCTCCTTTATGCGCTAGGCAGAGGCTGGGAGGAACTTCCAGTGGTTACTAATCTCTGAGCAATCTCCCCTCTCCTCTGAGCTTCTTCTGGGCCTCCTACCCCTTTGTAAAGTTTGTTTTCAGTAAATTCTCTCTGTTTGAACCCACAGAGTGCTAATGTCTTCCCGTCAGACCCTGGCAGATGCAGTAAGTGAAATCTAACTTTATTCTCATCCCAGGACAAAGAATCAAATTACTTTGGGAAACTTTAGGCAAACAAGTGGTTTTAAGACCCTTTACTATGGCCTAAAGAATTCCAAAAACCATTTTTTTCTCTTTAAGGAAGTTCCCTGAGCCAGGGATGAACACAGTTAAGAATACACTCACCTTAATGACTATAGTTTCCCTGAGAATTTTCTGGCATTTTTATGTTTCCAAATACTGAAACATTTTCTAAGCTTCATTGATCGAAACTTCTAACAGCTCAGTGAATTATATCTATATCTGAAGTGGAACATAGGAAATGCCCCAAGGTTCTCAAAGATGTTTTGTAATGATTTACAGTAAGAACCGTGTCTAATGGAAATGACAGGCATAATTTACTTATGAAAGCCGAAATGAAATTCAACCTTGACTACAGATGAGTATTTTTCCACCGTGCTGTGGAACTCTGCTGCTCATGATGTAGATGAAACTATGGGCTTTGACTTCTTGTGCAAAAACACTAGTTCAGCTTTAATTCGTAGAGTCACTCAGCACCTGTGCAAATGTATGATAAAGATAATTTTTAAAAATCTTAATTCTTCCTGAGATTTAAATAAAGCTCTTGATTGTCTTTTAGAGCATGCTTGAGTTTTGTGCATATAGAAATGCAAAAGTCAAGCTCGCCCTTAAAAGGCAACAACAGTGTCATATTCTCACAGGCGACTTTCAGACAGACCCACGTGAGCATCATTTTGTGTGGACGGTACAGCTCTAAGCCTCGTGATATGTGGAAATGCGTATACAGAATATTTGGCACAGAAGGGTCTGGATAAATAAAGTGATAGGAAAGATGTTCCCTAGAGTATTTTTTAAGTGGTGTGAGATTGTGACAGGCTTGTTTTATGTCACCTTATTCAATATCAAACCGTAACTGGCAGAGAGGGCAATTAAAAAGCAAGTAATAGGACTGTGCAGTTTGCTTGATGATTTTACCTGTATGTTCTGGTCGATATTTTCTCCGGAAAGCAGAGCAGATATTGAATTTTTTTCTTTTTGTCCGCACCGTGCGGCTTGTGGGATCTTAGTTCCCCGAGCAGGGATGGAACCTGCACCCCCTGCAGTGGAAGCGTGGAGTCTTGACCACTAGACCACCGGGGAAGTCCCCAGAGCAGACATTATTATTCCCATTTCATGGGTAGACCGCAGTATTGAAGGTCACCTGGCCTAGGGCCAGTGTTCTGGATTCCTCTCCGCCCACTTCGGGGCACCAAGCAAGGTGACTGTTCTTCTCTACAAGTGCGTGCAGTTCCCCACTTCAGAGTACTGGTGCCTGCTGCACCTTTGGTTGCGGTTTCCTCCCCATCACTTTTATCTGTTGTTGCAGTTCCCTCCTCATCACATTTGCTTGTTGTAACCCTTCTTCCTGGCTCTGCTCAAATGCTCCGTCCTCCACGAAGCACTCAGGGTTCCATCGCACCAGCTCGAGGTGACCTCTGTGTTCTAAGGCTGTACTGGGCTCTTCCTTTGAGCCCCTTGTCCCAGGTGGCTATCCCAATAGACTGCCCTAGCTAGACTGCTTTCACGAGCGTGATCTCGGGTGGCCTCGGCCTGCGGCGGCTTGAAGCCAGGATTTCAGTTCCCGGCCAGAGAGTGAAGTCAGGCCGCGGCAGTGAGAGCGCTGAATCCAAGCCACTAGACCGTCAGCGACAGTGGCCAGCGACAAGGCGCCTGGCCTGTCGGCTTCGTAGAAATGAATTCCCACGAAGAGACGGAAAGTAGTGAGACGAGTAAAGTGCTTGTCAGCAGGAAAATGGGTGCGTGTGAATACACTCACGCGGGTGGATTCAGAGCGAGAGTCGCGCCCTCGCGGTCGTTTGCATCACGTTTACGGGGCGTCTCTGCCGGGTTTCCTCTGGCCGTCGTCTTGCTTTGCCGAGTTCTGCGTGTGTATTTGGCTCGGCTCACGGTCCTCCCCTGTGTGCGTGCGCATCTCTCAGCCAGGCCGGCTTCCAGCCAAGAGGCCCGTGGGTAGCTTGACGTCACCTACCGTGGGGTGGCGCCCCCTCCCCTTTGACCTCCGCGGAGGCTTTCTGTGCATGTGTCGTCGGGGAGGTCCCGAGAATGAGGGCTGTGTGGTCTTTTACCTCTTAACCCGGGCAGGGCTCGGCTCTTCCGTCCCTCTTCATCTTGGACTGTTTGTCCACAGGGGACAGACTCCCGTGGCTCAGCCTGGGGCCCATCTGTCTGCTGCCTCAGGTGGACTTTTCTAATCTGCTTTGAGAGATGGCAGATTCTTTCGGGAGAGGGGCTTTGCCCGCGAGCTGGAGCCGCTTCCTTTATGCAACCTCTTCGTTACGTCAGGGCTGCCGTAGCCTTCTTGCGGACCAAGGAAGTGTGCCAGTGCCTAAGAGAATCTGCTTTTCATTAAGCTCCTGTCATATGCCAGCAATGTCGCTAAGGATTTTATGTGTGTAATTTCTCATTTCTTGACATTCCTGCAAGATAGGTATTACTATCCACATGAAAGGCCGCCTAACTTGTAAAGGGGTAGACGTGCTGAGCTTAGAGTCAGTCAGGTCTCACCTAACCCTCAACCCACTCTGTGTTTAATACACCATTGCTGGGAGGCCTTAGTTGCAGGAATCCCAGGTTTCCGTAATTATCTGTCAAATGATGAACAAGTGAGTGAATGCAGGAGTGCCTTTCAGAGCATCAGTCTTTCAGTACTCAGAGAAGGTGAAGATTTCACATTACGTGTGTGCAGCCAGGAGGCTGCTGTAGGACCACTTGGCTCAAAAGCTAAGACGTGCTTCAAGGCAATGATCTAGCCGTGTGCGGTCCAGCTAGGACACCCTGCTTTCAGTTTGCTGGAGACTGCCCTGATTTAGCCCTCTGTGGATCCAGAGCACATGTTAATGATTTTTAGGTCTCCCTTTCGCTCTCAGCTGTGTTTGGTTTAAACAGTTAATCACACGGTCACACAAATGAAATTCTTTACAAATTTTAACAAAACTTGTACACAAGAAGAGGAGGAGGAAAACAAAAAAAGGAGAAGGAAGAAAAAGAAAAGAGAAACACCTCATGTGCAGGTTTACAAAGGACAAGTGTCCACATCTGTTGTCTCTGGCATCTGCTGATACCCTGACTGTTGGCCTTGCGAAATCGTCTTTCATTATAAACCTCAGGGTTCTTTCTCAGGGCAAAGTTTAAAAAATCAGTTCTAAAATCAACTATACTTCAATTTAAAAAAGAAAGAAATTAAAATGGAAATTCAAAAAAAAAAAATCCTGGCAAGGTCAAACAAGGAAAAAGAGAATAAAATCGGTATTAGGAATGAAAAAAGAGGATATCATTATAGTTCCTTACAGACATTGAAAATATAGTAAGAGGATATTACCAACAACTTTAATAAGTATAAAAATTTTGAAGAAAATGTTAGCAAGTTAACTCAATTAATATATAAAAAACTTAACACATGAGCAAACTGAGTTTAAACCAGGAGCACAAGATCAGCTGAATGTAATTTTCCACATTAATTTTATAAAGGGGAAAAATCGTGTGATTATCTCATGTATGCCAGTAAAGTATTGATTAAAATGAAAAAACAAAGCAAAATCAGTCAGTTTTGCTCATTGACTCATTCAGACACGTAGTGCTGCATGAGATATTTATCCTCAGATATTAAGAACACGTTCATTAATTTTGTTTTGCTTTGTTGTCCCCTCTGGTTGTGCAGTATGTTCTCTAAGGTACAGCCCAGGCCCCTAACACAGAGGGAGAGGGTTGCATGTCACCGTGCCCCTTCTCAGGGCAGGAGTTGCGGGGTGTCTTGTGAACCATCTTGCAGGGTGCCTGCCATGGTACACCAGAGCTAGAGCCTGCTGTCGATTGATGGGGTGGGCTTTCAAAATTTGAAAGTACTGAGGAAAAAAAAAGGTTTGTTTATTCTTCCACTGTACAGTGTTTCATAAAAATGAGAGGCGGTGAGTATTTGGAGGAAGTGTTGTGTTGATGTTGATTTTTAGCGGTGGCACAATTTGAGCGATCTCTGTGCGTCTGCTAGTGGTCTAAGAATTTTGAGTGTGTGTACTGTTTTGCAAACAGAGCTCAGTGTGAGAAGGGGAGGGTGCGGTCGGCAGAATTCTAACCTCGCCCCCTCTCCGCGCCCCCCCCGATTCTGCCCCCCCCCCCCCGGTGTCCACACCCTGTACAATCCCAGCCCTTGGATGTGAATGTGATGAAGGCGCTCCTGTGGTTATACCAAGGGTGTGGCGAAAGGGAAGAGATAGGGCAGAGGTGATTTCAGCCAGGAAATGGGGCCTCAGCCCTAAAATTGCAAGCCACTGAATTCTGCCCATAACCTGAATGAGCTTGACAATGGAGTGTTTTCTGGTCAGACCTCAGATGCAAATGCAGCCCGGTCCCAGCTTGACTTCAGCCTGGGGAGACCGTGAGCAGAGGACCGGGATCCCCCCCACCCCGCCCCCCGGCCTGGACTTGTGCCATCTCGTACGCGGGTGTTGCTCGAACATGCTGAGATCGTGGGGCGTTGGTATTCAGTGTAGAAAACCAATGCACACGGGAAGCCATCTCGTGAGGTTACATGCAGCATGCATCCCACACAACATCCAAACACTACGTAAGAAATACTGTGTAAGAAATGCCCTGTTGTTTCTTACAGGCAGTAAAGAGCCCGAAGTACTTAACGTGCTTAAGTGGGACAGCCCCGTGCGGGGAGCTCAAGGTCACGCGTGCCATCCAGCTGGGAGCCACCCGTGTCTGTTCTGCTCCATGTACACCTAATGACTTCTACTCTGCTTGCCCTTTATTTCACTCCCAAGACGTCTCTTTTTATTGGCAGTTATTTGTGGACTAGTTTTGCCTTTCCTCCTCTACTGCAAGCCTCGACTGGGCCCAGAGGCCCTTATTTTTCTTTCCAGTGTGTTTTCCTCCAAGTTCACAGAACGCAAAAAAACTGCTCGTTAAAACAATGGTGATTTGGGCATGTTAGGATAATGGATTCCTCCCCCGAGGACCATCACTGCTGAAGAAGAAAACAAAGTAGCACGCCAGCACGCCTTGTAGTGACGGGGCTTTTCCAAGGTGCCCCATTACTTTGATCAATTCCCGTCCGTCAGCGTTGCTCCAGACAGGGCCACCTGCCTAGAACTCGAACACAATTTTAGAATAAGAGGGAAAAAAACATATTTGCCAGCCTCTGTGTTGTATAGTGTCTAGAATTGCAGGTGCTGCCTTCACCTTTAAGCGTCCCGGACCCCGAAGGTCTGGCTCTGTGTTTGGCCCGCCCTCCCCAGGTGCGCCCCCTCCCGGCAGGAAAGGCTCCTCACAGACGGGCAGCCGCACCTGTGGGCCCGCAGCCTCACGGGTTTCACCCGCGTGCGCCTGCGAGGTTATTTAACGGAGCCAATCCCGTCCTCCCGTGAGAGCGAGACGCCGCCTCGCGTCTCGTGTCGGCCAGGCGGGCCTCGCAGGCCCGGCAGGTTCGCGCTGCTCCGCCTCGCAGCCCCAGGGACCCCACCCGCTGGGGGATGGCCTTCTCCCCCAAAACGTGAGTGCATGCGACTGACAAACTGCTGTCGCCTTGTGTGCGGCTCCAGTGTCGGGTGTCCCTCCACCCCCTGTACCCTTTCGGCTCGGGCACCCCGCCCTCTCCAGCAGGCTGACCGCGAGGGGATGCCCACAGCCTCCCGCCCAGGCGAGCCAGCTGTGACACACGGCACTGCTGCCCCTTTCTGGGCCCTCTGCCAGCGCCCCCCCCGCCCCCCACCCCCACCCCCACCGGACGCCCAGCACTCTGCTCTCCTGGGTTCCGGCTCCACGAGGGTGACACCTATAACCAAGGAAGCGCCGGTTTCTGGCACAGCTGGTGGATTCAGACGTCCACCGGGGACACGCAAGAGCGTTAGAGTCGGCACGTTGCAGCGGAAGCGAATTCCCATTTCCGTCGCACGCAGCAGAGGCAGAGCTCACTAATTCTGACTGTGGCGAGGGCTTGGAGGAGGGCTTGATATGAGAGACAGTATTTGAGCCAAGCCTTGAAGGAGAGCTGGGTGTCGGCAGTGGGACTGAAGGGCCCTTCAGGGAGACAGGACGTTGTGATTAGAGCTCCAGTTTCGGTGAGCAGGAAGGGTGGGGAGACGCAAGAGGGCAGGTGTGCCGATCCAGGGGTGAGGCGGAAAGTTGAAACAAGACTCGGGTCTGACGTGCAACAGCTTTGGATGCAGTGAAAAGGGCTCAGCCTTGAATCTTTATGAAGTGGCAAGGCGTGGGGCATTTGGGATTGACGGGCTGACGGACATTCGTTTTGAGCAGATACATCTTACGAACAGCGTGGGAGGGATGTATCTGAGCCTGTCATGCAGGTGATACACATATGTAGCATTTAAAAAGATGTAACTTACTACCTAGAAGTCTCTCCGTGTCTCCATTTGTACAGCCGTAGTGAGCAAGTCCGAGCTGAAATGCTTGCTGTAGGACGTCCTTCCAAACTCATCTCAGAGCAAATTTGCTCTGAGCCACTTTCTATTTATTTTTCCTAGTTACTTCGTACTTTTTCACAAATAAACCTTGTGTTAAAGTATTAGGATTGATTTAGAAAAAAATTTCATCCCGTGTGGTTCCTGAAAATTAGAACTTAATGTAAAGTTGTAAATAGAAAAGGTTTTCCATCAACCCAGCTGAATCCATCCGCGGTCTTTTGCTTGTTTGTGTGTTGCACAAATATTTCACCTTTTAATGTGATAAAGATCAAGGAACGTGAAGCGGGGGGGGGGCGTGATGAACACTTTCCCGCTGCCTTAAAGAAGAATCGTAATTGTGTGTGTTAGTGTCTTCTGCGTCTTAGCAATTTGAGGGCAGACTTCCAGATTCCACTTCCAGAATTCTGCCCACCCAGCAGTCCTCTGATTGTCCCTTAAAGGTGTGTTCTGTCTTTTAAGAGTAAATCAGATCCGTGAATACCTCAGGCATCATTGGAAAAAAGGTATAGTGTACATTGTTATAAATGGTATCTTGACCAAACTCATCCATGTTATCCCTGTAAGAACTCCTTACATGAAAAGAATTAAAATCTAGAGAGTCAGGTGTCCCAGATTTCCTATTCCTCCCCCAAACTCATACATGTTAGTTAATAAAAGTCCTAGTAACTAAAGTTCTAGTAATTAAAGAAATAATTGTTAAAAATGTAATAACAGAGACATAGAGGTTATTCTTCCTGGCACAGTTATTTCTAAAATAAAGTAGGTCAGAGTCCTTTTAGTATTAAGTCCCTTTTGGTTTGGTGGCATTGCTACATTAATACGGTTCGTAGTATCTCCAGGGTCAGAACTGGAGACCACGTGTTGCTGCAAGGCCTGCATGACTAATGTGCTTCTCCAGACGATGAACTTCTAGACGTGGCAGATCTCGGTGTTTACATGGGAAGGCTGAACGTGACATAAGTAGGGTATGCTGTGGAAAACATCAAGAAAACTCAAACCATTTTTCTCTTTTGAATTATTGGAAGGGTGAGACACTGGAAACATCAGGGATCATGCTTACAGCAATTCAAAAAACATTCCTTCAGAGACTTTGGGGGAAACATGAAATATCTGTCAGTGAACCAGCAGGCGGGTGAGGTGATGTTTGTGAGAATGCAGCAGGAGCTGTAATGGAATTGTAAACCCATTACTATTCCAGATTCGCTTGCTATTATTCAAATCGGAAAACGGTAGCCTCATTTTCTGTCTCAGTAGAATCCCTCTATTATGATGGTTATACATTTGATAGATGTGGAAAGTCTTTAATGTCACCTTTAATGATTCAACTGGGTGGGTCTGGAAGACGCTTTTGCTTCATTTCAGAATCTGAGATGTGTATTTGTTTATATTCATTAGCTTAATTTAGCTCCTTTTCTCTGAAGAGTCCAAGGTGTTCTTGAGAGAGGCTGCGTGTAAGGAGCATGCAGTTCCTCTTAAAGCAGAGGGAAGAGACAGGCAAGGAGAAAGACAAGGAAAGGAGGAAATGACAGACCTTGCGGTGAGAGCGAGTTAGAAAGGGTCAGGTGATGCTACGAACTTGGCATGGCTTGTGCAGTTTTTAGAAACTGAAAACGTTTTTGAGATGGGCATTGGCCGTTCAATAAGCCCAGGAGGTGATGGGCAGAGAATACCCAGTATCTTTGGCTTCTTTGGAGTTGAGGAAACCCACTGCCTCCAAGTGCAGATAATATCATTGATGATATCATCATTTCCCAAGTATTTAAACCTGGTGTTGACTCTCTTGAATGTTAAACTTTCTAGAAACTCCATCCTATTTTCTCTGCAACTAACTCTTCCTTTCGTTCCACTTTTCCACCCAGTGCCCTGCCCTTCCTTCCCTGCAGCCTGACACCCAGTCTGTGACGGCCCACTCTCCAACTTGCTTCTCTGTCACCGTCCCTCCTTTTCTGGCCAGGTTTTCCTACCTGCACTCTCAGAACGATGTCCTTCTGGTGTCTTGGCTCTGTGTGCTCCTTCCCTCAGCGCCTTTTCATGCCTGCTTTCTCCTCTCCTTCTATCACGCTTGTTCTCCAGAATAACTATTTTTTTCTTCTGTGTCTTTCTTTCTGCTGTACATGTCCCGCTGAGTGGGCCTCTCACTGTCTGTCAACTGCACTGGGTGCTTTCTTCTCCATTCTTCACATCAGAAAGTGTGTCATCACTCCCAGGTGGTTATTTTCTTCTTTTGCACTTTCCCCGTCTTCCAAGCCTGGGTGCCCATGCCGTGCTCTTGAGGACAACCCTTCTCCACTGTAGGATCCTCTCCTGAAAGTGGCAGCTTTGTGTACACACACACACACACACACACACACACACACACTCATCCCCCCCCCAGAGTGCTTCTTTCCAAGGGGAAGGACCATGGCTGCTGAGGTTTCTTGTTCAGAACCTCTGAGAATTCTGTACACTCGGCGCCCTTCTCTCATTTCTCAAGACCCTGTTTTCTAAATGGAAACTGCGGAGGCTAAGGTGCTGCCATGGACTGAATTGTGTTCCCCAAGTTCATGTGTGGAAGCCCTAATGCCCAGTGGGATGGCATGTGGAGGTAGGGGTCTTTGGGAAGTAGCGAGGGTTAGATGACGTCGTGAGGGTGGGGCCCTTGTGCTGAGGTTAGTATCTTTATAAGGAGAGGAAGAGGGAGATCATGGAATCAGCCAACACCTTGACCTTGGGCTTGTCAGCCTCCAGAGCTGTAAGAAATAAGTATGTGTTGTTTAAGCCCCCGGTCCGGTATTTTATTACAGCAGCCCAAGCATGCTAAGTAGGTACCTTGAAGCCTCAGACTGCACCCCCTTCTCTGGCAGCACAAGGTCACAATTTTATAACACAGTGTCGATGTACTTTGCTTGGAGTCTCCAGTTGCCCTTTCTGAGTCTGTAAACTGAAGACATGTCTGGGCCTTCCTTCCTTGCAGAACGTTCTAAAGACCAAGGGGATATGTTCTCAAATTATTTCTGATGAAAGGGGAAAAAAAAAAAAATAGGAGGTGGTTTTGTAGTCCAAGGGACAGGAATCCCACACTGGAGGTTTACAAAGTTGAGTTAAGGGTTGGAAAGTTTTCTTGTTATTTCATAGATTTTTGTAAACTTGTAACCAAAGTAAACAGAATTAGAACAGCGTCACTGGTAAAAAATATTGACTGGTACCATAGGCTACAAGAAAACAAATTTGTTAGAATATTTTTCCACATTTTCCAATTCTGTCTTAAAGTTAGTTAAACATGTAGAATTCTCTAATTAGCTTCTTAGTCATCTGATGAAACAAAGAATGCTTTGAGCCTGGTGCTGCAGGGAACGTAACCTTTCGGTGGTAGTAACTTGTTTTAAAAAATGAAATTTGCTTTGCATTTAAAAAACATATATACCTTAATTGTGTGGTTTTATGGTTGACTGGAAGTTGCAAAAAGGGGATTGTGGTGTCCGTGTTTGGTATTTTTAAAAATTAATTTTAATATGAATTTAAAGTGCAATCAAAGATCTAGCTTTTTCCAAGCAGAAAGGTACTTTATTCCTAATCCATTTCAATCCACTTCAACCTATTAAGCCTGGCAGAGAGATGAGGCTGGGCCAGGAGTTACTGATTAAACAGGACAGCCCACAGAATGGAAAATTTAATGAATCCTGGCCTGTTACAGGCTACCAAGCTACAATCACATTTTTATTCATGATCACTTAGAATCTCGTAGGAAGTTTGGCATTCCTGAATATCAGTCAAAATATAAATTCATAAAATTTCCTATTGATTTTAGAACAGTAAGACTGAATCCCAAATTCCATTAGATTTCAGTCATTATATTTGTTTCTAAAATACAAAAGAATTTCTTTGACTTTTATTTCAGTCAAATGGGCATGAAATATACCTTAGTGTAATGTTTTGTTATTGTTGTTCTAAGTTTGGTTCAACTATAAATAGGTTAAGAAAAAAATGACGTCTTCAAATTAAGGAGGGGATTCCTAATAGAAAACTAAATGAGCTCTATTCAAATGCCATTTAAAAACATTCAGCAAGAATTGTGAAGGGCTTCCTAAGGAGAGTGGTTGCACTCAGTCTCCCTTGAGTGAAAGGGATTGAGAAATACGCCAACAAACTCTTTCAGGTGCCATGACTCATGCTGTGTGAATGCAAAAGATTTCTGACTCAAGTCAACCGATGTTGAAGTGCCTTTGAAGTCTAGAGTGCTTCGCTGATGAGTAGAAACTTCAAATAGAATATGCCTGGCAAAGCAAATCACATGGTGAAACCAAATGCTTAGGAGAGGTCTCTGAGGTATTAGCATCTCAGATGTTAAAAGAAAACACTCCCATTTCTTCAGATGCATCTGCTGTTTGCAAATAGCTAACCCTCGTACTTTTCAAAGATGTTCCTCTGTCCTTCCTGAAAACCCGATTGGGGAGGAGACTGAAAATACATTTTAGACAAAATGCAACTCAATTCTGCAAGTCAATGTTGTCCCTGCTCCAGGTGAAAACATTCGAGCAACAGATGAGGACGTAATAGGGTCTGCTTTTTAAGGTTTTTTTTGAGGTGTCTTTGGAGAACGTGGCCAGGTTATCAGAGAGTAATAACAGTTGGAGTAACTAGCCTCGTTTGGCTTGACAGTCTTGTCCATGCCAGTGCCCTCTCCCCACAAGGAACTGGGAAAAGGGGTCTCATGCCTTTCAAGCCACAGTCGTAGGTGGCTGTGCTGGTGGCTGGTTGACGTCTGGGCACACAGAAAGCGCACTGTTGCGGCGAGGGCGCTGGAAGCCTGACAAGTCAAACAGCCTGAGTCCCGGCTCTGCCATTTCCTGCGGGGGGGTCTGAGCCAGCTTGCTTAACCACACGGGATTTCAGTCCTGACTGTGAGACGGGGATGAAATAACCGCCTCATACAGCGCACTGCAGTCTTGCATGCACGAGCTTGGAGGGGAGACATAGAGGGCTGGGGAAGGGGAGGGGGACCGCAGGCCGACTGCCTGGGTGGGAACTGCGGGCCTCCACCTCGGGGCTCTGTATCTGAACGTCTCTGCACTGGATGACAAATGTCAAATGGGGATAGTAATTGTCACTACCCTGTGGGCCTTCATAAATCACGCAAGTAAAATATGTACCATGGTGATACTCTAAGTTTGTAATGTATTTGAGCTCTTATTCAAATAAAAATAGGCAATAGGAAATTATGAGTAGACGGCAATGAAATTCATAGGGGCCCTCGTTTTACTGCTCTATCGTTATTCCGTAAGGAATTCATAAATAAAGGAGTAAGGGGTTAAGTGGTGCTATCATTTTCAACCAACAGAAAAGTGGGAATGGCTGTAGATACTACTCACTCTGTGTTTAACTGAAGAAAAAAAAAAAAAAAAGTCCAAGTATTTGTCCTAGTCATTGGTGCTAGGAATGGAAACACTTTCCATTGCTTCAGGAAATGTTCATGTAGCGTCTGCCTCGTGCGTAGGTCTGTGCTGGGAACCAGAGGTGCAGAAAGAACGTATGCTGCCCCAGGGAGCAGACTCTTACCTGGTCAGGGGCGTTAGAACACTCAGAAGAGTACGGCAGGAGTCGGATAGGGCTCTATGCCGGCCTCTCAAGGGGTGGCCCAGCGCAGATACCCTTCGGTCATCTCTGCCAACTCCTCATTCCTCTCCCGGGACGGAGGACCCCTGATAGGAAAGATTACCAGCAAGGGTAGGCAGCCTCTCTGGGCATTTTCTCTCCATGAGATTCTACCCCCCTCTTCTAATGCAGGGTTTCTCAGCAGTGTTACATCAAAGCAGGTGCAGGAATATTACTCCATTAAGCCAAATTCTAAATAGAAACTGTGAGTGAATGTAGTTTGATGGATGTATATATAACTTTGCAAAACTTTACAAAGAAAACTTTGCCTTTGGTTTACAGCCCTGTTAAAAATGGAACAATTGAAAGTGCAGACTCTAATGTATCAATACTGCTGACAGAGGCCAGACACCATTGACTCCTTGCTGCCTGAGGAAATAACAAAATCAGTGAATTTTTTCTCCTACTCCCAGTGCTATCCAGGGGCTGTAGATTCAAACTTACTGATAAATTCAATTAAAAAGGTAATATCTTGCAATTACTAAATTCACTTGTCTTTATAGGACCGTGCAGACACATGCAGGGACAATTACATGCAATTTGATGTCAAAATAAGGCAAGCGAAGAAGCTGAAGGAAGCCTGCGGTTCTTCATGTTTCTAAAATAATATCCTAGGGCATTTTTCCTAATTAAGGTTTAAACAGGAGAATTATATGTGTTGACTTGTTACTTTCGTTGTTTATTTCTGAAAGAGGTAAAAACCTTGAGTTATCATTAAAACCATTACTGAGTTTCCTATCAGCAGATATCAACATTGTCAGTTTCCTGGTCTTAACCATTGTGAAATTCATACAAAACCTTCCCATCATTTCTGTTCTGGTTGCCCCAGTCTAGGAAGAAAAAGATTTCTTAGGTCTCCCCAAGGTCAGTTTTTATGGATAGCAAACATTTAATCATAAAAGGAAACCATGCTCTTTAGAAGGGTGTTTTGTCGGGGCAGCAAATTATGCTCAGAGGCTGTGATTGTCTTTGCCAGTAATTAATTTAACACAGGTTCACTGCAGAAATTACCCGTAATTTCACAAGCCAGTAGAGTACAGGATAATGTCTGTTAATAAACCATTAAAGAAGTAACATACTCCAAGCCAATAATAGCTTAATCACACTATTGTTCCAGGCAAGGGGACGATGAAAGGAATAGAGTCCAAGTTTAGTTGAGGTGTACCTTTCTCTGAGTTGGTTCTCTGAAGAGTTGCTTGGCCAACTGAGAGCCATGTGTCAGTGCTGGCAATGGGTCCAAAGTGAAAATCCTTGTTGCTGGAGCGCCTTGCCAGGGAGTGAAGGTACAGGTGTTGTGGTTGAGATTATCTCCTTCCTGGGGCTGCTTCATGGTTTCCAGCACTGCCGGCAAAGAGTCACCTTGCCCAGGCTGGAGCTGATGCCCCCGGGTCTTCAGAGGGCCATTCAGGTCCGCAGTCGCCTTGCCCGGACCAAACACCCTGGGACAGTCCTCACAGATTCTGGGTGTGTGTAGTCTGAAGGGCCCCTGCCCTAGTTGCTGCTGCTTCCCATATTTTTGTTGTTAACCACATGCATGCATGATGACGTCCTGACAACAATTTCTCTTATACATCAGAACAACTTTACTTATAATCACAACTTTGTTGTTGTCATGAGCAAGTGGGCTGGAAATCATATCAAACCAATGCACAACAAAGGGGATAATTCCACTTGATGAGTTAGCTGTACTGATCAGGAAACCTCTGGTTTCAGGAGAGTGAAAACCAACTCTAGTCACCTGAAGAAAGAGAAGGCTTTGATTTCCATCGTGATGAGAGGTACAGGTGAATGCAGGCGCTTCAGGGACGCCCTAAGGTAAGTTTTCCTCTCCACTCGTGAAATCCGCCTGTTGACCTGATATGTTAATGCCCTTGTTGTTCACAGAGTGTGCAGACTACTTATTCCTGAGTGCTTCTCCTAGTATCTGTCCCTGGAGAAGTCATCAGCACTGCCAAGCTGTCACCAATTCCTTGGTCTCTCTGCTCATCATTTTAGTGCCTCATTAACCAGAATTACCGAGTGTAATCCATCAACCTCAAACGCTCACATGGCGTTTACTTGGCTAGCTGTTTTGTTGGAATTTCATTATTAGGAAGAAAAAAATTAAAAAATTAAAACGGTGCAGATCTATAGCAACAGAATGCTTAACATCCTGTCAGTGCCAGAGCGGATCTTAAAACTAAATTGAATCTGTCAGTGTGTCACTTACATACGGAAAGGCACAGATCGCATTTGAAGATTTTGCCCTAAGTTCACAGAGGAAATATATTTTGATGTTTGTTTACTAAAAATAATGTTTCCTATATAACAGAACAAAGCCCTCCCCATTTCTTTTCACCAATAAGCAAGTAAATCAAGTTGTTGATTACTAATTAGGCTAAAAATAAGGTGAAACGTTTCAAGACATCCAAAACATTGTTTCAGTAAATTCAGCAAATTATCAAGATACATATGTTCATTTCAGACTCCTTTCGAATGTCAGACTGTTTTAATTTATACTACAAAATTTATTTCAGTTGTAATTTTAGTTTTGAAATTAAGAAGTTAATTTTGGATATTGAAATGGTTACCATTAACTGCATTTTGTCTGTAACTCAGAAAATTATGGATATGTTTTCCTATATGTTTTCCCATATTTGTCATTTAGATGGGTAAGTGATGAAGCACTGGTTGAATGTATGTAGTTTAACTCTAATACCTATAAAAACCACTCCAAAATGCTCAGAGAATGCAGAATTATTGCTGGTGTGTTTTCTTGCTTGTGGAGAGGTATTATATATTCATGTTTAACGCAGCAGACTCAGCATAACTATGTCTTATCACTGCTCGCTACGGTGGATTCTTGAATTCAGTCACTTCAGCGTGATAGCACAGGGTAGCTTTTGCTGGGCGTGTTACAGAGATCTGACACTGTTAGGTCAGAAGGTCCCAACCTTATACCCAAGCAGGGTGTAAGGACAAGATGTGTGAATTTTCCACGTTCCTAGTTGTTGCCAGGCCCCATGTCAGGTCCACTCATTACTTACCCTCCACCTCATCCTCTTTTCATTTTCTTTGTGACGGAGAGTTTAAGAATTTTGCTACTGTCCTAATTGACCTGTGTGCGTGAAGCACATTAGGACTAGTAACCAGAAGCCAGGTTAAGCACAGAAGTAGTCTTAGTCTCTCAGTCAACCTCAAGACTTTGGTATGAAGGGCAAGCCGTGCCGCCTAGACCAGATACCTGAGACAATGCTCGGGTGTGAACTACAAATCCTTCTCTGGCCTTCCTCCAGGGGCTGGTGGCCCTTTCCCTGGGTGTCTGAAAACGGCAAAAGGAGAATGTATTGCGTCTTAGGTTGTACTTAACGCTGCCTGTGAGCTGATTCCAACTGCTGGGTCCCAGAGTACAGATGATTCCCGCAGTCAGAGTGGGATTCTGAGAGTCAGGTAAAAATAGGATCTTTGGGGGGCGGGGAGGAGCAATGGGCTCATTTTCCCAAGACCCGAGTGCACAGTCGGGGCAGAGACAGGAGGCACCTGGGTCTCCATAATCCACGGAGTGAAGACTTGTGTGGAAGGAAGAATAGAAGCTCACAGAATTGCCTTCCCTACTGAAAGACTGAAACAAAGTTAATATTGCATTCCTGAGGAGAGTAGCAGAGACTAGGGCCACCATCAACACTGGGAAGTGTCAGGTGTATAGTTTTCTGTCACAGCCCCATTTGACTTGCTTGTTTGAGATGTGTGGGTGGGACTTGGAGAATGATGTAGATTCGTAAACTCAACAAGATGCTGATTCGATTTGCAGCTTTGGTCCAGATGTTGTCTTTTTATTGGAAGAAAAAACAAACAACCTGCCACCAGGTATTCAGTTAAAGATCTGCTCGTTTTGGCCAGTATTTATTCTCCCAGTATTCATTCTGTTCTAGATACTTTATTCCTATAAACCTAACCAAGTTTTAGCAAGCAGGCGGGCATCCAGTTAGATCCTGCATTGCCCCACTAGTTTGTAGCTTGGTATGCAGTCACATGACTAAGTTCAGGCCAGTGGAACATAATGGTAACAACATGAACAATTTCTGCCTCCGATTCCTGAGAAAGAAGGACAGATACCTTGCATTCTTCTTTCCTTCCTGTTGGCTGAACAGTGTTGACAAACGGAGCAGTTGACCTTAACTCACAGGTGCTGAGTCATGGGTTGAGGATGGCAAAGTTAGCCATCCAGCCGTCTCTGGGCTGTTGCATGAGAGAGAAGCAAACGTGTAGTCCATTTGAACTTCTGTATTTAGAGTCTTTGTGTTACAGTAACTTTACTTCCCAAATAATGAGACTATAACCCTGTCGGTCCACTTAAGTTCATGATTCCACATTCAGCCTAGGATATTTGTTCAACCCCAGATGCTTGTATTCTCTTGGTCACTTGAAGGCCCTGTTCTTTGGAGTGCTTGGGCTTCGCTGTGTCTCTCGCTCTCTCTGTGCCTCTCCATCCCGGTACAAAATCAAGGTGCACTTCTGCAAAGGACAACTCACACAGACATGTAGGTGTAACCACATTCACTAGTGATTTAGACACTCTAAAGTTAAGTATTTGAAACTTTTATTGTTAAAAATTGTTCCTCAGAAGTAAAAGAAGATGAGTAATTTTACAGTGGAGAAACCTGAAACACTTGATCAGCCCAGGGATCAAGGTCAATGTCAACTGGGATATGTCATGTTGATAGCATGTGACCTTGATATGATGTATTGAGAAGGGCACTTTACCTCTGTGGTCTTCCTCCCGGATGCCTGTAACCCTGACCTAATCACGAGAAAAACACTGGAAAAAGCAAAATTGAAAGACATTCTACAAATCTGTCAAGGTCATCAAAAACAGGGAAAGTCTGAAACTGTCAAAGCCTAAATGAGACCAAGAAGCTATGGCCACTAAAAGTTTATGTGATGTCCTGGTTTGGATCCTGGTGCAATAAATGGACGTTAGGGGAAAACTAAGGAAATCCAAATAAAGTATAAACATCAGTTAATAATAGTGTGTCAGTATCAGTTCATTAGTTGTAACAAAGTACCGGATGAATGTAAGATGTTAAAATAGGGGAACTCTCCAACATTCTTGCAACTTTCCTGTAAATCTAAAACTATGCTATAACAAAAGGTTTACTAAATTTTTTTAAAATGTGATTTAGCATTTTCTCTCTCTTGCTTAGGGTGATTTCTTTCCATTTAAAGGTGAAGTTTAATGAGAGATGAGAAAGCAAAGCATGCAGATGTAAGGACCCCTGGCTGTGTAAAGAGGACAAGCTTGGGAAGCAGATGGAAATTGAAGGAGAGGTTTTGTTTTGCTTATTTGCAAAATGAGTATATTTATTTATTTTAAAAATTATTTATTTATTTATTTTTGGCTGCGTTGGGTCTTTGTTGCTGCGCGTGGGCTTTCTCTAGTTGCAGCAAACGGGGGCTACTCTTCGTTGCGGTGCACGGGCTTCTCATTGCAGTGGCTTCTCTTGTTGTGGAGCACAGGCTTTACTCGTGCAAGCTTCAGTAGTTGCGGCACGTGGGCTCAGTAGTTGTGGCTTGTGGGCTCTAGAGCACAGGC
The DNA here is from genome assembly GCF_965194825.1 of Balaenoptera physalus. NCBI lineage: Eukaryota > Metazoa > Chordata > Mammalia > Artiodactyla > Balaenopteridae > Balaenoptera > Balaenoptera physalus. The sequence continues at coordinate 5,709,282 of NC_138903.1, forward strand.
TCAGTAGCTGTGGCGCACGGGCTTAGTTGCTCTGTGGCATGTGGAATCTTCCCGGACCAGGGCTCAAACCCGTGTCCCCTGCTTTGGCAGGCAGATTCTTAACCACTGCACCACCGGGGAAGTCCGAAAATGAGTATGTTTAAATGTGGGTGGAAAGGAAGCATTGGAAGGAGAGGACAAAATTCTGGAAGGAGAATAGATAATAGTTCTGGTGACTATCCCGAGAAGTCAGTAGCCAGTGGGATCCAGAATACAGGTAGACAATAGGAATCTTTGCAGGAGGAGATAAGGAAGGAAAGATTGCCCCTCTCACAGATAAAAGAGTCAGTCTCACACTAAGAAATTCCAATCTCAGAACTTCTGTTTTCTCTTTGTAGAAAAGTACATTATTTGGCTGAGAATGAGGGATACAGTCATCGGATGTAAGGTTTAGACATTAAGAAAAAGCATCATCTATCCAAAGACTCAGAAAAATGCAAGAGGTATAAGCATGTAGTAAGTGTCCAAGAAACTAGAACCAAAGACCGAGTACCACTAGGGTTTACCCTCTCCATGCTTAATTCTCCGTGTTTTGTGTCTTTCTCCCTGCGTGTTGGTTTCGTTAGATACATTGACCATGGCCCCTCCTGGGGAGACACGGGTAGCAGGGCCCCTGCACCCCACTCACACGTTCACCAGAAGAGACGTGTTGGTACTTCTCACTGAGGCAGAGAAATGGGAGCCCTAGGGACCAAGTCAGGGCTCTGGCCACGCTGCCCCATTCCAATCTTTGATGTATTTCTAGGCAGGTGCTTTGTTTCTCAGGTTTCTCACCTCTACAATGAAGATGGTACATATCCCCGAGGGCGGAGATAAGTAAATAGCAAATGCAGAGCACACAAGCCAATATTTGGGGCATAGATCAACTTAGTATGAGACTGTTGATAGAGGATGTGTGTAAGACACTGGGCCACAGGAGTTGAAGGCATTGGCTGGGTACCTGAAGGAACAGGAGACAGCTCTGGACGATGTATGGGAGAAGACAAAGAGGTGAAGGGGCTGGAGGTGGAAGATGTTTGCAGGAGGACATGAGCTAGAGGAACAGAAGTGCGCGTGGCCAGAGAGACGAGTACTTGATGAAAGATGTCTGAGATGAAGGCATCCCAAATGATGGCAAATTGATGGAAGGACAGGGGGTATTTGGAGCAGGCAGTGTTTGGGGACATCCAAACAACAGAGCCATAATGGTTTGTTGGTTCTGTAAAGGAAAGCATTAATAAGAAGCAGGAAGACGGAAAGAGGAACAAGGCTCTGGGCGTCACAGAGAGGACCACGACTGATGAACCAGGGGAGACGAGGGAGGGTGAGAGGTCAGCGGCTGGTAACTAGAGAGGAGATATTATACCACTGGGAATCTGGAACTGTAATCAGTACAGTGTCACAGATTTTTTAACAGTGTTAGAGAGAGGTGAAATTTACTTAATATGACACCATATCAAAGTACATTACTTTTTCTGAACTGGTTTGGTTCCAGATTGCCATCAAAGTGAAATATAAATGTACGTATTCCTCTTAAGAAGGATAGTGTATGGCTTTGTACATGGTATTAGATTTACTTCGGCTGATGAGCGGTGTGACCAGTCGTGGATTTCTGAAGGTTGGTGTGTTGCATTGGAAGGTCAGTGTGCTCATTATCTGTTGGATGCTTGATTACGCCTTTGAACAGCATCGTAATTCGGGGGGGTGGGGTGTTTTCATGTTCTTTCTCATCCGTGCTGAGTTTTCCGTTGTGGAAGATGCCAGCCATCAGGAAAAGGGCATGTTTTATAGGGACAGACGTAGTTGCCAAAGAAAAACGATTGTCATCCAATTGTGGTTCTTTGTCTTGTAACTTCAGTGGTGCCATTCTGCATATGCAGAAGGAGATAAAATCTGAACCCTTCATCAAGGGCTGGCTTCAACCTTCACACGTCGAAGGGCAGTTTTAATCTTTCAGTGTGTTCTCAACTGTTTCTTTTAGCTAACTGTGAACTTGACCTCAGAACTACTATTGTTTTCCTTTTCATCTTTTAAAAATGACTAACCAAACGTGATTCTCTTTTAAGGGCTATATATGTCAAGAGTTTTGAAGGTTCGTAATGTAACTAATCTGGGTGGCTCTGGTATTCAAATCGAGCATGTATTTTGACTGGATGTGACGTTCATGAAAAGACCTCCTATATTGTCCCAGATTGCAAAGCTATTATACGATATAATTGATTCCAGATCATGTCTTTAAAAACTTAACTCCTTACTACTAATATGATAGATAGTCTTGATAACACTGGCATTGAAAATTCTTTTCCAAACAATGGAATGTAATCACAGAAAACAGAATCACCACTTGACTGCCAGAGAGTTAGTTTATTTTTCAAGGTCGTTTTACCCTTGTTGAATTCTCTTGAAACTGTGAGCAAATGGCACCTATATTTTGCTGAGAGCTCCAACTTTGAATGTGCATGGCAAGTTGCTCTCTTTTGTTTCTCTGTGGTTGGAGAATGGCACTGAGGACCCTGGGTAGCTGGGAACTTCTACGTCTGCCTGGGCCTTAGAGGCAAGGCAACTGTCAAGTTGACCTCTGGTTCTTTTTGCATTATGCGAGTCTAGAATTCCTATAAAAACACCATGTGACCTGGAGAGCCCAGTAATTGCTGAAGAAATCTGGGCTTTTAGTCACCTAGTACTCTTGACTTTGGGTCTATTCCAGGACAAGTCGTTCAGCCCCTGTGATGACATAAGCCCCTGATCAGTCCAGTGAGGGAGGTGGGTAATGATTACCTACACTTCAGAGCTACTGATAAGAATACTTTGGGATGGATGATGCTTGGATTGAAGGTGCAATGGAAGTTGCTACTTCAGCAGCATATATTTAGCCATTTAACCGTATCATCGTTTAAGCAGAGGAAACTGGTACAGCTGTGGCGAGTAATGTTTAGTCTTCACTAGGGGTTCTCAAGTGTGGTCTTCAGACCAGCGGCATCAGCATTGCTTGGGAGCTGGTTAGAAACGCAGATTTTCAGCACCCACCCCCCACCTGCTGGATCAGAACCTCTGCTGCAGGGTGGGAGCAGCTGTCCGTACATTAACAAACCTCCAGGGATTCTGATGCGAGTTCAAGTTTGAGATCCACAGCTCTAGACCAGAGGCCAACAAGCCTTTTCTGAACAGGGCCAGATAATAAACGTTACTGGCTTTGCAGGCATATGGTCTCCATCTCAACTACTCAACTCTGCTGTTTGAGCCTAAAAGTGGCCATAGACAGTACATAGGTTAGCAGACGTGTCTGTGTTCCAGCAAAACCTTTATAAAAATGGTAGCTGGGTTTGGTCAGCAGGCTATCACACTTGCTGACCCCTATTCTAAACCTCTGTGACTCATTTTCGATCAACTTGGCTTGTTTTCTGTGAGTTGAACTGAAGACGTTTATCCACATATGATTTTTCACTTTTTAAATTTTTTATTTTATTTTATTTTTTTTGGCCGCACTGCACGGCTTGCTGGATCTTAGTTGCCCAACCAGGGATCGAACCCCCACCCTCAGCAATGGAAGAGCGGAGTCCTAACAACCGGGCCGCCAGGGAATCTCCACACATATGATATGTTTTTTTAAAAGATTCTATTTATCCAAAATATGTCTATTACTGAATGCAAATTGAAAACATGATCTTTTTATTATTTGAATTTGTAAGGTTTTTGTGTGTAGACAGCAAAGGAGATGCTTATGATAATTAAGGTGAGATATATGTTTATTTAAAACATTAATATTGTATTTGAATTCATTATTAATACATAAGGAGCAAAATCTTACCTTAGGGTCTTTTTGTTTTTTGGTTTTTCTTGTTTCCTTTTTTTGTTTATTTTTTGTTTTTAATTTTTTAAATTTTATGTTGGAGTATACATCCAGTATTTTATATTGGAATTGTGTTAGTTTCAGGTGTACAGCAAAGTGATTCAGTTATACATATATGTGTATCTATTCTTTTTCAAGTTCTTTTCCCATTTGGGTTATTACAAAATACTGAGCAGAGTTCCCTGTGCTGTACAGTAGTTCCTTGTTGGTTATCTATTTTAAATATAGCAGTGTGTACATGTCAGTTTCACACTCCCAATCTATCTGTCCCTTCCCCCCTTCCCCCCAGTAACCATAAGTTCTTTCTCTACGTCTGTGAGTCTGTTTCAGTTTTGTAAATAAGTTCATTTGTATCATTTTTTTAGATTACACATATAAGTGATATATGATATTTGTCTTTCTCTTTCTTACTTCACTTAGTATGATAATCTCCAGTTGCATCCATGTTGCTGCAAATGGCATTATTTCATTCTTCTTAATAGCTGAGTAATATTCCATTGTGTATATGTAGCACATCTTTATCCGTTCCTCTGTTGATGGACATTTAGGTTGCTTCCATGTCTTGGCTATTGTAAAAAGTGCTGCAGTGAACATTGGGGTGCATGTATCTTTTCAAATCATGGTTCTTTCCGGATGTATGCCCAGGAGTGGGATTGCTGGATCATATGGTGGCTCTATTTTTAGGTTTTTAAGGAACCCCCATACTGTTCTCCATAGTAGCTGCACCAACTTACCTTCCCACCAACAGTGTAGGAGAGTTCCCTTTTCTCCACACCCTCTCCAGCATTTATTGTGTGTAGACTTTTTGTAGACTTTTTGATGAGGGCCATTCTGACTGGTGTGAGATGATATCTCATTGTAGTTCTGATTTGCATTTCTCTAATAATTAGTGCTGTTGAGGATCTCTTCATGGGCCTCTTGGCCATCTGTATATCTTCTTTGGAGAAATGTCTCTTTAGATCTTCTGCCCATTTTTTTATTGGGTTTTTTTGTTTTTGATATTGAGCCACACATGAGCTGTTTACAAATTTTGGAGATTAATCCCTTGTCAGTTGCATCGTTTGCAAATATATTCTCCCATTCTTTGGGTTGTCTTTGTGTCTTGTTTATGGTTTTCTTTGCTGTGCAAAAGCTTTGGAGTGTAATTAGGTCCCATTTGTTTATTTTTGTTTTTATTTCCCTTATTCTAGGAGATGGCTTGAAAAAGATCTTGCTGTGGTTTATGTCAGAGTGTCCTGCCTATGTTTTCTTCTAAGAGTCTTACATTTAGGTCTTTAATCCATTTTGAGTTTATTTTTGTATATGGTATTAGAGAATGTTCTAATTTCATTGTTTTTACATGTAGCTGTCCACTTTTCCCAGCACCATTTATTGAAGAGACTGTTTTTTCTCCATTGTATATTCTTGCCTCCTTTGTCAAAGATTAATGGACCATAGGTGCGTGGGTTTACCTCTGGACTTTCTATCCTGTTCCATTGATCGATATTTCTGTTTTTGTGCCAGTACCATACTGTTTTGATGACTATAGCTTTGTAATATAGTCTGAAGTCAGGGAGCCTGAATTCCTCCAGCTCCATTTTTCTTTCTCAAGATTGCTTTGGCTATTTGGGGTCTTTTGTGTTTCCATACAAATCTAAAAATTTGTTGTTATAGTTTTGTGAAAAATGGCATTGGTAACTTGATAGGGATTGCATTGAATCCGTAAATTGCCTTGGGTAGTATAATCATTTTGACAAAATTGATCATTCCAATCCAAGAACATGGTATATCTTTCCCTCTGTTGGTGTCATCTTTGATTTCTTTCATCAGCATCTTATAGTTTTCACGGTACCGGTCTTTTGCCTCCTTAGGTAGGTTTATTCCTAGTTATTTTATTCTTTTTGATGTGACGGTAAATGCGATTGTTTCTTTTATTTCTCTTTCTGATCTTTCACTGTTGGTGTATAGAAATGCAACAGATTTCTGTGTATGAATTTTGTATCCTGCAACTTGTATCCTGCCTTTTGGGTTGTAATACCAATTTTGCCAAACGTAGAAACACTAATGTAGAGAGCTCACATTCACGGTTTCCTGAAACTTTTTAGTGTAAGGAAAGTTCTCAATATGTATAATTCCTTTTTTCTAAATCCATAAGCATGATTTGATAATATACCATGTGTGCATTTTAATAATATGTGTATTTGTATACATAATAATATTTGTATCTTTACATGTGCATTATATGGTAAATACAAACTATTTTCTAGTCCATTCCATTTCTATTTTTAAAAAAGATTTATTTATTTATTTATCTATCTATCTGGATATCTATCTATCTATCTATCTGTTTTGGCTGTGCCAGGTCTTAGTTACAGCATGTGGGATCTTCGTTGCAGCATGTGCACTTCTTAGTTGTGGCATGCGGACTCTTAGCAGGGGCATGTGGACTCTTGGTTGCGGCACGCGGGATCTAGTTCCCCGACCAGGGATCGAACCTGGGCCCCCTGCATTGGGAGCGTGGAGTCTTACCCACTGGACCATCAGGGAAGTCCCTAGTCCCTGCTATTTCTTAAAGTTAAAGTTGGTAGGAAATATTTTAAGTGCAGTTATATACTTTATTGATAAAATTATTTCTTACTCTTCTCTAAGTTTGCAGAGCCCAGGATTATTATCAAATAGATTTGGATATCTTATAGTGCTAGCATAGTCTTTTACTGAGAAGAAAACCATTATAAATATTTGCTGAGATACTGAGTGAATGAATGGATTAATGAATGAATCCATCAATGAAGCATTATCTGAAGTTAGGACAATTTTTTTTTCAGGCCATGGAGCTTTAACAAAACAGCTCCATGTAACTGCTCCAAAATGATAATTGCCCTATGTTCATATGTGAAAACATGTTTATATTAATTTACACTATGTATGTATTTTTCTCTTGGGTAGTCTATTTTATATTGTATCTTTTTTTTTTTTTTAACAAAATTACTATAAAAGCCTGCTAGTTTATGATGAAGTTTCCACAGGCACTAAAACCAAAAGAAAAATAATCAACTCTATTCCTTCTGTGTCCAAAATTTGAAAATTGTTTTTTTTGGATCATTTTCAACCATGTTCTTCATTTTTTTTTCTGAATTTGGCTACATTATTTTTATTTTTAATATGTGCTTTTTATTTCTCGCTGGCCAGGTTTTTTGCCTTTAAAAATTGGTTTAGAAATGATATAACCCATGGAGACCTCTGTTATTCTCTAACCATCCGTGTGACAGACACTCTGATGGCTCAGGTGGGTTAGTCAGGGTGTAAAGTATAGGTGATTGAAAGCTAATTAGAGTATTCTGGAACTGGAGACACAAACCACACAAAATGGTCAATTTTTGATGAAGGAGACAAGAATATACAATGCGGAAAAGATAGCCTCTTTAATAAATGATGTTGGGAAAACTGGGCAGTTACATGCAAAAAAAAAAAAAAGAAAGTGTACCACTATCTCATACCATACACAATAATTAACTCAAAATGGTTTAAAGACTTAAGTGTAAGACTTGAAACCATAGAACTCCTAAAAGAAAACACAGACAATCTGCTCTTTGACATCAGTCTTAGCAATATTTTTGCGGATCTGTCTCCTCGGGTGAGGGAAACAAAAACAAAAATAAACAAATGGGACTAGGTCAAACTAAAAGGCTTTTGCACAGTGAAGTAAACCAACGAAACAAAAATGCAACCTACTGAATAAAACATATTTGCAAATGATATGCCTGATAGAAGGTTTAATATATAACCCATAGAGACCTCTGTGGGTGTATGTATTAAGAACTCATGCAACTCAATGTCAAAAAGAACAAACAAAATGATTAAAAAAATGGGCAGAAGGTATGAATAGACATTTTTCCAAATAAGACATGCAGATGCCAATAGGCACATGAAAAGGTGCTGAACATCACTATAATCATCGGGGAAATGCAAATCAAAACCCCGATGCGGTATCACCTCACACTGGTCAGAATGGCCGTCATCAAAAAGACAACAAATAACAAGTGTTGGCAAGCATGTGGAGAAAAGGGAACCCTCGTGCAGTGTTGGTGCGAATGTAAATTGGTGCAGCCACTGTGGAAAGCAGAATGGAAGTTCCTCAAAAACATTAAAAGTAGAACTACTATATGATGTAGAATTCCACTCCTGGGTGTTTATCCCCAGAAAATGAAAACACTAATTTCAGAAGATACATGCACCCCAGTGTTCATAGCAGCACTGTTTATAATAGTGAAGGCATGGAAGCAACCTAAGTGTCCATCGACAGAGGAATGGATAAAGAAGATGTGGCACATGTATATATATATACACACATACATACAAACACACACAAAGGAATACTACTCAGCCATAATAACATTCGTCAGAGAAAGACTCATTATAGTTTTTTCACTTACATGTGGAATGTAAAAGACAGAACAAATGGACAAATACAACAAAACAGGAATAGACTCGCAGACACAGAGAACAATCTAATAGTTGCCAGAAGGGAGCGTGTGGGAGGATGGGCAAAATAGGTGAAGGGGAGTAAGAGGTGCAGAATACCAGTTATAAAATAAGTAAGTCACAGGGATGTAATGTGAAGCAGAGGGAGTATAGTCTTTGCATGATGCATTAAAAATATCCCTTATTTCAAATAAAGACACTAAAATTTCAGGGGCTTGAGCATGGTCAAAGTTACAAAGCAGTAGTGACAGGGTCGGAATCTGGAACTTCTCCTTAAAAACTGCTAATATAACCTCTTAGGTTTACATAAGTAATGACATGAAGGAGGAAAAATTGTAATAAATGAAAATGGCCAAGGAAAGAGAAGCAACAAATGTCTGAATAAATTTACCCATCCTAAAGGCCCCCTTTTTATCATGTGATGCTCTATTCAGTGTATAAACAAGGTCTACTTCTGTTATTAGTTCACTAAGTGAAATAATTCATTTCACTTTTCTCTGAGGGCTTTTTCAAAACAAAAAAAAGTGGGCCAGGACAGAATGAATTCTAATCATGAGTGAAGATGAAGGGATTCTTTGCAAATGGGTGTATGTACTTAAGAGATACACTCACAGTTTTGTGGATGCAGATACCATATATCCGTGCATAAACTCTACATTAGCATCCACGATTTTTCAAATAAAAAGGATAATTTTTATGCATGCATGTGAAAGTACAAAATTGTTCATGAATGCCTTGCCCATTTCAATATTGTGAATTTCATTCTATACATAAACAGCTATCTAGATGAGTAGCTAGATGGATGGATGAGTGACTGATGAAGAGGGGACAGAGAAATTTATGCAGCATCGAAAGTCTTTGGCCACTGGGTGTCATGGTTTTCCCCTGTAATCATTAACCCTTCACTGATATTTGAGGGGTTCCCTGTATTTCTGGTGCAGGGGTTAGCAGCATAAATGGCAACTTTCATTAAACTATGCCACAATCCTTTTTCAGACTACTATGCTTTGTTTAAAACACATTGTCGGTATTATTTTCTACCTAAAACTGGCTGATGAGGATTAAATCTCCAAATATATATTTTTAACCTCTGAATATTTAAATGTCCAGGAATTATATAGTTGTGTTGATTATACTTAGATTTTATTTTATCCAACTCAAACCTGAAGACTTTGTGCAGTGCATTTATGCATGTGCTAGGGTATATTTTTAAAGAACTCTTTGCTCTACAGAATTTCCATAGTACAAAGAGGTACAGATTTTTAGACGTAATGATTGTATTTGAGCATCTACTTGCTGTTATTGGGACCTGATGTATACATGTGTGATGGCAGATGTATTATGAAAGCGTACCATTAATGAGAATCAGAGAGCCAAATATCTTCCTTGTGGATGTGGTCCAGCCTACGAAGTCTGATGGAGGTGAGTGGTGTGACAGTTAAAAACAGTTGTGCTTCTTCTGTCACAGAAGTGCTGCTGAGTTTGTTTAAAAAGCACTGCAGGGGCTTCCCTGGGGGTGCAGTGGTTGACAGTTCTGCCTGCCAGTACAGGGGACACGGGTTCCAGCCCTGGTCCGGGAAGATCCCACATGCCGCGGAGCCACTAAGCCCGTGCACCCCAACTACTGAGCCTGTGCTCTAGAGCCCGTGAGCCACAACTACTGAGCCCGTGAGCCACAACTACTGAGCCCACGAGCCACAACTGCTGAGCCCACGTGACACAACTACTGAGCCTGTGTGCCTAGAGCCCGTGCTCCACAACAAGAGAAGCCTCCACAGTGAGAAGCCCTTGCACCACAACAAAGAGTAGCCCCCGCTCGCCACAACCAGAGAAAGCCCACATGCAGCAACAAAGACCCAATGCAGACAAAAATAATTAAAAAAAAAAAAAAAAATCCCTGTAAACATAGAATGTGCCAGGTGAGAAGACTTGGCCAGATGCTCCAAGGACATCATGGAAAATTTTCTTGTATTTTCTCACTTTGAAAACTACTTATTGCCAAAATTGCTAAGGTGAATCGGATGAAGGGGTTGACTAGTTTAGAAGTCAGTATCTAAGTCCCATGATGGGATATGCGTAGGGAAGTTGCTGGGAAATTGTTGGAAAGATGAAAAGGGGCTCGTGGGGCGATTTTATTTTATTTTTCTTGTTTCTGTTTAAAACTAAGTCTAGAAAATGTCCAAGTTCTGTTTAAATGCATAATACTAAATCTTGGACTGAATCTTTAAATGACAGTATTTGCATATTCTAATTGTCACGGACAATTTAATAAATTGCTTTTTGTGAGTCATGCTGAGATCTTTGCTTTTCACACAAGAGGGTTGACAGTGGTGTCATGATTCTCCCTTAAAATTACTGAGAGGGCTTCCCCAGTGGCGCAGTGGTTAAGAATCTGCCTGCCAATGCAGGGGACATGGGTTCGAGCCCTGGTCTGGGAAGATCCCACATGCCGCAGAACAACTAAGCCCGTGTGCCACAACTACTGAGCCTGCATTCTAGAGCCGCGAGCCACAACTACTGAGCCCACATGCCACAACTACTGAGCCCACATGCCACAACTAATGAAGCCTGTACACCTAGAGCCTGTGCTCTGCAACAAGAGAAGCCACTGCAATGAGAAGCCCACGCACCGCAATGAAGAGTAGCCCCTGCTCGCCGCAACTAGAGAAAGCCTGTGTGCAGCAACGAAGACCCAATGCAGTCAAAAATAAATAAATAAATAAGTAAATTTATTTTAAAAAAAATTACTGAGAAAGGTACAACAGTAGGAGTTAGCAAAATGTGTGGGTTCATGGAAAGTCTGCTTTTGTTTGAGAAGAATTTTTCTAGTTAAATTGGAAAAACACAGCCAGTGCCCAATTCTTTAATATCCATGTTCAATATTGTTTGTGGAGATGGTGACAGAGGACGAATCAAAAATCAGTGACAAAATGGAGAGGGTGCTATTCTTGGTTACAACTGTCAATAGGAAAATTTTTTGAAATGAGATAAAAACCAAGAAAAATTTAAAACCACTCATTTAACAGACATTTTTAGGGCACTTACTCTTTGAATGAAGCTGAAGTTCTGCTTCACCAAAACCCCAGCTTTCAGGGAACTGTCAAACTAGTGGAGAGTCAGATACTAAAATACTCACAAAGATATGTCATTAAAATGGGACATGTCGTGTTGGTAGCCCTGTTTTTGGTCTTGGGGTGCAGAGAAGGTCTCCCGGATGAATTGATGCTGGTTCATCAGGCCGGTGGGGGCAGAGCTTGGGACAAGCGTGGTGAGCGTAGTTCGGGGGCACGCCTTGAGGGCAAAGCACCTGGATGGTTGAGGGACTGAGAGACTGTCCCTTGCAGGGAGTGTTTATAGGATGGGAGGAGGCTGGCCACCTCAAGGTGGAGGCATAGCGTGCGATACTCTGGAGAGAGGAGGGAGGAGGGAGTGTCTTGTCGGGCTGCTTAAGAAGCTCTGAGCGTCTTAGCCATCCCTGAAGAAGGAGAGACAGAAGGGAACGGGGAGGGCAGTGGGAAGGCCGTCACGGTAACGTGGGTTGGAGATGAGGATAGCTCGTATGAGGGTGGTGGTGGCGTTTGGAGCAAATCCGATGCAGTTGAGGGAAGGTTTGCAGGTGAAGTTGCCAAGACAGGCAGCGTTCGTAACTGGATGGTGGGAGGAGGTTGGCGAGGGGGGCGGTTCTCAGGAACACATCTCAGGTTTGGGGTTGGATTACCTGGGTGCATGGGAAGTGAATGCTTGAAGGATCCAAGCCTAAAGAAAAAGGTGGTGAATTCCGTCTGGAGTTGGTGAACTTGAGGTGCCTTCGAAACATTAGTGGAGATAAGTAGTGATAGACATTTGGTACCTGGTCTGAATTTCTGAAGAGAAACATGAGCTAGGAGTGGAATAATGATTAATTTTGTATGTCAGCTTTGCTGGGCCGTGGTGTCTGGATGTGTGGTCAAACATTATTCTCCATGTTTCTGTGAGTGTGTTTTGAATGAGATTAACGTTTAAATTGGAGGACATGGAGTAAAGCAGATTGCTCTCCCTAATGTGGGTGGGCCTCATCGAATCATTTAGAGGCCTGAGTAGAACAGGACTGACCTCTCCCGAGCAGAAGAAAATTCTGCCAGCACATGGCCTTGAGACTTGAACTACAGTATCTGCCCTCCCTGGGTCTCCAGCCTGATGGCCCACCACGTGGATTTTGCACTTGCCGTCTTGCCTGAGAGCATGAACCAGTTCCTTAGAGTGCGTCTCTTTCTAGATATGTGCGTTTCCTATTGGTTCTGTTTCTCTGGAGAGCGCTGACTAATACAGATGGTTATCCTGATGTCAGCGGTGTTGCTTAGGCGGGAAGTACAGAGCGAGGAGACAGCAAGTCAAGGAAGGACTCTTGAGAAACTCCCAGACTTCGAGCCTCACATAGCAGCCGCGTAGCGTGTGCTTACTCGGCACGCCGCAAGGTGCCCCTTCCTTGCCGAGAATAAATGACTCCTCTGTGCACATTTCTTCTTGGAGATGGGCTGGAACCAGATTCTCTGTGAGGCTGCCTTGTAGTTTTTTGTATGCCACTGTTCTGACAACAGTGGATCGATGCAGGGGTCCAGTGTGATCCAAGGGGACAACTGGATGTTCTTTCTGGAAGGCTCCGAACCAGAGCCGAGAGAAGGCTCACTTTTGTTCCAGTGTATAGATTCGGAGGTATGAGGCGTGGGAACTTGCAGCGGAGGGGGGCCCAGGTGGCCGCATTTGCAACTAGACCCACTCATCAGAAAGAATAAAGCCTGTGTTTGGAGAGAGGCAGGCGCTCACGTGCTCATGCCGTGGAGAGAGTGTGAGCCACAGGGAGGCGGCCCAGCCTGGCCCCCAGGGGGGAGGGTCCTGTGCCGCGTCTGCTGCGCCAGCCCCCGCCCCTCCCCCTCCTGTGTGTCTCCCCACACACATGCCCTCCTGTCGCCTCAGCTACAGCGTGGCTTCTGTCGTTGGACACCAAGAGACAGCTGGCTGGCAGGCATGGGTGAGGGCAGCCAAGCCCACTGAGTAAAAGGAGGAAGAACATTTGAGATTGGAGGAAGGAGAGAGTGGGGAGGCCCCACTGAGTTTTGCAGGCCAGAGATGGTGGGAAGCTCTGCAGAGCCGATTCTGCAGTGACGGGGCGGAAGACACATGGGGGCAGCGTGGGGAAGTGAGCTGCACGTGGGGGAGTGAGAACAGGCACTGCGGGGGCCACAGCTGGCCTCGACAAGCTGGGAGCTGGGGAGGGAGGTCAGAATACAGAGGAATTCCCCCTTTTATCCTCCCCGCCCCGCCCCGCCCCTCCCCTCCCCTCTCCTCCCTTCTCCCTCCCCTCCCCTCCCCTCTCCCTTTTCTCCTTCTTCCTCCCCTTCCTTCCTTCCCCTCTACCCCCCTCACTGCCTGCCATCCTGCCTGCCTTTCTTTCTTGATGAGAAACGTAAAGATATTTAAATATTTTCATGATTCTTCTGGTAGAAAAGGAAAGACTGAAGAGCAAAGGTGTAGTAAAGAGTAACGTCGCTGACAAGGAGAGAACTGAGTCCAGAGACCAGAGGAGGGCTGCCCTCAGGAGGACCCAGGAGGGCTGAGGAGGGACAGTGCAGGCTCGGGTGGCTGGTGGCCCGGAAGTGGGAGAACGCGAGTTCCTGTTGGACGGATGAGGTTTTACCCTGGTGGAAGCATTGTGTCCTCTACTGAGTGTAAGGAGTGAGGCAGGAATGGGTTGGGGAGCAGCGGACCTTTAAAAGAATAGTTGTGAACAGTGGGTATGGAGTTGAAGTAAAAAGTGTGTTCGTTTTTCTGGATATTTTAAAGTCCCTAATGGATTTCGTTGATCAGCAGTGCATTGTTATTCATCTGCCATTTGGGTGTGGTTTTCCTGGTACCCCTCACCTGTCTGGGTGAAAGGGAGCAGAGAGATTTGGGTGAGAATGTTTTGTCTGTTACGTATGAGAAAATGCAGAGCCAAGGCAGGTTAGCTTATTGGCAGGGAAGTTATTGGAAAGAGGAACATTTACCGTGACATAAGTGGATATGCAAACAAGAAAAAATAACAAGGGGCGATGGAGCCCATGCGTATTTGGACCAGGTGGTACTGAGCAGTATTTTTAGTGGGAGTGGTCAATCAAGCAATCCGCAAGGTAGAAGACGGAGGTCTGCAGATGAGAGACTTCAGTTTGCTCTTTTGCAGAGAGAGCAGTCATGGAAAAGTAAAATGAACAAGTAGATGACCACAGATGCAGTTCCAGTCTGGGCAGTTGTGGGAGACGCAAGGAAGAAACAGAGACATGAAAATGAGTGTGGCGTCAGTTAAAAAAAATAGAGTGCTGCGAAGCCCTAGCGCGATTCTGCACGCTGTATGCACTTTGTACCCTGGCCCTTCTGGGCATACGAGTGGATGGATGAAAGGCCATCAGCCACCACAGAGGGCCTTTCTCTTACCGCTTCTCGGTTTACCTCAGGTTTGTTTTGGTGGGTGAGTGACCTGCAGTCTGATTAATTAGGACCTACCTACAGATGAACTGGGAAGAAGACGACATCACAGTGGAGCTCAGTTTTTGCATGCCGGCAGTGAGCTAATTCAGTGTTTGTTAGAGTAATCGATGACTTTATCCTTAGGAGCTCACAGGTTGAACTAGGCTGAAATGTGAACATGATATCTGTTCCTCACCGTGATGGCGTGGAAGAGGCACGGGTCATGCTGGGAGAGGGCTTGCAGGGCTTGGCTCTGGTGCGACACTGGGAAGATCTTTCTGTTTGTTTGTTTTCCTAATACCTATTGATGCAAAATGATAACAGATGCAAAACCATTATATATTGTACAACCTGGCGGGGAGGGCAGACACCTAGAGTCAGTGAAAGGTCTTCTGAATTATTTGAGCTCAGCAAGGGCATTCCGTTGAATCCCACCTTGAAATCATTGTCTAATGGAGGAAAACACATCTGAAAACAGACTTTGGACCACTATGGAAATGCAGCAGGTGGTCAGTTACTGAAAGATGAGCCACTGACCGCCCGTGTGACTGTGGCACGCGCATCTCTGTTACCTCTCAGCCGTCCTCACCTGCAGGGTAGGGGTGTCTGTCTAGGCCGACACTCGTGTATGGAGAAATCACTCTCTTTACTGATCAAGCGGTCTGGCTGTGAACTCCCGCGCACCCCAATTTATTTAGCCTTAAGTGATTGTCACATAAAATCTGGTTTCAAAATACATTATTTTAAAATAAAATCTCATGTGTATGTGCTTAAAGCTTTCGTCCCTGCCTAGGCTCTTGAAAGCACAAATGTCAATTATTTCCTCCTTTTGGCACTCTGACCACGCCAACACGATGGGGCCGTCCACGGAGGAGAGAGGCTGTGTTGTTCCACTGGGTCCTGGCAAATGCATTTGGGGCCTCCACCTGAGAAATAAGTGAACCAGCCCATTTCTCTAGACTCGTATCCTATGTTTTATTACTACGGATGAATCGGAAGTGAAGACCCCTGACTGCTGTGTCCTCTTAGGGTCTGACTCCACAGGGGTGATGGTCACATTTCGAAAAGCAGAGCACGGTGGTGTCTGTGCTAAGGGTTTGTGTCTGTTACAGCAGGGCAGAGGCAGCGTACGGCCCAGAAATGATTCTAGTGACACGTTAATTCATGAGTTCCTTTACAGGAGTGTCTCAGCTTGAACTGAAATGAAAACTCAGTGGCACAGTAGGAAGGATGCTTTGTATCACAGGACCGCACAGCACTGAGTCAATGTGACTTCTGTCCCACACCACTTTGAGGATGAGAGGTGCAGAGCTGTTTAGATCACCTCTAGATCAAATTGGCTTTGTGTTTGCTTATGTGTCAGCAGTGGGGTCTGCTGGGTAATTTATCGTTATGCATAAAAACTTATAAAATTGTAAGCTTGGAAGTATCACTTTAATTGATCATCAGATATTTTAGAGCTAAATACACTTTATTTAAACATGTATAATAATGATCAGTCCCCCCGGCACACTAGAAAACCTGAACAGTTGCAATAACCACGAAGTTGTGAGGTGCTCTCCAGCAGAGCCGTACTCAGGGCCACTGCTCCAGCCCCATGGAGTTGAGCTATTGCCTTTCACAGATTTCCCAGAACTTTACCCTGGAATGCTCTGGCTGCTCCAGAATTCATATCTGGGTGTACTTTTGGCCTTCCCCCATGTCAGCTAAAATCTAACCTCTGGAACAGAGCGGAAAAGGGCTCCCTCCATCTTCTCAACCGGGTGCAGCCTAGATGCATATCCCAGGGACGATGTAGTTACGCCTGAACAACCAAGACAGCCAGAGCTGCAAGGGGCCTTGCTATGAGGCTGCATTGCATTCACGGAAGAGAGTGGGACAGCATTCAGAGATGTGAGAGGGTCAGGGAAGAACATGCAGGGAGAGGCTCAAACACAGCAGGCAGCCTGAGCAGAAAACGTGGATGGAGATAGCAGGGTTTGCTGAGGGGAGGGCAAGAGCGATAGAAAACAAGGATGGGGACACCTGAGTGAGAGCGAGAGAGAAAATCAGCCCCAGAGAGACGTGCAAACAACGGCAACAGGAAAAGAACCAGATATCTGTGTGTGTGTGTGTGTGTGTGTGTGTGTGTGTGTGTGTGTGTGGAGAGAGAGAGAATGACACATAGAGACAGGTGAAGACGTAGAGAAGGAAGGGGTTCTGTCACCCTTACACCTAAATACTCTTGATTCAAACAAGCAGGATTTTCTTGGGAGATTTTTTTAAAAAGTGGATAGTTCTACGTGCCATACCCCCCATTATGTCAGTATAGAATGATAACCCAATTATAAAATTATAAAAGTAGGTATCTTTTTTATCCTCCTGCCGTATTGTCCTATGGAAATTGTAAGAGAGCAAAGTTAACATTTTTGATCGATGACATGTAGCTTTCAGTGCTCATGCGAACTCTGTGTAGACCGAAACAAGTCTCCGAAGTGTTATCCTGGTGTTTAAATCTACTTCTCAGAGCCTGGATGGACTGCCTAATGCATGTCAGGCATAGAGAGAGAGGCTGAAGCATGGGACCCGGGGACACGCCGGAGTCCTCAGGTAATTTCACCCACAAGCGTGTCTATTCATCACTGCAATGCGAGGGAGAATAAGATGTATGTTCTCAAATGAGAGCATTTAACGACTCGGGGGTTCCCATCCGGGGAAAATTATAGCTGACTGCAGAGAAACAGGTAAGTGGACTCTGTTGGGAGTAGAAACCTGAGGCAGATGGTTAAGGAAGCAACGTTTCTGTGGGTCTCGTAAGGACAAGAATTCAAAACTAGGAGAGGACTGAGCAGCCTCACCAGCTGGAACGCAGGGTGAATGCAGGGTGAGGGCGGAGGGCTAGTGGGTGTGGGGTGAGGGCGGAGGGGCAGGGACTGGGTCACACCTGGGAGGACTGGGGACACCAGGTTGGGGGGTTATTGGCGGGCAGGAGGGACCGCTGGTGGCTTAGAGCGGAAGAAGCGGGCTGCATGGCACTGCTAGAGAACTGGGGGTTTGCACGCTCCTTCCAAAGGCTGACGCTAACGTGATGGGAGATAATCTAGGCTCACCCCACGGAACAGAGACACAAGCCCTGGCAGTGGTCCTCAGACACAGTATATCCTTGTAACAGCGCTGTCCAGTGGAATTTCCCGTGATGACCCAGAGGTTCCAGATCTGTGCTGTCCAGTATGGTAGCCACTAGCCACATGTGGCTTTTGACCCCTTGACATGTGCCCAAGGTGGTTGAGAAGCTTAATTTTTAATTTCATTTAATTTTAATTCGCTTAAATACAAATGTAATAACCATGAAGCTACTGGGTTCTGTATCAACATAACTATATTAGGTTATAGAGTGAAAAAGAAAGCTTATAAAGCATGTTAAATAGTATAAAGTAGATTTTGATCCTTTGAGGTTAAGATGTTTCTCCTATTTCCATTTCTGGTACTCTGTCAAGTTCATTATCAGGAGATTTCTGCCTTATTGTGAAGCTTGATGTTTAGAACATTATCAAGGACACCCTGGAGGATGTTAATGGACCAGTAGTCTAGGCCCAATCTAATTTGGCAATTCACAGTTTCTGTTTTTCTGTCTGTTACAGTTACTTGACCAATTTTAATTGGACGTTTTTGTGTCATGTTTATCAAATACCCTCACCTTCTAAAATGCTTTGCTTGGTGGCAGCTCGTTTTTGAGAGTGGGTTTCTTCTGGTGGCTGAGAGAAACGCACCTCCAGAAAGTCATTTCACGCTCGGAAATTTGTGCTGTTGTGATTGATTTAGGTGTTGGGCAGAACAGTCAAGGTGAGGAGACACACACACACGCACACAGAGAAAGGTCTTGAGAAACCGCAGGCTGGAGCAAGAGTGACGGGTTGGGGTAGGGGAGGTTAGAGAAAAACCAAACCAAGGGATTCCAGACAGTGAAGTGACGACTTTCCCATGTTCCTGTGGAAATGGACCGACAGGCTATTAATAATCTCGAGGTGGGACCTCCTCCCCTATAAACGTTAACACGGTGGCTAATGGATGAGAAGACACGCGTTCACCGACCCCTCTCCCACTCAGCATTGGCCTGCTGGCATCTTCGTGGAGCCCAGGGTCTACAGAGAACAGAGGTTGGGCAAAATAATTGTGTCTAAATTAGAAGAAATGACCTCAGTGCTGTGTTGGAAGAAAGCAAAAATTCTTGTTCTCACCAGGGTTACCCAGAATAGTGAAGAACAAACAAGGGCAATTCAAAGATGGTGTGACCAAAACAAGCAAAACACAAAAAACCCAACCCTCAGTTTGTGGAGGAGAATCCAGAAGTGTCTAATTGCAGTCTGAGATATTTCTGGTTAGGTTAGCATTGGAGGGCTTCCCTGAGGGCTACCCGCAGTGGTTAAGATCTGCCTGCCAATGCAGGGGACACGGGTTCGAGCCCTGGTTGGGGAAGATCCCACATGCCGTGGAGCAACGAAGCCCGTGTGCCACAACTACTGAGCCTGCGCTCTAGACCCCGCGAGCCACAACTACTGAGTCTGTGTGCCACAACTACTGAAGCCCGCATGCTTAGAGCCCGTGCTCTGCAACGAGAAAAGCCATGGCAGTGAGAAGCCTGCTCACCGCAACAAAGAGTAGCCCCCGCTCGCTGCAACTAGAGAAAGCCTGCTTGCAGCAACAAAGACCCAACACAGGCAAAAATAAAAATAAATAAATTTTTTAAAAAAAATTAGCATTTGATAGGAAAACTAGTTATAATGTGTACTACATTTCCAAGTGAAAAGATAAAAAATTAAGATCCCGTAGCTGCCATAAAACTGAGAATTCCTATCAAAATGACCTTGATCTATCCATACAGAATTTTATAGCTCAGTAACAGGGAACACTTCAAAGAAAGCAAAGAAGAGCCCACTGCATTTCTAATCCCAGTTCAAGCTTCTTAGTAACACAGATGGGACCTGAAACTCTGGTCTGTGGGGTGTCTACTTGGGAAATGTGTTTAAGCTCCTGAGAAGCCCGTGGAAGGGGTTCTACGTGAGTTCTCGGGCTTCAGCTGGTTGCACAGCAACTCCTTCCCCCAGACGCATATTAAGAATAAAAGGACCACTCCTTCAGTCACTTGGTAGTTTCCACTCCATTCATGTTATGGTTCTCAGAAGGAGGCCGTTTTTCTTTGGAAGCTGTGTTTGAATGTTGACTTCTATTGATGAGACTCTGAGAGTACAGTCCTCCTCGGCCCGCCTGGTAGGGAGAACGTGCAGAGGGGCAGGACTTAGTGCACACAGGCAGAGAGGAGAAGGGCTGTTCCGTCCCGGGGTCCTGCTGAAAGAGCAAAGACGCTTTCCTCCGAATACCCAAGGGAGTCTCCTCCTGTCTCATCATCCTGAATGGATTGCCTGGCGTCCTGGGCCAAAGCCAAGCGCTTTCAAAGGCAGTGGACCCACTCCCTCGTTTGCTGTAGACTTTGTCACTCGCCTGGCGTACCCTGGAGTATCTGGCCGCTTGTCGCCCTTCCCGGTTGAGATCCTTGGCACCACCGGAGTCCTAATTAAATCAGACTCATGCCTGAGGCTGGGATGTGTTCACCTCCCCTCGAGTCCAGGGAGATAAGAGTTGAACACGGAGGAAGAATAGGACTGGGGAGAAACAGCAGGCAAGTCCAGGCTGGACAGGTAGAGATGCTGCTGGAAGTATTTTCCTCAGGGACACATCTGCCTGATTCCTTTTTTCCCCTGGTCACAATACTGTCTTTTTTCTGCACCAACTGTAATTGTGGTAATATAATGTCTTTTGCAACACAATTAGCTAAATCTCGTCTTAGAATGCAGAGACCTTGAAGCAGCATCGTTGTGTCTATGAACTGTGTGTCACCAGCACGCACAAAAATGGGAGTGAGGAAGAAGGAGTAGAGGGACAGAGAGAGAAAGTGCTGCCATCTCTGGGAATTTAGCTGATAGACATGTGCTAACTTTGGACTTAAAATATCAGATACTTGTTTAAGGACATTTTGGAAAGGACAATTTTTAATGTGTGTGAGTTGCCATCATGTAGGACTTTTTCAGTGATTTGAGTCATTTCTTACTGTGAAACATTTGAGGATTTCTACTTTATTAAAATGCGTTAATTGTTATACCACACAAGTGCCTGGTGACCACAGTAACATGGAGTTAAGAATTTTTGCTTGTTTAAGGAGCCTGATGCCTATCTTTGCCTGAAATCTTAGAGAATTCTTTTTAGTTCATAAGGAAACATAATACCTTCACCATTCTTAACTCACATAGTTATTAACATGTGTATGAAAGCAACCTAAATGTTTTCTTAAACTACACTGGATAACAACATAATTGTTCTACCTGGATACAGGATTATATCAGCACATGTTATGAACAGATCATTTTCTAGAAACACAAAAAAAGAGCAGGGATGAATTTCAGTGCCCCTGCTCTAATCACTGGAGACCAAAATTGCTTTACTTCAAACTCTTGGAATCAAGTGAAAATGTCTACTCATGTGCTTAAAGGGTTATTTGTTCTAGATTTAATCTTACAGCTACTTAGGGGGAAAAAAATTGAACTTAAAGGTAAAATGTCACTCGATGTATTTTCAAATCTTTCCCAAAGCATGATTACTCTTGTTTATGTTTAGTTATCTGGAGAATAAAGTTTTAATGCTTACCTCATGTTCCCTGAAAACTCCTTGTGTATTTTCCTGAGATTAATATCCTGGGAGGAGAGACGAACATCTGTGTCCTGAAGCTGGAAATTTAGGACTAGGCAGTGGGATAGCTGAGGTTGAGGCTGACTGTTGCTCCTTCAGACATCAGTTTGTGATCTATCAGTCACTTAGTATCGCGGCGAACCTTTCACGTATCTACAGTACAATATGTGCGGTAGACATGATTAAGAAGAGCCATGAATGTGAAAGACAGGTACATATAGTAAATAACTGGAGAGACATGACCAGTGTCATCTAGAGCGGTGAATGTAGCTACGAGACAAGGATGTGCGGGTCGCTGAGAGGTCCTCGCAAGCCGAGTCCAGGTGGTCAGCCACGAGTGTTTTGAAGGAGTTTCAGGGAACAGCCTTCTCACCAACCTCTGAAACTCCATTGTGTAATTAACACGCGCTCCCTGTTATTTTTCCTGTTGAGTTGCATTGGGCATCTTCCTTTGCATATTTCTGTGCAGGGATGATAAAATACTGATAGAACACACTTTATGGTCTTAAGGGGAATGCAAGTGGGAACTGAGACACAGTATTCACATTAGAAAAGAGGTGACTGTACGGGCTGCTTGTAATATTGCCAGATCAGCGGTGTCCTAGGTACCGTGTACTTCAGAGCAAGGAGGCACCGCTTGGAGGGGTGTAATCGAGCCTTCACAGGTGCTAAAAAGGAGGTGAGAACTGAAAGAGCCAGTGCAGGCACGGGAATAAGGGAGTCAAGGTCTGGGGGTGGGGAGAATTTAATGATATTTTTCCCAGCTGTATTGCAATATAATTGGCGTATAACATTGTGTAAGTTTAAGGTGTAGAAAGTGTGGATTTGATACCACTGTAGGTTAGCTAACACTTCCATTGTGTGACATAATTCCGTTTCTGTTCTGTGGTGAGAACATTGGACTTCAACTCTTCTCAGCAGCTTTCAAGTGCATGGTACAGAATTAACCATATTTCACAGTGCTGTGTATTACAGAACTAGGAGGCGAGAACAGCAATATCATTTCTTCCTGTGAGTGGTTCCCATGATAATTGAACTAGGATTTTGCCAAAGGGGGTTTTCTGCCCTGGTTCTCTAAGTAGATGGAAGTGTAAAGCAAGGGTTCCAGTGGTATTTTTAGTGGCATTCTCTACTCTTGGAACAGTGGTCTCTTATGTACTCTTCTGCATCTTAATTCACCTTTGCACACTGCAGAAAGTAGCTCCATGGAATCTTCCCGTGTAAGAATAGAAGTTTCCTGAATCCATGTTCTCTCCACGGCTTCCACACAACTCAGGAGCTGTGAAGGGGGGTCCTTAAGAAACAAAATTCCTTTAAAGTATATTTGAAACAGATTTTCAGATGAAGATGTCGCTTAATCAAATGACCAATAACAGAAGAATGTTGGGACTTCAGAAATGTTGGGACTGGGTGTTTGACCATTTGACCCATAAGTAAAAAGGAGACTTTGGGTTAGGGACGTGCCTTCTGCAGTAGGGAGTGTATCTGTCTGTGCTACAGATTAAAACGGCAAGATTGGGAAATAGGACTGGTTGCAGGCACACGTGTTACCAACAATGAAATATGCCCTTTGTCTGCAGTGTGTGGTTAAATGATGCTGGTGCCATGTCCAGAATTAGGTTTCTTGGCCTCTGAGTTGCTTGCTGTCTTCAGGGTTAATCTTGTGACCATCTTTTATCAGGTATTCATCTCTCCCAGCGATCAAGATGCTGAGGCATAGCTTGAGGTCAGTCAGTTGAAGCAAACACTCTAGCTCGTTGGATAAAATGGCACCATAAGAGCACACATCAGCTTCTGTCTGCGCACAGCTCCCCATCTCCCCCTGCCACGGAAAAACATCATTTCACAGCACTCTATTTATACAGGTATTTCCAAAATATGAACTTAGTGTGACCTTGGCACTTAGCAGATAATGTGAACCATTATGTAACTGAGAACGTAGTATAAAAACTTACAGAAGACAGACAAGTCTTAACTTCTGCAAAGCCCAATTGTTTCACTGCAGCAGTGTTTTTGCCATTATTTGCTGGAGTAAATAAATACTGAAGCCAAGAATAACTAACTTCTTTAACATTTGTAAAATGGCTAACTGCCCCAACTAATACGTCTTAAACACGAAGGGGTTAGGTTGAAAGCTCTAGGTTATGAGTTTTGCTGAAGTGGTAGAAAGCTCATGTTTGCCCTTAGGTAAAACTAATATTAATAATAATTTTATAAAGTGTCTCATAATGGTCGTACGTCCACCATTTTTCCTGTGGAGACCACGTATTTGTGAACAGAGGCCTGGTTGCCTCTTTATCTCTGGTAGACTGGCGAGTTCATTGTGGGCATGGGGGCGTGAGAGGCTGAGACTCTCCTGGGAATGCCTGGGGGGTGGTGAGTCGCCTTGGAAGCACAGCAGTTCTGCACAGGGTCACGGGGTGTCTGAGAGACCACACTGAAACCCACTATACTTACCTGCAGAAACCGACACTGTTCCTATAGGGGTCAGACCTCCAGTCCGTGGGAGCTCGTAGCTTCGGGGACCCACGCTACGCTTTTCGGAAAGCCTCGGAGTTTATTTACCTCGCCTTTGCGGTTATTGGTTAGGCAAGTCCAGTGGTCTGCCAGGCAGGGTATGTTCGTTTCGAGATGAAGACCAGGTTCTCCCAAGAAGGAGAATGCATGTGTATTTTTAAATTTTTTTAAATTCACCACACAGGTTTTACTTTATTTGCTTCACTGGTTTACAACATTGTAAAGTTTCGTGTGTACAACGTTGTGTTTCTACTCTGTATACTGTACACTGCACTGTGCTCCCCGCCAGAATTGTGTTCCAGGTGTCACCATGCAGTCGATCCCCTCTATCCATTTCGCCTCTCCCCTCCCCTTGCCTTCTTGTAACCACTGCTCTGTTCTCTGTACGTAAATGTTTTTGTTTGGTTTGGTTTGTTGATACATTTTTTTTTTTATATTCCACACGTGAGTGAAATCATACGGTATTTGTCTTTCTCTATTTGACCTATTTCACTTAGCGTAACTACCTAAAGGTCCAACCATATTGTCACAAATGCCAAAATCCCGTCTTTTTTATGGCTGAGTACTATTCCATTGTGTGTGCACGCGCACACACACACACACACACACACCACATCTTCTTTATCCATTCATCCCTGAATGGGCACTTAGATCGTCTCCATATATTGGCTATTAATTACACATGTATTTTTTTTTAACAGAAAGATGTAAAGATGGACACTCCTAGGAAAACTGAAGTTTAAATAATGCTGTCTTCCTTTTAAGTAAACTGGTTTTGCTTTTTGTTTTTTTCCACATTAAACTGGTCAATCTTTGACATACCATGTACCCTAGTGTGTGTGTGTGTGTGTGTGTGTGTGCGCGCGCACATATAAATAAATATGTCTGTGTGTGTGTATATATACTTAGTATCCTGATAAATTTCCTATATTACACTTGGAAGTTTTCTATGGAGACATGGAATGATAATTGAAACAGTACATGAAAGTTTTCCCTGGTTCTTCTGAATCACCTGTGTCTAGTAGAATTTATACGTCAGCCAAAATTTGAAGTGCCTCTGTAACTGTAAAAGTTCTAGTAGGCGCGTTAAAAAGGTACAAAGAAACTAGTGCAATTAGTTTAACGGTATATTTTATCTAACACGGTGCATCCCAAGTGCCAGTTCTACACGGAATGTAAAATGTTGAATGAGATGCTTTAGAGGCCACCTCTTTTCCTTTTTGGCCTTTGAGGTTAGTGTGTATTTTGCACTTCCGTCGCGTCCCAGTTTGGAAGTGCCACGTTTCCAGTGTACACTGGCCACGTGCGGAAACGAGTGGTGTTCTGGGCAGCCTGACTCGGATGCTGGTGGTGTGGTGGGTTGACGTGGAGAGGCCGGCCTTTCTCGTGGCCTTCCTTAGTGGGATGGATTCGCTGTAAGAGGCCCTCTTTGGGTTTTATACCACTGACTTCGTGCTGGCCGTGGGTCTGTACCACTGACTTCGTGCCGGTCTGGAGGTACGTACCGAAAGTAACCTTTGCTTCAGTTCACAAGATCTTCATCCAGATTCCTTCAGTCACATCAGGCATTTCTCAGAACTACTTAGGGAGTCAGAGTTTTGCAGAACAATCTTGAGGGGTACTGCTCAGGTACTACATAGAATGTCCTTCAGTTTGGGTCGGTCCATACCGCAATGTAGAGGAGACTTTTCCTGTAAAAAGCCGTAGAGTAAATATATTCAGTTTTGTGAACACTGTACGGTCTCTGTTGCCATCATTCAGCTCTGCAGCTGTCGTGTGAAAGCAGCCACAGACACTGTGTGAATGAATGGGCAAGGATGTGTTCTAATAAAACTTTATCCACAAAAATAGGCAGTGGGCTGAATTGGTCCATGAGCTATTTGCCAAGCCCTGATGGGGAGGCAAGAGTGCTAGGCTGGAGCAAGCCTTTTTGGTTCTATACGCGGGGAGGAGAAAACAACAGACTGGAAAAGAAACTGAAAGAGAAAAAGTCAATTCAGGTTGCCTTCCATTTGTAAAGTCAGACCCTTGATTCTAACGGCACGTGACCCTAGATAACTTTGCTTTGCTACCTATGTCTTCTCCGTAATTGGTTTGGTTAAAGAATGAGTGTAAATCGTGAGAGAGAGAGAGAGAGGAGAACGTTTCTAGACGCTCTCTTTTGCAGCCACCCGCTCCGCTCTGACTAGCTGTCATTGCAGGGCTCCGTTGCAGGTAAACAGAAGTGCATGTTGTGGAAGAGGATGCCACGTGAAGTCAACCTGACGGCAGGCGCCCGCCCAGTTTGTTACAAATGTCTGTCCCTTCCGGGGGACCCTGTTTAACAACCTATAAACGCTTTGCGAATTAAGTGAACGCTTTGCTGCCTCAGCACATTCATAGCTTTTTTTTTTTTTTTTTTTTTTTAACCAAAACTACGATTCAAATATTTCTCTAGTTTTTCTGTTCTTCTTACTCTTGGTGTTATTATTATCACCATTACTAGCAGTGATCTTACCGAGGCCTTAAAAGAGTGAGTGTGTATTTAGACCAAATAGTGAGTTATGTTAAAAATATTTTTCTATTATTTTGTAACTCTACATAAGCTAAATTTTGAGTCCTCATTGTGCCAGATGACAGCCAGTTAGGCTGCAGCAAAATTAGAGGTAAACTCATTCACTGGGGATCAGTTAAATCTTGCCTGCTCTCTTTTCCTCTTGCCCGCAAGGGCGTCAGAAAACCTAGGCTGTTTGTAGTCACTGCGTTGGGATGAGGCATCAGTTCTGGTCACTGGCTTGCCCCTGGGTGGCCTTCACGTGCATGGAGTTCCTACCCTCTCTCTTTTTTTTTCTTTTTTAAAAAATTAATTAATTTATTGATTTTTGGCTGCGTTGGGTCTTCGTTGCTGCGCGCGGGCTTTCTCTAGTTGTGGCGAGCGGGGGCTACTCTTCATCGCGGTGCGCGGGCTTCTCATTGCGGTGGCTTCTCTCGTTGCGGAGCACGGGCTCTAGGCGCGCAGGCTTCAGTAGTTGTGGCTCGCAGGCTTCAGTAGTTGTGGCTCGTGGGCTTAGTTGCTCCACGGCATGTGGGATCTTCCTGGACCAGGGCTCAAACCCGTGTCCCCTGCGTTGGCAGGCGGATTCTTAAGCACTACGCCACCAGGGAAGTCCCCCATCCTCTCTTTTACGATGAGAGGAAAGAAAAAGAATGAAGGAGGGAGAGGAGGAGGAGAAAAATTGACTCAGCACTTGGCTTTTATTTTTCCAAATCTTTTTGTCATACATCTGCATTACTGCTTTTTTTTTTTTTTTTTTTTTTTAAAGCAAGACTGACATTTTTGGACTGTGGTTCCAGAGCAACGATCTCCCATTTGGACAGTGACAGCCTGGTACCTAATGGTCCCCAGAGGAGGGGAGGAGAAGGGGTGGGGGCGGTCGCGGGGAGAGGGAGGGCATCGTGGGCTCCAGGAGAAAGAGCACACTCCTGTTATGTTTTTCATTAACCCTTGGCCACATCTGCTCCGGACAGCAACTCCAGGACGGGACGTCATAAGCGTGGGAGACAGGTTCGTTGCTCCATGGTGCCAGGGAACCTCCAAAATATGTGACGTCTGGAGCAGCCCAATAAGTGGGCAGTCCTCCCAACGAATATTAGTTGAATGCATTTCATCCTTTATTTCGTGACAGTGCAGAAATCTAATTTGCTCTTTCCCACTGTTTTATTACAGTTTTTAATCAAAGCGTGATAATGCAGCACGCATCAAGTCAAGCATGATGCGAGTGTGTAGGGAAAAAATGAGTACGCCCTTACACCTGACCCCGCCCAGCTCCTCCCCTTGTCATTTCTCCATGAAGACACAAAGGTCATTGTCCCTTCACACTCCCAACAGCTCTCTCCCCTGTCTGATCTGTTCTTCCTGGAAATGATCACTCCCTGATGGACATTTTGGTTTGTTATTTGTCCCTTCACGTTAAAATCTGTCCTCAATGAGAATAAATTGATCTGTTTCAATCATTGCTGTATCACCAGGCTGGTGTATGGAGGGCTCAGTAAACATTTACTGGATGAATGAGTTGCATTGCATTTATGTAGTCATTTTGCTTGGACTCGTTGTTTTCATATATTACATGCCACACAGCAGATATCCAGTAAGTAGCTACTGTTCTATGTGTGGAATGTAGTTGTAACTTTATGAGCATGTTGTATCAGGCGGAGAAATTAGAGAATATTGCTGAGGAGACATCCCTGGTCTTCCATGGTGTTTAATATGTAGGGTATAGGGAATTAAACAATGGAGGCAGAATGGAAATGAGAATATGATTACGGTGTTTATCTGACTTTCTCATATGACAAGGTTCATATCAATGGGGCTCTTTAGAGTTGACTTTTACTGAGAGCTTGTGAGGGAATGCCCAGCATCAGATACCACCGTGCTGAGCGTCTAACATGTGTTAGAGAGTTCATTTGTCAAAATGACCCTAGAAGAAGGCAGGTGCTACTGTTAAGGCTAAATAACTGACTCCGAGAGGGTTATTGATGGAGAGAAATTGTGAGAGTGATCTGGCCCTGGTACCTGTATTCTTGAATCACGTAATGTCTCTTGAATCCAGAATAGAGTCTGGCTACAGATAACGCACATAAGATTCTAATAGTGGGTACACGTATGAATTGCAGGCTGATGGCTTCCTGTTTTCCAGTTGAAGCAAAAGGTGGCATCTTTGGTTGAGAATAGGTTTGGGAGAGTTTTGAAGACAGACCAGTCGAAAGGATTCCAGGAGTCTGAGACAGGGATACAGCATAGAGGACAAAACAGACTGGGTCAACTGTGAAAAGCCCAAGGGATGTGAACTCAATCCCCTCAGGAAGTACGGCTGCTTGAGGAGCTGTAGAGAGATGCACAAGTAGCTGTGGGCTTAACTCAGCTAGAGCCAGGAGTCCTGTTCCTAATTGTGGTAAAACCAATGATATAAGGTAAGTCCTCACATTTGGAGAATGGTGACCCTCATTTTGTTTTTTGTTTGTTTGTTTTTGGCTCTCATTTGAAGACATGGCTGTTGTATCTTTGAATCACCCCAGAGCGTTTTGCAGCCGATCTGCATGTTTCTCTCCCCAAGATGATGGCCTTATTTTGCTTGGTCTGGTTGGCGGCATTGGCCTTGGCTGATGTCTGTGTTGCAAGCTCTTCTTCATTTTCCAAGCTTCCCCGATTACTCAGCTTCACGGTGCATTGTTTCAGCTCCAGTCCCATTAATCAGGCTCTTGCCAACTTTTCACAGCTTGGGAAGAATTTTTACTCAAAACATTCGAAACCAGCATTTCACGGAATTCAGCTGTGGTTAACAATGGGCGGCCTTGTTGGTGGGGACCACATTCAAAGTTAATGGGCTTGAAGGAGCCTTTTGGGGTCATCAGCAGCTGAGGGTGCAATTAGGATGCTCAGGGCCGGCTCACCAGCCCTAGAGACAGCTCCGCCGGCTCGGACATGTTCTCAGGGCCTGGGATGGGGAGAAGCAGGCACGTCTCCTCACTACTATTGTGAAGGCTCCCGATCGGGTGCAGGGATTTGCCATGAGAGGAACATCGGGGGTTGTGCCCCGCTGCTTGCTCACGCTGAGGTCACACTGGCCTGATTTTCCCCCCTGCCATGGAACAAAGCCCTCTAATAAATTTATTAAGTCTACGTTATTTGCAATTCATGTGCTCTTTGCAAATCAGGAGTGACGATGAGGACGATGCCCTCTTTACACAAAAGAATCTAAGCTTGGGGAAGAACTCAGGCAGCGAAGGAGGGCAGGGAGCCCTTCTAAATCATCTTATGAGCCCTTCAGGTAGGTTTTTATGCAGACAAGATGCAACGTTCTTTTTCTCTTCAGACTTTGGATAACTAGGGTTCGGGGGGGGGGTAGTTTCTGACTGTTAAATTCACGATTATATTTTACATATCATGACATACCGCGCCGTTCATTTAAGCCGTCTCAGCTACTTACTGATTAAGGCATCACTTAAATTTCCTACCATCCTAAACATTTCATTTTCTGACCTCTACAGATGGGATTTTTTAAAAAGTAGTAGACTTTGTTTCTCAGAGCACTCTCAGGTCTACAGAAAAATTGAACAGAACGTCCAGCGTTCCTGCGTACTCTGCTTCCTCCCTCTGGTCACTCTATTATTAACATCTTGGGTTAGTTTCATCCATTTTGTTAAAATTGATGAACCGCGATTGACACATTATTGTTAGCTAAAGTCCCTAGCTTACATTAGGGTTCACTTTTTGTGCTGAGTGTGCTATGGGTTTGACCAAATACACCATATCCTGTGTGCACCATTACAGTATCAAACAGAATAGGTTCACTGCCCTGAAACTCCCCGGCACTCCACCTATTCATCCCTCCCTCCCCTCTAGCCCCTGGCAACCACCGATCTTTCTACCATCTCTGTTTTCTTTCTTTTTTTTTTTAGTTTTTAAATCTGTAAATTTTGCCATCTGAATATTTTTCTTTAATCAACTTTCCTGAAATTGACCAACACCAAGAGATTGCAACAATAGTTTCAGGTTCAAATCATATATTCGTTTGTCGTATGTAACATGGTTTTTAAAAAAAATCCACTTTCATCAAATGTTAATGGACTTATCTTTTTCTTTAATAATAATGAAAATCATTAAGTATCCCTAGACAAAAATGGAAAAAAATTATAGCGTGTACTAGAAAGAAAATATAAATTATGGGATTATTTATGATTTTAATTTAAAGAAATATGTCCTGAAGGACTTGGATAAAATATGACTTTAAAAATGTGTACGAACCGTTACATAAATGCCATGTTTAGAAAAACACATAATTCATTAAAAAAATTTTTTTATTGAAGTATAGTTGATTTACAGTGTTGTGTTAGTTTCTTCTGTACAGCAGAGTGATTCAGTTGTGCGTATATATACATTCTTTTTCATATTCTTTTCCATTATGGGTTATCCTAGAATATTGAATATAGTTCCCTGTGCTCTACAGTAGGGCCTTGTTTATCCATCATATACATAGGATGTAGTTTGCATCTGCTAATCCCAAACTCCTGATCCATCGCTCCACCCCCCCTCCCCCTTGGCAGCCACAAGTCTGTTTTCTAGGTCTGTGAGTCTGTTTCTGCTTTGTAGATAGGTTCATATGTGTTGTGTTTTAGATTCCACGTATAAGCGATATCATATGGTATTTGTCTTTCTCTTTCTGATTTACTTCACTTAGTATGATCATCTCTAGTTGCATCCATGTTGCTGCAAATGGCATTGTTTCATTCTTTTCTATGGCTGAGTAGTATTCCACTGTATAGATGTGCCACATCTTCTTTATGCGTTCATCTGTTGATGGACACTTAGATTGTTTCCATGTCTTTACTGTTGTGAATAGTGCTGCTGTGAACATTGGGCTGCGCGTATCTTTTTGAATTATGGTTCTGTCCGGATATATGCCCAGGAGTGGGATTGCTGGATCATATGGTAATTCTATGTTTAGTTTTTTAAGGACCCTCCATACTGTTCTCCATAGTGGCTGCACCAATTTACATTCCCACCAACAGTGCAGGAGGGTTCCCTTTTCTCCACACCCTTTCCAGCATTTGTTATTTGTAAACTTTTTAACGACGGCCATTCTGACCCTGGTGTGAGGTGGTACCTCATTGTAGTTTTGATTTGCATTTCTCCAATACGTAGTGATGTTGAGCATCTTTTCATGTGCCAATTGGCCACCTGTATGTCTTCTTTGGAGAGATGCCCATTTAGGTCTTCTGACCATTGTTTGATTGGGCAGGCCTGCTCTGCACCAGCATCCCACAGAATGCCTCAGCCTCATGTTCCCTGCTTGGGGACCCGGGAGGCCGCCAAGTTGTAGACATGACAGCTGGTAGATGAGCAGGACCACCGAGGATGAATGGGCAAGAGATACATCTTTGTTGTGTGGAGTCACTGAAATGGGGACGCTTCTTAGATACCGTGTCATAGTCTACCTTGTCCCCACGAATCATACAATAATTGGTGTATTTGCAGCTTTTTCCTTGTATGTTTGGTTTTCTGGTACTCTACTCTGAGTAACTTGAGGATGGATTCTGGATTACTATTCCCAGGACCTTATAAAGTAATGTTCTGCTTTGCACTTACTAAGGTCTCAGCAATAAATTAGGGAATAACCCTAAAGCAAAAAGAATAGTGATTCAATTGTTCTGATATATATATCTCACATAAAATTGTGATATATGTATATTACATATTATACATATTGTATACTTATCACACATACACACAGGCATACCTGTACGTCTATACCTCATAAATTAGGAAATACATACCTATTTGGAATAAAGAGAGAACGTAATTAGTGGATTGTTGGCTTGTTTACTAGTTTTTCCTTCTTCTCAGGTTTTCAGTGATTTATTTCTAGCTTTTTATAACTTTGATTGAATTTAACTAAGTTTTAGATCCAGGTCCTAAGTTTTTAAGGAAACAGTGTTGGCTGTAATAGATGTTTTACAGAAGTAATGAACAGCAAATTGAAGATATATTGCCATGTGCATTGAAACTCAGTCTGCAGCCTTGATTGCAGCCTGGATGTGTAATAACAGTCCATATATGGGTTATTGAATTGCGGTCACGAGGCTCCCAGTGGAACAGGTTGTTCCAGAGGTGAAAACACGGAAGTGTATCACAGGTGGTTTAATCTTTACAAGACATTTTATTTTTGCATGACATTGGTGATGGGATACTTTTTAGCATCCATAAAATCATCAACAGTTGTCTCCTGTGGGGACAGTACCAAAACAGAGGGCTCTGGTGGAAAAAGGAAAGCTCAGCTCCACTAAAAAGACTGACATGGCCAACATTCCCTTGACTTTCATGCTACCACCATGGGAAGGCTGGTCTTACAGGGGAGCAGCCCCCACGGTGAGGCAGGGAAGGGCCCTCGCTCCACAAGGAGCACAGTGAGGCAGTGAGACTAGTGAGATTTGGCCTGTCTACACTGTGTATCTGGTTCAGAGTCTAACTGAAGGTCAGATAGAGAGAGAGAAAACACAGCCTTCTATCAACTGTCAACCGGGTAGAGATGATTAGACCATCTTACTGCCGTTGAGAAAATAGTGTACTTCTGTGGTCCTCTTAAGACAGCTAAAGAAATGTCCTAAATTTACACTGCTAAAAACTCACTGATGCTCCCCATATTACTAACAAAACCAAAATCGGACAGAAAAGCACATACAGACATCTCACTGTACATAACACACCATGTAAAATGACGCAATTGAATCTTAACTGCCTGTTGACAGTAAGTGCAAATTAGGTCTCTATTAATACAGAAAGGCACTCATTACAGATTAAAACCAAGTGATAAATTGTCTACCAGAGACACACCTAAAACAAATTGATCCAAACATTTAGGAAAAGTGTCAACAAGCATAAATAAACTATGACTGTGCTTAATCATCATGGGTAAAACCATTAGAAATACAGGGAGAAGGGGAGGCTGAGACCGCCAGAGATCATGTAAACAAAGTTTGGAAACTTGGTAGAAGACCCAGATGGAATAATTACCAGAATTTAGCATGTGTGTCTGTATATTTAATACCCGTGAGCCAAGCTAGGCAGACCATGCCTTCCCCTCCAGGACCCACAAAACATTTCCAAATTTGGCTTTATATTTGGCCACAAGGACACCCCACAATCAATCAATAAAGGGGGCAGTAGCAGACAGCACATTCTATGACTAGGGAACAATAAAATTAGAACTTAATAACAAAAAAGTGTAATAAAATCCTAAGTGGGTGTGTTCTTTTAAAAATAGCACTCTTTAAGTAGTGAGTTATTTAAGAGGGCATTTAGAGATTAAGGACATTCAAACAAGGGAACATTTAAAATGTAATTGCAAGTTATTTAGAAAATAATGCTGCTGGGGCAGAGTACAAATCAAAACGAGCTGGGCATGGTTAGTGGTGGGTTGGTAACTATTTAACAGTTGCTTTTGTGGGTGTATTTCGAGCATGAGTGGTGTTTGTGTATTCATTTCTATTAATGAGTGAGAGAAAAATAAAAGGGAAGGTATACATCAGAGCTTCACTTGTGCATCCCCCAGCTGAGCAATTTGTTTGCTGAGTTCGGTAGTTAATAAACTTCAAATACTGGGAGATATTTCCTCCATTTTTTGTGTTTGTTACTCACAGTGTAATGGCTGAAGACTCAACACTTTTTATGGTTAATCTGCACTATTATTATTTTCTCCAGCATTTTCTTTAGTCTAGGAAATCAACAAAACAATAAAGTCCTGATGTGTAGCACTTGCCGGTTTCTGTGGTGGAAATGCCCCCACCACGGCCGATCTCAAGCTCCCACCATGGTCACTGGACACAGAAATGGGAGGAGATGGACAGTAGCCGCCAGTATGTAACGTTTCCACCATAGACGCCAATAACCTCCAAAGCAGAGATAACAAGTAGGGAGATGATGAGAGAATTACAGCATTTGTTTATTTATTACTATGGTTTTAATAGAGTTTTGAATGAAAGTTTGTGTAAGTTAATTTTTAATAATGACAGCGTTGAACAGCAGGCTTCCCGAATTCCTGGACATTTAATGAATCTGTGTGAGCTAGCTCCAGACGTCACTGGTAGACAGTCCAGTCCAAAGTGTCCTTAGAAGAAGAAAATTCCAGTCCAAAGTGTCCTTAGAATTGTTTTCGTTTCTAATTCGATAAAATACACCTTACAGTAATTTGACTAGCTAGCCCTAAAAATAGGAGGAAGGAAAAATTAATAAAGTTAAAAACAAGAATAGTACTTAGAAAATAGGAAGACAGGGTAGAATTTATAAATGAATACTCTGCCCGTTTCTTTCAACAAATGTGCAATGCACACAACTAAAATCTGGCGATACTATCCTTGTTCCCGTTGACCCCCGGTCCTCTTAAGAGAGAAGGTGCTGGACGTGGAGAACAGAACATATAAGGCCAGAACAGGAAGTAGGGGAATGTTTGTAGGAGATTATGGGATAGATTCATATGACTCTGTAGAGTTACCTGCTGCCCACCTGTTCTGGAACTAAAGTCGGTTTAAGTGCCAAGTATTTTGGCCTAATTCTTTTTTTTTTTTTTTTTTTTAATTATTTTTATTTTTGGCTGCATTGGGTCTTCGTTGCTGTGCACGGGCTTTCTCTTGTTGCGGCGAGCAGGGGCTACTCTTCGTTGCAGAGCGTGGGCTTCTCCTTGCGGTGGCTTCTCTTGTTGCAGAGCACAGGCTCTAGGTGCGTGGGCTTCAGTAGTGGTGGCACACGGGCTCAATAGTTGTGACGCACGGGCTTAGTTGCTCCATGGCATGTGGGATCTTCCCGGACCAGGGCTCGAACCCGTGTCCCCTGCATTAGCAGGTGGATTCTTAACCACTGCGCCACCAGGGAAGTCCCTTGGCCTAATTCTGAGAGCTTGGAGATGATAAAGTTCCCCTGTGGTCAGAGCATTAGATGTGGCTCAGTGTAGCTTCACGTGGTCCATGCTGGGTGCACCTCACCAAGAGTCTAAGTCCTGGATCTGGTTCCAAGGATGTGGAAAGACTTGACTACACCAGTGGCAGGACCAGCTTATACCAATCTGGCTCGTTCAGCTCTCCACCCTGAGCTGACCAAACTAAGTATTTTAAGAAATCCAGACTCTTTGCCCAGACTTATTTATTCGGGTGCAGAGGAAAGAGGAGGAGCAAATGGACCCAGGGCGTAACCTGTAGCTCTTAGTCCCAGTGCTGGGCATCCTCATGATCTAGGGCTCTACTAGGGATGCGGGTGGTTGACAGTGGATGCAAGTGGCTTGTTCTCTCTTGGCTGGGCTGCAGCTGGGTACCTACCGCAGGTCCACGTTCTGGGGAATTCCCAGAGCAGAGTCAGGGTGCAAAGCACCCTCCAGACAACAAACCAGCAATGTCCACTGCAGCAGCCTTGGTTCTGCAGAGAGCCTAGTGTTTGTTCATTTCTTTGTTTTCTTGATTCTTGTCATTAGGTTTGGGAGCTTTCTTCTCATTGTCTTATTCCAGGACGAGATGACCATATTCACATTAATGATTGTTTCATGTTGGTTCCAATGAATTTCTCCATGCAATTTATGATAAGCCAAGGATTAGTATGTTGTAGATTTACATTTGCTGTCCTAGAGCTGGTCTTATAGTCTAGAAACAAACTTGATAATTACTAGTAGAGTCTAATTTCCTAAGGCATGGTGCACATTGCAGAACCTGTAGATGAAATCCTGTGTACACCAGTCTAAGTGAGGAAAAGGGAGAGGGAGGGAGAGAGAAATATAAAGGATAAGTAAGAATGTAAAATTGGAATATATACGGAAAACTATAGAATATTTATAAGTTATGAGGTGCATCTTTTTCTCGGTGAAATGTTAGGAAAGTTTAAACAGACTGAGAGTCATGGTCCCAACTGAAAACAGTTGTCAAAGCCTCCCTCCACTCTCTGCTCACACAGTGACAGATGAAGGTTATTCCACAGGTAATTTCCCCCCATAATATAGGGAAAGTGAAATTTCTATGCTATTGAACTTTAAAGGAACAAGTAATCCCTATGGTACTAAAACTGACCAAGGCCATATAAAAAGAAGGTGTAGTTGTATTAAATATTATTAAGGTAGATTAACTCTGATATTAAAATCTGACAGTGATCACAAAGTAAAAAAGTTACATGCATGAAATGTGTCATCTCAATTATATAAATATTACCACAAACTTTTTAAGTGAACATTTAAACCAGCAGTATATTAAGAAGTAATACCCCATGATGAAATAACATCTATTTTAGGAATACCAGAATGATTCAGTATTAGGAAATGTATTAATGTAATTCATGACATTATTAAGTTAAATGAAAAAAATAACTTTGGTGTTTCAATAAGTGCCAAAAAAATTTGATAAAAATTCAACCACTTTTTCAAAAGTTCACTATTGAACTAAAATTCAACCACTGTTTCACTAAGACAAAAGTTCTAGGTAAAATAGACATGAAAGTAATAAAAATAACTTCAACCAAATGCCTAACTATGTCTTGATGATGAAAGAAACATTCCACTAGAGTCAATAAGAAAGAAGGGTGCCTGATGTCATTTTTATTATTAACATCAGTGTGGAAGTATTAGCCAATACAATTGTTTAAAATTTTGGAAATCAAAATTAACATTTTTTAAAGATAGGAAAGCCCAAGGAATTCATTATGATAATGATAATGAATTATATGATAATGATAATGATAATAGAAAACACAAGCATGTTAAATAAGGTGGCCAGTTACAAAAGAAGCATACGTATGTAAATATGACATGAAGAATAAAGAGAATGATAATGATGATAATTTAAATGGTATCTACCGTTCATTTAGTGCTTACTTTGTCTCAGGACTTCTTCTGGGCATATTAGCGGCACTGCATTTAAATATCTTCCATAACCCTGTGAGATAAATATTGTTATTGTTCTCATTGTACCGGCCAGAGATGTTAGTCACCATAAATACTGATTAATGCCTATTATGACAACACCCCATGGTGATTATCAGAGAATAGTCTTGGGAAATAGGTAAATACTAGAGAATGCAAATGATAGGTTTGGGAGAAAAAAATAATAAATTTTTTTTCACATAGTGTTTATGGGACATCCTGGTAGAGGTGCCTCAGAAGCATTAGAAAGGCAGTTCTAGGGCTCACATGGGGAGAGAGTTGGGTTCATACATTTGGAAATCATCACATTACTGACAGTGATGCTAGGTTTTCATCTGAAGATTTAATGTGTGAGTTATTTCTTTTTATAATCAATTTAATACTTAACATTCATATTGGCTTCTAACAATGGGCAGAGTTCAGGATTGAAAATTAATTACATATTTTAAACTTGGTGGAATATTTTAATATTATGACATTTTATCTAATTGATTTATTTTTATATGTATTTAAGTTAGAAGCGTATGTGTACTCATACTACTGCCTGAGTGGAAAGGTGTATATATATATATTTTTTTTTTCCAAATACTAGAATATTGGAATATATATATATTCAAATACTGAACATATATATGTACTCAAAAACTGGATTGTAACTATATCTGCTAACAGATCATCTTTTTTTTTCACTTATTTTTTTATTTTTATTTTTTTCACACACACACACTGTATTTTATTTTTACAAGAGATAAATAGACTGACACCGAGCATTGTAAATGGATGACCACAACAAAAGCAACAATGATTGCAATTACCAAACACGAAACACACTCATACTATGTCATAATATCGACATTCAGTCCAGTAATCCTCCACTGTAACAGCTCCTTTACTTTGCAGTGAAAATTGATTTCTATATTCTTTGCCTCTGAGTCCTTGTGGGATTTTTTTTTTTTAATTCAAACAGAAAGTCACAAAAATTATACTCATCCTCATCAGTTCACCCAGTCCCATGTAATTAATTTTTTTTTATCTTGATCTTTTGTTAGCACTTTTATGAGTTCATCAGTTTTTCCTTAGAATTCTGAAAATGCTTATTCATTCAGTTCAGCAGTACAGTCAGTTACCAGAAACCTGTACTTGTCAGAGTCTTTTCCATGAATTCCTTGAAGATGAAACCCTTTTATAGGAACATATTTGCAAAAGCATCAGAGTACACCCAGAACTGTCTGTAAATGACAAAAGACCTAGAAATGACCACAGGTAAAGATTTGATGAAAGTTCATAATAATGCAGTTGACAAAGAAATTTAGTTATTTCTGAGATATACATTTAAAATAACTAGAATTATGACTTATAACATTATACCAGAACATATAAGATTTTTAGAAATTTCATGTAATGTCTGAAACATTTATATTAACATATTTCCATACAAATAACCCAATGAAACTTTAGTATTAGTTGTTTTGTTTGTTTTTTTATACTGCAGGT
This sequence comes from Balaenoptera physalus, assembly GCF_965194825.1. Lineage (NCBI taxonomy): Eukaryota > Metazoa > Chordata > Mammalia > Artiodactyla > Balaenopteridae > Balaenoptera > Balaenoptera physalus. The sequence continues at coordinate 5,748,249 of NC_138903.1, forward strand.
TCTTATTAGTCATCAGTTTTATACACATCAGTGTATACATGTCAATCCCAATCGCCCAGTTCAGCACACCACCATCCCCACCTCACCGCAGTTTTCCCCCCTTGGTGTCCATATGTCCGTTCTCTACATCTGTGTCTCAACTTCTGCCCTGCAAACTGGCTCATCTGTACCATTTTTCTAGGTTCCACATACATGCGTTAATATACGATATTTGTTTTTCTCTTTCTGACTTACTTCACTCTGTATGACAGTCTCTAGATCCATCCACGTCTCAACAAATGACTCAGTTTCGTTCCTTCTTATGGCTGAGTAATATTCCATTGTATATATGTACCACAAGTTCTTTATCCATTCGTCTGTCGATGGGCATTTAGGTTGCTTCCATGACCTGGCTATTGTAAATAGTGCTGCAGTGAACATTGGGGTGCGTGTGTCTTTTTGAATCATGGTTTTCTCTGGGTATACGCCCAGTAGTGGGATTGCTGGATCATATGGTAAATCTATTTTTAGTTTTTTAAGGAACCTCCATACTGTTCTCCACAGTGGCTGTATCAATTTACATTCCCACCAACAGTGCAAGAGGGTTCCCTTTTCTCCACACCCTCTCCAGCATTTGTTGTTTGTAGATTTTCTGATGCTACCCATTCTAACTGGTGTGAGGTGACCACTTAGTATGATATTTAGAAACATAAGCTGCTGATAATAAAATGCATCTAGAGCATGGCTAAAGAATATTTTATGTATATATTCTTTGAAAAAAATTCAGTCTTCAACTTTGGGGCAATAAAGTGGTTCATTTTTCCCTAAAATAAGCAATGTTATGGCAGCTATTTTTCATAAAATTTGAATAGTTGTGTGAAGTGTTTCAACAGAAGATCCTAGAATCAGAATTTCTCTTTCATTAGTTATGCTTTTTAACAGTAACATGAGTTTATTTTTTAATATACAGAAGTACAGTGAAAAGAGAAAATCATTCCTAATATCACCATCCAGATGACACCACTGATACTTTAAGAAGTAGACACATGTTTAAAAATTCATAGAGCACTAAAAAATTGAAAATGACAAGTGACAACTTCCTTCTTTTCCTTTTCTTGAAATACATAAATCGGAGAGCTGTGCATATGAGCACATGCAAATCTAACTCATTGTTTACATGGCTATGAATTATTGAAGAGCCCCTATCCAGGGGTGGGAAATATTTCTAGATTAAGTCAGCTTCCCAGAAGTGGCTACCTAGTTTGTTGTTCTTCATTGCTTTGGGCTCCACCATCTGGAATGTTCTTTCTTTTCTGTGTGTTCCTTAGCTGCTCAATAACAGGAAAATACGCCCTTTGGACAAATTTCTCAGTTTCTGTGCTTCCTGCTCATACATAGCTGGGGATACTGAGGCTTACATTTACATTTTGAACTAAGTCGTTCTGTTTTATTCCAGACTGGTAAACACTTTTGCCAATACAACTGTCTTAAAATTTTGGAGGGTCTCCTATGAATTGGATTCCATGCTGGTGCTAGAATGGAATTAACACTTATTTTTGAGATATACTTTCCTCTTGGACTTAGTCAGTACTTTGGGTATGCAAGGCTGTGCTAGAACAATGCCCTCACATTCTTAGTAGCTATTTTGCCCAGCCAACAGGTTCTACTAGATTTCCGAAGTCTTAATACAGGGTCTTAGTGCTACACTCCTGCTTTGGTCTTTACCCTGAGGCTACAGCTTTCTGGTAGTTTGCTGGATTTTTTTTCCCCAGGGTTTTAACTTTTTTGGGGAATCATTTTCTCACTAAACAAGGTGGTGTTAAGACACACATTTATTTTCCGGTTTTGCTGTTCCCAGAATCTCTATTTTCTCTAAATTCTGTCTCCAAGTTAACCTGCTGTTTCTGCATCTATTCCTTTTTATAGTAGTACCTTCTCATACACAGTTAGTAAGGACCAGCTGCCTCTTATAGTAATTTGCGTAAAGCTCTCTGTCCCAGTGCAACAATTTCTTAGGTACATTTTCTGTCTTCCAAAGTTACCAGAGACAACAGTTCTACCAATGCATTGATTGTGACTGCAAAACATGATCACAATTTTTTCCAGTCTCTTAGAACAGTTTCCTTGACATTTTTACAGCCTCCTACATTCTCAGAGATGCTTGGTTTACTGTTCCATTTTGATCATGTTTGTCATGGGTAGCTGTGTCCAGAGATTTTACTTTTACTTATGGGTCATGAACAAATGCTTCTCAACACCTTTCCCCTTGTTTTTTCTATGGAATGGGTTTTAAATACTGTTTTCCTGAGCCCTTGGATTCAAGGAGGGTTGGTCTCTGCTCTTCTGGGACATGCCATTCTTTGCGCAGCAGAATTCTACTCTTTGCTGTAGGGGATGGCTTCTCCCCCCTGGAAGGTGCTACTCTCAGGTATCTGATTGTTCTCTGAATTCAAATGAAACCCTTGGAGCCTTTCCTTTCATTACACAGTCAGCTTGGTTCTCCTTCTGGCCACACTGCTTCCCCTGAGGTTTCCACAACCCCTCGCAGAAAGTGAAAAGGTGAGGGAGAGTTGGTATCTGGTCCCAGCTTTCCTTCTCCAAGGACAGGGAGGTAAACTTCATGCGGGGCTCTCTGGGTGGCCCAGCGCGCTGAGAAGATCTTGAATGACTTGATTTCTCTTTAGTTTTCCTTTCCCCTAAGTTCCTGATAGCCAGAAAAGCAAGGGAAAGGAAAGAACTAAAGTTATATTCCTTTCCCATTCTCTCATCTCACCATGGACTCCATTGGTCTTTTCATGTCTTCGATAGCACATGATCTTCACCAAGGAGCTTGTCTTCTTGAAAAACTTCCTCCACTCCCTCCTGGGCCAAATTCTTTGTCCATCCTAATGCCACTCTTAAAAGTTTAGGGTAATTGTGGATACTTTCACAGGTTTAGTCTTACTAAACTCTCTCCTTCCTTAAAGGAGGAAGACAGGAGAGGCCACATGGAGCTGCACCCAGCAAAGCTTTGCAGACAGCACGAGAATGTCAGGCTAGACGACATGCTGCTCATAAATCCTTCCCTTTGTTGGAACGCTGCGGGTATTAGGGAGTGGGCTGCTTAGGGGTTGGTCTGTGTGTCTTTAAATTGCAGTCTTGCTTATTCTGTCCCCCTTTTTTTCCCTATTACAGCTTATCTGTTGAAGAACCTGGGTTGTTTGAACTGTAGTGTTTTCCACAGTCTGAGTGTTGCTCACTGTATATTTAAGCTGTGGTTAAACAGGTTGTTCTGTTCCCTGCAGTTCCTGATGATCATCTGGTGAATTCAGAGGCTCGATCAAAATCAGATTTGGTCCATTGGCAAGACTATAGATGGAGTTAAATTCTTTCATCAGGAGATGCATGTTTTCTGGCTTTTAATCTTTTTGCTCTTATCAGCATTTGGTATTCAATGCCTATATCCATGAATTCATTGAGGCCTGCAAAATGGTGATGTTCTAATCTGATGACTTTATTTATTCATTTATTTAACTGTAGTAAAAGTATAACTCTCTGCTAACATTCTGTTGCTTACATGGAAAAAGCAGATATACGTTTAGATTTTCGAAGTAATAAGTTGGCCACCTCTCATATTCACAGTGTGATCAACTAGTTTTATTTTTTAAATATATTTATAAATTCTCAGATCTAAATATATTTGTTGGGTTTCACTCATTTACAAATCTATCCTTACTGAAGCTTCGGCCAGTGCAAGTTCCTTCAGCTTGGCCACTGCGTCTTTTTGACAGAACCCTGCTAGTCTTTGGTATCTTTATTTCTCTGATTTGTCCAGATGTTCTAGCCTCATCTTGTTTACCCCCTGATCCTGAACGAGAAGCAGTCATTTCTCTAAGAAACTCTGGCTTCTTGAAATAGGCAGTGGTATATCAAAACCAAAATATGAGTGCTAAGAAGGGCCATTGCCACTCATTCATTCCTAAGAATTTTCATGTAGTTGAAAAGTCTGTATGAAACTTGAGCGTTCATCCTAACGTGTCTGTGGCAGTTCTCCCGCCTGTCTGCCTGTCTCATGGTTGTATGTTCACATCTGAGAGGCAAATGACTCACCACTTTAGTTCACATGCCTTCAGATCAAGAGGGGCCACACCCAAGTAAACCTGTCTGCACCTGAAGGTTACTTAGGAGACACGCTCTTCTAAGCCTGACCTTGACTCTGCAATGACATGACTTTGGGGTCTTGGAAGAGAAGTGAATATTTGGAAGCCAGATATTGGATGCTGGTTCCAAAGAGAACTCCCACTGAACTGCAACTTCTTGTATGCAAGCCCTAATGTAGTCCCCTCCCCCCTGAATTTGGGCTCTCTGTGACCTTACTTTACCAATGGCAGTGGCGACTTGGTGGTGTGCCAATGCATGCCTCGGTCTCAGGAAGGTGTTGCAGATTTTACTTTTGTGATGTTGTAATCCCTGAGCCTACCATGTAAGAAATCCAACTTCCCTGCTGGAGAGACAGCCGGGAGAGGCTCAGGAAGAGGCCCCGAGACTATGTATTGATACATTTCAGCAGAGACCAGCCTTCCAGGCGTCCCTGACGAGCTGCCGGAAAGATGACGAAACCGTCCTAAATGTTCCCGTCCAGCTGAGCCCCTTCAGAGAGCTGCGGCTTCAGCCAGTATCATGTTGAGGAAGAACTGCCTAGTTGAGCCCAGTCAGCCCACAGAATCATGAGAGAGAACAAAATTATTGTTTTAATAAGACACAGAGTGTTGGTATCGTAATATAGCAGTAAAAAGGCCCTACTTACCTTGGCTGTAATCACCACCAAATTGTATGTGATTAGCCGCGAGCACAATGTCTGTTCCTAAATAGCTTCGCAGATGCTGTTCCCTCTGAAATATGATTTCCTCTCGTCTGGGTGGAGAAAGCTTACTTCTCACTAGTGTGGTGAAGCCTAACCTGACTCCCCGCAAAGAGAAGTGCTTTCCCTCTGTTCCTTTGTGACTCTCCTGATATATATGTAGGGAGGGAGGGAGGTGAGTAGGTGGATATACAGGTGGACATGGAGATAGGTGGGTGGATAGTAGATCTTCCTGTTTATTGCAGTGATCTGTTTATAGGTATGACACATTCATTCTTCTTTTTTTTTTTTGTATCCCCATTACTTAACACCTAGTAGGTGCTCAGCAACATTTGTGGACTGAAGGAGTAAACTTTGTTTCCAGAATTGTTTAGAAACATTATGTGAGATTATCATACTAAGTGAAGTAAGTCAGAGAAAGACAAATACCATATGATATCACTTATATGTGGAATCTAAAATATACAAGTGAATCTATATACATAACAGAAACAGACTCACGGATGTAGAGAACAAATGTATGCAAAGGAGGGGAGGGATAAATCAGGAGGTTGGGATTAACAGACACACACTACTACATATAAAATAGATAAACAACAGGGTCCTACTGTATAGCACAGGGAACTATATTCAGTACCTTGTAATAACATAAAATGGAAAAGAATCTGAAAAAGAAAAAAAAATACATATATATATCTGAATCACTTTGCTGTACACCAGAAACTAATACAACCTTGTAAATCATCTATACTTCAATTAAAAAAAAAAAAGAAATTCATGTGGAATTTTGTAAAGAGGAAACCTATATTATAGAATCACTTATTATTAAATACTTGATATGACTGTTTTAAGTATATGTTATCCATCTGTGAAATGTATATTTCACCTCCATTTGAGGAACCTAAAAATAGAGATGGGAATAGGTGAGGAAACTGACTCAAGTCTGTGACCAACTTTTATATTTAATTTGGTTTTTAAAGTCTGTTAGTTCTTTATTTATTTATTTATGTATGTGTGTATGTATGTATGTTTGGCTGCGTTGGGTCTTCGTTGCTGCATGTGGGCTTTCTCTAGTTGCATCGAGCAGGGGCCACTCTTCATTGCGGTGTGCGGGCTTCTCATTGCGGTGGCTTCTCTTGTTGTGGAGCACGAGCTCTAGGCACGCGGGCTTCAGTAGTTGTGGCACATGGGCTCAGTAGTTGTGGCTCACAGGCTCAGTAGTTGTGGCTCACGGGCTCAGTTACTCCACGGCATGTGGTGTCTTCCTGGAACAGGGCTTGAACCCGTGTCCGCTGCATTGGCAGGTGGATTCTTAACCCCTACGCCACCAGGGAAGTCCCAAAGTCTGTTAGTTTTGAACATCCCTTTTAGTTAGTTTTGGAAGAAAATTCTGGGGTATGGGAACCATATATTTTCTTGTGTCTTCTGAGGTCAGAGTGCTGACTACTGCCCTGTTCTCGTCTTCCTGTGCCTGGCTGGCAAAAATTCACTGCATAAGAAATAACTTTGTTATTGAAACACTGAAATATTTCAAGAACAAATTGCACAAAATAACAAAAGGGGGTGCTAAGCTTCATCTGCTTGCCTCTGGCTTCTTTGCATTTTGTAAAAGCAAAATTAACTACATTTTCTGTGTAAGCAGGGTCATCATTAGAAAACAGAAATAAAGTGGAAGATTATCTGCCCTTTAAATGAAATTGCTTGTATAGATATACATTAATTATCCAGATTATAGTTCTGTCTCAGTGACAGGGTCATCAGCATATTGGGTCAATCCCTGAGATCTCAGTTCTGTATTTATTGGATCCCTGGAAATAAAGGTGAGACCTTTTATTCCCCAAGGAGGATTCAGAATGCAAGTCAAGCAGAAACACTCATCCTTAGACTCACAGGACCTTAGAATAGGTGAGTGTTTGAAGGGAAGTTAAATATTTTCTAGACTAAAATTTGCCACTGTTTGGAAACTTGCTATTACATTTCTGCTACATGTACATCCAGCTGTGTATGAACAGTTTCAGGAATGAAGACCTTCCAAGTCTTCAAAGGTATTCTTGTAAGTGGCTAAAAAAATAAAACCGGATGCTAAGATTGTGCATATCGGCATTTGAGAAAGAGTGTCTTGCCTTCCAGTGTTCAGATACTAATACGTCAGACGATAAATTACGTGAGCTTCATGTAATAAATTCATTTAAATTATTTGAAATTCATAACGGCTATGAGAAGGTTTAGTATTAATCCAACACCAGTAGTGACATTTTTCTGATATTTGGAAGAGTTCAAGAGGCCTCTCAGATTCAAGCAATAGAGTGATCAGTAACTTGGAGAATAAATCCTTTGTAGGCTAGTCAGTTGAAAAACCGCACCGAGAAAATAAGACTCTAAAGGTGAAAATAAGAAAACTCAAAGTTCTATCAAAGATAAAGTCACCATGTCCTTCAGTTACAAAGAGACTGAGGTGTAGACTTAAATTCTTACATAAAGGTATTCAGTTAAAGGCTCTAAGGGATGGTCATGTAGAGATTTGGAAGTCTTAAAACACATATGCCTCAAGCATGTCCTTGTCTGAAAACCTGGAAGAAGATTAAATCTTTACAGTCATTTTTCACTAAAAACAAACAACAAAAAAAACCCAACTTCATGAGTCTCTGTCACCACCATAATAATCACTTTTTTTAGCTCAGAGACAGACTCAAGGAATATTTGCTGAAAAAAGAGTGAATATATGAATTTTCATAATGGCACCCTGCAGATAGATAACATGGAGATAATATACCAAATAATTGAACTGAAGACAGACATGGACTGTAGTCGTCATTTTATATCTTCAGAAGTGATGGTCATTGTTGGAACATTCTGCATGAAATAGAGTCGGTATTCCTAAGAAGGCAAATTGAGGGAAAAGTTTAGAATTAAGGATATCTGCTGTCACAGACCTATTTGTCTAGTTTGATGCTACGAAAATATAATACCTATTTGGTTTTCCAATAAAATTGGAGACATTTAAAAATCCTACTGTGCTGTTATCGCCTTTGAAATTCATTTCTTGGTGTTAGTTACTTCCTGTTATTTTAGTTTTTCAGACAAGATGAAATTCAATCACTTAAAAAGAAATTTACATCTAGGCCACGCCACAAACCCAAAATTCTGAAATCACTTTTCTTCTTGGCTTCCTTGGAAAAATGTGTCAAGTTCATTCTTTCACGTAGGTCCAGAAGTCCGGTCAGTATATTAGTGTTGTTTTTGACCATTTTTTAGAACCTCTTAACATTAGCCTCTGAGGCATGGATGCCATCCAGACTGGGCACTCTGTAAACTAGTGAGGTAAGAGGAAAGGACTTAACTCTTATCCAAGACCGAGAAGACGGTAGGTAATTATTCAAAAGGACGTGTTACTTGTGACCACTAAAATCATACTCCTAAGAAGCTTTAGGATCAAGCGCAGTCCATAGATACATAGAATCGTGTGAGATGTCACTTCTTATATAAGTTGTGTTCGTAACAGATGGGAAGAATATAAAAAAGTATTCAGAAGAGAATGAAACTGCATATAGATTAGTTCAGTGTATCTTGTGTGTAACTGCTTGGTTTGAGCATCCTGGAACTGATTTGCATACTTAGTTAATGTTGAGCACAGAGGCATTGGCTGTGGACCACTCCTTTTTCAAGGGTTTGAATGTATAACTACAGGCAAAAAATAAAAGTTTCAAGATAGCAAAGAGGATTTAAAGAAATTCATCCTGCATGACTACATCTCCATGGTCCATGTCATGCCTCACTTTTTTGGCCATCGTTTGCTTGGCTTAAGTCAAGGAACAGGTACACGCATGAAGTAGATTTTCCACTTGAATATTTGATTTCCAGCCCCATACTGGAAACTGTCCAAGTATCCATCAATAGAAAAACAAATTGTCTTCCTTCTTACACATCTATACAGGGATATGTAATTTATCCTTAGCTGAAATGGGCCAAGTTCAATGTTTTTGATTATCTCACTTATTCTAAAACTGTTTTTATTACACATAGTACCATGCTGGTAAATTTGCTTCTTGTTTTGTATTTTCTTCCTTGGATTTATAAATTCATGGAATATTACCACTAAAGGCAAATTAAGAGATCGCCTCCAAACCCATCCTTTTTCAGGTAATGAAGCATATTCAGAGAGGTTACGCCAACGATTCCAAAATGCAAAGGTTGTTTATAGCAAAAGACACCTCACGCTTTCTCTAGGGTTTGTTAAATGGCAAAAAGGTAGCTTAATGGTATTATTATTATTTTTCATTATAAGACTCCAGGCTTAATGGGTCTCTGTTTTGTTAATCACACCTAAATTGGATTCTTTGAAGATTTTCATTAAGTTCAAATTACATACAACTAACACTAATATTTTCAATGTCAAAAGCCCAAAGCCCCTCAATAAAATGGTTTGATCCCCCCCAAACAGAATTCTCACATACTAAAATCACATTTTAAATGATTTTTAAATGTTGCATGAGAGTTGTATTTCGTATATTAGAAATATAGTCTTCATAAAATGTTTTAGTCTGCTTTTTCGTTTACTAGTTTATCAGCATCATTTTCTACAATACTGAATGCATTTCAGAATTATAAATCATAAGTTAATTCTTGTCTTTTGATCGATATACCAAACCTTATTTACTCTTCCCTTCTGTTGGTACTTCACAGTTTTTACTGTTATGAATATTTTGATGCACCCAACTTTTGATTTGTTAAAACAGTTTCTTTTTGATAAAGGTTTAGGTGGGAGGTTACTGGGATTAATGTTTCAAGGGCATGAGTAAAACATTTGGATACAAGACACAAGAGTGGATATAGGTAAGGGAAGGCCTCACAGTGAATCCCACCTCGTCCCTGTAGCAGTGTGACTTCAGCATTTCACACAGCCCTTCAAAGTTTAGTTTCTTATTGGCAAAATGATTGTAGACACACATATATCAAACACGAATGTTATTAGGATACTTTATAAATAAAATATTTTGTCCAGTGGCAAAATAAGGCAAGTGCTTTATTAATGTTTAACATTTTCTTCATGGTTCTTGTGATATTCCTTTCTGAAAGTGTTGTGGTATTTTCTTCTCCTACTGTGCACCTGGAGTACATCCCTTTTCATGACATACAGGTTTTTGGTTTTTTTTAAATTTATTTATTTTTGGCTGCATTGGGTCTTCGTTGTGGCATGTGGGATCTTATTTATTTATTTATTTATTTATTTTTGGCTGCGTTGGGTCTTTTGTTGCTATGCATGGGCTTTCTCTAGTTGCGGCGAGCGGGGGCTACTCTTCGTTGCGGTGCGCGGGCTTCTCATTGCGGTGGCTTCTCTTGTTGCGGAGCACAGGCTCTAGGCGCATGGGCTTCAGTAGTTGTGGCACTCGGGCTCAGTAGTTGTGGCTCGTGGGCTCTAGAGCACAGGCTCAGTAGTTGTGGCGCACGGGCTTAGTTGCTCTGTGGCATGTGGGATCTTCCTGGACCAGGGCTCGAACCTGTGTCCCCTGCGTTGGCAGGCGGATTCTTAACCGCTGCGCCACCAGGAAAGTCCGAGCACATCCCTTTTTAAAATATCTGGCTTATGTATTGAACCTAAAATTATATATTAACTTTGCTCTGATTTTGATTTCTCTAATTTTCTCTGATTTTATCCTTCTCAAATTAATCAAGTAGTTATTACGTTAGGAAAAAAAAAAGCAATGCATAAAGAGAATGTCCATCCTATTCATTGACTAAGATACCAGGTAATATTTTAATGACTATTTATCAGGCTTAAATGGCCCATTAGAATCCCCAGGTGACATATAATTTCTCTAATCATATGAAGTAAGCATAAAATATTGGATCCAAAACATTTGGAATCCGGGGCGGGGGGAAAAAAAAGCGTGAGCATTTAAACCCCCAGAGAATCTGAAGAGATACGTGGGGGTCCTCACCCCGCATTGGAAGAAGTTGGAGCCCCTGTAATGATGAGGAGACATTATGCTGTACCCATTCTGAGATGCTGAGATCAACTGTGTGTAATGGCCGTTTCAAGAGCCATAGCTCAGTTTTGTGAAGGAGCCAGTTTCAGCAATGACGAGAGCAGTGGGTGACGCTGATGTACCGCATGTGACTCTACGCTGCTTGAGCTCAGAGCCGTCCTGCCTGGTGATTTTTTTTTAGGACTTTATGTTTTAATGGCAGTTTTAGGTTTACAACAAAACCGAGGGAGGTACAGAGATGTCCCGTATATTTCCTGCCTTGACACGTGCATAGCTTCTCCCCTTATCAACATCACTCGCCAGAATGGTACATTTGTTGTCAAAGATGAACCCGCATGGACACATCATCACCACCCAGAGCCCATCGTTTACATTAGGGTTCACTCTTGGTGTACGTTCAGTAGGCTTGGACAAATGTATAATAACATGTATCCATCATTATAGAATCATTCAGGGTAGTTTCACTGCCCTAAGAATCCCCTGTGCTCTGTCTCCTCATCCACGGAAAACCACCCCATGCCCTCTCCACCTTTGCAGTCTGTTAATACTTAGACAGAGTTCTCTCCGATCTTTTATATATGTGCAAGTTTTAACGAAAGGACTCATTTATGACATTGTGTGGTCATAGTTATGTGTATTTCCTAGAGTAGTAGAAAAATGGCTTTCACCTTAACTGCTAGTTCCATCAGTGTCTTATAAATAGAATGACAAGCATTGTAATTATTTTACATTGTTGTTGTTACTCGATATATTTTTTGTGGGAATAGAAGGCAAAATATATTTATACATTTAATTGGACATGTATACCCAGTATAATACATAAATAGTTACTGATTTTACTCTTAAAATAGCTGAGCGTAACTTGTAATCCTTTTCATGGTCCACTGAGAATATTTTGTATTTTAATATATTTAATGCAGTGTGCCCTTTTCATGGAGTCATTTTGTTTAAAAAAAAGATACAGAGACTTTAGTACTTTGTAGTAAGTTAAAGCAGAAAATTGAGTCAGCAATCAAACGAATATTACATATCTTCCCCTTCTACCTAAATGTGTAAAAGTACACAGGTATTGATGATTTTAACTTTCAAATAGAAAAGAAAATATTCTGCCTCAGGATGCTGATGAAAATGGTCATTTTTCCTTTTTGACAATCCCTTTTGGGTGGATACCTGTTACTGTAATCTCTTAAGAGAGTTAAGTGCAAAGGGGAAACTAAGTGCAGAGAAAGAAAATGCCACAGAAATTGCAGAGGAATATTTATAACTTGAATATTATGAACAATATTGCTAAACTTTATGTTCTCAACACTCGTCAGTCTATCCTTGGACAGTGCATAACCGAGATCTCAGACATCTAAGAATAATGGCATTAAGATTGGCTGGTAAACTTTAGAAGAATCAACTCTGGAGATCCTTAGATAAGAGTATGCGAACAGGACACCTTACCATTCAATCTGTCGCTCACTTAAAAATGTTGAGGTAAGTGCTACAGAGTAACTTTTTTTTTTTTTTTTTTTACTAATCCTTTCCAGTGTGAAGGATGGAGGGGAGAAAGTAGATACGCACAAGCGACTCCTTTGATCTTCTCAGGGATGTGGAGTGCGCGCTGTAATTTATTAGACGGTGCCTCTAAGACTAGGATCAAGAGCTAATCAGGTGTTTGAAAATATGGATAATCCGAAATTGTGCCAAGGATGAGAAAGATGAGAGAAAGGTGGGGAAATCACCCAATTAAATAAGCAACACACACCGGAACTCCCACACAATGCGGCATTTAAGGTGATTTTACCGTGGAGAAAAATGTTCCAACATCCAGAAAATAATTAGATCTTTGGAAGAGATATGAACTAAAATTGGGGGAAAAAATTAGATTGAACTATATTTTTTTTTACAAGGTTCTATATTTTGAAATCTGCTTTCTTTACTTATGATACTTTTTCAGTTGTGTCTATTCAAAGTAAGGACCAATTGATTTGGAAAGTGAGTTCAAAAAGGGATTCAAACAGTTTCATGAATTTTTAAACAGAATGAAATATTTTAAAACCATTGTAACACAATTCAGTTTTAATAGCAATAATTTGTGTGCCTGATTTCAGCCTGACTGTTCTTAGGGAGGTCCAATCTTACAATTTGTAAATAGGCCCAGTATGTCCGTTATATGATTATGAATCAATTTCAAGAGTAATTTTAGAGTCAGATTTAGTAATATCTATGACAACATTTATGGAGCACGTGGCATGTTAAAGGCAAGATATTATGCGTTAGAGACAGCTTTCAGCTGAGAGGAAGAATGAGGCGTAAGTCAATACTCGTGTTATAGGTGTGATGAAACAGGGCCAGAAAATCCTTATATTCATTGGGCAATAAATCACAAATGTAGAGTCTCGGTAGCTTAGTTGCTTGTAGTCATTTTTTTCTTTAGCCTCATTGCACATTATGGTCAACTAGAGACTTATTTGTAAAAATGCTACTTGTGGGGTACCATGCCCAGAGATTCTAACTCAGTGGTGGGAGGGGTGGGAGGATGCCTTTTCATTTCCAAAATCTCCTAGAGTTGATTTGAATATGCAACCTGAGCTGAAACTCCTGCCTGGAGTTATAAATAGAACCAGTTCCATACTTGTGTCTTTTTCTATTTCACTTCTATTAGATTAGCAAGACCTGGTGTGAAATATACAATTATTTTCCAACATATTTTAGAAACATCTTTGTACATTATAGTTTAATATCAGAATGCACATAGTACATTCTAAATGAGCATTTTCCCTGAGAAGTGACCCACAGCCGTGGTCTGAAAAAAAATGTTTCAGGCACCCCCATGTTAAATTAATAGTGAGTCTGGTTACAGACTCACAAAGGGATCGGTGTCACTTTCAGCTAAGGGTGTCAACTGGCTGGTTCTTGTTTCTTTTCAAGTGGCTGGTATGTGGTTTGCAGCTGTGATGATGGGAAATTTGGGTAATGTTAAGAAACCATCCTACTGCTTCGTAACAAGCCAGGAATGTATGCATACTCAGAAGTCAGAAACAGTTTAATGAGATGTCTTAAAACAAATAGCGACAGGGGCATCTTCTCTCTGTTGCCTTCACCTACTTTAAATGAGTGTATGCAGTGGGGATAAAGTAAGTAAACATGTAGAAGGAGAGAGCAAGAAGCAAGCTATCAACTGAACATTGATGGTGTGTCCAGACATGATAGATATATAAAAAACAGTCACAGCAACCCTGGGACCTAGGTGGTACTAATCCCTGTTTCTGGAGACGCTCTGTATAACCAGCTCTGTAAATTTATTTATTCATCCATTCATTTATTCAGCCATGTATTAATTCATGCACATACTTGCCTTGGTTTCCTCTTGCTGCTATTACAAACAAATACACACTTAGTGACTTAAAACAACACACACGTATTATCTTACAGGTCTGGAGGTCAGAAGTTTTAAATGGGTCTCCCTGGACTAAAATCCAGGTGTTGGGGCTTCATTCCTTCCAGAGGCTCCAGAGAAGAATCCCTTCCTTTGCCTTTTCCAGTTTCTAGAGGACATTTGCCTTCCTAACCTCGCGGCCCCTTCCTCTGTCTTCAAGCACATCGCTTAATCTTTGCTTCTTTCCTCACGTCATTTTTCCACCGTTGGCTGTCCTGCATCTCTCTCACAAGGGCGCTTGTGATTCCATTGGGCCCACCCAGATAATCTAGGATAATCTTCTGTCTCAAGATCCTAAGTTTCATCCCATCTGCCAAGTCCCTTTTGCCCTATATGGTAACATATTCGTAGGTTTCTGGAGCATGGACATGATTGGAGGAGGGAGTTATTATGTCTACTACAATATTCTCTAGGCAGTTATTAATCAGTTTCTATCTGACAACTATAATTGTTTTTACTGATTAACTTTTGAACTTGAAAAATGTGTTTTTCCATTTGACACTTTCTGTTGATTCTCCATTAAATAAGGTGAGAATTCTAACACCCCTACTTTTCCTCCAGTTCTTATCTGACCTTGTACCTCTTGGAGATGGATATATGTATTTTTATATAATTCCAAAATAAGTATATATTTTATATAATAATTGTAAAGTAATAAAATTAGATAAAATATTTTATTAAATATATATATTTAATTATCCATTGTCAAGTGTTTATGACACCTAGATTTTGTTCTGGAAATACAGTTTGATCTTTTGTGCTTTTTCTTTGAGTTGGTTCTAAAAGGTGAAAACAAGAACAAAGCATTCATCAGGCCATAGTATGACTTTGTAGATAATCTACACTGACTATATGTCCCACCACTTTGGGAGTTGATTTAATTCTTGAGGTTCTGAGATTTCACAAGGACATGACTTCTCTTTCATTCCTCTTACCTTTGACCTAAAACCCCGTTTCAAATTTTATATCTTTTAAAATAATGTACTCCCTTTTGTTTTCTTTCTAAAAATCCTACCAGTACAATACAAGCTCTTGACTGAGCAAGTAAATTGCTTATATGTCAAATAGTATACATTTATCTTTTTGTTTTACATTCTAGGAGTTTCCTTACTTTGTCGTCCATCATTCCAATGAATTATTTCCATCCTTATATTTTTAATTTTCAAGTATTCTTTCTGGCATCTTCATTATTTCTTTTTCATTTAAATCTAATCTTTGCTAATGGATGCACAACCAATGGAATGTTGCTGAGGGTTAAGTCGGTGTGTTTTACATTCTCTTCCCTAAATCATGTCTATTTTCTTTGAGATCAGTGTTTATGTTAAATTTACATAATCTTTTACCTTACCTTCTGCCTGATTTCTTTTTTTTTTTTTTTTTTTTTGACAGCTTCCTAGTAATAGACATTTGTCTATTAGGTAGCCTGTTATAGACGTTATTCCATGCCATATGCTAGGCAATCGTCAGTTTGTTGGTTGATGAAATTTTCTAATTCCATAAGTCATACCTGTTTTTGACCTTAGTGTGCCCAAGTCATTTCCTTTTTTAACTTTTTACATTTTTTCATTGAGGTATAGTTGTTTTACAATGTTGTATTAGTTTCTAGTGTACAGCAAAGTGAAGTGGAGTTCCCTGTGCTATGCATCAGGCTCTCATTAGTTATCTATTTTATACATATTAGTGTATATGTGTCAGTCCCAATCTCCCAGTTCGTCCCACCCCCCTTTTCCCCCCTTGGTGTCCATACGTTTGTTCTTTATGTCTGTGTCTCTATTTCGGCCTTGCAAACAGGTTCATATATACCATTTTTCTTCTTTTAGACTATTGACTTTTGGTTTTCAGAAGACAACGTTGATTATACTGGGTGGATGGTGTGAGTTTCTTTCACTGTGGTTTCATGATGTTTTGTTTTCATCAGTCTTCTCCAGTGAAAGTGAGAGCTCTCCAGGTACTCAGTATAGATGAGCAGGGTTTGTGAGCTATCAGGTTTTGCTGGGTTGAGCTTTTGAGGGTTGCATTCAATGTCACAGAGCCCCTGAATGATAGAATAAGGATATCATTTTCTCTGGGATATCAAAACTCACCCTAGTTACTCACTTTCTCCAGGTAGTCTTTCCAATTATAAAGAGAGGAGTCCTCTGGTTTTTTTGTTTGTTTGTTTTTGTGCCGGCACCTGGAAGGCAGATGGAGAAACTGTGAACTTTCCCTTCTAGGCAGCAGTATCACCCAGCTAGCTCCTTTTCCCTACCCACTAGCCTCTTCTTGTTCTCTGAGTCTGATTGACATTGGAGAATGAAACACATGTTCTGGTGCACTGCTCACTTTCTGACATTAATAGTCCTTCCAGAAACCTATTGAAATCTGTTGTTCAGTGTTAAACTTCTTCCATTTTTCTTTCCAATTATGGATTCCTTCCTGGGTTTTTTTTTTCTTTTTAAATGGGCATCTGGGAGTGAGGGAAGACCTATGATTTCTCTCCGTCCACAATGTTGAACCAGAAGATACTGAGAGTTTATGTTTAAATAATTTAATTTACGGGAACTTATGTTTCCATCAACACATTTCATGTATATGCAGTGCAATTTGGTGATTCACAACTAAGACACAGAGAACATAACTTGCCCAATAACCCCTCATTTCACTGACTCTTTTTCTTCTCTTGTAAAATGAAGAGATTGGATAAATGGTCTGTAGTATTCCTTCTACATGAATATTCTATATTGTTCCTCTCTAATACAGGGAAAACATTTAAGACACAAATAACATATGCCATTTTTGAAATTTGATTCACAAACGAAAACATTTCATTACAAATGACAGCCCATTCCTATGAAATAGTTCCATTTTATGTGACATTTACATTAATCACTTAAAACTTGACACAATTTTATTGGAATTAAGTTTCACAAATAAAAATATAGCCTTATGTCTGAAAGGAGAGAACATAAAAATATTTTTGTATGGACTTTAAGAAAAACAGTTTGATTTTTAAATATGAAAGCACATCTCAAACACCTACTTTTTCAACAGTTTTATTTTAAATATCAATAGTTTTGTTTTCACTGTTTTCTGAAATGATGGAAATGGAAGGTTGGATCCTGCCTAATGAATTCAGGGCTGCAGAACTATAGACTGTACCTTCGCTTTTCAAATAAAAGCAAAGAAAGTGCCTCCCACGTAAGGACTCTTATTTAGACTTTGGATTTTATATCTATCGTACTTTCATCAAATACGTTTTCCCTCGGACCCCTACTGTTTGCCTAAATTAGACTGGAAATTAAAGAGCAAAGGATGCCTGTGGCAATGAACGCTCATTGTTGGAAGTTTGAGAAAATAGCAGAGGGAACATCAGCTGGGCACTTTGACCTAGGGCTCATTACATCAGCCTGGGAATTGCTAATACAAGTAGCCGTAATACGTGAAATAACATTAAAGAAATAATTTGTGAAATATTCGCAGTATAAAAATAAGATATTTTTATATTTAATTTCATCTGCTCACAGGAAGTAGCCACTCTTAGCATTTGGTATTTTTCCACCACTTGAGTCCAATCTCCCTTTCTTTTTTCCTGTTTTTCCTTTCTTCCGAAAGTGAACCAACACAACCACAACAACAGAAACGCAGATCATCTCGTGCAGGATGTTCTGTACTCTGGCGTTTTTTGAACTTAAGTGCGTACTGCCTGGGTATTTTGAGGAGACTCCCACGTCCTTAGATATTCTTTACAGCTTGCACAAATTCATCCTCTTGGGGAATCTTCATAACGTAGGGCATTGAACCAAGTGCTTGAAGGAATACAGTGATGAATCTAGTATAGATTTTGCCTTCTGTGAGCTTGTCAAGGCTACAAGACGTGCTAGATCATGAGGCATAGACTGCCCAGGGCTACATCCCTGGGCCGTGGAAACCCGCAGTAGAAGAGACACTCCTGCCATGCACGAGATCCTCACATGGCAGGTGATATCTGAGCTCAGCTGTAAAGAATGGGCAGCATCTTGGCAGGTATACCAGCGACCCACCTGTGCAAAGGCACAAGTTAGAACATGCTGCAAACACAGCAAAGGCGTAGGTTTGACTGGAGGCAACACTTTGATGTCACTAGAAGGGAAATAATGCCAGAAAGGAAGAGTGGAGTCAGGTCTTGGAGAGCTTGAGTTCCAACAGGAGGGTTTCCTACTTAATAAAGGAGGTAATGATGATTCCTTTGTTGTTGTTTTTTTTAAATTAGAAGCATAGCATGGTCACAGCTATGTTTCTGGATGATGAGTCTAGCAGTGGATTATTAGAGGGAGCTCAGAGCAGAGGCTGGAGATGAGAAGGGAGAGGGGCTTCTTAAGTTCGGATGAAGTTGCCAGGCTGAGAATCAAGAAAGGGATGCATTGAAGAAATGTGTAGATGGTAGAAGCAGTGTGCTTTGTTCACTGTAAGAAAGGAGAGAGGATTAAGATCCAAATAGACATTTATTGATCATGCTCATCTCAGACTAGCTGATCCTAAGGTTTCTTGGAGGTTTATTTTGTTTTGTTTTGTTCTCATTGAAGTACAGTTGACTTTACAGTATCATGTTAGTTTCAAGGGTACAACAAACTAATGCAATATTTCGATAGGTTATACTCCATACAAAGTTATTAAGTATTGATTATATTCCTTGTGTTTTACATTGCATCCTTGTAGCTTATTTTATACCTAGCAGATCCTAAGTTGTAATGGAAGACATTGGTATTAGTTTTCTACTGCTGACCACAGATGTGGGAACTTAACATCTGTCTATTAACTCACAGTTCTGTATGTCAAAAACGCAGCAAGACATTGCTGGATTCTCTGCTTAGGGTCTTATGAGGCCAAAGTCACATGGTGCCCTGCAGGGTAGGCTTCTGGCTGCGGGCTCTGGAGAAGGCTCTGTGTCCAAGCCCATTCCCATGGTGAAGAACCCGGCCCCTTGCCGTTGTAGCCTGCAGGTTTTTGCTTTATTACTGGACTTTGGGCGGCGGCCACATTCTGTTTCCAGACACCTCCCACCTGTCCCTGCATGTGGCCCTCTGTCTTCCAAGCCAGCAACAATACATTGACTCCTTCTTATGCCTGGAATATGTCTGACTTCCCTTTCTGCTAACAGCCAGAGAAAAAGCTCTGCTTGTGAAGGACTTGGGTGACAGGATTAGACCCACTAAGAGACCCACTAAGAGAAGGGGATTTTATTTTATTTATTTAAAAAAATTTTTTTAACATCTTTATTAGAGTATAATTGCTTTACAATGGTGTGTTAGTTTCTGCTTTATAACAAAGTGAATCAGTTATACATATACATATGTCCCCATATCTCTTCCCTCTTGCATCTCCCTCCCTCCCGCCCTCCCTATCCCACCCCTCTAGGTGGTCACAAAGCACCGAGCTGATCCCCCTCTGCTATGCGGCTGCTTCCCACTAGCTATCTATTTTACGTTTGATAGAGTATATATGTCCATGCCACTCTCTCACTTTGTCCCAGCTTACCCTTCCCCCTCCCCATATCCTCAAGTCCATTCTCTAGTAGGTCTGCATCTTTATTCGCATCTTGCCCCTAGGTTCTTCTGACCATTTTTTTTCTTTTTTTTTTTTTTTTTAGACTCCATATATATGTGTTAGCATACGGTATTTGTTTTTCTCTTTCTGACTTACTTCACTCTGTATGACAGTCTCTAGGTCCATCCATCTCACTACAAATAACTCAGTTTCATTCCTTTTTATGGCTGAGTAATATTCCATTGTATATATATGTGCCACATCTTCTTTATCCATTCATCTGTCTGTGGACACTTAGGTTGCTTCCATGTCCTGGCTATTGTAAAGAGAGCTGCAATGAACATTTTGGTACATGACTCTTTTTGAATTCTGGTTTTCTCAGGGTACATGCCCAGTAGTAGGATTGCTGGGTCGTATGGTAGTCCTATTTTTAGTTTTTTAAGGAACTTCCATACTGTTCTCCATAGTGGCTGTATCAATTTACATTCCCACCAACAGTGCAAGAGGGTTCCCTTTTCTCCACACCCTCTCCAGCATTTCTTGTTTGTACATTTTTTGATGATGGCCATTCTGACCGGTGTGAGATGATATCTCATCGTAGTTTTCATTTGCATTTCTCTAATGATTAATGATGTTGAGCATTCTTTCATGTGTTTGTTGGCAACCTGTATATCTTCTTTGGAGAAATGTCTATTTAGGTCTTCTGCCCATTTTTGGATTGGGTTGTTTGTTGTTATAATAAACTGATGAAAGAAATTAAAGATGATACAAACAGATGGAGAGATGTGCCATGTTCTTGGATTGGAAGAATCAACATTGTGAAAATGACTCTACTACCCAAAGCAATCTACAGATTCAGTGCAATCCCTATCAAACTACCACTGGCATTTTTCACAGAACTAGAACAAAAAATTTCACAATTTGTATGGAAACACAAAAGACCCCGAATAGCCAAAGCAATCTTGAGAAAGAAAAACGGAGCTGGAGGAATCAGGCTCCCTGATTTCAGACTATACTACAAAGCTACAGTAATCAACACAGTATGGTAGTGGCACAAAAACAGAAATATAGATCAAAGGAACAGGATAGAAAACCCAGAGATAAACCCAGGCACATATGGTCACCTTATCTTTGATAAAGGAGGCAAGCATATACAGTGGAGAAAAGACAGCCTCTTCAATAAGTGGTACTGGGAAAACTGGACAGTTACATGTAAAAGAATGAAATTAGAACACTCCCTAACACCATACACAGAAGTAAACTCAAAATGGATTAAAGACCTAAATGTAAGGCCAGACACCATCAAACTCTTAGAGGAAAACATAGGCAGAACACTCTCTGACATAAATCACAGCAAGATCCTTTTTGACCCACCTCCTAGAGAAATGGAAATAAAAACACAAATAAACAAATGGGACCTAATGAAACTTAAAAGCTTTTGCACAACAAAGGAAACCATAAACAAGACGAAGAGACAACCCTCAGAATGGGAGAAAATATTTGCAAACAAATCAACTGACAAAGGATTAATCCCCAAAACATACAAGCAGCTCATGCAGCTCAATATCAAAAAGAGAAAGGGATTTTAATTGACTTGAAATCAAGTGATTGGTACCCTTATTTGCATCTCTCACAGCTCCTTTGCCTTGTACGGGGAGTGAAGTCTTGTGTTCACGGTTCTGGGGGTCAGGGCAGGGTATCCTGGGGTGGTGGTGTCTTCGAGCTTGGCCTGCCTGGTGTCTGTTAAGGAATTGCTCCAGTTCGGGGGCAGCCTGATGTCTCTGCCACTTTCTCCTGCTCACCGTCTGTGTGGTCGGTTGCCTTTTACATGTTCATTCAAGAAACAAAGGCAAAGCAAATGCATAGGTGAGGAGGTAAAAGAGCTGCACTCAGGCAAAAGTGGTGCCTTAAAATGGTGCCGTCTTTGAAAAGTGTAGGATAAGCACATATGCTGTGAGTTGGTGCAGAATCGAGCTTGTCAGGCTGGGAAGATATTCAAAAATGAAGAAATCTGTCACCACTCAGCTCGTGCCAACAGAAACTTCAGACCAGCATGGGTACCAGCCATGGGTGTATGAATTGGGTTGCAGTAATGTGATAAAAATAGAGAATTATACATGTAGATTTAAAAACTGGCCCAATCTACAACCTGAGAATTACAGTGCTTGCTTTACGGCTACAAGATTTAAAAAAAAAAAAACAGTCATTTGAAGTTTATAACCATTGCAAGTGTAGAATTCTGACTTTTTTTGGTGCGTGTGGCTATCATAGTCTTCTGTCTCCTAGAGGTGGATTAAAATCCGTAGACTATTTACCTCCATCTGTCTGTGTCTGTGCTGACTGTGCTGTGGAATCATTGCATTCCACTGGATGGAATGATCTTTGTCTTTTAATCGCTGGCTGCTCACATTAAGAGAAATTGCGGAAGTGAATTCTAGGATGGGGTATCAACTTGGCTCCATATTTATAAAAGCAAAAGGATTGGAGAGTCAAAAATGGAATTGATATTGAATGGAAATAGAATTTCTAATGGGACTTGTTCCTTCCTTGAGATTTTTTTTTTTTACTTTAATAATATAATACCACATTGTGATGACAAGTCATGGTATGATTTTGGAGTCAGTTGCTGTAAAGACAGCTGTCTGACAGGACAGCCAAAGGGGCCTTCCCATTGACCTTGAGGCAAATCAGAAAGCACATATTCCTTCTTTATAGTTTACTTTTGTTCTCTCTCTCTTTACATGCTCTGCCATGTGTATTTTTTAAATCTTTATCATTTAGATTTTATGTTTAGATTTTCTTGGAGTTTAAAAACTCTCATACAATCTTTGGTTTTTCTTTGCCACACATTTATGTCAGATCTCTTATAGTTTTTCTTCTGATCAACATGGCTCTGTTTATTCTCAACGTATTCATTCTGGGGCTCAGATATTGCTATGTGAAATATCATAGCAAGCTATAGCTTCCCTGACAACTGGCTATCATAATTTCAACAATGGTGCAACTATCCAACCAGCTTGTTTCAGATCAGTTCAAAGTGTTATAAAATTCCAGCTGTGATATTAATAATAGACCCATACATAACTACAGAACCATTTATGCCTTTAAACTTAGTTTACTGGAAACTACATATGTGTAAAGACTGATAGACTAAAAGAAGTCATATTAACATGAAAGATACTTTTGAGAAGCGTGAGTTTTTCTTCATGGGAAAACAAATTTCACAGATCTATACAATGGAGTTAAGTATTTTTAAAATATGATGTAGTGCTGTGGTCTGCCCTCTTTAATATGAAAGTGTGCTATTAACAGAATTATATCACATTTCAAATTTAAATCACATTGCTTCTACTTGTCTGAAATCTTGTTTTAGGCATTAGCTATTTAATTGAATGAGTAAAGAAGCAAATTATTTAACTGTAGATACATTCTCTATAATCTCTGAGTAATTCATAGATGATGGCATCAAAGTGACATTTGTTAGATATTGTAAACATACTACTGTACAGTATTTCTTAGCTGTTATGAGTGTGGATTTGGAACAAAATTCCGACATTAAAGTTGAAGTAATCCCCATGCTGTGTTCCACATTTTGTTCTTAGCCCAAGGGAAAATCACTTTGGAACACAGTCAGCTTTCTCCTTGTGGGAAAGAGAAAGATGTGTGTAGGCTTATTTGCCTACGTTTTCTCAAAGTAAACTTTGAAACCTCAAATGCTGGCTAGTAGCTGGCCTCATTTTCCAGAACCAAAGCAAAGATGAATTACGAACCCAAGAAGCGTATTTTCACGCCCACGTAAGAGCTGGCTCAGAAGCTTGGGAATGCCCTGGAATCTGTGCTTATTAGATGCCTGTGGTTGGTAGAAGGAACAGGGAAGTGAGAACGAAGAGGGGAAATTCCAGCCTATGGAGCAACTAGCATGGAATGGCACGTTAACACTCAAGTATTGCTTGAGAAGTGATTTTACCCCAGAGAAAAATTAAATCTCTTTCACACTCCATAGAACAGCAGAGTCCCATGCAGAATTCTCTAATTCCAGGGACAATTATATTTTTCTTTAAAGGACATGAAACGTTTCTTGGTAGAGATGAGACCCCCATAACGTTTTTACTGTGGCTGAGAGGAGCTCATATGTGACCTCATAGCAAGGAAAACAAGCAGCATTTGTAAACCAAAGAGGTGTGAGAAAGTTTGGCCGTCATGCTCATAATCAGCACCAGAGGAGACTGGACAGAGCCCAGGTTTTGCCTGTGTCCTTAAAAGATGACAGCACCTGAGAGGTAAACGGGGAGATTCAGGCACACAGAAGACAGGCACAACCAAACAGGCATCTGTGTAGATAGGAGGGCATATGAGCTAAGAAATTCTTGGGCACGAAGCCTCTCCCTCATATATAACTCAGTTACAGTGAATAATATTACACAGTACTCATGGTTTCAAAATCACTTTGACTCTCAGCAGTTAAAGATTACTGACACATGTTTGTGTGGGATCTCTCAGTTTGGTCCTAAAAATTTCAAAGCATCACTCAAGAGTGAACCATTGGATATGACAGGTGTCTCATAAAAGATGTTCAAAGTGCTCAGAATTATTGGCATACGTTGTAAAAGAGGTAACAGTATCTCTAAATATACAATGTTTAAAATGCAACCTTTGAAAGATACTTCATAACCTGAATGTTATATAATTTATACGTCAGATTATAAAGTTAAGCTGAGAATAAATTGAGTATATGTTGGTTCTCCTGTCCATTCCTGAATGTGCACCTGGGCTTAGAGCTCCCCTGGAGGACTCTGACGTATGCAGTGCATGGTTTATACTCTTTTGTTTTTTTTAATCCATTTTATTTCCTTACCTTTTAGAAGGGAGATAAATCCCAGTACTTCTCAGATGGAGCAAGAACATAGGCAAAGCTGAAAACATGGCGGCAGATTATCTGAGAAGAGCTGGGCACACAACAGTTTTTTGATATCACCATGCAGTTTGAGTTTCTTGTGAGTGGGAAGGAAAGTTTATGGAGAAAAGCACCTGCTGGCTAAAGATTAAGTAATGAATCCAGATGGAAACTTCCATTCAATTACCACCATCTTGGTGACTAAGTGGGTGTGCGTCCTTTATAATCACAGGTTGGGTATCAAACCAGCTACAGTTAGGAGTTGGGAGAGTACTGTGAATAAAGGGAAAATAAAAGAGGGATCGCAGTTGGGGGGGGTCAGGTAGTTAAAACTCAAAAGACATGTATACATTAGGCATTTAAATTAATAATTACAGCATCAATGTTTTTAAAATTTCTGTGTTAATAAACAGAAAATTGTCTTCACCCTGTAATTTCAGATGCCAAAATAGCAGTTGAAAAAGAACAGAAGCAATTTTACATCTTGTAGCAGTTTTGAGAAGTAAAATAGAGTCAAACACGTTAATGGTGTTGAAGGGCATACACATCTGGTACACAGACAGGACATAGCACGTTCATTTCCGGGTGACGGGTGGTGTGCCCTGCACACTTCGGTATCTGCCTTGTTAGTGGAGCCAGTTTCCTGGTTGGTGGCAGGCTTCAGTCCCTCCCAGGTTGTTGGGCTGCGAGCTTCAGTTCTTAGCTGGATGTTGGCTAAAGGACGCCGGCAGTTCCTTGCCAGGTGAGCTTCTCCCGCATGGCAGCTTGCTTTGTCAGCCTCCAGTCCTGGAACAGAACGCAGAGCATCTACTAGCGAGGTGGACGTCACAGTGTTCTGTAGCGTCGTCACAGGAGTGAGCTCCCGTCACCTCTTCCACATGCTTCACCGAGTTAGAGCGGACTCGCTTGGTGAAGCCCGCACCTGACCGGGAGGGGACTGTACAAGCGCATAAACAGCAGAAAGGGAGGATCACGGGGCCTGGCGTACCATGTGGCTCACCACGTTTGTATTATGCCCTCCTACATTGCACGTTACGGTTTTACAGTAGTCCTCTTTTTCAATGGAAGCAAATGGAGCACTTTGTTAAAGTAGGTTGGTCATAAAGAATAAAGGCCCCAAATAATTGAAAACTCAATTCTAAATACCCCTGCATATTCTAGAATGAGGTTGTCTCTCCCCATTCAGGGTCATCTGGCCCCATGCGACTAAGAGTGTATTCCACGCATCACCTAGAGCTTGTTAAGGTACAGAATCTCAGATTTCACCCTGCAATTAGGATCAGCATTTTATGCACTTGCCCTGGTGACCTGTGTGCACATTAAATTCTGAGAGGTATTGATCCAGCCCAGCGCTTCTCAACCTGGCTGTACATGGGACTTACCTGAGAAGTTTTAAAATACTGGTGCCTGTGTCACATCTGCCAGGGTTTTGTATTTTATTAGTCTAGGGCGTGCCGTGGGCAAGTTTCTCACATGATTGTTATGTGTATTCAGTGCTAATATATCTCAGTGTGTATTTTAACAATCAGTGATTGAAAGGAAAATGCCAAAACAATTTTGTGTATATAATGTTTCATCTGTATTTCTGTAAAGTGAAGTTTTTTTTAAAATTTATTTTATTTATTTAATTTTTGGCTGTGTTGGGTCTTCGTTACTGTGCGCGGGCTTTCTCTAGTTGCAGTGAGCGGGGGCTACTCTTTGTTGAGGTGCGCAGGCTTCTCACTGCACTGGCTTCTCTTGTTGCAGAGCATGGGCTCTAGGTGCACAGGCTTCAGTAGTTGTGGCACGCGGGCTCAGTAATTGTGGCTTGTGGGCTCTAGAGCGCAGGCTCAGTAGTTGTGGCACACAGGCTTAGTTGCTCTGCAGCATATGGGATCTTCCCGGACCAGGGCTCGAACCCGTGTCCCCTGCATTGGCAGGTGGATTCTTAACCACTGCGCCACCAGGGAAGCCCCAGTGAAGTTATTTTTAAGATTATTTTCTTTTGTGTCACATAGAACAGCTGAGGGTGCCTTGTGGTAATCTGGAATAATTTTATTTATCTTTTAGTTTTATTGAAGTATAGTTGATTTACAGTTTACAATGTGTTAATTTCTGCTGTACAGCAAAGTCACTCATTTTATTTATATATATAAATATATATATTCTTTTTCATATTCCTTTCCATTGTGGTTTATCACAGGATATTGAATATAGTTCCCTGTGCTACACAGTAAGACCTTGTTGTCTATCCATCCTATATATAGTAGTTTGCATCTGCTCACCCCAAACTCCCAATCCTTCCCTACCCCACTCCCCTCCCCCTGGCAACCACAAGTCTGTTCTCTATGTCTGTGAGTCTGTTTCTGTTTTGTAGATAAGTTCATTTGTGTCATATTTCAGATTCCACATATATGTGATATCATATGATATTTGTCTTCCTTTGTCTGACTTAGTTCACTTAGTATGATCATCTCTAGGTCCATCCGTGTTGCTGCAAATGACATTATTTCATTCTTTTTTATGGCTCAGTAATATTCCATTGTATATATGTATCACATCTTCTTTATCCATTCGTCTGTCGATGGTCATTTAGGTTGCTTCCATGTATTGGCTATTGTGAATAGTGCTGCTGTGAACATAGGGGTGCGTGTATCTCTTTGAATTATAGTTTTGTCTGGGTATATGCCCAGGAGTGGGATCACTGAATCATATGGCAGTTCTTTTTTTAGTTTTTTGAGCAGCCGCCATACTGTTTCCCATAGTGGCTGCACCAATTTACATTCCAATAATCTGGTATAATTTTAGTCTTAAATCTTGATCACAAATGAATTAAGACAAACATTTCCTGAAATTCTTGATAATGTACCTATTTAGTAAAGGTTCTAAAGTTCTGCGTGGCACTTTGAGGAGGCATGTTTTCACTTCTTATTGTTGATATTACCTATCAGGTGCAGAAAAACATCAAGTTGAATACTGGTCCCATTCCATTTGAGTTACTAGTTCCCTTCTACAAGAACTGTATGTTGAATTTGCGCTCGTCTGAGGGACATTTAAATTTAAGTCTGAAAAGTCAGTCAGTGTGAAGGATTGGAGTTGCCATCAATTGATATTATAAACTTTTATTCATAAACATTTATTTATATAAACTGATATTATACATATTAAGATTCAGTTAGAAAAATATCCTGAGCACCTTCTCTTTAACAGTCATGCTGCTTGAGGGTTTGAAATAATGAAAAACATGTGCAAGAAATGTGTCCATTTTTATGGAACCTACGGTGAGTTTGGCAAAACAGGTACAACTCTTACTACCATTCAGCTCTATGTTTAATTGAACAGTGTGAAAAATGCTATGACAGAAAGGTACACAGGGTCATGTAGACACAAAACTGGGGGACCCACCTGCTGGTGGGCGGGAAAGACTGCCCGGAGCCTTAGGGTTTAGCTGGGGACAGGAGAGTAAGCAGATGCCCGCCTGCTGACACGGGTTTGGCAGGTGGAGTGAGAGGGAAAAGTTATTGCCCTTCTCAGCTTTTTGGAGTAGAAAGGGGCTGGAATGAGAGGGCTCCATGACTGACAAGCGTGGAGACGGAAGGGGTGGCCAGCCCAGACGTGATCTTTCTGCCAGTGGAAGACGTTTGGACTCTGTGAGACTCATGAGAAACTCACCAAGAGTCCAGGAGGCGCACGATGGAGGAAACAATGAGTAAGGTTTCATCTGTCTTGGATAACCTCTGATTTAGGCGCAAAAAAAGTCATATAAATGTGGAACCGTACAGGGAGGCAATATAGTTTACATGGAAGGGCTGGGAGGATGAGGAAGATGTGACCCAGTGCCTCCGGGCACCGGGGCTGCTGTGACTCAGCAGACACCCACCACCTACTTCTGGACTCAGTGGTCAAGTCAGACCTAATGAAATCCCAAGAGAAATGTGAAGCCCCCGGAGTCTGTCATTGTTAGAGAGGACTCTCTCCTTCTCATGAATTTGTATCAACTTCCAGTCTAACGTTTGTGACACTCAGCTTGATTTCTATTACTCTCGTTTTAAAGCTAGTGTTTTGCCTGTTTTGTATTTTCTTAAATTTTGTGTGTTTATTTTTCCATTCATAGCACTTTCTTTTAATTTTGAAAAATAAATGGTGACTTCCAAGAGGAAACCTTTTCTCAGGGGTGAGAGCCTCCAGGGAATGATGCAGTCAGGTGGAGACGGGGAGCACTGCCAGCCACGTCACGAGGAGGCCTTTCTGCACATTTCCCCCCGTTCCGCCTCTGTGCCTTGGGCTCCGTCCGTACTTCCACTAGAACGCCATCGTCTTAGATACTCTCCGTCACACGTTGCCTCGCACTGTGTTTACTGCATGCATCTATGAGTCTCCTTGTGGAGAGACGCTGTCTCTTGTTTCTCGGTCCTTAGTGCCAAATTCCTGGGCATTGGGCAGGCTCTCTGCAAACAGTTGTCAATCAAATTAGGCTTTAACCATGGGAACCCAGAAATAAAACTCAATGCAATTCACTGGAGACTCCTTGGAAACGGGAGAAAAATCATCAGAATCCTAGCACAACCACAGACTGAAAGGGTGGCCCAGAAATATCCTGCTTCGTACTGCACAGACATTTAGCGGAGCCTCAGGTTTATGTGTGATTGACAGCACCCTGCAGAAAATGTGTGTGCGCCTATTAATCTTTCACTAAAAGGATATTTCTTGATTTTTCCGCTAGTAGCTCCAGTAGGCCAAATGCAACAAAGGAAATAGCCAGGAAGGAATAAGAACTGTCTTTGACTTGTGTACTTTTTACAGAAACAGAGTTCGTATGAGTATTTAATATTAAATTAGCCCACCATTTCCATATGATGAATATACTTGACATTGGAATTGTTCATGTTTGTCTTTATCTTAATACTTTTATATAAGGATTTGACTTTCAAGGGCATGCATGTGCATGTTGCTGTTTTGCTAATTTAAAAGGGAGAGTCTGTCTTTTCAAATCTGTTGGGAAGAGAAAAAAAAACTATTAAATTAAAAATCCTTTGCAGTATTTGCTTGGTGATACATACTAGGATAAATATGCTGCTTTTATTTCTCAAAGGAGAAATAGACAAGATTGTGTGTCTCACATTGTCCCCATCTGTCTTGAAAAGACCATCAGATATTAGATCATGGAGCGTGAATAGATGGATAATTTAGAAATGATACAAGGAAATCCTGAGTGTGAACAACAGAAGTGCCACCAGTGCTCACATTAGAATCACCATCAGTTGCTCCTTACTCAGTTAAACAATACGTCACATGATCAGAACCAGTATGTCCTTAACTTGTAGTAAACTTTACTAGCACATTCTACCAAGCCTGAGGGCAATGGCTTCATATTAAGCAGCCGGTATAGAGATTTGTAGGATTGGAGTTATTTTATTTATTTATATAATTTTATATCTGTAAACTGATAGGCACAATCCTCAGATATCTCCTGTTTTCAAAAATCTATGTGAATTAAAGAGATAAATGTGATAGGGTATAATTTAGAGCTTAAATTACATCAATTACTTTAGAGAACCTTTAGGGTATCAGTCCTAAATTTTCTTTTGGGACACTAGGTATTCCTGACAATGTTTAGTTTTGTGGGTACAGTGCCTTTAGGCATTAAGAGCATAGAACTGGAGAATTTTATTAATGCAGTTAACTACTAAATAATTAGAAGAGATAACAGGGATGGACAGCAAACCTAGACAGTGAGATGTCGGAATGGAGACGGGCCAGTGTGTATCCTTCCAAAGTCTGCAGCTGTGCTGTCCAGTATGGTAGCCTCCAGGGACTCCGTTTGCATTATTTAAGACAAAATAAAATTTAAAAATCAGTTCCTCAGTTGCACTAGCCACATTTCAAAATGTGATTCCTTCTTGGAAAGTACAGTTGTAGAACATGTCCATCACTGTAGAAGTTTCTATCGGGCAGCCCCTGGAAGGTTTTCTTCACCATCCAACTCAAATAGCCAGTGTGTTTGGATGGAACTAGTATTAAAAGGAGTAATTACTTTCTTCCTGTCAGGTCAACCTCCTCAACCAGGAGTTCTTTTAGGGACAATTTTGTTTGTTTGTTTGTTTGTTTTTCCTGGATTCAGTAATGTGAACTGGACGAAATTATATTGTTGTCAAAATGTATACATCTACCAATGGGGTAAATTATTTCCTGGCATTCAGAGTTGTGTTGAGATCCTCTAAGAGGCAAGGAAGCTGAAAATGAGAATATTGCCATTGTTTTCTGCCTAGTTTTTCCACTCTCAATTTCAATACAGTCGAAAGGTTCTTTCCAGGGTATTGCAATGCATTTTACAAAACAAGTATTCACATTCTCCCTCTGATTTCAGAGGTGTAGAAGGAGTAAAGAGAAGGATGGATAAACAAATCTTGCTAGTTCCCAGAGGACACTGTGTCTGCAGTTACTTTTCTTATTGGCTTTAACTCATTCAATTAGGTTTACTTGGGTTACCTCACTGTAAAACAATTAGTGGTAACTTACAGAAACATTAACAGGCTAGGGAAAGTAGATGTAATCAGAGTAAAACAAAGTAAAGTTAGGATAATAAACCCAAGCTTGAGCTAAATGCTTGTTGTAACGGAAGCTGTACTGTCGAATCCCATTTCTAAAGGCAGGAACCAAGGGTGACCCCCTAAAGTACAGCTTGCATAACCTTCCAGCAATTCTCCATGAATATGAAAATTGATAACCTAGTTTTGGTGAAAATCTGGCTGCAGAAAGTATGATGGTAGCCAGTGGTAAGAAAATAGTTGGGAGTGTTTTCTGTTAACAATGAAAGGCCGGTCTGCATGACTTACCTAACAGAGAGCCGTGTTGGCACATTCTTAAGAAAAGGAAGGAAACTGGTTATGGAAAGATGGAACTTTAAATACACGCCTGCCCTGTCGGCAGCCCATCATAGAACCTGTGGAAGGGTCCCCTTCAGATGGCGCTCATATGGGAGAGAGTGTCATTTGTAATTGGATAATTTACCATTTTTCTGCCAGTTACCTAAATTCGTACCATAAATTCACGTATATGCTTCTCCAATGACATATGTTATGAGTACATATGTAAATACTTGCTGTGTTTCTATACTTAAGAATTGTTGTACCTAAAAAGAGGATTCTGGAACAGCTGAAATTGAAGGTGCCTTTTATGGCTGTGGATCAGAGCACAGTTAGATGCCCGCCTGGGCTTGTAACCTGCCCTTGACCTTGTTAGCACAGTGTCATAACTGACCCACCTAACCAGCAGCAGACGGGAGGTTCAGCCTGATACTGTCGTTCCACCTCCATGTGTAACTTATCTCTCAATGCAATTTATATACCAGTCGGGGCGTCTCTTTCAAACAAAGCAGTGGCTTTCTGAATTTGGGTCAAATTTTATTTTTCCTGTTAACTCGATAATTACCTTCTTCTCTGTTATAAGTAGGCAGTGAAGTATAGATGCTAAGCTCCAGAACTAATAGGTTACAGACAACTTGCACGAAATTTCTGTCTAGAGATCGTCAATGTTAGTGCAACAGAAGACTGCCAGTGGTGGAGGGCAGGGATTAAGAACAGGAACTCATTTGCTGTTTTGCCGAATCTAAAGTGACAGTAGGCCCAAGAAGTTAAATGTACGTTAAAATACTACGTTTTCTTCCTCGCAAGATTACTTCTAACTGGCTAGTTCAGATGATAAAACCTCATGATTTAGAACTTCAAGCACGTACCATTTCTAACCGTGTAAATTAAAACTATTTCTTCTTAAGAAAGGGAAATGTTACTTTTGATAGAGGTATTGGCTGGTAAACTTAATAAGAAGTCATACATCATTTTAACATTCAGGAATGCTGCTTTAAAGGGCATCCAAGATAAAACGACTGACTCAGAGAAGCGTGCCATATATTGGAGTCATGAAATGTCACTTCAAGCATCAAGAATGTGAGCTGTAAGTGAATGTGATTTTTCAAGCTATAGTGATGTTTTCTGAGGGGCTGTGATATTTTAAAATAAAATTGTAGTTTAATCCAACAACAGTATCCTTTTTATTTTTTTTTAATTTTTTTAATTTATTTATTTTTGGCTGTGTTGGGTCTTCGTTTCTGTGCAAGGGCTTTCTCTAGTTGCGGCGAGCGGGGGCCACTCTTCATCGCGGTGTGCGGGCCTCTCACTATCTCGGCCTCTCTTGTTGCGGAGCACAGGCTCCCGAAGCGCAGGCTCAGTAGTTGTGGCTCACGGGCCCAGTTGCTCCGCGCGGCATGTGGGATCTTCCCAGACCAGGGCTCGAACCCGTTTCCCCTGCATTGGCAGGCAGATTCTCAACCACTGCACCACCAGGGAAGCCCCAGTATCCTTTTTTCTACTTTGGTAGAAATACCTGGTTTTGAAGGCAAATTCTCCAGTTTTTGGACTAAGTTTTTCATCACTGTTGGGCAGACCTAGTTGACCTTTGTCAGTTGAAAACCTAAAATGATACAAAGAAACGTTTTTAAGATGCCAGGCAAAACCAGGAACTTTATACATGTAACTACATAGCCGTAATATTTTAAAAATTAATAAAAATTAAAACATAAACTTTCCTAACCTGTAAGGTATAGTGTGAGAGTTAGTCATAATCAACTTTATATGTATAAATAACTCATTTTATTTTGCAGAACAAACAACTCTCAGTACATTTCTGGTCAGGATACTTTCATAAGCTCTAACTTATTGACATTTTATACGAGATCTTTCAGTACGGATTGCGCCAAAGTCACATTAATCATGTGAGCTGAAATAATTTTCGTTTCCATTTTGTACCACAAGAGCTGGTGTTTATGTCTGCTTTGGCACTGATTGCTTCACGTCTTGGAGCAAATAACTTTTGGCCTTGGTTTTGTCTGGAAAATGAGCTGTTCGAGCTAAAGGATTTCTAAGGTGCTTTGACTCTTGAAAACTGTAATTCTAAATGTTAGATGGAAATCAGTGTTTAAAACAATTGCCGTTAGGACTTGATAAAATTGACAATAATTCCCCCACTAATTAAGGGCAGAAGTGCACTAAAGTAACCCTTTCAGATTTCCAGTGGGACAGGGAGTGGCACAAATGAGTGCACCCAGAACGAAGTGGATAATAAATTGTTTTTGCTGTTAACAGAGTCCCACGGGCAGTGATGTAGAGGCTGAAGAAAGGGAGAGAGGGATTCAAACTAGGGAGATACTTTCTTGATTGCTTTTTGGAAGAGGCACCAATTGGTTGGGGCCAAGTAGTGGGAAGCTTTGGATGTCGAGTTCAAGTTTCAGTCCATCGTGGTAACTTGATGAGAACCATATCTTGGTTAGCGTGAGGGGATGAAATGCAGAGCCCTGTGTTTCAGGAAGAGGATCTCAGTAGAATTGTTTACGTTGACTTGGGTCAGAGAGTGCTTGAGATGATTCCAATGGAGATACTGGAAGTGGACAGATCTGGTCCAAGGGGAAAGATGTCCAGGCTCCATCTTGTTTAACTCTCCCCAGGTACCTCTTCCTGTGACCCCACCCTCATTTTCTGTCATCACATTTTTTTCCCTTCTTCCTCTTTGGCTTTTCCATCTCAATTTTCTTTTCAGGATGTACTTCCTTACCAAGTTCTGTTGTACTTTCTTACAAAGCAGAGTGGCATTCTCAGGTACATTTTTACGCTTAAGGCTCTGAAAAATATTCCACATTTTCTCAGTAATGGAAACTTTGTCCCAAATCTCCATTGTTCCCAATAGTACTTACACACCAATGACTGAAAACCCACAAATTTCTAACTCTGTCACTCTGAAACTCTCTAACTTCCTCATCCTTATAACCTAGAAACTGTTAGACTATTTCTACCAAGGATCCCTGAAGTTAAAGATTCTCAAAATTCAATTTCATTATTTATATTTCCCTTATATCCGTGCCTTCTTCCACGTTCTTCTCCTCAATTAAAAGCTCCACCGTCCACGTGATGGGTCAAGTCCCAAATCTTGCCTACACCTTCTGTCTTACCACTTAACATTTAATGAATTGATGCTTACTCACATTGCAAGTCCTAAAAGATCCATCCTCCTTATTCTCTAAGCCATCTCTTCATTCGTACAGCTGCCGCTTTTTAATTTTGATTATTGCAACAAACTCCAAATGACACCTTCCTGTATCTTTAAACTACCTCCATACCAAACCATGCTCCAGTCAACTGCTGGGGTGAGCAGCACAAAGAAATCGATTGCATAAAACCCTCACTTCAATTCTTTCAGTGGCACCTCATTAACAATGAGATAAAATCTAACTTCTTCAGCACAGTCGGAAAAGACCTTAAGTAATTCTGTCCCTGCCAACCTCTAAGTTTCCACCTGGGGCACACTGCACGTAGCCAGGTGTTCTGGTCATTCTGAACGACCTGCAGTTTCCCCTGTGTACTTGTCTGTGCTAACGTTCAAATCCCCACTGAAATCTCACCTCCCCTGGGTAGAGTTCGTAGGTACACAGACATCCACACGTGCACAGTAGCGCCCTCCAGGCATCCCCATCAGGCATTCGTACCGGTGCTCATAATTGTTTATTTCCGTGCCTTTACCACCTCCTCTTTCTTACCTGCTAAAGCGCTTCCTTACCCAGAGTCTGCACTAATATGGGGCACCTTCTCGGCTCTCAGCGGGTACTTGTGAATGAACACACACGTAAATAAGGAATATTTCAAGAGAACAGTGATAGAGACCTGAGAGGGTGCTGTTAGCGTGGGTGTGAATTAAGACGAGAGCTCTAGACAGACTGACACCTGGTTGGTTAGAAGTCAAAGGAGAGAAGTCACGGCGATGTTAGCTTTCATATCTTTGGGGGCTGGGGTTGTTTAGTGGTGTTCATAATCAAGGTGTGCACTGGGAAGAGTAGTATGTTTGGACATTTGAATATGAGTTCTCTCTCCAATAAAATGCATCTCGATCATCTGGGGCACATACATATGGACATGTCCAGGAGGCAATTGGAAAGAGAAATCTGGAAGGAAAATATGAGGCTTAAAAGAGGAAGTTACTGGGCTGGAGATGTAGTTGTAGCCATGCTGGTAGGTGATACTGCCAAGGGTTCAGAGTGAAAAGATGAGAACGGATTATAAACCCTGAATAAATGTCAGCACTGAGGGGCATGTGGGGGCAGAGGATCCAGCTGGATAGCTTTAGAAAGTGCGAGCACAGAAAGAGAGAGAGGGAGGGAGCTGGGAAAGCAGAGAATAACAGAAATCAGGAAGTACAGTCTATGGTTTTAAATGCTGCGAAACCAATCAGGTTAAAAATGGTTAAA
Organism: Balaenoptera physalus; assembly: GCF_965194825.1. Taxonomy (NCBI): domain Eukaryota; kingdom Metazoa; phylum Chordata; class Mammalia; order Artiodactyla; family Balaenopteridae; genus Balaenoptera; species Balaenoptera physalus. The sequence goes on from NC_138903.1 coordinate 5,784,144, forward strand.
AAAAATTATCTGGTGAAGCTAACTCCAAAAACAACTTCAGTTCTACAGTAGAGGAGGAATCTGTATTGCAAGAAGCTTTAAAAGTAGTGGAGAGGGAAAAGAGGAGGCGTTATTGATGCTAGAATATTATTTCACAGTATTCTTTTTTTCCTCGAAGGGAAGAAGAGTGAGTGTACAAGTTTAAGAAAAAGGAATTGAGGTGGGTTTCTTTGAATGCAGAAAAGTTGAGCGTATCTTCAAATTTGGAGGGAAGTGAGCGAGGGAAGAGTAGAAACTGTGGATGGAGGGAAGTCTGGTTGTAAATGGGGCAAAATTCCAGAGGAGATTGAAGGACAGGAGAGGAGGGAAAGAGATAGAGGTTTTGTATTGATGTGGAGAAGGGCTGTGAATTTTGCTCAGATGTGAAGGAAGGGGTAACAATACAGGGAACATTCGAGATGGAAGGGGTGATAGCAAGTGATGTTGTGCTGGATGACAATCATAGTATTAAAGCACAGAATTCAAAATATGAAAAGTCTATTTCTCAGGAGTTAGGGACCTGTGTGAAAAAGAATGGTCTCAGGCATAAAAATAAAATTAGTTTTCTATGCAGAACTGAACACTGATGATTAGCACTTCATATTCATGTATTTATTCAGTGATATAAAAATTGTTAATTACTATGCCATGAAATAAAGCATAAAACAAACATATGTTCATTTAGTTTAGTAACACAAAGAAATGCTGGTAAATATTAGATTACTTCAAGCACATCATTAATATATTCCTCTTGATATGACAAGAGCAAGCAGGAGTAGAGGAAATTGACACATTTAGTTTCTACAATAAAGGGATGTTCAAACAGTATTGCATTTTTTTGAAAAAGCAGCACTAGATTAAGTGATTTTACTTTGATGTAAAAAGTGTGTTATATTCTTAGGGATTCAGTCAACTGATGGCAACACATTTTGATTCATTATCGCTAATTTAAAGGAATAACCATGAGTCAGGACAGTAATGAGATTCAACTCCTCATTAGAAAGAAAGTCAATAACGTCTTACACCATCTAAACCTAACGTGGAAAAAGCAATTAATAACAGCACAGCCTAGTGCACTGTCATAAAAGGGCTTTATGTACCGGCATTCTGAAGAGGAATAGCAAAAATGCATCAAAGTGTAGCATCTACAGGATGAAAAGCACAATTTTAACACACATTAATGAAACACTTTTCTCTGAGCGATCAGAGGACAGTAAGTAGGGTCCTTACTGCTTTTGAGCAAGAAGCTACCTATTTCAACTGAAAAAAGTCTTTAAAACACATGGGGAAACGTAAGGAGATAAAAGACCTGTATGCAGAGAACTATAAGACACTGATGAAAGAAATTAAAGATAATACAAACAGATGGAGAGATATACCATCTTCTTGGATTGGAAGAATCAACACTGTGAAAATGACTATACTACCCAATCCAATCTACAGATTCAGTGCAATCCCTGTCAAACTACCAATGGCATTTTTCACAGAACTGGAACCAAAAATTTCACAATTTGTATGGAAACACAAAAGACCCCGAATAGCCAAAGCAATGTTGAGAAAGAAAAACAGAGCTGGAGGAATCAGGCTCCCTGACTTCAGACTATACTACAGAGCTACTGTAATCAAGAAAGTGTGGTACTGGAACAAAAACAGAAATATAGATCAATGGAACAGGATAGAAAGCCCAGAGATAAACCCACACACATATGGTCACCTTATCTTTGATAAAGGAGGAAAGAATATACAATGGAGAAAAGACAGCCTCTTCAATAAGTGGTACTGGGAAAACTGGACAGCTACATGTAAAAGAATGAACTTAGAACACTCCCTAACACCATACACAAAAATAAACTCAAAATGGATTAAAGACCTAAATGTAAGGCCAGACACTATAAAACTCTTAGAGGAAAACATAAGCAGAACACTCTATGACATAAATCAAAGCAAGATCCTTTTTGACCCACCTCCTAGAGAAATGGAAGTAAAACCAAAAATAAACAAATGGGACTTAATGAAACTTAAAATCTTTTGCACAGCAAAGGAAACCATAAACAAGACGAAAAGACAACCCTCAGAATGGGAGGAAATATTTGCAAACAAAGCAACTGACAAAGAATTACTCTCCAAAATATACAAGCAGCTCATGCAGCTCAATATCAAAAAAACAAACAATGCAATCCAAAAATGGTCAGAAGACCTAAATAGACATTTCTCCAAAGAAGATTTACAGATTGCCAACAAACACATGAAGGGATGCTCAACATGAGTAATCATTAGAGAAATGCAAATCAAAACTACAGTGAGGTATCACCTCATACCGGTCAGAATGGCCATCATCAAAAAATCTATAAACAGTAAATGCTGGAGAGGGTGTGGAGAAAAGGGAACCCTCTTACACTGTTGGTGGGAATGTAAATTGATACAGCCACTATGGAGAGCAGTATGGAGGTTCCTTAAAAAACTAAAAACAGAACTACCATACGACCCAGCAATCCCACTACTGGGCAGATACCCTGAGAAAACCATAACTCAAAAAGAGTCATGTACCACAATGTTCATTGCAGCACTATTTACAATAGCCAGGACATGGAAGCAACTTAAATGCCGATCGACAGAAAAATGGATAAAGAAGATGTGGTACATATACACAATGGAATGCTACTCAGCCATAAAAAGAAATGAAATTCATTTATTTGTAGTGAGGTGGATGGACCTAGAGTCTGTCATACAGAGTGAAGTAAGTCAGAAAGAGAAAAGAAATACCATATGCTAACACACATATATGGAATCTAAAAAAAAAAAAAAAAAAAAAAAAGGTTCTGAAGAACCTAGGGGCAGGACAGAAATAAAGACGCAGATGTAGAGAATGGACTTGAGGACACGGGGAGGGGGAAGGGTAAGCTGGGGCAAAGTGAGAAAGTGGTATTGACATATATACACTACCAAATGTAAAATAGCTAGCTAGTGGGAAGCAGCCGCATAGCACAGGGAGATCAGCTCAGTGCTTTGTGACCACCTAGAGGGGTGGGATAGGGAGGGTGGGAGGTAGACTCAAGAGGGAGGGGATATGGGGATGTATGTATATGTATAGCTGATTCACTTTGGTATACAGCAGAAACTAACACAACAATGTAAAGCAATTATACTCCAATAAAGATGTTTAAAAAAAAACCACACATGGGGTAATTTTATTCATCTAAAATATTCCCTTGATTGTAACTGTATTTCTAAAAGTATCTTTGTGGGATTATGTTACTAATTGAAATGTTAGACATGTTTATGGTTTCATTCACAAACAAAGAGACATACAGTTTACTTTCCCAAATTGTCAAATCAGAAAATCCTAAAAATTTACAAATCCGCATTGAATATGTTATAATCTAATATCTGCGTTTGTATAGATTAAGAAACTGACACTCATCAAAATAAAGGACTTGTCCAATGTGGTAATTCAACAAACCAGATGAAAATAGACTACTTTCCATGATTCTGTCTCTAGTTTTGAAGTATAGTCGGTTACTGGTGTTTATTCTATCACTTCCGTGCTCAAGTCTAGTATATTCATTAATTCTTTAATTCATTGAGGCATTGTTTTTACATTTCCTTCTCTGTGTAAGCATGATGCTAGGTTCACATTGTATCATGAGTTGGTAGAAATGTGCTTGAGTGTTAGCTTGAGTATTTCAAATCAGGTGGATATGATTCCCTTATTAAAGTCTGCCTCATTAAATTTTGTAGGAAGGGGAAAGTCGCTAGAACTTATGAGAACCTACCATGTGCCTTTTAATCCTGTTCCTTCAGTTATGTAATTAAATATTATGTCTCAGTTTTATGTATCAGAAGACCAAGTCTCAAAGAAGATAAGTTATTTACCAGAGTTTCTAGCCAAGAAAAGATGAAACTAAGATTCAAAATCAGGACTGTCTTATTTCATAGCCAGTATTCTTTCTACTGTATTCTTGAGTTTATTAAATTTTAATTATCTTGAAAGATAAAAGTGGATGAGATTAGAACTTTTCAGGCGCAAAGAAAATGAAGATAGTCGTTAGCTCCAGGCTTTATTAAGATAAACGTGCAGGTAAGTCCCATAAAAAAGCCACTAAAATAATATAAATAAAACACAATGAATGATCAAGGAGGCAAGAAAAAGAGGAGAAAAAGACAGAAAGACGTTACAAACAATAGTGTGGGTTTAGGCCCAAGATGTCAATTATCAGGATAAATGTGTGCATCTACAGAAAGGAATGAAAGCACTGGGGATAGTAATTGTGCACGTGAATATATAATATTTTTCATTATTTAAATATATTTAAAATATAGTTGACTGTTGTAACTAAGATAATAGGAATGTATTGTGAGGTTTTTAACCCCTGTAAAAGTAAAATGCATAACAACAGCAGCGTAAACTCCAGGATAGGAAATTGAAGTAACCTATTTTAAGGTTCCTATACTAAGTGTGCAGTGGTATCGTGTCACTAAAGGTAGAATATAATAAGTTAATGTTGCATAATGTGAATCCTACAGCAACTACTAATATGAAAAAGTTATAGCTAATATCCTAAAAAAAGAGGTAGAGGGAATCATAAAAATAAGACAAAATGAAGATAAAGAGGAAAAGGGAACAGGAATAGACGGACCGGTGGACATCAGAGAGCAAGACAGTAGCCTTACCCTCACCATACCAATCATCACATTACATAGAAGTGGTTATCTGGTTGGAGGTATTTGTCAGAATTCTTTGAACACTGTACTTAAGATGAGTGAATTTTATCATGTATAATGTATGGCCCAATTTAAAAAGTGATACCACAAAAGAAAAAAGCCACAAGCTGAGAGGAGATATTTGCAACACACATTGTCTGCAAAAGATGCTTCTTCAAAATGGATAAATAACTTCTAGAAATCAATAAGGAAAATTCAAACAAAACAAAGCAAAAATAAGAAGATAATTGAGAAAGCATTTCATAGAAGAAGAAGAAACAAATTGCTAATAAAGAAGAGATGCCCATTCTCACTATTAATGGATAAAATGCAAATTAAAACTATGATGAGATACAATTTTACATTCATCTGCTTGGCCAAAATCTAAATGTCTTATGAGTATGAGAGAGGATGTGAAATGATGAGATACCATGGTTGGGGGAATAAAATATTAGTAGCACTTTGAAAAAATGTTGAGCTACCTAGTAAATGTGAACAGCACACAATGTGCAACAAATTTTATTCTACTTCTTAAATTCTGTGAAGGAGAAGACACCAATGAACCCAGGAAGACCCTTCATCGGCCCAGAAATGGAGCCTGAAGTCAGGTTGGAGTAGGTGATGGGCGGGCAGAGATGCAGGTCTGGACTGTATTCTTCTGAGTAATGTGGGGTGAAGGTTAGGAGTGTGTTAGCTGGAATAAAATCAGACACTTTATGAAGCTTTGCTGATGGTGTGATTCTAACTGGAACAACCACAAAGAGTTTAATGTTCCTGTGTATACGGGGGGTGGAGCTGGGGAGGTTCTCGCTGATGTATCCCCTTGTACTCCCGGAAATAAGAGAACAGTTGTCGGAAATGTGTTGGAGGAAAGATGTAGACGTTCAACCTGGAAAATCCATAATCTCATATAAAAAAATCTTAGGATATTTTCACAAACGTGAAGATGACCAGACTGCCAGATGCTTTCTTGGTGAGTTACTTAGTGTGTATGCCTCTACAAAGACACTCGTATTGAAACCATGGCCTGAAAATGTTTAGACAACATGCACAAGCAAATTTATGAGGATAGGAGCAAAAGCATATGAATGTTGGAAATCTTATGAAGTCTCTCTATAAGTGAGAGCGATGATCTCAAAATATCATGAAGAAAGTATATGGATGAGCTTTTAGCCCAGCTACAAAGAACATGTGAGCAGGAGACATACAGGAAGTTGTATAGTTGTCATATCACAACCTGAAATTGAATTACAGAACATTTCATTGTTTGCTCCTTGGACAACGGCGGTTGAAATTTTTAAGAAGAAAGTCATGATCAATAAAAGGGCTGTATTTTCACAACTTATCACTGTTTTGTTTCATGGGAAATTTTTACAGGTCTTATTTTTGCCTAAAAACATATACCAAAAATTGAATTCAGATAATTTAAAGATTTAAGAAGCTGTCTATTCCATTGAATTGCTCCCCTTAGTTCAGTATTGTCAGTGTACCATTTTCATTTGAAAGCTAGTACTTGAGTTTTAATAAAAGGTAGTGGTATGAACATAATGAGCATGATATGAAAATAGATAACCGAGATTTGATTTTCTTACATAGAAATCAAATCTGGGTCATCACTTTCTCTCTATAATTATCCAAAAGTCTTCTTGAATGATAAATTCCACAACCTTATATTTCCTGGAAAATATATTTTCACTAAAGTTTTAGCATTGATGCAATTTTGCTGGTAACAAAAATAATTAAGAGATATGTGTGATGATAAAATGAAGGTGCTAAAATAAAAATTGTTCATAAATAGTTGCATTCTGCTATCTAAGGTTATATAATAACTTTTGTGTAAGTTCCATTTATAGAAGATTAAAATTTTGAAGCATTTCAAAGTGATGCGTAGTACTTACCTTTTCAGGTTATGTTATAAATGGATGTAACAAAGAGCAAAGGGCTGTCATATCCACTTGGACTTTGATAGTTAAAACCCCTGCTTAAATCAATAAATATCCTTTATAAATCACTCCAGTTAAGTGCAAATTCAGTCCATTCCATAAAGTACCTAAAGGAAAATATAAAACTTTTCCTTTTAACTTTTACCCAAATGTAAAATTTCATTATTTAATCCCTTCATTCAACCCATCAACCAGGTTTGTCCTAAAAGAATGGATAAAGTTCACACCAATACCTTTGAATGTTTATAAATATTTCAAGAAGTATAAATTTTAGAATTAAAAATTAATCACAAGTTCAAACATTTTATTTTACTTTTATTCTTTTTTTTTTATTGAAGTAGATTTACAAAGTTGTGTTAGTTTCAGGTGCACAGCAAAGTGATTCAGTTATATATATGTGTATGTGTATATATATGCATATGTATACATGTATACATATATGTATATACACACACACATATATTCTTTTTCAGATAATTTTCCCATATAGGTTATTATAAAATATTGAGTAGAGTTCCCTATGCTGTACAGTAGGTCCTTGTTGTTTACCTATTTTATATATAATAGTGTGTATGTATTACTCCCAAATTCCTAAATTATCCCTCACCCCCACTGTTCTGCTTTGGTAACCATAAGTTTGTTTTCTGTGTCTGTGAGTCTGTTTCTGTTGTGTAAATAAGTTCATTTGTATCATTATTTTTAGATTCCACATATAAGTGATATTATACGATATTTGTTTTTCTCTGACTTCACTTAGTATGATAATCTCTAGGTCCATCCATGTTGCTACAAATGGCGTTATTTCATTCTTTTTTATGACTAATATTCCATTGTATCTATATACCACATCTTCTTTATCCATTCCTCTTTAGATGGACATTTAGGTTGTTTCCATGTGTTGGCTATTGTAAATAGTGCTGCAATGAACACTGGGGTGCATGTGTCTGTTCGAAGTATGGCTTTCTCCAGATATATGCCCGGGAGTGGGATTACTGGATCATATGGTAGCTCTATTTTTAGTTTTTAAGCTATGTTCATACTGTTCTCCATAGATGCTGCACCAATTTACATTCCCACCAACAGTGTAGGAGGGTTCCATTTTCTCCACACCCTCTCCAGCATTTATTATTTTAGACTTTTTGATGATGGGCATTCTGACTGGTGTGAGGTGATACCTCATTGTAGTTTTGATTTGCATTTCCTAATAATTAGCGATGTTGAGCATCTTTTCATGTGCCTTTTGGCCATCTGTATATCTTCTTTGGAGAAATGTCTATTTAGATCTTCTGCCCACTTTTTGATTGGGTTGTTTGTTTTTTTGATATTGAGCTGCATGAGCAGTTTGTATATTTTGGAGATTAATCCCTTGTCAGTTGCATCGTTTGCAAATATTTTCTCCCATTCTGTGGGTTGTCTCTTCGTCTTGTTTATGGTTTCCTTTGCTGTGCAAAAGCTTTTAAGTTTCATTAGGTCCCATTTGTTTATTTTTGGTTTTATTTTCATTACTCTAGGAGACGGATCCAAAAAGATATTGCCGCAATTCAAGTCAAAGAGTGTCCTACCTGTGTTTTCCTCTTGGAGTTTAATAGTATCTGGTCTTACATTTAGGTCTTTAATCCACTTTGAGTTTATTTTTGTGTATGGTGTTAGAGAATGTTCTAATTTCATTCTTTTACATGTAGCTGTCCAGTTTTCCCAGCACCACTTATTGAAGAGACTGTATATTTTCTCCATTGTATATTCTTTCCTTTTTTGTCACAGATTAATTGAACATAAGTGTGTGGGTTTATTTCTGGGCTTTTTTTTTCTGTTCCATTGATCTATATTTCTGTTTTTGTGCCCATACCATACTGTTTTGATTACTGTAGCTTTGTAGTATAGTGTGAAGTCAGGGAGCCTGATTGCTCCAGCTCCGTTTTTCTTTCTCAAGATTGCTTTGGCTATTCGAGGTCTTTTGTGTTTCCATACAAATTAAAAAATTTTTGGTCTAGTTCTGTGAAAAAATGCCATTGGTAACTTGATAGGGATTGCACTGAATCTGTAGATTGCCTGTAGTATAGTCATTTTGACAGTATTGATTCTTCCAATCCAAGAGCATGGTATATCTTTACATCTGTTTGTGTCACCTTTGATTTCTTTCATCAGCATATTATAGTTTTCAGAGTACAGGTCTTTGTCTCTTGGGTAAGTTTATTCCTAGGTATTTTATTCTTATGGATGTGATGGTAAATGGGATTGTTTGCTTAATTTCACTTTCTGGTCTTTCATTGTTCGTGTATAGAAATGCAACAGATTTCTGTGTATTAATTTTGTATCCTGCAACTTTACCAAATTCATTGATGAGCTCTAGTAGTTTTCTGGTAGTGTCTTTAGGATTTTCTATGTATACTATCATGTCATCTGCAAACAGTGACAGTTTTAGTTCTTCTTTTCCGATGTGGATCCCTTTTATTTCTTTTTCTCCTCTGATTGCCGTGGCTAGGACTTCCAAAACTATGTTGAACAAAAGTGGTGAGAATGGACATCCTTGTCTTGTTCTTGATCTTGGAGGAAACGCTTTCAGCTTTTCACTGTTGAGTTTGATGTTAGCTGTGGGTTTGTCATATATGGCCTTTATTATGTTGAGTTAAGTTCCCTCCATGCCCACTTTCTGGAGAGTTTTTATCATAAATGGATGTTGAATTTTATCAAAAGCTTTTTCTGCACCTGTTGAGATGATCACATGGTTTTTATTCTTCAATTTGTTAATGCGGTGTATCACACTGATTGATTTGCAGATATTGAAAAGCCCTTGCGTTTTTTAAAAAAATAAATTTATTTATTTATTTTTATTTTTGGCTGTGCTGGGTCTTCATTGCTGTGTGCGGGCTTTCTCTAGTTGTGACAAGCAGGGGCTGCTCTTTGTTGTGGTGCGTGGGCCTCAGTAGTTGTGGCTCGTGGGCTCTAGAGCGCAGGCTCAGTAGTTGTGGCGCACAGGCTTAGCTGCTCCGCGGCATGTGGGATCTTCCCGGGCCAGGGCTCGAACCTGTCTCCCCTGCATTGGCAGGCAGATTCTCAACCACTGCGCCACCAGGGAAGCCCCATAATATATTATTTAATATGATATATTTAATATTATTAATATGTAATATATATGTATATTGCATTATAGACTGAAAATTAAATGGTAGAAGGACAATGGGAAAAAACATACCTGGCCTCACAAGTGGCAGTGGAATTTTTTACGGACTACATCCTACCAAGAGAAAACAAACCTGAGCTGTGTCCAGAGTCAGGGTGCTGAGGACTGATGAAGAAGCTCTGGTAGAGATAAAACTTTCCTAAGGGCGTATGCAATGGAAACAGTAAACCTTAGGACACAGAAGAGGTGGGGAAGCCTAACCCATGACCCCACCCTCAGCCCTGTCCCTCCGGAGGGCACCGAAAGCTTACAGGTGTGAGTTACTCTCAGGCTACCAGTGGAAACAGAAGCATATCTCAACTTAGGCCTTCAGGGCTTATGATGACTCAGATCAACAGTGAGCTCACAACTGGAGATTACTGGGTGGACCTGAAGGAAAACCCCTATACTGGGAGTTAAGAAATAGAGCAAAGAGCAGATTTCGTTATAGATTTTAGAACCTTTAGATACGGAATATAGGACAGATGGTTGTAAGATGTTGAAATAAGAATCAGTTCACAAAAATATAGATGTAACTAGAGGTTATTAGGAATGAAGATAAACATTTGGAAATTTTAAAAAAGAACTAGAAATGTAAACCATGATTGCTAAAATTGAAAAAAGTTCAGTTGACAGGCTAAATATGAATACAAGACAACTGAAAATTAGTTCGCTGGAAAAGGTAATGCATTAGCTGGGGTTCTCCAGAGAAACAGAACCTGTAGGCTATATGTAGAGAGATAGAAAGAGATTTACTATGAGGAATGGGCTCATGCAGTTATGGAGGCTGAGAGGTCCTAGGATCTGCCGTCTGCAAGCTGGAGACCCCGGAAAGCCCGTGGTGTAGCTCAATCCAAACATCAGGGCCCTGATGTCTGAGGGCAGGAGAAGACCAAAGTCTCAGCTCAAACAGAGTGCAAATTTGCCCTTCCTCTGCCTTTTGTTCTTTTTGGGCCCTGAAGGAATTGGATGATGCCCTCGACCCACCCCGGAGGTGAGGATGGATTATCCTTACGATTCAAATGCTAATCTCTTCTAGAAACACCCTCACACCCAGAAATAATATTGTACCAGCTCTCTGGACATCCCTTAGCTGGTAAATGGACACACATAAAATTAACCATCACAGTTATTTAGGGAAATTCCCCTAGAATGTATCTCAGAGAGAAAAGGCAATGGATAATATAAAACACAAGTTAAGAGATTCAGGGTATTGAAAAAGAAAATGTGACATTCGTAAAAGTGGAGGGCCCAGAAGGAAAGAATGGAGACAATGGAGAACAAACAAAATTTAAAGAGAAAAGCTGTGAATTTCCCAGAACCAATTTCACAGATGCAATTCATGTAGAAGTCAATAACATAAAGATACATTAAAAAACATCCATATATTTGGAAATCACAACACTCGTACACATGCATAAACACGTGCACACTCACACACAAGTGAAACAAATACCAAAAATATGTGGAAGACATTACTAGAGATTCTATAGGTGTTAAAGAAATGTTATTTATTAGCATATGTTATGCTAATAACATTTACATCTTAGATGGTATGGAGAAAATTCTAGAAGGAAAACACAAGTTATTAAACTTCAGGGAACAGAGAAAAGAAACTGAATATTATTATATCTGTAAAATAAATTTAATTTTTTAAGAAGCCTTAATTAAAAAAAAAACAAACAAGCCCACACTTTAACAGTTCAGATTTATCACTAGTGAACTAAGTTAATTAACGATACAATCATACACACGTTCTCTCAGAAAATAGAGAAAGAAGGATTTCTTCTCAGCTTTATGACACCAACTGACACTTGATACCAAAATTTGACAAGCACGTTGTGGGAAAAAATGAATTATAGCAATATCTCATGAATATAGATATAAACATCCTAATAAAACAACAGCATATTGAATTCAGTGATATATTAAAAAGGATGTATCATGACCAGCTGGTGCTTATTAAAATTAAAATCACAAGGAGATACCAGAACATACAAAGCAGAACACGTAAAAAGTTTTTTAAAATGACAATATGAAGTATTGGCAAGGATACAGAGTAACTCGAACTCTCATACTTTGCTGGTGGGATTATAAAATGATACTTTGGAAAATTATTTGACAGTCTCTGATATAATTACATAGATGCCCACTGAGTGATCTGGCAGTTCCACTCCTAGCTGTATACACAAAGTAAATGAATGCATTTCTTCACAAAAAGAGTTAATAAGAAGATATAGAGATACTAAATTCATAATAAGCAGAAATAAAAACGACCAAAACACCCATCACCTGGAGAATGAATAAACTTCCATATAATCATACCATGGAATACTACTTAGGAAAAAAGAGGAACAAACAAACCATACCTGGAACAACACTGATGAATGCCGAAGATATTATGCCGCGTGAGAAAAGACCGAAATGAAAACATAAATACGATTTATGTATTTATGCACAACTAAATTCCGGAGTGCAATTCAGAATAGTGGTTACCTGGGAAAGGGGATTGTTGGCTGGGAAGGGGCATGACACCGTTTTGTGATCATTGAACTGTTCTCTATACCTTGATCTGAGTGGTAGTTGCTTGAGCAGGTGCCTGTCTAAAAAGTTACCAAACATCACCCTCACAATGTGTGTGTTTTACTGTATGTAAATTGTGCCTCAATAAAAATGCACACACTTATTAAATATAAAATGAGAGGAATAAAAGCAAATATATCAGCTGTCATAATAAATGAGTAGAGTGATATTTGATTGATTTGCTGATCAAAAGCCAAAGGCAGTCAGATTAGGTTAACATACTAAGCAGTGTTCCTTCTGTGCAATGGTCACATCTAAAACTAACTGAGGAAGGAAGGTTAAATAGAACGGCCTGGGCCAGGTCTCATCAGCCAAAAGGCAAACATCAAAAAAGCAAGAATGATGACATCAGTGTCACATGAGGCGAAACCAAGCTCAAAACACTGTAAAACCCAAGAAGAGATATTGATAAAATCAAAATATTAAGTATCATATTTGATTCAAGAAGCAGTCAAATCCCTGAATAAATCTGGGATAATAAGAGAAACACAGGCTAAATAAGTAACTCTCACCCAAACAATACCAGGACCCATGTCAATGAGAAGATAATCCCTGTGGTGTATCTTTGTATATAGCTTGTTCTAGAAAAAAAATGTTAAAATGTCAGGAAGGTGCACACATAAATCATAGAACCATCTCAGATAAAAAAGCAATTGGACCGTCTCACTTATGAACGCCATACGTGAGGGTCATTTAAATCCAGAGAGTCCTTAGTGACTTCAACTTCCAGATTCCCCGTAAGTGTCCGTGTTCCCAGCAGTTTTGTGCTACAGATCTCCTTTCACGAGCAAGCCACAGGAAACCCTTATAATATTGTTCTTCTTTCCTTCATGCCATAGAGGAAGTTACCTGAGCAAGGTGTACTCCAGTGATTTGTGTGTCCTTTTCTACAAAGCAGGGTCATAAGGAAAGAGAAGATGGGTTGTCAAGTTCCCTGGGAGGTATCTTCTTGCTGGCAGGGCGTGCATGCTTGCTGTGTCATGGCTCTGTTGGAGAAGAGAGGAAACGGTGCTTCTCAGAGTTAGAAGAATTCTCAATGAGTAGACGGATTAGGAGTAGTCTTCCCGTGGAGGCCACGGGGATACATAGGCCAGCTCTGAGGCGGGCACTCCTTCGTGGGATCCTGGGTCTGGCCAGCAGCAGACTCCCGCCTTCAGAAGGCATTGGCCAGCAGTCAGGATCCGGGTCCTAACTCCTTAGCACGTAAATCATATGTGGAAACGCGGGACTGTCTGTCCTCTCAGTCTTGGTCACCACATACATCCATTTCAAAACATTGAAAGCTCCTTCCAGGAAGGAAATGCATTCCTAATTTTGGTAGGTCCTTAACCCTCCCCATTCCTAAACTCTTTCAGGGGAATAGGAATCAGAAGCAGCAGGAAGGTTTGACCTCTCAAAACCTTCCCTTTGGATGCCATGGATACCAAAAGCTCGTCAGTCCAGTGTGTACAAACAAGGTTTCTGGAATGCCATCAACCTGAGTGATGACTATGAAAAAAGTGATGTGAAAACTTAGAGTATTTTCCTTCAAAGTGGTCCCTCGAGAGGCTACACCTGTGTTCCAGAAATGTTATTATGGCCCTAAACCAGGCTGAAACCTTTTCTGTTTGTTTTTAATTGGTATCAGAACCAGCTTTTGAGTCACGTGAAGGAAGATAAGTGACATGCATTGGAAAAATGTGTCCCAGACACTGTTGAAATACTTTCACATAGAATATCTCAGATGGAGTAAATATTATTCTGTTTTCTACAAATGAGGAAATGAGTCCTGAGAATGTAAGTTGTCAAAAAAGTCTGATTGAAATATTTCATAGTTTCTCCTTTTCTATTCGCAAATTAATATCATCCAAAAAAATCACTTCACCTATCCATCTCAATACCAAGTGAACTTTTTTTTAATTTTATTGAAGTATAGTTGATTTACGTTGTGTTAATTTCTTCTGTACAGCAAAGCAACTCAGTTATACATGTATATGGATAGTCTTTTTCATATTGTTTTCCATTATGGTTTGTCACAGAATATTGAATATAGTTCCCTGGGCTATACAGTAGGACCTTGTTGCTTATCCATCCTGTATATGATAGTTTGTATCTGCTAATCCCAAACTCCCAATCCATCCCTCCCCTACCCACCCGCCTTGGCAACCACAAGTCTGTTCTTTATATCTGTGAGGCTCTTTCATAGACATGTTGATTTGTATCGTATTTTAGAGTCCACATATAAGTGATATCATATGGTATTTGTCTTTCTCTTTCTGACTTACTTCGCTTAGTATGATAATCTGTAGGTTCACCCATGTTGCTGCAAATGACATTATTTCATTCTTTTTGGGTTTTTTAAATTTATTATTATTATTATTTTTGGCTGCGTTGGGTCTTCGTTGCTGCGCGGGCTTTCTCTAGTTGCGGCGAGCGGGGACTACTCTTCGTTGCGGTGCACGGGCTTCTCATTGCGGTGGCTTCTCTCGTTGCAGAGCACGGGCTCTAGGCGCGCGGGCTTCAGTAGTTGTGGCACGAGGACCTAGTAGTTGTGGCTCACGGGCTCTAGAGCGCAGGCTCAGTAGTTGTGGCGCACGGGCTTAGTGGCTCCGCGGCATGTGGGATCTTCCCAGACCAGGGCTCGAACCCGTGTCCCTTGCATTGGCAGGCAGATTCTTAACATCTGCGCCACCAGGGAAGTACCGGTTCATTCTTTTTGAATGCCAAATTAGCTGTAGCTCTTTTGAAGTTCCAAGCTTGCCTCAAAAGATTAAGACTTTCACAGTTGTGATAGTTAAAAGTCTATGCCAGATAAATTTTAATAATAATATTTTGCATAACCAGAAAAAATTTATTCAAAAATTAATTATACTCAGTAATAATGAAAAATCAGTGAGGACAAAGTCAGGAAACTCTTTGTAGGGATTCTGGATAATTCCAGAGGGAATACTTATTCTTTGTTATCTAAAAATACTCACCTGGAATAATTTTTACATCTCAATATTTTAAAGAAATCACAGTTGCAGTTTTACGGGAACCTCAAGTGGCTGGATTTTTAAATGATCAGGAAATAGACATGTCCTTTACGGATAGTCTCCTTTGGTTTTGTGGGAAAGCGTCTTTTGGAACACGCTCTTTGGTTATTCAAAGGTCTCCTGGCATTTGATACAATGTTTACTTGACACAGATGTTAACAAAGGCAATGATTGTGCCGCAGGCTTTCACATGACAGGGAAAAGTTGAAAACGATTAAGCCCTCTGGGAATACAAGATTGTACGAAGGAGCTCTTGCAAAGATCCTAAGATTCCACTTCCAGGAACTGGTACTTTCTTGATGCTAAAATTAGCTTGGCTTTTGCTGTGCTGGGAGAAACAATCTAGTTAGTGATACAATAATAAATCGTGTTTTTGTAATGAAAACGATACCAACCCTGTCATCTGATAATAGCGACTTGCAGTAGAAACCCAAATCTGCCCCGAGTACTGGATGTCCCTTCTCTGAACATGGGATTCAACCAACATTTTACAAAAGCCATTTCTGGCACTTTCTTAAGTTATAATGTCTTTAATTTTCAAAGACATTGAGGGCTGCTTTCAGGCAGGTCACTCAGTTCCTAAGTGACAGAGCTGGAATTTACTTCCTGGTTTTTAGCACTGCAGTTGGAGTTTTTCCACCCATTACTGTAAGGGGATTTGGCTAACACTCGGTACCAAGGGGAAAACCAGTGATAGAGAGAGAGTCAGGAATGCCGTGGGGTTGGGGGAAGAGTGTAGGAAGTTTCGCATCCTGAGTGTCCTCATCAACAAGCTCGGTTTCCCTGGGTCCTCAGGTTTCTGTCTGTATGAGCATCTGCTTTTCCCATTTCCCGTGCAGGGTGTTGGGTTAATGGTCACTCTCACCCATCAGTCCTCCTCACTAGGACTCAGATTCAGACCCAAGACACAGAAGTCCATCTCCTCACTGCATTGGAAACATAGCCGCCTCACTGTCTTACCCCAGGTTGCCTCAAAAAATCATCATTTACTGTGTTTCAGAAGACCTTCTATTGCATGGCTTAAAACAACTTTTAAATTCCCAAAAGAATGAGGGGGAAAGGATCCCAGAAAATTAGAGAATAAGATAATCTGCAGTAAAAATTCTTTCCAGATAATTAGGATTATTTATTTTATTTTCCTATTTATTTTTTTCTGGAAAAATTGCACTTTATTTTAAAAATCAATTTTAAAAAATTTCATTGGTTCTGTGATGTGAAGGGTTGGAAAATGTTGCCTTCCATGTTAAACTTCTGTAATTCTATCATCATCGAATTGAAGGTTTAGACATAGTAAATGAATATGGAAGTACAATAATGTTTTTTTCCTCATAAATTGTTTGCCCTGGAAATCTTTACTTTCATATTATTTTTCCTAATTGTGTTGTCTTCTGAAGAAGAGTTTTAATGCCAGCAAATACCATGCAAACTATTAACATGATGCCCAAAATAGTAAAATCAAAAGTTTCATTTCTGATGACAGAGTAGGGAGGAAATGAGCAACAAAAAGAAAAAAAAAGTTTCACTTTACTTAAAAAGACACCATATGGAATGATGTAGTCAATCTAATTTTATATTAGTTTTCTTCATTAAATTCTAAACTTGCACTGCTTTTGAGACATGGTTATTTTATATTCCATTTTAAGTTATATATGGTTAGTTTCAGAGACATAACATTAAATCGAAGCCATGATATGCTGTTTTCTCTCTTATTACTAATGATATTACATAAGAGATACTTAAAAGATACAAAGCTCCTTGTTTTACATACATTTGAAAAATAAATGAAAAATTAGATTTTACGACTCTTTCTGAGAGGTCAAGGAAAAGTAATGAATATTCAAAAATAAGTTTTATTTTTAGATCAATGTCTGTGAGAACATTTGTTCACACCTTTAAATTATCCCACCTATTGCTGTTTTCCATTTGTAAGAGAAGATATTTTTAAGTCCTTCAGATGAGAGAAAATGAGCTTCTTCTGCTCTCCTGTGCTAAGGAAAGTACAATTGACCTGTGGTTTCTGACTTTGAAAGTTAACATGACCGTGCTCTAAAATGACAGCATGGTGAGTTATCAAGTAACCTCACGGCCACAAAACTCCATAATTTTATTGCGGACAACTTGCGTAATAATGTACTCTAAGGTGGTTCATAGTCAACCTTCAGAAATGCCAGCTATTTCAAAGCAAGTCATCAATCTAATTTTTGCACAATGACCTACTTTACCTCAAAATGTAGTAACAATTCAAATACCCCACAAAAGGGGAATCGTACTAATTTAACCTGCTTTCGTTTGCTTTTCAAAGAAAAGAAAAACATACACTTAGCGATAATCTGGTTACTTCAGTGGGAAATACGTAACTAATGTGTAGTATGCAAGTTTACATAGCAAGGCCAAGCATCGTGTATGTCTTTTTGTGGTTTGTTTTTCGTGTGTGTATATGTGTGTGTGTCTGTGTGTGTTATGTGTGTTGTTGATATTGGGCTTATGAGTTTGGTAAGTGCCCTAAAGCTCTTCAAAAAGAATAGTGATACCCCTTGATTTCATGGCTCAGGCCTCTGCTTTATGCCCACACAGAAACCTGCACATGGATGCTTATAGCAGCTTTATTCACAATTGCCAAAATTTGGAAGCAGCAGAGGCGTCCTTCAGTAGGGGATAGATAAACTGTGGTCCATCCAGACAGTGGAATATTATTCAGTGCTAAAAAGAGCTATCAAACCATGAAGAGATGTGAAGGAATCTTAATAAGCTTGTTACTTGGTGAAGGAAGCCCATCTGAGAAGTCCACATGTTGTATGATTCCTACTATGGCATCCTAGAAAAGACAAAACCATGGAGACAGTAAAAAGATCAGTGGTTGCCGGGGGTTGGGGGGGAGGAAGGGGTGTGTCGGTGGAGCGGTGCAGCCCCTCTGCACGATGCTAGAAGATGGATGCATGGCATTATGCGTTCGTCCAAAATCACAGAATGTACAGCACCGAGCGTGACCCCTAATGTAATCCATGGACTTTGGGTGGTGATGATGTGTTAGTGGAGGTTCATCAGTTAGAACAAATATAATTTGTTGGGGGATGCTGATAGTTGAGGAGGCTAGGCCTGAGGCAGGACCTGGTATACATGGGAAATCTTTGCACCTTCCGCTCAAGTTTGCTATGAACCTAAAGCTACTCTAAAAAATACTTAAAAACGTGTGTGTGTGTGTGTGTGTGTGTGTGTGTGTACTCACAATAGAGCATTCTGTCCATTCTACAAATGGAGATAAAATGAGAGCCTTATGTGCCATGGCAATGAAATGATAATTTATTAAGAAGAGAAAAAAAAAAATCTTAGCATCCTGATTGAGATTCAAGGAATATGCAGGGCAATGCACCTTTATTTTGTGAATGATTTAAAGCCTCTGTACATGGCATATTTTGCTTAGTTAATTTCAACAATTTATTTTTTAAACTTTATTTATTTTTTGGCCAAGCTGCGTGACATGTGGGATATTAGTTCTTCAAAAACTGGGGATTAAAAATATATGTAGGCCTTTTTGTTTGACAGATTTCTCTTTAGCATCTATCTATAGAATCAGCTGGCAAAGTTCATGTGTTACAAACACACACTCAAGGCTTTCATTTTTGATAATTCTGTGACGATTATGATTTTTCTCTTCTACAAGTGGGAGGCAGATTTAAAAAAAAATTTTTTTATTGAACTAATGTTGTGCCAGTCTCTGCTGTGCAGCAAAGTGACTCAGTTGTACACATATATACACTCTCTTCTCATATTCTTTTCCACTATGGTCTATCACAGGATATTCAATACAGCTCCTTGTGCTATAATTAGGATCCTGTTGCCTATCCATTCCAAATGTAATAGTCTGCATCTACCAACCCCAAATTCCCAGTGCTTTCCTCTTCCTCTCTCCTTCCCCTTTGGCAACCACAAGTCCCTTCTCTATGTCTGTGAGTCTGTTTCTGTTTTGTAGATAGGTTCATTTGTGCCATATTTTAAATTCCACATATAAGTGATATCATATGGTATTTGTCTTTCTCTGTGTTGCTGCAAATGGCATTATTTTGTTCTTTTTTATAGCTGAGTAGTATTCCATTGTGTATATGTACCACATCTTCTTTATCCATTCATCTGTCAATGGACGTTTAGGTAGTTTCCATGTTTTGACTATTGTAAGTAGTACTGCTATGAACATAGCATATCTTTTTGAATTATAGTTTTGTCCAGGTATATTCCCAGGAATGGGATTGCTGGATCATGTGGTAGTTCTATTTTTAGTTTTCAGAGGAACCTCCATACTGTTTTCCATAATGGCTGCACCAATTTACATTCCCGCCAGCAGTGTAGGAGGGTTCCCTTTTCTCCACACCCTCTCCAGCATTTGCTATTTGTAGACTTTTTCATGATGGCCATTCTGACCAGTGTGAGGTGATACCTCCTTGTGGTTTTGATTTGCATTTCTCTAATAATTAGTGATGTTGAGCATCTTTTCATGTGCCTACTGGCCATCTGTATGTCTTCTTTGGAAAAGTGTCTAGTAAGGTCTTCACGTGGCAGATATTTTGAAGGCTTATCTTTGGGAAGCAAATGAGTAATTTATCTCTTCTTTCAAAAGTGACCTTTCTCCAATAAAACACTTCAGTGGATGAAGGCAGAACTAGTGCTTGGTAGTTGCTTATTGTAGACAGGCACTACCAGAAGGGCAGCTTTGCATTGGATACACACAGCTGACCTCCGTGTGACTTGATTGCCTACCTAGTTCAGCTGAGGCACACGACCTCCTGCTGAAATGACTTATTTCTTAGTACTTGGATATGTAATTCTGTATGTGATGCTCTTGCTACACATGAGAAGTCTCCTCTCTTTGCTTCCCAATAGTCTGGGAACTTTTGTAAAAGCCTCTTCTGTGTCCTAGTATATAATAATCATTCGTGCGTCCATTCACTCATTCATCCGTCCATTCACTCATTCGTACGTCCATTCACTCATTCATCCACTCAGCAAAACCTAATGTGTACAGTGCACTTTTCTATCTTTGATTACATTACAAAAATGAGTATGAGGTGCTGCTTACCTTAAAAACTGCTTCTTTGATAATTTTCTTTGAGTAGGAGAATAAACAATTGAACACTACGCTGGTTTTTGATGACTAATAATGGTCTAACGACCTCATCCTCCCCAAAACAGAATTGCCTCGCCTCAAAGACATGACCGGTGGAAGGGAATCCAGACACTGTACAACCATGGGACAGAAAGAGGGTTTTATAATTTCATTTGGGTGAGAGTTCCATGACCCATTTTGGTATCATACTTGTAGTTCTTTTATTCAATAGTTTAGTAGCTGGCATTAGTCATCTTAATTGGAAGCACCCAACTTTCAAATCATGCTCCGTATATACATTGAATGCAAAGTATTCTTTATTACAGCCATTAACTTTAAATAACAGGGTTTATTTAAAGTTTGGCATACTTTGGGGAAAAACATATTTATTTGTTGACTTCGTTTTCTAAGAGCAAGGACTGTACTTTATGAAAAGTCTCCATTTTTCCTCTTTTACTGTTTTCCGTTTTCCTTACATACAACTCACCCAGTGAATTTTAGTTCAGTCAACTACGCGTAACCAATTAGCCGTAGCTCCATGTAACTCTGTTATCAACTCCATGCTTGAAGTAAAATGGTTTATTTTCATATACCTAATTCCTTCTTTAAGTCAAATCCATCCTGAGATTGATATATAATTTGAGCCTTGAGGGAATGCTGTGTCTTTAATATTTGCTGTCATTTAATATATCAGATTGAACTGACTGGACACTTTGTAGAGATGGCTTCAGCTTCCTTCTGGGCCTGTTGTGGGTGAGTTAGGCCTGTAACTCTGGATTACTGCCAACGTGCAACGTGGTTTCTTTGAATTTCATAGAGCTAGAACTAATACTGAATAACTTATGTGATATTGAAGAAACGTGATCCATAGTTTTTTTCAAAATTCTGTAGATGAGATAGATTTTTCCATTTGCAAATGCATTCATACTATCTTTGCAGGAAACAAAGGGATAATTTGATTCCTCATTTTACAATTGAGAGAACCGTGATCTAACAAGGCTTTAAAAAAATAATATAGGATTGGGACTTCCCTGGCGGTCCAGTGGTTAAGACTTCGCTTTCCAATGCAGGGGGTGTGGGTTCGATCCCTGGTCGGGGAGCTAAGATCCCACATGCCTCGCAAAAAAACAAAACATAAAACAGAAGCAATGATGTCATAAATTCAGTAAAGACTTTTTAAAAAATTAGTAAAAAAATAATATAGGATATAACATTCAGAAGGAAATAATTCTGAATAAACAGAGTGAAGAGGATTGATACTCTTTGATACAGTGCTTCTATTCTGCATGATACTTTAACGGTGGATACATGTCATTATATATTTGTCAAATCCCATAGAATGTACAACACTAGAGTGAGCCCTGATGTAAACTCTGGAATTTGGGTGATGATGTCGTGTCAGTGAAAGTTTACAGATGATAAGAAATGTCCCAACTCTGGTGGAAGATATTGCTAAAGGGGGACGTTGTAGGTGTGTAGGGGGCAGGCTGTATATGGAGCTCTCTCTACTTGCTGCTCAATTCTGCAGTGAACCTAAATCGGCTCTAAAAAACAAAGCCTGTTACAAAAAGGGAAATAATTCCTATAATTATTCATGGTCCTTTGCCATCAACAGCTTCGGCTAAAATATAATTAACTTAACTTCTTCAGGTCCTTTTTAAGTACAGCTGGAGGACCTGGTTATTTTGTGATGGTTAGTAAGCGTCTTAACTTCTCTGGGCCTCCGTTTTCCCATCCATACAAGGGGAACGTAGCTTGAAGAGGTATGACGTGTAAATAGGAAATAATACGCATGAAGTCATTTTGAATGCACATGGGAGGCATTTTTGAATATGTGATAGTGGTTTTAGTTGCTACCCTTTGGGGTTAAACGTTTATTCTGAGATACCTGTTGCTAATTTTCCTATCATTATCACAATTTATAATCCATTTATAAAATATTTAATATCTAACATTTTTATTCTAATGCATACTAATATTTTAAAATAATCAGGTTTGGTATTTCATATTGAGGCTGCAATATATTTAATTTTTTTTTAATATCACAGTATCTCTATTATCACTCCATACAGAATGAAAAATATTACACTATATCCCATACCTTCATGATATGTGTGTGTGTGTGTGTGTGCACGCGCGCACGGTTAATGCTGAACTGTGTGTCGGACTTTCCTTTTAATACTAGTGGTAACAACATGCTGCTATATTAATACTGCCTTCGACACTACTTGGTGGGGGTGAGGAGAAAGACATGGTGTGATAACCAGCATACGCTGGAGTACTTTGATAAGGTTACTGCTGTTCCTGGGATCCTTTCTTCCGCAAGAGGGGCCCTCCTGAACTCATGAGAGCGTTACCCCTTCATTACAAAGTGTCGCAAGCCAATGATCCCCGACCTGCTGTGCCCGGGGCTTGCTTCTTCAACCCATGAAGTAGCATCACATTCGACCAGCACAGATGCGTAGGAGGCAGGAAATCACCTGATGAATGTTATAGACAGAATTATGAACTGCAGACAATCATGTTGCACATTCCTCTTTGGCCAAAGTATCATAAAAGAAGAGGAGAGTGAAAGGAGTGGGGAGAAAACTCGGAAACCAAGGGTTGGGGTTGCCTCTCCTTCTACCGAGAAGAGAAGAGCAATGCTGTGCTTTCATTGGCAATACTTTGCCCAGAGGATGCAACCACGGACCCTGTAGAACGGAGTAAAGACCTGCGGGTTACTGGATTCGCACATCTCTCCTTGCAGTCTCTGGGACCCAGTGAGCTGTAGTCAGACAAGGGATGTGACTGTGCAAGGATGGCCGGGGACGGGCAGCACTGATGGCTCTAAGAGGGAGGAACGGTCCACAAGCCAAGCAGTGCGGGCCTCAGCCGGAAGTGGGGAGCAGCAAGGACGCAGATCTGCGTCCAGAATGAGCACAGCCTTGCTGACATCTCAGGTGTAGCCCGGGAGACCTGTGTGGGACTTCTGACCTCCAGAAGTATACAGCATTCCTTTGTCTTATGCCACTACCTTTGTGGCTGGTAACTAGTTACAGCAGTGATAGAAAACTAACACAGTGACCATCTCATTCATTAGTTCAAAAAACATTTTTGAGTGTTGGATAAATGAGGCATGGCACCTACTCAATTATGTGGCACAGTAGGTGTTAAAATGGAAATGTGACCAAAATGCTGTGGGGTACAGAAAAGAGAGAGCCCTAAATTTGGATGGTGGGGAAAGCCTGGCTAGAGGGATTGAAGTTTTTATTTGGAGCATTAGAAAATTGCCAGGAGGAGAAGAAGAAGAGAATGAAGTTGTTTGTTTCCTGTGGTGCCCACGTCTGGCACATGGTCTGCCGTGAAGTAAGTGCTGTGTCACAATTGACTGAGTGGGTTAGGGCAGCCTGAGGCCACCCCGGAAGTCCTTTCCGGCTAACTCCCAGGCCGTGTGTATCTTGGTGAGCAGTTTCTTCACGCGTCCACAGCTTCTCACCTCATGCACCTGCATCTCCCCAGACCAAGGCCGTCTCTGGCTGCTAGAGCATTCCTGGCCTTTGCATGTGCTGGGGAGTAAGGTCCCTGGGAACCCTAATCCGCAGTGACCGCAGATAAAGAGGGGTAGGAGGTAGAGGATGAATATTCCTTGTCCCCGGAGGAAGACGTTCTGAGACCCGTTCCTCGCGTCTCGCAGACGTTCCCTGGGGCTTGAGCTTCGTCGTGCATGGCGGCTTCCCGCTCATCAGCATACCCGTTACTAGTCCTGTCACTTCCCCTCCTTTCCGACCTTGCCTCATTCTTTCATCGTGATTCTCGCAGTTGCCTCCTGGATGAGCTGCTTGCCCTCAAACTGTTTTTTATTACTGAAGTCTAGTTGGTTTATAATGTTTGTTAGTTTCAGGTCTACATCAAAGTGATTCACTTGTATATAATACTTTTTCAGATTCTTTCCAATTACAGGTTATCACAAGATATTGAATATAGCTCTCTGTGCTATCCAGTGGGTCCTTGTTGTTTATTTTATATATAGCAGTGTGTATCTGCTAATCCCAACCTACTAATTTATCCCTGCCCCCCCTTTCCCCTTCGGTAACCGTAAGTTTGTTCTCTAAGTCTGTGAGTCTGTTTCTGTTTTGTCAGTAAGTTCATCTGTATCATTTTTTAAAGATTCCACATGTAAGTGATATATGATATTTGCTTTCTCTGTCTGATTTACTTCACTGAGTATGTTAATCTCTAGGTCCATCCATGTTGATGCAAATGGCATTATTTCATTCTTTTTTATGGCTGAGTAATGTTCCATTCTGTATATATGTACCACATCTTCTTTATCCATCCATCGATGGGCATTTATGTTGCTTCTGTGTCTTGCCTATTGTAAATAGTGCTGCAGTGAACATTGGGGTGCATGGAAAAAACCCAAATAAGACCATCACTATACATTTTTCTAACACATGAAGAATTGACAGGTAGTGGTAAAATTTGGTGATGATAATGATATTGTACTATTTCGCTTTCTGTCGTGCCTCTGAAACCTTATTCCTTTGTAATTTTCAGTACCTGCAACACTCTTATACTGCCAACATAATTTAAGAAAAATCTCAGGATTTTTTAAAAAATAATGAAGTCTTAGACACTGATGCTTCAGGACACTTGACTGTAAGGGACTCAGGTACCATTAAAAAACAAAGAAAACCCCACCGGATTGTGCGTTGGAAGTGTGTGCCAGTGGGTTGTGTTGTATAGAACTCCTCGGCCTATTACCTAAACATGGAAACCCTTCTGTCCCTGCACGGAGAGTCTCAGGCTGAGTCAGGAAACTCAGTCAATCCACTGAGACCCTTGGACAGTGCTCCACAGGGCCACCCAACCCAGGCAAGGAAAGGTCAGACTAGATGCCAAGACCCTGTTGATGGGTTGAATGATCCGGAAACCATCATTAAAGCATTATTCTTACAGCCTATTTATTACAAATAGAAAAAGCAATGGTACTATGGGCTCCTGAAATAATTTCCAGTAATATTTTAAAAAACTGCAAGGGACCTCAAAAAGTCATTTTCTACATGTCTTTGCTACAAGGCAGAACTATTTAACTGTTACAGGACAAATGGATATCCCTCAAATTCTTGAAGATTTACAGGGAGCAGCTTCCAGCAGCAACACTGTAATTTTGTTTTTGAATTTCAGTGAAGAAAAGATGCTCAAATTTCATGACAATGCGTATAAATATACAAGATGATTTTTATATCATGCTAGTCTTTTAAAAATCCATATGAAATAATACCATTACTGTCTTTCATATTAATTTTACCCCTCCTGCACATTTTTCATGCTCTTTTGACTCATTCATAATATCTGGCATCCTGTGGAGACAGAACCTTAATAAGAACCCAAAAATGCCTAATAATGAATTTCAACCTTTGGAAGAATATTAGTAATTTTTCTATTTTCTGGCCATACACAAGTTATATGATCCTCTTGGGTGTTGGTGGAATCTAAAATAAACACTATGTATTTGTATTCCTATTTGAATACTGCATTTGAAAAACAGACTGGTGATTTTTATGCTTTTTTCCACTGTCTTAAAGAAATGATGTGATAAAAATGTGACCATGTCAGAAAATGGCATAAGTTAACTTTGATGAGATCACTACATTTAGGATGCAGACCAATTATACTATAGAAATTTCTATTGATTTTAATGACTAAAAAAGTATATTTTCACCTTTGGGGGCTTCCCTGATGGCACAGTGGTTAAGAATCCACCTGCCAATGTAAGGGACACAGGTTCGAGCCCTGGTCCGGGAAGATCCCACATGCCGCGGAGCAACTAAGCTCGTGCGCCACAGCTACTGAGCCTGCGCTCTAGAGCCTGTGAGCCACAACTACTGAGCCCACGTGCCACAACTACTGAAGCCCACGAGCCACACCTACTGAGCCCACATGCCACAACTACTGAAGCCCGTGCGCCTAGAGCCTGCGAGCCCCAACTACTGAGCCCATGAGCCACAACTACTGAGCCCTTGTGCCACAACTACTGAAGTCCGTGTGCCTAGAGCCCGTACTTCACAACAAGAGAAGCCACTGCAATGAAAAGCCCGCTCACTGCAACCAAGAGTAGTCCCCACTTGCCACAACTAGAGAAAGCCCGCGCACAGCAACGAAGACCCAATGCAGCCATAAATAAATAAATTTATTTAAAAAAAAAAAAGAAAGAAAACTTGTTTTCACCTCTGTTTTTCTCACGGCTGATGGACATGGCTTAGCAACAATGACACAGAAGATCTTTCGGAAGCACCCCTGATCTTTGCTTTGTCCAAGTGGAGTGGTGGGTCACCTCCTTTGAGTCGTGATTGTGGCTCAAACATTGTCCATAACACTTAGTCTTTAATGAACTTTAGTCACTAAAACTAGACTCCAGCACCACTGTCAACAGGAAGAATGCCTCTCAGAAACCAGGCACCTGTACATTCTGCATCTTCTGTATCTGACCCCTCCTCTGGATGGCACCCACACAGCCACTGGCCTTCCTTCCCTGGGACCCCAGCGGTTGCTGTGCTGAGCCATTCCTTGCGGGCTGATTCACTCTTCCTGACGACATTGTCCTTCAGAAGTCCGCACTGCTCGTCCTGTGCCTTCTCCCTTGGTCCTTCTCAGATCTGTGCTTTGTAGGACCGCAGGGAAGAGCTCTGAGTGTTCTTCCTAATCCAGAAGTGAAGGGGGTTAACACCCCTGGGACAGCCCACAGTCCGTACGGCCTGAATGCTGTTGGATGCAGTTGATCCTTGAACCACATGGGTTTGAAATGCACGGGTCCACTCATCCGTGGATTTTTTTCAATAATAAATACTACGGTATTACAGGATGCCCGGTTGGTTGAATCCAGGATGCAGAACCTCGAAGATATGGAGGAACCATGGATACAGAGGGCCGACTGTAAAGTTGTATGCAAATTCTCCACTGTTTAGAGGGTCAGTGCCCTTAACCCCTGAGTTGTTTAGGGTCAACTGTAAATGCTCCACCCGAAGGTGAAATCCCAAAAGCATATCTATACGGACCTAAGCAGGTAGGGGAGGATTAGCCCCATTTATCCACAACGCTTTCCATTCTTTACCCTGATTCCTGAGATCACCACCTAAATAAGCCACCTGCACAAAAGTTGTTTTTTGAAGCTTTCTTTTGGGAGGAACCCAGGATGACTATTTCTTTCTTCTTTCTTTCTCTCTCCCTTTCTTTCTTTCTTCCTTGTTTCTTTCCTTCCTTGCTTGCTTCCTTCCTTCATTCTGTCCCTCCGTCCCTCTCTCCTTCTTTCTTCTCTCCCCCTCTCTCTTTGTGTCTATCTATCTAATCTATTGTGTAATCTATCATTTTATCTAGTCAATCATCTACTGTCAAACATGAAGAGTTAAAATGACTTCTAAAGAGTCATTTTAAAGGAATGTTTGTGTATTAAAGGCAACTTAATCTGAATCAGTGAAAGCAAATAATTTCTAATCAGTGATTCTTCTTTTAGTTACTAAAGTTTATTAAAGACTAACTGTTATGGACTGAATGTTTGTGTACCCCAAATTCTTCTGTCTGTGAACCAGGAGGAGGGTCCCCACCAGAACCCGACCATGCTCGTACTCTGATCTGACTTCCAGCCTCCAGAACCGTGAGAAATAAATTTCTGTTGTTTCTGAACCACCCAGTATGTGAGATTGTGTTGTAGCAGCCTGAGCTAAGACCCCGAATTTCTCTGTATTTGAAGAAAGGTGACATGGCAGTTGTAACAGGAAAATTTGAGTAAGTTCAGGAATCAGAAAGTAAATGACGCAGCCTCCTTAAAATGTGTCTGATTAGAAATATTCCGTGTGTCTGTTGTTTAAAGAAATGACACAAGTCAAGCAGGATGATCTAAAGTGCACTCTGTGTCCCACCTTACCTGGAAATCTGCTCCCTGGCCTGAGTGAGCTATGAACAAACTCTTCCACATCTCCTTAATCAAAAACACAACCCCATGTTATTTTCATAACAATAGTGCTATGACGTTCCTTGCTGCTTGTTTTTTCAGTTTTCAGTATACATCAGATAACTTATTTGATTTTTCATCAGATGATGAGCTCCCTATTACCTCTAGTATAAACATGGCCCCTCAGCTAAGTCCAAGTCCAGTTAGATCATCCTTGGCATCTTCCTATATTCAATGTTATGTCTCTAAGCTCATCAGAGAATAGCATCCAGTTCCATAGGATGAGCATATGTTCCTGGCTTAATCATCTGCTAGAACTTTGTCACTTCTGTTTAACAGTGATTGGACAGGCAGCTCCGGTACATGAGGTCATTTAGCATAGGTCATGTCCAAAGAGTGGCCAGTAAACCTCCTGGGAAAGAGATGGATGGAAAAGACTTTAGATTTGGAAATGGTTCCACTCCCCGAGCTATTTCATCAAACCATTTATTCAGCCTACGCTGAGTATCTTTGAAATAGATTCTCTCGAGTGGCTCTCAGAAGGTTATAAGCAGCTATGGGCAACATTGTGTAACTCTCTTTCTCAATCAATGTGGGCAGACACTAAGAAGAAGAAATGCTAGACGCTGGCAGAGTTTAAACATAAGTGAGTTTATGTGATTTACTTGATAATATAATGCAACGGATGATTTCCAGATCATGACTTTTAACTCTTTCCACATGTGTGGGCACTAGGTATGTCCAATATTTCAAGGAATCCTGCTGTGAATCTTCTTGTAAAGTAGAACGTCATTCTACGAAGTAAGTTATCCATCTCTCTCGATAAACTTTGGTTTTGTTCTTCTATATTTAATTTTTTTAAGGAAGAGTCACTACAAAAACTAATTTGATTTTAAGAAGCTCAAGCTTATTTTCCACGTTGGAAGAATCACAGCTTTCAGCTTGCTATATATGGCAAAGAAACAAAAATCTCTACTTTTGTAAGGAGAGTGTAATTTGAAAGATGATTAAATTGATGATATTTGATCAGTCATCAGAGTAATGGAGCTTGTACATACTCTCTCTCAACCATGCGCTATGAGCCTGCCATCATGCGTCCAGTTGGAAAATGTGCACGTGGATTTGCTTACATTTGAACACGAAGTTATCTGTGAAGATATACATGGTAATTGGCAATGATCTCATAAATGCTAAGAACTTTTCCACCCAGAGTACAATACTCATGCTGGAATTAGATGTATGGAAATGCTCGCATATGTCCTGCCAAACAGTATGCATTACAGGCAACGTTTACTGGTTACCAGTATGGTGTGTAGAACGCACATACTTAGTTTGTGAAAATCAAAAGAGGGGAAGAGACCTGAATTGGCCAGCTGGCACAGATTATAATTAGAGCAAAATCTCTCTTGCTCATCAAAACAAAATAAACTCACAGCTCCTTAGTTAATTGTATAATTGTATCCATCAAGATCCAATCTAGTACTAGACTCAATAGAGAATACCCTTCACGGTTGTCTGAGATTTGTAGGTTGCTGAATTTTTAAAGAAATTCTGCAATTTTCACATCTCTTTAGGGCTCTGCCTGAAGTTTTTCTCCTGAATTCACTATTTCACTGTTCTTGTTTGGGATTTAAATTCTGTAGTTTCATTTGGAGTTCAAAACCTTTCAAAGACTTTTGTCAGTGAATTAAAATAGCATAAAATCTGTCGTTTTTCAAATGTACACATAGATATATATGTATTCTCCCTCGTCCTCACCTGTTGATTTATACCTATATCTATATGCAAGTATCTCTGCTCAGAGAAATACTTAAAACCAAATATTGGGTCAGTTGTGTTTAAATGATTGCAAATGGCTTTATTTTAAGTGGAACTTAATCATATTGCCCTCAGTAGAAATCTTGGTAGGACTCAGTTCAGTGGCGTGGGCTTCTGCGTAATATTGAGTCTAGGATGTAAGAATCACCAGACCCAACCTTGACACACTCACACTGCATGGCTTTTACACTTACTGTCTACATTTTGTGCAACTTTGGACTTGCCAAAGTAATAAAAAACAAACCTCTTCCCCTGCGTAAAGCTGTCAGGGACTTGCCGTCACCTACAGGGCAAACCTCAGGCTTGTTGCCGTTGTGTAAAATTCTTGAGGATGAGGAAAGCTTACTGAGTGGTTTCTTTTCTCCACTAGCCCTGCTCCCATCCCCCGCCCCTTCCTGCCACGTCTCATATCAACTTTGCCTGAAAAATCCAAGAACTAGATGGCAATACCATACACGGGAAGCCTCCTGGGATGTGTTAATCAAGGTATTTCCTGTATCTGGAATCCTATTGCATTCTCTTCTTGGCGAGACCCTACAAAACCCAGCTCAAAATCACCTGACCCTGTCACAGGAGCCTCTAAGCCGAGTCAGTCACTCCCCGCTCTGTTTTCCCGTGACGTCTCATTCATTAACAAGAAGATATGTCTGTTCCTGCTTAACAGCTCTTCATAGCAGGGCAAGAACTTCAGGTAGACGTACACTGGGGATCTGTGTCTGCAGTTCTGTCGCTTTTGTGTCAAATCAACTGAATGATGTGGTTGATTGGATCATCCTGCTGCAAGCTGTACAGATGGGAAGAGCAGTGAAATTGTTACTGTGTTGACCTCTTGCATGGAAGTTTGCTCACCATGAAATAAGGCCCAGATAGATCATAATCAAACGTCACAGAGTTGTCATATTTTAATTTCAATTAGCACTGAAATGTAATGCATTATAGTGCATTGAATGGAATGCAGTTGAAATGTAATGAAATCCAGAAAAGCTACATGCTATATTATAAGTTCAATTTTTTTCCAAAATATATATAAAGCTATAAATATGCATCAGTGGCAGGACTCTTCCAGGGGTGAATGGAGTGGGGCTTATCAGCAAAGGGCCAGTGGGAGTGACTTGAGGGGCACGCAGAACAGTCCCCACAAAGGATACATTTTCCCTGTCTGGTGGGATCCCACCAACGTTTTTGAGGCTTTATGAGTACATACTTGCCTTTTTAGTAAAATTCACCTAGGCATTGTCACCTGATTAAACAGAGCCGGAAGCTGAAAGTGTGCGGGCCATTCAGGTACACTGGGACAAAAGGACTTCTCACTTTTTTTTTAAAACCCTGAAGCAATTTTATAAACTGGCATAAAGCAGAGAACCCGAAAGTGGAGACCTATGACAGCAGAGCTGCTGCGGTTGAATTGGAAGGCCCCCTCCATTGTGTGCATGCAGAGCATGGGGTGGGTGGATGGTGGCCCTTGTGGCTGATGGGCAAAATGGTGCCTCGCCGGCACTCCTTTGGGTGGTCGTGGAGACTACCCCGTGCAACCCTATGCCTCCTTCGTATACAACACGGAAAACCACCAACTCCAGACTCACTTCTTTATTTTACCTGAGGCAGAGGGAGTCAGGGAGTTGCCTAAGGCAGGCATCCTCAGAAAACGTTCTTGGGGACAGAGAGTGGGAAGAAATCTTATTATGTTATGTATAAAGCATGACATAATACAATATATAAACAGATGCAGGGATATCCATGGTATTAGAATTTCACGGGGTGTTTTTTGTTTTGCTTTGTATTTTTTCCCATACGTCCTTGTTGGTTATCTATTTTAAATGTAGTAGTGTGTACATGTGAATCCCAAACTCCCAGTCTATCCCTCCGCCCACCCTTCGCCCCGCCGGTCACCATAAATTCTTTCTGTAAGTCTGTGAGTCTGTTTCTGTTTTGTAAATAAGTTCATTTGTATCATTTTATTTTTTAGATTCCGCATATAAGCAGTATCATATGATCTTGGTCTTTTTGTGTCTGACTTACTTCACTTAGTATGGTAATCTCTAGGTCCATCCATGTAGCTGCCAATGGCATGATTTCATTCTTTTTGATGGCTGAGAAATGTTCCATCGTATACGTGTACCACATCTTTAT
Organism: Balaenoptera physalus; assembly: GCF_965194825.1. Lineage (NCBI taxonomy): Eukaryota > Metazoa > Chordata > Mammalia > Artiodactyla > Balaenopteridae > Balaenoptera > Balaenoptera physalus. The sequence goes on from NC_138903.1 coordinate 5,816,542, forward strand.
CCATTCCTCTGTCAGTGGACGTTTAGGTTGCTTCCACGTCTTGGCTATTGTAAACAGTGCTGCTCTGAACGTTGGGGTGCATGTGTCCTTTTGAATCATGTTTTTCTCTGGATATATGCCCAGGAGTAGGATTGTAAGGCTAGTCAATCAGGGGGTGTGATTAGGAGAAAAACATTTCAAAAATCTCTTTGGAGGGCGATAATGGAAACAAGTTTCTTTGCTGGATAGAGTAGCGGATGGGGTAATGCTTGATGACGCAGAGGGTAAGGTGCAGTGAGACTGCCAGCTGCTTGGAGAAGTTGGTTCGATGGAGATAGAGAAGCAGTGTGCCTGTGGTCTCCTAGGATGAAAATGGAGCCTCGTGGGTTGTGCAGTTCTGAACTGACGCAGAGGAAGACACTTTGTCTTTCTCTAACGCTGCCGTCACACGTTACATCTTAAGGACCTTTTCCTAACCCTTAAAGACAACTTGACCATACCTTATTGCTTTCCAGACATTTCTAATTATGGAAACGAGTCTGACTTTTTTGTGATGAAGTCTCGTTTTTCTGGTATTGAAAGGTCCCACCCACTTTCAAGTTTGGGTCCAATACTAAACGTCTCTTCTTCCCCCAGCCTGTGGCCGAGGGACCCACAGAGGGAAGGGTATAGGGTTTGACTCTTCCCTCTGCCTCCTTCTTTAAGAACCTTCATTTTGTTACCTGGAAACCTTTGAGCCATGGGGCCGATAAATTCTACATTAGAATGTAGAATTCTACAAAACAGAAGTGTCCAACTATACGCCAGCTAAGTAAACTTCTTTTTAAAATTGTTCAGTCTAACACATAGGGTAAGTTTTTTTTTGAATGAAAATAGAAGTGCTCTCTTTGTCATGCAAAAATAAGTTAGGGTTCCATCCTAAAGTAGCCCAGCCTGCCTCTACAGGGCATACAGAAGGTGGAAAGGTTTGGCATCTCTGATCTTGCAACTCCGGTCCGCACACTTTCCTTTCTAGCCAGCTGGTCCCTAGGTCCTTCAGAACCCAGCTCCTCTCAGGTGGTTCTCTGAGATAAGAGATCTTTTTCTTTTCTGTGAATACAGCCAGTTATCCACGATACAAAACAGTCTTTGGTCCTGATTTACCATGTAGAGAACTGGCATGGCTGCTGCAGAATCCTTATGCACTATGTAAGTAATTAACTATCATCCGTTGTGTAATCCATCCCACTGTCAAGGCGGAGAAATCACTCTCATTTCTGTTTCTTGATCTCTTGGTTGCAACAGAGTTGACACAATCTGAAATGTTCCATAAGCTTATTCCAGTTGAAACCTACCTGGCGAATCACTCCTTGAATTAGCAGGATGGTTTTCAGAGACTAGAAGAGTAGACCTTTCCCAGTGGAGACCCACATCCACCAAGGGGGCCTATGAATCTCATCAGAGAGGGTCTTGGGGAATAAGACGATGCGTGTGTGCTCTGGCTTCTTCTCAGTTATTTATTTCATAGCAGACTCTCTGTGTCTTGTATTTCTGCAAGTAAAGAAAGCCTGCCAAAAACTCTAATTCTGAGGAGATATAAATGAATTGTTACAGATGGAAAAAAGAAAAGTCATTTTCTTTAGGGAAAAAGACATTTTACTTCCAAATAAAAAGTGAGTCTCCTTTTTCTTATGAAAAAGAAAAAAAAAATCAATGTAGACACAGCAGCCAAACTGCTGTCACCCACGTCACCCTTGGAGGACCCGTCCCAGGGCTGTGCGTGTGGCCGCCACAGAGCGAGGAGTCCTCTGTGATCACAACGGGGGGGGCCTGGCGGACCCTGACTGTTCTCCTCCCAGTCCTCATAAATCAAATCCGGTTTCTCTAAGATCATGGCACAGGGGAGGCCACGCTCAAACAGCCCTGATGGAATGCGCGTTTTGCGAAATTGAATCACTGCAGCTTGAACATGTTCTTAAATGTACACGTTGAATTAGAATTGTTGAATTGTTGAATTGAATTGTTCTAATTAGCAACCTGCCAAGCTTCATTGTCGATGGGATAAAGGGGTTTCCGTGAAGTTTTTATTTTCTTAAGGAGGGGGGTGTGTGTTTACTGTTATTCGATTTTTTAATCTCTTCAATATTTATGGCAAAGGGCGTTGCCTCCCTATTGCAAATGGTCCCCATCAGCAGACTCTCTGCTAATTAGAGGTCCTCTTCCAAGGGACTATTCAAAGAGGTAAATTTCCATTTGAAGGAAAAAGTTCTTCCAGGGATCTTGGTCAGAGACCTAAAGGCAATAGATGTAAACTGCTGCTAAGTCTTTGTCCTTTTCCTGTTTTGCAGGTATTCTGGCACCAGCCTGGTTCTCCTCCTGCCCCACTCTCTGGAAGATTTCACATTCCGGGCACCTCATCTTCCTCACCCAGCAACGATGTTTTGTGTCTTGATCCCAGTTGAAGAGGCTGGCACACAAACAGCCTAGGCTATTCATTCCTGGAGCAATTTTACATATGCAAGACGGAAGCCAAGACTGATGTCTTCATCCCGGACGTGCTGGTTCACACACATTCTGGTACGTTGAGCGGTAGGATTTGAACACATGTTTCGGATCAATAAGTCTGCTCTTGCCCACAGAGCTACCTCTTTGTGGCAGTTCCATCATCCAAGTGGCTGTTTAATCCAATGATGTTTATTTCGTCCAACCGGAGTTCTTCCAGTGGGCCAGTGATGGCATCACCCACCCACCCGCGTGGTGCTGTTGGCTGTCTGCTGGGGCAGGACCACTGCCAGGCCTGACACGGTCCCTCACACTGACTCCCGGACTCCCCAGCCAGCGACTCTGGGCTGGCACCCCGTTGCAAAGGAAACCCTAGAGCTCTGCCTTGTCACCGGCTGGAGATTTTGAGTAGACGTTATGCCCTCCGTGCTGGCCAGGCTTCACAGAGTTCTTGGACACTTTGGTGAAAGGTGCTACAGAAATGCCCCTTTCATTTGCCACCAAGATCAAGGTTAGGCAAATGAATATTATTTAAGGTGTATCGTTGGGACCAGAAACAGCGTGGAGTAGCATGAATCCCCAAGTAGAAGAGGTGGGGGCCGAGGATGAGTGAGTTGGGGAGGAACAGCTGGATTCAGTCCAGGAAGCAGGAGGTGGCTTTATGAAACGGGCAGGAGGTGTGGCAAAGGCAGGGCCGTCTTCTGGGTGTCGATGCTCAGACACAGGGGTACAAGAGAAGCCCTGGAGGGCAGAGGTGGGTGGAAACAACAGACGCTGTTGCATGACCTTATGCAGGGCCGCTTTTAGAAGAACTGGTAGCTCACCCCGGCCTCTGTTGCTCAGAGTAGCAAAAAATAAAAGTCAAGTCTAAAGCCTGACCCACATTTGGTATTTTTTCCCTTTCCAACCTATTTATAGTTTTTTAGTTATCTTTACTTTGCCATTTTCCTTTGTTCCAAGAACAATGTCACCTTTATTCCATTTAAATTGTACCTTAGAATTGAATTACCAAAGATAAAACTCATAGGACCATGATAATATTCTTAGGATCCCGTTCACCTAAAGGTATAAATAGTAGGCCATCCACGTTGCTTTTCCATTATATCCTTACCTGTATTTGGGATCCAATTTTCAATAAATTTTCTTCTCCAAAAATTATCAGAAAATGTAATGTTTAATAAATTACCTACCATCCTGATGGAAGGTAATTTATTAAATTAAATCCTAGCTGGGAAATTCTCAGCTGAACTTTGGTGAATATTATATAGAAAATATGTAGTTGATCCACACAGAAGCGCACTGACTCATGATGTCTTTTGCTATGTTTACTTTTCTCTGAAATAATACCCATTGTGAGAGGTTTGGAAACACGGTGATTTGCTTGTTGTTGAATTGTCTACACGGGGGATGGGAAAATAACTGCCATTTGGTAAGCACCTCTAATGCTCTGGGCTAGATGTAGTTCTACCTGTTTGAGTCCTGTGAACAATACCAAAAATACAAGATGCAGTTACTAGGTGGAATCTGAATCTCTCCCTGGTTCCAAAATCCCTGTGCTCTGCCTGCTCTGCAGGGCTCAGTATAGTTTCCTGTGAAGGGTCAGATGGTAAATACATCAGGCTTTATGAACTGTACGGTCCTTGTTTCAACTACTCAGCTCTGCTGGGGTAGCGAGCAGGCATCCAGAGATATGTGACATGGAAGCAGCTAGGTGTGCCTGTGTTCCAATAAAGCTTTATTTACAAAACTAGGTGGGGGCCCATGTTTGCCCTAAGAGCCATCATGATCCGTCCCCTACGTGATACTATAATTTTTCTCCAGCAGAATACACTTTTTTCCCCTCTGATCTGTCCACATTTTCCATCTTCGCATCATGCTGCTGTGTGGAGAGTGGCTCTTTCCCCCCGCATTGCTGTTCCTTGTAAATCCCCAAGTATGAAACCACTTTCCTAAGTTTGTGCCACCACCATCCTTCATGGCAAGGTTAGTCTTATGTCAAAAATGTATTCTCGTGTTCCAAATTGTCTCTTAAACAGACTTCATTGTGGTTCTGTTTGGCATGACCCTGGGAGAGATTAGAGAACTGAAGGGCTCATGAAAATGTGTGTTTATTGCAAACACAGGGTGAACGAGTCATGCTCAGGGGTCGGAACAGGAAGTGGCTACTGTTGGATGAAAGATCCTTCAGGAAAAGATGAAAGATCCTTCAGGAAAAGATGAAAGATGCTTCATGTCCCTGGAAGTGGAGAAAGGGAAAAGAGGCCAGTCTTGTCTGCAGCTGTCACGGTGAAAAGTTCCAGGTATGCAGCTCCTTTTGATGTGACGAAACACTGTTTTGTAAATTTACATAATTCAGGGAGGCATTCGAATTGGCCCTTTTTCTGCTCCTCTGTTTTGCATTTTGAGATTCAAGCGTTTGCAACAAGGTAAACCTCCTCCAGGATAACATGAAGTGGCCGACGAGGCTCAGTGTGAAATGTTTGTCTGCCTGTCACTGTTCCATCCCCTCCAGTGGGAGGAGAAGGTTCCTCTGGTCCATGATGCTCTAGACACCTAAGACTAAACATGCGGAGACCTAATATTCAAATCAGATTTAGACTTGAAATCAAAAAGTCGAGGGAGAACAAAGTCCAGTCACTTGTTTGTGTCCAGAAGTGGAAGGTCTTGATGGATTCCATAATTTTCCTTCAATTCATCTCTCCCAAGCAAACAATATTGTTATTTCTTTCAGTTTATTCATTTAGCTTTAACATACACTGTTGAGAACCTAGTGTTCTCTGTGGCACACAAACTCCCGTTCATTAAATTTAGTTAGACTGCAGTGACCCTAACGGCGACTAGTTGGTGAGTGCTTGTTAAGTGCTGAGTGGTGCTTTGAAGATGTCCATGAATGATCTCATTAAACTTCTCTGTATAAATATGGGATGGGTGCTCTAATAACTGTTGTACAAACAATGCCAGTCAATTGCTCAAAGTCACTGATTTGAATCAAAACAGTTGAACCTTGTGAACCCAGAGCTGTAAACTTGATATCATAGTCAAGAGAGTTAGGTGCCTGGGTCATAGACCTTGGTGTATCAGGGAGCCGTGAAGACCAAGGGAAGCAAAGAGCTTCTGTGCTTCTGTTCCACCAGGTTGTCTTTGGATCAGAGAGTTGATTCTGAGGAGGCTGAAGTCACTATAGGAAATTGTATCAGTTAGCTGTGGCTGTGTAACAAATCACCACACACTGAACAGCTTCAAACATGGTCCCAGTTTCTATGGGTTAAGAGTCTGGGCGTGACTTGGCTGGGTCCTCTGCTTGGGTCTCACATGGTCAAGGTATGTGGTGGGGTGTGTTGTCATCTGGAAGCGTGACGAGGGAAGGATCCACTTCTCCCTCAGTTTGTTGGGGGAGTCTAATTCCTTGTGGTTGTAGAGTTCATGGCAGAACTAAAAGGGAATACAGAAGCTTCAAGGTAACCTTGTGGTTGTGACTTCAGGAAGAAGCTACCACTCTTTCAGTGAGCAAATGAAGGGAAAAAGTTGGATAGAAGTTAAAAGCACAGTTTGGGGTGAAAATATGAACATATAATGGGATCTATATCAATATGATTTACATAAGCATGAAACCCACATAAAACGCTACACACTTCATAAAAACAGATGAGCAAATAACTCCTGTGAAACATATTGCATAGTTTCCAACACTGGGGTGAGGAATAGTGATGAAAAGAAACACATGATAAAGAGCAGAGGATCTTTACCTGGACCAGTGGTGATGATACCCCGTGATCTGACCAGTGTGGAATATAATTCACCCATCCTTCCCCACCAGAGACTCAAAAGGGGAGAAGGGGCTGTGTTTTAAAGTATTAGTTAACATATTTTCCTCAAAAGGTCATTAAAATAAAAGTAAAGAGACAAAAATCTTCCCCTGTTGATAGACTTAAACCGTTAAAATAGACTTGTTTTGGTGACCCAGATCATTGTCATATGGAATATTGCCGACCGTAGGTACTCCTCGCCTCAGCCAGACAGCCCAGTGCTTCTCAGGGCTGGATAGTTGCTTTGTACATGATTAACTGTACTCTTTCTTCCATGCTGATGCTATCACGATTCCTTTGCTGTTAGTCTGGGCCGGAAAGGGCACAGAGAAGCAGTTTTCCTTATAAAACTGAGAGTTACAAAAAATGAATACGTGTTGGCAAGTGTTGAGAGGAACTTCTCGTCAGAAATTCCAGGCTTGGAAACCAAGTTCTGTGTCCAGGCTTTATGGTCCTTACACGTTAAAGTCATTGCAGCTGCATTTGTTGATGCGTTTGTTATGTGTAATGAGGCTGCTCTCCTTCCACTGTATGCGGGAAAACAAATGAAGCAAAAGTGAACTTTCTCAGAATCCCAATTTGGTGATAAGTACGTTCGTCAAGTAGACACTCAGGCGTCTCTTTTTCAACCAGCCCTGACTTCCTAGGCTCTCTGTTCTGTGATGTTGAGTCGAGCATCTTCATGAGCCTGTGACCTCATCACCAGAAAAGATTTGGTAAAGGGAGTCAAGAACTCTTGTCTGTGTTTTTCTTTCCTAACAGAAGCTCAGAAGCGATGAGTCTGTTTGAACTGCTCTAAATCCTTTTTGTGTGGAACTCTCAGGAAGTGCTGTAGCCGTGTCTCATCGTTAATGATGTTTTGGAAACCCAGCTCCGTTTGAACTCCTGGGTCTTCAAAAATGATTGCTTTACCACAGTGACTCCTGTACTAAGTCTAGATGTAAATTAAACAGGAGTTCCCCAATTTAATGTCTGGAAACTAACTGGGGGCCTGCGGAAGCCACATTAAATCTTCCAAACAACTTGTTTATTGCATTGAGTGTTTTGATCTGAGGTTGAAGAGGAAGTGTGGATGGAGAGTGCTAGATTTAATCAACACAAGTAACTTGAGGGACTAAAGATACTTTCATTACCAGTAAGACAGACTCTTCTTTTGGTATTTCAGGTCAGACATTAGTTCAAGGTGAGAGAAAAATGTCAACATCCCCTTTTTTTTATTTTCCTCTGAGAAAATAGTAGGTGTGTGCTTGGCACACTCAACAAAAACTAAGATGAAAGATGAAAGGTCCTCTCTCCAGATAATGTAGTCTTTTTTTTTTTTTAATTTTGATTTTTTTGTTCATTATGGATTTTTTTTTTTGCATCTATTTTTATTTATTTGGCCATGCCACACGGCATGCAGGATCTTAGTTCCCTGACCAGGGATCAAAGCCATGCCCCCTGCAGTGGAAGCTCAGAGTCTTAACCACTGGACCACCAGGGAAGTCCCCAGATAATATAGTCTTTAGTGGGATGATTCCTATGAAAACAAATAAAACCAAAATGATAAGTACTCAGTGCCGGTATATTTAAGGTGAAGAGAAAACATATGAGGATATACAGTCACAGAGAAATTCACGTACAGCTGTGTTTTTTGTTTTTTTAATTTTATTGGAGCATAATTGAGTTACAATGTTGTGTGAGCTTCAGGTGTACAGCAAAGTGATTTAGTTATACATATACGTATATTCCTTCTTTTTTAGATTCTTTTCTCATATAGATTATCACAGAATGTTGGGCAGAGTTCCCTGTGCTACACAGTAGGTCCCCATTGGTCATCTGTCTTATATATAGTCCTGTGTGTTCATCCCAGCTCCTGATTCATACCCGCACCCTACGTTTCCCCTTTGGTAATCGTAAGTTTGTTTTCAATATCTATAAGTCTGCTTCTGTCTTGTAAATAAGTTCATTTGTATCTTTTTTCTTTAATTAGATTCCACATATAAGTGATGTCATATGGTATTTGTCTTTCTCTGTCTGACTTACTTCACTTAGTATGATCATCTCTAGGTCCATAAGAGAGAGTTTTAAGCTAAGCCTTAAGTAGAAAGAGTTGGCCTGGGAAATGCGTCTTAAGATGGCGGGAGACATATCTGCAGTGTCCATGGGAACGGGCCTAGGACCGGAGACTTTGAGATAACTAAGTATGCCGACGGCACGAAACACATGGGCAGGCACACAGCAAGCAAGAGAAGGACTTCAGCGGGCCAGTTCATGAAAGATACGCTACACCATGAAAATCCATGTGGACTTCGTCCTTACTGACATAGGCAACCTCTGAGGAGGAATTGTGAGCCAGAGACTAGCACAGCCATATTCACATACTCGAGTGGCTGTTCCGTTAACAGTACAGAGGATGGACTAGGGATAGAGATGGAAGGCCTTGGTAGCCTTGGGGAGCAGAAAAGAGACGACCACAAGTGCCGTGCACGTGTGGGGGCAGAGGAATGAAGAGGCTCGTCCAGTGCAGCCTCTGAACATCCCCACAGAGGCACATGTTCAGAAGGTCTGGTTCACTAGGGTGGTGACCAGTAGGATTTGGTGTGTACCGTGATTTGGTAAGATTTGGTGTGGTCCTCTTATCCTTGGTTTCTCTTGCCGAGGTTTCAGTTACCTGCCGTCATCCAAGGTCGGCAAATGTTAATTGGGAAAGTCCGGAAATAAAGAAGTCATGAGTTTCAAATTGCATGCCGCTCTGAGTCGTGTGGGGAAATCTCTCACCATCCTGCTCCTTCTCCCCGGCTGGGAATCATCCCTGTCTTCAGTGAATCCCCGTTAGTGACTTAGTAGGTGCCTCAGTTATCAGGTTGAGTGTCATGGCAGCGCTCGTGTTCAAGTAACCCTTATTTTACTTTATAATGGCCCCAAAGCACAAGAGTAGTGGTGCAGGCAATTCACATATGCCAGAGAGCATCCATGAAGTGCTTCCTTTCAGCAAAACGGTGAATGTTCTCAATAAAGAAAAAAATATGCTGAGCTTGCTAAGATCAACAGCAAGAAGTAACCTTCTGTCTGTGAAATTGTGAAGGAGGAAAAAGAAATTTGTGCTCGTTTGGCTCTTGTCCCTCAGACTGCAAAGGTGACGGCCACTGTGCATGATAAGTGCTTAGTTAGGTTGGAGAAGGCATTCAATGTGTACAGCAAGATATTCTGAGAGCGAGACCTCACTGACATAACTTTTATTGCAATATATTGTTGTAATTGTTCTATTTTATTGTTAGTTATTGTTGTTAATTTCTGTGCCTATTTATAAATTAAACTTTATCATAGGTGTGTATGTACAGGTGTGTACCTATAGGGTTTGGTACTATCCCTGGTTTCAGGCATCCACTGTGATTATTACAGCATATCCCTTGTGGATGGGGGCACTACGTCATGAACACGACAGCCACTAGAAACGCTTGCAAGTCCATGGTTTAAGCCAGAGATTGTCCCGAGACTAAGGTATTATGACCTTTCCTCAGCTTGGCCCAAGCAGGGAACACAGGAAGGATGGCACATGTGGGGAAGCGGGTAGAAGAGAGGGAATCAGCCAGGGGTAGGATTTAATGAATGTGAGACCTCTGTTGGGGGTTCAGGTAGAGGTGCCTTGTTGATAAATTGAAATATGGATCTAGAAATCAGGATAAAGTCATAAATAAATTTAGAAGTCAGTCATGTAGAAGAAGGAGTTAGACACATCTGCGGGCTTACCCAGGAATTGGGTAGGATGGGGAGAACAGAAGAGCAGTGGGGACATCCACTTTTAAAGACTGGTGACGGAAGAAGGCTGCACATCCCCCCAGAGAAGGAGTCGTCGGGGGGAAGGAAGTGAAAACACTGGGACGGCAGAAACCCCCGGGGCTTGGAAAGCATGGACGCGTCCTGACCAAGTACAGAAGGCTCTGGCGAGATTACTTTATTCCAGTCGTCTGCTCACACACTTGTTTCTTTTGGTAGGAAATATACTTGTGATGCCATCACCAATCTTTCCATAAACTCTGTCCTCTGATATGAAAAAAATGACTTCACTCTTCTTGACCCTGACCCCTTAGAATCCACCGATGCTTGTCTCTCTCATCAGAGCCTCAGTATTGTCAGTCAGAGGTACTTTGGTGTTCAAATCATAGTTTCTGCGGTGTTTAAAAAGTCAGCCAGATGGTCAGCGGGCTTCTGTACTGACCTGTTTGATCTCTCACATTAAATTTTGAGCTGAAGTAGTTTCACATTCACAAAAGAAAGGTATGGATAGGCAAAGAAACAGACTATCAGTCATTTGCACTTTTTGCAAATGATTGATTGAAAAATCATTCTTGAGGGTATTATGCTTAGTGAAGTAAGTAAGACAGAGAAAGACAAATATTATATGTTTTTACTTATATGTGGAATCTAAAAAAATAAAACAAAGGAACAAATATGACAAAACAGGAACAGACTCACAGATACAGAGAACAAATTAGTGGTTATCACACGGGGAGGGGCAAGATGGGTGAAGGGGAGTAAAAGGTCCAAACTGCTAGGTATAAAATAAATAAGTTACAAGGATGTAATGTACAGCACAGGGAATAGAGCCAATATTTTATTATAACTTTATATGGAGTATAATCTATAAAACTCTCAAATCACTATGTTGTACTCCTGAAACTAATGTAATATTTAAGTAAAGTATACTTGAATAAAAAATAGTAGTTCTTGAGACCTACACCCGCCCAGGTTTTGGACCAGGCAGAAGGGACACAGCCATGGCCGAGCTAGGCTCAGTCCAGCCCTCATCGAATTATTGTCTCCATTTATCTAGTTTGGAATCCTGAGAGTAACACTGATCTAGTTTGGGTTTTCTCACCAGCAGAGCCCAAAGCAAGGATTGCAGTACAGGTAACTTTCTGCAGAGGTAACCTCAAATTTGTGGTGAAAAATTTGAGTCCCTGACACTTGGTTTCCCAGCTTAGGTTGGGCAGGTGATGCTCTGCCTTCTTGTTCCAGCTTTCACACTGTAAATAGTGTCCTTTGTGCTGTCTAGTTAGTGCCATGCTATGGAACTTCGTGCCTTATTTGAGTGATTTTGCTGTTTAAAATGACCCCCAAATGTAGTGCTGATGTGCTGTCTAAAGCCTGGTAGGTGAACGGAAAAGTGAGACACAAAAAAGGATCCCATAAAGGGTGAGTTGTTGAGTACGTTACGCTGAGTCCCTCAAGGGACTACTCTGAGGGTATTCGCAGTACACACCTGCAGGAGCTCTCTGAGGTGGGAATCAAACCAGAGTGTTTGTGCAGCACCTGTGTGGGGAATGCGAGTGAAGGACCTGTGTCCTCTGTCGGGAACAAAGACATTTTCCTCTGTCCTTCCAGGCTCTTCTGTCTGGTGTAAGAATTAAATTGACCTGAGACAGATCAACAGGAGAAAAATCAAAATTTAATACCATGTATACATGGGAGAGACCCAGGAATACTCAGTCACTCGCCAAAATGGCAGAACCCCTCCGCTTAAATACCGTCTTCAGTTAAGACAAAAGAGCCTGCTGGGGTAGTGGCTTGGGACCTCAAAGGGGAGGAAGGCAGTTGCCATGGAGACGGAGGAGCAAGTGTTTGTAAGCAAGTGTTTGCTGGGCCTGCAGAGACAGGGGGACACAGAGAGGGATTGTAACAGGCAGACTTTGCTGGGTTCCTCCCCACCTACACACCCAGTTCACAGTATCGTTATCTAGGGTGACGGCTCCCTTCCTGGGGCAGCTCCTCTGTCTACATTCCTCATGCAGTTAGGGGAAGGTCAGACGTTCCTTTTGAGTCTTTCGGGCCTTGATTGTTCTCGGCTAGAAATAATCCTCATGCCAAAGAGGCAATGCTTTGGGGGTGGCCAGCTTTGCTCCCCTACGCAATCTAGAAGGAGTGAGTTTAGTGCGTGTCCGGTGGAGTTAGACAGACCTGGCTTCCAGTGCAGCCGTGCCGCTGGCTGGTGTGGGGCACTGGGAAAATTCCTCGCCTTCTCTCAGCCCGATTTCCCTCGTCTGCGGATCGGGGCTGTAAAGGAGAACTCAGTTAATGCCTTCATACAGCGTCGTTGGTTCCTTGCCTGACACGTGGAAGCAATAAAAGTTTTCTTTAATCGTTAATATGATTACCCGTTCCTTCCATTGAAATCTCATTACCATCCCCTTCTCATTAGTGTTTTAACTATTTCCTCATTCCTTGGAATCTTTCACAAACATTTTTCTCTTCTTCCTACCACTACTCCCGTTTACCTTTCTAACTCGTGACTAGTATATGTTTCCAAAAGGATGATCAGAGCAAACAGAGAGGTGGAAAGGTCAAAGAAACGGTGCACAGAAAAGATATGCCTGCATCCTAAAACCCCACTGAAAGCTAAGCATGGTGAATAAAAATAGACCTACCGTATGCCTCACTGTGAAATTTCTGAGCACCAAGAAGAAAGAAAACATACCTTTAATCTGATTCAAAATTTTGTGTCTGCACTAAAATTTACATGTAACCCCAAAATCAGTGCTCGCACTTCTTTCACAGGCATTGGTGGACATGCACACGGTGGTGAAAGATTTGTGTCACCAGACACACACTTGCCCAGCTGGGTCAGGCAAGACACACTGTGTCTTCTTGTTTCAGCTCCCACACTGTAAACATGAGCCTGCACTTGTGGTCTACTTAGTGCCCTGTTTTGGCGTCCTTGTGGTCTATTTCAGTGATGTTGCCGTTTACAGTGGCCCCATGTGCAGTGCTGTAGTGCTATCTGATGTCGCTGAGCACAAGAAGCCCGTGGTGTGCGTTATGGAGAAAATGCGTGCGCTCCATAGACTTCGTTCAGGCATGACTTACACTGCTGTGAGTCCAGAGTTAAGGAATCAACAATATGTGGTAAATAAGGTGTCTTTCCAAAGAAACACAGAATAAACAAGATCACACATGTATTGATCAGTTGATGAAATGTTGTGACCAGAGGCTCTCAGGAACCTAACCCTGTGTTTCTCCCCTCGTAAGCGGCATTCAGTATCTGCAAGTTCATTGCTCGTGAAGGGTTCATAGCACATCACTACCAGAATCAATGGCATGTGTATTTTAAATCCAGACAGGACACAAAGCAAAGCAAAACAACTCAGAAAACTTACAACAGAATCAAAGCCAAACTTTTCATACGCAAGACTTCCTCGCAAAACACGATGGCACAATACCTGCACTGTTCTGAACGAAAATGGTATTCAAATTATAATGTGGTACCCACTGAAGTAGTAGGACGGAATAATGAATTGCTGTTGAACCCAAGTTTGTGTGCCTGATGCACAGTAAGGCCAAACAAACGCACGTGTCAGAGTTGGGAGCAGAGACAGGATTGTTGCAGAGCCAAGCAAGGAGAATGGGTGGCTTGGGAGTTGGGAGCAGAGACAGGTCTGTTGCAGGGCCAAGCAAGGAGAATGGGTGGCTTGGGAGTTGGGAGCAGAGACAGGTCTGTTGAAGAGCCAAGCAAGGAGAATGGGTGGCTTGGGCTCACAAGACCTGAACTCCCTGATAGTTTTGGGGGAAGAGTTTTTATAGGCAACATTTGGGGGGAGGGCTGCAGGGTGTGAAACCTTCCTCTGATGGGCAGGTGGGGAGGTAACTGGGTGGTGTTCTGGGAATCTCAAGTCATCAGCCTTCTGGTTCCAGCGAGTCTGGGGTCCACGTGCTTGTGCTCAGCCTGAAGTTACCATCCTCCGCCTGGGTGGGGACCTTTTTTCCTGTAGAAGAACTCAGAGATATATTGTTATGTATGTCCTTTGAGGGGGAACCAGGACCCTGCTTTACTGCTGCACTGTTGTTTCTTGACTCCTCCTCCCTTGTTTCTGCATTCCCTCCCTTCCCTAATTAGTTATCTGCCCTTTGGAACTCAGGGAAGGTTTAGGAGGTGGGAGCCTTTTTCCTGCAAACAAGAAATGGGGACATGGATAGGCTTTTGTACCTGGGAGGGCCCCTCAGGACCCTGCTTGGTTTCAGTCTCCTCTTTTCTTTTTTTTTTTAATAAATTTATTTATTTTATTTATTTATTTTTGGCTGTGTTGGGTCTTCGTTGCTGCGCACAGGCTTTCCCTAGTTGTGGCTCGTGGGCTCTAGAGCGCCGGCTCAGTAGTTGTGGCGCACGGGCTTAGCTGCTCCATGGCATGTGGGATCCTCCCGGACCAGGGTTTGAACCCGTGTCCCCTGCACTGGCAGGCGGATTCCTAACCACTGCACCACCAGGGAAGCCCCAGTCTCCTCTTTTCTTTGATATTCCTCCCCTTGGTCCTGAGGGGAGCAGTTATTGGTCAAGACAGGGAATACAGTTTTGGATAGAGAGGTTAATCATAAGCTCAGCAGAGGAGCTCAGTTTTAGGGGGATCGATTTGAGAATCATAAGTTGGCTTTAGAATTGTGTGCCCAGATTCACTGATGCTTCCGTTCAGAAGGTAGAGCTTGATCCCCTCCCCCGGGCTGGGCTTAGTGACTTGCTTCGTAATTAACCCAACAAAGCAGAAGTGATGGTGTGTGAGTTCCGAATCTAGGTTATATAGAAGCATTGCACATTTCATCTTGGTCTTTTTGAGTCTGTTGGTCACTTGCTTTGGGGGAGGCCAGCTGCCCCGGGAAGAGGCTGCCCTGGGGAGGGTCCCCCTGTGGTGAGGAACTACCACCTTCTGCCCACAGCCAGCAAGGAACCGAGGTCTCCTGTTGCTTGCCATCTTAGACGCGGATCCTCTGGCAGAGTCAAGCCTCCAGGTGACTGCAGCCCTGGCCAATGGCTTAAATGCAGTTTCATTAGAGACCCTGAGCAAAAACCACCCAGCTAGGCGACCTCCACATTTTGACCTTCAGACACTGTATGAGATAAATGATCGTTGTTTAAGCTGCTCAAACTTGGGGGTTATTTGTTATGTTGTTATGTAATGATAGATACCACCTTCCATTAATCCTTTCCAAGTATGGGCTTCAATAAAATGACTAAATCAGGAGAAGAGAAGCTTTGTAATCTAAGAAACTTAAACATAGAAGAGTGATGCACGTTAATGTCGGTGACAAGCAGCTGTGTTTGGAGCAGAAGACCGGGGTCTCAAGAGCGAGAACTGTAGTTTATGGAAGGAAAAAATATCCTGTATCCTTTTGTATATGATCAGGAAACACGGGAGAGTTTTTAAATACACAGAAATTAAGAAGAAAAGGAAGATAGTTATGAACCTAAGAATGTAAGATACATTCTACAAAAAAATACCATATGATAAAAAAAATTGTCTGGTGCAGAAGTAATATTTATAATGCTGATGTTTATCATGTTTACTGATTTTTCAGTGCCTAGAATTAACCTACCTATTAGGCACAGAAAATACAATTATAGTTCCAGAAATAAACATGGACGATATCAGTAGTGGTGGGATTCAAGCAAAGGAGAGGTGATAGGACTTTTTAGGGGGGGCTTGGGAGAAGGTTTAGGGAAAATTTACATCCGTATCTGCTGAAGTGGTGGTCATAAGCCACCCTCTATATGGATTTGGGTAGTGGCCAAAATTTAAAGTTATATAACTAAAGAGTTACTAAAATTATTGATTTAACTAAATCGTGAGGATTATGGGAGAGGAGAGGGTATAATATCAATATAAGAAAGCTAGAAAAGCTGAAAGTTAATAGTCTCTATTTCAAGATAATACATCAAGAAAAATAGCTATACACACAAGCTTAGAGTTAGCGAGACAGAATCATAGGTTAACTAAAATCCTGATTTTTCAACAGTATTTGTTCCTTGGAATGACGTACATAATGGTAGGTGTAGGGAAAGGGGATGCTTTTTTATCATGAGCAGGATTACTTTACTAAGTGATTTTTTTTTTTAAAAGACATATCCTGGTTCCTGGTACAGCAGTTGTGTTAGATTAAAGATCATTAATTTCTTCAGTTTGTCAAAAATAGTATATAAACAAATAATTTTACTCTAGGTTGAACCAAGTTGAAGATTTCCTTCCCTAGATTCATGAGGCTCTAAGAAATAGTAATCTTTTGTTTGTGCAATTTATATCATTATACCTGTAACCACTTGAAGGAATTAAAACATTTATCAAAATGTACATTTTCCAACATAATTCATACTTTCATTTCAATGTTGCAATTCCCATACTTTCATTTTATCTTAGAAATGTAACATATGTTTTACTCCCTCAGTCAGTTTTTAATGATGTTATCTTTTTATAGTTCGTCAATGTGTGCAATACAGTAAATGCTATAGACACTTAGTTTAGAGATGTGTTTGCTTCCAGCAAGTTAAAAAGCCCAGTTAGAACATGCCTTTCAAAGGGATGCTGTCAAACTCCAACGTGTGCAGTCTACCGGTACCAGCATTTACAGCTCACAGAGAATTCTCTTTTGAGACCTGTTTCTTCTCAATTAATTTTTAAATGAAGCATTGGTTAGAAGTGATCTTAAATTATTAATGTGTGTGTTGGTTAGAAAAACACTTTTCATGAGAGAAAATGTCATTTTGATTGCGTATCTAAACAAACCTTAAAGAAACCCAATATTTTTATTCTTTGTTCCAAATCCCAAGGATGATCAAAGTCTGTAGGTGGAAAAAAAATGTTATTTTTAACAAAGATGAGAAGGAAAAACTGCTTTCATTCGGGACTCCTTTAAATTTTGTATAGTAATTCTTATCCCTACTACTCATGCACCTTCTTTTTCTGATCTAACAGTTGATCCTGCTTTTTGGCTTCTAACTTAGGTTCCAGGGAGGCTCAGGCAAATTGTAACACCAGTAAGCCCATCGCTCTCTCTCTCTCTCTCTCTCTCTCTCTCTCTCTCTCCCTCTCTCTCTCTCTCTCTCTCTCTCTCTCTCTCCCTCTCTCTCTCTCACACACACACACACACACACACACACACACACACACACACACATCTTGGCCATTACCTTGGAGAAGAAAATCATTGTATTCACATTCAAAAAACTTTGTCATTGTTTATACACTAGAGTATCATTCCAGCAAATACATTTTAATAATTTCTGAGGGCTCTGAATTCTCTCCCATTTCTGGGCTTGGAAATATGTCCACTGACTTCTTGCTTGACCTCTTGTCATCAGTGACTTGGAGAAGAAGAAAATAGATGACTTTTTTTCTGTTATGTCCGTTTCCCCCATTTTTCCATAACTGCACATTGGCCACATATAACGTGATGAATTTTCACCGTAACCTGAAATCTATTGATAGGAGAGGGGGAGTAGTGACTCCAGGCTTTATTATCAGTGATGAGAAGAGAAACTCTAGACAGGGAAACAGAGTGGAGGAAGCCCCTGGAGATCTTGCACTGGTGCCTGGGAGTCTGCAGGATGCAAGCAATTTGCCTTTCTACCTCAAGAGGGCTAAGAGTTGTGTTATATTTAACTAAAGAGCATTGGGAAAACTTCAGTCTTTTAAGATTAAAACTCAAGCTTTTGAAATGATACATGCCTACAGACTAAACTGGACATTTTGGTGATAATCACCACTGTCATTATAAAAATGGTAAAATGGCAGTAATGGAAAATGGCTTTTTTTTTAGGTGTGGCAATGGCTTTTTAAAAAAATTTAAGTATAGTTGATTTACGATGTGTTAATTTCTTCTGTACAGCAAAGTGACTCAGCTATACATACATATATATACATTTTTTTTTCATGTTCTTTTCCATTATGGCTTGTCACAGGATGTTGAATACAGTTCCCTCTGCTCTACAGTAGGACCTTGTTGTGTATCCGGAAAATGGCTTTTTAAACTTGAGACTGCCTGTGAAACAGTATCTCTGTCCACTTGCTGCTATTGTCTGTTTCCCCCCAAAACAAGGAAGGCGATGCTAGTGTAGGACCCGCCTCCTGTGTGGCTGGTAGTCAAGGATGCCGTTGCGCTCTGGGCACGGTACCACCGTGCTGACATCGGTGCCCCTACGGACGGTGAGCGTAGGGCCGGAAAGAACTGCCATCAGCAGGTTTACGCAGTCTCCATAAACTCTTCTTGCCAGTGTGTTTACTGGGGCTGATGACAGGGTTATTCATCTGTTCACCGAGACCAGTGTCTCTGTAGCCACTGATATTGGAAGTCTGGTCCAATATAAGTTACAATATTAGGGTCCAGACAGCTCTCTCCATTTGGAGCTCGTTACCCTTCTTCACATATCATGATGCTCTTATCTGGAATTGTGAGCAAATGTACACAGCATCAATTGGGGTCTCAAGGGAAAAAAAAAATCTTCTGTCACTTGATTTATTTTTCTATCTATAATATATATAATTATTAAAATAATACTGAAACAATCACATCTACTAATTTCAATCATTTCCATAATGTGTTTCAAAAAGTTAAAGCAATACAAAAGGTTGGGGTAAGCTCTAGCTCAGGCTAAGCCAATATGACCAGTTTTAATCTTACAAGACTAAAGTTTTCCCAATGCTCTTTAGTTAAATATAACACAACTCTTAGCCCCCTTGAGGTAGAAAGGCAAATTGCTTGCATCCTGCAGACTCCCAGGCACCAGTGCAAGATCTCCAGGGGCTTCCTTCCCTCCGTTTCCCTGTCTAGAGTTCCTCTTTTCATCGCTGATAATAAAGTCTGGAGTCAGTACCCCCGCCTCCTGTCAGTAGAGCAGAGCCGTCTTCATCACGTCGGTGGACACGCATCCCCTGACGATGCGGGCAGCCCCACATCAGAGCTTACCCCAAATATGGGAGATGTGGAGGTGACCATGTATCTCATTTCAGCGTCCTTCAAGGGCAACCTCATCAGCTGAAGTCACTCTCACTTTGACCCCAGTCCACACTGATTTACATCATAGAACCATTTGAAACTCTGGTGTTGTACAGAAATGGAACCTATTTTCCTTCTATAATTTAGACCCCATGGGTCAGGAGAAATAATTCTCCCTCTACCCTTCCAGGTTCTGGCTGAGAACCCCCTGTAATAAAAGACAAATTAATAGGAGAAAAACAAACAGAAGTTTAATAACGTGTATACCTCCCATATACAGGGGAGATACCCAGGCAAACTGAGTAACTCCCTGAAATGGCCCAAGCCACCGTCTTAAGTACCAGCTCCAGCTAAAGACAAAAGAAGGTGTTGGAGTGAAGAGAGCCAGGTAAGGGAGGGGACCAGGAAGAACACAGTAAACAAGGGTGAGGTGGTTGTGCAAACTGGAGTCCTTGCCTTCTCGCTTGATCAGACTCTTGAGGTTTAGAGCCATCCTTTTCTTCCTGGTACAGAAAGGAAGACACCCTTACAGATGGAGGTTTCCCTTGTAAATGCAGATGCCTCTTACAAAAGGGTAACTTCTTCCCGGGTTTTCAGAGCTTCTCCTGTGTCTGCTGTTTCCTAAAAATGATCAGCCTCAAGATAATCCTCATGCCAAACAGGCGTATTTGGTGGTGTCATATTCCCCCTTCAGCCCATTAGAGACTTGAGAAATCATTGCCTAAAACTCTTACTTGCAAGGAAAGATGATTCCAGAGAAATCGAGTAACGTGCCCTGGATATGCCATGAATTACTGTTAGCACTGGGGCCAGACGCCTCATGCTTTGCTGTTTCTGATGCCGAAAGCTCAGCCTCTGTGCACCAGTGCTGAATTGAATCTCGGAGACAGAGTTTGGGTGAAGTAGAAAAGAATAGCATTATTGCCTTGCCAGGCAAAGGGGGACACAGCGGGCCCCTGCCCTCGAAACTGTGTGTCCCAACCCAGGGGAGTTTGGCGAGGAGCTTTATAGCAGTGGTGCAAGGGCGGGGTTGCTGAGAAGATTAGGGTGTGTGCAGGGCCTGCACTCCTTTAACCTGGCCTCAGGTGGTCTCCTGATCGTCTCTGAAGAACGCTTCATCTTCATTTGTTGGGGGTTTCAGCTTCCCTTCCCTGATTGGCAACTGTTTTAACCTGCCCTTTGGAACTCGGGGAAGGTCATGGAGGCTGAATAGGACCCACAGGGTCCTGCTTGACTTCATTTTCATAATCTGCCATTTCTCTTTTAGTAAACTTTTTTTTTTTTTAAAGGAATTCCTTTTATTTTTATTTTTTATTTATTTATTTTTTTATTTTCGGCTGTGTTGGGTCTTCGTTTCTGTGCAAGGGCTTTCTCTAGTTGAGACAAGCGGGGGCCACTCTTCATCACGGTGCGCGGGCCTCTCACTATCGTGGCCTCTCTTGTTGCGGAGCACAGGCTCCAGACGCGCAGGCTCAGTAGTTGTGGCTCACGGGCCTAGTTGCTCCGCGGCATGTGGGATCCTCCCAGACCAGGGCTCGAACCCGTGTCCCCTGCATTGGCAGGCAGACTCTCAACCACTGTGCCACCAGGGAAGCCCTCTTTTAGTAAGCATTTTAAAATACATATCCAACATCAAAGATCATGTTAAATATTTTTAACCAATAAACCAAAAGAGTGTCTGAGATATTAAAATTTTCTTTAGCTATTAAAGATAAAATTCATTGAAAAAGTTTTTCAATGAAAATGAAAGATTCTAAAAATATATGAGCATTTACATTTAAGTATGATTCTCTATTGAAAAAGTATGGTCCTTGAGGTTCATTTCTATTCTATTTTTCTTTTACTAGCGTCAGGGGGGGAAATACAATAGGTTCAGCAAAGCACAGTGTTATGCTAAATGAATTTTATGTTTAGGGAATCTTAGTCTAAAAGAGGAATTTAAGCAGAACCATTTGATGGTAAAATACTTCAATTCTGATAAAGGAAAAGCAGTTGATGAGCTATCATGATAGAAGAAACAATTTGAAATTCTGTCAAAGTCAATGAATTTCTGTACAGAATTTCTCACATAGCACGTTTCAAATAGTCTCAGGGCAGAAAGTCAGAATCTTCCCTTGAAAAATCAATTATGTTCATCTAGACATAGCCATAAGCAACTTAAAGAAAAAAAAAAGCTTAAAACCTGTTTTCCCCCTTAAACATGAAGCTTATTCTTAAAAAGCTTGGAGATATTTCCTAAAAATGATTTCTTTCTGAAATCTTTGTGAATTATTACCAAGATCAAAAGGCAATGTGGCTATTTCTCTCTTCTTTACATAAGAGAAGAGGTTCATCATTATTGAAGTTGCATTTTAAAAAAACAGAATATCAGGATCAAAAGATAAGTGTAAATTAGCCTCCTTTTCAAATAGTTTGTAAAGTTTTTTACAGCCTTATGAGTAATAGTTTCTAGCTCTTTTTGATTAGTACATGGGCATAATACCAGTTTTTTTTTTTTTTTTTGCTAAAATACCCCAGAACCACCTTCCTTTTCATTACCATTAACAGAACTCTATCCAAAAAAAAAAAATATATATATATAGTGAAAAATTTTTAAAGAGCAAAAACTAAAAGATAAAAGGAAATATAGAAAAAATAGCAAATATATCTGTCACAGCAATAAGTATGAGTTCTCATCACAAGAAAAAAAAATGTATAACTATGTGGTGATGGATATTAAGTAGACTTATGGTGGTAACCTTTTTGCAATATATACAAATATCAAAGCATGATGTTGTGCACCTGAAACTAATGTAATGTTATATGTCAATTAAAAAATAAATGTAAACGAGATAATTTATCTGCCTATTAAAAACAGAAGATTCTCACACTTAAATACACACACACACACACACACAACTTAAAAAGAGTACAGTGAGTAGAAACAGTAACCGCCACCATATTCCATCACAAACAATAAAATGAGAAATCAATAACAAAAATAGAAAGTAAAAAAAAAGAAGCACCCTGAAAATTTTAAGTAAAATAAATTACAATCTGTGTCTTAACTATTGAGTGAAAGAGAAATTGAAAACTCAAAATGCAGAATTTGTAGAAAATAAACTTGTAGATAGCTACAACGTGCTCAGAAGAAACTGAATGACTTTCAGTAATTATGGAATAGAAAAAAAAAATATGTGAAGAACATTCAACTGAAGTTGTTAGAAAAAGCAATTAAAAATAAAACTAATGCATTACCTCAATTTTGCTATGAACCTTAAACTACTCTAAAAAATATTAAGTCTGAATTAAAAAATAAAAAAATATAAAACTAATAAAAAACAGTACAAAAATGAAATTAAACATTAGAAAGCAGACAAAATGATAAAACATAAATCCAGTACTGACTCTTGATGAAAATGAGTAAAATGAAGTCAGTAGATGATACAATTTAAAAGTTGGTGATACCACAAATCTAAAATTTGAAATAAAATTAAAGAAATAACAGAGATTAAACAAATTACTGAAGGACTTATTTTACTCTATTCTATGGAAATAAATTTGAAAACTTTATAAGAACAGAAATTTTCTAAATACAATGCAGAAAGTATTTTGATAAAATTTATTACACAAAAAGACTAAATGAGGAATGTTTCTGAAGAATTTCTCCTATGAAACAATGCAATCTGTATTTTTCAAATAAAACAGGTAAACAAAAAAGCACATATAGGCAATAACTGACAATGTGTCTGTATTGGTTGATTGATGTCGACATACTGCCATTTATTCAATCGAGAAATAGGGATTGGAAACTGCTCAAAGCCAAGCACTGTGTCAGGCGGTGAAGGTTCCGTGGTTACAAGACCGAGACCCTGTTCACAGCCTAGTGTTGGAGGAGAAGCATCAAATAAATGATCATACACATGTGGGCACGTGTGCACACACACGCACGCACACACACACACTATGGCACTAACAACAACTGCGGAGAAGAAAAAGTCCAGGGCTCTACGAACATTTTATAGTTGGACTTACAATTGGGAAAACAGATCTAGCCAGAACATTCAAGGAAGGTGTTCCTGGACATTAAGAGCCCTGAAGCAATATCTGGATCTAAGGGACACCATGACTGGAAAGCCCTGGACAGGAAAGACAGTGAACTTATTTAAGAATAAAAAAGTTTATAGGGACTTTCCTGGTGGCGCAGTGGTTACGAATCTGCCTGCAAATGCAGGGGACACGAGTTCGAGCCCTGGTCTGGGAAGATCCCACATGCCGCGGAACAACTAAGCCCGTGTGCCACAACTACTGAGCCCGTGCTCTAGAGCCCAGGAGCCACAACTACTGAGCCCACGTGCCACAACTACTGAAGCCTGCGCACCTGGAGCCCGTGCTCCACAAGAGAAGCCACTGCAATGAGAAGCCTGTACACCACAACAAAGAGCAGCCCCTGCTCGCCGCGACTAGAGAAAGCCCACACGTAGCAACAAAGACCCAACGCAGCCAAAAGTAAATAAACTTTTTAATTCTTTTAATAAATTTATAGAGGGTCTCCCTCCCTCCCTCTCCTCTCTCCTCCATTCAGCCCAACCCAACCATTATGAATAACTACTTTTATTGCTTTCTTTATGCAAGTGTAAACAAACACTACTGTCTACCCATATCCATATATAAAGATCTGATGCTTCTGTTTTGTACAGATGCATAATATTTCATTGTGAGGCTTATTATACTTTACTTCGCAAGTCCTGTTTAGTGAACACTTATTTTCAGTCGTTCGCAAATTCCAAACATGGCCTAGATCTGGCCACGTGATAGAATACAGCAAATCAGACGTTGATGATAGCTAGTATGAAAAGTAATGCCATCTGTTTTTCTGTGTCTCTAGTTAGATGTGAGAGAGCAGTATTGTCCGTCAGCAACTTTGTGTTTTGAACCTGTGTGTGAACTTTTTTCTTCCATTCATGAGTACCACTGTTAAACTCTCTACAGCTTTTCAGCATGTGTCAATTCTCCCTCAACCACAAAAATGGTGGTAAAATGAAAACACAGATAAAGCTATGCTAATCCATCCGTGTTTGACATGGAGTTTGTTATTAATAAATGCCTTTGATGATTTTTAAATCCTTGCCAGCTGTTTAGGAATAATTGAGGATGTGAAGCATGGAACAGTGCTTCAGTTCTCAAGTAAACTGAATTTTATTACTGGTGTGCAAATTTCTCTCACTTGTTATTTTTAGGTAATATCCTGAAGCAAATTAACACATGTAGACCCATCTCAATCCAATTTAGAAACAGGAAACATCTATATTCCACACTTTCTACTGAAATCTGAGTTACTAATTTGAACTCAGCTGCCTCTTTGAATTTCTTCAGATCTGGGCCGAGATGAAGCCTCCTTAGATGTATTTAATCCCAGGGTTATCCCACCTGAGTACAACAGGATGGGTGTACCTGTTGTCTGCTATGGATGTCATTTTGATCAAGCCTATTCTGCTGTGATCACCGTGTACCCTTATTCTATTAGTTATTCAATATTTGAAACCACTCTGTGTATTAGAACTCATTTTTTGTGCCTGTGTTCTCATGTAAACTTTGTGAACTGGGCCAGGTATACCCTCTGAGTCCAGGTTAAATAAAGACTTGACAGTGCAAGTACCCTGAGTAACTGAGACAGGAAAGTCTTTTGGGAACTCACTGACACATCAGAGAAGCAACTATTTACATAGTGATGTCCATTTTGACCAAATGGAGGAAGTTTATCATCCAAAAACGGTAACTTAGTGGCTCCCATGAAACTGATTTATGAGATATAAATCTCTTCATACCCATTGTTAAACCCAGGCTGTAACATAATTGGAATTAGGAAAGTTAACGTTTTTGAGAAAGAAAGCTCTCCAGCTTGAGTTTTATTCAAAACAAATGGTGTGGGTCAGTGGGAAGCTTTCTTAGGGATTGTTTCTCCCTGTGCCAGCCCCATGGAAGAGCCAAATTACCCCAAACACAAGCAAACTTCAGTTGAAATTTATACTCACTCCACCATCATGAATCTGCTTTTCAAAATAAACAGTATCAGATTAAAATGTTTGATACCCTAATTCTTTTGTAATTGCTTCTAAATGTTTACATCCAATAAGTCCAGAAAGCCTACTGACTTCAAAAGTTTTTCATAATATGGCAAACCGGGTAGTATGCCATCTTACAATTATAGATTAGCTCTAGAAACATTTCAAGAGCAGAGGAAACGTTGACCCTAGATTGAATCTTTCATCTTCCACTGTCTCTGTGATTTTGGGAAAAGTTCCAAAAGTCAAAGGAAAGCAGAAATAACAATATGTAACGTATTATTACACGTATATATTGCATCTCTCCAACATTAGGAATTACATCCATCACTGTCTTCTGTATTTGTGGGTCATAGCATGAAGTGGATGGATCCAGACAGACTTGCGTTCAGGTCTTAGCTCTCCCCGTCACCGAATGATTGAGTTCAGGCAGGCAGTCAGATCCCTTGAGCCGTGGGTTCCTCGTCTGCACAATGAAGACGTGTGGGGTTTAAAATAAACATCATGCATCACGCCTTGAACAAAGTTTAGGCGCCACACAAGTATCTTCTATTTTGACTCAATTCTCTTGACTGCCATAAAATACATAATGAATTATTTCTTTTCCCTTTGCCCTTTGATTTGTTATTTCTAATTCAGATCTCTTTTTGAAATGTATTTGGGGCAACATTTAAGACACATGGCAATGTCCTACATCTGAAAAATTTCGGATAAAGCCTCCACATTAATCAGGAGATGAGCAGTAATTATGAGAGGAATGTAAGGGCAAAGTAGGCTACTGGAGGGCAGCTGAAAAGTTCACTTGGAGCTCCCATGAGTGATGGCAAGGCAGAGAAACATGAGGAATTGAAGGTGCTTGTTTTCTCATGAGATGATGCCACAACTGTACCCTGGAAGATACCAACGTAGTCCTGGGTCTCATTGGTGTTTGTGGCACATACTTTTATATAAACTGTGAAGAGACAAGATTGTCAGTGATAGCTCTTCAAAACACAGTGTAATTCTGACTTCCAGTGGCCCTTGAGACAGAAGGTCTTGGTGCTGCAGGAGTTCATCGATGGCTCAGGTTCTGGGAAGGTGACACACTGTGCCCTGGCGTGGGTTACTCTTCTCTTGTATGGGAGGCCTTCTCCCTGGTCCCACTGGAGCTGGATCCCCCCCGGGCAGCCTTGACTAGCCAGCAGAGAGGGGTTAACGTCCCTGAAGCAACCCTCAGGGGTGAAGCGACCGTTGGTGGAATAATTGTGAATCTTCTGAGTCTTCAGTTGCGAGATACCCATGATGAGGACCTTTTCTCGCTCCTCTCCTTTATTTGTTCAACGTTCTCACTTCCTCAGCAATGCTTCCTAGCATGCTTTTCCAAATAAACTACCTGCCCTTAAGTCCTGGACTCCATGTCTCCTTTGGGAGAATCCAAGCTAAGACAGATTTCATTAAAAGTCAAAAGCACGTTGATAAATTGTACCTTTGTGAAGGGATTTCTGTGGGGAAAGGAGGTAACCAATAGGGCATAATCCACAGCAGCTGTGTCGTGAACCACTGTTACAGGAATACAGTTTAGACGATCTCAGGTAATGAAGAGATAGTATGCACAATCTCCCTGCATAATGTGGTTAAATAAATCAAACGCATGTCCGACGTTCTAGAGAAACGAATGGAAGTTGAACAAACAGGCATGAGAGTGGCTTGAGAGATGCTGGTAATTTTCCAGTTTTTTTGACTTGCCTGTGTCCACTTTGTGAAATTCATCTGTGAATGTACATCATCATTCATTGTGAAATTCATGTTTGCAGTTTTCTGTATTATGTTACACTTCAGTAGAAAGGTTACCTTTAACTAAAGTTATGTAGAAAGCTATCCAAATTTAAGATTTCTGGCACAGCTGTAACATTCAGACGTGCTGTGTTCCTCTTTTGTAAAAGAGAATAATTCCTCTCTGGTAGGACTGTGGTGAGACATCAGTGATATGGGTAGAGTTTTCAGCCCCTGGCTGGTCCAGGTAGGAACTCAGTCAATAGACCGTTTGCCCCTGTGTTTTCAAACGGCATCTCATTCATTTCCTCTCAGTAGCAGGAAAGTAGGTGGCATGGTAATAATTGAGCATGAAACTTAAAGATCCTGGCATATGTTCTTAACCTGGCTGATGGATGCCCAGTGTTCCAACAAGTAAACTTCAGTTTGGCTTAAAGGAGTCCTTGAGTTAAATCAGGGTTCATTGAAGGCTGGTAGCGAAAATCTCATGATTTTGCAGACAGGAAATACCAACATCTGTATACATGCACCATATCTTCTTCAGCCATTCTGCTGTTGAGGGACACTTGGGTTGTTTCCATGACCTGGCTACTGTGAATAGTGCTGCTGTGAACACAGGGGTGCATGGATCTTTTTGAATTAAAGTTTTGTCCACGTGTGTGCCCAGGAGTGGGATCGCTGGATCACATGGCAACTCTACTTGTAGAGTTTTGACGACTCTCCATACTGTTCTCCATAGCAACTGCACCAACTTACAGGGAGTATCAATTCTTAATTTCCCAGTTCCGGATAAGAAAGCCGAGGCTTAGCTGATTTAACTAGTGTACTTTGGATTACCTAGCCAAGACTCTTGAGTTGGAATTTGAAACGAGGGACTCTCTCTCCAGCAGCCAAAGTCTTAACCGATGTGCAAGAGTAGAGGGCCTTCCAGGATGCAGCAAGTGGGCCAAACGTGAAAACATGTGCACGGCAGTGCATGCTTAATGATCTCTCTCCTGGGGAGCAATGTTCGCTGATCATCCATCTGTTTCTGCTTATAGGATTTGGGATTTTCCATTTTAAAATGGTTTCACAACATTTTATTTGTATGCAGTTTAGTTATTTGCTTAAAGTATCCCTCATAGTATTTTCCCTGTAAAGCAAGCAGCGTATTTTTACAGAGGTGGTCTAAATACCTTTACCCATAGAAACGACAGAATTTAGTTCTCTCCCTCTTTGGGATCTGGTTAATTTTTTTTTTTCCTACATAAACTTGTGATGAACGTGGGAGATGGGTGGAATCCTCCCTCCGTTTTTTTACTGCACTCTTCTTGTTGTTCATCCAAAAGGAAAAAACCACGTCTTCTTCTCTGAGATGCGTCCCCGCCTGAGTGGTCCTCAAATCTCCTCTTGCCATTTCCTTTTGCCACTTGTGTAGCCAAAGGTGTATTGGGCTTGAGTCATCTTGGGAAGGAAGCTTTGGAGACAGGGCTGTCATGAAAACACAAGGAAGGGAACAGAATCCTTTGTACTGAATCCCTATAATTTTAAGACATCATTTCACCTTTTGTGAAACAGTGTTTCTCAGCATCTTTGGCTTGTGTTTGCTTGTCTGGGACGGATGAAACGTGGAGCTCTGTATCTCATCGACAGTTATTTTCTTGGTCCACTCACTGTATCCTCTTAGCATCCTACACAGTGTAGAGTTTCAGGTTTGGCTGATTGCTGTGTTATTTACTTATTCATTCTTTCTTTCGTTCAGTTATTTAATTTTATTTTTTGGCTAAAAAAATTTGTTAAAATGTTAACTAACATATTTACCTTTACTCTGATTACTGATTTCTCTGGTAGAGGGAAAAAAGTTCTCTTATAATAAGAAATCTCGCTCATGCTTTCTACCTCATAAAGTGGTGACTGTTGTCTTTGGTTGGTTG
Source organism: Balaenoptera physalus (assembly GCF_965194825.1). Lineage (NCBI taxonomy): Eukaryota > Metazoa > Chordata > Mammalia > Artiodactyla > Balaenopteridae > Balaenoptera > Balaenoptera physalus. The sequence goes on from NC_138903.1 coordinate 5,845,252, forward strand.
GGTACAGTTTCAGAGTTTGCTGGTGTGTGATGTACACTGTTTAACGGTTAAACCATGAACCTCTATTCCCCACAGAGTATATCACTTCAAAAAAAGTCACTACATTAGAAATGTGACTCTTAAGAAAATTTCTAATTTCAAACAAACTTTTCTCTAGATATAAGGAGGATAAACAAGGTGAAATAAAAAATGCAAACAAAAGATAATTTGACTGTAACATGTCTATTTCACTTTTTCCATGAATTTATAATTTATGCTAGATGTGGCCATGCATGAAATGTACATTAGATCCACTCTACATGGATATGAAATGTTTAACAGTAAAGTCCCATTTCTGTGCAAGGAGGAATATTTTCAGTTACATGACACAAAAACTACCATAGATTTAATTTTTTCTTGTGATGAAAAAAAGGTGGGCTTGGCAGATAGAAAGTTGAGGAAATACTCTGGACCAGAGGGAAGCACAGCTTGGACTAAGCCAGCAAAGGAGAGGACAGAAAACAGGGAACAAGAGATGTGAGAATACACAGCGCTTCCTTAGTGAGCAGTTAGCACTCAGAATGTGTGGAGAGAGCAGACACAGGTCCCCCCTGGGTCACTGTCTCCCCTGAAAGAATCTAAATGAGATTTTAAATGGGAAACAGTGCGATTTTATTGCAACACTGGTGGGAAGTAGGAGGCTAATTAGAAGACGAATATAAAGCAAGTAAACCTGTATTTAGTGCTTTAAGAAATACTGCGTTGTACTGGATTGAATAATATCACCCGAAAATGCACGGGTACCCGGACCTGTGGATGCGATCTCATTTGGAAACAAGGTCTTTACTGATGGAATCAGTTTAAGGTGAGGTCATGCTGGGTGAGAGTGGTGAGAGTCACATCCAACAACTGGTGTCCTTATAGGAAAGTGACAATATGGGCAAAGACACAGGGACACCCAGAGAACACCGTGCGGTGGCAGTGACGCATCTACAAGCCAGGGAGCATCAAGGATCGCGGGCAACCAGGAGAGCCTAGAAGAGGCAAACAGGGATCCTCCTCTGGGGCCTTCAGAGAGAGCGGGGCCCTGCCCACTCCTTGATCTCAGACTTCGGGCCTCCAGGCTATGAGAGAAAAAAAAAAATCCCTGTTGGCTAAGCTGTCCAGTGTGCGGTAGTTACAGCCGCCCTGGGAAACTAACACAAGGACAGAGAGGTTTCCATTCTTATGTGTGTAACAGGAACAGTTAACGTCAGAAGCGTAGGGCCCGGACTTGTCTGCCATCCTTCGTGGTCCCTTGTCCTGCTGGCTCATGTGGTATGTGGTGCGCGGTTCCTTCATGAAACGCCACATCCACGCGCTGTCAGGATGGTGAGCGCCTCCCATTTAGAAGGCTTTCCATTTGATTCCATTCCATTAGCTCTGCTGGGGAGCCCATCGCTTCCTGAATTCAAGGTGATAGAGTGATAGAGTCAGCGAGGGCCAATATGAGTCCAGGTTGTATTCTGGGACGAAGCCTATTTTTTTTCAAATGTGACATCAATCCACATCCAGAACTTTTTAGGCGATACCCAGTATCACGATGACCGGGACATATCGTGGTGGCGAGGATGCATGGTTTGGAATTTTTGAAAACTGTGTTAACAAGGTGGCCTGTGTGGAGGCAAGAGAGGAACTTAGGCCCATGACCTCAGCCTTCTCCTCTGGGCAATGGAATAAAACCTACCCCTGCAGAGTTGTTTTTGGGGACCCCTGCAGTTGAGTTTGTCATCCCCCAGCCGAGAGCCGGGGGCATAGGAAGCGCTCAGCACCCGTTAGTTTGCTCGGTCCACCTCCGCCCCGCTGCTGGCGGGGAGATACTTAAGGTGAGTCTGCTTACGGAGACAACAGTGTAAACAGTTATCCCGCTGAAGGGTGGATTCGTTTCCCGGGGCTGCCGGAAGACACTACCACTGACTTGGTGGCCTGAACAGCAGAACTGTGTTCTCTCTCGGTTCCGGAGGCCACAAGTCCAGAATTGGGGTGTCAGTGTGGCCAGGGTCCCGCTGAAGGCTCTAGGGCAGAGGTGTCCCCTGCCTCTTTCTCCTCGCTTCCGATGTTCCCTGCGATGCCGCCACCCTTTGTCCTGTGGTCACATCACCCCCGTCTCTGCCTGCATCATCACGTGGCCTCCTTCCCTGCGTGCGGCTCTGTGTTCAGCCCTCTTCTTATAAAGGAGACCGGTCACTGGGGCTAGGGTCCACCCGAATTCAGTATAAACTCATCTTAGTTGATCTGATTACATCTGCCAAGACACTGTTTCCAGACACCGGCACCTTCTGAGGTTCTGGGTGGACATGAGTTTGCGGGTACAGCATTCAGGCCAGGACAGACCAGCACGTTCCCGGCGGGCTGAGAAGAGTGTGGCTTTGGGACGTGGTCACATCACCCGGCAGATCTCTGTGCCTTTCACTGGTAGAAGGCACTGGGTTTCGTCTGTCTGTCTGCTTGAGGTTGTGTTTGTGTGCGTATTAGAGGACGCCCCTGAGGGTCGGGAGGCTGATTGGCTCTGCCGCGTTCCGGATGCTGCTCCGTTGTTGAAGGAGGTGCTGCCGCCTCAGTCCCTCGACTGGCGTGTTCTTTTTGCTCAGATTTCAGCCTCTTATTGTTAGAGAAGATGTCTGTGTGCACACACGGTGTTGTGAGGCTGCTCTGCTGCACCTGGGGCCTGGAGGCTGCGCTCACACGGCCCGCTGGCCTCGTTGGCGTGCCTCTCAGGTGTGCTGTCTGCGGCCACAGGCTCCCCAAAGCTGCCCTCTCTTTGGGTTTCCAGCTTTCCTTCCTCTTCCGCTTCCATCGCTGCCCCCTCCCCAGCTGCATGCCATCCTGTCTGCCCCTTCTGCGCAGACCCAGGAGGCCCCTGCTAGCTGCCAGTGGCGAGGCCGGCCACGTCTGTGTGCTGTGGACCCCGCAGTCTTCCGTGGGACCCTCGCGTGGAAGCACCCACTCCATTGCTCCCGTTTCCTGCTTGAGCGCGTGACCCTGGGGCACTTCCGTACTGTAGGACCCCTACTCTCGGAGGGGAGGGTGCACGTCGGAGAAAGATGCCCTTCGGAGAGATCAGCATTGACGTCAAACGACGGGCAGCAGCTGTTCCCTCTTCACTTTTGTGCATCTACTCCACATATTAGCACCTCAGCTGGTGCTTGTGAAATGAATGCGTACGTGGCCAAAAAGCACGTCTGAGATTTTAGCCAAGCCACTGCTGTCATCCTGGCTTCCTCCCTGCATCTCTCTGTGTTTTATACTGAGCCCTCCCGGAGCCTGGGGAGTAAGGTTATCTCCACTTCCTGCACGTTTCGTGGAGAAATGAGCAGAAATCCTGCAAGAAGGAGACACATCAGTACATATAGTGCATGTTACAAACCTAACCTTTGCGGTTGGATGGTCTTCAGAGAAAAGGTGCACGTGAGCGTGTAGATCCCTAAGCCTAGTGATGCTGGAGCAGTTTGTATTTGCGATACTTGTGGGGATACATGTGTACCCGTGTGTGTGCACGTAGCTATGCATTGTTAACCGTCCACATTGGGACATTTTACTAATGACTCTGGAACAACAAGTGTAAATTGGAATCATCCTGAGGCAAAAGGCTGCCATCACTCTCACTCTGAGGGAGATGGTTATCCCATGAATTGTGCCTCCTGGTGATGGTCGAATCCATAGTACACGAGCTTTTCCAGCCTGGGCCACTCGGCAGAGGGTCTCACTCCCTGCCTTCTCCCCTCCTTCCTGTCACCACCGTCATGCAGCCGTCCAAGCCTTTGTCCATTCTCCTCGTGGCTCAGACACAAATGCGTGCTTTCCTGGCCGCTTGCTGATCCATCTCCACCCTCCAGCGGAAGGGTCTTTGTACGATGCAGATCTGATTCTGTGCTTCCCCTCCCCAGGCCTTCACAGGGATCCAGAGGCTTCCAGGGCCAAGTGGTAGCTTTCTTTCCTTGAGAAACATTTTACTGAAAGGTAATACAGAAGGAGCACACATCACGAGCAGAAAGCTCTGGGAAGGCTGATACCCTGAACACCACGTGTATCGCCAGCCCGAGATCAGGAGACCCACGTTCCACTGAAACCCCTCGCTTTCTCTTCCAAACTCTCTTCCCCTCTGTAAGCATCAACCCCTGCCTCAGGATGAGTCTGACTCCCCGTCAGCCCATGTGGTCCAGCCTTATTTTTTTCCCACCAGTATAACCAAACCCCCTGAGGTTCTCCCCTTCTGCTGTTGAATGCCTCCAGACCCTCCCTCGTGCCCCTCGCCCCTGCCTGGGACACTGTGCCCTCACTTCTCTGCCCGGCTCCTTTGTAATTTCAAAGCTGTCTTGAGGGCCACCTGGGCCAAGGGCTCTCTCTGATTCCTCAGACTGGTTCCCCTGCCCCGCCTCTCTGCACAGCCCTCTGTCCATCCCTGCAGCGCTTCGTGCCATCATTCTTGGTCTGTTTCTTTGAAGACAGGGTTTATGTCTTTTCTGTTAACCTCCAGCATCTAACAGTATAAAGAATAGTACAGAGAAGTGTGTGTGTGTGTGTGTGTGTGTGTGTATTCAACAAGTGTTTATATATCACCTTCTATATTCATATAGAACTCTCTATATGAATATAGGATATATGTGATACATAAATGCTTGTTCAGGAAATCAATGAACAAATGAATAACTAAATGCAGTTCACACTCGTGACCCTCTGTATCACTCTAACATGCCAACATGATGAGTGTAACGCACGACATCCAAGCTGTGCTGTTCTTCTCCTATTTACACATTGGGCAAGAGTGTCGGGAACTCTCTATATAAACAAATATCCGAGCTGGAAATGTGCCTAATGTCTCAGCATGCCGAATAGATTTAGTGATGGGACTTCTTCATTTCAAGAAACCACACAGGACCCCCGAAGCAGGCGGGGCCACTAATATGCAGCGTCCGGGTGCCAGATCCTTGTTGGACATGAAGGGCTGCCTGCAGACGATCAGCTGGAGTCCCTGCTGCTGCCCCCCTCCCCCTCCCCTCCTCCTCCCCCTCCCCCTCCTCCTCCTCCCCCCCCTCTTCCCCCTCCCCCTCCTTCCCCTCCCCTCCTCCTCCTCTTGCTTCCCATTTAATTTCTCAGATTTCTGGCCCAACACTGCCTCCACCCACCTGATTCCTTCAACTCCCACATTTGCCTGTTTGCTGTCTGGTTTAGGGCTTTCTCCTTAAGGTCCTGAGAAGCTTCCGTTCCACCCCGGACAGAGTTGAGGTTCTGTCCACTGACTGACTTTCTCCCCTGCTCCACATCTTCTTGAACTAAGCTCATCCTCTTGCCCTCTCCCTGCGGCCACACCCATGCCTGGAATAAGCTCGCGACCCGGGTCTGGGGGTTAGCTGTACGCAGCGTCGCTCGCTGATCGGAAAGAAGTGCCGACCTTCCCCCGGCTCTTCGCTGTGAAAGCACGCCGCTGCCTCTTCACGCCCCACCTCTGGGAGGACACACAGCCCTTGCACTGGAGAGCCCTCGTTTAGGCGCCTGACGAGGGTCGGTTCCCCGGGAGCTCTGGTCCTACCGCAGCTGCACGCGGTACGTGACCGTGCAGGGATGCCTGCCTCGCTGGGCCCCTCCACCCCATGGCAGGTGTGGCCAGATCCCAACCCGGCGTTCGGTTCCTGCGAGTATCTCAGGACGTGCCCTGCCTAGGATTGAGCTGATAGGTTGATTACATTCAAGGACCGAGGTAAACAAGGATTGGAAGCAAGCCATCCTCTTATACGGCTAATGTGTCTCCAGTGTGCACTATTTGCCAGGCAGGGTGGACCTTGGTAAGCCAAGGACTCATCGTGTCTGCTCTCCTTGTGCTCGCAGCTCAGTGGGAGTCAAAGTGTAGTTGTTTCAACAAATACACAGGTACAGAATGGGATAAAGCCAAGAGTTGAAGGGTAGGGAGGCAGGAGCTATGCTAAGAGTTAGAGGGAGAGCATTCCAGGAAGGCTTGCAGCATATATATGGGTGCATGCATGGGCACTAAAGCGAGAGTCATTTTACATATTTTATTTCCAGCAAAGGAAAGCCCAGTTGTTCAGTTAAAGGCAGGTGGGCCAGAAGCAAACCAGCTTCAGTTCCTTAAATTATGTATTTGTGCGTACCCATTCATTCCTCCCCATATTGTAATTTTCCCATATCTGCATTTATATATTCTTTTTTTTTTTAATTATTTATTTATTTATTTATTTATGGCTGTGTTGGGTCTTTGTTTCTGTGCAAGGGCTTTCTCCATTTGCGGCAAGTGGGGGCCACTCTTCATCGCGGTGCGCAGGCCTCTCACTATCATGGCCTCTCTTGTTGCGGAGCACAGGCTCCAGACGCGCAGGCTCAGTAGTTGTGGCTCACGGGCCCAGTTGCTCCGCGGCATGTGGGATCTTCCCAGACCAGGGCTCGAACCCGTGTGCCCTGCATTGGCAGGCAGATTCTCAACCACTGCGCCACCAGGGAAGCCCAATATATTTTTAATGTATTTGAGCAAAACGAACACATCTGCACAAAAGGTTTTTCTCTCGTGTCTTTGTTTTTTTAACGGAAAGTTGAACTAATTTTCAAGTTTCTTTCCACCCATAAAAGTGTACACTACGGGTTCCAGCCTCAATATAGTCCAGGAGAAGAAAAGAAATACTTTCTGTAAACCTTCTGTGTGTCAGGCACAGAAATCGGTGATTTACATGGGATTTATCAAACTAGCCCCAGAAATAATTGTTCATTCAAAATTCCTGACAAGCTAAGCTGTGTTTGTTTGATAGAGAGGTAGTTTGTCTTGAAACAAACTATGCATGCAAAATTCTCAGGAAGTTCATTCTTACCTCTTTTATTTCCCTATGCTTGAATAATGGTTATTCTGATCTGATATGCTCATTTTCTGTAATAGTAAAATAATGTAATGTTTAAATCCAGCATAAATTAAGGTCCCCCAGGAATTAAGAATATGTTACCTGTGGGATATGATTATGTTCCAATTTCTCGAAACCATGAAATCTATCCTCCAGAATACTTTAGGCTTAGACAGATCATCAAATCTGATATACTCTTATAAATGCATGAGATTACGTTCGTGAATTTAATTTTTTTTTTTTAAACTATCTTTGGCATTTAAAACAACTAAAACTTTTGAGAGCCGTAATTCTGAGTTTTCACCAGCCTCTCCACACACGATCCGCCTCTCTGCCAAACCCTGCAGACAAACTTTGTGACGTGCGGCGAATCACAGCACCGATCTTCATGTTGGCGGACTTATTCCTGCCTTTCAGTCATCTCTGTCATCCCTCAGCGTGGGTGCAGCTCAGGGAGATCCCGAGCTTTCTGCGGGGGACATGGGGGCTGCGCCAGTGCCGCAGAAAGCGTGGGCGCGTACCCACGATTCATCCCCGGGAGGCCCGTCCTGCCCGGCAAACATCCACGCGCTGTAGGTCGCTCCCGCAAGCTCAGACAAGGCGGTGAAATCACGGTTTATTTTTCTAAGAACCAGAATCATCCCCCGGGCGATGCAGGCTGCAGTTTGTTTGTTGTATCTTCGACGTCTAAGCCTCCAACCTGGGGAAATACGGAAGATGTTGGTGGACTCCAAGGTATGAAATCACTTTAGTTTCACAGAGAGAAAAGAGGTGCTGGCAATACAAGAGTCTTTCATCACAGGAAAGACGTCTGTGATGAATACCGCGTCATGGGGGGGATAAACACGAGTGAGAAACCGAGCTGCATCGTGAGGCTCGGCGAGGAAAATAGCACCTGGGGAAGCTGAACGAGGGTCAGACTCCAGCCAGCGGCTCTCGACAGCGCTGCCGCGGCTCGGCGTCAGGTTCCGGAGGCCAGAGGAGGGGCGCCGGATTGTCACCCGGGAGGTCAGGTGCCGGTCACGCGGATTGTCACCCGGGAGGTCAGGTGCCGGTCACGCGGATTGTCACCCGGGAGGTCAGGTGCCGGTCACGCGGATTGTCACCCGGGAGGTCAGGTGCCGGTCCTGGCGTGACCGTCGGAAGGTCTCATGACGTACCTGGAGCTCAGCTGCATTATGCGGGCAGTGAGTCGTCTCTTAGATGCTACCCGCTCTGGGTTTCCGAGCCGTTCCTCTTCCCATCGCCAAGGTCTCCTGCTCGGGGAAGCCTTCGCTGGCCCGGAATTCGAGTCGTCCTTCCGTCGGGGCTCATCACGTTGATCTTGTCGCTGGCTGTGGCCTCCTCTGCTCACCTTGACATCTGCTGAGCGCTGCCCGCCGCCCGTGCCCGGCGCCCACCACTGCCTGAAGGGGCCCTAAATGAATGCGTGCCAGCCAGAGCTGGGGCCGTCGTTCTGTGCCACAGGCTCGGGTCCTGGTGCACGATGGAGCGCCGCCCCGCCACCCACGCAGACTCAGCCCTTCGGGAAGCGAGGCCGGGGATCCCACAAGCCAGTGAGCTGAGTCGAGGGCCAGGCCAGGCCGCCCAGCACCCTCATAACGTGTTTTCTCTCAACCAGGCTTCAGGCTGCTTCCCGTGAAGAGTCACTTCAGCTTTCCCGTCTACTGTGGGTATTTACGTGTGTTTATTGGTGCAGAAGGGCACTGTGGAAAATCCTCGGCAAAACCCCTTGATGGGGGCCTTGCTACTCAGCGTGTGGTCCTCAGGCCGGCAGCACCCGTCTCCCCTGGGCGCTGCTTAGAAATCTAGAGCCCCACCCCCACCCCACCCCAGCGAAGCCGCGTCTGCGTTGTGGCGCCACCTGTCTGCTCACCGCCCAGCCTGCAGCCACGTTCTGTGATCTCAGTCGTTTCAGGATCAGCTTGCATGAAGTTCTCTGCCCAGCTCTCCCTTCTGTTTTGCTTGGATGAGAGTAACTGTATGGGGAGGCGTGTGTCGGGGGTGTGTGTGTAGACATGCTGGCGCAGGGGAGGCCGGGGAGAAGAACTGCTTCTTACAAGTAGCCTGACAGCTCTGGATCCCTTTGCAAAGGCACTAGCGTCGCCCACCTTACAGCAGACACCCCCAGGGAGTCCTCGGCACACAGAGACGCAGGCTCGGCTGGCAGCCCTGGGCAGGTGCACGTACTGACACGAGCACTGCACTTTGGTGACACTGCCCGAGGCTCCGTATTCTCATGAATCGTGTGCAGAAATCCCTGCTTCTTCATCACATACCTGTGTCCTAGGAACCCCTCACTTAGTTACTGTGAAAGCAATTATAGTGTAATACAGTATGAATCTATGCTAACTATTTTAATAACTGAGTATTAAGAGATAGGAGGAAGCATTTTTTGAAACGCACACACTGGATGTGGGTCGGTCCCCATTAAATAGCCCCAAATACCCAGTGCCTCCTTTTTTCCCCTCCGCTTTCTTTTACTTAAAAAAAGAAATCTTGTAATTACCTTGTTATGTTCCTGTCGTGTCTACTAGACGAAGTCTGGAAAGGCGATGATTGTGTCTGCTTCTTGTTCCAGATCTAGCATTGCCAGATTTAGCCAAAAAAAGTACAAGACTCAGCTAAATTTGAAGGTCAGAGAAACAATAATGTGATTGGATTTTAGTAGAAGTACAGCCTATGCCATATTTGAATCATGCTCATATTTTTCAGATATTTGTTATTTCTCTGACCTTTAAATCTAACGCAGTGTCGTGGACTTTATCTGGTGGCAGAACCTGGACCTACCTCAGCACTCAAATGAGTATCCAACCCAGATCAGATAATCAATAAATGTTGAACGCTTGCTTCTGTTAGGAGGCAGAAAGCTGAATATGGTAAGTGTGTAAGGAGAGAAGTTGGGGGAGAGGGGATGAACAGTGAGCCTTGAGAAATCAGGGCCTGGCTTGTTTTAAGCAACATGGAGAACCTTCAGGAATAGCTTATAAAGGAGAACATTCACGGATGAGTTACTTCACTGAGAAAAAAAAAAGGGACGGGCGGGGGTCGGGGGGTGAAATACCTTCAGGGCAGTTAACTGTGGCTCTGAGCTCATTGAAGATTCTGACTTTCTCCAGGGAGGCTCTGCCTGTGAAAGATGGAGCATGAATTAGCTCGGGAGTTGTTGGGTGGCTTCTTGGGTGACATATGAAACTTTAACGGCAAAATGGGAGACACCAATAATGCATACTTGTTTCTTTGGGGAACTCAGGAAATTTAGTCTCAAAAAGAGGGAAAGTTGAGATAAACAAAAATCGTAAAAATAGCCCTTTTGTGAAACAGAAAGGTAGCTATAAATGCAGGGCCGGTGTATTAAGTTGAGGGAGAGTAATCGTCCAATCCTGTGCAGTTATTTAGTATTTAAGGCATGGGTGTTAGATGGCGTCACCGTCCCCAGATCCCCACCCCGTCTTTCTCCTGTAACTGCGTGGTGCTGTTCTGTTGTGGTCTGGGCGTTCTTCCCCACCCTGGACTCTGGTCTCACCCATGTGATTTGCTTTGCCTGATGGGATGTTGTCAGATGCCAGCAGCTTGGGAAGTGCTTGCATGCTTGGCCTGGACCTCTCTTTCTCTTGCATCTCAGTTGCCCCAAGGAAGGCCAGCCAACCAGATAATTCCTAGCTGTGAATGAGCCCAGCAACATCAATAGGACCACCTGACCGACCCCGCACTGACACCAGCCACATGAGTGTAAACACTCATTATTGTGTGCCCCGGGGGGGGGGGGGGAAGGGGGGAGGGGGTAATGTGTGGGTGGGGTCGTGATTGTTTGATATGCAGAAGCATCACGGCAAGAGGTAACTGATGCAAGAACAGAACAACCTGGAAGTCAATGTAGGAACGCAGTCACAGTTATAAAATCCGTTTTCTCTGGTTCTTTGGCCTCCCTCTCTGTTGGCAATCTCGTTCCTCTCACAGGGTACCCAGTGGTTCTGGTAATCCTCAGGGAAGTGTTCCTGCGTGTTTGGTAAGCGAGTCCTGCTGGCTTTCCGAGCACTTCCACCGCTTTGATTGTCCTACTCCAGGGAGTGGGGGTGAGGCTTCCTCGTGTTGAAAATGCTGCCAGCTCTTCCTCTGGGACTGGTTCCTCCCCAAGGAGCCCCAGTACTCTCCAAGGATGGTACCATCCCCGTAGACTCTGATGCCCATGGCAAGCTGCCCTTCTCCTGCCGAGAGCACTGAGGCCGCCGTCCTCACCTACCGGAGTCTGTCCCTCACTCCTGACGCCCATGGGCACTCATATGGAGGTTACACACAGCCCTCAGTTTATATTTTCTTGTTTAGCGAAGTCAAGGATGAAGCGGTATGTTTCAAGTCCCTCTTACATCCATTTACTGATCTTGTATCAGTGTCCGATGGCTACTGTAACAAATTATCTTAAACACGGTGGTTTAAAACTGGACACATTTTGCTCTCTGGCAGTTCGAAGATCAGGAGTTCAAAATGAGCATCCCTGAGCTGAAATCAAGGTGTCTGCAAGCCTGTGTTCCCTCCGGAGGCTCTAGGGGAGAATCTATGTTGCCTCTTCAGGTCCCTGTGGCTGCTGGAGTTCCTTGACTTGTAACCCTGTCACTCCACGGCTCTGGCATCACGGCACCATCTCTCCTTCTGTATGTGTGTCAGATATCCTCTGCCTCTCTTATAAGGACGTTTGTGATTGCCCTTAGGGCCCATCTGGATAATTCAGGATAATCTCCCCACCTCAAAACCCTTAATCACATTTGCCAAGCCTTTGGCATAAAATGTAACATTTGGAAGGTACCAGGGATTAAGACATGATATCTTTGGGGGCCTCCATTCAAACCTCTCCAAATCCCATTCCCACCCAGAAACTTTGTGAGAAAATAATCTGTGTTAAATTTACCAAGAGTGGATTTTCACCTCTGAGAAAGCCAATCAAGCATTCAAGAAATATTTATTGAGGACTTATTATGACTTTTGAATACAGACCCCCTCCAGGCTTGATCACAGGCTCTCTTGCCTGTGGCATAAACTGTCAGCCAGACACCTTTCAGTCCCACATAATATCTCAGGTCCAGATTCTTCCTCAAACGCTATTCCCCACATCCAGCTGCATCTGCTTGTGAATCTCAAAGGTGCCTCAAACTCAGCATTTCCCAAAATGAAACTCATGCTCTTCCCCTCCCAGTGTGCTTCTTGTTGCACGTGTCGCTGAATGGCGCCCCAAACAGCCCCTCGGGGGAGCCGTCCCAGACTCCTCTCTGAATGCACACTCAGGTGCTGCATCCTGTGGGTTTTTATCAAACCTCTTCATTCCTGTCACTCTCCTCTGCCGTCACTTTGTCAAGACTGCCATCATGCCTCGCCCGGACTACATCAGGGGCCTCCTAACTGGTCTCTCCACACATTTTCTCCACTCCTCAATACACTCTCCACTTGCCAGAGAGATCTTTTTAAAACCCAAGACTTCATCTTGTGACTCCACCACTAAGAACTCATCGATGACGTTCCATGGTTCTGGGGATGAATTTCAACATCCCTCATCTCCCGCCACGCTTTCAGGGACCTGGAGCTGATGTAGCTGTCTCGGATCACTTTGCATTATCCTTCCCTTTTACATGATACCTCACCATGCTGGAATTCTTCAGTTCAGTGTGGCTTCCTGCTTGCTGCATGAGCACCACCCTCGGTGTCTGGAAGAAGCACTCCATCCATCCTGTCTGCCTGCCAAGCTCTTAATCTTCCCCGAGACACAAACCGCACTTCCTTAACGTGGCCATCGCTAACCCCCGTGGCATGATAGATTTCTCGACAACATTGTTCATAATTAGAAGTAAAAACTGATTGGGTATTGGTTTGCTTATTGCCTGCTTTCCAGTAAAAGTCTCTTTTTTTTCTCTTGTAGCAGACGCTCAATGAATATGTCTTTAAAGAAAACAAGTGAATGCTTTCTAGTGAATGAAGTAGACCTAATCCTTGTCTTCCCTGAGCTCGTGTGTCCCTGTTACATTTACACATATCTTGGTTGTAGAAAGTTCTTTCATCCAAGTCCTGAATACATTGATTATTTGTCTTTTGATATTTACCATTGCTAGTTCACAGGGAGAGGTCAGCTTTATTTCATGCTGTCATAAACTTATTTATTTTCCTTGATATTTGAGACACTTTCTTTATACTTCAATTTTTAAAATATTCATAGAGAATGTACATGTATTTCCATTCATTTTGCCAAGAACTCAGTGGATCTGCTAATTGTGTATAGACTTTTTGTTTTTTAAGCTCAGGCAGGTTTTCTTCAGTTATATTTTTGATACTTTTGAGACACAAACGGAGGCATATTTAATAAGATGCCTTTTGCCAGTTCAGTTCACTAGAAGCATTCCTCTTTCCTTTTTTGCCACTTTTTGAAGTTTATGGAATGTGTTCACATTTTTTGTGTTTCAGCACTGGTAATTCTGTTAGTTTTCCCTTTTGTTTTCTTTCTGTTAAGAAACACCATAACACTGTGAATGGTGTTTATTGCCTTCCTTCTCCTATTATTTTCTCACTGCATCTTTCTTTTTTTATTTTAAATGAATTTATTTATTTATTTAGGCTGCACTGGGCTTAGTTGTGGCATGCAGGATCTTAGTTGTGGCATACATGTGGGATCTAGTTCCCCGACCAGGGATCGAACCCCGGTCCCCTGCATTGGGAGCACGGAGTCTTAACCACTGTGCCGCCAGGGAAGTCCCCTCTCACTGTATCTTAACTTTAGCCTAAATAATAAAGGCTAAAAAATAAAAATATTTTTTATTTTATAAAAAATAAAATAACAAGATGTTCTTTGTATTAATAAAAATGAAAAATCAAATAACTAACACAAATGAAGGCCATGGAAGGATCAATAAAGATAGTAGTTCTTTTGGACTAAGGAATTTAATTACTCCAATAAGTACTCTTAAGATCCAAGACCATTGTAATCTTCTTTAGTATGCTGTTAACAAAATACTGTCTCAAATGGACATTTAAATACTGCCTGGCTCAGCTGTCAAATTTAATATAATCACTTGCATCTCATTTTGGTTGCAGTTAGAATAAAGAGCTTCCTACAAAATTGACATAAAATAAATGGTAAATCCATTTTTATTGGAGGCATAACTAAGAATGTATGGTAAGCGCGTGCATTATGAAGATAAATAGAGCGTTACCGTAAGTAATTAGGAAGCAAACCTACGACAGCAAAGGGGCTGTGTTCTGATACAGAATATAGCCTACTTAGCACTGTAAGTTATTCTTATGACCTACTTTGTGTTGTCTGTATGTATGACGGGTCTTAAGGAGAATGACTAAAAGTCATCAATCAAGTTATTAAAATAATAATACCATGCCTATCAGCAGAAATTGTTTGTTAAAAAGTTCTTAAATTCTTCCTGGTTCACCTTGTGGTGCCATCAAAAGAGCACAAACTTTTTGGTTAAATAAAAGCAGGCTTCGCATCCCACCTACACCCCTTACCAGTCTGCTGAACGTTCAGGATCACCGCTTAAATTCAACGTCCTCATTTGTAAAATGGTCATAAGATTGCCCGAACCAGTGGTTCTAGATCTTAAGTGTGCATCCAGGGCTTGTGAAACACAGATCCCTGCCCCCCATCCCACCCCCAGAGGCTCCCCTCTGTTGTTCTGGATTCAGGCTCACAATGTGCATTTCTTTTGGGGACCCTGGTGGCGCTGATGCTGCTGGGCTGGGACCACCATTAGAGGAGGTAACCTTTTAGTCGTTCTGAAGCCTGCGTGAGGAGCTGTAAAGTACACTGTTTCCCCAGAGATTCTGGTTGGATTGACCTCGAGTGGCTGGCCTGGCAGTGACTTAATATGCTGCCGGCTGGGCAACCATCAGTCTATATAAAGCTTTTGGCTCCCTGTGTAGTGATTTGGGCTGTTCAATACAAGTTCTCTTTCTTTGCACACGCGCTTATTTTCATTCTATTTTCATAGCTAACTATTCTAAGTCCCTGAATGAACCCAAATTGGTCAACAGGTATTTGCTTATTCCTTTAATGACTACATACATTTCAGCCTTGACTAATAGAATGTAAGTCCCTCTCTCTGCAGAGTTCAGGCTGATTGTCTGTGGTAATTGACTGTTGTCTTTTCCCACACCTGTTATCTATGTGGATCCACATTATGGATTTTTCCAGTTCTGGAGCTGGGTAAAGGCAGTCCACGGGCAAAAGTCCCTTAAGTGAACTTTGTAGGTAAAGGCAGTCCACGGGCAGAACTCCCTTAAGTGAACTTTGTATGGTGATTTTGGTTAAGGTTCTAGGATAAGCACTTTTTACTTGAGATCTTGTCTTTATAAATGTTTCATGTTTATCATACATCCAAGATTAGTGAGTCTTATAATCATTTGCATAAGTATTAAAGTGAAATCAAATACTTACCCAACTAGACGACCAGAAGGGCTTTGAAAGGGGGAAAAAAACAAGCTTCCCATGTCATTACCCCCTTTTGAAATTGCAAATAATTCTCCTAAAGCTGACCCAGTTCTGTTTTCTTAAAAGGTACAGAAATCTCCAGATAAAAGAGCCTTTAGGGTTTAAACAAAGACTTTACACTTCTTTTGGTGTTTAAAAAGCTTGGAGGAGGCCCGTTCTTGTAATTGATAATTATAGGAGAGGGACCTGGTTCTAAATAGAAGAGTATTAAATTATTTTCAAGGATACTCATAATGTCTCTTGAGTATTAATTTGACATACTTTTCTTCAGTAAACATTTGACAAGTGCTGATATATTCTAGGCCTTGTGTTAGATTTGGGTTATGAAGATCAACAAAACTTTGACTCTGGACTCAAACATGTGAAACAGTGACGGGATAGCAGTCATTTAGTTTTGGCTGTTCAGCGGGACCCTAAACTATGGAGTGTGAACAGGGTTGAATAATCACCATGATGGGGGTGGGGACTGATGAATGAAAGGAGAGGCAACTTGAAGGTCACCACAGGCCATAGATGAGCAGCTAGAAACACCTGCAAAACTCTTGCCTGGGGTTGACCCAATAATTTGTAGCTTAGAAGACCTGTGACCCACTTGTAATTCACTAATGTTGTGCCAGTGGCCACCTTGGATTTCTACAGACAAAAGTGAGCATCCTGAATTGTCAGAAGGATAGAAAATGTCCTCGAAAATGTACACTCTCCTATGTGGCAAAGAAATAATTTTTAAACGGAACGTATGTTCAATCCCCAAAGCATTACTCGGGACTTTTGTATTAGCATCGAATTGCTTTCTATAATCTTAAAACTGTTTCCTTATTTAAAAGAGTACAGAATTCTGTATTTCCTGATGTTTGAGTTAAGGAATCTTTCTAGGGAATAGTCAATGAATGTTGCTGGATTTGGTGGATCTTTTAAAAATTTTTGAATAAAAATCCAATTCTTCAAGAGGCCAAATCAAGTAAAAAGAATTGCTTAAAAAAAGGAGCACGTTGTACTACATGTTATTACTATAATTGAACCGTTTAAAAAATTGTGTACCTATATGGACTAGGAAAAGATGGGACTTTAATTTTAATTAAAAGAAGAGATGTGTTAGGGTGGAAAGTCTGTGGGTGGTGTTTTTCTCTTGATGTTGGTGTTATAACAGCATCTGTACAAGGTTTAAGAGAAAACATGTTTCTAAAATCAGAGACTCACAACCTATTTTTGCAGCTTCCACAATATTTGAGCCTGAGGGGGAAGGGAGGGAGAGGGAGGCAAAGAAAGGTGAAGGACTGTTGTCCTTCACTCTAAGTCTTATCGCCATGCAGGGTGTGTCCTTTTCCAGAACTTTCTTAGGAAACAGAGTAAACTTATCCAAACATGTATGCCATAAGGAATGGCATAGAAACATCAGCAGTATGGGAAAAGTGGGTTTCTTCCAATATGGAGGAAATAGGCTGTCTCCTTCCTAGATAAAAGATGCCATTCGTTTGAGTTCTACATTGATAGCTGGTGGCATGTGAAATGTTCTTCAGCTCTTAAATATGTTCTAATGCCCCAGATTGTTCCCAAAGCAACTTTTCTCAAACCGAGAGTGAGGGGGAAAAATGAGAGAGATCTTTCCATTTCAGCAATAGGACTAGATTCTCATCCTACTTGTAACTCAAACAAAACTTTCCCAAGCACAACCAAAATAGCTCCCATAGAATTTCAAACGATGAGAATCAAGCCCAGATGGTCTGGACTGAAAATGTTAAATCGGATGCTATTACTATGGTCAAGTGAGATGACATATTTGCATTTTTCTGATTCTATTTAAAATTAGTCTTTTTAAGAAGTCCAGCTGCTTCGGAGTATCTTTTCCACTGCCCTCTCAGTGCATGAAATTTCCACCCTGAGTCATGCAAGTGGGTAAAGAAATTGGATTTTTGGAAGGCCCTAGTTAAATAATAAATATGTCTGGAGTAGATAGGATAGCAATCCAAAAGTACCCAGTACTGCAGCCACAGGAAGTGTTTATTGGGTGGCCGGGAAGTACCGAGAATGGTGTTGAGTCCATTTGGACAGACCTGGGAGAAGGGAAGTGAAAGCTCCCCATGTTCATAAGTACCAATTTTCTGGTGCTAAAATAACAGCTAAATTATGCCTCTCCTTCCTTTTCAGTCTACTCTGGGTATTTCCTTAATCTGTAATGACTAGCCCTCTGCTGTTATAAAGCCTAGTAGCGTCGGCAGGGTCTCTCCCTTCTCCTTAAACCAGAGGGTCATGCCCAGGATTCCTGAGTTGCCAGGTGTGTTCTCCCATCATCTTTGTCTAAGAGCAGGCTTTTTAAAATGTGTTCTTCTCAAATCTCAGTTTTCGTTACTTTGTGGCTAAGTCTGGGCACGTCAACAAGGATTCCATGCTCACATTCCAGTATCGCTCATCTAATTGCCTAAGAGAAGGAAAAGAACCTTCCTGCTCTCCCTTAACTGACAGACGAAGAGTTGGAGATCCGAGTGTGTTTATTGTTTTTCTTCTTCCGGCAGACTTCAGTGAATACTGTCTTCTGTTGTCTCCAGAGGCAGCAGACAGAGTGGAAAGAAAGTGGCCCTACTATGGCCCAGGAGAGGTAGCTGAACTCTGCACGTGGTGGGGCTCTGACCCAGCCCGGACCTGGTCGCTCGGCAGCCCTTGCCCCGTCCGTGTACACCCCGGGGAAGACGGCCTCATACATAGAGCGCTGTCTAGTTCTCCCCTCTCCTTGATGCCTCATAAGTGCATGGCTTTTGGACCTGCTTGGGGTCTCGCCTCTGTTCATAATCTGCGCCTTACTGACAAAACCAGCCGTCTGTGTCTCTGCAGTGATTAGAAGACCAAAGAGAATTACTCCAAACGGCTATAGGCAGCTTGGCTAGCTCTCGTGAGCTACTTCTGGAAAATGAAGAAATCCATCATGGGAGTCAGCAGCAATTCTGTGTGGCAAAGCAGAGGTTTGATATCAGCAATTAAATATGAGAACCTGATCATATAGAGCACGTGTGATTCACGGTCTGTCCCGTCCTCTTTCCCTGGGTGTCAGGCCACACTGTTAGAGAATTTAGACCACACACACCAGAGCGTGTGAGTCTGCTTGGAGTTGCATTTGTTGAAGTGAAGCCACTTCCGTGGGTCAGTTTTTCTTAGTTACAGCGAACCTCGCTCTTCCCAGAAGTGACCGTCCCAGCTGCCAGTAAGCACAGAGCTTAGCTTCTGCCTGTCAGGTGGACACACGGCAGAGACTAAACTCGCAACCAAGTAGTAAAGGGCAGATGGAGGCAAGACGCGTCCCCGTCCCGTCACCTGTCCGCATGCCAAGCCCTCCTACGCTGTGAACGCTCTGGAGGCAGGTTACAGGGTTAGGGCTCTCCTGTTTTTTGTGTGTATTATGAGCTGATAGGGAAAAAAATCACACAAATGAAGATGACTTAATGTGAATTAATATGATGACTCTACAAATTTGTGTAATATAAATATCGATTAAAAAGAGGTAACAGCAAAAAAAAAAAAAAAAAGAATGAGCTGGATAACAATTGGAATTTAGCCACATTGCAAGCATATAGAGGGTGATTCTTAAAATCATTTTAATTATCCAGGAGTAACTCACAAAGCATTCCGAACACTCATTAAAGAAATTTTCATGTTGCTGGCAACCCTCCCTTCTTTGAGTTAAAAACAGCACAACATAGTTAACCCAAATGAAGCTAGGTCTCATGGAAGTTTTTTTTTTTTTTTCCAATTCTATAGTAGTGTTTCTTTAATAGGACTACGGAGATATATTTATATACGATAAAATTCACCTCTTTAAAGTGTACATTGCAGTGTTGTTTAGTGTATTTGGAGAGCTGTGCATCCTTCATCATCATCTAATTCTGGAACATTTTCATCACCCACAGAAGAAACCCTGCCCCTTGTAGCACTCATTCCCCATTCTCCACCCCTGCAGCCCCTGGCAAACACCCGTCTGCTCTCTGTTTCTGTACATTGGCCTATTCTGGACAGTTTATGTAAATGGGCTCCTACAGTAGGTGTTTCTCTGTGACAACCTTCTTTCACGCAGCATAACGTTTCTGCGTTTCATCCGTGCTGTAAGAAGAACCAGCGCTACGGTCCTTCCTCTGGCTGAGTAGAATTGCCGTCAGGTATCCATTTCTTGCCTCTCAGCCCCCAGTCTCCCCTCAGTATATGTTCCGTGACGCCCTGAACTTGTCTCCACGGAACCTGAGCACCACGTATGGCTTTCTCAGTAGAGGGCGCTGGAGGGACATTGCAAGGGGAAGAGGTTCCTCCAATTCAGGTGCAGGTGGGTGGGGAACATCACAGGTGCGGTGGGAACGTCCGGTGGGCCGGCCCCAGCTGTGGCACTACGACCCCTGAGCAGCCCTGACGCCTGGGTCTGGCGATAACCCTCCCCCAGCCCCCTCAACGCAGAAAGCCAGGGGCCCCTGCAGGTGATACTCTGCAGGCTCCCCATGGGGCCCCCTCCCCGGGGACACCTTCTGTGTCCTCCAGGGCACAGGTGGCCCTTACCCGCTGGTTGCTCCTCACCTGATCCTTCACCCGCATTGCAGGTGGGGGCCTGCAGTCTGCCCAGCAACTGCAGACCAACTGTGGACTGACCGAACCAGCAGGCCTCTCTGCTCTCTGGCAGCGGGACCACAGGCCCTGCAATTCTAAACCCTCTCCTGGTTTGTCCTTTTTCGGATGCTCTCCCTGAGGCCGAGTGCACCATATAGAGTTTCCATTTGTCTTCTGGTTACTTGTTAATCATAGTTCACACTTCTTTACCCCGTTCAACCTGCTGCATGGCTTCCTTCACCAGCTGGACCCAGACGGCTGCAGTACTCCGCTGTGTGGAGAGACCACATCTTGTCTATCCATTCGTCAGCTGGTGGGCATGTGCGTTGTTTCTCTTGGTTTGGCCGTTAGAAATGATGTTGCTGTAAACATTTGAGTCTAAGTCTCCGTGTGGACATACGTTTTCATTTCTCTTGGGTAGATACCTAGGAGTTGAATTGCTGGGCCACATGATACATTTATACTTAACTTTTTAAGAAACTGTCGAACTGTTGCTGGTGGGAAGGAAAAATCGTGCAGCTGCCGTTGTCCAAATCGGCTGCAGAACTTTTCCTTCCCGCCAGCAATGTATGAGGGCTCTGATTTCTCCACATCCCCATCAATACTTGTTACGGTTCATCTTTTTTGATTATAACCGTTCTGGTATACTTTATACTCTACGTTCAAGATAGCGATGGCAGAAATGAAGGTTGAGTAAAACATTCAGAATTGTGTCCACTATTCAAGAAGAAATAGGCCTTATCTGTTATTTGGTTCATTTCTTTACCAAAAGTTAAGGGATCCATTTCTTGGGGGTGCAATCATGGTAACATGTCCTTTCCTTTATGCTGTGGCAGCAGACTAAATGAGAGTAAACTCATATTTTCTTTTGGAACCAAGGCAACAGAAAATTTTATTTCAAGAAAGAATATAGACCTCAATACAATTGAAGAAAAATTTGAGCCAGAAGACAGGTTGATTCTGTGTCTTTTTATATGAGAGTAGTTTTTTTCTTTTTTTTTTTATGATAGGGGCTTTAAAACTCATCAGTTGGCCCAAAACCAACATTTAATTATTATTTTCTAGGCCATACGTTTGGGCGCAGTACAACTTCAAAGAATGGAGAAACCCTCTGTTTCCTCTTGGAATTCAGGGAATCTCTCTGACTGTGGTTCAGATTTCCTGTTTTTCCTCGAGGATGGTTGAAATTTGGGCCGTTCAATCAGGTTCAAATTATGTTAGAATAGCATTTGCCTTCTAGTTGCAACTTTTAAAGGTTTGAATTCCCACCCACTCTTTCTTGGCTGGAACCGCCATCCTCTTCAGTCTGAAGAGCTTTAAATCTTTTAAACAAGGCTAGGATGAGAGAAAGGCCGAACTGAAAGAGAAAAACTTAGAAAGTTTCCTGATTAAGTTAGATTTTCCTAAGATGTTCGGATTACAGGCCACCTCCGAGCTCCTCCGCTTGGAGAGTCCTCAGGTACATAGCTTGACCATAGTGACCTATAGATTAAAACAGACAAACACAAAACCCACTGTGGAAGCTGTTCATTTAAATCTTTCTGGATTTCTAGCTACTTTAAATATTAGACAGCAAGTCTAGATATAAATACACGTGAGGTTTAGTGGTGTTGGAAGCTACTTGATGCACTAAGATCTCCTGGTTCATAGCCGCTTTGCTCTGTGCTATTGAAATATCATGTGAATTCTTTGGGCCGTTTGGACTTCAGTATGTACAAATGCCAATAATATTTAAAATAGTTTATAATATTATAATTCTTAGTAAAGTACATTTACAAGTTAACATGACTCTCCATTTAGAGAGAACTATCAGATTCCAAAAAATAATGGATTTTTATGTAATAAATTTGCAACTTAATATGTCACTTCAATATGATCCTTTTAGATATATAAATGTATAAAATAGGTTATGTATATGTGTGTGTGTATATATATAAAATAAGTTAATATAAAATGTGGATTTTAGTGGAAATATTACACCAATTTGGAAACAGTGCTATTTATTCTGATTAGTTACAAACATTTGCATGATTTATTTAAGAACTCTTTGTAGGTATAGCTGATGTTTGTTCAATACAAAAAATTATTATCTTGGTGTTCTGTGATTAGTTTTTACATAAAACAGTGCAGGAGTTTGGGCAGAGGGTACACCACTGTTTGAAGGTAGGACTTTGATTTTATGATGCACAAAAAGGAGACATTTAGAATATACTGATAATTGATTAGTTCAGTATGTGTATATTTTAAATAATGATGAATCCAAGCTGCATGACCTCAGCATGTTTTCATATTTTGGAAAGGTGCTGAAGTAATGCAGGTTGGGGCACCTGGACCATATTTCAGGGGCCAATTTCAGCTCAGGGAAGAGCATCTAAAAGCATCATGCTTCTGCCCACTTACCTGTTTTTCCAGATCCTGGTTGCCAAATTGCATCATTAACTTTATAATAGCAGAAATTGAAAGAAGCTTATATTTTGCATGTTTTGCCCTTTGATTCAAACAACATTATTATTTTAGGAAAGAGGTTTAGATATACAGCTCTAAAGTGAAACAAAAGAGGACTTTTGTGAGGAAGGCGGAGTCTGAAAAATACAGGACAATATGTGTCACATGCCTTAAAGGTATTCTTATATGTGGCTTCATGATTCTATATCCAGGAGTCGGGCCCTATTACATAATAAAAAATGTAGAACAAGATTTAAATGCAAAGAAATCCTCTACATAAAAAAATATTTTTTTTAAAAAGGTAAGTCAAGCAAAATAATTACATAAATTATGGCAATAACTTTATTGTTTATATGAAAAATATGCAAATCTACGAATTTCAAAGTACTGGGGCAATAAAAAAAAATTGCCGAACTTTCAACTATTTGAACCTACAATGTCTAGGAACGGAGTGGGATATGAATCCTTAAAAGTGAGACAGGGCCAACAGCTCGGGTGAATGTGTCTCACACTCGCTGTACATACGGATCTTCTGAAATATGACATTTGATAAAACCTACAGGAGCTTACAAAATGCAGCATGTTCTTGAATTTAAAAAGAAACTTTGTGTCGTTCTATCTACACCTCTTCCACTTCTGATACTCTGCCCTCAGTGTCCCCTCTCAACTTACCCTGTCCTCCTCTCACCCTGAAAAATTGTCTGGGAAAGAGGGGGAAGTCAACTCATTCTCAGGCTGTGTGTCTCAAGCTGGACAAATCAGACCAGGGCTAAGTTTCCCAGTTAGAACGAGAGAAATGCAGGCTGCAGTGACTGGCAGTTCATGGGCCAAAGAGAAGAAGGTCCAAAGTCAAGTTCATTCGGTCGTGCGGATGTTAGTAGAAGGGGGTTGGCACATCTATTCCCGAGAGCAGTCCGGGACCACGCTGTCCAGCAGACTTTCTGTGGTGGTGGCGGGGCTCTGTGACCCTGTGCTGTCCCACACAGTAGCCACTAGCCTCACGTGGCCATGGAGCACTTGACACGTGGCTCGTGGGACAGAGGAACTGAACCTCTCCTTGTATTTCATTCTGTTTAATTTGAATGTAAGTGGCCACGTGGGGCTAGTGGCCGTAGTACTGGATGGGACAGCTCCTGTACCTGCTGAAACATTCCATGGTTAAGTCCCTTCAAGGTCGCTCTGTCACTGTGACTGGAGGATTTACCCCCTCAGTCTTCTTCTCTTCTAGTGGATAATTATCAGAAAACAAAAAGACCTAGCGCACACACAGATGCACACACACACACACACACACACACACACACACACAGACACTTTCCAAGAATCAACAGCGGTTCTCAAAGTTAATGCAATCTAATATAAATCCAAGTTCAGGAAGAGAAACTGACTGGGGAATAATCTCCTTCACATTGAGAAAGTATGATCAGTTCTCTTGAACCCTTTCCTTTTTTGAAGCCCCAACTGCTCTCAATGCCTGAAAAGCCAGCCTATGCATTTACAAACAATCGAGGCATCTTTCTGTCAAAGAGAGGCGAAACTCGCTAAAGAATTCCAGAGAGTTTAGGCATTTATTTGTTTTGGTGACAATAATTCTTTCAGAGGAAAATATTTTGATCAAGTGAAGCCCAAATCATGAGCTGTTGCTCAGTGGCGTTGAAAATATATAAAAGTAGAATAAACAGAAATAAAAGACCTCAAGTACAAAAGAAAAAAATCAAGGTATTTTCCTTCCTCTGAGGTATAAATTTCTCATTTTCTTAGCAATTATGTTATTTTATCAAAATATAAGAGAACTTCGAGTAGTATGCACATTCAATGTGTAATAAAAATTAAATACCATGAATATATGTCAAATTTTAAAAAATTCCACCTAGACTTAAAAAATTATGCTATAAGTAAGAGGTGAACATTTTTTTTTCTGTTAATGGCCAGATGGTAATGTTTTATTTTTTTAAAGCTTCTTTTTTTATAAATTTATTTTATTTATTTATTAATATATATATTTTTTGGCCGCGTTGGGTCTTTGTTGCTGTGCGCGGGCTTTCTCTAATTGTGGCAAGCAGAGGCTACTCTTTGTTGCGGTGCACGGGCTTCTCATTGCAGTGGCTTCTCTTGTTGTGGAGCACGGGCTCTAGGTACGCGGGCTTCAGTAGTTGTGACACACGGGCTTCAGTAGTTGTGGCGCACGGGCTCAGTAGTTGTGGCTCACGGGCTGTAGAGTGCAGGCTCCGTAGTTGTGGCGCACGGGCTTAGTTGCTCCACGGCATGTGGGATCTTCCCGGACCAGGGCTCGAACCCGTGTCCCCTGCATTGGCAGGCAGATTCCCAACCACTGTGCCACCAGGGAAGTCCTGATAGTAATGTTTTACACTTTGCATACTCTGTCAGAACTAGTCAACCTGCCCTTTTAGCACAAAAGCTGCCATAGACACTACATAGACAAATGAGCATGGCTGTGTGCTGATAAAATTTTATTTACAAAAATCGACCATTGGGCCAGGATTTGTCCTGTAACCTGTAGTTTGCCGACTGATGGAGTAGAAGAAAAATACAAACCTCTATTGTTGGCGAATAATGTCTATCATCTAGGAGAGTAAACATATGACTATCTCATGAACCAAGGTGAATCTTGTTATTGTGAGCAAGGGGAAGAAAGGAAGGTTTTTTTTTTTGTTTTTTTTTGTTTGTTTGTTTGTTTTTAATGAAACTCTCTAGGAGTTAAGCCAGTATTTTATTTATTTATTTATTTTTGGCTGTGCTGGGTCTTCGTTTCTGTGCGAGGGCTTTCTCTAGTTGCGGCAAGCGGGGGCAACTCTTCATCGCGGTGCGTGGGCCTCTCACTGTCGCGGCCTGTCTTGTTGCGGAGCACAGGCTCCAGACACGCAGGCTCAGTGGTTGTGGTGCACGGGCCTAGTTGCTCCGCGGCATGTGGGATCTTCCCAGACCAGGGCTCGAACCTGTGTCCCCCGCACTGGCAGGCAGACTCTCAACCACTGCGCCACCAGGGAAGCCCAGAAAGGAAGGTTTTAAAGGAGGCAAGTGGCATCCCTTGAACGCTACATAGGAAGGAAACAGTGACTGTGTTGTACAGAAGAGCTAAGAAAGGGATGAGGACAGACAGTGTCATCCTGTCAGGACTGGACAACACCTGGTTTTGGAATTGGTTACCGGGACTGTTATTTCACCGTATCCAGAATGTCCCCATGATCTTAAAAGCCCACAAGATGTCGTATCTAGCTCCCTCATTTAAAAGATGATTGTGGAAAGTATATCTTTAAAGGACAGGTTAAGGAATATATTCACTATGGGAGTTTTGAGCACATACAAAAATAGACAGAATTGTGTTATGGCTTCCTTGTTTCTGTCCCTCAGCCCCCCAGCCACTGACCCTCTGTCAACCCTGCCCCATCCACACCTCATCCTACGCCCATAACATTACGTGGAAGAAATTTTCACGCATTGCATCATTTCATCTATAACTATGTCAGTTGGCATCATGTTAAGATGAGGATACCAAGTATATCTGTTTATTTCTGGTCACTGTGTATGTCTATACATTTGACCAAAATCTATCTTTTTATCCCATGAATTAAATTAATTAGACATACAGACCTACATACTTTTGTAGGTAGAGGGTAACATGGTTTAAAACAGGAAAACGGGTTTATTTATCTGCTGAAAGTTTCATCATAAAAATAAGTTCATTTCTCCTATATATATATTTCTTTTCTTTACTAAGTTCAATTTCATACACGCAGTGAGCAGGAACTGTTTTCATACCATGAAAAAACCTATGGTAAAGTTTACTAAAGCTCAGAAGGCACAGAGTATGTCTAATGAACAAGCAACACCGTGACTGTCTTCCCGTACTCCCTCGGGAGGTTTGACCCAACTCAAATGACAGAAGACAAGGAAACGCCCTAAATGTGCAATCTGAGGGAGTGTTACTTCCTTCATTCAACAAGTAAAAGGAAGCTTGTCTTACCTTCGCATTTTGAAAAGAACATAGCATGCCAAGTTGGACTATGGGGCCCAGGTCCAAATCAAGGGACTTATTAAAGTTATCAGAAAACAGAATGATTAAAAATAAAAAGAGTGCACTTTCATTGGCCCATTTATCTGTGATTGCATTGCCACTCATCCATGAGACCATGCAGGAGATACTGATTCATTCAGACAAGGAAGTGAAGTTTCCACCAGTGTTGCAGCAGGAGATGTTGGTTTTTCTAGAAGTAGAACTTTAGTCACATGCACTGGACTCGCCTTCAGTGTCGGTGTGTGTTACCAGTCACTGCTGCTGACAACTGTGTGAGAGCCATCAGCAAAGCATGCATAACACTGCCAGGACTGGGGTCCTGGCCGGAACAAATTGGATGGGAAACTGACTGCTGAAAATATGAAACTATAAAATAATTTCAAATACCCAAAATGTTAAAAAAAAAAAAAAAAGTGCTAGTAAAATAGTCCAACAAAACATTTTTTAAAAAATTTATTTATTTATTTGGCTGCCTTGGGTCTTAGTTGTGGCACGTGGGATCTTCGTTGCGGTGCGCAGGCTTCTCTAGTTGTGGGGCACAGGTTCCAGAGCACGTGGGCTCCGTAGTTGAAGTGCACAGTAGTTACGGCGCACGGGCTTAGCTGCCCCACGGCATGTGGGATCTTAGTTCCCTGACCAGGGATAGAACCCGCATCCCCTGCGTTGGAAGGTGGATTCTTAACTACTGGACCCCCAGGGAAGTCCCAGCAGAAGGTGATGTTGTCTTTCTTTGCTTTGGTTAGGAATTCAGAACTTGGGCACTTCTGACGTTTGGGGTGGATCCGTCTGTTGTGGTGAGGGCTGCCTTGTTCAGTGCAGAACGCCTAGCACCATCCTCGACCTCTCCCCACTGGACGCCAGTACCATCTTCAGTCCCTCGTCGTGACAACAAAAACTTTCCCTGGGTCTTACCAGATGTCCCTGGGGTGCGGAAGGAAGCAGACTCTCCCTTAGCTGAGAAAGAACCACAGCTTTCAAGGCACATAAAGGAATGGAGATGTGTTTTATAGGAGAGATTACCCCCCAAAGACGGTATAGATTCAGGTATTATAACTTTACCTTATATCCAAAGCCTTAAGATGACTTCCAACCGAAAAGATGCTTCTCTTTAGTCCTTAGTTAGATAAGTAACTACAGTCTGTGTCATGGTGACAACAAAATGAAATACCACAAACCAAGGTGTGCAGGCAAGTTTCGTCACAAAGAAGGAGGGTGGCAGGAGTCATCCACTGTAGGGCAAGGAGGCTGGCTCCTGAAGGTTCACTGCTGCAGGAGCTGACATGCCTTGAGCACTTGTGTTTCCTGGGGTACCTGCTGTTTACTCTGGGTGATGCTGCATTAGCAACGGGAAGCTCCCTCTCTAAGAGAGAATTGAAATTAAACCCTGTTTTGGAAAAAGACAGAGCACGTGTACCTCATTTATTGATGAGGCCCTAAATACCTGCTCGATTAGGAAAGAGTTGGTGACCAGCTCTGAGGCTGACGGGCGTCGTGAAGCCCGGTGCAGTTTTCCCCGGGCAGCTGTGGTGAAGATTCAGGGACCGTCAGGGACCGTTAGCGGTTGTGGAAGGAAGTAGACGGGAGGAGGACCCTTCTGTTTTACACGCTCGAGTCAAAGTCCAGAAAGTTCAGTATGCCGTGGCTTCAGCATAGTTTTAACTATGTTGTTTAATGCATAGTTTAACGTAGCCCTTCAACCCATTTTCCCATGCAATTTACCTTCGACGTTGTGGATCTACAGCTATTCTTGTTTGTTTGACGGGATTCTGCTTTTCATGCTCACCCAGCTTTCATGGAACGATCTGAGAGGGGCTCTCAGCCTGTCCCGTGGTCACAGGAGACCTTTGGGAACTTGGGTGTGATTGGCATGGGTGCGGTGCTCTTCAGAGTGAGGGAGAGGATTTGATGGAATCAGGATAAAGTGCGAGCTGACCTGCAAGGCTTCGAAAGCCAGTGTAGTCAGAGAGTTCCTTGTCTAGATGGGGCTGGTGAGTGAGAGTCAGGGCGCGAGAGGAAGCACCCGGGGTAATTCAGCGACGCACAGACATCCTTACGTTTTGCTTCTTCAATCATTTTTGTGTTGAAGTTGCTTAAACCAACTAAGCAGATAGTTCCAGGAGAAGAATGTACTGCGAGAACTGCAAATTGGTTCATCATTCTATTCTGAAACCAGAAATAAAATCATTAACAGTCAGTCCACTCTTAAGGATACTAAATTTTGATCAGACAACTGTGTGTAATTATAAACACTTCAGATGTCCTGTTCATCCTTTGTTCCCAGCCCCGCAGTCGATGCTCTTGCCATTCACACGTTCTCCGTGGACACAGTTCTTTAGATAACCTTAGAGCCTCGGGGAATTGCAAAATCTTGTAATTCACATGATTTAAAGAAAATTGCGGGGCTTCCCTGGTGGTGCAGTGGTTAAGAATCGGCCTGCCAATGCAGGGGACACGGGTTCGAGCCCTGGTCTGGGAAGATCCCACATGCCACGGAGCAACTAAGCCCATGTGCCACAACTACTGAGCCTGCACTGTAGAGCCCGCGAGCCACAACTACTGAGCCCGCGCACCTAGAGCCCGTGCTCTGCAATGAGAAGCCATCGCAATGAGAAGCCCGTGCACCACAACGAAGAGTAGCCCCCACTCGCCGCAACTAGAGAATGCCTGCGCGCAGCAACGAAGACCCAACTCAGCCATAAATAAATAAATAAATAAATGTATTAAAAGAAAAAAAAAGAATCCACCTGCCAATGCAGGGGACAACGGGGGGTTCTAGCCCCAGTCCCAGAAGATCCCACATGTTGCGGAACAACTAAGCCCGTGCGCCACAACTACTGAGCCCGAGTGCTACAACTACTGAAGCCTGTGCACCTAGAGCCCATGCTCCGCAACAAGAGAAGCCACCGCAATGAGAAGCCCATGCACCACAACAAAGAGTAGCCCCCGCTCGCCGCAACTAGAGAAAGCCCGTATGCAGCAACGAAGACCCAACACAGCCAAAAATAAAATTAAAAAAAAAGAAAGAAAATTGCTTGAAACTCTGCTGTGACCCAAGCCAAAGAAAACATGGGAAATCTGTTTCTTTCCCAGTAGATTTCTGGTGAAAATGCAATGTCTCACCTCTTGTCAGTGAGTACAGGACATACATAGGCATGGAGGAGGAGAGATGAAAAGACTTTCCAGAAAGTTCAGTAGAAGAGCTCAGGAAGGCACCTTCCTCCCCTTCATATCGCCTTGAGATTGGAATACTGGAGGTCTGAGGGCCAGGAGGGAGGAGGGGAGGCAATTACAGAAGGCTAGAAACAGGGACAGAAGTTAAAATGGCGGTGTGTTTGCTCTTGAGACCGGGCCAGGCCAGTGAGGAGACTCTGTGTGCGACCTGCCAGGGCTGAGTAAGCCGGGGGTTTACTCTGCTCCACGTGAGGACCACCTCCAGTGATGTATACGCTGGAGTCCATGGACCACCCTCCTGGAGGACCGTTCGTAGCCCAGGGCTTCACCCGGTGGTGGGACTCGTGTGGCGTTTCCGCTGGGGTTGCCTGGATGCTGCTGTGTGTCTCCACCATGTAGTCACCCGTGACACAAGTATGTACTGGGAGCCTCTGATGGGCACGGCCCTGTTCCCGATGCCCCCCGGCAAGGCCTGGGTTCTAGAGATTTCATTACAGGGGCAGGAGGAAACAAAGAAAGGTAAGATGTATCTGATAGTGAGGAGAGCTGTGTAAATAACAGCAAGCTGGTTAGAGAGAGCTGAAGGTAGGACCATGGGGCTTGAGAAATGTAAAGATTCCCAAGACGTCAAGGAGGGGAGCCAGGAGGGAGGGGTGCAGGGGAGAGATGTGTGGATGGCCAGACCACGCAGGGCTGCGGCCCTTTTATTCACACTGAACTAGCTGAGAAGGCAGTGGGGGGTTTTGAGCAGAGGTGGAACGGGATTGACTTACATTTTAACAGGTTTACTCTGGCTTGAGGGCAGGGGGGAGGCTGAATGAGGCGAGAATGATAGAACAGTTCTGGTGAGAGGTACGGATCGCCCAGACCCACTTCACCAGGAGACGCCTCCAGAGCCAGAGGAATGGCTGTTAAAGCCAGAAAATCAAAATCCATCCAGATTAAGCTGAAAGCAGAAGATCCAGATTATTTCAGCATATTTCAGACATGGACACGGAAACGTTACCTATTGCTAGTCGTGTATGTTTTCACTCTATCTCCTCTTACACAAAGTACACACACTCTCTTGCACACACACACACACACACACAGTTGAAGCATAAGCTATATTATCCTATATAGTTTAAATGCAAACCATCCAATAGTTTTTTAAAAATTTATATTGGTATAGTGGATTTACAATGTTGTGTTAGTTTCAGGTGTACAGCAAAGTGAGTCAGTTACATATATACAAATATCCCCTCTTTTTTAGATTCTTTTCCCATATAGGCCATGACAGAGTATTGAGTAGAGTTCCCTGTGCTATACAGTAGGTTCTTATTAGTTATCTATTTTATATATAGTAGTGTGTATATGTCAATCCCAGTCTCCCAATTTATCCCTCCCCCAACCCTGGTAACCATGAGTTTGTTTTCTACATCTGTGACTCTATTTTTGTAGATAAGTTCGTTTGTACCCTTTTTTTAGATTCCACATACAAGCGATATCGTATGATATTTGTCTTTCTCTGTCTGACTTACTTCACTCAGTATGACAATCCCTAGGTCCATCCACGTTGCTGCAAATGGCATGATTTTGTTCTTTTTTATGGCCGAGTAATATTCCACTGTATATATGTACCACATTTTCTTTATCCATTTGTCTGTTGATGGACATTTAGATTGCTTCCATGTCTTGCGGTTGTAAATAGTGCTGCAATGAATATTGGGGTGCATGTATCTTTTCAAGTTATGGTTTTCTCCAGATATATGCCAAGGAGTAGGATTGCTAGATCATTTGGTAGCTCTGTTTTTAGTTTTTTAAGGAACCTCCATACTGTTCTCCATAGTGGCTGTACCAATTTACATTCCCACCAACAGTGTAGGAGGGTTCCCTTTTCTCCATACCCTCTCCAGCATTTATTGTTTGTAGAGTTTCTGATCATGGCCATTCTGACCAGTACTGTGCTTTTTAACCATCTGTATGTCTTCTTTGGAGAAACGTCTATTTAGATCTTCTGTCCATTTTTGGATTGGGTTGTTTTTTTGATATTGAGCTGCATGAGCTGTTTGTATATTTTGGAGATTAATCCCTTGTTGGTTGCTTCATTTGCAAATATTTTCTCCCATTCTGTGGGTCGTCTTTTCATTTTGTTTATGGTTTCCTTTGCTGTGCAAAAGCTTTTAAGTTAATTAGGCTCCATTTGTTTTTTTTTTTTTTTGGTTTTATTTTCATTACTTTAGGAGACAGATTGAAAAAGATCTTGCTGCGATTTATGTCAAAAAATTTTACAATTTGTATGGAAACACAAAAGACCCTGAATAACCAAAGCAATCTTGAGAAAGAAAAACATAGCTGGAGGAATCAGGCTCCCTCACTTCAGTCTATAGTACAGAGCTACAGTAATCAAGACAGTATGGTACTGGCACAAAAACAGAAATATAGATCAGTGGAACAGGATAGAAAGCCTAGAGATAAACCCACACATCTATAGTCACCTAATCTATGACAAAGGAGGCAAGAATATACAGTGGAGAAAAGACAGCCCCTTCAGTAAGTTGTGCTGGGAAAACTGGACAGCTACATGTAAAAGAATGAAATTAGAACACTCCCTAACTCCATACACAAAAATAAACTCAAAATGGATTAAAGATCTAAATGTAAGGCCAGACACTATAAAACTCTTAGAGGAAAACATAGGCAGAACACCGTGACATAAATTGCATCAAGATCTTTTTCAACCCAATTGTGTAAATATAAACTGTGGAATTCAGCATGCCTACAAATGTCTTGAGTTCCATTATTTGAGTTCATTTGACTCTTTATTAACTATTATAATTTTCTGGGTGGCTTTTCGTATGTCCACAATAAATGTAATTCCTCTCTTTTTATTGGTAGACACTGGAGACTCAGGTGCTGGCAAACGATTTATGAGAAGTGACATCTTGGAACAGAGGCCACCTCCAACCAGAGCCCCATTCCTGCCTGAGCCATGCTTGGGACAACGAAATGTGAGTGAAGTGGGCATAGAAGTATCATCCCCGTCGCACTGGAGGGAGGCCCCTCTTCCCATCATCCCCTCCTGGGGCCTGTGCCCCGGCTCACTCTGACTTTTTCCCACCCGCAGTCTGACCCTGGGGGACCGCCATGGTGCTCCTTTGTGATTCTGGCCGCAGTGGTTTATCTTCATCCTCTTAAATCAGAATATGGACGATAAAGATATCTTTTTGCAAGCAGTTAAGGGGAGGCCAAAAAAACCTGTTGCCTTTAACCAAAAAGAACCTGAGTGTAGTTCTGTTGGTGAATGAGACAGCCACAGAGGGGGAGGTACGGGCTTTGCAGCCTAAGATATGAAACCGGGGTCCACAGGCCATGTGTCCTGGGGTGATGAGGTAGTCAGCCCCTTGGATGCTCAGTTCTTCTGTGTCAGATGCAGATGTATGAGTATCCGTGTCATAGGCCTTTTGTGAGGCTTAAGTGAAATAATCGATGCCTGTCATCTAGCATGGCATAAAGCCCGTGTGTACCCATTAACCGGCAAAACTCATTCTTTTCCTGAGGCAGTGCCAATCTTTTTAGTTGTTTACTCATTTTGTGAGTTCTTCAGCTAAGCCTTCAAAGATGAGAGAGTTGTATAGACTCTCACACATTGATATTATTAGTTAACCACAAACATATCGCTACTTCTAAATAAGTCAATCAATTAACCATAATTAGAAAATATAGGTGTTTTTTAATAGAAAATGTTTCAACTATGAAATATAAATATAGAAATGACACTGTGTATCCCTGAAAGTATTGTATTACAGCAAAGGGCTCTTTTTAAAAGAATGTTGAGAATCCTGATAAACGTAATTGTACATCAGAATCACCCAGAGGGTGTGTTGACGGGACAGAGCCAGGATCACCCCGTAGAATTCCTGATTGCATAGGTCTGTGTGCGGCAAGTAATTTCCATTTGCAAAAGGTCCCCAGGTGACGGTGATGCTGCTGGTCCGGGGACCACATCATGAGAATCATCAATCTCGAGAAACATTTTTACTCTTGTTACTGCAATACCAGTATTTGTTGATGTTGAAAACTAAATTCAATCAAATCAAAAATATTATTGTTACTGTTTAAACTGTACATCTGCATGAATTCCATTGTCTGCATTTCCTGAAATGTGCAAGGAAAAAACTTAAAAGGTCAAAAGGAGATTGGGAACATCAGAAAAACAATGCACCTGACAGCTAGTACGTGCACCCAGTCCCACCATGGGCATCAGTCTGGAGGGAACTACTGTCTGCTATATACTGTCATATATTCTGACAGCAGTAGCCCCCTGAAGGCTCAAGCTGTGGGGAACTCTCCAAACTGTGAACCTTCCGTCTTGTGCAGAAGTGGATGACATGTCTGTGTTGATGGCCATGGTTTATCTCTGTCAGCAAACATGTTAGAAATAACGAGCTAACCAAGCCCAGGTCCTTTCAAGGTGATTTATCTGCCTCAGTAAATGGGAGGGCAAATCCCAATTGCCTATTGAGGTATTTGAGGTTCCTTATTTACGAGAGAGCTTTAAAACTCCTCGAGTGTTAGCCAAACCAAGGGAGAGCTAAACACATCTGCCGCCCGTTAGGAATGATCCGTCGATAGGTAACCTTTTTCCTGAGAGCGTTTACTTTGGAGGTAGGAAGGTCCTCCGCAGGCGGACACAGAAACGTTACCTAATTCGCTTTCTACGGGTTCGTGGTGTGAACGCAGCACGTTCAGCTGAGCGGGAGGCATCCTTCTCCGGGCCTCCTCATTTTCACAGGTTCGCATCAGAACAACTTGTTGGGGAATCATCCTAATTTAAACTGCCTGGTGACCTAATTGGGCTTTTGTTCTTCTTCTGTTTTCTAGCGGACACTGCTTATTTAAGCGACTGTAACTCTCCTTGATTAAACCACTGTAATTGGATTCATGTTGTGAGAACTTTGGGTCTGAGAGAGTGTCTGCGAGAGTTGGGCTGTGGTCCTCTTGGTGATGCTGGACTTCAGCCTGTTTGTGTGAAAGAAACCTGCCCTCGTGTGCCCTGGCTTCCTCACTGGTGTAGCTTAATAGCGATTCTACTGCTGCTGGTGTGGGAGGGGTGGGGTGTATGTACGTGTGGGTGACTTACTTCAAAGGTGCCGGCATCTGTTTCAGCAACTTCAGGGGTGTGGCCCAGACAGAGAATTAGGGGCTATCGATAAAACCCTGTCAATCCACTTTAATCCTATTAGAAAAGCACTTATGGGGCTTCCCTGGTGGCACAGTGTTTAAGAGTCTGCCTGCCAATGCAGGGGACGCGGGTTTGGGCCCTGGTCCAGGAAGTTCCCACATGCCGTGGAGCAGCTAAGCCTGTGCGCCACAACTACTGAGCCTGCGCTCTAGAGCCCATGAGCCACAACTACTGAGCCTGCTGTCTAGAGCCCACGAGCCACAACTACTGAGCCCTTGTGCCACAACTACTGAGCCTGTGCTCTAGAGCCTGTGAGCCACAACTACTGAGCCTGCACTCTAGAGCCTGAAAGCCACAACTACTGAGCCTGTGCTCTAGAGCCCGTGAGCCACAACTACTGAGCCTGTGCTCTAGAGCCCGCGAGCCACAACTACTGAGCCTGTGTGCCACAACTACTGAGCCTGCGCTCTAGAGCCCGCGAGCCACAACTACTGAAGCCTGTGCACCTAGAGCCCGTGCTCCACAACAAGAGAAGCCACCACAGTGAGAAGCCCTGCACACTGCAATGAAGTGTAGCCCCCGCTCGCCGCAACCAGAGAAAGCCTGCATGCAGCAACAAAGACCCAATGCAGCCAATAAATAAATAAATAAAATAAATTTATTAAAAAAAAAAGCACTTATTTGTCCCTTTTCTCAAAGATCTGTAGGACAAATATACTTCTTTTTTAGATGTTTTCATACCTTGACTCAATTTTTCTCCTGGAATTCTGCCCGATTCAGGGTCTTAATTCCTCTGTGAATGATTTTGACGCAAGTGTCATGAATCAATGTCTCATCTGTCTGTCTCCCCCTCCCTCCCCCTCCCTCCCCCTCCCTTCCCTCTGTCTTGACCACAACCATTAGTCTTGGATTAAATATTTAAATATTACCTTAAATTCTTTTCATTCTTGCACTTAACACAATGCTGCGTGTCTGGAGGAAAAAGTCTCCAGTTAACTTTCCTTTTAATCTCCTAAAATTGTTAACACAGAAGGAAAAACCGTGTCTGTAATATATTATAGAACAAAAAGAAACCTGAAAACATTGTAACACACACATTGTGAAAAAGTTCAAAAAGTCAAAAGGTAGAAATTGAACAGTAAAGACCCTTCCCTCTCTGTCTCTCCTCCTGTCCCCTAAAATGTGTACTGTTTTCAGATTCTTTTCACTCAAAATGTTTTTTTAATAGATATAATTTTGGGGTTTTTTTTGGTATTTTTACATCAAATATCTTTAGTATTTATTTATTTGGCTGCACAAGGTCTTAGGTGCGGTATGCATGTGGGCTCTAGTTCCCTGACCAGGGATCAAACCCAGGCCCCTGCATTGGGAGCCTTAGCCACTGGACCACCAGGGAAGTCCCTCGCCCAAAATATTTTGGCCATGCTCTTTCTGTGTCTTTGTATTTAGTTATTCCTCCTACTCTAAATAGCTGAAAAATCACACCATTTTACGATTCCATCCAAATGTATTTAACCACAGCATTTATGTTATTTCCAATGTTCAGCTGTTACAGCCAGCGTAGCAATGGGAATACCAGAATGCACTTGGATGAGAAATTCTGTTAAACTTAAAGAAGTGGAATAGTGTGTTCCAAGCGTTTAACACATTTTAATTTCTGATTGCTACTTAAATCACCCATTTGCAGAAATAGAGGATTCCCACATGAATCTTAGGGCTCTGTCTTTATTAAGGAAAGTGGAAATCCTCCGTTGTCCTTTTCTGTAAAAAAAAAAAAAAAAAAAAATCCAGTTGATACACGTGTGGACGTGCAAGTAATGCCCACTGTACGCCTCAGGAGAAGGTATGTAGCATTGGAAGGACCTTATCGGGAAATCACAGTTCAGGGGTGATTCTGAACAGGAAGGCCTCGAGCAGGAGCCTCCAGGCGGGGGCCGGTTACTCAGCCCCGAAGCATGGCTGTTTGTAATGGCATCAGTTTACTGGGTAGATGGCATCAGCGATCTTAGAAACAGCCGTCAACGATAGACGTCGTTCTGGAATGAACGGCGTGGCTCTGGAAAGCCCGACGCCTGGGACGGGGTGAGGGTGGAGGGGAGAGGGCCAGCCCACAGCCCGACCTGGGTTCACAGCTTGGGCAGGAAGCCAGCTGCGTGTGTGACCGGTGCGTCCTGGAGCCGTCCTGCCCAGGGGCCCGTGGCGTCCGGGTGGCGACGCGTCTTTGAAGCGGGTTCCTAAGAGCGGGAAGCGGGGCTCCCCGCGCTGCCGGAGCAGGCTGTCCCAGCTTCTGCGGCCGCGCCCGTGCAGGTGCGCGCGTGCCCGGCCACCGTGGTCTAAAGCTGGCTTTGCTGTGCCACATCACGTGGTAGCAAAGTCCCCAGGGAGGACCCCAAACCTTCCTCTTCCCTCTGCGGGCCAGAGGCTAGCAGTTGCTGAATGGACAAGTTGATTAGGTTCGTGGTCAAGAGACAAAAGGGTCTAAAATAATGAATGCAAGGCACATGGTTATTCTGCACGTTCTAGGATCTAGGTAGTCGTCATTGGTCAGCGAACAAGCTACTGTATTTGAAATAAAGGGATGCTGACTGCCTTCAACTAACTAACTCCCTCTCTCTCTCTCAACGTGGGCAGATTCTGGCACATCTAATTGCATGACTTTATTTTGTGTGTGTGTGTCTTTTTTTCTTTAAAATTTTTTTAAATTTTTGGCTGCGTTGGGTCTTCGTTGCTGCATGCAGACTTTCTCTAGGTGCAGCGAGCAGGGGCTACTCTTCATCACGGTACGCGGGCTTCACCTTGCGGTGGCTTCTCTTGTTGTGGAGCACGGGCTCTAGGCGCGCGGGCTCAGTAGTTGTGGTGCACAGGCTCAGCAGTTGTGGCTCGTGGGCTCTAGAGTGCAGGCTCAGTAGTTGTGGCGCACGGGCTTAGCTGCTCCATGGCATGTGGGATCTTCCCGGACCAGGGCTCGAACCCATGTCCCCTGCATTGGCAGGCGGATTCTTAACCAGTGCATCACGAGGGAAGCCCCGGCAGGAGTATTCTTAACCACTGAGCCACCAGGGAAGTGACTAATTTCATGACTTTAGAAAAAATCTTTCAACCCCCAACTTCCTGCCCACCAGTGCTCTGACTGTGCTGCGTAAAGATGTTTCCCACTCTCTCTTTTAAAATATAATCCTCAGTCCAGAAATAACATCACTCTACTTTGGGTTAAGAGGAAATTTCTATTAAAATAAAACCCATACCTCTGGAATTCATAGTCTACCTCCTGTGAATAAAGACTTTAAAACACAATTAAATATTTTAATACACCTTAACATACATGTGATTTACATGTATTGATGTGGGAATAAAATTTAAAAGAAATGTATTCATTTTAAGAATATGCCCATCAAGGAACAGAAATCTTTTTCCATTCAAAAATGGAAAATTAGAGAGGATGGTAATTTTACCTAAAATAAGTCATTCAATTAAAAAAAAAACAAACTCGTTTCAGTGTTGCTTTTGTTTCCTGCTTTGAAAACATTTGAATGTAATTTAAGATAAAGGAAACTACTTCACATTTTTCTAAAATAAATTGAGATGTCCACAGGAATAGTGACAAATTAATGAGGGACTTTCCTCAAGCAAGCAAAGGAAATGTAAAGATTTCCATGATGATGTAGACATTGAATGTAATAAAATAAGATCCCGATGTTCCAAGGACCAAGGTTAATCTCATGACAATCCATCTTTATCAAGGTGCAGCCTGCTTAGGGAAACAGAGCATAGAGAAATCTGAGCTCAAGCTGCCCAGCCAGCAGGTGATTATGTGACTCAAAACAATAATCCTCTTTATAAAGAACACACTATGCTATTCTTCAAAGCAATTAGTTCATCTATCTTAAAAATCAAATAGAATCCCTGAAGGATGCTCCTGAGAAATACATGTTTTTAGTAGTCTACCCATTCTCAATTAAAGTAGGTTTGTCCCTGCATAACCCACAACTATGTTGCCCCTTTAAAACATAACCCTATTAAGAAGACAAATGATGTAGCTGTAATTGCCATGCTTATTTTCCTGCTCTGTTTCTTCAAAGTTATGTACACAATTTAAAAGGCACCTTGAGGTGTGGTGGATGTTGGAAACTCTTGTCTTTTGAAATCCCAGCAGCATATCTCAAATCCTTACCTTTGTTAACTCGTCTGATCCCATACATGCTACACCATTTGACTGTAATTGGGCACAGAACAGAATGACTCTATTTGTGTAAAGCACAGGTTCTCAATTAGGGGGTCCCCTAGCACCCCTCCCTGGGGGCCGTGTATTGAGACATGTTGCTTGCAAGGAGGGGTGTTCTACTGGCATCTAGTGCGTAGAGGCCAGGGCTGCTGCTAAATGTGTTACAGTGCCCAGGGAGGCCCAGCAACAAAGAATGATCCAGCCCCAAACGTCCGTCTGTAGTGCTGAGGATGAGAAACCCCAGACTATAGGAAGGCTGGTTTTTTACCTTCTAAAGCTTTGGATTTTTGTTGGCAAGGCACCACTCCAGTTGGGACTGGATCCCTCTACCTTCCAGGAAAGAGACCTGTGTGAGCCCAGACCTACCTGCTCCTCAGCTTAACCGTAGCAAGCAGTGCCCGGCGTGCTTCTCTGTAACTGGTGTCTGATGGCACGCCGGCTCGGCCCCGTCAATCTGTGCCCGGAGCCCACCTGAGTGGAGCTCCTTTGTACACAGGGCCGCCTCACCAGACCCTGTGTGGTACAGCTGTGTTTTCAGTCAGGTCTTTTGCTGTTGAGCACCGGCCATTTGTAAAGCCCTTCCGGGAGATGGGAAGCTACTTAGGGGCAGAGCAATGCAGTTGGATCTAGTATTGCTGTATAATTTTTATAGAGAGGGACATTGTTGCTGGCAAAACGAGGTTTCCTGGCAGACCAGATTTGAGGACTTTTTCTTTTTTTAATGAGGATGATTAACAGTCCCTTACAAAGTGTCATGGATATTCGGAACCAGGGCAAAAAAAAAAAAAAAAAAAAAAAATTTCTCTGTTCTGCTGGCAGACTGTGGTGTTTTTGTACAAATACAGCAGTTTCTTAGTTATCTATTGCTGGGTAACAGATTAGCACGAATTACTAGAAATTACTGAGACTCACAGGTGATGAACTCACCCACCTAAGGATCTGGGATTTGAACCTAGGTCTTCTGACAGGAAATCTCCTGTCATTTTAGATTATTGACTCAGTAGGTGGATTCCTACCCCCTCCTGCACATGCCCTGTATAATCCTGTTGTCTTGAGTTGGGTCAGGACCTGTGAATATGATGAGGTGACGCTTCCTACACCCAAGCTCCTGACCCAGGGAAACTGTGAGCTAATTAATACATGTGCTTCTAAGCCACTAACTGCTAGTTACTATCTGTGAGCCTGAGATGCCCCCTCTCTAAAGTGCTGCCTACTTGACTGCTTCCAAGGGTCAGCATGAGCATTAAAAGAGATAGCGAAGAAAGAGCTTTGCATAGAATGGGTACTGAGTAAAGGCTAGTCCCTTGCCTCCACCCCGCCCCCATTCCCTTTAACTCTGTGTCCTTTATAAGGAGAAACAGAGATACTAGTAACAATATAGCAGTAAACGTCTATTCCCAAACATAAATTGCAACAGCATAGATCAGAGTGCAGTAAAATTGTCCTTGGGTGCTAAAATACATTATTGCCCAGATAGATCATTCATGCATTTTTTATTCATATGTTTATTAAATTTACTAATTGATCACTTCTCTGGACTATATTTATAATAGAATCTAAAAAACAAGCAGTCATCAAGTGACTGGCGTGTGGCCTTGGGTCTTACAACCAGGGGAGGGAACTAGGTAGGTAAACGGATGTGCGTGTGGATGGCATGTGATAGATGGAAGCCTCTCCCTGGGAAGTGTCCTAGGTGAGCTGAGATTGGCAGCAGGCTGCCAGGTGGGAGGAAGCAGTGGGGAGAGAGGGTAAGGAGGAGGGCACTCAGGCTGAAGGACATTCAGTGCAGAGCCTCAGAAGGGACGCAGAGATGCAGGTGTTTTGTAAGTAGATCAGTGGCTGCATGATGAGATGTTAGGAAAGGCGTGGGCGATGTAAACTGTTAGGGGCCCGAGTCCAGCGGGGCTGTGTGGTCGAGTGCTTCATACAGTATGCTCCGGAGTTCACAGTTTATTGTAACAATGTTGAAAGGCATCAGAGGTGTTGTTTGCAAGGCATGGGCAGGCTTATACTTTAACATGGTGATGTTTACACTAAGGAAAGTTTAAAAAGAAAGGTGGGAGGTCAGGAAGCCAGGTGCTCAGGGGAGGAGAGACCATGGAAGCTTCAGGGGAGGAGAGACCATGGAAGCTCCAGGAGAGGCAGAGGCAGTGGGCGAAGACCAAGAGCCTGTGTACTAATGAAGAAGAACCCAAGGGGCGGGGTGCTGGCTTAGATGTGGGGAGGAGAGGCCCTGAGGTCCTGGCTCAGAAAGATGAGGTGATGGTGGTGCCCCCTGCTGAGGTGGGGACTCGCAGAGGAGCTCAGACAGACAAGCTAGAGCAGGAGACGGGTTCAGTGTGGGGAAGGTTGAACCTCCATCCCAGGGCTTCGGGGTTACCCACAGGGAATTGGGAAATAGGACTGAAGACTCTGGTGCTCAACAGCAAGGTCTGGGTTGGGAACACAACGTGAAAATGCCTAGTTACAGAGTGTAACACACACACACTCATTAGAGAGAGGGATGGGGTGTGTGTGAAATGGTACAGCTCAATCACGGGTGGCTTTACTCCCGGGGACCATGCGGTGATGTCCTGGGACATCTTAAGTCTTCCAGTCGGAGCAAGGGGCGCCCCCAGCCTCTGGTGCCTAGAGAGCCGGGGTGCCGCTAAACACCCTGCCAGCCGCAGGGCAGCCCCGCGGGAGACAAGGACCAGCCCCAGGGGTCCCTGGGCACAGGTTGAGAAACCACCTTGCACAGCCTAGGAATACAGGAGGAGCGTGTGGCGGCACCTCCTGTTGTGCTCTGACAGCGAAGGGAAATGAGTAGCAAAGGAGCCCACGCAAGAGACTGTTTAAAAAGAAAGAAAGAAAGAAAAACAGCCAGGGACATAGAAGATGAAGACATTGTGTTGTCATAGAGGCCAAGAGCAGAGACCTAGACATTAGGGTCAAAGTCCCAGAGACAGCAAGTACGAAGAGACCAAGAAAGAGTCCACTGGGGGACTTCCCCGGTGGTCCAGTGGTTAAGGCTCCATGCTCCCAATGCAGGGGACAAGGGTTCGATCTCTGGTCAGGGGACTGAGAGTTCTCTGGGTCGCACAGTTGGAGGGTCAGTGGGGACCTCGGTAGGAAGAGTTGTGTTGGCCTAGTGGTGGCGTAGCCGTGTGACATGGGGTTCAGAGGCGAATGTCATGCAAGGAAGTAGACGTGGAACATGGAGACACATCTTTTGGGAAACTTGATCTCAGGCGGGGAGAGACATTGGTGCATCTAAGAAAAGGGTGGGTTGAGGGAATTTTTTTTTTTTTTAAATGGAAAATACTTTGTGTGGATCCTCATAGAGTGTGACCAGAGAGAGGGAGAGAGTAAACATACAGGAAGAGGCACTGGGTCCATAAGCGGGGTTGGGGGGATGTGTCCTGAGCTGCGGTGGAGCAAGTAACCTTGGGTGAGAAGTGGAGGCAGGAGGGAAGTTAGAGAAGTTACTAGCAGCATGAACGCCTTGCACTAGGAGGGGCTCAGGAGGGTCTGAAGCTCCAGCGCCCACCTCCACCCCTTCAGGTCTCGTCCTCCTGGGCCGGGAGACTTAACCTCTCTCTACCTGCCTTTAGGCGGAAACGGGAGGGGCACAAGTAACGCCCACGGTTGGGCCAATGATTGAACACATAGTGTGTTCAGAGTACTTAGAATGGTGCTTGGCATTCAGTAAGAACTCAGTACACGCGTGGTAATTCTTTTTATCAGCGGAGCCTGAGACAGACATGGTGATGGAAAGTTTAAAGAAAGTAGACCAGTTTTAAGATAGCCTCTGGGGTGAGTGGAGCAGACACATAAACGAGGAAAAGCAAAGTACACGATAGGGTGGCTCTGAGTCCAGTTTTCTGTGCGCCCGGCACGGACCGGCAGCCAGACCTTACACCGTTAGCAGCAGTCCCACGAATCGAGGGCTCTGGCTTGCTCCCTCTCTTCAGGTTCCCTCCTGTATTCCTTTTCATCTTCTCCTCGTTCTGGAGTCAAGCAGATGGACTCTAGGTCCTAGTCATTCACTTCTAGAAAGAAGGTATGGTTAGAAATTCGAGACTCAGCTTTGCTACTTTGTGTAAATGGCTCACTATCTGGCCCCGTTCCTTCTTCTAATAAGTCGGTTTGTAGCATCCTTTACGTACCAGGCAAAGGAGGAAGAGCAGGGGTCAGGACAGTCTCCCTGATGTCACACACTGACCACCTCGTGCTGCTGAGCCGGAGGTGGAGGGCACAGGCCAGGAGAAAGGAAGCTATGTCATCGTGGGCGGTCTGCATCTCCCCTCAGGGAAGTGCTTCTGCTTCTGCTGACCTCGCGGAGACGTGAGGAGGCTCCAGCCGGGCGCTGCGTGTGTGAGGGCCCAGCAGATGCTGGAGCTTCCTGGGAATGCAGTTGTCAGGAGTCCCGGGTGTGGGGGGCCTCCAGCCGGCCTTCCCAGCACGGCGTGCCCAGGCCCCTGGTGGACGACCGCACTTTGGTCACCGCGCCAGGAACTCCTGGACGTTGCTCTCTCAGGGGATCGTCCTGATTTCTGATCTCTGACTGCCCGCTTCACCAACTCCACGTCTGTGCCACTCGGGCACCTCTCAAGTACACTGACCCTGCCTGTTTGCTAACCGTCAGCTCTTGCTGCATCCCAAGAGTATCCAGCCTCTGCTTGATGGATTGAGACTCGGGTAATCAGAGATCGTGGAGGGTCTGGAGTTAGGATTTGGGGCTTCGGGCTGGAGGAGCCGGCTGTATAAAGTGTGCATTTATAGGGGCCTTTGAGAAACAAGGCAATACTGACACTTTCTAGAACGTCGACCTCTGGCCCAGTTTATCTCCTAGAGACCTTGGGAATCAGGTCATTGCTCTCTGATATTATGCTACCTCAGTGGAGTCATTCCCTTCTGTGTACCGCTTAGTGACAGGCTTAAAATGCAGACATTTGTGCCCGAGAGACAGAAGAATACTAGAGATATGAGGTCACATGCAAAAAGGAAAAGAAGATGGTCATGAAATTACCTATGGCTTTGTCTCCAGTGTGGAGCAGATAGATAACTATTGAACTTTTATATCCAGTGACCCAGTGGAGAGTCAGTGAGTCCTGGTTTCCTGACAGCTGACATATTTCTTACAACTGAAATAACAATTACAAATCCGCACCCTGAGCTGTACTTTTTCACCGTGGACATATTTTCTCTTTAGCAAACACATGACGGTATTTTGTTGGCACATTGGGATGATATATTGTCACTGATGTCATGGTCTGGAAGTTGAATCCAGATGCAATATATAAAGTCATAGTGTATGTTCATGGGTGGAGAGGGAAGGCTTTTAACAGTCATTTGCTCTTATTGTGTTTATGACTGTTAGAGAAGTCCAGGTCCCCAGATTTTA
The DNA here is from genome assembly GCF_965194825.1 of Balaenoptera physalus. Taxonomy (NCBI): domain Eukaryota; kingdom Metazoa; phylum Chordata; class Mammalia; order Artiodactyla; family Balaenopteridae; genus Balaenoptera; species Balaenoptera physalus. The sequence goes on from NC_138903.1 coordinate 5,889,596, forward strand.
CTCGCAGTAATCACCAAAAATCAAGCTTCGTACTAAGACCGTCTCAGCTGTTTATTTAGTTCATATAGGAGCTCTCAGAGATGATCAAAGTCTTTCCTGTCTGCCGGGTTGGTCTCCACAGATGTTGGGTTCACTCCTCCAGAAGAAGTATTCTTTCCGCTGTCTGTGCTTTCTGTGGGAGAACAATGAAATCGCCCCAGGGTCTGATTTAATACAAACTTGCTCGTAACAATTCATGGACGATAGGGTAGACACAGGAGAACTCCGTGCAAGTCGGCTGTGGTGAGCTGCAGAACTGGCCACCATGCTGGGCCCTGCGGCCCCTGACATCGAGAGTGGGCACCTCTTTCCCCACCTCTTCAGGAAAGGCAATGCAGCAGTGCATTTTGTTTCTGGGTTTGTTTGTTTGTTTGTTTGTTTTTTAGCAAATGCTGAGCACACAGGTTAACCCACACGTTGAGAGACAAAGTTCGATAAAACTTTCCTAGCTGTTCAGAGAGGAGTATTTAGTGAAAAGATAAGAGCTCGTCAGTACAGAGGCAGTAAAGGAAAAGGAACCAGTGGGCATAGCAGACTTTTTTCATTCATTATTTTAAAGCATGGTTTACTGTGTACCTAGAGACACAGAATAATTTTCCACACCACATATTTCATAGAATCTTCTGCTTGTTAAATAATTGTCTTTCAAAGGAAACATTTTTTGCCATTAGACATTTTTTCGCAAAATATATTTTGATCTGTATAAAATCTATATACATATATATCACAATGTTGATACACATCTAGATATGTATCTAGGTAGATGTAATATATACAGCTATATATATATATATACACGCACACACATATATATATATATTTCACGTGCATACACACACCATAATTTTCCATGCGTATTGGGATGACCCTTCAGGGTCGCTGGGATGACCTTTCAGGACTCTTGGATTGGGAAGCCATCTGCCCTGTTGTGAGGAAGCCCAGGGCTTGTGAGGAGGCCTGTGTGGAAAAGAATCACACTCTCCAGGTGTGCCCCCAGCCGAGCCCCCAGACCTTAGCCAGCACACAGCTTGCCACCATGAGTCATGAAAGAGCTGCCCTAGATGCCAGCTGACACCACGGGGAGGAGCGTCCTGCACCAAGCCCGGCGCGAATCACACAGGAGAACCAAAGCCAGCGGAGGTTTGAGGGTAGACGGGGTTCTCATGCAGAGATTAGAGAGGCATATACAATGCAGGGAGCCCTGGGGGACTGAAGTCAGGCAGGCAGCTTTGTGAAAGTACAAAGGTCACAGAGAAGCCACCATCGGTGTTCTAAGCCTTGTGCAGCACTCTATTCAAAGGAGCGATTCTCAGAAGGCCACCTGAAAGCCATGGGAAAAAGAATCCTGTCTCTTGTCCGCCAGCACCAGAAGCTGCTGCAGAGAGGGCCAGGAGCTCTGTCTTCTTTCCCCTCCACCTTTCAAATTTTGCAGAAGTGCCCTTCATTATCTGCATCTAAACAGAACCCTCGTGGTAAGAAAGTCTGAACAAAGTAACTTTCAGGCTTTGTACTCTGCAGTACAGGGGATTGCTTAGAAGGACCAGTGTGATGCTAAGTATTCAACTGTAATGGGTATAGCTGGACTCTTAAGTTATCCTTCCATTCTGAGGAAGCAGAACAGCAAGAACAGCACAAGACTTCTGCTCTTGTTAATGTTAAATTGCATATCGATTGCTACCATGGAAGATTGTACTTTCCAAAAATGCCCAGCAGTATCTCCAGTCCCAGGTATTCTTCTAGAGCCTTCCCCCTTCCCCATCAAGAAGGGGCACCCATGTCTACTTCGGCTGATAAAGGACAGTGGCAGTGACACTGCATGACCTCCAAGTCTAAGACATAAAAAGTGAAACAGCTCCAACATGGTTCTCTCTGGACACTCAACCTCAGAACCAACCCGCCTTATTGTGAGGAAGCACAGGTCACATGGAGACCTGTGTGTGAAGAGGGACCGAGGCTTTTCCAGCAACCAGATGCCAGCCAATGCCATCTTTCCAGCCATGGATATGAGGAAAATCATTGTGGAAAGGGCGCTTCAGTCAAGCCACTCCAGCTGATGCCGCATTGAGCAGAGACAAGCCTTCCACAGAGAGCCAGACACAAACTGCACATATGTGAGCAAAATAACTGTCTGTTGTTTTAAGTCACAAGTTTCAGCATGGGTAAGTGTCACAACGAAACCCAAACTATGGCTTTAGGATCGGTGGCAGAGGTCAGAAGGTCCTTGGAGACGTTGAAACCTGATAATCCTTGAAGAAGCCGTTGTCAGAAGCTCAAAGGAGGTTGAGAAAAATGCTACTGGACACTCAAGGAAAGGGGTCAGATAATTTAGCAGCAGTGTCACCTGAGGTAACATGATAAATAAGAAGTATCCCTACTGAACTGGATGAGCTAACTAAAGAGATTGCCAGTCACCGTGTCAAAGGTGCCGCTTGCCTTCCTCTACCTGCCTCTAGTAACATTAAAGAGGAGAGAAATAAGTTAAGGAGTGAACCATTAAATAGAAAAAGAGCAAGGCATTGCTGAACTGAAGTAAAAACTCTCATATTCAGGATTTCCAGATGGCAAATGATTCTCAAATTAAGAAATATCTTAAGATAAAGATAAAATCCAGGGTGCTATCAGGAAAACACGGTCCAAAGATGGATGCAAGGGGGAATGTAAATCATTTTGTGAAGATCTCAGTAAGATTTATGGAGGTTCCTCATACACTTTATCAAATCCGTCTAATGATCTTAAAGGCATGCCCACAGATCTTGTCTGTTAAATAATAGAGCTGCTAAAAATCTTTAGGGAGTTGACTGCCAATAATTCCACAGGGAACCCAAGATACAAAAGGGCTTACGTTGATGAGATTTGGGGGTGAGGCTTTCGTTTAAAAGAGTGAATTCCAGTAAGATGCATAGAAATCATATGAAGTTTTAAAGAACTTGTATCAGTTGAAGCACCACCAGCTCATAATAAAAAAGAAAGGCCTTTGGACACTGGCCATACAGGCTGAGAAAAATATTCCATTTTGAACTTGGGCTTTTTATGGAGAAAGAAAAACTAACACAGAGGAGAAAACAAAAGTCCAGAAGGCAGAGCCCCGAGCCATAGTAAAACCATCCCCAGACCTCAAGGAGCCAGCAACAGGTGGCCAGTTGGATTTCAGAAATGCTGCGGACCAGTGACAGCTGGTGTGTCCGGTTCCCTTCCATGCTGAATGGGATTATCTGCGGTGGTCATCCTGTGACTGTCCCCCGTGTGTGTGGGGTGTGCGGATCTGGGTAGCGGGTAGCTAGTTTGTCACTATGTCCCAGGTCTTCAGATCAAAAGGAACCTTCTCTGCACCTGACCCATATTTAGATGCCAGGAGCCCGGTCCTTGAGCTGGATGTCCGTGTCCTAACAGACAGGACCATTGGAGCATTTTGAGAAGGGATAAGTTTATGTAGACTCGTACATAGCACGTGAGAGGAATGTTAAGTAAACTTATCGGCAAATAGCAGACCGTGGAGGTTTTAAAATATGCCCACAAATTCTTGCCAGCCCTCCCGTTTAGATGGGGGAGTGAGCTGGCGGAGGAGCCCCGGCTATTCTAGCCGCCAGCTGTCTGAGCCCTCCCAGACCGGGAGCCAGACACGAGTGGAGAGACCCTGCAGACGAGCCTTGCCCTGGCCACGTCGGACTGTGACTGCAGGACAGCCAGCAGGGGAGCTGTCTAGCCAAGCCCAGCCAACTGGGTCACCTTGGTCAGCCTATACTCATGAGCAAAGCAAGTGGTATCGTTGTCAGCCACTCTGGGGGACACTGCTGTTATACAGCGATGGGGAATTGGAAGAGCTCTGCTCTTGGGTTTGAAATTTTGGCCGAACGCCATGTTTTTTGCCAAAGTTCTCTTCCACTTGCATTAGTGGACCAATTAGTATTTTTCAGTGTCTGCAATGTATCATTCACAGTAGAGTATTTGGAAGACCTCACATAGCAGACAATTTTATTGTACTCCTGTAATTCTCAATATTGTTTAATCTGCATCTTCTGTTTAAACTCTCCTTGCTTTAGTTCATGCATAAGGATGGAATTTTTTTTAAAACTCTCTCCCTAGGACTTCTTAGAAACACCACTTTGGGAATGATCCTCTTGAAGGGCCCTAAACAAACATGCTTCTTTTCACACGATCCACTCTGAAGGGGACCCTGGTCCCACACAGTTATTTTTGGAGGCCTCCCTGAAGTCAGTTGCAGATGGAGGTGACGCCCTGATAGTATTGTGTTCTATCATGATTGGTTCAGCTAGGGCAAGCCCCCTAGGAGAACGCCCTGCTTCTATCCCGGTCGTGTGTGGAGGCTGGTGTTTCTGCTTCAGAGGCTCTGCCTTGTCGTTTCTTCCATTGTGAAAAGACCTCACTGGGAACGAAGCTAGCAGTTCCCAAGGACAGGCTCCCATCCTGTGCTGCCAGCTGCCTACGATGCCTCTGGCTTTACAAGAGCAACAAGTGCAGCCTTTGAGCATCTTTCGGTTCTGGGGGAGGGGAGGGGCTTAACGGGGTTGATGACAGCTTTTCTCCCGTGTTCAGCTCCATGCTGCTGCTTCCAACACAGGCTGATGCTTCCTTTTTTTTTTTTTTTTTTTTAAATTCCCCTTAATGCTACTACTTCAAAATTTTTTTTGGTCTGAGGCTGAATACCAGACATTAAAAAGCATGATCAGGAACTTAATATGAACATCATGAGTTAATCTCTTTGTTTATCCTTAAAATAGAGTTTTGCCCTAAAGTAGTCACATTCAATTAAATGTCATTTCTGTTATTTCTGGTGCAATGAGGGTTAAAGGCCATCAGGATGACTTCACAGAGAGACCAAAATTGCCCTTACTTTATTTTCTCAGAATAGAGAACATTCGTCAGGGGAAAAAAATAATAAAACTATCATAAAGTTATGAAAAGTACACAAGGAAAAAATTAAAGGATTATATTTTAAAGCCTCGGGACATAGAATATTATTCCTTATAAGATACGTTCCATGGTATTATTTCCTGGAATGCTCAGGATTTTTTTTTTAACTACCTAATGACTAAACCACAAACATGCAGATCATAAAAGCTTCAGAGAAAATACGTTGGTATTTTTCCTTAACGGGGTTTACTTGTAGCCTCTAGCACTATTTGTATGAAGTGTTACATCAGAACGGTTTGTTCTCAAATAAAAGTGTCCTTCACAATTTATAAAATACTATATGATCTCCATAGCACTTACATGCAACTGTGTGAATGGGTACAAGGTCATCACCTGAAATGCAAGTAAAGCTCAGACGTCAAACAAAGGAAGTTCCTACAAGAACCAGAAGGAGATTCCAAAATATCTTCTCATGTAATTTCCCTCCTAAAAGATGTTCTTTCAAAACCAAAAATTCTATGGTGGTTCTATGCCAGTGAAGATACAAATGCTATTTGAGTCATCAGGCTGTCACTGATGTTCTAATACTGCAGACTCCTCATACCCGTGTCCAGGCTTGGCTAAGGGCTGTCACTCCCAGGGGTTCTAAACTTTGATCTATGCCACATCATGGGCGGTCAGACCACTCGGTTTTGTGGTGTGTGGGGCATTTCAGTGTACAACGCGTTCCCTGGGCCCAGGCACTGCATCCTCTCTTAGCATCTCCTTTGTAAGGAGTCTGGGCTCCCTGGAGAAGCAATGATGTTCTCAGCTCAAGAGTGAGCCACACCTTTGTCCACTCCTCCGTCAGTGGACGTGTAGGTCGCTTCCATGTCTTGGCTGTTATAAATAATACTGCAGGGAACACTGAAGTGCATGTATGTTTTAGAATTAGTGTTTTCATTTCCTTTGGGTAAATACCCGGAAGTGAAAATTGCTGCATCATATGGCAGTTCTACTTCTAATTTTTTGGAGGAACCTCCATACTGTTTTCCATGCGGCTGCACCAACTTACATTCCCACCAAAAGTGCACAAGGATTCCCTTTTCTCCACATCCTCGCCAACACTTATTTGTTGTCTTTGATAACAGCCATTCTCACAGTGGGGAGGTGATGTCTCATTGTGGCTTTATTTGCACTTCCACGATGATTAGTGATGTTGAGTATCTTTTCAGATGTCTGTTGTCCATCTGTGTGTCTTATTTGGAAAAATGTCTATTCAGGTCCCTTGCCCATTTTTTTAAATCAGGTATTGTTTTTGTATTTTTTTTTTTGATGTCAAATTGTATGAGTTCTTTGTATCTCTTGGATATTAATCCGTTATTGGATATATCATTTGCAAATATCCTCTCCCATTCTGTAGGCTGCCTTTTTGTTTTGTTGATGGTTTCCTTCACTGTGCAAAAACCTTTTAGTTTGATGTGGTCCCGTTTGTTTATTTTTTTCTTCTGTTTCCCTTGCCTGAGAAGATGTATCCAAAAAATACTGCATACTGCCTGTTTTCTTCTAGTAGTTTTATGGTTTCAGACCTTACATTTAAGTCTTTGACACATTTTGAGTTTATTTTTGTATATGGTGTGAGAAGGTAGTCCAGTTTGATTCTTTTGCATGTAACTGTCCAGTTTCCCCACCACCATTTATTGAAAAGGCTGTCTTTTCCCTGTGGTATGTTGTCGCCTCCTTTGTCATAGACTGACTATATAAGTCAGTTTATTTCTGGGCTGTCTATTCTGTTCCATTGATCTATGTGTCTGTTTCTCTGCCCATACCATACTATGTTCATGGCTGCAGCTTTGTAGTATAGTTTGAAATCAGGGACTCTGATAGCTCCAGCTTTGTTTTTTCTCAGGATTGTTTTGGCTATTAGGGGTCTTTTTTGTTTCCATACAATTTTAGAATTATTTGTCCTAGCTCTGTGCAATAGAACATTGGTGTTTTGATAGGGATTGCATTGAATCTGTAGATTGCCTTGGGCAATAAGTTCATTTCATTTAATTATTTAATTAATATTCTAATCCCAAACTCTTTTTTAAATTAATTAATTTTTTATACAGCAGGTTCTTATTAGTTATCTATTTTATACATATTAGTGTATATATGTCAATCCCAATCTCCACCATCACCCTGATACCAAAACCAGAAAAAGATACTACAAAAAAAGAAAATTACAAATCAGTATCACTGATGAATATAGACGTATAAATCCTCAACAAAATGCTAGCAAACAGAATCCAACAACACGTTAAGAGGATCAGACACCATGATCAAGTGGGATTTATCGCAGGGATGCAAGGATTCTTCAGTATACACAAATCAATCAATGTGCTACACCATATTAACAAATTGAAGAATAAAAACCTGTGATCATCTCAATAGATGCAGAAAAAGCTTTTGACAAAATTCAACACAGATTTGTGATAAAAACTCTCCAGGAAGTGGGCATAGAGGGAACCTACCTCAACATAATAAAGGCCATATAGGACAAGCCCACAGCAAACGTCATTCTCAGTGGTGAAAAACTGAAAGCATTTCCTCTAAGATCAGGAACAAGACAAGGATGTCCACTCTCACCACTATTATTCAACAGAGTTTTGGAAGTCCTAGCTATGGCAATCAGAGAAGAAAAAGAAATAAAAGGAATACAAATTGGAAAAGAAGAAGTAAAACTGTCACTGCTTGCAGATGACATGATACTATACATAGATAATCCTAAAGATGCCACCAGAAAACCACTAGAGCTAATCAATGAATTTGGTGAAGTTGTAGGATACAAAATTAATGCATAGAAATCTCTTGCATTCCTATACACTAACAATGAAAGAACCGAAAGAGAATTTAAGGAAACAATCTCATTCACCATTGCAACAAAAAGAATAAAACACCTGGGAAAAAACCTACCTAAGGAGACAAAAGACCTGTACTCGGAAAACTATAAGACACTGATGAAAGAAATCAAAGATGACACAAACAGATGGAGAGATATACCATGTTCTTGGATTGGAAGAATCAATATTGTGAAAATGACTATACTACCCAAAGCAATCTAGAGAGTCAGTGCAATCCCTATCAAATTACCAATGGCATTTTTTACAGAACTAGAGCAAAAAATCTTAAAATTGGTATGAGACCCAAAAGACCCCGAATAGCCAAAGCAGTCTTGAGGCAAAAAAACGGAGCTGGAGGAATCAGACTCCCTGAGTTGAGACTATACTACAAAGATATAGTGTTCAAGACAATACGGTACTGGCACAAAAACAGAAATATAGATCAATGGAACAGGATAGAAAGCCCAGAGATAAACCCATGCACCTATGGTCAACTAATCTATGACAAAGGGGGCAAGGATATAGAGTGGAGAAAAGACAGTCTCTTCAATAAGTGGTGCTGGGAAAACTGGACAGCTACATGTAAAAGAATGAACTTAGAACACTCCCTAACACCATACACAAAAATAAACTCAAAATGGATAAAAGACCTAAATGTAAGAAATGTAAATGTAGACCTAAATGTAAGGAAAAAGGGTGAGCCCAGAGATGGGGGATGGAGCAATGGGTAAAATTGAAATCCCCTGCCTAGTGAAAAGGGCAAAATGAGTGACAAAATTCTGACTCTAGGGAAAAAAAAAACTTTTGTTGAAAATGTCAAGTCTTCCCAGTGTGATGTGTATAGGTTCTTGGTCCCAAAACAAGAAAAGTGTTCTTTTATTTTAAATTTGCATCTGGCAGTTTGGTAATGAGTCCCTGTATATCCTGAGAAGCAAATGCAATTAATTAATTACAAATTGCCTATTTAGTTTCTGTTTACTATGGTGGAGAAGAAACAAATTCATGCTAGGAAGGGAACTGGGACTCTGGTACCTTCCTGATGGGTGTTCACAGGGCAAAAAGCAGAGGCTGTTTTCAGTTTTGTTCCTTGAAATGCAGTGACCTGTCTAATCTTTGATTTTTTTTTTCATTGAAAGAGTTTCTTTATTTGCTTTGGAAGTTTGATTCCTTCCACTTTCACAAACCATTCTGAATTTATGTTATCTAAAGTAACAGGATTCTAGACGTCCTCTTTTACATTTATACAGGATTCTGGTATATGTGATGTCATTTTACTGGAAGAATAGATGTAGATATAGGTGTAGGTGTACATGTAGGTGTAGGCATAGACATAATTATGTCGAAACATTCACATTTGATTGCTTAACTTTTAAGGAAGGAAGAAAATGTCCACAGGGTTACTTTTATTTATTTATTTTTTTAAATCAGAATTTGAGGAGCTCTTTTTTTTAAATTTTTATTTATTTATTTATTTATTTATTTATGGCTGTGTTGGGTCTTCGTTTCGGTGCCAGGGCTTTCTCTAGTTGTGGCAAGCGGGGGCCACTCTTCATCGCGGTGCGTGGGCCTCTCACTGTCGCGGCCTCTCTTGTTGCGGAGCACAGGCTCCAGATGCGCAGGCTCAGTAATTGTGGCTCACGGGCCTAGTTGCTTCGCGGCATGTGGGATCTTCCCAGACCTGGGCTCGAACCCGTGTCCCCTGCACTGGCAGGCAGATTCTCAACCACTGCGCCACCAGGGAAGCCCCACAGGGTTACTTTAACTCAAAATTCCTTACCTGTTTTAGCTCTCAACAACTCTATGCTGGATTTAAAGCAGGGGACCTAGGTGCACCAGTTATGAGCACAAACTTTGGGAGAAGATGTCTTCACATCTTATTTGCTGTGTAACCTCAGACAAATTTGTTAACCTCTCTGTGCCTCAGAGTTCTCATTTGCAAAATGGGGAAAATGACAGTACACCTTCATGGGCGATTGCTGTGAGAATTGAACCCATGAAGTGAAAGCTCAGTGGAACAGTTCGTGGCATGTGGCAACTGCTATAGAAGCGTTCACTTCTGCTATCATTATACGTGTAGAAAACAATATTCTAAGATGCTCATTCATGTTCCCAAGTCCACAACAGCATATTCATGGTTTAAATGCAGGTCTAGTTCCAGGTTCCTCTCCTAAGGACAACTTTGTTGATGGCGGCTTGAATGTGACGCTCTGGATTCTTGTTCTGGAGCTCCAGCTCTGTAGACTGGGACACGTTCCTCTTGCATTTAATTTCCTCCTTTGTGGATCGTAGGGGCCTCTTAATGGAATTCCTGTGCTCGTCAGTTAGGGCAAGAATCAAATAATTTTAAGCAGTCAAAATTACAGAGGGCTGGAAAGGGTTTGGTGGTTTTATGATTTCCTGGTTTTAAGTAAAAAATTCCTCATTATATAGATGCAACTGTGTGATGGAAACATGGTCCAACATCTAGGTCCTTAAGTCAAGGAGATGGGACATCCACAGTGATGCCTCACCGTGGGTCTAAAAGGTACTCAATGTGTTGTGTCTTCTTATTCCTTACATTGTATTTTTACTGGAATTTACATTGTATATTTACTGGATTGACTTGGGTATTCTGCTTGTGTTTTTATTTTGCCTGTGTCTTTCACTTAAGTTGTAGATAACAAGAATAGACATCTAGATATATAGAAAGGCTTTTGAAGAGAAGCAGAGTTAGTAAAGAAACAGTGTAGGGCCAACATCAAATTTTCCAAGCAGGTAGAAAATATAAACCAAACCCAAAATGTTGGGTGCATAATTTGATAGATTCCTGGCACACATGGCCTTCTGTCTGTAAGAAATCAGATGTGAACAATTTTTGGACATCAAGTAGCTTATAAAGGAAAGTATTTGATGAGTCGAGCAAAGGAATGAACAATAGCCATACGATTTAGATTTCCTGAAAATTCTCTAGAGTTTGAAGTAAAAGGAATTTTGACTTTGGCACACTACATCTCAGAGTTGGCTGAACCAAACATATTTCACAAATAATTTGAACTCTCGGTTGAGCCTAAAACATATTTTTTCCCACAAGCCTTAAAACCATGTCTTATTTTATCCAGAAATTTTAGTTCTTTACATCCCAAGGGAAAATGTACATTTGGACACTTCTGAAATGAATGAGACTTTTTAGGTTAAGATGAATGGTCTGTAAAATACATTTATAAACTGTACTAGGCAGTCTTCAAGGTATTCACACTCTTGTATCATCCTCTCCCTCATTGAACATGGTTGGTCTGTGCGACCAAAAAGAAGTATGACTCTTTTCATGTTTCCATGTTCTGTATCAAAGGGGAGCTTGATTCCATGCACTGGGGACACAGGTTTCTAGGTCATTTGTCAGTGTATCAGGTTCCTACTTTACATTTTAAACATTGGTGACTGTATGTAGATAGCAAAGCAAAGGGAAATCAGCTTTTTGGCCCCCCAAAATTATATATATATATTATATATATGTGTGTGTGTGTGTGTGTATATATATAATTATAATATATATATACATAATATGTATAATATATATACTTTATATATAATATATATATATATGTATGTATGCTTGGTGACCTTATTCTTACATTATTTACAAAATTCAGTCTACCTATATCTTTTGCTTCTGTTTTATAAATATTAGACAACACTGCCCCCCCCCACAACAGTTATGCCATTTTGTACCCTTTCTGTTTATTAGGCTGGGAAAGATGTAAAAGACACATCAAAGCAAAATAATGTTTCATCAGGAGAAACAATCCAGTGAAAAGCTATAGGTTTCCGCCTACAACTATCGCCTAAATATCTCATAATAATGTCATCACTCCCCTGTTTGAAACAACTTTCTACAGAAAGACTTCATTCGCTAGAACTTGCATAAACCTAGTATCAAAGTCTTAATTCACTTCTGTAGAGTCGGGATCATATATTTTGCCATGCATTTGAATATTTTGAAGTTCCTGGATGGCAACAGGATGAAAAAGTAACTTTTTCCCTTAAATGACTACTTTGTAGAAATGAATATAGCCATTGTTTTCTGAACTTCAAACACATGGCATAGGTCTTAGTACCTTTGAAGTCAGGCTCGCTTTTGGCACAGTTTACAACGTGGCCGCTGGAAAAGCTTTCGTGGTCCTGTAGACACGGCTGTAATATTTGACATCGTGGTGTTCACCAGACCTGGTTTCCTCCGAAATATGCACACACCGACCGCTTCAAGGAAAGATTGTGAATGCCTGCATCCCGTTCGTTTCATACCAGTGTTACCCCCGTGTGTCTTAGTTTTTTTTAGCTCTTTGGCCAGTGTATGCCGTTGCTGTCTTTCTCCCCATTTGGTCAAACATTCTGTTGATGCTAATTCATGAATGGCACCTCCGTTTTTCACTCTTCCTATGGCAAATTACATTCTCACAGCTTTTGCTCATCATCCAAATGACATTAGAGCAAAATCTCATTTGCTTGAGACAGTAAAAGGTTACACACATTATAGGGGGATGGCAGGAACAACTAAACACAGAACCAAGTCTCAGTATTACAGGGCTACTACATTTTAAGTGCCTGCTCTATTTGCTTATTAGGTGAATAATTGAAACTCTCTACTACTGAATTTGATTATCTTTCAGGATAGAAGACTTGCAGACTCCACACGATACCAGATTTTTGACACTAATAATATCCTTCTCAGCAGGGGAAAGCTACTCAGCTTTATATACTCGGGTACTTTATTTCCACCATCAAGCAAGGTAGCTCATATCCCGTCAGTATAAAATATGTGTATGAGGTAATTTAGCTAATATGTACTGGCGTCATTTTCCCATAAAGGTCCCAGTGAAGGTTTTAAAACTTAACCTGCTGACAATGAAGCCCACCTGTGCCATAATCTGGAAATAAATTCCATTGCTCTTTAGACAACAGGATCCTAATTTGTCAATTTTTGGCCACGTCAAACTTTGTAATGTTACTCTCCTTAATATCTGTTGGTTTCCAGGTGGAGAAATTACTCCTGGCAACACAGAAAGGGTCTGACAAGGTAGATGCTGACATTTCTTTCAGTGGATGTTTCCCAACTGACACACTGGAGAAATATTTTAAAGAGTTTTGTTTTTGTTTTAACTGCACATGCAGTGTACATTTTGAAAATGTATTTACTCTCGTAAATCAGTCTCTTTTTTTCACATCATTGGAAATACTTTTCTGCTGCCTTCTTGATGCCTGGCTTATTCACAGATACATGAAAGGCTCTGATTGTTCCTCTGTTGAGCGCCCTCAGCTTCGGCTTGAGGATAGAGCAGATCAAAGTATGATAGGGTCCCTTTCAATCTGGTGAAATGAATGGGACATTGCAAATGAGACCATATCTGGTTGCAGGTGTTAAAGTCTTGTGTTTGGGGCGTCTCTGTGGCGCCCAGGACAGAGCCGCTGCAGCACTGTCATGAGACTGCCTTGTGGGGCATCTCCAGCATGTGGAATCACTCTGGCTTCTCTCACGTGGTCCAAGTCCACACGCTGGGTCATTTCGTCACAGAGGGCTAGGGCTTGCATTTGGGGAAGTAGAAAAGGCAGGTGTTTGAGAGTGCTGCTGTGTCTAGCACGTGCTTGCATCAGTGTATGATCGGTGGGATCATGTGTAATAGACAAAGCATTATGACGGTTGCGGCATCGTTTAAAAAGCCATTTATTGTGATCTTCAAAGCACACTTTTGGCACAAAACTTTGTCAACAAGTTGAATTGTTTTAACCTTTAATGTCACCCATTATAAAGTGTTAGATGACACCTGTTTTCCAGGCACTGGTGTTCCTGTTGAAAACCTGTTCTGAATAGAACCCACATGCCATTTGATTTCACTTCTCACCAGGATTCACCACCCAGCACTTCGCTACTGCAGTTTCTGTGGCAAAACCACTCTTGGAAAATAAAAAGTCAGTTGATAAAGAGAAATAGTTTGTTTAACTTGACCTTATGAAAAAGATTGCTTCCTGCAGAACCTACCATTCTATTTTTTTAAAATTTTTATTTTATATTGGAGCATAGTTGATTAACAATATTGTGTTACTTTCAGGGGTACAGCATAGTGACTCAGTTATACATATACATGTCTCTATGCTTTTTCAAATTCTTTTCCCGTTTAGGTTATTACAGTATACTGAGAGAGTTCCCTGTGCTCTACAGTAGGTCCTTGTTAGTTATCTGCTTTAAATATAGTAGTGTGTACACGGCAATCCCAAACTATTCTGCACAATGCATGAGTCTAGACCACACGCAGAACTTGAAGTTTGTACTGGTGTATCGCACTTTTAGCCTTTGATTTCTCTTCGTCCTCTCGGCGGCAGAACCAGGGAGTGACACAATGCACAGAGCGTTTGGGCCCCGCCGGAGTAATGATGACCGGGAACGTCGCGATGCGGCAGTGGTGGTGAGATTCACAGCACGACCTTATAGATGCTGGTGAGCTATGCAGCTGCAGCGTCAGGAAGCCTCTCTGGAATCATCAGTTATATTTTGGAACTCTCACTTTTCTAGATTAAACCTGTAAGCTTGAGATATAATGGGAAAGGTGTAATTAAAGAGCTAGTAAACAGAAGAAAAGCCTAGCAAAAATTAAGTGAAAGAAATATCGGTGCGGTCTTTCTCCTTCTCTCATTCTCTTTCTGGAATGCTGCATTGCTTTTACAATAAAGAAGAAAACATTTGAGTCCCATTTAGCAGGCAACTTAGTATTTTTTTTTAACCCTTGGAGTTTAGGCCGACTTAAGAAGATTTTTTTAAATAGAGTAAGTATCTTGTTGATCTTTATTAAAAAATTGAGATATACTATACATTACCATATATTTTACCCTTTTAAAATCTACAGTGCGATGTTTTTTAGTCTATTCGTAAAGCTATGTGACCGTCACCACTGTCGAATTCCACAACACTTTTATTACCCTAAAAAGGAAACCTGTACCTTTGTGCTGTGTACCACACAGCCACCCCAGCAGGCAGCCACTACCCTACTATGTCTTTGTCTGTTCTAGACATTTCATAGAAATGGGACATACAGCACGTGGCCTTCCGTGCCTCGCTTTTAGAGAAAAGGGAGTCGGTATCGAAAATGAGGTAAGAAGGTTATACTGGAAAGCTTCGGGCAAAGGCAAGAAATAAAACTTCTGCCATCAGTTTTGAAAGGCAGCTTCCTTTTGGCTTCTGGTGGGGCACATACTCTGAGGATTTCATCACGTGCACTCACTGTCATTCTCCTGCAGGGTCTCGTTATTCCCATAGTGAGCAGAGGAATACAGGAGGTAGCAGTGAGTAAAGCTGCTGGTTATTAATGTTGTTATTAACAATAACAATATTAATAAGTCTGTTGTTACACTTACTAGTTTCTTTGGTCCATTATACAGATGCAGTCACAGAACGCAGGAAGCAAAGAGAACATGGGGACACAGTGGTTGACGTCTACTGAGGGTGTGTCTGTGCTGGACACTCCACGTGCTCCTTGATTTAATCCAGGGATGGGGAGACCAAAGGAACCGAATAGAGAGTCAGAAACAGAACCGCACAGAGTCCATTGATTTTTTTTTTTTACATTTTTTTTCAATTATTAAGTTATTTATTTATGGCTGTGTTGGGTCTTCGTTTCTGTGCTAGGGCTTTCTCTAGTTGTGGCAAGCGGGGGCCACTCTTCATCGCGGTGCGCGGGCCTCTCACTATCGTGGCCTCTCTTGTTGCGGAGCACAGGCTCCAGACGCGCAGGCTCAGTAATTGTGGCTCACGGGCCCAGTTGCTCCACGGCATGTGAGATCTTCCCAGACCAGGGCTCGAACCCGTGTCCCCTGCATTGGCAGGCAGACTCTCAACCACTGCGCCACCAGGGAAGCCCGAGTCCATTGATTTTTGATAAGCAAAGGCAACTCAAAGGAGAATGTATAATCTTTTTGGTGCTGCAACTATTAGACATCACCCAACAAAAAAAAGTGGGTGGTAGGAGCCAGACTTCTCAGTGTCGATGTGGAAGGTTGCGGACTGCCAGGCAGGAGACTGGTCGTGGATTAGGGTTGGAGACCTCACGTGTGGCTTAATGTAAATACAGACGTTTACATATAGGAATATGTCTAGGTGTCTAGCTATACCTGGGTTACTATACTTTGGAGACACTTGTACAAAATTCAGAATCAGTCTAAACTAACCCATGACGATAGTAGTGAGAATAGAGGTGGTCTTGGGCGCACTAAATGTGTCAGCAGAGGGAGGTTTGTTGAGGTGTAGAGACTGTTCTGTAGCGTCACCTAGGTCCTGTTTGCACAGGTGTACCAGCAGGGAAGGATCATGGCGCTGCACTCTTGAGACTTGTGCAGTTCACTCTAGGTTAAATTATGCCTCAGTTTCTAAACAATTGAATAGATGACTTCAGATTGCGGTCAGAGTATTTGATTGCATGGCATTGGGACCATCCTTTGTACAAGGAGCGGAAGTTACTGAGAGAAAGCGCAGAGTTCTTAACAGATGTTCAAAATCAGGCTCCCGGCATCCTGGCCTGTTGAGGACCTGATATGAGGAACAGACAAACCCTCAGTCTTCTCCTGGCCCTCCTGACGCTCCCTGGAATACCTGTATGTTGAGAACTGTTTTCCTTTACTGTGTGGTGTTTCAGTTAACCAGCAATGTGTGAAAGGCGAGCAGGGGTATGGAAAATTGCACTTTTTATCATTCCCTGGTGGGCTTTGGGGCTTTGCTGGCTTGTAATCATGGGCTGTGGTTGGACTGTACACTCCCTGCCATACTTCCATTCAGCATTAGCAATTGGTGGAGATGAAATCCACACGGGATTGTGCTTTTCCATTGTTTTCATCAAACTACAGTCAGTAAAAGTTCTTCCCTGTTTATTTAGATAGTTTATTATTGAATTGGCTGCATTCAAATTTCCAGTAACTCTGTGACTAGTTACCCTGACAGTAAAACGCAGGTGCTTAGGAGGACGGGAAGTTGAATTCGTTTCAAGTTACACATCTGCCTTTTCTTCACTAACGGCAGTAACTGAGGGCCAGTCTGCTGTAACTTTGACCTCGGCTTATGCATAGACGTTTGTCTTCTGAATGTTCGTTCCCCAGGCTGAGCGCCTTGTTGTGAAACTGAAATGCTCTTGTAACAAAACAATACAGGAAGGTCCTCACTGACAGAATTAAAAGTACTAACTTCCTAAAAGAGTTCCGTCCTAAAATCCCTCAAACATTGATCACTAAGCCAAGGCTGGAGGGAATGGACTATGGTTGGGGGAACAGAACGCTCCAGTGAAAGGCTCACGTGAACATCTGGAAGAGAAGCCTGGAGGGTTGACCTCAGAAAATGACAGCTTGCATGGTGACCAAAAAGTGCAGGCTTCTACACCCTGCGGATGGAGGTGACCCGTGGGGTTAGTGAATGTGGGGAAAACTGAAAGCATTACGGCAGACTGTGGGCTTGTTCATTTTTCTTTTCTAGGAATAATTCGACCCTTATTTTAAAAGCTCTCTGTTAACCAATGAAAGTTTAAACGATATATTTTTATAGTTAGATGGACTTCTGTGATATGCAAAGTCAGTATTATTCTTCTGCGGCTGAGCCAAGTATCATGGTCTCTGTAGAGAAAGTTTTGAATGAATTATTTTGGAGTGATGGGACTCTCTCATCACTGACATTCCTTCAGTGGAGAATGTCAGGGGAAGCCCTCCGTGTGTGAATTGCCCACAGTGCCATGTGTTGCCTGCCCCTGGTCCAAGACTCATAGAAGATTAACGTCCAAAAGAAAATCGCAGCTGGCACGTGGTTATTATTTCTGCCTTTCAGCTGTCAAACCTGGCCTCTAAATCTCATAGCAACATAAGATAAAACTGACCACTATGAATTCATAGAATGACCCAGCAAGCTGGCCAAGTAGGTTCTAACAAGAGCCCAGCGTTATACAGAAGCTTCACAGGGGTGAAGTATTAGCTGAGGTGTACCTTATGAGAGGTATTCTTAAATTGTGGCGTAGCGCCAGCAAATTCCATCCGTAAGAACTCTAGAGTATGCCTTTCAAAGCTATATCTCCTTTATGCAGCTTCACCTTTACCCCCCACGCCCCGGGCGCCCTGCAGTACACACCCCAACCACTTCTCCGCTTCCACTCCCCTCAGCCACTGTGCAGCGGCCCTGCTGATCTTTATCGAAAGGCTGTTTTTAGGAGAGTTTTAGTTTTACAACAGAATTGAGAGGGAGGTACAGAGATGTCCCACCTACCTCCCCCCGCCCCGACCCCACCCACGGATATGCACGGCCTCTGCTGTTACCAGCATCAGTCAGCAAAACGGTACTTTTTTTTTTTTTTTTAACCAAGAATGAACTTACATTGACACATCACGATCACGATCACCAAAGTCCGTAGTTTACCCTAGGGTGTATGCGTGGTGTTGTACATTCTGTGGGAACCGACAAATGTGTAGCGGCATGTATCCTTCCATATGACGTCAGAATCTCACACAGACTATTTTCACTGCCCTAAAAATCCTCTGTGCTGTGCCTATTTATCCTTCCCTCCCCCGTAAGCCCTGGCAACTACTGATTTTTTTTACCACCTCCCTAGTTTTGTCTTTTCCAAAATGTCATATGGTTGGAATCATTACAACATGTAACCTTCTCACACTGGCTTCTTCACTTACTGATGTGCGTTTAAATGTCCTCTGTAAAAGCATAAATCAGATTATATGGCCCCCTTCAATTTAAAATTATTTATTGACTCCCACTGAAAACGTTTTACTATATTCTCAGAATCTTTCAGCGTGTTTTCTGAACAATCTCGTCCTGTCAGACAAGACCCTAACATTATCGACCACCACAATGTATCCCACATTACAAACATGTGGGGTAAAAAAAAGTACTTGGAATGTGACCACTTATAATATTCTAACCCAAACACGAAGAGCTTGTTTTTATAAGTAGAATGTTTTATGCTGTGCTTTATGTATCCAAACAGCATACTGTTCTATGTATAAGTTATGTCACATAAGAATAAAGTTAACGCCGATGGACCCTCCAAATGCCTGTGAAGCTAAGTTGATGTCTGTATTCCTCTTTTATCATGTCATCTTTTCTCTTCCCAGTAACGGCCACTATATTTAATTTTTGTGCTTTTTATTACCTTTTTAAATAGAATTTTATTACACGTGTATTTGTCCCTAAGTAGATTTTGTTTTGTGACTTTTTCAAATCCATTTCATCTGTCAGTATTAGTTCTGTTGAGGTTAGGTCACGTATAGCGAGATACATCTGTTTTCAAGTTTAACAGGTGTATACTCACGTAACAAGTACCATAATGAGATGGAGCTATTTCAGTCACCCCAAAATGTTATTGCATCCCTCGTTGTACTTCATGGCCACCTTTCTTCTCCTCACATCCAGGGAAATTTGGACTGATCATTTTCACTATCATTTATCATCAGGAAAATGCAAATGAAAACCACAATGAGATGTAAGTACACACTGGCCAAAATGATGGCCATTAAGAAGACCGACAATAGCAAGTGTCGGTGAAGATGTTGAGCAACTGTATCACTCATCATGGCTGCTGGGGACGTGAAATGTCACGCTGCAAAACAACGGGGCATTTTTTTACAGAGTTACACACGCCTCCCATGGTCCAACCCAGCAAGTCCCTCATAGGGTTTACCCCAGACCTGATACCGTATATGTCCATACGAAGATGGATGCACCAATGTCAGCAGCTTTCCTCATAGTAGACACAAACTGGAAGTGACAACAATATCTGTCAACAGGAGGAAAGATAAATTGTGGTACCTGGATGGTTACTCAGCATAAAAATGAAGAAACCATCATTACATGCAGCAGTATGGATGAATCTCAAAATGAATAAGTTGAGGGAAAGAAACCAGATTTTAAAAAAAGAAAAAAAAGAGAGCACACACTGCATAATTCCATCTCTATTACATTTTACAACCGGTGAGGCTGATGTATAGCAACACCAAAGCAGGTCAGTTTTAATTGCTTCTGTGCTTTATAAAAAGTGATATTCAATATGCAGTGTTTAGTGACTTGATTATTTCATTGAGTATCAGGTTTCTAAGATATTGCTACATGTTGCTATAATTCACTGTAGTTCATTTATCCTGCTTGTTTGTAACATTTCACTGGGTAAACTGGGAAGATTTGGTCCATTGGCTGCACTTTGCCAACCCCTGGTTTAAGCTATTGCCCCAATGCCCAGGACACCAGAGTCTGGATACCTGGACATCAGCTTCTAGAGCAGGAGTCAACCAACTACAGTCTGTGGGCCAAATCTGGCCCTCCACTTGTTTGATGAAGTAAAGCTTTATTGGGACCCAGTCCCATTCACTTGTTTGTGTGTTGTTTGTGGCCGTCTCGTGCTACAGTGGCAGCATCAAGCAGTTGCAAGTGACACCGCGTGCACTGCAGAGCCTAAACTGTTTCCTGTCTGGCACGTTACAGGAAAATTCAGCAGAAAATCTCCTGGACCAGGGTCTGAACAAAGATCTTCACCTAAAAGTCTGTGCTGAACAAGTGCAAGCAAAGACACCCTTCAGGATGCTAGTTGGGGTAAATTACTTCTATTATCCAAAACTACGGCTATGGAAAATATCCCAAACTGAGGCTACTGGCCACACTGAAAAAGATCCCATTGCATTTAAAATTATTAGATCTTTTTAGCCTGTACAGACCAGGTATCCATGGCTTTGTGACACCCATGCCTTGTACGGGCCAGGTAGCCGTCTTGGTGTCAGCTGAAGTGTGTGACGGTTTTACCTGTCAGTTCAGGTTGCCCAAGACTTGGATTAAGTCAGAAGACCCCAAATAGACCCTCATCCGTCTTGAGATTGGCATCCAAGGAGAAGGTTCCAGGGCAGGAAGATGCATCCCCTAGTCATGGCATCGTCCTATTGCAACAGTAAAATTTATTTGCAGAAAGTAACCTGTCCAGACCATGGTTTTCATTTTCCTTCTTTTTTTTTTTTTCAAACTCTTCTTGGTACCAGTGAGTATTTCCATGTTCCGGGGCCATCTTCCTAGAAAGGGAAAGTCTCCACATTTGTGAAGGTGTAAGAGGGTTTCACTTTCAGCTCAGCAAACAGACCTCTTTTATTGCCTTAAACCTTTTTTTTTTTTTTTTTTTAAAATGGGATTTATTTATTTATTTATTTATGGCTGTGTTGGGTTTTCGTTTACTGTGCGAGGGCTTTCTCTAGTTGCGGCAAGCGGGGACCACTCTTCATCGCAGTGCGCGGGCCTCTCACCATCGCGGCCTCTCCCGTTGCGGAGCACAGGCTCCAGACGCGCAGGCTCAGCAATTGTGGCTCACGGGCCTAGTCGCTCCGCGGCATGTGGGATCTTCCCAGACCAGGGCTCGAACCCTTGTCCCCTGCATTGGCAGGCAGACCCTCAACCACTGCACCACCAGGGAAGCCCTGCCTTAAACCTTTTAAAGAAGCTAGTAGCCGGAGTTGTACTTAAAACGCCCTTTTATTTTCTGGCTTAATAGCAAAACTGCCTTCTGTCTACGCTCTTTCTCTTGCCCCAAGAGAGGCCCCATTCTCTAAGAAAGTAGGCAGCGGGTGTGTTGCCAGAAAAGTTCCAAAGTGAGTAACAACACTCCCCCGCTAGGTGTTCTTCTCAAAATCACAAATTCATGGTCCAGTCTCTCCCGGAAAATACTTAAGAGGAGCACCTTTCCATTCAGAAATTCGTTCCTTAAACATAACCTACAAAGGTAGCATCTGAAGCAAGGATTATGTGGGGAGGGAAAAGAAAGGAACCAGTCTCTTGTTTTAAAAATCTCCCATTCTCACTCTGCCAAGCCTACATTGCATAAAAATGTGTGTCTTGATTTAACTTCATCTCTGCCCACTGATTCTCGTCTGCCTAGCGTGATCTGCAAAGCCTTAAAATCAGGCACAGCCTCTATTGAAGCCGCTAACTGTGTTTGCGAGACTGAAAGATGATCCAGATGAGAAGGTGAAACTGCTCCAGGCCTCCGTGCCAAGCAGACACCAAAGATGTGTCCAGGATGCTCGAGTCTCCTGATAACACAGGGAAGGGCTGTCTCCGCCAGGCCGTCAACTGAGCGTGGGAGCACCACGCAGAAGGGAAGCTGTTCGTCGTTGCTGGCTGCCACTCGGAGCACAGGAACAAAAATGCTGGCGGCCGTTGGCATTCTCAAGTTACGGCCCACAGCTTTCCGAGTTTGCATACACCGCCTTGTACACATTCCGAGGGTCGCACCCGTGAAAACAAGAACCGTACTTTTCAGCTTGCGTGGAGCTTCCTAGGCTGGCATCTCAGCATTTCCGCCCTGTTATCTGACACGATAGTCGCTAATTTACCTGCGAGGCAGGTAGGAAGTGTATCCCTGTTTGCAGAGGGGGAAACCGGACACAGAGGAAGGGGGAGCTATGTCCTGCGTCCAGAGCTTCAAAACAAAGATCATCTCCCTCCTGGCTCAGGATGCAACTGGCTGTGCAAATCCAGGCCCTTTCTTTGGCAGGAAGTTCTCTGCTTCTTGTGTGTGTGAAGAGAAGGTTGAGAAATGCGAGTCCGGCTGCTGGAAGAAAGGGAAATCCAGCATGATCTCTCCCCTTGCCTAACACCGAGATATGGGATATCTGAGCTGTCATTTCTCTAAGGAACCTCAGGGAGGAAGGCTGGAATCTTGATGTAACAGGATGATTTGTTTATACTGCGGATTCAGGCGTCAAGGGGACATAAAATTAAGAGAAAATTTGTGTCCAGTGTATGTCATATGCCTAAAGATTATTACTGATTCTGCCCATCAACATTTTTTTTTCCCATTAGAGGAATTGTTCCTAGGAATCTGGGCTGCTTGACCCACACAGTTCCGTTTAAATCATGAAAGCATAACCCTGGCTTGTGGACTTGCTGTTCCTGCTTTGACAGTTATCTTAGAACCGCGGAAAAGTTTCCTCTCAATGGAGTCTTTGCCCTTAGTCTTTCCTACTTACAGGGCAGCTCGTCAAGCCGCTTCCCACCCTGTGCTGGTCTCCAGCCATGCCCGACAGACACACACACACACACAGCCAGGCACAAGCAGCTACCTGCTTTATCTGCACCTCAGCACATCACACAGATCCAGATGTGCGGGGTCGGGCGGGACCACAATCTCTCACCCCCCGCTTGGCTCCTCAGGAAGACGTTGCCAGCTGTTTGACCAGGAGGTGGTTCCCATGACTGTCTGGAACGAGAGCCACCAGAGACGTGTTGTGAACGTGGCTCATTATGTGTCACCTCCTCCCAGTGTCACAGCCCTGGCAGGACGCGGCTCTCTCTCCAGGCTCCCAGACCCGACTGGGATTTGGCCTCGCGCCTCGCCTGAGCAGAGGAAGTGATTACAGAGAAGAACAGTGGGAGAACTTGCATCTCTCACCTTGAGACGAAGCCATCACTTACTCCCCGCAGATGCTTCCCCGCCTTTCTCATGCAGTTTGTCACAACTTAAGACGACCTTCACGTGGGAGGGGTGGCGTGCATCCTGTTATTCTTATCCTTCTGGCAAGTTCAGGAAATTTCCTGCTGGGCGCGCAAATGAAATCCTACATATATGTTCATGTTGGTCAGCAGAATCCATCTCATGCTCTGGAAATCACCTGAAATTCTGTTTTTCTTTTTTTTTTTTTTTTTTCGTTATACAGCCTTTGGGGCTGTATAATTTGGGGCTTTGAAATCAAATGAAATCAAATAGCAAGGACTCTACCACCTTGTAAAGTTTGTCCCCAGATTTACTTACATTTATATTTTTGTGATTTCAGGGTCCAACATTGCACCAGGGCATAATTTAAAAATAGGACGATGTGGGTCACAATGAAGGATGGTTGACAAATTTAGGTGTGACGATCCACTACGGAGACGTAGGACTCCAAATCCCAGTGACTCTCCACACCGTCGCAGGTAACGCAGCTCAACAAAGCACTGACTATCCGTTAAGTGAAAGGAATTTCAGAGTCCAGAAATGTTTACATCCATCCACATAGGGTTACACGCTGAGTGCAGACAGGAATTAGGCTCCCTGAGAGTTTGGTCAAATGTATGCAGACATGTTAAAATTTGAGATACCTAATCAAAGTGACGTGTGAACCAAAGTAAAAATTATATGGAGGAATGATTACACGTGTGATAAAACTGCATTAGCTGTACACGACCACACAAATGAGTGCGTGTAGAACCGGGGAGGTTGGTGGATATCAGTTTCCGGGTGGTGCCGTAGGACTGCAGTCCTGCAAGATGTTACTCTTGGGGAAATGCATGAAGATGACTTGGGACTCTGCGTTATTTCTTACACTTGCATGTGGATCTGCCAGTTCCTCGACATAAAAAAATGCACCTAAAGGCAGTCTGTGGAGGAAGGCAGAAAGACAGCAGGAAGATGCATGTCCTGAAGAGCATTTGTAAGTGTCCACCGAGGGTAGGCAGGCAGAGAAGGTGGATGTGATCTTTAGGGTCCGAGGATGAAATAGCAGAGGGCTGAAGGAAGGTTGGAAAATCCTATGTCTCACTGAGGAGAGAGATCAAATAACAAGGCCATGATTATGACAGCTGAAAGGAATGTCTCCAGGGTTTCCCACCCTTGACGCAGACACACACACACACACACACACAATGTTGGCGCCCGGATTGAATAGACAGCACCAGCGGTTGTCCTGGCTATTAGCACCGGCAGTAAAATGGAATCCTGAGTCTCCTGGGTCGCTTTCTTTTACAACTGTGAATGCTGAAATCTGGCTTGTGAACTGATCAGAACTCAAGCTCAAGGTTGCGGTTTGCTGCCTCTTTGGAAAAACCAACCCTTGGGTCGAAATGCTAATCAAGCTTTATTTTAAAGCATGAAAAACAGAGGGGGAAAAAAAGGAGACAGTCACCGTAGACAAGCTGACTAATTTCTGTTCAGTGATATTTCACAGCCTGGCAGCCCTGGAGTCTGGCACCTTTGATCTCCTTTTCCTGAAGAGCGTTCCTTTGTAGAGGACACCACCGTGCTGGGGAGCTGGGGTCTGCCCTCTGCCCTGACTCTGTACCTTGTTCTCTTCCCGCATGTGGGCTATAAGAACAGGGTCTCTTTCTAACCAGGATGCTTTCGAGATTCAAAGACTCGAAGTTGCCGTAGCACCACCTGTATCCGCCGTTCACGTTTGTTGTCTCCACGTTCGTTCATGTGCTCCGCTGTAGGAGAGCCTCTCATTTTGTTTACCCCTTTTCCTTTGGGTGACTGTTGACATTGCAATTCAACCTCTAGGGACACATGCCCAGGAGAAATGAGAGCAGGTGTACACCAAAGACTCATATAAGAATGTCCACAGAAGCACCCTTCCTATGAATATGATGAAGTAAGTGAGAGGATGCACGAAGGTTAGTAAGGAACGCATCCTTGGGGAAGAGGGAGGCAGGAATTGTAGGAAGATGGGGCAGAAAGTTTGGAGCAGGGTCCAAGAGGCGATCTCAGTGTCGGGAAGCATGTTGCCCCGTGCAGGCTCAGTTCGAATGCTGTATTATTTCCTGTCCCCTCCCTCCCCCTTAGTTTGCACAGCTAAGATTGTCTATAAAGTGCCAATGCTCCTGGCGTTAAGAGTGCCCAGTTCTGTCCATGCCAGGGGCTGGATTAACGGGGATTAAAATAGGCTGACTCTACTTTCTATAGTTAAATAACAGTCCATCCTAAATTACTTGGCTTGAAAGAAGGCATTCCCCACCTCCACGTCCAAAATACCGATGCCGTGAGTATCAAATAGTAGGCGCGTTACTAGAAGCAGTGAACTTTAATAGAGATGGCATTGGGTGGACATGATAATACCGAGATTTTTACTGTGTCACTATTACTAGCAAGCTGAGTCAACTTGAAGAATCCCTTCACCTTGTGATAGCTCTGCTGGCTCTAAAATAATGGCTTTGGAGTATATGGCTCTAAGATTCTCTAAGCTCCCAAAACCTACAGAGTGAAGTTCTCGTATTTTATAAGTCAGTAGTTTCCTATCTTTGTGTTTCACTCTTGGTCCTGAGGTCTCTCGAATACCATCCCCAAGGCTGACTGATTTTACTGTTCAGGATCAGAGACTTCATGCTGAGCGAAGTGGTTGCTTTCACCACACGTGTGCCAGCCTTTCTCCGTGACCCCAAGAAAGCAGTCACGTTCTCTTTCCATGAATCAAAGCTAAAAGGGGATGCCAACATCTGACCTCACAGGATGCCTGCCAGCTGCAGCTGCATATAATGAGGAAATTCGATGAGTCACCTGCTTAAGGCCACTTGCTGGTTGTTTAGGGTGAGTTTTTAAGGATTCAGTAGTAAAATCATCATTTTCCTGCAGGCATTTAATGCACATTTATAGCTTCAATTTTGCTTACTCACCTGTGCAACGTCGTGTCTGTATAAATGAAGATTCAAGCAGAGAAACAGAACTCCTAGGATAGAGAGATGATAGATAGATATGTAGATATGATACATAATTATATATAATATATAACCTCTACATAGATAGAGATGGATAGATACCTGTAATATCTATCTTACGTATCTATCAGTTATATTAAGTATATATAGATTAATATAATAAAATGTAGATATTAATTATGGATTATTCACAATGTATAGATAGATATAGATATGGACAGATTGAGATAGATATCTGTGGATCAATATTTATCTATCATAGATAGATAGATAAATAGAAAAATAGATGTTGACATATATCTACCTATCCGTTTTTCTGTCTGTCTGTATCTATGTACCTGTCATCATTTATCTATGGAGAAATGGGCAAGTCTGAAATCTACAGGGCTAGGAATCCCCTAGCGGTCCAGTGGTTAGTAAGGACTCCATGCTCTCACTGCCAAGGGTCTGGGTTCGAGCCTTGGTCGGGGAACTGAGATCCCACAAGCCGCGCAGCGCTGCCAAACAAACAAACAAACAAACAAACATAAAATCTATAGGGCAGACCAGCAGGAAAGGGCAGTCTGGGGCTGCTCTACACATGCAGAATTTTTCTTCTCTCATGGAAACGTCAGCCTTGCTCTTTCCCCCCAGCTTTGTCAAGGTATAGTTGACGAATAAAAACTGTATGTATTTGAGGTATATAGTGTGATGATTTGATACATGGGTACTTTGTGAAATGAATACCACAATCAAGTTAATGTACACATTTATCACCTCACGTAGTTACCTTTGTATGTGTGTGTGGCGAGAACATTTAAGCTCTACTCTCTCAGCAAATTTCAAGTATACAGTATAGTATATGCCAAAGCACTAGTGTTTTTCTTGTTCCACTATTCTGCAAAGAAAGGGAAAAAAGTCGCTACTTAGTGTAAAGCCATGGCTTTCCCTTCCAGAGAGCTCCTAGGCCAGCTCTGGGCAGGGACCTCCTATGGCAGAAGTTGATGGTTAGCCAGAAGGAGAAAAGCAAACCAGGATGAAACTAAGAAATAACTGATAAAAGTTTAGATTTATTGGGTTAAAGATTTACCCGATAATTAGGTACTCAAATGCTTCTATTCCTTACTTTTCTTAAAGCCAGCAAATAGAGTGTTTTGTAAATTTTATCCTGTTATGGTAATTTTTTAAAGTTTTTTTTTGAAAAACAGAAAGTGCATTACTCTCTGTCTGGTGCCAAATGGGCATTAACAACATCAGGAGAGCGAATAACCCCCAGGGCCAGCGCTACCCCTCATCTAGTAGCCGCTTTAGAAAGAGCTGGGAAAGGGTTCAGGAAGTAACCCATGTCTTGAAGGGTGGCCGTGAGAGTTCTCAACTTATGAGTGAAGGTCACAGAGCGCAGTTTATTAAAAGTTGGATATGTGAACCGTCTTCTCAACCATGTTACTATGAGTGATGCTTTCTGAAACATATATGTACATTGGTCTTACAAAATCCAGATTTAGAGGAGGAAAAAGCCTTTAAATGTCCTCGTCATCTTGGTGAGGAGGGATCATGATATCGTGTGACATGGAACGAGGCCGAGCTGTTTTATTACTGTCTGTGGTTCCAAGAGCTTAGCCTTTTCCAAAGTGTGTCAAAACACCCAGCTTTTAATCAGAGTGATCAGAGTAACAGTGTATTAGTTCAGTGGGGCTGCCATCTCATCAGGCAATTTGCTCTGCAAGAAACATTTTGCAAACACGATAAAACCCAGAGTTTCCATAAGCCTCTAGAATACAGTCAGGGTTGCTAATAGCCTATGTCAGTAAGAGCAGAGAAAATCTTGGAACTGTAATAAAAAAGCTGGTTTTCTTCCCCAAAGAATTCTGTAGAAAAATCTTACAAGAAACTTGGGTTATGCTGCACATTTTTGTGGTGGCCACGTTGATTCTGGATTCATTTGTCTCTTCTCCAAGGTCCCACTTACTCTCATCGCTTGAAGCAGCTTAGGCCAATCGTCACTAATTTGAGGAGTGCGGCAAAGCAAGCCTTACTAATTTCAGTGATGTACAGATGAGCTGGCCCCCTCGCTGCTATGCAGAAAGGAAACTGTGAATCCCACTAGCAAAACCATCCAGGAGGCTTCGTGAAGCACATTATGTATCCAAGGAAGATGTAGCTCTCTATAAAGTATCTGGTATATTTCCAATCTGTCTTATTTTGGGGAAAAATCACTTAGATTGACATTTATCAAGTTTCCAATGATGCAACTGTGTCATTCAAATCGTTTCTAAACATTACACAGCAGTAACAATTTATGGCATAGTAATTTAGGTACTGTCTTGCAGATTATGGATAAATTTCACCCTCAGACATACACTGGGCTGTGAAAATCCATGCTTTCTGCATTTGCCAGCCACAGTGAAATGATTCGCTTACAAGATCCGGACTATGCATTGGAAAAGAGACTGGTGGGAAGGTTATTGGGAGATCTCATAACTTGTTTGGTTAGATCAAGGAGACCTCTAGAGATGATGGGGAGAAAATAGAATGGCGGCCTCGAGTAAAAGGCTTGGTTTCCCCTATGTGTTCTTATTTTTTTCATTTTTATTTTATATAGTTGATATAAATGTGTATCTCTAAGCTATAAAAGTATAGTTGATCAACAATGCTGTGTTAGTTTCAGGTGTACAGCAAAGTGATTCAGTTATACGTATACATCTATCCATTCTTTTCCAGATTCTTTTCACATATAGGTTATTACAGAATACTGAGTAGAGTTCCCTGTGCTGTACAGTAGGTCCTTGTTGATTATCTATATTTTCTTAACATCTTTATTGGAGAATAATTGCTTTACAATGTTGTGTTAGTTTCTGCTATATAACAAAGTGAATCAGCTATACATATACATATATCCCCATATCTCCTCCCTCTTGCGTCTCCCTCCCACCCTCCCTATCCCACCCTTCTAGGTGGTCACAAAGCACCGAGCTGATCCCCCCGAGCTATGCAGCTGCTTCCCACTAGCTATCTATTTTACATTTGGTAGTGTATATAAGTCCATGCCACTCTCTCACTTCGTCCCAGTTTAACCTTCCCTCTCCCCATGTCCTCAAGTCCATTCTCAACATCTGCGTCTTTATTCCTGTCCTGCCCCTAGGTTCTTCAGAACCATTTTTCTTTTCTTTTTTTTTTTTATTTTTAGATTCCATATATATGTGTTAGCATATGGTATCTGTTTTTCTCTTTCTTACTTACTTCACTCTGTATGACACATTTTAGGTCCATCCACCTCACTACAAATAACTCAATTTCATTTCTTTTTATGGCTGAGTAGTATTCCATTGTATATATGTGCCACATCTTCTTTATCCATTCATCTGTTGATGGACACTTAGGTTGCTTCCATGTCCTGGCTATTGTAAATAGAGCTGCAATGAACATTGTGGTACATGACTCTTTTTGAATTATGGTTTTCTCAGGGTATATGCCCAGTAGTGGGATTGCTGGGTTGTATGGTAGTTCTATTTTTAGTTTTTAAAGGAACCTCCATACTGTTCTCCATAGTGGCTGTATCAATTTACATTCCCACCAACAGTGCAAGAGGGTTCCCTTTTTTCCACACCCTCTCCAGCATTTATTGTTTGTAGATTTTTTGATGATGGCCATTCTGACTGGTGTGAGGGAGGTGATACCTCATTGTAGTTTTGATTTGCATTTCTCTAATGATTAGCGATGTTGAGCATCCTTTCATGTGTTTGTTGGCAATCTGTGTATCTTCTTTGGAGAAATGTCTGTTTAGGTCTTCTGCCCGTTTTTGGATTGGGTCGTTTGTTTTTTTGATATTGAGCTGCATGAGCTGCTTGTAAGTTTGGGAGATTAATCTTTTGTCAGTTGCTTTGTTTGCAAATATTTCCTCCCATTCTGAGCGTTGTCTTTTTGTCTTGTTTATGGTTTCCTTTGCTGTGCAAAAGCTTTTGAGTTTAATTAGGTCCCATTTGTTTATTTTTGTTTTTCTTTCCATTACTCTGGGAGATGGATCGGAAAAGATGTTGCTGCGATTTATGTCAGAGAGTGTTCTGCCTATGTTTTCCTCTAAGAGTTTGATAGACCTTACATTTAGGTCTTTAATCCATTTTGTGTTTATATTTTCTATTTCTTCCTGGTTCAGTCTCAGAAGGTTGTGCTCTCCTAAGAATTTGTCCATTTCTTCCAGGTTGTCCATTTTATTGGCATACAGTTGCTAGTAGTAACCTCTCATGATCCTTTGTATTTCTGCAGTGTCAGTTGTTACTTCTCCTTTTTCATTTCTAATTCTGTTGATTTGAGTCTTCTCCCTTTTTTCTAGATGAATCTGGCTAATGGTTTATCAATTCTGTTTATCTTCTCAAAGAATCAGCTTTTAGTTTTATTGATCTTTGCTATTATTTCATTCATTTCTTTTTCATTTATTTCTGATCTGATATTTATGATTTCTTTCCTTCTGCTAACTTTGGGGATTTTTTGCTCTTCTTTCTCTAATTGCTTTAGGTGTAAGGTTAGGTTGTTTATTTGAGATGTTTCTTGTTTCTTGAGGTAGGATTGTATTGCTATAAACTTCCCTCTTAAAACTGCTTTGGCTGCATCCTGTAGGTTTTGGGTCATCGTGTTTTCATTGTCATTTGTTTCTAGGTATTTTTTTATTTCCTCTTTGATTTCTTCAGTGACCTTTTGGTTATTTAGTAGCATATTGTTTAGCCTCCATGTGTTTGTATTTTTTACAGTTTTTTTCCTGTAATTGATATCTAGTCTCATAGTGTTGTGGTCAGAAAAGATACTTAATATGATTTTAATTTTCTTAAATTTACCAAGTCTTGATTTGTGACCAAGAATATGCTCTATCCTGGAGAATGTTCCATGAGCACTTGAGAAGAAAGTGTATTCTGTTGCTTTTGGATGGAATGTCCTATAAATATCAAGTCTATCTTGTTTAATGTGTCATTTAAAGCTTGTGTTTCCTTATTTATTTTCATTTTGGATGATCTGTCCATTGGTGAAAGTGGGGTGTTAACGTCCCCTACTATGATTGTGTTCCTGTCGATTTCCCCTTTTATGGCTGTTAGCATTTGCCTTATGTATTGAGGTGCTCCTATGTTGGGTGCATAAATATTTACAGTTGTTATATCTTCTTCTTGGATTGATCCCTTGATCATTATGTAGTGTCCTTCTTTGTCTCTTGTAATAGTCTTTATTTTAAAGTCTATTTTGTCTGATGTGAGAGTTGCTACTCTAGCTTTCTTTTGATTTCCATTTGCATGGAATATCCTTTTCCATCCCCTCACTTTCAGTCTGTATGCGTCCGTAGGTCTGAAGATGGGTCTCTTATAGACAGCATATATACAGGTCTTGTTTTTGTATCCATTCAGCCAGTCTGTGTCTTTTGGTTGGAGCATTTAATCCATTTACATTTAAGGTAATTATTGATATGTATGTTCCTAATACCATTTTCTTAATTGTTTGGGGTTTGTTATTGTAGGTCTTTTCCTTCTCTTGCGTTTCCTGCCTAGAGAAGTTCCATTAGCATTTGTTGTAAAGCTGATTTTGTGGTGCTGAATTCTCTTAACTTTTGCTTGTCTGTAAAGTTTTTAATTTCTCTGTCGAATCTGAATGAGATCCTTGCTGGGTACAGTATTCTTGGTTGTAGGTTTTTCCCTTTCATCACTTTAAATATGTCCTCCTACTCCCTTCTGGCTTGCAGAGTTTCTGCTGAAAGATGAGCTGTTAACCTTATGGGGATTCCCTTGTATGTTATTTGTTGCTTTTCCCTTGCTGCTTTTAATATTTTTTCTTTGTATTTAATTTTTGATAGTTTGATTACTGTGTGTCTTCACGTGTTTCTGCTTGGATTTATCCTGTATGGGACTCTCTGTGCTTCCTGGACTTGATTATTTCCTTTCCCACATTAGGGAAGTTTTCAACTATAATCTCTTCAAATATTTTCTCAGACTCTTTCTTTTTCTCGTCTGCTTCTGGGACCCCTATAATTTGAATGTTGGTGCGTTTAATGTTGTCCCAGAGGTCTCTGAGACTGTCCTCAATTCTTTTCATTCTTTTTTCTTTATTCTGCTCTGTGGTAGTTATTTCCACTATTTTATCTTCCAGGTCAGTTGTCCATTCTTCTGCCTCAGTTATTCTGCTATTGATTCCTTCTAGAGAATTTTTAATTTCCTTTATTGTGTTGTTCATCATTGTTTGTTTGCTCTTTAGTTCTTGTAGGTCCTTGTTAAACTTTAGTTGTGTTTTCTCCATTCTATTTCCAAGATTTTGGCTCATCTTTACTATCATTACTCTGAATTCTTTTTCAGGTAGACTGCCTATTTCCTCTTCATTTGTTTGGTCTGGTGGGTTTTTACTTTGCTCTTTCATCTGCTGCATATTTCTCTGTCTTTTCATTTTGCTTAACTCACTGCGTTTGGGGTCTCCTTTTCACAGGCTGCAGGTTCGTAGTTCCCATTGTTTTTGGTGTCTGCCCCCAGTGAGTAAGGTTGGTTCAGTGGCTTGTGTAGGCTTCCTGGTAGAGGGGACTGGTGCCTGTGTTCTGTTGTGTGGGGCTGGATCTTGTCTTTCTTGTGGGCAGGGCCATGTCTGGTGGTGTGTTTTGGGGTGTCTGTGAACTTAGTATGATTTTAGGCAGCCTCTCTGCTAATGGGTGGGGTTGTGTTCCTGTCTTGTTAGTTGTTTGGCATGGGGCATCCAGCACTGGAGCTTGCTGGCAGTTGGGTGGAGCTGGGTCTTAGCGTTGAGACGGAGCTCTCTGGGAGAGTTCTCGGTGCTTGACATTACTAGGGGCTGGGAGGTCTCTGGTGGTCCAGTGTCCTGAAGTCGGCTCTCCCACCTCAGAGTCTCAGGCCTGACACCCAGCCAGAGCACCAAGACCATGTCAGCCACATGGCCAGGTACATGGGGATTTTCTTGCCTTTTGGGAAGTCTGAGGTCTTCTGCCAGTGTTCAGTAGGTGTTCTGTAGGAGTTGTTCCACATATAGATGTATTTGTGGGTAGGTGTTCTGTAGGAGTTGTTCCACATATAGATGTATTTGTGGGGAGGAAGGTGATCTCCACGTCTTACTCCTCTGCCACCTTGAAGGTCCCCCCTCTGATTGTCTGTTTTGTATAGGGTAGTGTGTATATGTTCATCCCAGTGTCCCCTACGTGTTCTCGAATCTCAGAGAGATGCCTGCAGCCATCCTCCTTCTGACACTTAGAGGTCCATGAGCACCCACTGGGTTGGTGTCTCCACCATGGTCTGAAGCCCAGAGGGCAGCATCACTGTTCACTGCCCTGAGGAGAGGTGGTTCTACTCACGTGAGCTGAAGTATGCTTTCAATTCCTAAGCTGCTCAGCTCTACTTTGAAAATATACCCTCAGTCAAAGAGGTTGTCCTGTTCACAGTCGCACAGGCTGTATAGTTAATTAACTTCACAGCCGTATAAATACTTGAGGTGGCCAATCTTTTTACAGTTTCATCCATTCTAGTCGCTGGGTAGTGGTATGCATTCTGGCTTTCATTTATATTTTCCTGGTGAGTAATGATCTTGAGTAACTTTTCCTGTGCTTACTGACCATTTAGAAATCCTCATTTGTAGTGTCTGTTGAAGTCTTTTGAAAATGTTCCATTCAGTTGTCTTTTTTGTATGAATTTATAGGCGTTCTTTATATATTCTATATTCTGGATACTGGTCCAGTGTTATCATTTAACTCTCTTACTGATGTCTACTGATGAACAAAAGTTTTTAATTTTAATGAAAAAGAATTTATCATTTTTTTTTCTTTTGTGCCTAGTGATTTCTGTGTGCAGTTTAGAAATTATTGTATACCTCAAGTTCATAAACATATTTTTCTGTTTCTTTTCTACAAGTTGTACTATTTACATTTTACAGATGGTCTGTAATTTATTTCATATTAATTTATTTGAGGTAGTGATAAAGATTCCTTTTTTATTAATTAATAAACTATTAAAATAAAAAGATAAAATTAGTAAGATAAAAATAAATTAATAAAAATATTAATATCCAATTGAACCAAAATGACTTATTTACTTGACAATCCTTTCCTCTAATGAATTGATATGACACTTTTTTTTTTCACACACACACACTGTATTTTATTTTTACAAGAGATAAATAGACTGACACCAAGCATTGTACATGGATGACCGCAACAAAAGCAACAATGATTGCAATTACCAAACATGAAACACACTCATACTATGTCATAATATTGACATTCAGTCCAGTAATCCTCCACTGTAACAGCTCCTTTACTTTGCAGTGAAAATTGATTTGTATATTCTTTGCCTCTGAGTCCTTGTGGGATTTTTTTTTTTTAATTCAGACAGAAAGTCACAAAAATTATACTCATCCTCATCAGTTCACTCAGTCCCATGTAATTATTTTTTTTTTCATCTTGATCTTTTGTTAGCACTTTTATGAGTTCATCACTTTTTCATTAGAGTTCTGAAAATGCTTATTCATTCAGTTCAGCAGTACAGTCAGTTACCAGAAACCTGTACTTGTCAGAGTCTTTTCCATGAATTTCTTGAAGATGAAACCCTTTTATAGGAACATATTTGCAAAAGCATCAGAGTACACCCAGAACTGTCTGTAAATGACAAAAGACTTAAAAATGACCACAGTTAAAGATTTGATGAAAGTTCATAATAATGCAGTTGACAAGAAAATTAGTTGTTTCTGAGATATGCATTTTAAAGTAATAACTAGGATTATGACTTATAACATTATACCAGAACATATAAGATTTTTAGAAATTTCATGTAATGTCTGAAACATTTATATTAACATATTTCCATACATATTTCCATACAAATACAAATATAAGATTTTTAGAAATTTCATATAATGTCTGAAACATTTATATTAACATATTTCCATACAAATAACCCAATGAAAGTTTAGTATTAGTTGTTTTGTTTGTTTGTTTTTTTATACTGCAGGTTCTTATTAGGCATCAATTTTATACACATCAGTGTATACATGTCAATCCCAATCGCCCAATTCGATATGACACTTTTTCATAAATAAATTGACTGTATCAGTGAGTCATCTAGATTCTAGACTGTTTGTCTCTTGTGCTACTATCTTGGTTTCTGTAGCTTCTTTTGTATGTCTTGATATCTGGTAAATTATACCACTGACATTTGGTCTACTTCAAGATTAACCTGGGCTAATGTAGGCCCTTTGATTTTCTCCCAGTTGTCACAAAACCTGAGTGAAGTATTGGTAGGGATTGCATTGAACCTATAAATCAAACTGGGAAGAATGGGTACCTTAAGAATATCAAGTGCTTCAATCTAGAAACATGATAGGTTTCTCTATTTAGGTCTTCCTTAAATTCTCTCAGCATTTTGTGTTGTTTCCCGTGTAAAAGATTTCACATAATTAGACTTACGTCTTGTTATTTGGTGTATTTGATGATGCTGTAAATTATATGTGTGTGTTTATTTCTTTCTTTCCTTGCATTTAAGTTTCAATTCATTGTTGTCTGTATCACTTTCAGGTTTTCCTAAATCATGAAAAACTATTTGACCTTAAACTTTGGTCTAGCCAATAATAATTGAAGTAATGTTTAAACGCTTCCTTCACTGTACATTTATCAAGATATACAGACAGCATCCTCAGTCCATCTTCCTTGCATCTCACTTGTTTTTCAAAGTAAATCAGTAAATTTTTATGACAGTCCCCCAATGAATCTTTTGTTGTATCTCTTACCAGTTCATCTACACACTATTGTTGGATTAGCCATTATTAAGCATAGCTCTAATCATAGCATTTTCGTATCAAATCTCCATAGTGTTCTAATATTTTCAGTTGTGCCATTACTCCCTTTTTTCCAGCCTTATCTCTGTTTCATCCTCTTGTGTTTCAGACACCAAATCAAACCATCCACCTTTACACACCTTAGATGAGATGTGACCTTTTTTCATGCTGCTTTATGCTTACGGAATCTCCATCCATATTTGTCCCTTCTGTATCCCTCCCTCAAGAAACGTGTAGATCACAATTTGGTTTAAAATAAGATGCTTTATGAGCCCTCAACCGAGTATAATTAAGTGCTTCTTTGAAATCATGTAGTACACATTTTTCACTGTTCCCCATGCACTACTCATCTGAGGAGATATTTTCCCCAAAACCTCTTCTGACACTGTCCAATCCACCTTTGTATCAGTATTCAGTGTAGTCTTTGGCTTGTGGTCAACAGTTAATAAATACACGTTGACTTAAATTTAATTGTAATCAATGCAAAGAGAAGTCCATCATGCATGATGCAGTCTTTTCTGTGTAAGTTTTGCAAGCCATGGGTTCCTGAGCAAACCTTTTGAAGTACTGACACAAAAAAATAGGCAGAACTCCATTCTGCTCTGGCTAGAGTATCATTAAAGAATTCTGAACCTTCAGTTTTTTTAAAGCATGTAATTTATGTGCATGATAAAACAGCCCTTTGTTTCACAAGTCAACATTCTTAATGCAGCCTGTCAGAATGCATTCTCAGTAAATTGCTTTGATGAACATGCCAGCCCAGTTAGTTTCTTTTAAGGGAGAAGAGAAGAAAGGGGGAAAAAAAAAACTTTTGCAGAAGAAAAAAAAGAAAGTAAATAGAACAGGTCTAGACTGTACCGCATAGTTTTACATCCAAGATTGCAAATAATATGGTTTCACACTCTCATGAGCCAGGATTCTGCCTTAGAATTTGCAATTCAAAAGCTCTGTTTTTGTTTTATAACAGATATGTGGTTCCGATTTCAGCTTCTGCCTCACGTACCCACCCACGAGCAGGTCCCAAGCATGCATGGACTTGATATAATTTTAAATGTACTCCTAGGAAAGCAGTCCTCAGCTTGACAACCCTGAGTTCTGGTACTTGGAGGTGCTCTGCAAATCTGTGTCCTGGCGATGCCCAGGACAGGCTGTCACCCCTAGGACTCCAGGGACAGGGTACTGGTTAGTTTTTAACTGACTTTTCTGTATGCAGGACCTGGTATAGCTAAGAGAACCTAGTAAAACTTCCTGCATATATTCTCCTAGAAAATTTAAAACAAAATTCTTGGTTTCCCTCCCCTACCAAGGCTGCTGGTGTTTTCTGTAAAAAAAATATTGGAAAATAGAGTAGCAGAGAGATCCATTTGCTGATTCTGTCCTAAGCGGAGCTTTGGGTAAATGGAGACTTAGCCTAAAACATGTTAATTCACACAAAAGAGAGGCAGATTGTCTCATTATCAATCTTTATAAGTACGTCGATTGTGTGTGTGTACAAATGTTCACGTACATACATTTGGGGAAGATAAGTTGCCACCTCACTTTGGCGCTAGCCAACTACAGAAGGGCTATTTCTTCATTCAGTTAGCTCCAGTCTCTGCACTAAATGTGGTCAGGCTTAGAGGGAGATTCTCTGTATTGGAATTCTCCATAGTTCAGTTGAGTCTTAACTAGTGTTTTCTTGGGCAGAAAGATGAAAATAAGGTTTATTAAAGAAAGGTCTGAAATTCTTATAATACACAATGTCAGATAAACAGTGAAGAAAGATCATCAGTGAATCAGTGAATAGTGAATCAGTGAATAGTGAATCAGTGAATATTGTATTGTGTGTGCACAGTTTGTCAGCATGTTAGTTTGTTTTTTTCTGCGTTATGTGGCTATCACTGTCAACCTGACACTTTTTTTCTCCAGGCTTCACGAGGGTCATAAATGCCCTTCCAGTAAAGCAGCTGTCAGAATGTCCTCGCCCTGGGTCTGAAAGACATGGCTCAGGATTCCTTTCAAAAGCTTAGAAAGTGGGAGCAGATTTTTGCACCCGATTTGGTACAAGTCAGTAGGAGACGTGTCGGGGAAAGAGGAATGGCCTGGGATGCAGGCTGGTGGCAGGAATGGGAGGCCATGGCCTCCAGGTGCTTCTAGAACCTCCCCCCCCCCCCCCAGGTAGCAGACCACACAGGCCCATCCCTCCCACGGTGGTGCTTTGATCTCTTTAGAGTTGTCTTTCATGCTGCCCCAGTTTCTCCAGGAGAAATACACACACCTCCACGGGAGACCCAAGGCTTTCCAGAACGCTGGGGAAAGAAGGAAATAGATCAATGTAGTCTAATTGTCAAGACTCACACAGGTTGGTCAAACCTGCTGTCTCCTTTCTCCCCTACTGCTCTTCTCCGTGAACGGACTGTTCAGCAGCCTGGTCAGTTCACCAGAGCAGCCTTTCCATCCTCCAAGGCCACAAGGCTCCTTCCACGTCCTCAGCCCCCATGCCACACCCAGGCCCACGGATTCCTTACCGCACAGGATAAGCGTGTGGTAAGGCCCCTCTTTCAATCCCAGGCCCCCTATCCCGTGATGATCCCCGTCTCACCTGAGGCCGTACAAGCATTTCCAAGTCTGTCCCCTCTTGACAATTCTACCTTTTCTAGAAAGTTGTTCTGTGAATATTTGCAGGCTGACTCTCGGTCCTGGAGGTGGAGAGGGCCAGAAAATAGGATTCAGTCTGGTGTAGGAACTTGCTGTAATTGGTTGAATCTCAGCTGTGTCTCTCTGGAAGGTGGATTTTTTTTTTCACGAGGATCTTGCTTTTCTCAGCGTGAATATAAAATATGTGGTGATTGGAGATGTTTGGTTATCAAGGCTTTGATTGTCTTGGTCCAGCTCTGTGTGTCCCAGCGTGAGCAGCTATTTCCAAAGGTGCAGACCTGAGATGGGCATCCTGGACCATAAGGGCCTGGCCTGGACCTTGTGCAGTTATTTAAGACTGAACGACCCATCTCTTTACACTCAGGAAAGCCTATTTATGTCACACCGAAGTCCCAAAAGGCGGGGGCCCATCTCTGTTGTTCTGCATTGTGGTTACAGAATGCAGTGTTGGAAATGAGCTTTTCACTCAGATCTTTGGCACATACTCATTGTGTGAATGGATGGATATCAGGGAAGAGATGAGCAAACTGTGGTCTTCTGATGAAATTATTCGGGTGGGACCAGAAGCAAGGGCAGCCCCGCTGCCGCCCCCCGCATTGTGTGGTGGGAGGCACTTCTCCTAGGACAGAGGGATTTCCCATCCCCAGCTGACCCTGAGAGATGCACATACAGCGGCCGAAATTAGAAGTAAGAGGAGAATCATTTGGCCCCCTTGAGCGGAGGACTCCTTCCCTTTTTTGGCGTCATGGAATTCGGTCCTGGTGACAGAGACAGTTGCAAGGGTGACGTTTGCCTCATCCTGACAGCGTACTGCCTTCCGGTGCTACTTTGATAAAGGAACGTCAGCTGGGCCAGTCCATTCCACACACCCAGACTAATTTACTCTGCAGAAAGGTGACGTTTCCGCACTCTAATCCCTTGCTCCGAGCCCCATACAGATTGACTCCCATCCGTCTGTTGTTGGTGTCATTTCCAGCTTGTTACTTAAGCCTCTTTGGTCACATGAGGCCCATCCTTCCTACTTAGATGCAAGCCCCTGAGGGACATGAGTCAGGCTTTATTCTTCACAGGCCACAATGCCTGCTGAAGATAGACCTTGCCCCAGGACACATGCGTATACATTCATTTTGTTTTCTTCATTGAGGTTAAGTAGTTTGCTTGCAATGGGCCCCTTATTCAAGGAATTAAGAAAACTTGAGATCTGCATCTATATTCATTTCACAACCAGTGTGTGAACATGTGGACGGGTAGGTCCCTGTTCCTCATTCCTTTTTTTTTTTTGTCTTTTTTTCTACTTTTTTTTTTTTACTGGGGTATAGTTGCTTTACAATGTTGTGTTAGTTTCTGCTGTATAATGAAGTGAATCATCTATATGGATACATATATCCCTTCCCTCTTGGAGCTCCCTCCTCCCTCCCCCATTCCACCCATCTAGGTCACCACAGAGCACCGAGCTGAGCTCCCCGTGCTTTATAGCAGGTTCCCCCTAGCTATCTGTTTATCACATGGTAGTGTATATATGTCAGTTCCAATCTCCCAGTTCATCCCACCCTCCCCTTACCCCACCCACGTCCACATGTCCATTCCCTACGTCTGTGTCTCTGTTCCTGCCCTGCAGATAGGTTCATCTGTACCGTTTTTCTAGATTCCACATGCATGCGTTAATATACAGTATTTGTTTTTCTCTTTCTGGCTTACTTCACTCTGTATGACAGGCTCTAGGTCCATCCACATCTCTACAAATGACTCACTTTCATTCCTCTTTATGGCTGAGTAGTATTCCATTGTGTATATGTGCCACATCTTCTTTATCCATTCGTCTGTCGACGGGCATTTAGGTCCCTGTTCCTCATTTCTGAATACACATGTGTAATAGGCACACAGCTTGACTTAGACCCGACCTACAATCTAACTGGTTATTTGACACGTCAGTTCTAAGGAACTTGTCAGGGGCATGGTAACTCTGGACACGGTGCTCCAATAGAGCTTTGCCGTAATTCCTTCCACAAGGTTCAGGGGGAACCAGGAAGGGTGTGGTTCCAGTTAGTGAAGGCATCTGTGGACTGTCTTCCAGTTCCACACACCTGGCGTGAGTTGAGGCGGCCTCTGTACCTTAGTTGGCATCACGGTCAAGTGGGGCTAATATTTATCTTCTTCGAGTTATGCCCTCTTACATGCTTTGCCT
The DNA here is from genome assembly GCF_965194825.1 of Balaenoptera physalus. Lineage (NCBI taxonomy): Eukaryota > Metazoa > Chordata > Mammalia > Artiodactyla > Balaenopteridae > Balaenoptera > Balaenoptera physalus. The sequence goes on from NC_138903.1 coordinate 5,930,412, forward strand.
ACTCACAGGTGGTTAGTATTTGCAACGTGCCTTAAGTTCCTCAGATTCCTGCACGAAGCAAAGTGTGGCAAAGGACAGAGCTTGGAGAGCTTTGCAAATTTGCAACTTGGGAACACTTCAAAGCCTGGTAATAATAGCACATGTCTAAGGTGATTGGAAAGCATCTCTGTGTTTCCTTTACATCCATTTGCTGGGGATTTGGTTTATATGTCATGACTCCATTAAGTTTCCAGGGGTCTCAGATCCTTACAATTAAAAGGATTGAATAAGATTATTTTTAATATTGCTCCCATTTGTTGATGCATGGTTTATTTGTGAACAGTGAGAAATCCTAAACCTTATCTGCACTGGAGTATAAAGCCTTCGTTCTTACCAGATAACATACGGTTCTCCTTCTAAACCCCGTGGTTTCACGAAATAAGCTGAATTTTCCTCCTTTTACAGAATATTTGAAAACAACATCTGACCTTAGCAAATGCAATATGGCCAGCATTTGGCTCGGCTATAGAACTGAGACCTAAAGATAAATTATTTTCATTGTTCCATTTAAAAATATTATTTCCCCAGGTGTTTAAATGTAAGCAGTACTACTATGTAATTAAACACAGGTTCATAAACATTTTCATATTTTGGACTGTTTGCCTCCTTACAAGATGAGTCATGTCAGATTAGCTATAGGCTGAAGTAAATACGCATAATAAACAATACATTATTTTGTAGACTTGTAACAAATGTCCCAAGTAGTTTTAGTTACTCATACAACAAACATATTTATCCCATGGAACAATTTCTCTGTTAGACCCTGGCAAGTGAATTGCTGGGAAGTTTCCGGGCGTTCCAGGGGGCTGTGCGCACCATGATTTCATTTCAGCGCGGTTTTGTTTGCTGCTCCGAAATATTACAGTCAAAAACCAAGTATACAGGTAACAGGATGTGGACAGTGTTTGTATTCTTGCGTGAATAATGTTAGACACCAAAAGATGCCTGTAAAAGTGGATTACAGACAAAATCCTGTATATAGTTTATATATATACACACACGTGTGTAGGTATATAATGTATATAATTTTATTTACATATGTATTTTATTTATAACATATATAATCACATACATGTTATATATGATGATATATGATCTCATCTATATATATATATATATATAATATTATAGTAAAATAGACAAAACAGAAGAGCAGTGATTATTGAAAGCCAGCTCTATTTCCATCTCTACCACGTTGCTGAAAGATCAGTAAGCCCAGAGTTTGTAACTGACATCAGTGCATTGGCAAAGGTCAAATCTTCTATCATCCTGGGTTCCTCGCTACAGGCTCAGTTCTCAGATTCCAGGCCACATCACTTGCACTGAACGCGATGATGAAATGTTTTCTCAAGTGTGGTTTAGTCTGTCATATCCTCTCACTTCCAATATGAGTTAGCGTGGACCAAAAGGAAGAGAGATGAATAGAAAGCAGGTTCTCAGGGTTCCAAACCAACGTCAGGACTTTGTATAAAGCTAGAGAAACAAGCTTTCTAACAGTGATGGTTAAAATTCTGACCTCCAAAGATGAATATCCCAAAAAGCAAATGAAAGCTTCAGTGACTTGAATCATGTCAGTTCCTAGAAAGGCTGAAATGGCCATTGAGAACTGATTGTTCCAGTTCGGCTGGGGCTAAATTACCATTTGACATTTTAGATTATTCTTCAGGAAGGTAGTTGTAATTTGGTTGCCTAGCAATTTGGTTTTTTAATATGGTCACTTCGTCTTGAAGTTACAGAATGTTGTCAGTGAGAACAACTGAGAATGAACTTTGACTAATGACCAAGATAGAAATGAATGATCTTCTATTGATGTTTTCATTTTGTCCCTAAGCCCCCTAACATTCTACATTTTAGGAGGTTATTCATTGTATTTTGCATCAGTCCAAAGAGTATATGCAAGGGCTACGGTATTCTGAATGGTAACACCATGTTATTGTCTTAGTCTGTTCAGGCTGTATAATAGAATACCGTACTCTGGGTGGCTTATAAACAACACACGTTTCTTTCTCACAGTTCTGGAAGCTGGAAGTCCAGGATCAAGGTGCCAGCAGATTCGGTGTCTGGTGAGTACGCGCTTCCTGGTTCATAGATGGCCGTCTTCTTACTGTGTCCTCTCATAGTAGAAGGTATGAGGGGGCTCTCTGGGGTGTCTTTTACGGGCACTAATCCCACCATGAGCGTGACACCCTCATGACCTCATCACCTCCCAAAGGACCTAACAGCATCACATGGGGGTTAGGGTGTCAACATACAAATGGAGGGTGGCTGGAGACACATTCAGTCAATAACTGTTACATATGGTGCTTTCAAAAAAAAGGTTCCTCATCATTATCATTCTGGCAAACATAGCCTGTGAAGTAGACAGCATGGGTTGTCGATATAAACACTAATATTACCAACTGGGAAAATGAGAGAGAGTGTAAATTGTGTTCACCTTCGCACCAGGTATGGTCCAATAGTGTTTCAAGGCTGGGAAAAAAAAAAAAGAAAACGCAACAGTCTGAGATAAAAAGTCTTGCTCCTCCCTTTTGGCGTTTCCAATTACAAATAACACAATGGGAATATGTTCCTTATAAAAAAGTATATGTACGTCCAAATTTAAGAAGCTAAATGCTGAGAGTTCTTGGTATCTCAAAATAATGGATACATAGGTAGCTCTCCAAAAAGGGACTAAAAAAATATGTGGTTGATTATCTGGAAAAATGTTGCATAAATTGTTTCCTCAACATGAAAAGGCAAGGGCTGTATCAAACAGTTCATGTTCATTAATTCACTTATCCCTTTTACAATGAATTTTTTTTTAATTTATTTATTTTATTTATTTATTTTTGGCTGCGTTGGGTCTTCGTTGCTGCACATGGGTTTTCTCTAGTTGTGGCGAGCGGGGGCTACTCTTCAGTGTGGTGCACGGGCTTCTCATTGTGGTGGCTTCTCTTGTTACGGAGCACAGGCTGTAGGAACGAGGGCCCAGTAGTTGTGGCTCGCGGGCTGTAGAGCGCAGGCTCAGTAGTTGTGGCGCATGGGCTTACTTGCTCCGCGGCATGTGGGATCTTCCGGGACCAGGGCTTGAACCCGTATCCCCTGCATTGGCAGGTGGATTCTTCACCACTGTGCCACCAGGGAAGTCCTACAATGAATATTTGTTAACTAACTACCATGTGCCAAGGATTGGGTTAAACACTGGGGAAGAAATAGTGAACAAAACAGAATTCCAAACAAACTTCCTATTTCCTCCCTTATGGAATGTGTATTCTCTTGGTAAAGACAAATGTTAAGCAGACGATTTTTAAAATGTGAGTTACGTATCTGTTACCTGACATGAAGGAGTAACTCATGTAGACTTGGGGATCAGCGAGTCATTTTTCCTGAGAGTGACACTTGAACTGAGGTCAGAAGGAGGTAAGTGAAGATTTCTGTGTCAAGACCAAGTCATCTAAGCCAGTTCCTTAATCACACAGATGTAGGCAGTGAAGCTGTGAGGTGGCCGAACTCAATGATGTTACCCTGGGGACTGAGGTCTCGGTTTTCCAGCTCCATTTCCAGCTGAGTTTCTTCCCATCACATCATGTTTTCTCTTCCAACCTACTTAATACAGGAGAAACAGTTTAAAATGCTTTATTAGATTTTAATTTCTTTGTCTTAAGCTTTGCAGTTTTCATTGGCTTTTCTTCTGTGTAGATTTAATTCATCTGTGTTTATCACTTGATTGAAGTATTTTAATCAGTCAGTTAACCAAATCCTTTAAAAATTGAAAAAAAACCCTCTCTATACCATTTTCTATTACTAACTGCTATCCTGTTAAAATAGCAAAGGAAAATTTGTATCATCGAAGAAAAATCACAGCTCAGAATGAATTTGACCTCCTGAAACACATTTTAGGACGCTTAAGTATGTGCGATAGCTCTTTTTGCTTCCTGACAAGAACAAAGACAGATTTATCTAGAGATTTATTAGCACAACATGCTTTTCTGGCAAAATTAGCCATGGTCTAACCTTTGAGATTGACAAAATACAAAACAAAACAAGAAATAAAAAAACATTGCAGTTAACCTATTGTTTTCAAGATAGAGCATTTTTAAAAATAATCTACAATACTAGAGACTTAGGCATCTATTTAAATGTTGGACAATTTACGGTTCTTCAATGCAAGGATTTTTAGGTCTCATTTAGAAATGAAAACAAACTTGAATTGTAAAAACTGAAATTCTTAAAAACAAAGTTTATAGTTCTACTTTTGTTCCTTCTAGCCATGTTAAATGGTAAGCTTAGTTGAATTTGAAAGAGAAAAGAATTGATACGGTAAATGTCTTACACACTCTTCTGCCACCATGAATTGCTTAAGACTAGAGAGTGAATGAAGAGTACGAAAGATCCTAATAGTCCTGTTTCTGGACTGACATTTTCAGTGTACGTAATGATTTTTCGCTCCGTGAAAATTTTATTGCCAGCTGAGGCTGAAATGGTGATGCGTACAGAGTGGGCGAGCATCTCATCAATGTTTATTCTTAATAAGACTGTATCTTCGTCCAAACGCACTACGGCAATGCCAGAAATACAGCAGTCTTGGGTTATTGTGTGGGTATTAGAATCCTTCTAGATCAAACAGCGTCTATTCTGAGTCTGGATAGGAACTATCTAGGTGCTCTTCCAGAAAGTCGGTTTATTTCCCCTGGATGGGAAATAAAGGAAAATAACACACGCCTGGGGAAAGAGTGCACCACTCACGCAGTAGACGTATGCGTCCTTTGACCTGAGCAGCTTCACCTGCTCTACAGCTCAGTCTTAGCAGGGAGGTCAGCCTGACCTTGATGCCTGGATCCTGATTGTGCCCAGGGGCATTTTCACAGCCCTGTGCTACCGTAGCTGGGATTTGGAACTGGTCTCGTTACAGGTGCCTGGGGGTCTGCAGGGGCCCATCAAACTGGCTCTAGTCCCAGGTCTCAGGTGCCAGCCAGGTCCCCTGCTCACACTGAGGGCTCTGATCGGAACCGACAGTAATGGTTTGGAGCGTAGCCCCGCCTCTCCTCACAGCCTGGATCTTCTAACCCTCCCATCCTCCCCCCATCAGTGTGCTTGGTCCTCCCTCACTCTGAACAGTCATTTTGGGGACATATCACTAATACACACTGATTCCTAGAATTTCACGCCAGGAAACTCTAGATGCTTCCTCATGTGGGTTTCCAGGTAATGGGACGAGGAAACAGTTTGGCCATTGTCTCTCCTGGAGTCTTGTTTTTATGTCGGTATATCTTCCAGAACGTTGGGCTTGTGAAAGGGGCCATGTGCCCACAGACAGCTTCTGGAGCCGTCGGATCTGTGGGAACACTTCCTAACACAGCCGTTATAGGCAAAGAAAAGCAGGGCTGGCAGACGTGTAAACCATCAGCTATGTCACCCCGATCCTCTGCCAGAACCAGGGGCGAAGTCTGCTGAAAACTTCATTGTGTTGGTGTTGACATAGATTAAGGTCTAATTTTGCTCCATTTTACATGATCAAACCTCAAGCGTTTAAGCACCGTCCTCCTAAAACTTCACACAGGGCTGAGTTATAAGGCAAAAATGCGTTGAAAGAGCTCCAGAAGTCCTCCTACATAGATGGTTATGTCAGTGGCAGGTTTTTGTGCAGTTCCCTTTAAATCATGCGTCTTAACTGATCTTGGGGGCTCACATCTCCGAAACAGGACTCCACACAGAGCAGAGATTAATTACTTCCAGGAGGCTGGAATTAATTAATTAATTCCCGATGGGAAAAGGGACATTTGAAATCCCAACTGGACAACTTACAGTTTGTGGTGAAGTATTCATTCCGGGGGTTCCAGCTGTTGTATATTAGACATTTTCACACTGCAGACAGCTCAGGAATGACATGTAGCTAGGCATCATACGTGGTGTTTCATCTCTCGTTTTCTGGGAGAGGAAGTGTCATGGTCTTTCACTGGAATTGCACTTGAGGAGTGAGTCGGCTTTGGGTAAGGAAAAACCGCACTGAGCTAAGATTCTAGAATCTGGAAAGCATGATTTCTAGAGTGTTGGTGCCTGCTTGTAATAACGGCTTGTTCAATTCTTGTTACCCTCCCAAAGGGCAAGGAGAAGGACGAAAGTCAAGCAGAGAAAGCCCACTTTTACCAAGTTTACCTATTTTATTGGGATTTCAGGTTAAAAAAAAAAATGCTATAATTTTTTAAAGTTTGAAAACAATAGTCTATGGATTAGCCAGGGTTAGACACGATGCTGTTTTCATTGGAACAATGATGGGTCGTGTCTGCGTCCTGCCCTTCAAAAGCTCACAGTCTGTTGCAGAAGAGATACACAGTTGAGTCTCTGTTTTTGTAGATTCCGTATTTGCAGGCTGTCTTACTTAAATTATTTGCAACCCAAATCAATACCTGAAGCATGTTTGCAGTTATCCATGGACGTGCACAGTGGTAAAAATGTTTAGTTCAGTGCCGCCCATGTCCCTAGCTGGGGTCAGTGCTCTGCCTTTTTCAACTCTCCTACTGTAAACAGGTGTCCTTTACATGGTCTAAAACGTTGTTTGCATTTTTGTCCTTTTGGTTGATGATTTTGCTGCCTAAAACGACCTTGGGTGTGGTGCTGAAGTACTGAGGTAGTGTTCCTCAGCGTAAGAAGTTTGTGACGTGTCTTATGGAGAAAATAGGTGTTGGAAAAGCTTCATTCAGGGTTGACTTATAATAGTGTTGATGGACGTGCGTTCAGTGTTAGTGTATCCGCAGTATATATTCAATAAGGTGTCTTTAAACAGAAACACACGTAAAACACACATAAAACAAAGTTATATATGGGCAGTGGATGAAAATGTGACCAGAGGCTCATAGGCACGTAACCCTGTACTTCCTCTAGGAGCAATGGTTCAGTATTTGCTAATTCAGTATTTGTGGTGATGTATGGAACGCTACTACCACGAATAATGAGCGTTGACTCTGTGTGTGTGTGTATAAGCGTGTTGTTGTGCTACAGGAAGCATACATAGGTGTCATGAGAACACACAAAAGAGCCACATCTAGAGAAGAAAGGGCTGTGTGAGGCCCCAGCATAGCTCTCCTTCACGGCCATAAGAACACAGCTGTAGAAGATGGTCTGCTTTCTTTGGTGACCATGGCCTATCTGTAGTTTGATTCTTCCACCTCCTGAGAAGTTACTTGAGCCGTAACCATTGTCTGCATTGTTTTGGTCTGCTGATAGCTGAACAATAAAAAGGAGATTAAAATATTCTCTTGGATACTGTAATGCCAGAGATTTTACATAGATGCAGACTTGCTTCGGAGCAAAGGCCTGTTGGAAGATATTACAAGTGCCAAATCTGACCAAAGTTAGATTAGTTTCATTTTTAAAATATTAATGCAAAGAGCCAAACAAAATCGTGCCTCATAGAAACTTGTTTCCTTTTTTCCAGTGTTCCCTTTGTCTAGTACATTATCTGCCCAAGAAGCAGAATGATGTTTTGAAACTATAAATTGGGAAGGAGGGAGAGGTGAACTGGTGGAGCACAGAGGCATTTCAGGGCAGTGAAATGATTCTGTATGATGCTGTAACGGTGGGTACATGTCATTGTGCCTTTGTCCAAACCTGTAGACTGTACAACACTAAGGGTGAACCCTAATGTAAACTACGGATTTCGGTGATGATGATGTGTCAGTACAGGTTCATCGGCTGTAGCAGATGCACCCTCTGGAGGGGGGTGTGGACAATGGGGGAGGCTGCATATGTGGGGGGCAGGGGACGTATGGAAACTCTCTGTGCCTTCCTCTCCATTTTGCTGTGAACCTAAAACTCCTCTAAAAACAAAGTATAATATATATATAGTATAATATATAACATATATACGTACGTAGATTATGTATATCAGGTCAAGCTACTCCCTTGTTTATAAATCTTCCATTATCCCTACAGGAAAGTCTATATTTCTTAGCATATCTTGGCCAGAAGTTGATCAGACCACATCTTTTATCATTATCCTTCTGTCATTAGCAGACACAGATAAAGATGTTGTGAGATGTAAAGCTTAGATTATTTTTAAAAAGAATATAAAACTAAAAAATCTGAATTTAGGCGCAGGACCTTAGAAGAGAAGGGGCTTTCCAAAGATTCATTAGTTTTACAGCAAATTCAATACCAGTCATCAATCCACCGCCAAACTGGCATTCCTTTTGTACATTGAAGAGGCCAAACCCATTCCCCACTCAAAGAGCTCATATTCGGTCAAAGTTGGATCTTCCTCATCACTCATCTGCTGAAATTGTCACCTTTTCAGAGAGATGGTGCCCTGGGTTCCGTGACTAAGGTGGTCACACACCACCCCATCGTATTGCTCTGTGTAATCCTTGCACACGCTGGAACTGCATCCCGTTCCGTTCCGTTCATTACGTTGTAGTACATCTATTAGTTTGAAATGGTCAAATACAGGTTGAATGAATGAATGAATACAGGAAGGAATGAACCTATCTGTACTTAACAATGATGAGCATATCATGACAGTGTTACATGCCAGAAATCCAAGGATCAGCCTATGATAACATTAGTAAACACATTGATGAGAATGGTCACGATGACAAAGTTAAAACAATGAGATTGTCTCCCTACTGCACAGAAACAGACATCTGAAAAAGACATTCATTTTAATAAGATTCCTTAGTTAAATCAAAAGTGCTTACTCCTTTCTTAATCTGAGAGAGAACTAAACTAATCTCAGCCTCAGGCGAGGCAGCAAAAGAATAGAAGCCTTTCCAAGCACAGTCAGATTAAGAGAAGTGTTCTGTTATCACCAAAATGTTTAAACCATCTCATAAAAGTGCTAGTCACTAAAAACCTTAAAGAAAAGTTTGAAAAGGATTAGAAAAAAAAAAAAGAATTCACTTAGGAAAGGTACTTATATAAAAAGGTTTTCTATATCCAAATAACACTCAAAAAAATGCATTAGAAATACTGCATTCATAGTAGCAAGCAAAATAATTACATTCCCAGGAGTAAACTTACTTAACAAGTACTATGAATGAGAAATATGAATAAATCCATAAAGCTAAAGAAGATTAAAGTGCTTCAGAAACTGGAGGCATAAGTTGCCACTGAGATGGCTCAATACTGTAGAAATGTTCATACGCCCTAAATTACTTTACAAAAATTCAAAACAACCCCAGCCAGATTCCCTTTGTTGACTTCTAAAATTCATCTGGAGTGAAAGAACAGCCAGAAAAATACCGAAGAGAGAGATGATGGGGCATTGGAACATAGAGGACTATAAAATAAAAACAATAATAAACACATGCTAGAATAGACAAGTAACAAAAACAAGGGTATGGTAACATGGAAGCAGTAGTTCGTAAAGCTGGCATTCCAAATCTCTCATGAAAAGATGGATTATTCTAATGAAAACTGGATGCCTATCTCATGCCACACAACAAAATGCATTATACATAGATTTTCAAAAATTACATGTAGTAAACAAAACTTTAACACTACCAGAAAAACCAAAAAAAAAAAAAAAAACCATGGGTGACTTCCGTAATGTTCTGTCGAGGAAAGTATTCTCAGGTATGACAATTAGAAATGAAAGTGTAAAGGAAAAACGTGATATTTTATTTATTCTGTATGCAAAATGCACTACATAAAAATTCAAATGACACAGTTACCTGGAAAGAAATGGTCATACATCAATAAGCAAAAAACTGATATCTTACCCCTCAAAATAGCCTTCACAACCAACAAAACAAAAATGAATAAAGATGTGAACAGGCAATTTCCAGAATAAGAGAAAAAATAGCCAATAAACATATAAAATAATCAAACCTCACTGCTATCCTTCCTGCCAAAAAATAATTTTGCAAGATTTTACTTTTTTTCCTATTATTTTGGCAAAGATTTAACAAAGTAGTAATATCATGTTTTTTTTTAAAAAGAGCTATGTATAAAATAGATAATAAGAACCTACTGTATAGCACAGGGAACTCTACTCAGTGCTCTGCGGTGACCTGAATAGGAAGGAAATCCAAAACGGAGGGGATGTATGTATACGTATAGCTTGTTCACTTTGCTCTAGAGCAGAAACTAACACAACATTGTAAAGCAACTCTACTCCAATAAAAAAAGGGGGTCAGGGCTGAAAATGGAAACCTTTATACAATTTGGTGGTATTATAAATTTATGAATATACTCAAACTTATGTTATAAGACGTTATATATATGTTATATATGTTCACTATATGTTCATTTTTAAAGTGTATATACTCCTTGATAACGTGATTTACTTCAAATGAGCTAGTTTATGAAGATATTTGGGAAAGTACACAAAGATCTAGAAAGTATGAATAAATTTAAACCTACAGATACACAAATCTAGGTATTTATTTTTATAAAGCAAAAAGTGAGCCCATAGTTGTTCACAATAGAAAATTATTAAGTAACTTGTCTTACATTCATCCAGTGGAATAGCATCTAGCACTTAAGGGTAATCCTAGAACATGAAAGATGCTGTGGAAAGATGTAAATAATACTGTATATTGTTAGGTAAATGTGTAAGAAGATCCAATATGTGCAGATATGCACCTCCAGTATATTCTGTGCCTCTCTCTGGGGGGTAGAATTTTGAGGCACTCTTGAGAATTGGTTAGTTTAAATTTCTAAAAACATCTTTATATACAAATTGGTTACTTTGAGAGCAAGGAAAATAAGTCATAATATTCACAGTTCAAGTCAAAGTAGCTAAATCGTAAGAAAGTAATCTATTCTAGAAGTGTCACTGGGGAGGCGAGGTTTGTATGAGCAAAATAGGTGACTAGTACTGAGAATAAGTGTGTTAACTTGAGTACAGAAAAGGAAGAAACCAGCTCGCTACTTGAAATGTAAGAGATGCCTCCTTCACAGGGAGAGAACCAACCTCAATTTGCTAGCATCTTGCAACTGTATATCTCCCGATATGGAAATGTAAATGTGCTGGGTACCTGGAGAACAAAATAATCAGCCCCCCACTCCCTCAAACAAGTCCTTCTTCCCTGTTCAAATCAAGAAGAGGAATTATGGGGACTTCCCTGACCATCCAGTGGTTAAGAATCCACACTCCGAATGCAGGGGGCCCAGGTTGGATCCCTGGTCAGGGAACTAGATCCCACCTGCTGCAACTAGAAGATCCCGCGTGCTGCAACTAAGACCCGGCGCAGCCAAATAAATAAATAAATAAATATTTTTTTAAAAAAAGAAGAGGAATTCTTTACACCCATTACGTCTCAGTTAAGTGCCTTATGGGATAAAGAGATTGACATCTTTTTCCCCAGAATAAATGTTGTTTTGTATTCATATTCTTGCCATTAAAACCAGAATGGCATGTTCTGGGGCAAGTCTTTCAGAATTGTCATAATTTTCCTGTCATACTGAAAAACAAGTCTCTAAGACTTGGCATGTGACTTGAAGGTTGGACCATGGTGAGACTGAGTAAGTAGGGTCTTGCTGGGTCCACTTAGACTGTGTGCAAGTTTCCAATCTGGAAGAAATAGAGCAGGTCTCCAAAAGCTGAGGTGTGAATGATGGAGACAGATGGCGAGTGCATATTTCATAAGGTGCCTGAGTTTCCTAACTACTGGGGTTCAGGTTTTGCTGGATCCCCATGAAATTTCTTGGTACATTTAAATACCTCTGTGTAAGTGTGTGTGTGCGTGTGTGCGCGTGTGCACGTGCTACACTGACGGAGTTTCCATTCCGCACCGTCGAAAGAATTCTCACCATGCATTTTCACGTGTTTGCAGCAAGGCAGAAATAACTCCTTTCTGGGACAGATGGAAAACAGACATCAGTAAGTGACCTGGGCCAAAGTCAAACTGTCCACTTGGCCCTGGTCAGTTCTAGCCCATTCCAAGTGTCCTAGGCACCGTGGGAAGCAGCAAAGCGTTGCTCGTGAGTTGTAATGCTGCGTTGGGAAACAGTTGGCATGCGGTAGGTAGCATACGGATGTAGATTCTGTGGTTTGTAACCGAATAGCACATTTAGTCTGGTTGTGACTGGTGGTGGTGGGGAATATTTTTGAAGAAATGACTGATTCCACCCAAAGTGTTTATTCAGGGGAATTCTTCAACACATTCAGAACAAGCCAAATGATTAAAAGTCAACGCCCATAATTCCAGGTTGACTTGTTTTATTATTTTCCTGCATGAAGAGGTATGTCAAAGCATGGAGCCTATCTGGGTGCATTAAATCACTGTTCCAAATTTGTTGGCTTGGAGTTTTCTGTTATTCAGTTTAAATGAATTGGAGAAAATGGAAAGGCTTTTGGATTTGTTTTCCTGTTTCAGTCAATTCAATTTGGATTAATAAAAGCAGACCCTGAAGCTATGTCGGGTGCTGCTGTCGGTCTCAGACGACCGTGGGTGGCCGCATGCCTCTATGCTGTGTTCAGACGGGCATCTGGGACTATGAACCTATGCTATGCCCAGGAAATAACAGAGTTATGGGCAGTGACTTCTGTCATCACAGCAAAATATATTTTCTTGCTTTTCCATGAAAAATATATGTACAAGTTGCTTCTCAATAGCTGATAAACTAAGCGAGGGACCCCAGAAATGCCAGATGACATTAAAAAAAAATTTTCTTGACATAGAAAATATTTTCTCTTGATTAATATTACAGGGTGACAGCAACTCAGATTGTTTTAGATTCATGCAAGTTGAAGAAGTGCTAAAGCATTTTGCAAACTATGTCATGCAGAGGTTAGCTGTCACTAACGTAAGCATGCATTTGAGACTCACGTATGAATTTCATTTCTTCCGTATCTTAAAATTTATCCTCAACAATACCTATTTCTTATAATACCACCACTGTTAGGTTTAGAGAGTGGGAAAAGGTGGTTGACTACAAATTATCTGGAAACAGTTTGGCTACTTCTTTTTCATTAGTTACAAATGTGTATTTACTGAATTTGTTTAGCGTTATGAATGGATAATTACCCATTGGTTAGACAGGACACTAGGCAGTCCTTACTTCTCGTGATAACTGTGTGTCTCCATCTGAGATTTTGGGAACTGTATTTTTTTTTTTTTTTTTTTTTTTTAATTATTAGCACCTTTAATTATTATTTATTTTATTTATTTGGCTGTGTTGGGTCTTCGTTTCTGTGCGAGGGCTTCCTCTAGTTGCGGCAAGCGGGGGCCACTCTTCATCGCGGTGCGCGGGCCTCTCACTATCGCGGCCTCTCTTGTTGCGGAGCACAGGCTCCAGACGCGCAGGCTCAGTAGTTGTGGCTCACGGGCCTAGTTGCTCCGCGGCACGTGGGATCTTCCCAGACCAGGGCTCGAACCCATGTCCCCCGCATTAGCAGGCAGACTCTTAACCACTGCGCCACCAGGGAAGCCCGGAACTGTATTTTGATAAGAGTCTTTGAAATTTTCACCAGTTATTCTGTAAATTCAAATTATTGTATTTCAGGTAGAGTATAAATATTTTAAAATTCATCACTTTCCCTACCCCTTACAATCTCATAACCATAAAGGGACATGGAAGGCAGATAATTACCACTATAACATTCTGAATTTTATTCTGACCCACACAATTATACAGAAGATGTTAAGATCCATAGGAAAAAGGCAAACCCAGTGGGAAAAAAGAAACCAAGGGATATTACAGACCATTTTCAGAATTATGAATTGCATATAGAATGGTTATTGAAGAAATGCTTAAACTTAAAAAAAACACATTAGAATTAAAAAGAGATGAACATTTTTTTATTGAAGTATAGTTGATTTACAATGTGTGCCAATCTCTGCTGCACAGCAAAGCGACTCAGTTATACACATATACACATTCATTTTTTTATATTCCATTATGGTTTATCACAGGATATTGAATATAGTTCCCTGTGCTCCACATTAGGACCTTGTTGTTTATCCATTCTAAATGTAATAGTTTGCATCTACCAACCCGAAACTCCCATTCCATCCCTCTCCCTCTCCCGCTCCTCCCCCTTGGCAACTACAGGTCTGTTCTCTATGGCCATGAGTCTGTTTCTGTTTTGTAGATAGGTTCATTTGTGTCATACTGTAGATTCCACATATAAGTGATATCATACGGTATTTGTCTTTCTCTTTCTGACTTACTTCACTTAGTATGATAATCTCTGGTTGCATCCATGTTGCTGCAAATGGTATTATTTTGTTCCTTTTTATGGCTGAGTAATAGTCCATTGTATACATGTATCACATCTTCTTTATCCATTCATCTGTTGATGGGCATTTAGGCTGTTGCCATCTTTTGGCTATTGTGAACAGTGCTGCTATAAACATGGAGGTGCACGTATCTTTTTGAATTACACATTTGTCCAGGTATATTCCCAGGAGTGGGATTGCTGGATCATATGGTTATTCTATTTTTAGTTTTCTGAGGAACCTCCATACTGTTTTCCATAATGACTGTACCAACTTACATTCCCACCAACGGTGTAGGGGGGTTCCCTTTTCTCCACACCCTCTCCAGCATATGTTATTTGTAGACTTTTTAATCATGGCCATTCTGACTGGTGTGAGGTGCTACCTCATTGTAGTTTTGATTTGCATTTCTCTGATAATTAGTGATGTTGAGCATATTTTCATGTGCCTGCTGGCCATCTGTATGTCTTCTTTGGAGAAATGTCTATTAAGGTCTTCTGCCCATTTTTCAAGTAGGTTATTTTTTTGTTGTTGAGTTGTATGAGCTGTTTGTATATTTTGGAGATTAAGCCCTTGTCTGTCACATCATTTGCAAATATTTTCTCCCATTCTGTAGATTGTCTTTTCATTTTGTTTTGTTTTTCTGTTTGTTTGTTTTGTTTTTTTATGGTTTCCTTTGCTGTGCAAAAGCTTGTAAGTTTGATTAGGTCCCATTTGTTTATTTTTGTTTTTATTTCTATTGCCTTGGGAGACTGACCTAAGAGAACATTTGTATGATTTGTATCAGAGAATGTTTTGCCTATGCTCTTTTCTAGGAATTTTATGGTGTCATGTCTTATGTTTAAGTCTTTAAGCCATTTTGAGTTTATTTTTGTGCATGGTGTGAGAGTGTGTTCTAACTTCACTGATTTACATGTGGCTATCCAACTTTCCCAGCACCACTTGCTGAAGAGATTTTTTCCCATTTTATATTCTTGCCTCCTTTGTCGAAGATTAATTGACCGTAGGTGTGTGGGTTTATTTCTGGGCTCTCTATTCTGTTCCATTGATCCATATGCCTGTTTTTATACCAGTACCAAACTGTTTTGATTACAGTAGCTTTGTAGTATTGTCTGAAATCTGGGAGAGTTGTGCCAGACTTTGTTGGTTTTTCTTTTTTTTTTTTCCCCCTCAGTATTGCTCTAGGAATTCTGGGTCTTTTATGGTTCCATATAAATTTTTGTATTATTTGATCTAGTTCTGTGACAAATGTCATGGGTAATTTGATAGGGATCATATTAAATCTGTAGATTGCTTTGGGTGGTATTGCCATTTTAATGATATTAATTCTTCCAATCCAAGAGCATGGGATATCTTTCCATTTCTTTGAATCCTCTTTTAGTTCCTTTATTAATGTTTTATAGTTCTCAGCAAATAAGTTCTTTCACCTCCTTGGTCAGGTTTATTCCTAGGTATTTTTTTTTGGTGCCATTTTAAAAGGTATTGTTTTTTTACATTCCCTTTCTGGTATTTCATTGTTAGTGTGAAGGAATGCAACCGATTTCTGAGTGTTAATCTTGTATCCTGCTACTTTCCTGGATTCATTTATTAGATCTAGTAGTTTTTGCATGGAGTCCTTAGGGTTTTCTATATATAGCATCATGTCATCTGCATATAGTGACAATTTTACCTCTCCCCCAGAAGGGATAACATTTTAATCCATCAGTTTGAAAAAAGTCAGCAAAGAAAGGTAATATGCAATATTGGAAATAGGAAGTTGGTATTTGTATGCACCATTAGCAGGAGTGCAAAGTGACAAGGCATTAGTGGAGGAGCATTAGGGGAGAATACCAGTTTTGAATTTGCATACTTGGGATAAAGAGTTCCATTAAAATTTTTCAAAAATTATACCACAGTCACACCAGATAAATAGACAAGATATTCTTTTCAGTGTTGTTTTGTAAAAGTATTAATAGTAACCTTCCTAAGAGACCAACGTTATAGTGCTGGTTAAAGAAATCATACATCAGCATGAGGAGCTGCTAAGAATTGCTAAGAAGGTGATATATCTCTGTTGCTTACAGAAAGTTATTTATTATGTTTTTAAATTTTAAAATAAATAGTACAGTAAATTAAGCATGGCACAGTAAATTTAAAAACTAGAAAATATATACGTTCAGGGCAATCATACCTGCACCCTGTGTGTAGAAACATAATGTGTACTAGGCTAGGCATGTTGTGTATTTTTGGAGGGACAGAGGGATTGGGGTGGGGGGATAAAGGTACAAAGGCCAACTTTTCTTTACATAATTCTTTTTTTTATTTTTGAAATTAATTCTTTTTTATTTTATTGAAGTATAGTTGATTTATAATATTGTGTTAGTTTCAGGTGTACATCAAAGTGATTCAGTTATATATTTATATATATATGCTTTTTTCAGATTCTTTCCCATTATAGGTTATTATAAAGTATTGAATATAGTTTCCTGTGCTATACAGTAATTCCTTGTTGCTTATTTGTTTTAGGTATAGTATTGTAGTATGTATCCGTTAATCCCATATGCCTAATTTATCCCTCCCCCTTCCCTTTCCCCTTTGGTAAACCAAGAGTTTGTTTTCTGTGTTTGTGAGTCTATTTCTGTTTTGTAAATTAGCTCATTTGCATTATTTTTTAGATTCCACGTGTAAGTGATACCATATAATATTTGTCTTTCTCAGTCTGACTTACTTCATTAAGTATGATATTCTCTAGGTCCATCCACGTTGCTGCAAATGGCATTATTTCATTCCTTTTTTATGGCTGAGTAATATTCCATTGTGTGTATATGTGTGTGTGTGTATATATATATATATATATATATATATACACACACACACACATATATATATATATATCACATCTTCTTTATCCATTCATCTGTCAATGGAAATTTAGGTTGCTTCCATGTCTTGGCTATTGTAAATAGTGCTGCTATGAACATAGGGGTGCATGTATCTTTTTGAGTTAGAATTTTCTCCAGTTATATGGCCAGGAGTGGGATTGCTGGATCATATGGTAGTTCTATTTTTAGCTTTTTAAGGAACCTCCACACTGTTTTCTATAGTGGCTATGCCGATTTACACTCCCACCAACAGTGTAGGAGGGTTCCTTTTTCTTCACGCTGTCTTCATCATTTGTTATTTGTAGGCTTTTTAATAATGGTCATTCTGACTGATGTTGAGGTGATGTGTCATTGTGGTTTTGATTTGCATTTTTCTAGTAATTAGCAATAGAACATCTTATCACCTACTGGTTGGCCATCGTTATGTCTTCTTTGGAGAAATGTCTATTTTAGTCTTCTGCCCATAAAATTAATTCTTATTAATTGAACTTGTGGATTAATTTTTAAAAAACACAAGCAATATATTTTCAGTGTTTTTATGAAAAACACAAAATTGTAGAAACCTCTCATGTAACTCTCCAGCTCATCTTCTGTCATCTGTGAAAATATGATAAAGCTAGGTCATTGTCACTGCATCATTGGGGAAACTACACAACATAATCTGCCAATGATTTTGCAGTTTGCACGATGTAACCTGAATGTCAGTCTATATGATTATGAGTGTAAGTTACCATTCATTTAAATAACTCAAACAAGGGGCTTCCCTAGTGGTCCAGTGGTCAAGACTCTGCGCTTCCAATTCAAGGGATGTGGGTTCAATCCCTAGTTGGGGACCTAAGATCCCACATGCCACACAGCGTGGCCAAAAAAAGAAAAAAAAAATTTTAATTTAATTAAATAACTCAAGCTTTCACTTAATTATGTAAAACTGGAGATTGTTGCCCCTCAAAATATTTTGAAGAAACATTATAGGCACATGATTTTGAATACTAGAACCAGAGTACTCACGAATGTATCTGTTTTAGCATAAGACTGAGCATATTAGGCGAGTGTCCATCCTCAGTGGCAGAGTGCTCTTGTTCCTATCACTGCCTTTGCCACAGTAGAGAGTGGACCACCACGTTTCCCTCTCTGTGGTCGGAGCATGTAGGCTTGGAGCGGCCTCCTCTGTCTGGTAAGACCCCTGCAGACAGATGAGAGATTTAGAGTCTCACTTATGTGGTAGCACCAAGCTCACAACCACAATTCCACTTCCAAGACCACAGGGAGTAAGTCACAGGCATTGCCTGTGCTCACCCCATTTCACAACCAGACCTTTTGTAAATTTATGTAATGGATCAACCCACTGGGTGAAATGAACTGACTCCACCTGGCATATGGTTGATTTTCAAGGAACTTGCCAAAACCTTGTTAAGATGGTTTTAACTGCATCTTCTGAGTGGCTTTTATGTTCTCATGCTGGCTTGTTAAGCACCATTCATATATCTCCTTTAAAAAGTAAATGGTAGAAATAAATGCAGTAGAAAGCTAGAGGTTGGCCTAGTGCTAGTGTAGCCACTAGGGTATATTATGAAATCTGAGAGTAGATTTCAGAACAAATTCCTGGCCATGCTTAAAAAATAAATGAAGGTTGGAAAGATACACATGATTTGGTACTGCTGTTTTTAAATGAAATGAATTTAAAGTTGTTATGTTATATTACTTCTAAGCAATTTTGAAAAAAAATATAGTTGGCTAGCTGTAGACAATCATTATCTGGTATATGGCCTTCTGTATTTACTAATTTGTTGCTTTGTATGTATTCTGTATTTATCAAAGTCTATTAATTTATCTTTTCATTTTATGTTATCATAATACCTATGTGAAACATTTTAATAATTGCATAATATACCATCTTATGTTTTTACTTACATATTTTTCTGTTGCTGGACATTTTTCTCTTCTTAGCTAATCATTCCTGTTTTGACTAAGACATTGGCAAATTTCTTTGATGCTTGTTGATGTTTGTTAATATTGGTATTCTTCTGGTAATTATTTGGTAATTTGGTATTATTATAGCCTTTTAAGTTTAATATCCTTAGGATAAATTTCCAAATGTGAAATTTTCAAATAAAGACATATTCATATTTTAAGTACTTGACACATAATGCCAAAAAGCCTACCAAATTACAATTTATATCCAGTGCACACACTCAAATAAGAGACAGTCTTAACTTCTAAAACACTTTTAACCTTAACCAGTGGAAAGCCTGGACTTTTTTCTTTTTTTTTTTTTACAATGTGTGCTTCTTTCAATAGTGAGTTGAATACTTTCCTATACATTTTTAAAGCCACTTTATTGAGGTATAATTGGCATGTAAAAAGCTGTGCTTATTTAATGTATATAGCTCAGTGAGTTTGGGGATAAGCATACACCCGTGAAACTGTCACTGCCATGAAGGCCTTGGATATACCCATCACCTCCCAAAGTTTCATGCCACCCTCCTTATTATTATTTGTGTGTATGTGTGTGTGTGTGAGAGAGAGAGAGTTAAGAATACTTAACATAAGATGTAGCTCTTGGCAAATTTAAGTATACATTAGAGTATTGTTAGCTATAGGTGCTATGCTGTATAGTAAATCTCCAGAATCTTCTCATCTTGTACAGATGAAACTTTGTACCCTCTGAGCATCACTTCCTGTCTCCCCCTCCCCCAGCCTCTGGCAACCACCACTCCACTCTCTGCTTTGATGAGTTAGACTGTTTTAGGTTCCACGTTTAAGTGAGATCATACAGTATTTTTTAACCACACCTACTTCTCATTTTGCATGACGGATTTATGTTAACGAATAGAACCAGATGTTTTCTTCATAGTTGTCTCTTTGAAGATAAACTTAATGTATTTGCTGCTCCATGCTAGACATTTTGCAAAACACTGTTACTTGAGAATAAGAAAGCTGATCACAATCAGACATGACTATATTACTATACTCCAATGTAATTAATGAAAAGCTAATAAAACATAAAATAGTAAATTGTACATACAAGAAAATGACAATTAATTGGACTCAAGCAGTGTATAGCAGGGTAAGTTTAAGTTATGTAATTATTTCAATGATACTCAAGTAATCCAAAATGTCTTGGGAATCATGTCTTCAAATTTTCTTCAAGAGTCAAGACAGGGCTTCCCTGGTGGCGCAGTGGTTAAGAGTCCGCCTGCCAATGCTGGGGACACGGGTTCAATCCCTGGTCCAGGAAGATGCCACATGCTGCAGAGCAACTAAGCCCATGTGCCACAACTACTGAGCCTGTGCTCTAGAGCCCGCAAGCCACAACTACTGAGCCCTTGTGCTGCAACTACTGAAGCCCATGCGCCTAGAGCCTGAGCTCCGCAACAAGAGAAGCCACCACAGTGAGAAGCCCGCGCACCACAACGAAGAGTAGCCCCTGCTCACCGCAACTAGAGAAAGCCCACGCGCAGCAACAAAGACCCAACGCAGCCATAAATAAATAAATAAATTTATTTATTTTAAAAATTTTATTAAAAAAAAAGAATCAAGTCATATTCCTTTGAACGTTTTTAAAACAACTCTTATAAAGGTGGCTTTGGAATTCTGAAAAATATCATAAGTTATATGGAGACTACTCCATTAGGAGGAAAGAGTAGGAAATGTTAGCAACAAAAATAAGGTGTTTTTTTGTTTTTTTATAAATTTATTTTATTTATTTATTTTTGGCTGTGTTGGGTCTTCGTTGTGGTGCATGGGCTTCTCATTGCGGTGGCTTCTCTTGTTGCGGAACATGGGCTCTAGGCACACGGGCTTCAGTATTTGTGGCTCGTGGGCTCAGTATTTGTGGCCCGTGGGCTCAGTAGTTGTGGCTCGTGGGCTCTGGAGCGCAGGCTCTGTAGTTGTGGTACACGGGTTTAGTTGCTCCGTGGCATGTGGGATTTTCCCAGACCAGGGCTCAAACCCATGTCCGGGATTCTTAACCACTGCGCCACCAGGGAAGTCCCAAAATAAGTTTTTAATATCAAGAAATAGAGCTGTTCTTACACGTGCTCATAAACGATCATTAGTAGTGAAATGTTGGGTACACGTTAATCATACTACTGTCTAGTTTGTAAAGCTGAAGCGTGGAGGTAATAAGGCCTGTTAGGAGCCCACCTAGAGTCAAGCAATCCTAGAAAGTTAGAAGTAGAAGAGGCCATAGAGATTGTCTTGCTCAAGTCCCTTGTTTTAGATGAGGAAACTTGAGGCCCAGAGAGGTTAAATGGCTTTCCAGGGGCCCGAATTAACCCAGTTGCCAATCTAAGGAGAAACTAAAGTCACCAGTCTCTCAGTTCATTCCTTCACAGAGATATGGAGAAGCCAAAGGGTATATTGATACCAGTGTGTCCTTTGTGGGGTAATCAACTAATGAGAAAATCATAGTGGAGAAATGGATGTGGACAGTAATAAATTAAAACTTAGAAACACTGTAAGAAATTAAATAAATAAATAAAATAATAGTGTAAGAAAAAAGCATAGAAACAGCTAATCTACTGAACCATGAATTTTGAAAGAAAGGATGATATTTTATGCATCCTTGAATTTCAAGTGCCAGGCAAAGCGCCCAACTCATAGGAAGTTCTCAAAGCTGTTGTTGAAAATGGCTTAACAGTTTCATAAAGGGCTCATCAAGGATGGGATGAGTTGCATCATAGTTGCCCTTCCTCAGAAGTAGAGATTGCAACGGGCAGGTGCCAGCCACACTGGGCCGTGCAGGAAAATGCATGTGTACAGCTGAGTATTTGCAATGCCACGACTGATTTTATTTTATTTTGTTTGTCTGTTTTTACTTTTAAAAATTTTTTGTCATTGGAGTATAATTGCTTTACCATGTTGTGTTAGTTTCTGCTGTACAACGAAGTGAATCAGTTCTACGTATACATATGTCCCCTCCCTCTTGGACCTCCCTCCCACCCCACCCCCATCCCAGCCATCTAAGTCATCACAGAACACCGAGGTGAGCTTCCTGTGCTTTATAGCAGGTTCCCACTAGCTATCTATTTTACACGTGGTAGTGTATTTATGTCAAACCTAATCTCCCAGTTCGTCCCACCCTCCCTTCCCCCACCAGGTCCACATGTCCATTCTCTATGGCCACGACTGAATTTAAATCCCAGCTAAGTCCTGCATATCAACATGAACTGTGCCATAAAAGCCACTTCTGTTGAACATCATAAAACTTCCAATTGGGAAAACCACCCTTGACTAAAATAAATCAAGTGAAGAGAGATTTTTCTGGATTCATAGGTAAGCCTGAAATATTTGGGATCCTTTTTGCCCCTGTCACTTGTGTGGAGTACAGCTCCCGCTTGAACTTGAACTTCTCTGTTCTCACGCAAGCTCATGGTCAAAGCTCAGGATGCACTGAAGTGTCTGTCAGACGCTGGTCCCCATGGCAGCGTCTCCACAGTCAGCTGATGATATTGTTCATGTCTGATGTATCCCAGACTTCCTTGGGGTTCCTGCAATGGTTTGCTTTAGAAACTAGAGAGTTGAATTTTCCTTTCATAGCAATAGCTTTCACGTGTTTTCAATAACAGAAAACAGATGCAGGTGCAGTTATCTTTTGCAGTCCATAAATTTCACAGAGAACTCATTCCTTTTTTTTTTTTCTGGCCTTTCCCTGGAAAGGCTGCCAAGGGTTTGCCAGGCCTCCAGGACCTTGCTCAGAGGTGTAACCTCTGAGCCCCATGCAGTCCACAGCAAGAGACCCAAGCCCACCCATGAGACAGTGCACCTGTTTAAACCATCTGCAGAGCCAAAACAGAATAAATTTTTCTTGCAGTTCATTTATGCTAACAGAATAAATGGTTGGAGCTGAATTGTGCAATCAAGGCATCTGTGGGGACATAGCTGGGTCCACCCCAACTAATCTGCACAGCTAGGGCACATTTATATGCCGAAGTCCTTTAGAAATCTCCTATCCATGAGGTCATTTCAGAAATGAAGAAACCAAAGCTTCTGATCATATAGAGTGACCTGTCTCTTATGAGATCCCTGAAATATGGCAGACACAATTGTAAAATGTCTTTACAACTGCTCAACTCAATTTTCAATTGTTAAATACGTCCATTTGGAGAAGGACATATTCACTGTATCCTAAATAGACATTTTTTAAAGGATCTTTTTAATGCTAAAAATAAATGATCATGCCTACAGTGGAAAATCGTATGGTGGTGATATGCCATTGTGTAACTGTTGTTTGAGAATAACCAGCCTTCCTAACCATTCATTTATAAAATCAGACACTTAAACTGTAACTTGGACAAGTTAGCTGCTAGGATTACTCTGTCCTCCAGACTTGACATCTTGGATACATGTGTATGGTTACCTGTATTCTGAAAGAAGGAAGAATGCTTTCGGTCACATCGTACATCTTGAGCAAACTCTTCTATTTCACTACCTTTTTCCTCTTAACTAATTTTATTAATACTGTTGTCTACATTTTACTGCCCTTCTACTGGTTTTCTGCTTGAAGAAGGATTGAGAGGACGCTTGAGATCTCAACATTATGAGCAGACCTAATCATTCACGACTAAATTCCATAATGTCAAAGCGATGGCTTTGTGATACCTAAAAGTTACGCGCTTCTGGGGAAACAAGGCTAATGAATGAGGCATGTTGATGTGAGAAGCAGAATGTGTCAAGTCTAAGCTATTAGTCCAGACTCTGCTGCAGTCTTGCCCTGATTTCTTTGATATTTTGAAGACATTTTGATGATCTCAAAAATCAACATCTGGTTTTTAAAAATGGTGTTATCTTTTTTTTTTTTTTTGAACTTTAATTCATTTCCCTTTACACTCAGGGTGTTTTCTTTCTTTCTTTTTTTTTTTATAATTCTTTATTTTTATTTATTTATTTTGGGCTGTGTTGGGTCTTCGTTTCCGTGCGAGGGCTTTCTCTAGTTGCGGCAAGCGGGGGCCACTCTTCATCGCGGTGCGCGGGCCTCTCACTATCACGGCCTCTCTTGTTGCGGAGCGCAGGCTCAGTAGTTGTGGCTCACGGGCCCAGTTGCTCCGTGGCATGTGGGATCTTCCCAGACCAGGGCTCGAACCCGTGTCCCCTGCATTGGCAGGCAGACTCTCAACCACTGTGCCACCAGGGAAGCCCCGGTGTTATCTTATTTAATAATTTGTTTCCTAAGTAGTAATCTGCTAAGCAAAAATCTGCTTATATAAAAATGTTAGGACTTAATAAAGCTCATAAAAACTACTATTAATGAATAATGATGAATTATTATTGATACATTTTCCAAGATTTAATAAATTTAATTATATGGCTACTTGTGAATGTAGAGCAATCCCAAAAGGTACATTGTATATTATGTGGTTGCTCAACCTAGTTTTTAAGAGAAGACATTTTAAACTAAATTTACTACTAAATTTTAGTAGTTGTTAAGGAGGGGCGTGAAAATGGGTAAGAATAGATTCTCTTCTCGTTTAAATGATCATTTCTTTATGTGATTCTATATAATGGATGATATATAATTCCTGCAACTCTAATCAAAAGATTTAGAAGGAGGTAGGGGCCCTGGAGCACAGAAATGATGAGATAACATTAAAAAAAAAAAAAAACAGAATAAGTGTGGGACAAAAGTTGAAATATTTTTGAAAAGCAGCAACGAGTGGGGCTTAACAAGTATTGAGAAGAGTTGCAAAGTGACCCTCATAAAGCAGTAGGTTAATTGTTCAGGAACTGATAAACGTACACATGTAACTTCCAGAAGTATTTCCAAAGATGGATAAGAAATTAAGATATGTAAAAGGTGGCATCTTCATCAGTGTAAAAAGGTCACATTGACCAGTAAATGGGATTGAGGCAGCTGGCTGTTTTGAAAACAAAGTTATGTCTTACCTCATAATACATAACGTAATATCCAGACGGAGTAAAGATTCAAAAGATATATATAAGAAATACTAACAACAGAAACATAAATAGTTTTTAAAAAATTGGGGGCTAATCATTCTAAAACCTGCTTAGTGATTCAAACAATAGCTATAACTATTTTAAACTGATAGTGTATACCAGGGGCTAGAAAAGTACAGCAGGTGGACCCGTTCTAACCTGGAGGTGGATTTGGTGTGGCTTAATCTAAGAATGGTTTTCATATGCTCAAAGGGTGGTAAAAAAGAAAAGAAAGAAAACAAGAAGGGACAAAAGGAAGAAAAAGAGAAAAGAGAGAAAAATGAAACAAAACAACGAAGAATGTGCAACATAGATTGTATGCAGCCCGCAAACCCTAAAATTTTCATAGTGTGGACTTCACAGAAAACTCTACATCCCCTGATCTTCACTATTCACTGAATAAAAATAAAAATGTCAAAAGATCAGAAACAGTAAGAGTCAAATGAAAATTTGTGGAAAGATGGATTTAAAATATACGTGTCAAAAACTTATCCTCTTTAATACAAGAATATAGAATATACACAAAAAATCTGTTACACATAGTTTATTTTTATTATTACATATTGTAAGTCTTTGACAGTGTAGGCCTTTAGTGTAACTCTTAATAATAATGCATTTTTCTTCATGATTTTATTAATCTATACTTATGATTTACCATATTTTCTCATATAAAAAATAAAGATTTTTCTCCAGTGAGTAGCTGTAATCTGATCACTTAAAAATCCATTTGCCGGAAGTGAAAGGTCTCAACATCAGGGGTCATGCAGATCACAAATAGGTGGTATAGTTAACAGCTGCTCAGTCAGTGGCCTTGGTGTCCCAGAGGTACCCAAGTGGGAGCATGGGAGGCGGCTCAGGGATTACGGGGTAGCCTGAGGAAGGTGGCTCTTTGCCCTTGTCCTGCCCGGGGCTTAGGTAAGAGGGATGACAGAAGTAGATGCTCAGGGCTAGAACCAGGTGGGAGATGCCTGGGACGCATCCTGGAGACCCCCAAGGGTCAGTGCCGTCCCTGTTGTCGACAGTGTTGATAAGCAATGAATTTGTGGTATTACAGTAAGTCCCCTACATATGAACCTTCTTCAAGTTTCGAACTTTCAAAGATGTGAATGTGCATTCCATCAACGTCAGGCGTGAGTGAAATTGCAGCTTGCCCTCCGTCTCTTTTTTTTCTTTTTTTAAAGATTTAATTTTGTTTAATTTTGGCTGCGTTGGGTCTTCATTGCTGCACGCGGGCTTTCTCTAGTTGCAGCAAGCGGGGGCTACTCTTGGTTGCGGTGCGTGGGCTTCTCGTTGCGGTGGCTTCTCGTTGCAGAGAATGGGCTCTAGACACATGGCCTCAGTAGTTGTGGCACGTGGGCTCAGTAGTTGTGGCGCACGGGCTTAACTGCTCCGCGGTATGTGGGATCTTCCCGGACCAGGGCTCGAATCCGTGTGCCCTGCACTGGCAGGCAGATTCTTAACCCCTCCGCCACCAGGGAAGTCCCCATCCGTCTCCTATTGCTGACGATCCTTCAGCTCTACCATCTCCCACCTCCTCTCTCTCCTCCAGCCAGTAACCCTCCTTGCCTGTTCACTTGATGCCAGCCCCTGGATGCCCGCTATTGTACTGGACTTGTACTTTTCAAGGTACTGTGCTATGAGATTAAAAATGTTTTCTTTATTATTTGTGTTTTTTATGTATTATTTTGTGTGAAAAGTATTATAAACCTATTACAGTACAGCAGTATATAGCCTATTGTGTTAGTTGGATACCTAGGCTAACTTTGTTGGACTTATGAACAAATTGGACTTATGAACGTGCTCTTGGAAGTGAGCTCGTTCATATGTAGGGGACTTACTGTATTCAGAATATTCATTCCTGCATACACTCATGTCTACTGTGCACCTACCAATTACATGATGTTTTCTGTCCACAAGCAACTGAAAATATAAGCTACATTCCAGTTTTTCACACAAGCAGTGGTCCTGTTTGGTTCTCCATCAAAGCAAACCCCTTCTTGTTCTGCGGCTGTCCCCTTGCTCATCACGTCTGAGACAACTGTACCAATTTGCCCCTTGCATCAAGCCACGAATGCATCCTCAGACTTTTTTTGGAGGAGTACGAGATAGAGAAATTTAGTTTAAAAAATATTAATAACCAGTTACTTCTTTTTTTCTTTTAACTGGATTTCACTTTTCTTACCTCGCTTTGTGTATGGGGTTTATGTTCTGCACATTGAAAAAACCTCAAAACTGTCCCATCTTCAAAGTTGAAGCACTATATTATACCGTTTAATGCTTCTATTAATATGTAGCTAATGCATATTAATAATAAAAATGCATGTGCACTCATCAAGATGCACACTAGTTCCAAAGAGTCACCCAGAAAATGTATATTGAACCCTTCTTCAGGGGACAGATCATTTAATTTCATTTATTAATGGATTGTATAGATTTTTCTTTAGTTCCTCTCTGTGTTTAAAAAAAAATTAGCTTCTAAAGTATAAAGACATGGCCTGAAAGACAGCACTGTGGAAATTGAGGTATTGTTCAATGCTTATTTGATTGGACCTCCATGATGCAATTTGCCATGGATGATGTGAGTATAGACTTCCATTTGATTGTGGACTCGTTAATGTGGCTTTGATTTTAAAGCACAGAAAGCCTGGCTCATGCTTTAGTTTTGAAAATACAGATAGCAGCACTGTGGCTTGTTTATTGACAAGCCAGGCTACCAAGGGGAATTTCTGACCCAGGTCATACCAGCAACTGGAGGTCCTTAGGGCGGTTAGGTCAAACCCTGTTTTAATTAACCCGAAATCATTTCGGCATCACTCCTGATTTTCACTAATTGCTGTCTTCCTCAACTGACTTGTGAACTCTGCTGCTTCTTCAAGATTTAACATGATCACGTCATCGTTATTCCTCAATTGTATTTCAAAAATGCAAATTTCCTACTTTAAATGTCATTCTTTTAAGAACTACAGGTTTGCGTGTGTACACACACACACAAATTAACGGTTAATCTGGAAATTTTACTGTATCCAACTTGGTGAGAAACAAGGTCCTGTAAACATAGAACAAGCCATATTATTCATGATGGTTTGGAAAGTAATTTAAGTGGCAGTGCTTTGTAAACGAACAGAGCCATGCAAATACGTGTTATTATAATAAGAGCCTTGGTTTCTGCAAAGGATATATTCTGAGATCTTTGCAAATTTCCAAATTCACGAACACCACTAGAGAAGGCGTACTTTAACCCACAAATTTGGCAAAGATACTGTCAGTGTCTGTGTCAGAATCCTGACAGTAAAGACAGCTTAAATAAAGATGCTCCAGAAGAAAAACAGCTTTTACAATGATGAGTAGAGAATCAAAAGAAAAAAACAAACAAACAAAGGCCATGCCAACCTGAGGAAGGAAACCTGGAGTTTTGCCAGCATCACCAGGAAGCTGCAGGCCAGATTTACCCCAATTTTGAATCGATGCCTCAGCAAGATTCATACTCATTGCTGGCTGTGGAATGTTAAGGTCACTCACTAGTCCGCCGTGAGCATTCGCGTCCGGCAGTGCTGTTTGTGCAGCCTGCAGGGGAGTGCAGCTCCCCACACAGCAGCAATCCACTTATCAGCCCTACGCTTTCTAGGTCCAGTATAAGCATGTAAACCTAGAGACTTAATAAAGAGTGGAATTCAGGGACACAGCAAGTCATTAGGGAATTGAAATAGCATCTCTCGCTGTCCTCAACACGGCTGCATCTCAGGTCTCCTCGTGTGGGAGAGCGTACACAAACACAGCCTCTTCCCTTTGAAAAATGGTGATTTGCCACCAGTCCTTTGCCTTTCAGTGTGGCGGAGAAATATCGCTGTTGAAAAATTCCAAGAACGTGTCCAATACGGGAGGATTAACAGGCTGATGTCTTCATGTCTTTCTTAGCTTTCAAATCATTTGATGTTGGCGTAGATAGGAAAAACGTTCGCTCTTTTGTTAAGTAGATACCTGTTGGGGAGCTGAAACGTGTTGTCGAGAAGCATCTAAGAAGCACCACCCCGCCGGCCAGTGCTCAATAAGTCTGCTTCTCTGCCTCGGTTCTTTACTGAAAGCACGTGAAATGTGCACATGAATGTGCTGGGCAAAATGCTTTCAGAGGACAAAAGGAAAAATGGGCTACTCATTTCTGAAGAGATTTAGGCTCTGTGTGTTTCTCAAATATTGGATTCTACTTTTAAAGTAAAAAACATTTGAAAGATCCTTCAGTGGTTTAGAGAATTAGTCATGTACTACTAATAACATATGTATCTCTGAAATGAATCCATTTCTGAAAATTCAGTATTTGATTTTGATCACTTCAGTGACCTCAAGAACGTTTTGTGTATGTAAATTTTCATTCATTTATTAATACGTTTCTGTCCTATGATTCGTATTCAGGTTATATGCAGTGTTTCTCCTGTCTTTTATCCTGTCTTTGTTTCATTGTATATAAGATATTTAGATTAAATATTAACAACCACAAAGAAATTAATTGTATTTTAACCCTGGAAGTTACCCCTTCTCTCTGCCCATTTAAAAGATTAAGACCTGTTTTTTAGTCTTCAGGTGCTTCCCTTACGTACTCAAATAACTGATAAACATTAGGGATTTTTAAATGACCTGAATTTTTGTCTCACTTCTTCACTTCGCTGTTCGTAGATAGCTGAACGTGAGAAACGCACAGTTTCAACAGTAATTAAAATCAGAGCCCTCTGCCCTGTGCCGTTCCTGCTGATGGATGGGTTGTGCCGAGGCCTTCATACACGTGCTGTCACGCTGGGTCCGCTCAGAGTCGTGAGAGCGCCGTGACGAGTGCAGGGCTTCTGCACGTGACAGGAGGCTGAGGGACGGCTCCCGAGACACGGCCTCATTGCCTGGTCTGAGCACGACAGAATCGTTCTCCCAAAGCTAACAGTGTTGCTTAGGCAAGGGCTGCGGTCTTATTTGAGACACGTCTGTATTTTCCAGAACTATTTAGTCGACACATACGTGTTAACAAGGCATAGTAGATGAAGCCCGGAAAAGCGTGAGGTAAAAAGTGGAACAGTCACTCCAAATAGACTCAGCATTTAACACGTGTGGTCTTTTAAATAATGAAGTCAGTTATTTAATCATTAAGCATGAATGATCTTGTTTGGAGTAAAAATGCACTAGGCTGATACCTCCAGAGAGCCCAGGATCTAGTTCAGGGTGTGAAGAAAACATAATTTGTTTTACTATATATAATTTGTTTTATATATAGTAGTGTGTCTCTCTCGATCCCAATCTTCTAATGTATCCCTCCCCCTCCCTGTTACCCCCTGGTAACCATAAGTCTGTTTTCTACATCTGTAACTCTATTTCTGTTTTGTAGGTAAGTTCATTTGTACCCTTTTTTTTTTTTTAGATTCCACATGTAAGCAATAGCATATGATACTTGTCTTTCTCTGTCTGACTTACTTCACTCAGTATGACAGTCTCTAGGTCCATCCTTGTTGCTGCAAATGGCGTTATTTCCTTCTCTTCTATGGCTGAGCAGATTGGGATTGACAGATACACACTACTATATGTAAAATAGATAACTAATAAGGACCTGCTGTATAGCACAGGGAACTCTACTCAGTACTCTGTAATGGCCTATATGGGAAAAGAATCTAAAAAAGAATAGATACATATATACATCTAACTGAGTCACTTTGTTGTACACCTGAAACTAACACAACATTGTAAATCAACTATACTCCAATACAAATTTTTAAAAAAAGAATGTGACAAACATCTCAAAAAAAACCCCGTAATTTGAATATGATCAAAATAGTGTTGGTATATTTTCTGTGTTTGCTTATGAGAAGCAGAATTGGAAATATTTTTGGTAGCTTTAAAGATGAACAGAGCTATTGGAATAAATGCACCGATGGAAAGCTGGGGAAGGGGAGTCTCCTGGCATGTAGGTTTCTACTGAACAAGTCCCAAGGCGGCAGGAGGCTGGGGACCCCTGCTGTATGGGTTTTACTTTGAAAAAGTAGCTCACTTTGCTTAAACAAAAGGCGCATGTGAGCTTCTCAGGTCTCTTTTCATAGAAGAGGAGCAGCTGCTGGTCTTTCCTCCTAAAAATTCAAGATCAGCGTCTCATGCTGCGGGAAGCAAAGTGAAGACGTGACTGTCAGAACTCACAGAATCTATTGACATAGAGTCATCTTCTGTGGGTATCATTCGTGCCCAGGGAAAGGAAGCATATGGAGAGGGGGGTTTACTGCAAGGAGAGCCATTTATCGCAACAACAGTCAAAAATAATCATTCTGCGTACATGCAATGCAAAGTAACAGCGTAAGTGAATAAAGAAGAGGTGAAGGGGAGCATGAGGAAAGATTTTTTCAGATTTCAAAGGAAGGAGAGATTGGTTTCCAACTAGGGTACCAAGGAAAGCCTTTCTGGAAGGTTCGAAGCTGAGCCTGGTTCTGCAGGATGTATCTCTGAGTTCATGCCATTCTGCCCCTGGGGTTCACTAAACCCCTGTTGGTGTCTACGAATTGCTCTGTTCTGCTCCGCTTACCTAGACTTTCATTTTCCTGCAATTAATTTTTTTAAAAGCAAAATATATATTTAAAAAAATATATTGTGCATCTGCCTCATGTTTAAAACTGGGCTGCATTGGGGAGCCCTTGCATGCTTCCATGCTTTGCAATAAAAAATATTTCAACATTGTCTTAATTAAACCCGCATTAGTGTTGCTTTGGTGCAAGAAATATGATCTTGTGAGCGAGGATAAACACACGCTGTGACTGAATGGCTCATTCTTTTCCCTTGGCAAGTATCTTTTGAATGTTTCTGATGGACACAGTTTTGCATGAGACAGGACTTCTGTCGCAGGAAAACAAGAAATCCTGGAGCAGAGGCAGGGGATAATGAGAGAAATACAAACCTCTGAAGTGAAATGGAAGGCAGCAAAACACAGCAGAGCTGTGTGTGGGATGCAGGAAAGGAGGCATCCTCAGAATGTGCTGAGTGCAGGTCTGATGTACTTTCTATGTTGTATGAGTCAGGATTCTCCAGAGCAACAGAACCAATAGAAGCCATATATATATGTGTGTGTGTTTTGAGACTTATCATGAGGGATTAGCTCATGCGATTATGGAGGCTGACAAGTCCCACCATCTTCCCTCTGTGACCTGGAGACCCAGGAAAGCAAGTAGTATAATTCAGTCTGAGTCCAAGGGCCTGAGGACCAGGGCCGCTGATGCTGTAAATCCCAGGCAGGAGAAGATGAGACAAGACGTCCCAATTCATGCAGTGGGACCAAAAAAAAAAAGGGGGTGAATTCCTCCTTTCTCTGCATTTTGTTCTTTTCAGGCCCTCAGCCTATCGGGTGATGCCACCCACGCGGGGGAGAGCCACCTGCCTTACTGAATCCAGCCCTTCAAATGCTAATCTCATCCAGAAACACCCTCACAGACACACCCAGATGAAGTGTAGTTGAGGCACCCCTTGGCCCGGCAAGGAAGGTGACACATGACGTGGGAGCGTGATAAGAGAGTTCCATCACGTGATAAGAGAGTTCCATCACGTGATAAGAGAGTTCCATCACGGGGGAAGCCGAAGAATGCCCCGGGTACAAAGTAGCTTTCAGGCCTTCATGGAGACTTTGAGTTGGAGACACGCTAAGTGTGTCCTGGGTGGGATAAAAGAAATTAGAAATAAGTTTGCAAGCATAGAGTGGATAGCTCTCATCACTGAGCCTTTGAGTGTGGCTGGACTTAGTGAATTGCTTCCAAAAGAGCACGTGGAAAGGGGAAGAGGGTAACCATAGTGGAAAGATGGGTAAAACACTCTCTTACCCAGAGATGCCGTCTGCACAGCATGCGCCCCTGATTTGGTGTCATGACAAGGGCGCCGCACCTCTCTGGTCTTCTTTTCCGAAACCCATAACCGCAGTCTCATCGTAACAACATCCAGTAAAACCCAAATTGAATGGGTTCTGCTAAATATCTGACCCGTGCTTCTCACATCTGTCAAGGTCATCCAAAACAAGGGAAGTCTGAGCAAAGTTCCCATCCAGAGTGGACTAAGGCGACATCACCAAAGGCAATGGTGTGTCCAGGACTGGATCCTGGAACAGAAAAGGAACTTTAGTGGGAAAACTCCTAAAACTCAAAGAAAATCTAGTTTAGTTAATCACAGTGCACCGATGTGGGTTCCTTAGCGTTCCTTTGTGTGTACGCTCTCGGGATGGAAAAGTTTAACTGGAGGGGAAACTGGATGACTGGTGAACGGTAACTGTTTGTACTCTCTTTGCAGCTTTTCTGTGAATCTAAAAATGCTCCCAAGTGAAAAGTTCTTGTTTTCTTTTTCAAATGGGCGGGACCAGTGGGTGACACAGAAGGGAGCGAGATGAGGGAGGGGCAGGTGGAGGCTGGGACGTGAACCAGTGACAGCAAGGAAAATTATCCACCGCTGGAGACGAGGTGATTAGGAACGACAGCCTAGTTAGGAGGTTGAAGAACTAAAGACAGAGACTTTGTGAGCGAGAAACGTGATATTCTCCGATGAGGTGGCAAGAAAGAGATGCCTGGGGAAGGCACTTCCGAGAGGAAAGTCGTGAGTTTTGTATCCGGGCGAGGGTGACCGATGTGTTAGGGAGTGACTGAGCACGGGACCAGTAGAGGAGTGAAGGTCTGAGCCTGGATGCCCGCGAAATCAGTGTCGTTTACAGAAGTGAAGTCGTGTGACGGGAGAGTGGGGGGGGGGAGGGGGCACTCGGGTTGGGACATACTGACTTACGGGAAGGACACGGCGCCCAAGCCGAAGCGAGTCTAGTGACTTCAAGAGTAATTTCAGGGGGGCGTCTCGTGCGAGAACGCAAAGTACTGTTGCTTTGTCGCTGAGGTTGGGACTCTCAGCTGGGGCCCTGCTAGCCCTGTGCTCGGGCGGGGAGGACCGGAGCTGGACCGGCAGAGAGCGTGAGGGCAGCCGGGGGCTCGGGGAGACCGAGGAGCAGGGTCCACGGAACTGTGAGGTCTCTGCGGGGTCACAAACCCCAGTGCGGCCGAGGCAGGTCGCACCCGAGGGAGCCAGGGGTCAAACCGCGACGTTAAGGAGAGGGAAGAAGAGAGGGACGTGGTGCGCTCCAGCGGCGCTGTGATGGAGACGCGGGAAGGTGCAGAATCAGCACACCCAGGCCGGGCGTCCTCAGCCTTGGCACTGCTGACCTCTGGGGCCGGACGGTTCTTCATCGTGGGCTGCCCTGTGCCCTGCGGGATGGTCAGCGGCACCCCTGGGCTCCACCCACCAGACGCCAGTACCGCTCCCCGCTCCTTGCCTGTGATGATCGAAACTGTCTCCAGAAACATCTGCCAGACGTCCCGCTGGCCGGGGCCCTGGGGAGTTGGGGGGCAGTCAGGAGGGTTGAGAACCACTGATGTGCAGTTAAAGTTTAGTTTGTGAGGGAGAGAAGACTCGAGTGGATAAAAAGAAAGGAAGGAGATATTTGTATCTACTTTGTAAAAATCTCAAACTCCATCCACCAGCATTAATACACTTCAGAACGCCACCCCCATGGTATCTGTTGGATGAATTTTGTAGGCAGGAAATGTGTGCCTTGTGTGTGTCCTTTCAACCAAGCTAAAGTTTCACAAGGACTAATTCCCTCTCAGAGTGGAAGAATTATTCTATTTTTGCAGGCCCAGATCCCAGGCTGAGTGCGGCCACACACGCAGCCACAAGTGCCCAGGAAAACGTATTTACGCACGGGAGGTGGCACTGTTCGCCGAAGGGTGCAGCTGTTCACAACAGATGCTAGAGGAACAGAATCAGGGTGGCAGCACTCGTCGTACAGCCAACGGAGCAAGGAGGCATTTTCCAAAGTAATCATCGCCCACCTGCTGGTCTGTTTGTTCATTTGTTTGCCCGGTAGCTCAGTTCTCACTGGTCTTGTTGGAAACGTGTGACAGCCCGTGATCCGGATGCAGCCGAGAATGCTGTGCTCGACAAGACATTGTGAGCAGAGGCATTATGAAAAGGAGAGTTTCCAGAAGCTTCACAGACTCTGAGAACCAGGCGTTCCCTGTTAGTCCATGATGGCTTCAAGGGTCTTCGCACCGTACCCTTATCATGCCCCCAGTGCGGCGTGGTGAGAAGGGCGCTTCCCCGCTGTGTACCCGTCCCCAAAACCCCTAACCCCACGGTCATGCTGACAGAAGCGTCTGGCAAACCCAGATGGAGGGACATTCTACAAGTACCTGAGCAGTACTCCTCAGCGTTGTCAAGGTCATGAAAAACGAGGAAAGACAAAAATCTGCCACACGTCGGAGGAGGCTGATGAGACACGATGACGAAATGGAACCTGGAACGAGAAGAGGACATTAGTGGAGCAACTAGGAAATCCAAATACAGTCTGGAGTGTAGCTAATAGTAGCTAAGTTCTTAGCTGTGACGAGCGTCCCGTGGTCACGTGAGATAACATGAGGGAAACTGGCTGAGGGATACAGGAGAACTCTCTCTATTACTAGAACCTCCCCAACTTTTCTGTATATCCAGGAATGCTCCCACCAATGCAGGATTGGTACAAAAGCATAGGACACAGGAGAGGAAACTGAGGAGGGTCAAGAGAGCTTCCAGCGTGCTCCCAGGGTAGAGGCAGCGGGATCAAGTGGGCAGGTGTGAAACAGGGCGTGCAAGGAGCAGCTGGCAGGGTGAAAGCACGGACTGCGGGGTGTAAGGAGCAGCTGGGGGGAGTAGAGACACGAACCCTGGAGAAGCAGCTCCGGGGCTGAAGCACGAACTGGAGGAGCACAGGCTGTGTGAGCTTAGGGCTCACGACACACAAGCTGTGCTCAAGGGTTACGACATTTGCGTCCCTAACCTCACGTTCCTCTTGCGTAAGACGAGTGTAAGCATGCCATGTCGTACCGTTTGGGAATTTAATAAAATAATTAGTCTCATGCGTGTAGCGTATAGGATGCATTTAGATGTAAGTTTCTTTCCCCTCCGAGGAGTCCCTGCTGCACCAGGAATATTTGAACCCCTGAGTCACGCTCTATAGGAATTGTGATGTGCGTGGAGAGAATGCGTGGACCTGGAGGCTGCACCCCTGTCACTGCAGAAAGAAACTGATGGCGCATCATGCCCTGGGCAGTTCATTTCAACTCGGTCATTCCACTGTGGTGACTGTGGACGAACTTGGACTCCAGAGGGACATGGGTGATGCAGATGTGCATGATGTCCCCAGTATAAAGTAACTGCTATCTTATCGTTTCAGCTTTGAAAAGTAGCAACCGTTTTGAAACATTTTCAGTGCCAGACCTTTTTCTCCACCTCCCTAGATTTCTTGGTTCTGATGTAAGAAGGAGTCTGACAGTTACAAAGTGACATTTCCAACAGAGAAAAGAAAGCAAGGCAAGGTTTTTGTAAATTATTTAAACAGTGTGTTGAGTCCAAGAGAAAAGTTGCTTTTTATGGCAAAGACTGATCCTTTCTAAACCTATTAGTAAGCTGAGAATCTGCTTTGAGAGACTTTTCCTAGGAAATAGCCAGGATGGTGGCACTTATTATACTAAAAGGTATCCTAAGTTCACACTTCATCATGCTTGGGTGTTAGGGTCTGGAAGCAATCACGAATTGAGCAGATTCCAACCCTGAGCTTGAAGTGTTCTGTTCTGCAGTGAAATTAGATCCTATTATATGCATTTTTCTCTATGGATGAATAAACCATATTGTAAACACAGTAGAGTTTAAAAGTGTCTGTGTTTTCACCTTCGTTAAGCTTATGGTGTTAATAACAAGTGGGAAAAGTGGAAAAGGGAAGAAATTTTAGGAAGGAAGAGTTATACAACTTTGGTGTTTTACCTGGGTGTGTATGTTAGTTCTGCTGCTTTCTTGTTGGTTCTGCTGCTTTCTTGTTGGTTACGTTTTTATTAGTGTTTATTGTAAATGCTTTCCGATAATAAAGTATTTTTTAACACACAGAAAAGTATAAAGAATGTTATAATGAACAGTTTTCCAGCTTGCACTTAGTTTTAGTATTTTGCCTTGTTTGCTGTAGACATTTTTAAAGTATTATACAGGCAGAATCATTGACCACATACATTGCTTCCTATCCCCTTTGTCTCCTTCCCTTCCCACACATAACTACTAACCCTTACTTGGTTTTTATTATCTTCGTGTGAGCTATTATACTTTTATTGTACGTGTGCATCTGTAAACAATACATAGTACGGTTCAATATGCTTAAGTTATGGAAATGGCATCCTAGTGTCTATATTCTTTTGTACTTGCTTTTTTCACAAAATTGTGTGTTTGAGTTTCAGTCATGCTGTTAGATGAGGGTATAAATTCATTAATTTTCAGTGCAGGATAGATTTTATTATATGTATACTATAATATACTTAGGCATTATCCTATCAGCGAACATCTAAGTTGCTCGCAGTTTTTTCCCCTATTACACACGATGCCGTAGTTTGCTTGTACAGTGTATGGAGCCCAAATCCGAGATTTTTGGATTGCAATCTGGGTGCCAAGATTTTCAAGAGTTCCCCAGGAGAACATACTGGGTAGCCCAGGTTCCTTGACCAGACCTCTCCTGACCAACATAATCAGATTCAGTGGGTGAAGGATGACCAGGTTTTGCTCTTTGTGAAGAACTCTTTGGGAGAGTCTAACAGGCACCTGGGACTGAGATAAACTCTTCCTCCAGAGAAACGCTTGTGTTTGATGGGCAAGGAATGAGGCCCGAGAATGTTTGGTATATAGTACATTGTAGAGCAGTGATCCTGGCTTGCAGACAGGGTTGGGAGCTTGTGCTCCAGCGTATACACATGGAGGTGGGTTTCCCAGGCGGTCCAGGTGGTAGGATCCAGCGCGTTACTGACTTGGCTCAGGGTTGCCGATTGCCTGCCAGAGGAATTACATCAACACTGATGGTCCCCTGAACACACAGTAATTCTGCTCATTTGGGATGGACGTGCATGCCTTCGTGAGATTTTGTAATTCTTTGACTCACAGTGAGGTCAAGCCCTTTTCTGGACATTGTTCATTTGGGTTTGCTCTTCAAAAACTACGTTCCATATAATTTGCCCACTTTTAAATGTCTTGAGGATTTTAAAAATTATGAATTTGGTGCTTTAAAAAATACATATCCAGATACAATCCATGTCAGTAAATTGAAGTTGCATAAGCTGTGTTCTTGTCTGTGTCTTGATTTTTACCTCATTTGTGGTGTCTTTCCTTGTGCAAAATAAAAGGAAATAGTGTCAAATTTTCAATGTTTTTATGAGGTTTTAAAAAATGATTTACATAGTGCTAGTCTGAGGAATAGTGTAAAGCACATACACCTGTGCAAAACACACCCCTATCGAGACACAGAACATTCCACCACCCCAGAAAGTTCCCTCGTGCACCTGCCCAGTTGGTCTCTTCCCACCCCACCCAACCCTCCCCCCGAGCCTACCGTTCTCAATTCTTTCACTGTGGATTAGCTTCGCCTGTTCTAAAACCTCCTATAAATGTAATTTTACAGAACAGAGTGTTCTCTTTGGCTTTCGGCTTCTTTCACTCGAGGGCAGCGTTCTCGAGACGCGTGCGTGGTGGGGTGTGTATAAATGGCTCATTCCTTGTACTGCTGAGGGCGTTCCTTGCATAAATAGACAGTTTGTTGGTCTCTCCTCCTGTGGATGGACCTCAGATGCTCTCCAGCGTTGGGCTCTGATGAATAAAGCTTGCGTGAGCAAGTCTTTGTGTGGACATACGTTTTTATTTCTCTCGGGTGAGCACGCAGGAATGGAATCGCTGGATCACGGTGTATGTCTAACTATGAGAAACTGCCGAACTGTTTTTGCGAGTAGCACACCCTACACACCCCGTCAACAGTGTGAGGGTTCTGGTCACTCCACAGTCTCAACCGCATTGGGGCATTTCAGTCATTCCGGGGAGTGTTGAGTGGTCTCTCTCTGGGGTTTAAACTTGCCCTTCTCTAGTGAATAAGGATGGTAAGGCCTTTCTCTTGGCCATGTCGGTGTCTTTCTCTGTGGAGTGTCTGACCAAGCCCTTCATTCCTTTCCTTTTTCTTAAGATAAATGGATATTTTTATATAGGATTGTAAGGCAAGGATTGACCACATGTATGTATTGCGATGATTTTCTATTTGGTGTCTTCATTTCTCCTTTTCTTAAAGGTATCTTTTGATGAATAGAAGTTTGTTTTTTGTTTTTTTAATTTTGAAAAGCCTAATTTATTACCTTTTCCTTTATGATTAATGCATTCTGTGTGCTGTCTGAGAAGTCTTTGGCCACCTAGTATCACACAACATGCTTTTGTTTTATTCCAGAAGTTTTCTATAACATCAGATTTTAGGTTTTGGTGTCCGATGCCTTCAGATTTACTGTTTTTCCATGTAGATATCCAGTCGTTTCATAACCAGTTTGGGGAATTTATTATTATTTTTAATTGGCATACAGTTGGTTCAGTTCAAACCCTGCCTTGTCTCCTACTTTCTGTGGGTGGCAGTCCCAACTCAGATCAAGTTTCAGAGCCTGTGCTGGGCACTTTGAGTCTGCCTGACGCATGCGTCCCTTAGAGGGTAGTCAGGGATTCCAGAAGGGGTTGATATCCTGGTTAAGGTCCCAGAGCCTTTGCTCTGGTTGGGTCTGCTCCGTGCATGCACAGTTCAGGAGTAAGATAAGACCGAGACTTCAGTTGGCTCATACCCAGAGCACGGCATGCCTTTCCCAACTCTCCTCTCTGTGGAATTAGCCCCATATGGGGTCACCAGGGAAAATACAGGATGCCCAGTTCAGATACACAGTGAATAATGTTTTAGTATAGAACATGCAACATACCTGTATCAAAGACGTATTGCTTATCTCAAATTTTAACTTTACTAGGAATCCTGTTTTTTCTTTTCGTTAAGTCTGCCAAGCATACTGCACACTCTGTGGCTGCCAGACACCCCTGTGCCTGATTCCTCTGGCCAGAAACAAAGACACGTTTTTATCAGAGTTTTGGCCTCCCTGCCCTCCAGCCCGTTAGGTGTGGTTCTGTGTGACTTGGGGCCGCCTTTGGGGTGAAGCACAGAGAGATAAAAGAGAGGAAGCAGTAACTGGGGTTCACCAACACTCCACAGGCCACAGGAGTTTCTTTTCCTTCTTTCTCTGGAGAAAAGAGATGGGCTGGGTCTCCCTTTGGGAGGGATCTGAGCTGTCTGCCCCGGGAGCTGCCGCCACAGCAGTGCAGCTGTCTGATGTGGGTCAGGCAGGAGAGAGGGGGAAAAACCAGAGCGCAGAGGAGCGTGTGTCCCCTCCTTCCTCACTCTCGGCACACGGGAGCCCCTTCCTCTGGGTCTTCGGCTGGACACACGGGCTCCGTCCTGCAGTTATGTTGTCCGTGCTCACTGCTCGGTTCCGGACCCGTCAGCCTTCTGGTCTAAGCCAGGAAACCAAGAAGAAAAAATGGGAAACTCAGTCCTGTTATGGGAACTTATTCAAGCTTTTATTTTAGTCCCTCACGTGCCTGTGTTTTACTTCTTAGCTCAAGTCGTAGTTTGAGGGATTTTGTCCAGAGACTTTAGCTGTATTCAGTGGAAGAAGGAGGTTGTGATTGGCTGACTCCGTCTTGGCCCCCATTATTGTATTTTGAAAAATCTCTCCCTTCCTCCATAAAATTATTGATATTTTGGCCTGGTTTCATTTCACAATATGTACAGTGTGTGTGTGTCTCTTTCCAAACACCCACTTTTATTCCCTTGATCCATTTGTGTGTCCTTTCCCTACCGCCATGCAGACCTGGTCTCAGTCTTGACTACTCTGGCTTCAGAATAACTATTGAAAGCAAGTAACGTGGGTCCTCCAGATTTGTTTCTCAAAGTTATTTTGGCTATTCTGGGTCCTTTGCAACTTTTTATAAATTTTGAGAATTACTTGTCAACAAAGCTTGCTGGAAATATAATTAGAACTGTATTCCATCTATAGGTAATCTAAAGAGAATTGAGATCTTAACGATGTTGAGTCTTCTAATTTGTGAGCATGATTTATCTTTTCATTTATCTAAATCCACTTTAATTCCCTCTCAGCAATGTTTTGTTATTTTCAGGTAGAGGTTTGGCTCCCCTTTTGGATTTATCCCTATTATTCTATGTTTTACAATGTTATCATGGATGGCATTTTGGTACTTAAAATTCCATTTGTTACTATTGTATAAAAATAGAACTAACCTTTGTATATCGACTTTTGATTCTGTACCCACACTAAATTCACTAATTAGGATGAATAACTGTTTTATATACTTCAGCATTTTCTATATACACAATCGTGTTTCTGCAGTGATAGAAGCTTACCTCTACCTTCTTAATATTCTTACCTTAAATAATACAATTTATTGTATTACTACACTAACTGTGATCTCTAATATAATATCAAATAAAAATGAGAGTGAGTATTCTTTCTTTCTTGATTCTTGTCTTAGTGCAAAGTTTTAGTGGAAAGTATTTGGTCTTTCACCATCAGACTCCCATAATCACATCTAGGTCTTGAACTTATCAAAAGCCATCCACTAAAATTACCTTATTTTCTCTTTTAAATTATTAATACAACAGGTTACGTTGGTGGGTTTTTAAAAATATTTATTTATCTTATTTTTTTTGGGCTGCGTCAGGTCTTAGTTGCAGCACGCGGGATCTTCGTTGAGGCATGTGGGATCTTTCATTGCGGCACGGGATTCTCTCTAGTTGTGGCGTGCAGGTTTTTTCTCTCTAGCTGTGGTGCGCAGGCTCCAGGGCGCGTGGGCTCTGTAGTTTGCGGCGTGCAGGCTCTCTCATTGAGGCGCGCGGGCTCAGTAGTTGCGGCGCGCGTGCTTAGTTGCCCCGAGGCATGTGGGATCTTAGTTCCCCGACCATGGATTGAACCTGCGTCACCTGCATTGGAAGGTGGATTCTTTACCATTGAACCACCAGGGAAGTCCCAACGTTGGTTGGTTTTTGTAAGGCTAATCCAGCCTTGCATTTGTGGAAGATCTCACTTGGCCATAATATATTATCTTCTACTCCTGATTATTGCTGGATTTGATTTTGCTAAGGACTGTTGTGGTGTTTTATTTTTTCATACACTATTCTTATCTGGTCTTGGTATTGGGCTTATTCTGGCTTTATTAAATCATATGTTTAGTGTCTTCTGTTCCTCCATTTTCTGAAGGAGTTTGTAAGTTTCATATTGTTCCTTCCTTTCATGTTTCTTAGAATTCATCAATAGATCTGTTTGGTATCAAATTTTGTTTGGAGGGAGGTTTTCTTTACAAATTCAATTTCAGGGCTGTTCTGATTTTGTTTCTGTTGTGTCTCTTTCTGGCAAATTTTTTTAATGTCGATTTTATCTAGGTGTTCTGAATTTTTTCACAGCATCTCCTTAATATCATGTAATAAGTTCAGTGATGTCCCTTATTAATACTGGTGGTCGCTCCCTCTGTCCTCCCCATTCTCCCTCCTGCACATCTCCCCTGCTCCCCATGCCACCCCCATGTTGCATCAGGTTTGTGCATTCTATTGATCTTTTTCAATGTGCCATATTTTAGTTTGGTTAGTATTTGCTCTTATTTATTTTCTCTTTCAATGGTTCCAATGTTATCTGATTTTTTCTTCATTTTAACTTAATTTGGGTTTAATTTGCTATCCTTTTTCTAGCTTAAGTAGAAGGTCAGTTTGTTGATTTTAAACCTTTCTTCTTGTATGAGTGTTTAGATCTATAAATTTTCCTATAAGCATACTTTAGCTGCATACCACAAATTTTGATGTGTTGAGTTCTCTTTATCATTCAGTTTTAAATGTTTTTTAATTGCTGTTGTCATTTCTTTTTTTGTCCCATGGGTTCTTAGGAGCATGTTGCTGAATTTCCAAACATATTGGAATTTCTTAGACACTCTTGCTATTGATTTTTTTTTTAACATCTTTCTTGGAGTATAATTGCTTTACAATAATGTGTTAGTTTCTGCTGTATAACAAAGTGAATCAGCTATACGTGTACATATATCCCCATATCTCCTCCCTTTTGTGTCTCCCTCCCACCCTCCCTATCCCACGCTTCTAGGTGGTCACAAAGCACTGAGCTGATCTCCCTGTGCTATGCGGCGGCTTCCCACTAGCTAGCTATTTTACACTTGGTAGTGTATATATGTCCATGCCACTCTCTCACTTTGTGCCAACTTACCTTTCCCGCTGCCTGTGTCCTCAAGTCCATTCTCTACGTCTGTGTCTTTATTCCTGTCCTGCCCTACGTTCTTCAGAACCTTTTTTTTTTTTTTTAAGATTCCATATATATGTGTTAGCATACGGTATTTGTTTTTCTCTTTCTTACTTCACTCTGTATGACAGACTCCAGGTCCATCGACCTCACTACAAATAACTCAAGTTTCGTTTCTCTTTAT
Organism: Balaenoptera physalus; assembly: GCF_965194825.1. Classification (NCBI taxonomy): domain Eukaryota; kingdom Metazoa; phylum Chordata; class Mammalia; order Artiodactyla; family Balaenopteridae; genus Balaenoptera; species Balaenoptera physalus. The sequence continues at coordinate 5,973,775 of NC_138903.1, forward strand.
GGCTGAGTAATATTCCATTGTGTATATGTATCACATCTTCTTTATCCATTCATCTGTCGATGGACACTTAGGTTGCTTCCATGTCCTGCCTATTGTAAATAGAGCTGCAATGGACACTGCAGTGGTACATGACTCTTTTTGAATTATGGTTTTCTCTGGGTATATGCCCAGGAGTGGGATGGCTGAGCCGTATGGTAGTTCTATTTTTAGTTTTTTAAGGAACCTCCATCCTGTTCTCCATAGTGGCTGTATCAATTTACATTCCCACCAACAGTGCAAGAAGGTTCCCTTTTCTCCACACCCTCTCCAGCATTTATTGCTTGTAGATTTTTTGATGATGGCCATTCTGACCAGTGTGAGGTGATACCTCATTGTGGTTTTGATTTGCATTTCTCTAATGCTTAGTGATGTTGAGCATCCTTTCATGTGTTTGTTGGCAATCTGTATGTCTTCTTTGGAGCAATATCAATTTAGGTCTTCTGCCCATTTTTGGATTGGGTTGTTTGTTTTTTTGATACTGAGCTGCATGAGCTGCTTGTATATTTTGGAGATTAATCCTTTGTCAGTTGCTTCATTTGCAAATATTTTCTCCCATTCTGAGGGTTGTCTTTTCATCTTGTTTATAGTTTCCTCTGGAGGAGTCAGGCTCCCTGACTTCAGACTATATTACAAAGCTACAGTCATCAAGACAGTACGGTGCTGGCACAAAAACAGACATAGAGATCAATGGAACAGGATAGAAAGCCCAGAGATAAACCCACGCACCTATGATCACTTTATCTTTGGTAAAGGAGGCAAGAATATACAATGGAGAAGAGACAGCCTCTTCCATAAGTGGTGCTGGGAAAATGGACAGATAAGTGTAAAAGAATGAAATTAGAACACTCCCTAACACCATCCACCAAAATACGGTCAAAATGGATTAGAGACCTAAGTGGAAGGCCAGACACTATCAAACTTTTAGAGGAAAACATAGGCAAAACACTCTATGACATAAATTACAGCAAGATCCTTTTTGACCCCCCTCCTAGAGAAATGGAAATAAAACCAAAAATCGATACATGGGACCTAATGACACTGAAAAGCTTTTGCTATTGATTTTTAATTTTTTTATTGATAAACATACTGTGTACATTTTCAGTCCCTTTAACTTTATGGAAACATTTTTATCATGTCCCCCCCACACACACATCGCCGGTCTTGATAAATGTTCTGCTTGTCCCTAGAGAAGAATGTGTATTCTGCTGCTGTCAGGTGGAGGGTTCCATAAATGTCAGTTAGGTTACGACGCCAAGAGTGCTGTTCAACTCTTCTGTGTTGGTAATGATTTCTTGTTTTGTTTTGTTTTTTCTGCCTACTTTTTCTAACAATTCCTGAGAGGAGATTTTTAACAGTTGTATATTTTCCCTTATATTACCTTCTGGCACAATTTTTATAAACTAGAAATTACAAATTTGTAAATGAGAAATCTGCTGGCACTGTCACTGCAACTCATTTCAGGTAAGCTGTGCTTTCTATTTGGTTCATTCTATCAGTTTATATGAATCCTTGAAATTGTGCAGTTTCACTGTGATTGCCAAGGATTTGGTTGGTTTTTATTGATCCTGCTTGATATTTGATTGCACTCGTGATTGGAATACTGTTTCCTAATTTCTGTGAAGTTACCAGCTATTACTTTTTAAAATGTGTATATTCTTCTGGAACTTTAATTCAATGTATGTAGCAGCTTTTCAGTGTATTCCCCATATTGCTTAACTCCTTTTTCATATTTTTCTTCTGTCTCTGTGCTGACTCTGAGTAAATTTGTACACACCGCTTTCCTCATTACAAATTCTCTGTTTGGATTTGTCCGGTCTAGTATTTATCCTATTCCTTTAGTGTTTTTTTTCTTTTTAAATTTTCAAGAATGTCCTTTTCATCTTCAATATTTCCAATTATCTCTTTCTTTTCTTAAGTCCACCTTTATTCCATATCTTGCTTTTTTTTCCAATTTATTTTTTTTTATAAGATTCAACTTCCATTTATCCTTTTGGGCATCCAAAATAGTTATTTTTAAATCATCACATTTCTATTTTTTTACTGTCAAGTGGATTAAACTTATCTTACAACCTTTGGTTTCATTGGCTGTTTTCCGTAGTCTCATAACTCTTTGAATTTTTGTGAACTTGTATTTGCAAGTTTATTTAGAGAAGGAGTCCTTAGTCCAGGGGTCCATCGTGGTTGTTAATCTCTGTGCACAGTGAGCCTGGGAACATGGCTGATCCTTGTATCACTAAGTGAGGCAGTCACTTTATCTCCTGGTTGGAAGTGTGTCCACTTCATCTGAGTACTGAAGCCATAGCCATCAGGCAGTATAAGACAGCCACCACTTCTATCAGCTTCCTTTCCTGAGTCCTTAGTTTCATGCAGGTAAACCTAGCTCCACTGCTCCTCCTAGGTAAGGAAAATGCAAGTCTTGCTGTTTCAGTGGAGACCAACTCATGGGAAATCGTGAGCCCCGTTGGCAGACCTCTGGCTTTATCCTACCGATATTTAAATCTTCTCTTTTAATTTTTATTCGCATTGCTGCGTGTAATGCAGAGGAGTTTCAGGGCCCTGAGCTATCTTGATTGGAAATCAAATTTCTGTTTTGTTTTTGTTTTTAATCCAGTTAAAGGGCTTTCATGTCTCACTAGAAGGTGTCACAGAGAAGCTCCAGCCCTTAGAAATTGTTCACTTGCTCTTGAGATGAAGATGTTCTTAGCACCATCACATTACTGCCCCCTCCCTGTAGGAAAGTGTGTGATGCTTCCGTCCCTTTCATCCCTGGTCCTGCTGAGTCGCTCTCCCCCAAGGATAAAGTGGCCTCGTGCACGGCAAGTACAAGCTGAAGTTTCCGTTCCTGCTACCTTTGGGGAGAAGGGCGTGGCTAGACTAGCTGAACTATAAGCCCCCTCCAGCTGTAGGGGCCTATGACTCCGCTGACGATCAGTCTCCCCTCAACGGCGCTCGGACCCAGAAGGTGCAGGTGCTTCTTTGCATCATTACCTTGAGCCTCACCTTTGTAGCCCTTCCGCTGAAAAGCATTCTTTGGTCTGGCCTTCTGGCCACAGAAGTGGACTGAACGGCATTTCTCAAAAAGCCGTAACACGAGCACAGTTGCTCTTCAAATGAGAATAGGAACAGAAAGACGAGGTGTTGTGGAGAAAGCAACTTTGAGTTCTTACTGTGTGCTGTGCAGACAGATGTAAACAAAAGAAGGATTCCCTGCCCTTAATGATTATGTTATGGTTAGTTGCTTACAGCCATAGCCAGGAAGCTTGTTAGTTACATGAAATTGGACAGAGTAGTATATTTCTCTAAGGCCTCGATGTCCCTTTCTGGGCAAATAATAATAATTAGCATCCGCTGAGCTTCTCCTAAGGGCTAGCAGCTAAATGCTTTATGGGGGGTATCACATTTAATCCTCACAGGTTCCCGATAAGGCGGGCACGGTTGGTAATCCCTTTTACTAACTGCCCAGCATCACACGACAGATAATGTGCAGTCCTGAGATTTACAAAGTGTCTGCTCATTACATGATGCTGCCTTCTGTGCATAAATCAGGGATAGTTGTTTCTCCCTTAGCTCAGAGGAGTGAGTGAGACTTGTAAAGGGTCTGGCCCAGAGCACACACTCAAAAATATTAGCCCGTCAGCACTGTGGAGACGACACCTAACAGGGTAACACTGGTTAAGAGATGTCCATCACTAGAGATTGTCGTACTGACTGAAGTAAGTCAGACAGAGAAGGACGAATACCATATGATATCGGTTATATGTGCACTCTAAAAAAAGGCTGCAAATGAACCTATTTGCAAAACAGAAATAGAGTCACAGATGTAGAAAACAAACTTATGGTTACCAGGGGCGAAAGGGGAGGGATAAATTGGGAGATTGGGATTGTCATATACACACTGCTATATATAAAATAGACAACTAAAAGGACCTACTGTATGTACAGCACAGGGAACTCTACTCAATACTCTGTAAGGACCTGTATGGGAATAGAATCTGAAAAAGAGAGGACATATGTATATGTATAACTGATTCAGTTTGCTGTACACCTGAAACTAACACAATATTGTAAATCAACTATATTCCAATAAAAATTAATTTCAAATGAAAAAAAAGATGTCCATTAAATTTTCCTGGGGTTTCTTTCTTCTTGTCATATCCTGCTGTCCCTACACCATCTCTGTCCCCGATACAGCTCCATGTGTCCTGTTTTCTTCCTCTGTTTGTGGACATTTTGTCACACTAGCTAGTTGCTGACTCAAGGGCTGAGCTTAAAACCTTGAACTCTTCAGAGGAAATGTTTTCTGTGCACATCGAATGTTATGGTTTGCATCAAGGGCCATGATATGGCCCAGGCAGGATTGAGACAATCTTCCGGCTCATGTCAGTGCAGGTCAGGACACCGCCTTACGAATGGGGAGGAAATGTATGACTCGTGTCTCACTGAGAACATGACGCTTGGGACACAGACTGGGGACACGGGAAGGGACCGTCATCGAGCTCCGTGCACACAGTGAGTAGCAGAGGTTGCTATCATCACAGTGAGGTTGCTATCAAGCCATGCGTACTCATGGGAGAGAAGCTATACTGCTGGCCAGAGCAAAGTCTCCAGCACCATTTCCCCAAACTCAGTCACTGAGTTCCAGTGTCAGGAAGTCTGCCACATCCTCATAGCCCAGTACTGCTGTTTAATAATGTTTTCCTTTAAAATAACTCTTCCTGAAATTTAAGTAACTGTATCTGAAAGATAGACTTTATATCACGACTCTAACATTAAGCCCATTATTATTTGTCATAAACAGAAGGTTCCATTTTAACAACTTGTCTGCAGCCCACACTCACGTCAGGGACCAGACTTTGGGAAACAGAAAGGAAAGAACCTTCCACGCCTGCTGACATCACTGCTTCCTTTCCCTGACCAGAGGAAATCTGTCTCATCCCAGTGATCCACTTAGAGCCACGTAAAAGAGGAAAGATGTGGAAAGAAAATCTGTAACCTGAACTTCTATGTAAGTCTGGAGATCTTTAGAATAATTACAGATGAGACCCAAAGATATTTTCAAAAAGGAGGGACAGCTTGAACCGCAAAGCGAGAAAAACCTGATAAACCTCAGGGTCTTTTTAACACGAAACTATTTTTCTACTTTAGTAGGAAATGTTCAGAATAGAGTCTTCCCTGTGTATTTGAGCACAGTCTTTTTCCCAATGTCATTGGTAGAAAATAACTGAAGCCATGAAGCATGTCCATGGAAACATCTCAAGGGGGTGTGAATGGATGAAAACAACCCAGCTTCCTTCCCTTGGACCCTAAAACCTTTCCCCTATTTTATTCTCTTCCTTTTTTCCCCTTTCCCCTCTTTTTGCTAACTTGCCCTCCTCTGAACCTTGAGAAACTGTAAGACTCACATGAACAGTTCTCAAAAGAACTGTTCTCACAGTTGCCTGGATGGGATTCCATCACAGACCCCTAGCATGGGGCATGAAAAACAGGCACATCTCCACACCTTCCGGCTGCATGGGTGGGGCCGCATGCTGGGATTAGTGCCCGTACAAGAAGGGACACCAGAGACCTTGCTCTTTTTCCCCCAAGAGCATACACAAATAAGCCATGCGAGCACACAGCAAGATGGCGGCCACTACAAGCCAAGAGAAGAGGCATCGCAGTGAAACTTACCTTGCTGGCACCTTGGTCTCCAACTTCCCAACCTCTACGACTGTGAGAAAATACAACTCTGTTGTTTAAGCCACCCAGTCTCTGGTGTTTTGTTATAGTAGCCCTAGCTGACTAATACATACTTTATTACAGTTTATAATCCCCACAGCAGGAATTGGTAACCACGTCTCTGAATTTACTGTCTTACTGCTGTTGTCGTAACCTGCTTCCAGATATAATCAGACATGTGCATGGGTTTTTTACCCTTATAGATAAACTCTTTAAGGGCAGGGACCATATCTTATGTCTAAGCATCTATCATTATGCCTTATTTAGGGTAGGTTGTCTATAAAGTATTTTTCGTTTACAACTAGCAATGAATTATTTTGGGGTAAAGTTTTCCCCCCTTACTAAAATATTTTCATTCCTGACTGTATTCATTTGTAATCCAAGGGAGAAACAAAGTGGGGTAAAAGGCATCTCAATGCAAATGTGAGAGAGAAGGAATGAAGAAGGGATGCATTTTTCAAAAATCTGTGACTGAAGTAAAAGAGTCATTCAAATATGCTTCTCTGTTCCAAAAGGCCGGCCTTCTCCCTCTCTTCAAAATATGCTCTATGCGTACTTACCTCTACACTCTTGCCCACATTATTTCCAGAGTTACGTTCTCTCTTCTGCTCATTTTACATTGAATTTCATCACTTTAAGCCCAACTGAAGACCCAATTCCCGGGAGAAAATTTCTGAACTCATGCTTTAGGCGATGGAGATCGTATTTTTTTCACTTTGAAAGTGGAGTAGGCCATAGTAAATGAGGCTTAAATATGTCCTGAGATCCTTATAGTGTTTTTCATGCTTAATAAGTTTTGTCTCTTCCACGAGTGCGTTGTTCAACTAAGAGCAGCAATTATGTCTTTCTCTGTCCTTGGACTCCCCATCAAACTAGGCAGCAAGCCTTGTATACAGTTTAGGGTCAATGTTTCACTGTTGGTATTTCATTCATTACTTTAAACTTGGGATAATTTGGCTCCTGGTTTTTAATCATATGTACCTTCCAAAGTTTTTATTAAATTATTTTGAAGTATTCATGCTGTGGATTGGACACCAGAAGTAACAGAAGATCTATTTTCCATTCTCTTAACTCATGGCTCATGTCACATAAAAGTCTTCGTTTGGCTCATGGATGGATTAATTGGGGCCTTGGATCTGGTTTTCTGCAATTTTCCTGGTTTTTCCTGCTTTCCTCTCCTCATTCTGGCCTATTTCATGCCCCTTCCAGTTAACACCACTGAAAATCAGTCCAGAAATTTCCAGCGTGAGGCCGGACTTTGGTGTTGATGGATCATCTCTGAATCAGTTGATAGCCAGGCAAGAAGATGGCTTTGGTCTCCAAGGCCTGGGGTACCTCAGGCAGTCACTGAGGGAGAGAGAGCAGGATTTGCCTGATTGGTGGTTGCTCTGGAAATCAAGACCCGCCCTCCCATGCTGGGTGTGATGCCATAGTGGGTAGGGCTGGGGGACTGGGGAGACTCACATAGTGCTGACCCAGCCCTGCAGTTACTTAGGGCATGAAGCATGATGTTAAATCTGCCACATTTAAGAAGCCAGTCAACAAACATAAAAAGCAACAATTCATCCATTTTAAACTCTTCAATGAAGTCAGCGTACGCCTTTAATCTACATAGAAATCTTAGGAAGACCTTGACATTGATCTGGTTTGGGCCTTTTATTATTTGTATTAAAATTATAAGTAGTAGTTAAGAGAAAGGTAAAAGTTTTTGTACAAAATAAAAATTCACTTTGTAGGATCTCATTTGTCTCCGCCATTGGATTATTAGATATACTTCTTTTTAATTTTTTAATAAAATTATTGTAGTGCTTACTCTAGCGTTTATAATGCATCTTTAACACCTTCAAATAATAATTAACCCCTTTCCTTACTATGTAAGAAGCTCACAACAGTATACTACCCACCCTGTCTTTTGTGCAATTTTTGTCACACATTTTCCTTCAACATATATATTCAACCCATAATTTATTATTAAATTTTACTCTGAACTGTTAATTACCTTTAAAGAAACTTTAAAGCAAGGAAGTGAAAGTCTATTATATTTGCCCACAGGTTTAACATTCTGTCACTCTTTGCATAAATTCCATTTTCCGTCTGGTATCATTTCTGTTTTGCCTGAGGAATTTTGTTTACTGTTTCTTAAAATGCAGGTCTGCTGCAAAAGCTGAGAAATTTTTACTGGGTGTAGAATTATAGACTGACAGGTGGTTGGCTGTTTTTGTTTTTGTTTTTTTCCTTTTCAGCAGTTTCCAGATGCCATTTCATTGTCTTCTGGTTAGCACAGCTTCCATGGGGTAAGAGTGTCTGTCTTAATTCACAGGGAGAGAAAAAGACGACAGAGCAGTTAACAGATTGATCCAAATTAATTTATAAACCCTCAAAATTGGAATCTCGGGCCCGCTAACTCCTACACAAGTTCACATCAGTGAGAGAGCTCTCCATTATTCTCCTGGGAGTCTGTACTCTGGATGTATTTTGGGGGGCTGATGGTCGCTATGTACCTAAAGTGAACTTGACCAGCTTTGAAGAAGGGAAATGGTTAGGTACTTAACTGGCTAATTCATCACAGTAACCAAAGGGTTTCCCAAGTAAAGGTGACCCTAAAGGCATCACTGCCTCCTTAAATTAGCTCTGTGTGCCCTTGGCGTTGGTCTGCCAGTAAGCACTGTCTCGGTCACACTGTTTCGATGGCCCTGGAAACCACAGCTATTTCTGGACATTTCTCCAGAACCCACTAGTCAAGAGTTTGATTCATTCATTTATCTAATTCTGTAGGAATACCTATCAGTTAGTGGAGGGATTGCCTAAGAATTCTTTTCCTTCATTTAACTGGACAAACAACTAATTGGACTAAAATCAGCTGATTTTTTTTTTCGCACATCCTATGTACGCACTCTTAAAAATAACATTCCATAGAATAGGTGTTACTTGTATTGCCAAAGTTGCAGCGAAGACTTTCACATTTTAATGGCAGTTCTAACTTCTGGGCATCAGGTTTAACAGGAGTGATCAGAGATATCCATCAGAGGCTTTGTTTTGTGTCCATTAAGCATCAGGGAATTGGAGGAGGGGTACTGACCTGTGTTGTTGTGCCCATGAGGAGATAGATATGCACGTGTTCTGGTGGTTTGGTTTAGTTTTTAAAAAGTAAAATGGTGCTGCCGTTTAGGTTTATGTTTAAATTTTTATGCAATTTTTAAAGATTACTTTCCATTTACAGTGATTACAAAGTATTGGCTCTATTGCCCGTGTTCTACAATACATCCTTGTAGCCTGTCTTACGCCCAATAGTTTGTACCACCCACTCTCTCACCCCAAACTACCCCTCCCACACTCTCCCCACTGGTCACCACTCGTTTGTTCTCTGTATCTGTGAGTCTGCTTCTTCTTTGTTATATTCACTAGTTTGTTGTATTTTTTTAGATTCCACATTTAAGTGATATTATACAGTATTTGTCTTTCTCTGTCTGACTTATTTCACTTAGCATAATGCCTTCCAAGTCCATCCGTGTTGCTACAAATGGCAAAATTTCATTCTTTTTTTATGGCTGAGTAGTAGTCCCTTGTGAATATATACCCCATCTTCTTTATCCGTTCATCTGTCGATGGACATTTAGGTTGCTTCCATATCTTGGCAGTTGTAAATAATGCTGCTGTTTTACAGTGAACACTGACATTTTAGGTAAAATTTGTTTGAACTCTCACAAATGAATTCCAGATTAAACAGAAAATTGTTGTCTTGGTTTTACTGCTGTTGTCCTTGCCATGTTAAAAGCTTCCGAATTATCAAGGGTGAAAAACTATTAAAAAAAAAAAAATTAAACCCCAAAAGACATGGGATGGAAGAAAAACGTAAAAAGTAGAAGCTGGTTGATGATGAAGCAAGGACAGAATCCTTAGAAAACAGAAATTATCTATTTCTTCCAGGAAGAAAAAGTGAGTTTGAAAACACCATTACTGCTTACAATACCACTTACAATGCCAGACTGCCCAGAAATGTATTACTTTGAATGCAGAATGGAACACGGTTTGTTCCAAATAGACTTTGCAGTGAACTAAAAGGGCAGGTTACAAGGAAACTGCTGGTTAGTAACTGGTTGTAAATGGTCTGGGCTGCAGCCAGTACTGCAGCCCCGGGGGTGGGCAGGGACGTCCAAATCTTCAGCTCTGGGCAGCCTCCCTGACAGTACAAAGTGGGCAACAGCACGGTACCTCTCTCCTCTCCCACCTCTCAGCCAGTAGCTATCACAGGCCTTAGAATTCCTGAAAGATAGTGCAGTATTCATTACTGTACTGAACTGATTTCAAGAAACAATGCGTAAAAATAATAAAAATGAAAGCAAAGTCTGTCAAGCTGAATTTACATGGAAAACTTTGTCTTAAAGCACCTGATAGGAAGTGACCGATTGCAGGCCGTTACTAAAAATATCACAAAGACAGAAAAGCACATACAGTTTGCTGCAATCATTCATTATTAATTTAATAACATTGGTGAGCGTCCTCTATGTGCCAGGCAATGATTAATGCATGGCTAAATAAAGATAAAGAAGACACATTCCCTGCCTGGTGAGAGAACAAGACCATGCATGCGATGGTGCTCGTACAACATGGTCATTGATGTGGGTTCTCTAAGCATTATTTTCCAAGCGTCTTAGCAGGTGATGTGTTAGAATAATCACCAGTAGGGAGATCAGGTTGACGATAACAGAATCAGTGACTCTCATTAGATAAGTTAAAAAATATATATATCTTGGATGCTGGAATTATTTATTTGCAAACGATTTTAATTATCCTACACTGGAAGTTGTGCCTGTAGTTTTGCAGGAAAGATTATAACTCATTAGTGTCCAGGCTTGGAGACAAAGGGACATCTACAGTACATAAATATGTGAAAAAGTGACACCACAGAAAAGAGCACAGATATTTTATTTTCAGAACAGTGGCCGTAATTTTACCAATTTCTGAAAGCAGTGTCATAATTTCAAGCAAAAAAGAACACTTATGGAGTGCACATTTCACTTTTACACGATATTAACACAACGTTTCCCAAGAGTTTATTTACTCATTTCTCTATCTCAAAATATGTTCATCTATGCCGCTGTATATTACTATATAATTGATCTATTCATGTTATATTACATAAAAATAAGCTTCATTAAGACACTACTCAGAATTATTTCTCCTGCTTTTTTTTTTAACTTTTTATTTTATATTGGAGTATAGTTAATTAACAATGTTGTGATAGTTTCAGTTGTACAGCAAAGTGATTCAGTTGTACATATACATGTATCTATTCTTTTTCAAATTCTTTTCCCATTTAGGTTGTTACATAATATCGAGCAGAGTTCCCTGTGCTGTGTAATGCAAGTGCTAGAATCTTAACACGGAGAAGGGTCTCGGCCAGCAGTTCTCAAACTTCATTGTGTGTAAAGCTTCAGGGGTTGTGTTAAAATACAGATGCTGATTCAGCAGGACTGGGTTGGGGCCTGAGATTCTGCATTTCTCACCATCTCCCAGGAGATGTTGATATGCCGGTCCATGGGCCACACTTGGAGCAAGTGATCCAGAACACTAGGTCTGATCCATCTTGTTTAAACCATCTCTGCCGTTGGTCCTGGTGACTTGGAATATTCAATCATATTTGCAACACACTTAGATAAGATCAGTGTCATGAGATCCAAGAATTACACGGGCTCTCATCCCAAGTCCCATTTCCTTACACCAGTTTGTCTTGAAGGGATTTCTTTTTTTTTTTTTTTTTAATTTTTTTTTGTTAAAAGAGTAATTTATTATTTATTTATTTATTTTTTGGCCGCGTCGGGTCTTAGTTGCGGTGCACGGGATCTTCATTGTGGTGCGTGGGTTTCTCTTTAGTTGTGGCGTGTGGGTTTTCTCTCTCTAGTTGTGGCGCGCAGGCTCCAGGGCGCGTGGGCTCTAGTTTGCAGCACGCGGGCTCTCTCATTGAGGCGCGTGACCTCAGTAGTTGTGGCCCGCGGGCTTAGTTGCCCCGTGGCATGTGGGATCTTAGTTCCCTGACCAGGGATCAAACCTGTGTCCCCTGCATTGGAAGGCAGATTCTTTACCACTGGACCACCAGGGAAGTCCCTTGAAGGGATTTCTTAATTTGAGGGATCATTGGCAACTTGGAGTGGTTTCGCACAATCTGTTATGATGTTTACGGCTGCCCTTACAAAGTGATCTATCTAAATTAACCTTATTCCTGGAGACGGATTGGAACGTTTTGTTATTTTTTTCTTTTAGTGTAATAACGGTTGTAGGCTAATGGGGAAAGATGATGAGCACAGATTATCCTCATGTAGTCAAATTCAGACACAGTAATCATAGCGAATAACCTACCTCAGAGGCTTATTTTTTCTAACAACGATAATGATAGCAATTATAATATTGACTGCAAGTTATTGAATGCTTTCTGTGTGTTATTTGATGTGTAATTTCATCAAATTCTGGCTTTGCTGTGATGATACTAAGTTTTGAGAGGTTAATTGGCTTGTTCTTTGTATCATTTATAGAAAGTTAAAGCGAAATCGGAGATTCAAGTGCCTACAAATTGTTCCTTTTTTCTCTGTATCGGGCTGCAGCTCAGCTCTCAAACCTCCGCTTTGCCAGTCTGAAGGCTGTCGCTTTCTGGAAGTGATTATGCCCGTGTATTTTCTGTCTTCTCCTCTCCTTTCTCTTGGAGAAGTCTCAGTTTCCAGGAGCTTACCTGATGTTCGTTTCCACTGAGTTGTGAGTTCATCTGGGCCCTGGTACGGGCCCTCCCCCCCCACCCCGGTACCTCTCCTGTTCTAAAGCTCCCCCTGTGTCACTGGGGTCCCCAGAGAATCACAAAACTCGTCTCCATCCCTCTTTCTTGCCACCATCTCCTACGTATAAGGTGTTTCCTTGTGCAGGAGGAGACTGCTTCCTGTCAGAGTTTCAGGTGAGGCAAGGATGCCTAAATGCATGCTGATGTCTCCTCTGCTTCCTGGTAAAGGCACACACTCCCCTACCCCCAGGACAGTTACTGCAGATCTGCTTCTGCCGTCCTTTCCTTTCTGGTGGATTCTCATCTCCCTTGGCTTGGGGAGGTGCATAGCTCTGTGTGCATTTCTCTCACTCTAGGGTTAAAGTGTTTTGAGTTCTCTGGTATTCACCTCTTGATATTCAAATACAAAGTTTGGAATTAAAAAAATACTTTCTTAAGCACCCATTCCTTGGAAGAAATGCTTTGCTTTCAAGACCCATATTTCTGCGACAAAGTAAAAGAGAATTCTACCTAGCGCTTCAAAGCCGGGAATTTAACTCTGGTCTGCCTTTGTGCTCGTCCTCTCCTGTGGCAGTAAGCTTCAGGCCAAAGGCTGATTTTAATGGTGAGGGTCTGCAGAAAATAAAAAAGCACCAAGAAGAAAACATGTCCCTGATATCATTTCCAAAAAATTCAAGTAGGGTACACTCACATGTTTGGAAATAACAGTACAAATCTGAGCAAGATGCTTTTCGGCAGTGATCATCTGGAAGATAATTAAGAAGAAGCTGACACATTTCCTTTTCATGTACACTTACATGAAAGAGGTTGAATCAAGAAGCTGCACTAAATGGAAACATTTAGATTTGTATAACTTCATCTGAAGCCAAAAAGAGAAGGGATTTATCTGAGACGAAGCGTCAGCAGTTTTACAGAAGTCCTGAATGAGTCCCCTGAAACACTTTGAAGGTGTTGGTGTGGCAAATCAAAATTTTGTTTTCTGTTTGTTTCGTTTTTCTTTTCCATTCTCTTTGATTAAGATTTTCTTGATCTGGATATAATCTCCCAAATCTAGGATGAATCTCTCTTTTTTTTCCCCTGTCTTTTTGAATTACTGCTGAAGGAAAGTTTCAATTTTTAAAAACTAAAGTGTTTTCTAGACGTTCTTAAAATCCCCAAGCTAGGTAAACTGATGTAATTTATATTAATAGCATAAACATTGGCAATTAACGATTTTTTTCCACAAAGACTTTTTTTTAACCAAAGTTGTGAGTGATAGAAAACAGAGGGATTTTGCTAAAATGGAAAGGAAAATTATATGCCTGCTTGAATTCACGCTGACAAGTTTGCAGAATGTTTCACATGAGGCCGGAGGGGCCGGGAGGAACACTGGTGCCTCACCGAGTTATCATGGAGGAAACGGGTGTCGTGTGACTTGTAACACCCCTTAGAATATCTTGGTGAGCTATTGCCTACAGATGTCTGATGGAGCAGAGAGACCACGGGCACGCCAGCCTCTCATGAAATCTCCACACATGCATTTTTAACTCGCTCAAGATTTATGACTCCTGAATCCAAAGACAGGAACACAAATCTTATTACTCCTGTTACTTACGTAAGACGACACCAAACACTCCGCGTTGTAGGCAGGCAGCGAAGGCTGGGGGCTTTGAGTGTTTAAAGTGCTTACCATTGCGTTTGGGGGAGGTATGGAAAATCGCTTAGCAGTTCCCTTTCTCCACTCCTCTCTCCTAGGGATGCTTCCTACGGAATCATGGGCAAAACGGAACCACAAATAAAACTTGCAGGCTTAGGAATACAGTATCTCCACTTGGAATTCTCCAGTTCTTTACACGTCAAGGGATGTATACTTCTCATTAGAGGACTCACGTTTCTGGTGTTACACAATGGTGTATGTCTCCTCGTGGATTATTATCTTAAGAATAAAACACTCTCAACTCTTCTTCCGAAATATATATGACTCAGTGAAGACTTCAGTATGCGGTTCTCCATTTCTCCATCTTAGCATTATTCGTATTTGAGATGAGAAAGTTCACGGTAATTTGGAAACAGCCAGGATGCAAAGAACATCATAGATAGTGTCTCAAGTTTTCAGAGAACATAATACACATTAGGTTAGCGGTGTCACTATGGGACTTCATGGGAAACATAGTTCCTGTTAAATCCATCTCCAGTGGGAATTCAGTATCTATGTGAAAGGTTCTTCTGATGTTCATTTCAATGGCGTAGCTTTCTGGGATAACAGATTTATTTGGAGAGCACATCGCATGAATGAGGTACAGCCTCTGCGGGCAAATCAGGTTCACAACTAAAAAAAATGATTCCAAGACCTGTTACTTTTCAACATTTGGCCCTAGTTCACAGAAAGGAGCAAGAATTTGGGGCAGGGATCTGGGAAGTAGGGCCAGGGATCTGGGAAGTAGGGCCAGTAGGTCTCAGGGATCAGGGCCATTGGTCAGTATCTAGTATTTTCATTGAGTGGATAGAACTACTTACGAGATTCTTAAAACCCATTCAGAATAGAAATAAGACACTCAACGATCATTTATTTCATTCAAACCTATTTTCTGCCTCTATAGTCTTTCTGCTGCCCCTGTGCCTTCCCCTCGCGGACAAGGGGACTAAGAGATGCATATTCCCACATGGAGAAAGACAATTGGCACCAAGGGTTTCGGGCCTGAATTCCTCACATACACGTCATGTGGATACATTTCTGAAAATCAGTAATGACGTGGAACTCCATAAATGGTATGAGCAAATTGTATACATTTAATTTAACTTGGATTCTGCCGCTGGAAGCTAAGTTTGAATTAAAATATAAATAATTGTACATCTCTGGGAAACCAGTAAGCTGTCTTTGAGGTCATGCTGACTAAATTTTGTGAGAAATTGACTCTGGAGAGAGATCTTGCTTTCTGGTCAATTGGCACTGTCGTATTAGGCTTATATACAAAAGTCAGGTTCTAGGGAAGCGGAAAGGAAGTGTAAGGGCTCATAGGAAACATTTAAGAGGAATACAGCAGAACACCTTGTAACACGAAGTGCAGTGGAACTTACCTTAACCAGAAACATGCCTAATAATGTTTAGGTTTCCAAGCTGTGTGGGATTATCCCATTGTGCCTGCGTAACGTCTGGGACGCCTGAACGTCTCAGAGCAAGTGCAGAATTTCTGCAAAGGCCGATGCCAGATGTAAAAGCTGGAAACTATCATGCTCTTCGAAATTCAGACTTTAATCATACACATTTTTTAATGTGCTTATTTATATACGGTGAGTTGTAATATAATGTGGTATATGCTTCCTTCTCTGGTTACTCCAAATTTTGCAGAAAATGTTCACGGAAGTAGCATTATCAAATTTATTATTCATTTATCTCCATTTTCATCCCCATTTCTCTTTTATTTTAGTCACTTTTAATTTTGACATTTTCAAGCATACAGAAAATGTCTAATTATAGAAAAATTGATAGTAAGCATTTACCCAGATTCAGGACATGTTAAAACTTTGCCACATTTACTTTGCTGTGTTCTCTCCCATAAAGTTACTAATTTTTCCTTGGCAACTCATAAGAAGTTTATGGTATTGATAAGAGATCAGTGAGATATTTTGAGACTATGTGTGTATCTTGTAGATCAAACTCACTTTGACGTCTAGCTGGCATTAATGCCAGTGTGATGACTGCAAAATGGTGATTTGCTAACTGCATTTCTTCAGCATTTATTAGTGGCTAAAGAAGGGCTCTCCTTTGTCCTCTGGTTTTATTCACCATCAGTATGGACTTGTAGATAACACAAATGCAGCTGTTTTTAAGTGAGTCCTTTCAAACCGGCGTCTGTGCACTTTTGAGATGTTCCCAGCATTTTGTGAGCACCTCCTTACGTAATATTATCACAGTTTCTTAAATGTCAAAATGGAGGTAAAAATAAATGTGGAATGACCGTCTCCACCTACTAATGTATTAAGAGAATTCATTGGCTTCCATGATGATAAATACTTTTACGTCCAGTTAATGCTTCCAAGTGTTGGTGGCGCCCATAAGTGGTGCAGATAAATTCATAGAATACGTAGGATCTATTTCAAGTTTTTTCCCAAAGAGCTTTCAACAGGAAAGGTGCCCATAGTCTACTATGAATACAGAAATCATGCCTGCAACCAAACTCAGTAATTATGCTGTGCTAAAATATTTGAATTTAATGAGAGCTAATCTGGTATAGACGGTGACAAAATAATTATTTTCATGAAAACCTAAGAGTGTTTTAATGTCATAATCTAGCCTTGGGTTGTGAATTGGAGTGACAGTCTTGTTTACTGTTACCAGATTCCTCTTGAGCACTGACCCCTCCGCTGCTTTTGAGTAGTTACGGTGATTGAGGGTACCTACTGCATTTTAAGAGTGCTTGTTTGGCTAATTTTACTAAGTGGCATTTCCTTCTAGTTACAAGCTAGGATCCTCCCTGGAATTCTCTCCCTGTTCTTCGTTTCCATTTGAAGAGGCGTAGCACACACAGTCCGTCTCCTTCCTCTTCAGGCGGCACCTCTTTAAATGTTTGAAAAGCACCCAGGCTCCTTTGGATATTGTCACTCTTGGCTAAACATTCCCAGGTCCCATCTTCATTTTCAAAGGCCTGAGTTCGCTCTTGATTTGCTCTACTCCGCGTAGCCTGTCCAGTCTATATCCCAAAAGGTACCAGTGCTGATGAATTACTGTGACTGCCTGCACTACTGTGGTTCAGGCTCTTTGAAAAAGAGCGTTGCTGTTGATTACTACTGTCTGCCAGGATCTCAGGGACAGTGTGGTGTTCACGTCCCACCATATATTGTGAATAGAGGCAGCGGTTTGGAAACAGTAGATGTGCTCTAACCAGGCTAGCATACCTGACACTGAAATTAAATTATTCTTCTACTGTGCTGATGTTTAAAACCATTTAGATTTTATCACATTGCTGGCTTAGAACAAATTTGTAGTCAACTAACATGTCAGGGCTTTTGTTTCCCTGTTGTATGCTTTCTGGATCATGGTCTATTATATAATCTCATTATTGCCAGAAGGCTTAGAAAGTGTCCTGATCGGACAAACTGAAAATAGATATAATGAGGTGAAATTAAAGGAATAAATATCAGCTTTTTATTTAGCTTTAAAAAATTAGCATGCCAAACTGCAGAAGAGGTGAGAATTTACTTCACTTTTGTTTATATGAAAATTATCTTGAGTGTGTCAGAACACAAGAAAAGTATGTCAAGATTTTCAAGGGAAAAGCTCTATTTACATGTTTAATCTCTACCTGATGCTTACCTAGCTGAAAACATGAAACAATTATACTATGCTAACATTTTTCATAAAGTCTCACTATCCTAGAACACATACATATTTATTTTCTGTTTCATGGGCTTCTCCATCCTATACTGTGAATGCAGATTTTTAGGGGAGAAATAATAAACCATGACAGTAAACATTCAACCTAATAGAAAAGATCGCTCAGGGGCTTATTCTTTGATTAAATAAATGCTTGCTTCAGATGTGCCAGGTGTTAGAAAGCCTTTTAAAATTTTTCAGAAAGTACAGTAAGCTATATCCATAGCCCTGTAGTCTAAAATGATAACTTTAGAAAAGTGCAAAGCTGCTGCAAACTACATAATAAAGGTAGATGTTGCTGAAGGAAGAAAGCAAAAAAGCTTTGGTTTCTACCTGTGAAAACAGTTTCTCATTTCAACACATTGAGTCACTCGTGTTCTGTAAAGCACTCACTCAAGAGAACCCCATGGTAATAGTCCCAAGAATACCGTCTTCCTAAAGATAACTGTTTGTGTTAGGAAGTGCATACTTTTGACAGTTGGTCACTTTGATTTTTATTGTAAAATGTTCATCATGATTTTAAAAACTGTAAAAATTCCGATGTTCTTCATAGGGAAGGCTCTAGAGGATAGTTTGTCCAGGTTGTGTTCATTCTCTTTGATGAAGCAGCAGAAATGGGAATTCTACCCAAAAAGAAGGAACAGATGCCCTGTCTCAGTGTCCCCCGTCAACATGGAGGAGAACCTGATGATGAGGAACTCTCCCTCACAACTCCATGCAATTCTGACAGAGGTAAACAGACCGTGCTACACAACAAGAACAAGAACGATAATAATGATAGCTTACGTTTGCATGGAATTTTCCATTCGTGTAACAGACGGGAACGCTGGCATGCAGCTTTCTTACTCATGCTGCATTCAGACTAGACTGAGGGATGAGAAAACAAACTCAGTGGCCGGGAGACCTTAGAATTCTGCCTGACTCCTGAGAGGTGGTTGCCACCTCTCTTTTCCATCTGAAGAGTCAAGAAAGAGCCAGAGGGACCTCCCTGGTGGCACAGTGGTTAAGAACCCGCCTGCCAATGCAGGGGACATAGGTTCAAGCCCTGGTCCAGGAAGATCCCACATGCTGCGGAGCAACTAAGCCTGTGCGCCACAACTACTGAGCCTGTGCTCTAGAGCCTGCGAGCCACAACTACTGAGCCCGCGTGCCACAACTACTGAAGCCCGTGTGCCTAGAGCCCATGCTCTGCAACAAGAGAAGCCACCGCAATGAGAAGCCCGCACACCGCAACGAAGAGTAGCCCCCGCTCGCCGCAACTAGAGAAAACCCCCGTGCAGCAACGAAGACCCAGAGCAGCCAAAAATAAATAAATAGGTAAATTAATAAATTAATTATTTTTAAAAAGCGCCTGAGGCTTAGCTGTTCTCTTGCAAAAAAGCTCCTGGCGTTTGATTCCCCTCAGCGCCTTGAAGCAACGTGGGGTTTATTTAAGACAGTGCAGTGCAGCAGCCAGACAAAAAAAGAAAAACAAACATAAGCTTTCTCACTAAATACTTGTAATGTGTTCAGCTGACGATGTAAATATCTAGATATGTACAAAGTTGGAAGGAGCTAAACGGTGGGGAGCTGGAGCGGGCTGGTGAAGGTGGATAAATGCAGCTCAGTGAATGCTAATTGAACATTAAAACAAAGCAGTGTGCAATAAGACATTTTAATGAGGTATTTGTGCCTGTTCTAAATTCCCATTTGCTGAAAGTTGCAGTGAAGAAACACTTAATGAAGCTTTTAAAATTATATAGGTCTAGCATTTACTATCAAAGACTGTTCATTGTACAATGAATTAAGGGCAGCCGTTTATTTGGTAAGGGGTGTGTGTGTGTGTGTATTTCAAAAAACTCTTGGCATTGCTTGTAGTTTAATTACAGATCAAACCTGCGTGTTCTCTTCCTTCTAACTTGACTTAGGAAAACTCATAAGTATCTGAGAAGTCTGGTCTCATCTTCAAAGCTAGCTAATGAAGTCTTAGTAAGAGGGGGACCATCATAGCCCTGTACATTTTTCATTTTACTCTCTTCAGAGTCAACCAACTAAAGATGTTCTCAATATTTAGAGGGAGGAATGATTGCTTCTAAGCCTGTATTCCCATTGTACAATGAATCTACCTCTATTAAAACACATACTATATTTTCCCATAATCATTTCTGCCTTCCTTATTAAATTAAGAGCTCTTTGGTGACTGGGAACATAAAAATAGTATTTGTGGTGGGTTAAGATCCCTCTAAATGTCAGATCCTCCACGCATATTATTTTAGTCTTAACAAACAATGCTCCATGATAAGTTTTATCATTTCAATTTGGTTAACGAGACAGCAGACTCAAAAAGACCAGGTCATCTGATCAAGATCTTACCGCAAATCCGTGGTCAGTTTTGGACTTGAAACCAGTCCTGCCAAAAATCACCACTGGAGACATTGCAAGAACCACCATGGATTATGTGTATTAATCTTAGTATTCCTAGGAACTGGCCTGTGCTTGATCTATAATTAAGGTAATTCCAACCAATATCTAGTAAATATCCAGTTAGGTTTTTCCACATACCAAGAGGTAGGACACAGGGCTTTCTATGTATTTACTTATAAATGATCTAGTCCGTGGGAAAGTACCACTTTCAGAGATGGTGTTAGTGAGTGCATTAGTTATCTATAGCTTGTAACAAGTTATCCCAAAATGTAATGGATAAAAAGAGCAAAATTTATTGCCTCACCCTTTCTGTGGATCAGGAATTGTGTGGCTTACCTGGGTCCCCTGGCTTAGGGTTCCTGATGAGGTTGCAGTCACCTGGGACCTGAGACATCTTAAACCTAGACGCATCTTCTTTCAAGCTCACTCCCGTGTTTATGGGAAGGATGGCTGGATTCAGCCCCTCATGTGCTCCTGGATAGAAATTCTCAGTTCCTTGGCACATGGGGTTCTCCAAAAGGCAGCTCACAAATCACTTCATGAAAACAAACAGGAGAGGTCCTTCCTTCAAAATAGAAGTCACAGTCGTTTGTGACTTAATCTCAGAAGTGTTATCCTAATACATGGCAGTATCCTGTTCCTTAGAAGCAAGGCACCACGTTCAACGGGAGGGGGTTACCCAGGGCACGAAGGTAAGGAGGGCAGGGATCATTGGGGGTCATCTCAGAAGGCTGCCTACACCAATGAACACAAAAAGGAAGGCTTGGAACATTCTGTCTAGAGCAGAACACTTACAATTCCCCATATAGGAAAGAGTGAGGTGAATTTTTTGAGATTGTAATTCCACCTGACACCCAATTGGCAACATTAAAAGTTGTCTTTTAACCAGAATCATATTGATACCTTTAAATAATATTCAAGCATAATCATTGCAAGACCTTTCTTTTTAGACATTTACTATAAATGTAAAAATATATATAAGATATATATATATATATATATTTACTCTTCAGAGCCATGGACATTTTGCAAATTAAGTAAGCACTATGATGTTTTATTGCCTGTCACTACTGAGTTGTCAAACAGTGAAAGAGCTGGAGTTACCTCTTGACCTTCAGCTCTGAAAGCTTTTTAAAAATGTGAGAAAAAGTGTGTGTGTGTGTGTGTATAGAATATAATATGAAAAAATGAACTACCTAGTTTTATTTTTTTAACAATGTAACACATTACAGACCTTATCTGCAACTATGTGAAGTCACTTTTTATTTTGTTTTACATTTATTTTATTGAAGTGTAGTTGATTTGCAATGTTCTGTTAATTTCTGCTATACAGCAAAGTGATTCAGTTATACATATGCAATATATACATTCTTTTTCATATTCTTTTCCATTATGGTTTATCACAGGATATTGAATGTAGCTCGCTGTGCTATACAGAAGGACCTTGTTGTTTATCCATTTTATATATAGTAGTTTGCATCTGCTAACCCCAAACTCCCAAACCAACCCTCCCCCTCACTCCTCCTCTTTGGCAGCCACAAGTCTGTGAAGAAGTCACTTTTCATGAGTGACAAAGCATATTAGACTAGAAAGTTTTAAAATATGTTCCCCTGAGGTTTTCAATAAGATCAGCCTGGAAACTGCACACTAATGAATGACAGAATCAAGGCTTATAAAATCCATTTTAGAAGAATCTGATTTTTAGTCATGTTACAAATACAAGAGCCTCATTATCTTTTATCGTTTATACTTCTGAACCACTAGTGTATACATTACTTTACTATACATTATTAAATTTCACTTTAAGTGGAAAATGTTAATATTTTAACTCAATAGTTCAAATTCTATTAATACTAATGTCTTTCTAAGGGAAAGCTTTTCAAGTTCAATTAGAATCTTCTTAACTTTTATTTCTGCAGTGTTTGGAAAGAATACTCTAGTGGGATAGATTATCCTAAAACTAAGATAATGAAAAACTAATTTATGTCTAACTTGAATACATTTTGGGATTTATTTGAATATGCATCTTTAATATGTGAGGAACTCATGACAATTAAAACACAAATGTGAAATACAGCCATGTAGACTGGACTCAAGCCGACCAGATTTTTTCAGCCTTCTGGTCTACCCTTCTCAGCAAACCTCTCTGTACTTCTCCCTTCTTTTTTTTGGAAGTTTCTTTTTTAAAACTGAAATATCATTGCTGTACAATATTATATGTTACAGGTGTACAATATAGTGATTCACAATTTTTAAAGATTATACTCCATTTATATTCATTATAGAATATTGGCTATATTCCCCATGTTGTACAATATATCCCTGTAGCTTATTTTATACATAATAGTTTGTACCTTGTAATCCCCTACCCATGTATTGCCCTTCCAACTTTCCCTCTCCCCACTGGTAACCACTAGTTCTCTCTGTATCTGTGAGTCTGCTTCTTTTTTGTTATATTCACTAGTTTGTTGTATTTTTTAGATTCCACATATCAATGAGATCATACAGTATTTGTCTATCTCTGTCAGACTTGTTTCACCTAGAATAATGCCCTCCAAGTCATCCATGTTGCTGCAAATGGCATTATTTCATTCTTTTTTATGGCTGAGTAATATTCCATTGTATATGTGTACCACATCTTCTTTATCCATTCCTCCGTCGATGGACATTTAGGTTGCATCTATGTTCTGGTTATTGTAAATAGTGCTTCAGTGAATATTGGGGTACATGTATCTTTTTGAATTATGGTTTTCTCCGGATATATGCCCAGGAGTGGGATTGCTGGGTCATATGGTAGCTCTATTTTTAGTTTTTTAAGGAACCTCCATACTGTTTTCCATAGTGGCTGCACCACTTTACATTCCCACCAACAGTGTAGGAGGGTTCCCTTTTCTCCACACCCTCTCCAGCATTTGTTATTTGTGGTCTTTTTGATGATAGTCATTCTGATAGGTGTGAGGTGATATCTCATTGTGGTTTTGATTAGCATTTGCCTGATGATTAGTGACGTTGAGCATCTTTTCATGTGCCTGTTGGCCATTTGCATTTCCTCTTTGCAAAAATGTGTGTTCAGTTCTTATGCACATTGTTTAATCAGGTTGTTTGTGGGTTTTTTTTTTTCGGATGTTGAGTTGTATGAGCTGTTTATATATGTTGGATATTAATCCCTTATCAATCATATCATTTGCAAATATTTTCTCCCATTCATTAGGGTATCTTTTCATTTTGTTGCTGGTTTCCTTTGCTGTGCAAAAGCTTTTAAGTTTAATTAAGTCCCTTTTGTTATTTTTGCTTTTATTTCCTTTACTTCAAGAGAAGGATCCAAAAAAATATTGCTGTGATTTATGTCAAAGAGTGTTCTGCCTGTTTTCCTCTAAGAGTTTTATAATATCTGGTATTACATTTGGGTCTTTAATCCATTTTGACGGTTTTTTGTTTGTTTTGTTTTGTTTTTCGTATATGGTATTGGAGAATGTTCTAATTTCATTCTTTTACATGTAGCTACCCAGCACCACTTATTGAAGAGACTGTCTTTTCTCCATTGTATATTCTTGCCTCCTTTGTTGTAGATTAATTGACCATAAGTGCTTGGGTTTATTTCTGGGCTCTCTATCCTGTTTTATTGATCTACGTATCTGTTTTTGTGCCAGTACCATACTGTTTTGATTACTTTTGATTACTGTAGCTTTGTAGTGTAGTCTGAAGTCAGGGAGCATGATTCCTCCAGCTCTGTTCTTCTTTCTCAAGATTGTTTTGGCTTTTCGGGGTCTTATGTGTTTCCATACAAACTTTAAAACAACTTGAGTACTCTTTTTTTCTTTAATTCATAAAGAGGAGTTGCCAACCAGTTATTTAAAATTCCATCAAGCTGTTGCTCTGTCCCTCCCCTACAGTTCCTTAACATCCAGTGTAAACTAGCATTTAATACACATCATTGAAACTATCTTTGTATATGTCTACATGTCCAACTAGATTCCTGGGAGAAGTGATTCAGCATCTTTGTGCCCCAGCACGTAATACAACGCCTGGCGCTGACCAGATGCTCAAATGTCAGAAAACCATCACTAAACATAACAGCAACAGTTTTGAACTTGCAGTATAGATACTTTCTGGTATTAGCATTAGTTTAGGGAGAGCCATCAGCAACTTAATACAGCAGCCTCGTCTTGACAAGCATGTTGATTAGGTTTTGCCAGCTTTAAAGCCAGAAAATACCACCATTTACCTCAAACGGCGAGAATACATATGAAAATAAGGAACCTGCAGAATCTCCATGAGGGGGCCACCATGCTGAATAGGTGTTCCACTAAGATCACCCATAGCGGTCTCACTAAAGAACAGCGGCCCACACAGAGCCAGAATTGTGGAGAAAATTAAGCGGTAAAGGCAGTTTCGACCAACCATTTCTTTGTTGCTTTCCTGGCCTCAGAAGTTAATAGTTTTCACTGCTTTTGCTTTCTCTTCTCTCTATTACATGTTCCGTATCTCCAACACAGTGGCTGTCTCCTTTTGCCCAAGATTTCCAAAATATCGGTCAGGAAGTTAGGTGTGAGAAACGACCTAGGTGTGTGCGCTCAGTCGGGGGCTGTGGGTGGTGGAGGATTCCTCAGAGTGGTATGTGTTGTGTGCAAGCACCAAGGGCTTTTGGGCCAGATGATTATTTTGTTTGAACTGTTAACGATTTTAGCCAAATTGCTTTCAGGCAAGTTGTGACAACGTGGCCAAACCATGGTTACGTCATCTGTTGTGGAGCCATTCCCATGATCATGCTGAGAGAAAAAAATATCCAAAAGCCCAGCCAAGAGCAGCAAACGTTTGAAAGCTCATGGTTGTGTAGGTGAGCTGGGCCGCTCTGCTTCAGGCTGGGGCTGGTGTCCACTTAGGTGCCATGTGCCCCCCCATTCCTTTCATCAGTGACTACTTGGGACGTGATCTCCCAAAGGCAGATCACAGGAGCACAGGCAACATGTAATGCTTCTTGAGGCTTCAGCCCCAAACTGGACCACTGTCATACCACTCACTTCCCACTGGCCCATGTTAAGTCCTCTCTCCAAGCCCAGCATCAATGGGGCAGATGCTGGAGCTCACACTCCCGTGGAAAGGTGTATAATTTTAGGACCAGGAGAGCTGGAAGAAAGGAAGCAGTGATTCAGTCTTCCACTCGTGATTACTTAGCACCGTTCTCCGTAAGCCTCTGGAGGTCCTGCGATGTATTTATCCATTGCTTTAGTCTCCCCAGCTGTAGTAAGAGCAAATATTAAAAACAAAAACAACACTAACAGCAACTTCGAGTTAAACTACATTACACTAGAGAAAAATCAAACATTGTTCTCTGGCTTTATTGAGAGTTTTTGTTACAGATAACTTAATAGTAGTTACAATAATTGTATTATTGTATAATAATTGCTTGTATCCACATAGACCCAGTGTGTGTGCATTGAGAAACTTTAGGTAACAAAGAATGTAACATCATCTGGACTGTTTAAAGACCAAGCGTTTATTTCATCAACATAACCACAAACTGAGTAGGGAACTGTTCAGTGGAATAGCAAAATACTTTAAATATTTAAACATCATATCCACATGACCCCAAAGAGGAAGGCTAATTAATAATTCTGACTAGTTTTTCATGGAATGAGGTGAATCAGATGACTAACTTGGTCGTAGTGTACACTTTGACATGCAGGTGAACTCATGGCCTCTGCAATCGTCGTGATTAAGAACTCCTGAAAAACCTCATATACACCGGATGACTGGATAAGCCTAAAAGAGGCTTCAATGATTTAAAGTAGAAATGCTCTTGTTATTCTTTTAAATACCCCTTGAGAAAGACCAGATAGTAGAATGGGGCTTTCATCTCAATTTGTATCCATTTCCTTTCTAAGCATTTAATCTCTGGTAGCAATTCATGCATTACAGGACTTATGATCTGCATGAGGAGATTATGCGGAGGAGATAGAGGGAAGTTTGCCTGTCCTCTGTGAAACCGCCTCTGGCGTGTTACTGCGTGAGCCCCAAACCATTCATTAAGAACTTTAAAAGGCTTACATTCCAGGAATCCCTCAATTTGTCAATTTGTATCAGTTTGGATGCTACAGAGATAGGAAACATTGATGGACTTTTTCCAGCTTCAGCTGCATCTAGTTTGAAATGATTACTGAAGTGTAATTCAGCAGAATATATTATATTTACTTGATTTTTTTTCTTTTTTGGTTGGTTGGGTTGTTGGGGTTTTTTTCTCAATCAAGCAAATGTGCATTAACCTAGGCTAAGTTGTACTACACATCATGGTGTGTGCCAAACTCTTAATGCTATTTTTTTTCCCTCAAAGCCTCAAGTACTGATTTGGATTGTCCCGACTTGGATTTCTATTAGAAGAAGGTACTGAACTGAGATAACATCAGCTTCTAGCCAGGTCGAAATAATGCCCCAGTGGAAGGTGGGAATAACTAACTCCGTCAGCTATTGCTTTGCGAAGCGTTATCAGACCAAGAGGGACGCCACATGCAGCTGCTTACGTAACAGACGGAGAAAGTCCTTCTGTTCATAGCGTGCCGAGCTTGATGTCATGTGACTTTATTCAAGAGAATAGGTTGTGATGTGATTTAGAATACAAATGTTAACTTCTGTAGTGTATGTATTCCTCACCAAAGAGTGTGAGTAGATCATTCCAGATCTTTCTATTCTGGTCAAATTAAGTAATGGAATTACCTGTCCTTATTAGTATAGTGGCAGACAAAACGGTGCTTTATTTTCCAGTGTGTGGGGGGGGTGTGTGTGTGTGTGTGTCAGGAACAGATGTTGAGACAGTGATTTTGAATGTCAGAAATTTATTTAGGGTGTGGTCTTAAGAAATATCAATGAGAGAAAAGGGAAGTAAGGATAGGAAAGAAGCTAAGAAAAGGTGGATTTTTCCAGCAAGTTTCTAGTGTGGGCAACTGGAGCTTAATTCCCTTGAGGGCCTCTGGGTGGCGGTACAGAACACAAACCTCAGAGTTCTCACACCCAAGGGAAGAGGGAGCTGAACTCTTAGGCATCAACACCCATCAGCCATTGGCTGGGGCCAGCGTAGGAGGCCTTAAGCCCTGGGCACTTCCGGCACACTGTGTGCTTTGCAGGGCAGGCTCCAGCGGCCCTGCCAAGGCGACACAGGTGCTGGAAGACTGGTAGATGGACCAGGGCGGTGTTCATGAAAATCATAAGGGCTAAGGAACTAGGGGCAGGATATCTGCGTCGGTATCTGAATCTACATCTATAATTGCATCTATAGCTATACATTTATATCTGTGCATACAGGTATGTCTGCATATGTTTATCTATATTCTGATTATGACTTGGTAAAAAAAAAAAATCCTAATAAAATATAAAATGTCCAGATTTTACAAAACACTTTCATACACAAAGCTAGATATCAGCAGTACAAATTGCACACACACACACACACACACCGCAAACCTAGTCATTTGTAAATTGATTCATGCGTAAATTGGGGAAAAAAAATGGGGGGAGGTGTTGTGTGAAACAACACCCAGATCAAAGGGAAAATCCTAGCAGAACTGTCAATTATCTAGCAAGTAATGAAAAGGTTAATCCATCTGGCAAAGCCTGTGACAGACTCATTTATATCCACCTAAGCTTTCATTATTAAAATGAAAGAGACGCAATATAAATGAACTACATCTTCAATATAAGAAACTAGAAAACATAATTGGAAAAGCAAAATAAGACGTCTGGTTTCTGGTTTGACAAGAAAGGAGGAGAATCAACAGCTCTTCTTAAATGCATGACAGAGAGGAGGACACAACCAGACCACTGCCCCCAAGATTGATGGATTGCTGGAGGCTCACGTGGACCAGTCTGAGAGTAAAAAGTCCGGGAGTGGGGGGTTTCTGTGAGTTTACTGCAAGGAGCTCGACTAGGTTCTTATAGTAAATATCGGAGAAAAATGGCCTCATGATTCCAGTAGGAGGAAGGGGGAGGGAACTCAGATACCAGGAATCAAGTGTGTATCATTGACATCTGTAGCCTGCTTCATGCAGCAGCAGAGTACATGTTCTTCTCAAGTTCACGTGCAACATTCGCCAACATAAACCCTATTCTGTTCCATAAGCACAACTTTACAAATTTAAGAGACTAGAAATCATAGAATATCTGCTCTCAGGCCACAATAGAATTAAACTAGAAATCAGTAACAGAAAGATAACAGGAAAACAATCAAATACAAGGAGATGAAACAACACACTGCTAAATAATACATAGGTCAAAGAAGAAGTCTCAAGAAAAGTTTTAAAATATTTTGGACTAAATGAAAATGAAAACGCAACTTAGCAAAATTTGTGGGATGCAATGAAAGCAGTGCTTAGAGGGGAAGGTACAGCATTGAATGTATAACATTAGGAAAGAAGAAAGATCTAAACTCAATAATCTAACTTTTTTACCTTAGGAAACTAGAAAAAGAGGAACACATTAAGTCCAAAGGAAGCTGAAGAAAAGAAATAATAAGAATCAGAGCAGAAATCAGTGAAACTGAAAATAAAAAATCAATAGAGAAAATCAGTGAACTCAAACTGGGGTGTTTGTTTTTTTTTTTTTCTGTAATATATCAGTAAAAGCAATCTAGCCAGGCTAAGACAAAGAGAGAGAGGATACAAATTAATA
This sequence comes from Balaenoptera physalus, assembly GCF_965194825.1. NCBI lineage: Eukaryota > Metazoa > Chordata > Mammalia > Artiodactyla > Balaenopteridae > Balaenoptera > Balaenoptera physalus. The sequence continues at coordinate 6,002,712 of NC_138903.1, forward strand.
ACACCAGAAATGAAAGAGAGACATCATATAGAGCCCATGGAAATTAAAAGGATAATAAAGGAATTCTGTGAATGACTCTATGCCCACACATTTGATAACCTAGATGAAATGGACCAATTCCTTGCAAGACACAATCTTCCAAAATTCACACAAGAAGAAAGAGACGATCTGAACAGGCCTGTCTCTTTTATATAAATTGAATCAATAATTAATAATCTTCCAAAACAGAAAGCACCAGGCCCACAAAGGTTCACTGGTGAATTCTACCAAACACTGAAGGGAGGAATTATACTAATTGTCTACAGTCTCCTTCAGAGGATAGCAGCAGAGGGAGTAATTCCTCATTCATTCTATGAGAACCAAAGACATTACAAGAAAACTGTAGACAGAGATCTCTCCCACGAACATACATGCAAAATCATTAAGACAATGTTAGCAAATCAAATCTAAAAAAGTATACGAAGAATTATACACCGTGACCAAGTGGGATTTATCCTGCATTGAATCCAATGGTGGTGCAACATTCAAAAATCAGTTAATGTAATCCATGATATCAACAGGCTAAAAAAGAAAAACCCCATAGTTATATCAATGGATGCACAAAAACCATTTAACAAAATCCAACACATATTCATGATAAAAACTCTCAGTAAACTAGCAATAGAGGTAAACTTCCTCAACTTGATAAAAAATATCCATAATAAAAGCAAAGTAAAAGAATAAAGATAAAACTGTAAATTACTAAAGTAGTATAAATAGTAGCAATCATATGTCATAAATACATCGGAATGCCATTTCTTTGAACTTAAATATATTTTTTTCAGAAAGTTAGATTAGGGAAAATTAGATGAAGCAAAAAATGAATGAGATTATGAATAAAAACAGCAATGTAATCACATATTAAAGAGATGGGAAGAATTCTATGGGCATATTTTGTACACCTCTATTGCTATATATATGAGAATTCTGAAGAGAATGGTTGATTTCCTGAGGAAATATCCAAACTTTCTTCCCAAAGAGGCAGAAAACTGAATCCACAAATAATCAAGGAAGGTGCTGAAAACATAATTTAAAGAGATGCAAGTTTCAAAAAATAATATACATCAGGCCCAGCTGGTACCACAGCTGAAGTCTATTTGAGCTTTAAGGTACAGATCATTTCTATGTAATGTAAACTTTTCTAGGCTATAGAAGAAAACTGGGAAACTGTCCAGTTCCATGATATTAGCGTAATTTTAATGCTAAAACTTGCTAGGGTACAAAATAATTGGAAAAATTATAGAATATATATTATTATCATTTATGATCAGATGCCAAAATTATAGATTATTACTCAGTAGAGTCTAAGGTATTCAAGAAGATGACTGATACTTTAAGTCCAGGATGCAGTGATGGTTGAAGATCTTTTGTCCTAACAACCTAAAGGAGAAGACCATCTGTTCCTCTTCATGGCGGCTCATGATGCCAGGCATGTGATAAATTCAGCAGCTACGCCTAAGAACAGTCTGAGATAGGACTAGAGGAGAGCAACCTAATCATGGAGAAGGCTGCTTACCACCAATTATCCTAAGAAAGAAAAGCAATGAGCTATTTCTCATTAAAATCAAGAAAAAAACCAAGGATGCATACCATCATTGCTCTTAGTCAACATTTTTGTCTACATGATTATTTCTAAGGAAAGGTATAATGCATCTGCTAATCACTTGGCATTGGACATGAGATAGTGTTTTGGTAAAACCTGATAATAAGTATTTCCCTTTGGAGTTTCATGCTCTGTCCTCTCCATCCTGAACTGCAGAGTTTCTCTCAAATGTTAGCATTATGGTACGTTTCAAGGAAGTGAATTTTTTTTTTTTCTTAACATCTTTATTAGAGTATAATTGCTTTACAATGGTGTGTCAGTTTCTGCTTTATAACAAAGTGAATCAGTTATACACATACATATGTCCCCATATCTCTTCCCTCTTGCATCTCCCTCCCTCCCACCCTCCCTATCCCACCCCTCTAGGTGGTCGCAAAGCACCGAGCTGATCTCCCTGTGCTATGCGGCTGCTTCCCACTAGCTATCTATTTTACGTTTGGTAGTGTATATATGTCCATGCCACTCTCTCACTTTGTCCCAGCTTACCCTTCCCCCTCCCCATATCCTCAAGTCCATTCTCTAGTAGGTCTGCATCTTTATTCCCGTCTTGCCCCTAGGTTCTTCTGACCATTTTGGTTTTTGTTTTTTTTTTAGATTCCATATATATGTGTTAGCATACGGTATTTGTTTTTCTCTTTCTGACTTATTTCACTCTGTATGACAGTCTCTAGGTCCATCCACCTCACTACAAATAACTCAGTTTCATTTCTTTTTATGGCTGAGTAATATTCCATTGTATATATGTGCCACATCTTCTTTATCCATTCATCTGTTGATGGACACTTAGGTTGCTTCCATGTCCTGGCTATTGTAAAGAGAGCTGCAATGAACATTGTGGTACATGACTCTTTTTGAATTATGGTTTTCTCAGGGTATATGCCCAGTAGTGGGATTGCTGGGTCGTATGGTAGTTCTATTTTTAGTTTTTTAAGGAACCTCCATACTGTTCTCCATAGTGGCTGTATCAATTTACATTCCCACCAACAGTGCAAGAGGGTTCCCTTTTCTCCACACCCTCTCCAGCATTTCTTGTTTGTACATTTTTTGATGATGGCCATTCTGACCGGTGTGAGATGATATCTCATTGTAGTTTTGATTTGCGTTTCTCTAATGATTAATGATGTTGAGCATTCTTTCATGTGTTTGTTGGCAATCAAGGAGGTGAATATTATTCTCTTTTTCCGGGAAATTACTTCAGTGTGAATCCTTGATTTATTCCATTTTTTTCCGTGCACAAAAGGGTTTTCTTAAAATATCATTCTGGATTTTGTGTACTAGAAAAACCAGATGTTTCCAGCCCATTATTGTACATGTATAAAGAATACACACACAAACATTTGAAGTTGTGATCAGTTATTTTAATAACTTTAACTTGAACTAATATGCAATGAATAGATTAAAAAGTTTTTTCAAACCACTGTTTTTAAAAATAGCCAAACAATCATTTCTTCTGCCTGAAGTATTCCCTAGACATGATATAACCCTGGGAAGCCCAGCTAGGTATACTGACCTTTCTGTGGCTGCAGAGAATGTCACAGTACTTGATGGTTTCACATGAAGAAGATTAGATTTGTAATGATGAAACGATCATGGTTCTATGCCAGACATTTAAGTACCACATGCAGTGCTTGCTGAAAAAAAAATTTTTTTTTTGACTGCATCGGGTCTTCGTTGCGGCATGCGGCATCTTTCCTTGCAGTGCATGGGCTTCTCTCTCGTTGTGGTGCGGTCTCCAGGGCATGGGGGCTCTGTAATTTGCGGCATGCGGGCTCTCTCCCTGAGGCACGCAGGCTTAGTTTCTCCCCAGCATGTGGGGTCTTAGTTCCCCGACCAGGGATCGAACCGGTGTCCCCTGCATTGCAAGGCAGATTCTTTACTACTGGACCACCAGGGAAGTCCCTGGAAATATAATTTTTAATGCAGTGTTTTAAGGGTGCATAGATGAAGCCAAAAAGACTGCAAATACGATAGAGGCTGCAGAGCAGATAGCAGTTCTCTGATAGATTTCAAGTGACACCTACTGAAATATGAATCAAAGCTTTATTAACGTTCAGCTGTCTTGGTAATAGAGATTGTTGCTTAGGAAGGGAAGCTGACGGATTCTACCTTCAATCTTCCCCATCGTTGTTTCTCAGACAGCTACTAAAATAGGGTAGAAATTTTAGACATCTTTTGGTAACTCAGTATATTTGTTTTCTCTCAAATTTACCCCCATAAGATTCCATATGCATATTGTGATTTTATTTCTATGCTTTAAAGTAGATAATTAGCACAGTTTGAAAAGAAAAAGAATACAAATGTAAATTCAAACTCCTCAATGACGCACAATGCTAAAATGCCTTTGTATGAAAAACAAGATGTGCAGATGATTTCAGATATACAATCTATACACTTTACACATAGAATGACATTTATAATTCTGTTTCTTAAAAAAAAATTTTTTTAATGACCACCATTACAATATACGTTTAAACTTTACACACAAATGTGGCAAATCTTCATTTGATTAATTATGGTGCCATGTTGTTATTTAGGATAGAAACCACACGATCTGCGTAACAGACATGTTCTTAGAGCCCAAGAATGCTTGGGGCATACCAGCCAGTTTCTGCTGACATCTAGCATTGACTCATGTCAACTTGCTAAACAACATCAGGATACTTTATAAGGCTGTGTTGCCTCACAGCTCATATGCATTAACTAGTTTTATGTTCTAAATGTGAAAAATAAATGTGTTCAAGACATAGCAGACCTGAAAGTTATGCCTGCCAAAATTAGGATTTGAAAGACCCTCAAGGAAGATGTCTCACTCTGCCAGCGAGTGGCTAGAGCCTGCCTTTGACCTTGCCAGTTTCATTCACTTGGTGGATGTGAATTGCTGGTCCACCAAGGATTTTGAGACAAGATGAAGTTTACCAAAGTGATCAAGGATGTCAGTGAGCCTCTATCCACAGAGCGATGGGATGGTGATCTGGATCTTTGGGTGTTTCATACCCCCACTGATGGAGGTTAAGTAAGCTCAGTTGAATTGAGGAGGATTGCTTAAAACGGAACCACTGAAGTAGCAGACTTCTTTCCAAGGCAGGGCTCTTCCAGTCCGTCTCAGATGACAGCCTCCCGGGTGCGTCTCCCGGCAGGAGTTGTTGCCACGCCCCGGCCACTGTGCCGTCTGATGCCGCCAGCAAACTGCAGAGCTCTGTAGACGTTGTCCTAATGCAGGAGCGCCTGAGACTTGAGGGGTGAAGTGAATGTGGGTTCTGTCTCCCGGCGTCGGCAGGGATGCTGTTGTGAGAAATGCAGCTGAATTTTGCGGGAGCCTAGAGTCAGTGGCCAGCATTCTCCTTTCACAAGAGCCAGGGGAAGAGCAGTGTCGTTGGAGGGGCCCTTTCAGGGCTATAAATTCACTTGGCACATGATTCCAGTCTTCGTGCTTCCTTGGACAGTTTGCATCCGTCTCTATCATTGCCTAAAGAATACAACAAATATAGTTAAATGGTAAAGCACTTTCAGGGAAAAGGTAACTAGAATTTATTCCCACTTAAGACAAATTGTCCTACATATAACAACCATGTCCAAAGAAGTTATAAAACTGTCCTTGGGTTTACAATGTTTAAATGAAAAACATTGAGTCCTTCAATCAACCCAGATACCAACATTGTTTCTTGTTGTTGCTTTTCATGCTAAACAGTGGGTGCAAAATAACTTACTAGGATATACAGATAACACTTGAATAAACATGCTGCTGATGGAGAAAGGGCACATTTTGCCAAGAACCAGTTATTTCCCCTCCCTCCTTTTTTATCCATTGTTGATCAAAACAATCCACATCTAAGTTTTTTAAAAACATACGCTCCATGTCTGCTACTTAGGGAAGTCAGTCTTTGTTGTTCAAAATCAGCTCCCATTAGTTTTCCTTGTAGTATGTGTCTCTTGATCTTTAGCTCAGAAACATCCTGTGTCCCCCTCCGGATTAGCATGACTTTTGTTCTTGGCCTTCATCGCTTCCTCTGGTGTTGCTGGGCCACAGTGAGAATCAGAGTTCCCCCAACTGTTGCTTGACACACATGGTACCACTTCCACACTGAGGAGTGAGTGGGAACACCAGGAGGAGAGGGCAGTGTTGGCTCCCATCCTTAATTCTTTATTGGGTCTCCATAAATCATCACTAAGAAGTATTTATCTTTAGCAAGGACTCCATAGTAGTTCAGAATAGAAGTTTTAAAAAAAGATGGAGGAGGAAACAGAGCTTTCTGAACATAACAGTGCTTTTTACTACCATTAAGTGTATTTGACTGTCAGATCGAGGAGACACATAAATGCCCACTAGCACCAACATAAGCACGAACCAGCTTCCATTCCCTGGGGCAGGTGCTGGTGGCCTCCATCTTGAAGGTTGGAATGCCCTGTAAGGATTATGTAAGAATTCAGGCGAAACTTTTTATCTCCTTGTGAGTCATTGATGTGTTTGACATTTGTTCATTTATTCATTCATTACACAGACATTTCTTAAATGCTAATTTCCTTGGAGAAATGTCTGGAGGATTGTGTAACCAGAACATGGGCAGCCCTAGATAACTCTCATGTCCTTATAGCAGAGTTGGTATAATCTGTGGAAATGGAAATGCCGCTTTAAGGCATTTCCTTTTTTGGTACCCCAAGAAGTGTCTTTCCCCCCACAGGCCTGACCCATCTACAAAATAAACTGAAAAATACTAAAAAACTTTTTTTTTGTTAATTCCCCCAGAGGTAATTCCACAGACAGTCCCACTATGGCTGTACTTCAGTGGTTGTTGTCTAATCTGGTGGTCCCAACATAGGGTGAAGTTTATAAGACAACTAGTTTGGATGTAGAAAGAAAGTACTATAACTTCTATTTATATTTATTTCTAGTTAAATAATTAAGAGGGTGATTAAGATGTATTGATTTCTTTTTTTTTTTTTTCAGTTCCACATATAAACGATATCATATGATGTCTGTCTTTCTCTGTCTGGCTTACTTCACTGAGTATGATCATCTCTAGGTCCATCCATGTTGCTGCGAATGGCATTATTTTGTTCTTTTTTTATGGCTGAGTAGTATTCCATTGTGTGTGTGTCAGTGTGTGTGTGTGTGTGTGACATCTTCTTTATCCATCTGTCAGCCTGACAAAGGCTGCTTCCATGTCTTGGCTATTGTAAATAGTGCTGCTGTGAACATTGGGGTGCATGTATCTTTTCAAGTTTTCTCTGGAAAACTATAGTTTGCCCAGGAGTAGGATTGCAAGATCAGGATACAAGTGAACTTATTTACAAAATGTAAAGACTCACAGATATAGACAACAAACTTATAGTTACCAAAGGGAAAAATTAGGGGGGGGAGGGAAGAGGGATAAATTAGGAGGTTAAAATTAACATATACACACTGCTATATATAAAATAGATAAGCAACAAGGACCTACTGTATAACACAGGGAACTCTATTCGATATTTTGTAATAACCTATAAGGGAAAAGAATCTGAAAAAGAACATAAATATATCTGAATTACTGTGCTGGATACCTGAAACTAATGTGGTATTGTAAATCAACTATACTTCAATTTAAAATATATATATAATATATATATCATATATATAAATGTATAGTATATATATTATGTATGTAAAGATGTATTGATTCATAACGGTCAGCTTGATATTGAGTCCTCACTTCGTTCCATGACAGATGGGATATGTCCTGTCCTGGGAATGCGAGATGTCCTGAGGACAAATTGGGAGTTTGTGTAGCTTGGAGGAGCCCAGAGCTGGGCTTTTACTTAATCCCCAACTTATAGTGTCATGTGCCTTATGTACGGTTAAGTAGATGTGTAGATTATTTCATCCAGGTCTAACTAATCTAGCCCCTATAAAATGGACTTGTAGCTTAAAATTCTCCTATAAAAGAACTGTGGATTGAAAATATTTACCCATATCTCAAGTCCAAGAGAACAAGGTAAGAGCACAGTTGACTCTTCTCCTGTTTAATCTTAGTAGAAGCTTTTCACTAGCCCCATAATGAGGTCAACACAACGAACATGGAATGAGATCAGACAAGCAATAACTTGCCACATCTGAAGTAATCAAGAGCATCATTTAAGATGTGAATTCACAGGGGGCTTCCCTGGTGGCGCAGTGGTTAAGAATCCGCCTGCCAGGGCAGGGGACATGGGTTCGAGCCCTGGTCCGGGAAGATCCCACATGCTGCGGAGCAACTAAGCCCGTGTGCCACAACTACTGAGCCTGCGCTCTAGTGCCCGCGAGCCACAACTACTGAGCCCGCATGCCACAACTACTGAAGCCCACGTGCCTAGAGCCTGTGCTCCGCAACAAAGAGAAGCCACCACGATGAGAAGCCCGCGCACCGCAATGAAGAGTAGCCGCCTCTCGCCGCAACTAGAGAAAGCCCACACGCAGCAACGAAGACCCAACACAGCCAAAAATAAATAAATAAATAAATTTATTTTTTAAAAAAAGATGTGAATTTACATACACTGTTCATAGCCGTGAACTTCCCCGGAGTATGTATTATATCTGGAGATCATCGCTAATTATATTATTAAGCCATTATAATTAGCAAAATAATTAAAAGTCAGCCATCCTGGACATTATTAAAGCTAATGTATCTTTTCAAATTATAGTTTTTTAGGATAATAAAAGCGAATATGCATTATTTATACATAAAAATACATGGAAAAATATTTTTGCTTATAATTTTATGTTAATACCATCCTTTTTACAATGTAAATATTATATGAACACAATAATGCATGCATATTATTTGCAAAGTAATAAGTATGAACAAATTGAAGATGAATGCTTAAAAACATTTACTAGTAGGTGTCAGTGAACAAAAAAATGTTTGGAACCCGTGGCTGTGCTTGGGGAGAGGGAGTCTGGGAGAGTGAAGCCCCTCCTTCCCTCCCGTCCCCCCGCCCCACCCTGTGTTTTAGGCACCTTGTACTCTGTCAGTCCCTATTTGTGATGCTACTACAGAATGGTTCAGAAGAGGCCTCCTTGTGTTCTCTGAAAAATGCACTTGGTAAAATAGAAGAAAAAAGTTCCTGTGGATGACTCAAAACAGTTCTTAACATCTTGCTCCAAGATTTTCCAAAATCCCCCAAAGAATTCCCTCTAAAAATGCCCTATTTCAAAAGATGCAGACATAGAGAATGGACTTGAGGACACGGGGAGGGGAAAGGGTAAGCTGGGACGAAGTGAGAGAGTAGCATGGACATATATACACTACCAAATGTAAAATAGATAGCTAGTGGGAAGCAGCCACATAGCACAGGGAGATCAGCTCGGTGCTTTGTGACCACCTAGAGGGGTGGGATAGGGAGGGTGGGAGGGAGATGCAAGAGGGAGGAGATATGGGGATATATGTATATGTATAGCTGATTCACTTTGTTATACAGCAGAAACTAACACACCATTGTAAAGCAATTATATTCCAATAAAGATGTTAAAAAAAATCAAGAACTAAAATAAATAAATTTTTAAAAATTAAGAAAAAAATAAAAGTGCCCTATTTCAGACTCTAGGCTGCTCCATATCCGACAGGGAAACTATCTAAAGAGAGTTGCATTCACTTGTTATATAAGTATGGCTTAGCTGTTTCAGAATTTCACTCACATCCATCCTGCCCCACTTGGGCAGTGACTGGATTTTTCTGGAGGCTTGTTCACTCATGTGTCTGGTGGTTGAGGCAGGCTGGTCATCAAGACCACAGCAGATGGGCCTGTCCATGAAGCTGGGGCTTCCTCATGGTATGGCCGCTGGGTCCCATGAGCAAGACAAGAGACACACAGAGAGAGAGAGAGAGAGTGTTACCTTCTGTGACCTAGATTTAAAAGTCATGCAGGGTCACTTTCACCCCTATTGTGTTCATAAAAAAATGCGTCACTAAAGCTAGCCAGTCTTCAAGGGAAGAATTTTGATTCTTCAAACTCCATCCCTTGAAAAATGATTATGTAATTGGTGATATTCAAATCTATGACATTCTGATTAGAAAAAGATAGATTTATATGCCTTGACATGGACAGTTCAACACGATGTATTAATGGATGAGAAAGGCAAGTTGAAGAACAGTGCATATAGTTTGGATTTATGTAAAAAGATTTTGCTCTGTAAGATCACAGAGGAAGGGATGCAAGGATACACATGAAAATGTTAGCAACGTGTACCTCTGGGTCGCTGAGAAGGTAGGGAGTAAGAAACAGGAACTTTCCGTACTTAGTAGATGTGTGTGTCTCCCACCTGAGTGTTTCAGTCTGAGAACATATCCAGGTCCTGTGGAAGGTAGATTAATGCTGCCCCACAAGGCTCCACACTCTAATCCCTGGAATCTGTGATATATTACCTTAGGGGGCAAGGGGGAGTTAAAGTTCCACATGGAATTAAGGTTGCTCACCAGCTGAAAACAGGGAAAGCGTCCTGGCTCATTTGGATGGATCCACAAGGACCCGTAAAGGTGGAAGAGGAAGGCAGAGGAATACAGCGTGAGAAGGACTCCACCCACCGTGCCGGCTTTGGGGGAGGGGCAAGGGGCCTCAGGCCGAGGAGCAAGGTGGCCCCTGGAAGATGGAAGAGGCAAGAAAACGGGTTGCCCAGGGCTGGCCTTACATCCTCAGGTTTTCTGGATCCAGTCAAGGACTTTGGCTGCATTTGAATAGAGTTTATGGCATGTCAAGCACCAAATGTTCTGCTGCAGTTAAAAAACAGAGGGAAAGAGAGAAGCAAATCAAAGTTTTCTTCTGCAATGCCGTTGTACAGAAAAATCTGGAAGATCACGCAGTGGTTGAGAGCACCAATTTTTAAGCAAGTTAATAAGGAGTGGCATACCAATTTCAAATGCAGCGATAAAGTGTAGACACTCATGGGGATGCATAGACTCTGGTTTTCTCGAGAAAGCGTGGCTTGGAGAGTTACTGGATTGGACTCCAAGGTCCGTTTTCAGAGCTTCCCTGGTGGCCAGGAGCATTGAGGCCCGTTGTCTGCGTTGGCTCCCCAGTGGGCTGGAGCTTCCGAGTGATTTCCTGATCAGATGTCCCGCTTCCATTTCCCGCCTCCCACCCACCATCAGCAGTTCATCACTGAGCAGGGCGGTCAGCCGTACAGGCCTCCCTGGGTCGACAAAGTGCGCTTGTGGACGTGGATAAGCTCTCCCCCTTTAAGCCAGCATTGACTAGAAGGCCCCCTCCCACCCCCAAAGCCCAGCCTTTGTTTCTGGGACTAAAGCTTCCTTGCCTTTTGATTCTGGACAGACATCAAGAAAACAGGCTCCAGCCAAGCCCTAAATGCTCTGTGGGGGGGGATGATGAGGATGGACCAAAAACTCCACAGCAAAAAGCAGCCCTCAAAAATGACTTCTGAAGGTGGTAAAAAAAAAAAAAAAAAAAAATCATGCCCAAGGTTCATCTCTTGAAGACTTTTGGAGACTCCACAGAGCTCGCCGTCCGTCTCCATAAGAGACAGGTTTCAGGCCCTCAGCCGTGCTGTCTGCTGTAAAATGCGTGTTGATATAAGCTGATCTCACGTAACACAGCGGGGCTGCGGTTGGCCAGCTTGTGCTGCCAAGCCCGAGGGCGGGATGGAGATGCTGCGCCCTGGGTGACTCCCACCCGCATCCCCCGGTGTCGTCTTTGGCTTTTTACAGGTGCTGGCTTGTCAGCAACTGGATAAATGGCTGATGTTTTGGCTTCAGGGGTTCCTTGGGGAAGCTGGCACGTGGCTAAACGACAGTCCGGCACCTGTAAACGCACAGGGGTGAAGGTGCCCAGGGGTTTTGTGCACGCCGTGTGGAGCGTTCACGCCAGCGCTCGGACCACAGCTGCAGGGGCCAGCCTGTGCCTTTCCTGCCACGTGAACGGAACTGGGCCTGGGCTTCGGTCTGGAACACCTCTGGGAGCCTCTGGGAGATCCCAAGGGACAGTCCTATAGATGGGGTTGGGGGAGGCGGGTGACAACGCGTCAGCCCGGAACCAGAGTCACACCCTGATGTTTTGGAGGAAGGAAGTGTGAGTGAATCTGATGATAAGGAAAGCTCGGAAATGCTTTGCATCACTGTTCCTGCAAATATTGGGGCGTCTTTCAGCAACTCTTCCCTCTTGCATGACTACCTCTGGGAACGGAGGACTAGTAAATCCTTTCACTGTCAAATCTTAAACCATTGCATGCAATTATTTTGGAAGAAATTATAATTATCCTCACGTAGACAAACAGGGATACTGGGCCTTCATCTACTGCTTAGTCAATAAACGTGTTTTAAGGAAAATAATTACCCCATGATATATGTGTTTAACCTTTGATAGAGTTCATCCAATAATCACTTATTTATATACAAATACAGTAAAAAAAAAAAAAAAAAAAAAGTACTGGGAAACACCTGCCCCTGTAAATGCATCTTCAACTTGCAGTCTAGGGACTGGGCAGATATCGAGAGCTCAGAAACATGGCATGAGCCAAGAGTACAGACCTCACCACCTGTTCTATATTCCAGACCACCCAGAACATTCAGTCACATCAAACCTGCAAAAAGGAGCTTCTTTTTAATTCTTTTCTTAAAACCTCTAGGCAGACTTCCAAATTTACCATCTGACTGGCAAGTATTTGCCAACCCCAGGGTGAGTCATTGCAAACAAAACTGATGACTGTATAAATGCAGCACTTTTATTCAGATTGTCAACCAAGTCCTTAAAAGTATGTCTCCTGGTTTCCCAAATTTACTCAGAAACAAACATGTAAGGATGATTTTCTGTGTAAAATAATAAAACAGTTATGATTTCTCCCCTGCTATCTGGGTAAGAGAAGGAGGAGAGAAAAAAGGAAAAGATTTTGTAAAAGAACTTTACGGTTACCCGTATCTATTAGTCTGCGTTCCAGTAGCCAAACCCAAGCCATACTGCAAGAAAATTATGCTGTGGCACATCGCAAAAGACTTCAGTTCTGTCTGAGGGTTTGGACGACCCCTTTAGGCAGTGGTTCTCTGTCTGGCTGCATGTTACAATCAATCCAGAAGCCCTAGGGACATTCCACCATCCAGATTCTCAGGGAATCCATGAGGGTAACTCCAAAAACAAAAACAAAAACAAAAACAAAACTGGATAAACAAACAAGCAGAAACCCTCCTACCTAGCAAGCCACATATATACATAAAAAGATATATTTAGTATCATTTACATTTCATATATATATATCTACATATGTTACACATATATACATAGTATTTTATAAACATATATATGTAGTATTTCATAAGCATCTATTTACACACACATATATAAGATCCCGTGCTTACTTATAAAGGCTACGCGGTATCTTTTGTAACTGGAGCTGATGGAGGACAGGCTGGCAGACAGAGTTCAGTGGTTAATTTTGTAACTGGAGCTGATGGAGGACAGGCTGGCAGGCAGAGTTCAGTGGTTACCGGCTAGGATGCTGGCCTGACATTTGTGGCCTGGGTTCATCTTCATGCTCTGGAACTCACCAGCTACCTGATCTGAGCAATTGACTTAAACCGTTTATGTCTCATACTTGCGAGCCTGCAGATGCTGTCTGCCTCCTGGATGGTAGAAATGAATGAGTTAATGCAAATAGCACCCTTAGCCAAGTGCTTTACAGTTTGTCCTCTCAGTGTTAGCTCTGGGGTTGATTCTATTAGCCGTTTCTCTAGTAAGATACAAAGGGTGTCTTACAATCAAACGATCAACCCAGTGCAATACCAGGCGTGTCCAATCCACAAAGGACTGAGGGATGGTTTCCATTATTGGTAATGAACCCAACTGCATGTGATGGGCCGTTGTTTGAGATGAGGAGAGAGATACCTGGGGTGGAAAGGTCAGTCGGAGTCAGGTTTGGATCGCACACGACCCGGGGCTGTAAGCACACCGACTGCTCCATTCTAATTGGCTCCCCAAGACTGCATTTAAACCACTTAAGCTGCCTCTGTGAAAGGTCTTCCACAACAGCCAGGAAAGAAATGTAATTTCTACTAACACACACACTAGAATATCCAAAACTAGATTTGACTACCCTGTGTTTTATCAATGTGTCCCACAATAAATTCTCAATTACACCCAAAAGACTGAACGGGAGACGCCTGTGTATAGGAATACCTACATCCGTCTACACCTGTATATATTTGCGTGCATCCTCAGATCTGCAGCTACATCTTTAGGTATCATTTACTCAAGCATAAACTAGGGGAGAAAAACTTCGGTTCACTCCGGTGTAATCAGAATGTGATGCTTCAGTATGACTTTTACTTCTTCAGCTCCACAAGCAGGATGTTTATAACATGTACTATTCAGCACCTCCTCAAGGTCAGGAGGACTGGTTCTCACCATGGGAACATCTTAGAATTACCAAGGGACCCTTTGAAACAGCCCTGATGTCCACGCTTCACTCCAGACCTGAAGGTGCCGGAAGACACTGGTTAAGACTCCCCTGGGATCTAATAGGCAACTGGGTTTGAAAGCATCTGAGCTGGGGTGGGACGCATGCACACAACTGGAGGTGTTTGTTCCGAACTTACCTTTAAGTGTTATGTTCATCTGAAACCCAGATCTATTTCCTACTTTAGGCAAGGTCTGACTTGCTAAACAGGAATGAAGTTCACCGTTCCTTTTTTTTTCCTCCCTAAAACCCACTTCTAGATCATAAATATGCACCTACATTCCTCTCAATCCATGAAATGAGTTTTCAAATCTGTGGATTTCACTTATACATAAATTTAGTTTCATTGGACAAGACAGATCTTTATAGACAGAACTGGTATGCATGCAGCTTTAGGAAAACAATTCATTGCCTGAAATTCAAGACAGTATCAAACGCATATTGAGTTGATCATTTCGATAGCATTAAAGTTAAAATCATCCATGAAGCAAATAGCATTCAACCTGAGGGAAATTGCAAAAATATACAATACTTCCTTAAAATGAATTTCTTTAAGTTATGGTATTTCAGATGTTCTTTTGCTTAAAAAATAATGGCATGTACACATATAATAAAATCACATAGAACTAAATACAAACACATGTGCACATGTAAATCCAATGACAGCTGAATAAGTTCTATGGATGGTGTTGATGGCAGTTTCCTGGTTATGATACCGTACTACAGTACAGTTTTGGAAGATGTTAACCATTGAGGGAAACCGGATGAAATTCTAGGGTAATAATTTCCCTTCTTTTTTGTTGTTGTTCAAGTATAGTTGATTTGCAATATTGTGTTAGTTTCAGGTGTACATCAAAATGCTTCAGTTATATATTTATATATATTTTTTCAGATTAATTTCCATTGCAGTTATTACAGGAAATTAAATATAGTTCCCTGTGCTATACAGTAAATCTGTGCTGAATCTGTGCTGCTTATCTATTTTATGTATAGTAGTGTGTAACTGTTAATCCCATACTCCTAATTTATCCCCCTGTTCCCTTTCCCCTTTAGTAACCATAAATTTATTTTCTATGTCTGTGAGTCTGTTTCTGTTTTGTATATAGATTCATTTGTATTACTTTTTGGATTTCACATGTAAATGATATGATATAACATATGTCTTTCTCTGTCTGACTGACTTCACTTAGTATGATAATCTCTAGGTCCATCCACGTTGCTGTAAATGGCAATATTTCATTCTTGGTTACAGCTGAGTAATATTCCTCTGTGTGTGTGTGTGTGCCCGTGCGCGCGTGTGTGTGTATGACACATTTTCTTAAATCTGTTGTCTGCTGATGGGCACTTGGGTTTTTCCATGTCTTGGCTATTGTAAATAGTGCTATGAACATTGGGGTACATGTATCTTTTTGAAGTAGAGATTTTATTTTTTCCAGATAAATGCCCAGGAGTGGGATTGCTGGATCATATGGTAGCTCTATTTTTAGTTTTTTAAGGAACCTCCATACTTTTCTCCATAGTGGCAGCACCAATTTACATTCCCACCAACAGTGTAGGAGGGTTCCCTTTTCTCCACACCCTCTCCAGCGTTTATTAACTGTAGACCTTTTGATGATGGCCATTCTGACCTGTATGAGGCGATACCTCATTGTAGCTTTTATTTGCATTTCTCTAATAATTAACAATGCTGAGCGTCTTTTTCATGTGCCTGTTGATTATCTGTATGTCTTCTTTAGAGAAATGTCTGTTTAGGTCTTCTGCCCATTTTTTGATTGAGTTGTTTGTTTTTTTTTGTCATTGAGTTGTATAAGCTGTTTGTATATTTTGGATATTAATCCCTTGTCAGTCGTGTCGTTTGCAAATATTTTCTCCCATTCATTAGGTTGTCTTTTCATTTTGTTGATAGTTTCCTTTGCTGTGCAAAAGCTTTTAAGTTTGATTAGGTCCCATTTGTTTATTTCTGCTTTTATTTCTTTTGCCTTGGGAGACTGATCTAAGAAAATATTGCTATGATTTATGTCTGAGAATGTTTTGCCTATGTTCTCTTTTAGGAGTTTTATGGTATCATGTCTTACATTTAGGTTTTTAAGTCATTTTGAGTTTATTTTTGTGTATGGTGTGAGGGAGTATTCTAACTTCATTGATTTACATGCTGCTGTCCAGCTTTCCCAACACCAGTTGCTCAAGAGATTGTCTTTCCTCCATTATATATTCTTGCCTCCTTTGTCATAGGTTAATTTACTATAGGTGTGTGGGTTAATTTCTGGGCTCTGTTCTGTTCCATTGATCTATATGTCTGGGTTTTTGTTTTTGTTTTTTTGCTACTACCACACTGTTTTGATTATTGTAGCTTTGTAGGATAGTCTGAAGTCTGCAAGGGTTATGCCTCCAGCTTTGTTCTTTTTCCTCAGGATTGCTTTGGCAATTCTGGGTCTTTGGTGGTTCCATACAAATTTTAGGATTATTTGTTCTAGTTCTGTGAAAAAATATGGGTATTTTAATAGGGATCACATTAAATCTATAGATTCCTTTGAGTAGTATGGCCATTTTGACAATATTAATTCTTCCAATCCAAGAGCATGGGATATCTTTCCATTTCTTTGAATCATTTTCATTTTCCTTTATCAGTGTTTTATAGTTTTCAGCATATAGGTCTTTCACCTCTTTGATTAACTTTATTCCTAGGTATTTTTTTTTTAATGAAATTTTAGACAGGATTGGCTTGTTGCTTTTTTTTTTTTTTTGATATTTCATTGTTAGTGTAAAGATATACAACAGATTTCTGTATGTTGATTTTCTCTCTTACTACCTTGCTGACTTCATTTATTAGTTCTTATAGTTTTTGTATGGAGTCTTTGGGGTTCTCTATATTGATTATCATATCATCTGCGAATAGTGACCATTTTACCTCTTTCTTTCCAATTTGGATACCTTTTATTTCTTTTTCTTGTCTGACTGCTGTGACTAGGATTTCCAATACTATGTTCAGTAGAAGTGGCAAGAGTGGGCATCCTTGTCTTGTTCCTGAATTTAGTGGGACGCCTTTCAGCTTTTCATTGTTGAGAATTATGTTGGCTGTGGGTTTATCATAAATAGCTTTTATTATGTTAAGATATGTTCCCTCTATACCCACTTTGTTGAGAGTCTTTTTTTATCATGAACGGACACTGAATTTTATCAAATGTTTTTTCTGTTGAAATGATCATGTGGTTTTTGTCTTTTCTTTTGTTAATGTGGTGTATCACGTTGATTGATATGTGTATGTTGAACCATCCTTGTGAACCTGGAATGAATCCAACTTGATTATGGTGTATGGTTCTTTTGATATATTGTTGGATTTGGTTTGCTAATATTTTGTTAAGGATTTTTGCATCTGTATTTATCAAAGATATTGGCCTGTACTTTTACTTTCTTGTAGTGTCCTTGTCTGGTTTTAGTATCAGGGTGATGGTGGCTTCATAGAAAGAATTTGGGTATATTCCCTCCTCTTCAATCTTTTGGAATAGTTTGAGAACAATAAGTATAAGTTTTTCTTTGTATGTTTGGTATAATTACCCAGTGAAGATGTCCAGTCCTGCACTTTTGTTTGCTGGGAGGTTTTTTTGTTTGTTTGTTTGTTTTTTGTTTTTGTTTTAAAGATTCTATTTCACTTCTAGCTATCAGTCTATTACAGTTACTTATTTCTTCTTGACTCAGTTTTGGCAGGCTGTGTGTTTCCAGAAACTTGCCCATTTCTTCTAGGCTGTCCAGTTTGTTGGCATGTAACTATTGGCATGTAACTAACTATGGAAAACTATAGTTTTCTCTTATGATTTTTTGTATTTCTGCAGTACCAGTTGTTATTTCTCCTCTTTCATTTCTTATTTTGTTTATTTGGGTCCTCTCTCCTTTATTCTTCATGAGCCTGGCTAGAGTTTTGTCAGTTTTGTTTATCTTTTCAAAAAACCAGCTCTTGGTTTTATTGATCTTTTTGTTTTTGTGATCTCTGTTTTGTTTATTTCCTGTCTGATTTTTATTATTTCCTTCCTTCTTCTGACTTTGGGTTTTGTTTGTTCTTTTTCTAATTCTTTGAAGTGGTACGTTAGGTTGTTTGAGATTTTTCTTGTTTCTTGAGGAAGGCAGGTACTGCTAAGAACTTCCCTCTTAAAACTGCTTTTGCTGCATCCCCTAGATTTTTGTAAAGTTGTATTTTCATTGTCATTTGTCTCAAGGTATTTTCTAATTTCCTCTTAAATTTGATCTTTGACCCATTTTTTTTCAGGTTGCAGGAAAATATCTTTTTTAACTTATGATTTTTACTTTTAAATATTTTACTTTTTAATTAAAAATTTTATATAATTTTTAAAGATTACACTCCATTTTCTGTTATTACAAAATATTGGCTGTATTCTCCGTGTTGTACAATACATCCTTGTCTTACACCCAATAATTTGTATCTCCCAGTCTCCAACCCCTATATTGTCCCTCCACACCCCCACTGGTAACCAGGACTTTGTTCTCTATATCTGTGAGTCTGCTTCTTTTTTGTTATATTCACTGGTTTGTCTTATTTTTTAGATTCCACACATAAGTGTTACCATATAGTATTTGTCTTTCTCTGTCAGACTTATTTCATTTAGCATAATGCCCTCCAAGTCATCCATGTTGCTGCAGATAGCATATTTTCATTTTTTATGGCTGAGTAGTATTCCTGTGTGTGTGTGTGTGTGTTTGTGTGTGTGTATGTGTGTGTGTGTGTGTGTGTGTGTGTGTGTATACACATCTTCTTTATCCATTCCTCTGTTGATGGACACTTAGGTTGCTTCCATATATTGGCAGTTGTAAATAATGCTGCTATGAACATTGGGGTGCATGTATCTTTTTGGATTCATGTTTTTGTTTTTTTCAGATATATACACAGGAGTGGAATTGCTGGGTCATATGGTAGTTCTATTTTTAGGTTTTTGAGAAACCTCCATACTGTTTTCCACAGTGGCTGCACCAATTTACATTCCCACCAACAGTGTACAAGGGTTCCCTTTTCTCCACATCCTCACCAACATTTGTTATTTGTGTTCTTTTTGATGATAGCCGTTCTGATAGGTATTCCATCCCCTCACTTTCAGTCTGTATATGTCTTTCACCCTAAAGTGTGTCTCTTGTAGGCAGCATATTGTAGGTTCTTGTTTTATTATCCAGTCTTCCACTCTGTGACCTTTGATTGTGTCATTTTGTCCATTGATATTTAGAGTAATTATTGATAGGTGTGTCCTTATTGCCATTTTAAACTTTGTTTCACAGTTCGTTTTGTAGTTCTTCTCTGTTCATTTCTTCTTTTTTGTTTTTCCTTTTGTGATGTGATGGTTTTCTTTTATAATATGCTTGAGTTTCTTTCTTTTTGGCTTTTGTGAATCTCTTGTATGTTTTTGACTTGTGGTTACCCTGGGTATGTTAACCCATAACTATACCTACTTGCTTTTGACTTATAGTAATATAAGTTCAAACACATTCTAAAAGATCTACATTTTTTTACTTCCCTCCCCTACATTTTGTGATTTTAATGTCCTATTTTACACCTTAATGTTGTTTATCCTTTTGCTGTTAATTGTAGTTATAATCACTTTTACAGAATTGTTTTGATTCTTTTTTAATCTGTGTACTGGCTTACCTAGGTGATCTTCAGTCCTTTTACATATGTGCTTTTCCTATTGTGATTTTCCCTTTCCTATAGATTCTTGCTTCTTTTCTAGGTAGAGAGGGCCTTTCCATTTTTCTTTTAGGATAGGTTTAGTATTGCTGTATTCTTTCAGTTTTTGCTTCACCGAGAAATTCTTTCTCTCCGTCTATTCTAAATGATAATCTTGCTGGGTGGAGTATCCTAGGTTGCAGGTTTTTCCCTTTCAGGATTTTGAATATATCTTGCCACTGCATTCTGGCCTGCAACGTTTCTGCAGAGAAAGCAGCTGGTAGCCTTGTCGGGGTTCACTTGTAATTGACTATTTTTAGCTTGCTGCTTTTAGAATCCTCTCATTAAGTTTTGCCATTTTAATTATGGTATGTCTTGGTGTGGGTCTGTTTGGTTCATCTTGTTTGGAACCCTCTGTGCTTCCTATACCTGGATATCTGTTTCCTTCTTTAGGTTTGGGATGTTTTCAGCCATAATTTCTTGACATACATTTTCGATCCCCTTTTCTCTTCCTTCTCCTTCTGAGGTCCCTGTTATGTGTAGGTTGGCATGCTTTATATTATCCAATAGATCTCGTTATGTTGCTTTCATTTTGTTCATTTGTCTTCTGTCTGCTGTTCTGATTGGGTGATTTCCCTTATTCTGTCTTCCAGATCACTTATTCATTCTTCTGCATTACTTAGTCTCCTATTCATTGCTTCTAGATCGGTTGTTATCTCGGCAATTGAATTGTCTAATTTTGACTGGTTCCTCTTTATACTTTCTACTCCCTTGTTACAGTACTCTGCATTTCTATCAATAATCTTTCTTAATTCCTTTAGCATTTTTATTACCTCCTTTTTGAACTCAGGGTCTAGTAGACTGGTGAGGTCCGTTTCATTATTTGTTCTTTCAGGGGTTTCTCTTGTTGTTTTAATTGGGTGTAGTTTGTCTGCTTTTTCATTTTACTTTCTTTGTCTCTGTGAATTTAGGAGAAACAGTTATCTCCTGTGGTCTGAAGGGGTATTCGTACGCGGGAGTGTTTCCATGTCAACTGTGAGTCCAGTATTTTTGGTGTGAGGGCTTTTTTCGTATGGTTGTCAGCCACATCTTTCTTTGCTGTGCTGGCCGTTATCCCCTTGATAGGGGGCGCGATGGGCATTGTGACCAGAGCCTGCACTGGATGTCAGGCAGGGCCTCCCCTTTGCTCCACGGCTGTCACAGCCCTATCGGGGGGCAGGGTCTGCTCCCTAGGCGTTGGAGTAGAAGCCTTGAAGGTCAGGTTTGATAGGGCTCCATTGCCCTTAAGTGTGTGCTCTGTCCCCAGGGAGGTGAGGGGTGGAGCACTGAGGCCCGCGTGGTCACAGCACCCTACCCACTGCCTGTGCAGGCATCCACGGTCCTGCCCAGAGGCAAGGCAAGGTCGCGTCCCCTTGTCCGTTGTGTTCGTTGCAGACCTAGTGCTTGGCTGCAGTGTGGAGTTGGCTGGCGCTGGGGCAGGGGCGCAGTGGCTGCAGGAGTTGAATTGTTGGTGCTGTCGCCTGGGGCCTGGGTCTCCCGGGACCTGTCGGCCCCCGATCTGGCTGCAAACTGTAGTGGGGGGCGGGGTGGGGGTGGAACGTGACCGTCACACTCCATGTGTCACAGCACAAGAGGGGGCCCAGTTCCTACTCTTTTAAAAATTCTCCCTGTCACCCACAGCCAGTTCGCCGAGCATGACATTTTCCGTAAGCGGCTGTTGTCCGTAAATATGTTCTCCAATTTATAACAAAGTCATGTTCCCAAGACACACCTGTGTGAAAGCCTCTCTGCAAAGGAAATCGTACTGAAAACGTTCATTGGTTTTGAGTCTCTGCCACGGCCCTCCACCAGCCCTCCACCCCTGTGAGCCCCATAGTCTAGCTCAGGGGGTCAAGAATGTGTGGAAGTGGAGTTTCTCTTGTAAGTCGCAAGCCCGGGCTCTGGGCCAGGAGCCCACAGTCCCTCCGCCCGTGGCAGGGGTGGCTGGAAGCAGGGAGGGTGGACACCAGTCGGAGGGGCAATGGCCCCGCAGCTGTGGGGCGGTGACGCCTCAGACCCCGGCTCGGACAAGGGCAGCGTCACAGGTGGGAGGAGGTTGGGGGGCCGGGGCCGGTGGGACCTCG
This sequence comes from Balaenoptera physalus, assembly GCF_965194825.1. Classification (NCBI taxonomy): domain Eukaryota; kingdom Metazoa; phylum Chordata; class Mammalia; order Artiodactyla; family Balaenopteridae; genus Balaenoptera; species Balaenoptera physalus. The sequence goes on from NC_138903.1 coordinate 6,024,551, forward strand.
GTGCTGAAGCCTCGGTGGCTCAGCCAGCTGGCGCTGGGGCTCAGCGGCAGGAGGGGCGCCACCTCCGACAGGATGCCCGGGAGGAGTGGGACTGAACCCAGACTCTCCCTGGTCAAGATCAAGACCAGGAACGTGCCGTCTGCGGCGTCACTTCTGCTTACTTTTCACTTGAAAATCAGAGGGATAAGTTACCCTGCAAATAAGTTCCACTTACTGCTGAAACTGAACACGATATATGCGTGCGTTTGTGTTTGGCAATGAGGTGGTATTGCCAGTATTTGTTTCTATTGAAGTTAAGACTCGCATGACATCAACCGGGCCAGTTTAAGTGTGTAATTCAGTGGCCTTTAGTTCACGTTCAAAGTGCGCAGCCATCCCCTCTGTCCGGTTCCAAAACAGTCTCACCGACTCCAAAAGCAAACCCCGTCCCCCATGAAGTAGTCACTTTCCATCCCCTCCCCGCAGCCCCAGGCAACCACCCATCTGTCTTCTGCCTCCATGGACTTTCCTGGTCTAGAAAGTTCACAAAAATGCAGTCACACAACAGGGCACCGTTTGCGTCCAGATTCTTAGGTGTCGCTAATACTGTTTACTAAGAATCTATCACCATTGTTTGTTCGTTCTGGTCAGCGGCCAGTAATTTTCAGACTCTGTCCATGTAACGGCTTCTGATTACAAAGAAACAAAACAAACGATTACGTGATTTTTGTCAGGAAAATCCCATCATTTTGAAGTAGCGACTATGAAAGACCAAAGGCAGGACAAGTGGCTCGGACGCCCCTCGGCAGTAACCCCAGACGCACAGCTGAGAGGCTCGCGCCCCAGGGCTGTGCCCCCGTCTCAGTGTGGGTCCCCGGCCACGGCCACCGCTTCTTCCCATCCGTCGGGGCTTAGCTGAACGGTGAGCCCGCAATGCGTCCTGCCTGAACCTCCATCCTCAGCACCCCACGGCCGCTCCCTAACCCAGCGCTGCGCGGCCTTTTCACCCCCTGGCTTTTCACACGTGCGATGTCCTTATTGCCAGTCTCTTTCTCCTAGAGGAAGACCCCTGAAAACCTGGCACCTGCCAGGCTTGGTCAGTGTCCCAGCTGTAGAGCGGGACCAGGCAACGGCAGAGACTAAGGACGTTTCTGCTGAGTGAGTGTCTAATAAATAAATAGGTGATTTGATGGAGAGAAAAATAATCCCGGCTTCCCTAAGTTAACACCTTCCTCCTCGTGCTTTATGAAAGAACACTCTTCTAAGTCCCCCGTGGAGATGCTGTGGGCACAGCGCCTGCCAGTGTGGCGGCCGCCGGAACCTCTCCAGACGCTGCACGGGGAGCGGAGACCGCAGCCGTCACTGGCCTTTGGTGTTGAAAACACCGGGGTGTGGGTGAAAGCTTATTAGCGCTGCACATACCTAGCCTTTTATGGATACATCCTGGGGGCGGGGAGCGATTTAAACTTGTAGACTATTGATAGAAAATGCCCCCAAAACCATCAGGAGTCAGGGCTGTAAACGCGATGAAAGAACGCTGAAGCGCCAACTGTCCAAGTCCAGGATAACTTCTTCAGGCTGACGTGCTGCCTTGTTGCACTTACCAGACCTCAAATTCCCTTCGTACTGACAGGGGAGTGAGGCTTTTTGCATCTCTCTGGGGCCGTTGGAAACTGTTAATTTTTCTTTTTAAATGGAAAGAAAATGTGCGTGCGTGTGTGTGTGCGTGTGTGTGTGTGCGTGTGTGTGTTTTCAGGAAACGAGTCTAGTCCACTGTGTGGGTTTAAAGATCCTTTATTACGGAATCAGTATGTACAGACTCTAACATGAAAATAATGAGTCACAGAGTATCAGCCTATTTACAGTGCTTTTTTGTTTTTTACAAATTTTTTTTTACAAGATTACTTCTCCCTAAATAACATAATAGACACACACAGAAATCAAACGTTTTTTATTACATACATAAATAAATATTGACTTTCAATGACCTCTCTAAGGGACATGATTTCTACAGGCCATTTGGATGAGAAGGTAGCCGTTGTGTTATCTTCACACTATAATTAAGTCAAGAAAAAGTCATAACAGCTTCACATACAGACCTCTGTTAATTACCCTGTGAATGGTGTATAACTTGCTAAAATGTTCAGTAGAGGTAAGAAGCTCAGTCTGGCCATGCAAAACCGTAGATAAGAGTCGCCATCTTTATGCATTTATATTTTAAATGAATCTTAAAGTACATGCAACAGATATTTAGCCTCTGTGTTCTGGTCACGACGTCAAAGTTTGCGTAACAACATTGAGATATTTGCAATCGTAGGAATGAGTAAACTTGAGGAACTCCACAGCACATGGTGTAAGAAAGGGCATTAAGTAAATAAGCCGTTATCACAAATGACACTGACTGATTCGTAGGACAAAATTAATATTCGTACTCACGTGATACAGACTCAAGTCCAAATTCAGCCTTTTGATCGGACTTTCAGTGGCGATAAAAGATACAGTCAAGGGCTTTGAAGTCCAGTGTAATCACTTCCCAGCCGTTCCTACTCCTGCGAATTACTTGGTTCCTCATACAGGGCAAATTCTCATCTGTTCAGTAAACATTACGAAGCAGTGATTCTCAGCTGGGGGTGACCTTACCCCCCAGAGGGCGTGGGCCATGACTGGAGAGCTTGTGGTTGTCCCCCCCCCGGGGGCGGTGCTCGTGGCAGCTGCTGGGTGGAGACCTGCGATGCTGCTCGACGTCCTGCAGCGCCCAGGGCGGGGCCCTCGAACAGGGAAACGTGCAGCCCCAAACCTCAACAGTGCTGCGGTGCAGAAACCCTGCTCTGTACATTGGGTGTAGGTTCTTCCAGCTTTCTAGGACATAGATCTATTTTTCAACTTTGAATTTTGTTTAATAAACATTTCAGAAAGTTACCTGTCATCAATAGGTCATATTAAAACACTAGATGACGTGAAGGGCACACATTCGTTTATAAAAACTGCTCCATAGAGGCCACTTAGAACAAGGGGTAGCACAGATAAATCCATCACTGAGGAGTGAATGTTCTAAGTAAAAAGAGCGCGTGTAGCCTCGATGTACATGGAATTAGCCACCTGTCTTTGATGATGTCATATGTTTGACGAGCTCAGTTTTTTAGAGAGTAAATACTATCAGTTAATATACTTTTTATCATGTGAGAGAAATGCATCTAATTTCCATAAAACGTATCAGAGAGCCAGCCACTAAAACTGTGTTTTAAAATAAGAAACAGATCTTTTTAGCCCTTTATTAGGGCACTCAAATTTTAAAAATTCAAAAAGTAGTAATTATTTTTGTTCATTTGACTATTATTGAAGATTACTGAAATTCATAAAAGAAACTCAGGTTTCTCTCATTGCCTAATTAATAGCATTTTCTTCCAATAATACTAATAAAATTTAAATTATTGAATATTATAGCAGAATGAAATGCTCCTAAGAGCTGCTTCAGATTTTTTTAAGGAAGGTGTAAGCTACAGAACCTTTATCTGAACGGAAAATATATTTGCTCAATGTCTCTTACCCAGACAAAAGAAACATAATTAAATTTTATAAAATTAAGCTTATTTAATAATTTAATAATATTTTGTATCTATGTATATACTCCTGCATTTTAAACTATACAACAGTACAAACATTTGCTGGCATGAATACTTGGATTTCTTCATGACAAATTAAGGTAAAAGATAAGCCTGTAGCCAATAATGTGAAATTTTCATTTTTGAAGTTTTAAGAATTTGAAATTCAGATGCTGGGAATGGCACTAGAGTAGATCATAGTTTCAGAGACGATCTCTGTGTTTGCTCAAGCTCAAGGGCGTTTGAAATGAAGGCTGTTCCTGTTCTCTCCATTCAAAATTTGTAACTCTTGGAACCAGGTGATTTCATGACACCTTGTGCTAAAGTCCATCCCAGGCCACGTTAGGAGCTGCAGAAAACCAGCCAGAAGTGCCGTGAACTTCTGTTCTGAGATTTCCCACGGAGCCGCGTGTCCAAAGCTGCAGAACACTGTCTGCCTTATCGACTTTTAAACAATTTTAACGCACAGGAAGCAGTTTTCAATATCCTCTTTCAGGGATCCATGCCTACAGACTGTGTCCCCTGAGGCTGGGCGTCGATTTGGTAACCGACAGGGTCTGTCCGTGTTCTGCATGGCACCTGCTCTCAGACAGAGTGGGAAGCCTCACAAGGCCAACACATTCTCTCTCCTCTTCACCCCACCGGGAGCGGTCAGGGTGCCCGCAGGCTTTCGGGAAACGTAGCAAAACGACCAGTTCCAAGTCCCACCGTGAAAACCCAAGAAAAGTGTACTGAAAATTTCCTCGTTCTACTTGTGTAGGTAGGTAATGAAATGAGGAAGCCTATCCTTTAAAATGTTCAATTTTGATAAGTTGCTCTTTTCTCTTAGTGTCAGTACTGACGGGGAAAACAGAGGACCCTAGTGATCTTTAGGAGAACTGTGTCTTCATCCACCATTGCTGAGCTGGGAAAACAATTTGTTCACAGATCCGTCCTCAAGGTATATGTGTGTGTACGTATGTGTGTGTGCACGTATGTGTATACGTATACACACGGAAGCACGCGGACACACACACATACGTGCCCGTTTCAAAACACACATATGGGTATTCCCTCGAGGAAAAAACTATATTAAACTAAACATTTCTGGTTTAAGGCTGCCGCAACATACCCTGCAATACTGTATACTGACCACGTGTTTGACTTGCGTTCATGCTCTGAGGGCTTAGCGTGGAACCTGGGAAATTTTTCAAATAAGGTATAATACATTTGGAGGAGTGAAGGAAGGTTAGTCAAAGGCAAGTAGCTGTCCTTCTCCACCAACCAAAGCCCTTCCGCCTTTTCTACATTACGGACAGTATTCTACCATGTAAAGAGCTTGCTTTCGTTAAGAAAAGGCAAATCTCAGTAAAGACTTGAAAATATTCAATAGTTGGGATTCTTTCATTTCAAGCAAGAGGTTTTGTCAAGTTTTAGATACATGAAAGCTGCAAAACAAAGCACATCAGCAGCCGTTTCCCACATTAAGGAAAAGCAGAAATAGCGTATCAGGAAAATCTCTTACAGTATAGGATGAAATATTAAAAAGTATCCCCAGAAAAGACTTTTAGTTTCTCCAAGGCAGACTCTGGATAGCAGCGTAAGGCACTGACTCCTTTCTGCTGTGGATGTCTTCCCTAAATCCTCATTTACAGGCTGAACTCTTCTTTGCCTTTGTAGAAAATGAAGCTTAGGTGCTTGAAGTGGGAACATTTTAAGTCTAAATTAATGGGCATATTGCAGGTAACAAGTTTTCAGCTAAAAAATCACGTGATAAAAATCATCTTAAGAAGTATTTGAATAAATAGGGCCAAAAAAACTGTATACTCTTCAGTCGATTTTGCAAACCAAACCAATAATTTAATTTCAAAATGTTTATTGAGTAACTTGATGCTTAGTTACTATGTGTATGCTTATTACGTGTATAAATTGTGTGTTTGTTACGCCGGTTTCTCTTGAGAATTTGCTGCTCTAAATTCAGGGAAGTCTCAGATCTGCAGTAATTCACTTGAGATTATAGCTAAACCATATATGGAAACAGATTTTGCAGTGAAACAGGCCTGGCCTTCGTATTCTCCATTCTCACAGGAAACTGTGTCCACCTCCACCGTCTCACCACTTGTCCCTGGTGTCCAGGCGCGTCCGAGACAGACAGAAGCGTTTAGTGCAGTAAAGTTAGATGGGGCGGGAGGTCCTATGGGAAAGGCCTGGCGCCCCCGTAAGCGGGCGCGGCCGGTTCTCGAAGGTCTGCGAGCTGACACGCTTGCTCGGGGTTCAGACGTCTCCGGGAACAGGTCAGTATCTTTCTGGAGGAGGCTTGTAATGGTGTGAATGATGGTGTTTCAGGTGGGGTCCTAGGGAGACAGAGCAGACGTTATCAGTCGGTTGTGATGCTTTACCCGGCTGGCTGAACGGACAGTAGGAGCGCGTTTACTGTGGTGAAAGCCTTGGCCCCGGGCACGCGCTCCCTCCTCTCCTGACTCTGAAAGTGCAGAGGCACATTCACTCTCCCTCTTTTCTCTCTGCCTTCCCCCCCGCTCTTTGGTTCCCTCCCTAACGCTAAAAATCACAAGAGAAAGAAGACAAGCCCCTTCCTTTAGGCTTACAATTATATAAGCAAGCCAAAATCCTTTGTATTTCCTCAAGAAAGTTTAAAACTTAACACATGCTCTTATATTACACAGAATTTCAGTGGAGGAACATCGGGACCGCATTCACCCAACCCTTATAAACGTAAGGGGCCATCAAGCTCTTCCACGGTGATGGTTTTTTTCTTTAAATTTGAAGTGCAGAAAGCTGTTGGGGCAAATTTGATCCATCATTTTTTAAAAAACAAACAGAAGTAAAACTAGAACAACTTCTCAGTTTTCTTCTCAACACATAAACTTAAAAAGCCATGTCAAAGGTTTAAGCTGGAAAAGCAAAGTGCGTAATTTAAAAACCAACAAGAGGCTCATTGTTTTGAAACAATAGGTGACAATTATTTTTAACGTAGCATTAAGTCAAGTAGATTGATTTGGGTCATATTATGAAGAAAATTCATGTAATATAGATTATAGTAACAACATATGTAATAAGAAAATAAGCCCCGTAGCCAAATACCATTTGCTATTTTGTCATATTTGAACATCTTAATTTAAAAAAAAAAATTCAGATTGATATGAGATGATAGATTTTTCTTCCCCCCCATGTGTATCTGTGGTTAAAAGACAGACAAGGAGAAAGCATGCATCATGCAGGGGAAAAAAATGGAAGTATGGAAAAGGAAGTAACAGAAAGGAAGGGAGGGAAGAGGGAGCAGGGCCAGGAAGCGTGTAAGGTGGGCTGCGGGCAGCAGGCGTGGCCGCCAGGAAAAGCACATACAAAGGGCTGGAAGAAGTTCAGGTTGAGAGAATTCCCTATCCGTAGGAACCTGCAGTCCCCAAGGCTCGCGGGGGCCCCCGGCACTCACTGTGTGCAGCCGAGGGCGGGAGGTCGGGGGTCCGGAAGGTCCTGATGGTGGCGGGTCCCTCCCCGCCCGCGGTCAGCACCTGCACCTCCAGACGGTAGAGGGTGGCCGGCCGCAGACCTGGCACCGTGAGCACCGAGCGATCCTGAGGGGGGACAGGAGAGGACGCGCCCGTCAGGCACCTCTTGACCACAGAGCCACACAATGGACTCTCTCATTCTCTGCCCGTTTCCTCCTGCCCGCCCGCACGCCCGCGATCACCGTGTAAACGCGGGTGCGGTTGCTTTGACACCCCAGTGTGGTCGGTTGAACGTCTGTCCTTGTTTGCTAGAGTCCTGCCCTGCCGGGCAGCCTCGGCACTGAGAGCCCAGCTCTTGGCAGCTGGGGACACTTGCAGAGTTAAGATGGGCCGGGGCCAGTCTCTGGGCTCACCCCTGGGACCGCATTTTGTATTCCTCAACCTAAGACTTTCCCATGGTTTAAAGAATTCTTGATAATCCACATTTCCGTGAGCGAGCCCACTGTGTTCCTTAAGATGCAGTATCTATCTGTCAGTGCCCGTAGCCAACAGTGTTTATGCCAACACATTTTTCTCAAAACTCAATAAAACCTAATATATACACACATAGAAAAATTACTGTCCAATTCCATGGAATTTTTCCTTCCGGGATTTAAGGGGTTTTTTTGTTTGTTTTTTCTTTTTCTTTTTGGAGCAGGAGTTGGGTATTCTAAGAGCATTTTTAGAGCGGGTAAAAGCCCATACATGGGTTTTTTCCCCAGCCAAGGAATTAGTGGCCTGGAAGACAGGCCAACTCATTATGGGCTCTGGCCAGATTTGAAGCGGGGAAACAAAGAGAAAGAACAAGGTTCTCTTAGCTATTTTCCCCCAAATTTAACCCTTCAAACGGGGCCTGTCCACTCGGGCCAGAGGGACACGGGCTTCACAAAGGAGAAGAAAACGGTTAAACCACGTGCATCGCATGTCGACAGGAGACGTGTGTTGAAGAGGGGGCTCCAGTAATCATGGTTCATCTAGACGACCGTTTGTTCACAGCAGCACTTGTGGTGTCTTTCAGTACTTGCGAAGTAATACACTCGGGAGAAGAAAGCGTACACACGCGACGCAACAACTAGCCCCAGCGTGATGGGACGCGGGCGCCGACAGTGAGTGACCACCCCGCGGCGCGGGTACCGGCCCGAGGGCCCGGGAGGGAGGGGCACGCACCGCCGGGAGGATCTGGGACTGCAAGATGATGCTGTTGGGAAGGCCGTTCTGCCTGCTCTCGGTCGTGGCCTCGGCCCACGTCACGTGGAAGCCGGTCACGGGCCGCTGGACGGTGGCCTTGCTCGTCTTCCAGGAGAAGCGCCCCGTGACGTTCGTGTCCCGCACCACAAAGGAGGCTGAGAGGTTCTCGGGTTTGGCGTGCACTTTGGAATGAACGTGACCTGGAGCAGCGGGAAGAGGAAGGCCGGGTCAGGGGATGGAGAGCGCGCAGGGGCCCTCGGCGGCAGGTACGTCCCGTGGGGTTCCCGCTCTCGGGGGCAGGGGCGGGAGCGCGGGGTCAGGCGGTCGCCCCGGCGACCTGTGCGGAGGCAGCCTCAGCCCTGCACCTTCGTGCCAAGTGTGTCGGATCCCTTGCGGGCTACGTTGGGAGTCCTGCTTTGGGGGTGGGAGACGGAGGAAGAATTTTGTGATCTGGCGGGACTTGGCCACTTAGAGAACAGGAGAGACGGCAGTGAGACGGGTGAAGGTAAAGACGGGGCGTTTGGAAAGCGTGTCGAGGTAACGCCCATGGCAGAGGGCCGGGATAAAAGTGAAATCGTTTACATAAAGTGCGCCAAAGCGCAAGCAGTACATAGACCCTTGGCTTCATTTCTAAAGGGCTGATACGCCAGCAAAGGCTGTCTCGCCAAAGCTGTTGCAATGAGGAAGTGACGCGTGCCTTCGCACGTATGTTACCTCCCAACGGGGCCGTCACGCTGCAGTTTAGGAAGGGGGATACTTTGGGTTTGTAGGGTCTTGTGAAATGCGGTCTGGAAATGTGTACAGAGTTGCCAACATCACAGCCGCAACCTTGGAAGTTCGCATGAAACGTACCTGCGTCACTGGGGCAGCTGACGTGCTTGTGGCTTTTCCCCTTGAGAGCGGAGCACGGCGGGGTCGTAAAGAAAACGGTTTCTGCTTTCAAGCGGCCCTTTGGCCGTGTGGGTTGGACGGTCACCTTATATTTGCAGGAAAATGACAGATCTTGAAGAATCATGTAATTTTCCTAGAGAGAGAGAATATGCTAACAGTAAATCTCACGAGGGTACGAAATTGGCAGGAGAGGAAATCATACCTCCAGCAAGGCTGTCTTCCTATATATGGGACGTGTGCAACACGGCTTTCGTAAAAAGCGCAAAGGAGACAGGGCCCCTGCTTTCATTTATTACAACTGTGAGAGGCTCCCACGGGGTGGGACACAGGCTCCAGAACCCGACAGGACGGCAGTGCTTCCATGTCAAAGCAGCCGACCTGCAGCCCTCGTGACCAGCCTGGGTGAGCTGGCAGCAGCGGGGGGAGGTGGGAGGCAGCGCGGCGGGTAAAGCTGTAAATAGACACCTAAGTTTTTAATGCAAAAAAGCTAACTCGGGCTTCTCTGAGACACAGGCGTGCTTTAGCTGTGAGTTTTTCCTTACGGAAAAGAAGACATTCTTGAGCAGTGTATTTCCTCCCCTTCTGGGAGGGCTGTGATTGCTGCCGGCCGGAACTCTGCGATTAAACTGGATTACGAAAACCAGACTCAACTGCGGCGGAGTGAGAGGCTGAGGGTATAACCTTACGCTAACAGGAGAGCCGACACTGACGGGCCTAACGAGTTTGTGCGAGGTTTCCTCGCCTTTGGCTGTTGGGTGTGCGTGCCCATTCTAGGGGGTAGTTGTCAGGGCTTCGTGCACATGTACGAGAGCTGCAGCAGGAGCATCTCTGGGACCCTTAAGGGCAGAACGTCACAGGACGGGCCGTCTCTTTCGTTACCTGGACAAGTTGGTGGAAGTTAGGGATGCAGCAAAGGAGATGATGAATGATAGTGTCATATAGAAATTCCCCGGGGAAATGAGACCTTTTTAGGTCATGGTGCCAAGTCAAAATCCAGAAAACAATTCAGAGCTTTCGTGCAATTAAGATGAAACACCCAGAGACTGGCAGCGTTTCCCCTGTGTCGTGGGAGCTCCCTGCGAGCTGTGTCCTGAATGTCCGCATCTCAGGGCCTGCCCTGTGCTGACTGATGACGTGTGAGGTTGTGAAGGGCCGAGGGATGAGTGAACAGGTGACCCTGTGTCTCCCGCTCCCACCTGGTCATGGGTCCCGTAGGGAGCCCGGTGAGGACGTGTTACCCACTGGCACATGGCCTGCACCTCTCTCTGTCCAGCTTTGTCCCCCGATCAGGTGAGTCTAGAAGCCATTCAGAATCCGGCATGTCGGCCACCTCCTCACCTGGGTCATGCCCGAGGATGCCTCCGCCCCGGCAGACTCGTTGTGGGCACAGACTTCTGGAAACCACTGCACGTGATACCGACTGCCACCGGGCTCTGAAAGGTCAACACCAGCCAATCAGCAGAAAGAACGTCTGCAAGCCACAGTGCACGCAAGTTCTTAAAGCACGACAGACCAGGAGGGAAGGACGGCGTCCTGCAGGTGATCCAGAAGTGCGGACACCAACCGGAGGAGGTGGGGCTCCCGAATCTCTGACCAGAGTGACGTCGGGGGAAAAAGTAATAAACCATCAAAGGAAAAGTGAATTGAAATACGAGAACCACAGAGAAAAGACTAATTAGAAAACTCATAGCAAAATGACTCCACAGAGGTCTGGAGAATAACCTAGCCATGGTGTCCACAGTCAGTAAATCCCCCAACAAAGGGTAACACTCAGCCAGCCATTCTCTTATTTCCTAGGCTATACGGGAGACTCGTCTCAAGTCTCTGAATCCTACATTTTTCTGACCAAGCTGATGGAGAGGCTGTGAAGCCCAGGCAGGAACAGAAGCCTCTCCCTCCACTTGAAGACCTGGCCCTTCAGACGTGCTCCGTCTCGAGCCTTGCTGTGACAGGGTCCCCTCATCAGAAGATACAAGGTGGACAGCCTCCCGGTAAGCGCACCCTTGCAGTGGGTGTGTGCGATCGCTACGGAAACAAGGCCGGCTCTCAAAGCCAGCCCAGCACACGGGCTCCTTAAACGTTTCCACTTCCAGCTGGAGCAGTGCATTTGCTGCACGTGTCTTTACTTTGGGCGACCGAGTGGAAAAACAGACACCGTGATGAGAAGCCGGTCGCTGAGTGTGGGAAAGGAGGTCCGGGCAATCCTGGGCTGAATAATCACCCCAGTGTGTCCCCGCGTGTGAAAGGCATTGCTTCCCTGGGTGATTAGCATCTCGTCCGAATGCTCAGGCCAAGTGTTTGATGGAGGTTTTCCGAGGGGAAAACTCTTGGATGAAATTGGGTGCGTCTGGTGGGAACTTGCTCCGAGCACTTTGGAACGAGAAAAGAAGAACTTTCAATCTGAGAAAATAAACAGCAAGCAAGCGGGCACCAATGGTGTTTAGCTAAAAGGGGAACCCCCTGACTAGAGGTTTTTAACTTTTTACATGGCAGACATCAAGGGCTTTTTTTTTAAGAAAAGAATTGTACGTTATACATTAAGTCTGAAGTCAATCATTGAGTGAATTCATATCCTTTCTTTCAACAAGTGGTGCCGCTCTAGGCATCGTAGTGAAGTAACCTCCCAGGAGCAGCTGCTCTCACGCCTCTTAAATCCTAAGGGGGCTGGACACGGAGGGCGAGAGAGGGACGGCGTCCTGGCAGAGGGTTGCGACTGTCACTCAAGCGCTGGCGCAGCTCACGGAGGAGCTGACCTCGGAGGGGAACCTGGAAGGAGGCTGGCACCGGGCCTGGTCGGTGTGGGTAACGGTGGGCAGGGCACCGTCCAACACCACTGTCTGCCATGACGAAAGCTTCTGTATGTGGTGACCCCTCGTCACCACATTGCTGCTGCAGCTGAGGAATCAAATTCTTAAATCACTGAAATCAATTTAAAATTCAGCTGCTCCACGGGGCTCGTGGCTCCCGTGTTGGACAGGGTAGCAAGTTCCAAAGTCGGGCACAGAGCAGGACTGACATTCCCTGGTCTGGAGCAGCCAGGGCTGGGTTCCAGTTTGCTGCACTCCAGTTCTAAGATGTGTAATTGATACCCGTGGCTCCAGGTCTCCTAAGAACCCCACACATATCTGACAGCATAATCGTGTTTTCATAAGAAGACGCACCGAGCAACACATTGGACCCCTCAGCTCTCAAGGCCGCCCTGCCCGAGTCCACGCCCGCTCTCTCTGGATCTGCCACCTCCGTGAAGAATTTCACCGAAGCCCAAGGCTTTCCAAGCCGGCTCTGCGTTTCTGCCTTCACCTGAGCTGTTCCCTGGGGGAGCTGGTGTTCCCAACTTCCTGTCCCATGTAGATGCTTTTCAAACTCAGCGCTTCTAAAACCACACCCTTGATCCCTGCCCTCAATTGCCCTTGCATTCAGCTTGCCTCTTATTTAATCATGCCTTTTTGTTTTCTGTATCTGTGATGCTCTGACATCTTGCAGCCTTGCCGACCCTGCCGGCACTGCCCTCCCAGGGTGGCCACTGCCCAGATAGCAAACAATGCACCCGCAGGCCTATGTGTCCTGTGCAGACCAGCCGACCCAGAGCCCCCTCCCCAGCACCTCCTCTATGGGGCCCTCACACTCTGGGCCACCACCCTCGTCACCCCAGGGCCAGGTGCCAGGCAGCTGGGGACAGCCCCTGCGCCAGAGCCACCGAAAGTATCCAAACTAGCCAATCCTGAGACCATCTTGCCTTTCCTACTCCCCAGAGTAAAGGCTCCTGAGCACAGTTTCCTGTTTCCTGACCGACCCTGGTGCTTCCCTGTGTGGCCTGAGTGGTGTGGAGGGTCCCTGCTCCTGGAGGCTGTGAGTAACAAACTACCTTCTCAGTGGCCGTTGTCTCTGGATCTGTTGCCTTCACCAAAGCCGAATAAAACCCACTCTTTAAAACATGATTAAAATGAACAGGCTGTCCTTCACGGCACTTTTTCAGACACACACACAGCAGTCCACACTCTTCCAAGCTTAATCAAGAACTAGCATGCGTTTCTCATGTGGGTCTACACAGTCAGTTCTCGTTATTCACGCAAGTTGGGTTTAGAAAATCACCGTGAATGCCGAATTAGCAAATCCTGGATGGCTGTTTCTTGGAGAAATACAGTGTTAGTTTCCTGTGAGCTTCTGGTCACCACATTTTTGCCAGCCAATCAATACATAATTTTATTTTATGTGTGTTTTTAAAAAACTTATTTAATATATATTTCTTATAAAGTCATAATTAATTGTAACATCTCTTTACTTAAAAAACTCTAGTTGAAAATATTTTCATGATCCTGGGTAGCAGGATGGTAAATTTCTTTTGCTTTCAGTATCACAATAACGCTTCCACTGTACTTTCTTTTTAATCCATCACCATCTCAAAAACGACAAATTTAGCCACTTTTTTACCTTTTCAGAACCTCATCACACACTACCAATGTGACCGGCACCTCACAGGCAGCCTCATGTATAAATCAGCAATTTTTCTCTTCCTTCTTCTGGATGCACCGTATTACTGATTCCTTCACACTGAACTCACACCTGGAGGGGGACAAGCCAGCCACACATCTTCATCGAAAGGCACCGTGTCGCCCTCTCACTGAGAAGGCTGAGAAACACCAGGCAGCACTCCACCACTATGCTTGGGGCCACTTTAACCAGAACAACTCTCCAACAAAGAGCAAGAAAATGCAACAAAACAGACCAGAAACCCATGGCACTAAACAGACCGTGCAAAGGATGTGTTGCCAGTATGAGAGCGGAAACGAGAGGGCAGCGTCCCCTCAGCTTCAGGTGGGAACGTGTACGTGGGGCGACTCAAGCCCATCGCCACTCCCTGCACGAGCATCCCCACAAAGGACCACACAAGCGCCCCCCAGTACTGGCTAGGGGGTCACAAATAAATCGTAGTGACTACACGAATCTTCACATACACACTCTGTCAGTAGTGAGTATCCACTGTGTCCCCTTTCATTTTAAAATCAGTAGCATAAGGTAGCTTTTTAAAAAAACAAGCTCCACAGCCTTTTCATATGTTACCTTTAAGCCAGTCCTCACACTTTGGTGCAGAGGTATTGACTGAAGTGGTCCCACTGCCATCACTGGATTTAAAGAGTGATCACTGCAGGCCCACGTTTCCGGCACTTTACATGCAGTCTCAGCAGTGTCTGACATCCCTCCCTCTTCTTAAACCCCTTGCCCGCCTTGGCTTCTGTCTCAAATCTCCCCGTTTTCTCCAGTTCCTCTGAGCACTCACTTGCATTGTCCTCTGCTGCATCACCCCTGTTTGTCCTGAAACTGGAGTTCCTTCCCGCCCGGTCCTGGTCCCTCTTCTCTCTAGGGGATCCCACCCTTATTTAAGAACTTATTCTTAAACGCTACGTTATTCTGGTCCAAGTACTACTTTACAACTGTACAATGTTCTACCTATAATAGTTGCTTATAGACACTTGTTTGCAGTGACTTTTCTTAGTTGTAAATAATACTGTTAGCTTGTTTCCATATAAATATTCTGGTGAATTACTAGTAAATAAGCAACCAAGTAACCAAGAAGAAAGCAAGGAAAAAAAGTGCTTCTGACTAATCCTTATTTTGAATAAACAGAAATGAAACAGCCAAAAAAATTTCTTAAATAAACATTATGTCTACAATCATCACTTTTAGTCAATATTGTACTCAAAGTCTCAGCCAGCGTTAAGACGGGAAAGAAGCAAAATAATTCTCATTATTTATGGACTACGTGATTGTTTTTATAGAAAATGGAAAAGAATCATCAGATGAAATGCTTTAATGGACAAAGTAATATTAACAATATATTTGGATTCACAGTCAATATAAAAATATAAAATATCAATATAAAAAAATAAAATATATTTATATATGCCAGCAACAAAAATTAGAAAATGAAATGGAGGAAAAGTGTGCCATCTATAATAGGATCAAGATAAACACAAATACCTTGAAATAATCATGTTAAAAGGTATTATAGCCTCTATGTGATATATTATAAAACACAGCTGAGAGAAAACTTTTAATCCTGAAAAAATGATATATTTGTAGATTTTTAAGATGTGAATTCTCCAGTCATTGACACAGAGATTAACTGTAATCTCAGTAAAGATCTCAGAAGGTGTTGGTGGAAATTGACAAACTAATGCAGATATTTATATAAAAATACAAAGCACCAAGAATAGTCAAGATAATTTGAAAAAGTAAAAAACTAGAGGACTATTATTTAAAATATTTTTAAGTTTACAGTAGTTAAGACAATGTGGTATTTCCACAAAGATGGAAAATACGCCAGTTGACTCTACAAAAAGTTCAAAAATTAACTTGCACATATATGTTTGATTTAGGGCAAAGATGGCACCACAGGGCTTTGGGGAAAGAATTACTTTTCAAGTAAATGACACTAAATCAGTTGGAGATGAAGAGGAAAAGAAAAATGGTATTGTGTTTTTTGACCACATGGCTATGAGACTAGAAATCAACTACAAGAAAAAAACTGCAAAAAAACACAAACATGTGGAGACTAAACAGTATGCCACTAAACAACCAATGGATCACTGAAGAAGTCAAAGAGGAAATAAAAAAATACCTAGAGGCAAATGAAAACAAGAACATGATGATTCAAAACCTGTGGGACACAGCAAAAACAGTTCAATGAGGGAAGTTTATAGCAATACAAGCTTACCTCAGAAAACAAGAAAAATGGAAAAATAACCTAACCTTACACCTAAAGCAACTAGAGAAAGAAGAACAAACAAACCCCAAAGTTAGTAGGAGAAAATAAATCGTAAAGATCAGAGCATAAGTAAATGAAATGGAGACTAAAAAAATAATAGAAAAGATAAAAGAAACTAAAAAGCTGGTTCTTTGAAAAGATAAAGTTGATAAACCTTTAGCCAGACTCATCAAGAAGAAAAAGGGAGAAGGCTCAAATCAATAAAATTAGAAATGAAAAAAGGAGAAGTTACAACCAACACCAGAGAAATAGAAAGAATCATAAGAGACTACTACAAGCAACTATATGCCAATAAAATAGACAACCTAGAAGAAATGAACAAACTCTTGGAGAGGTACAATCTCCCAAGACTGAACCAGGAAGAAATAGGAAATATGAACAGACCAACTACCAGTACTGAAATTGAAACTGTGATTTAAAAACTCCCAACAACCAGAGTCCAGGACCAGATGGCTTCACAGGCAAATTCTATCAAACATTTAGAGAAGAGTTAATACCTATGCTTCTGAAACCATTCCAAAAAACTGCAGAGGAAGGAACACATCCGAATTCATTCTAAGAGGCCATCATCACCCTGATACCAAAACCAGCCAAAGATACCACAAAAAAAGAAAATTATAGGCCAGTATCTTTGATGAACATAGATGCAAAAATCCTCAACAAAATACTAGCGAACAGAATCCAACAACACATTAAAAGGATCATACACCATGATCAAGTGGGATTTATCCCAGGGATGCAAGGATTCTTCAATATCCTTAAATCAATCAGTGTGATACACCACATTAACAGACTGAAGAATAAAAACCATATGATCAGCTCAATAGATGCAGAAAAAGCTTTTGATAAAATTCAACATCAATTTATGATAAAAACTCTCCAGAAAGTGGGCATAGAGGGAACCTACCTCAACATAATGAAGGCCATATATGACAAAACCACAGCTAACCTCATACTCAACGGTGAAAAGCTGAAAGCATTTCCTCCAAGATCAGGAACAAGACAAGATGTCCACTCTTGCCACTTTTATTCAACATAGTCTTGGAAGTCCTAGCCACGGCAATCAGAGAAGAAAGGGAATCCAGATTGGAAAGGAAGATGTAAAACTGTCACTGCTTGCATATGACATGATACCATACATAAAAAAACCCTTAAGATACTACCAGAATACTACTGGAGCTCATCAATGAATTCAGTAAAGTTGCAGAATACAAACTTAATATACAGAAATCTGTTGCATTTCTATACACTACAACAAACTATCAGAAAGAGAAATTAAGGAAACAATCCCATTTACCATTGCATCAAAAAGAATAAAATACCATTCATACTCTGGTTTCTCTTCAGATCATATAAATCTTTTGCCTTTTACTAAAGATTTCCATGGAGAGGGGAAAAAACAAAAAGAATAAGATACCTAGGAATAAACCTACCTAAAGAGGCAAAAGACCTGTACTCCAAAAACTATAGGACGCTGATGAAAGAAACTGAAGTTGACAGAGATGGATGGTTATACCATATTGTTGGACTGCAAGAATCAATACTGTTATAATAACCATACTACCCAAGGCAATCTACAGATTCAATGCAATCCCTATCAAATTACCAACGGCATTTTTCAAAGAACTAGACCAAAAAAATTTAAAATGTCTGTGAAACACAAAAGACCTCAAAATAGCCACAGCAATCTTGAGAAAGAAGAACAGAGCTGGAGGAATCACAGCTCCCTGACTTCAGACTATACTACAAAGCTACAGTAAGTACTATGGTACTGGCAGAAAAACAGAAATATAGATCAATGGAACAGGATAGAATGTCCAGAAATAAACCCACACACTTATGGTCAATTAATCTATGACAAAGGAGGCAAGAATATACATTGGAGAAAAGACAGTCTCTTCAATAAGTGGTGCTGGGAAAACTGAACAGCTACGTGTAAAAGAATGAAATTAGAACATTCTCTAACATGATACACAAAAATAAACTCAAAATGTCTTAAAGACTAAAATATAAGTCATGACACCATAAAACTCCTAGGATAGAGTATTGGCAAAATATTCTCTTACATAAATCGTACAAACGTTTTCTTATGTCAGTCTCCCAAAGCAATAGAAATAAAAGCAAAAATAAACAAATGGGACCTATTCAAAATTACAAGCTTTTGCACAGAAAGGAAACCATAAACAAAATAAAAAGATACCCTATGCACTGGGAGAAAATATTTGCAAATGATGCAATCAACAAGGGTTTAATTTCCAAAATACACAAACAGCTCGTAGAGTTTAATAACAAGAAAACAAACAACCCAATCCAAAAATGGGCAGAAGACCTAAATAGACATTTCTCCAAAGAAGACATACAGATGGTCAATAGGCACATGAAAAGATGCTCATTATTGCTAATTATTAGAGAAATGCAAATCAAAACTACAATGAACTACCACCTCACACCAGTCAGAATCATTAAAAAGTCTACAAATAATAAATGCTGGAGAGGGTGTGGAGAAAAGTGAACCCTCCTACACTGTTGGTGGGAATGTAAACTGGTGCAGCCACTATAGAGAACAGTATGGAGTTTCCTCAAAAAACTAAAAATAGCACTACCATATGATCCAGCAATCCCCATTCCTGGGCATATATCCAGACGAAACTATAATTTAAAAAGATACATGCACCCCTGTGTTCGTAGCAGCACTATTTACACTAGCCAAGACATGGAAGCAACCTAAGTGTCCATCGACAGATGAATGGATAAAGAAGATGTGGTACAAATATACAATGGAATATTACCCAGCCATAGAAAAGAATGAAGTAATGCCGTTTGCAGCAACATGAGTGGACCTAGAGATGATCATACTAAGTGAAGTCAGACAGAGAAGGACAAATATCATGATGTCACTTATATGTGAATGTAAAGAAAATTATAAAAATAAAATTACTTACAAAAAGAAATAGACTTACAGACTTAGAAAAGAAACTTATGATTACCAGAGGGCAAAGGGGGTGGGGGCGGGATAAATTAGGAGTTTGGGATTAGCAGATACAAATTACTGTATATAAAGTAGATAAACAACAAGGTCCTACTTTATAGCACAGGGAACTATATTCAATATATTGTAATAACCTATAATGGAAAAGAATGTGAAAAAGAATAGACATATATATATGTAATAGTGAGTCAGTTTGCTGTATACCTGAAACTAACACAACATTGTAAATCAACTAACACTTCAATAAAAAGTTCTTTGTTTGGGGGGAAAAAAAGAGGGAAAGAAAAATTAAAGGACATTGATGCCCTACACTAGCTCCTTACAACAATAATCAAATCTGGGTAAAAGCTAGAGAAAGATGAAACAGTATAACTCCTAGGAGATAAGGAGAGTATCTTTGTGACCCTGGCATAAGCAAAGATTTCTTAAACAGGACACAAAGAGCCGTAAGCCTAAAGGAAACAAAATGATGAACTGATAATCTCTAAAAGTAAGAACTATTAAGAATGTGAAAAAAATAAAAGTAGAAAATACTGAGATGAAACCAGCAGCTGACTCATATATTCCACATATAAAGGACTCTGGCAGGTCAGGCTGGCTAAACAGTTGAAAAGTGCCTTGAAAAACAGGAGCTCCATTGCCAGTAAACTTATGAAAAGGTGTTCAACGCCTGGATGGCCGGAAAAATGCAAATTCAAACAGCACTGAGCCATCATATCACACGTACCGGAAAGGCTCAACTGAGCAAGATGGAACATGCCTCATGGGGGAAAGCATGTGGGGCAGTGGGGACCATCTTACCCTCCTGGTGGGAATGTGCATTGGTCCAGCCACTTTGGAAATTCTCGGTATCTTCTAAAGGTCAACATCCTCTATGACCTAAGAATCCCACCTCTGCGGGGGAATAGGTACACATGTGCATCAAGAGACATGGATTCATAGGCTGTTCACAGCAGGGCCATTCTGAATAGCCCATCCCTGGAACAAACCAAATCTCCATCAACTGCTGAAGAGATCTGAACAAACCAAATCTCCATCAACTGCTGTACCAGGGACGACTGTGCAGTGATATAAATGGATGAATCACTGCTTCCTGCAACAGGATGGACGGGTTTCCCACATGCAGTGTTCACTGTGAGAAGACAAATGCAAACTGTATGATTCCATCTGTATACATTCAAATACACGTAAAACAGATCTTCAATTTTAGAAGTCAGGAAATGGTGGTTACTATTCTGTGCTTAAGATGTCTGCACCTCCTGTGTGTGTACATTTTCATTTCCTTACATGAGATGTGTACATTTTCAGTATTATATTAATATGTTGTTTTATTAATATTAATATGTCACATTCACATACAATTCTAATTTGAAATTGATAAATACAGTCATCCTTTGGTACATACTGGAGAGTGGGGATTGGATCCACGCCCTGGTTACCAAATTCCGAGGCTGCTCGAGTCCCACAGATAGCCCTTCGTATCTGTGGGTTCTGTATGCTTGGATTCAACCAACTGCCAATCTTAAACATAGTACACAATCCACAGTTGGTTGAATTCGCAGATACAGAACCCACTGATGTGGAGAGCTTGACTGTACAATAGATCAAATAAATTTTACAATTTAATATTAACTTAAAACTATCATTAAATGTCATAATATGGATATATTAACATAATTTTAATTTAATAATATTCAATAAATAAAATTTAATTTAAATTAACATATGATAGTAATAAAACATTAACATGATTGGTAATGTTATTTTAGCCAGAGAATGAATTTCAGCAGCTTGGAAGAAAATTCTGGAACAAGAAGAGCTCCAACACCAATATCCACAATGGCTCGTGAGCCGATACCCTGAGTAAAATAGCACTTTAGAAAAATAAGAAGAATTTTTAAAACTGAATTCTTGAAACAATCTATTGTTTTTTGCTTAAAATAGAGTTTATGTCTTAAAATGCACAGAAGTGATAAATATAAAAATGTATGTCAAGTAACTCTAAAAATACTATTTCAATAATGCAAAATAAATATTCTAAGAGTACAGAAAACAAAGAAACAAAAGGAATTTATCCCAAAGATAAAGAGAAAAAAGAATCTATTCTAAGGATGACTGTTCATTGCAGTATTGATTATAAGATGGAAATTCTGAAGGCAGCTAAATGTTTGACTATAGTGGAATCATTATGACATAATATCCATCAAGGCAGCCATTTTAAAATGTTATTAAAAATACTAACAATATAGAATGCAAATTAGTATTTTATGAAAATGTGTTGTGCTTTACAAACACACACATATACATATAAAACAACTGAGTGAGAAACAGAGGTATAGGAGACTTCTGAAAGAAAATCCAGTAAAATGCTATTTCCATGAAATGATATTGAGAAGAGAATCGACTTTTTAATTCTATTTTCCAAATTATTTGCATTATAGGTCTTTTAATTTAGAACAAGAATTTACAGTGCAAAATAATGACTGTCTTAAGTGTTTGGGACACAAGATCA
The DNA here is from genome assembly GCF_965194825.1 of Balaenoptera physalus. Lineage (NCBI taxonomy): Eukaryota > Metazoa > Chordata > Mammalia > Artiodactyla > Balaenopteridae > Balaenoptera > Balaenoptera physalus. Next base: position 6,045,963 of record NC_138903.1, read on the forward strand.
GCCTTCTAGGAAAGACATGAAGACAGGTCAATATCCCTGAAGTGATAAAATGTAAGCAGCAGATTTCAGTATGTGATACAGATTCCTGGGAATCAAAGGCAACCCATTCAGACTTCAGAAGAGCAAGGCATTTAATAATAATTTTTTAAAAAGCATGCATGTGTTTTGTTCAGCTACTGTTTCCTTAATATCAATAGTGTGGCTTGACGGTGACGTTTGCACAAGCACCCTTACATCACAGCGCTCTTCAGTGCAGACAACAAATATAAAACTCTTAGAGGAAAACACAGGCAGAACACCCTGTGACATAAATCCCAGCAAAATCATTTTGATCCACCTCCTAGGTTAATGAAAATGAAAACAAAAATAAACAAATGGGACCTAATTAAACTTAAAAGCTTTTGCACAGTAAAGGAAACCATAAACAAAATGAAAAGACAACCTACGGAATGGAAGAAAATATTTGCAAACGATGTGACTGACAAGGCATTAATCTCCAAAATATACAGACAGCTCACACAGCTCAATATCAAGACAACAAACAACCCAGTGAAAAAAATGGACAGAAAACCTAAATAGACAGTTCTCCAAAGACATAGAGATGGCCAAGAGGCACATGAAAAGATGCTCAACATTACTAATTATCAGAGAAATGCAAATCAAAACCACAATGAGGTATCACCTCACACCGGTCAGAATGGCCATCATCAAAAAGTCTACAAACAATAAATGCTGGAGAGGGTGTGGAGAAAAGGGAACCCTCCTGCACTGTCGGTGGTAATGTAAATTGGTGCAACCATTATGGAGAACAGTATGGAGGTTCCTTAAAAAACTAAAAATAGAGCTACCATATGATCCAGCAATCCCACTCCTGGGCATATACCCCGAGAAAACCATAATTCAAAAAGAGTCATGTACCACAATGTTCACTGCAGCTCTGTTTACAATAGCCAGGACATGGAAGCAACCTAAGTGTCCATCAACAGATGAATGGATATAGAAGATGTGGTACATATATACAATGGAATATTACTCAGCGATAAAAAAGAATGAAATAATGCCATTTGCAGCAACATAGGTGGACCTGGAGATGATCATACTAAGTGAAGTCAGACATAGAAAGACAAATATCATATGATGTCACTTATGTGCAGAATCTTAAAAAAATGATACAAATGAACTTATTTACAAAGCAAAAACAGACTCACAGAAAACAAACTTATGGTTACCAAAGGGGAAGGGTGGCCGGGAGGGATAAATTGGGAGATTGGGATTGACATATACACACTACTGTATATAAAATCGATAACTAATAAGGACCTACTGTGTAGCACAGGGAACTCTGCTCAGTATTCTGTAATAACCTAAATGGGAAAAGAATTTGAAAAAGAATACATGCATGTATGTGTAAAACTGAATCACTTTGCTGTACACCTGAAACTAACAGAACGCGGTTAATCAACTCGATTCCAATATAAACTAAAACTTAGCAAGAACAACAACAAATAAACAGAAGCATCTGCCCACCTTCGGTCTTTTTCCAGTACACCTTCACTTGCAGCTGGTTGTCTTGATAGAATGGAGCTCCGATTTCCAGGAGGCGAGTGGGCCGTCGTCTTTGAAACGGAGGCTGTATTTGCATCACACTTTTTCTAGTTTTCCCAAGTTGTTCTTCTACAACAAAGCACAACATTCTGATTTACTTGTTAAAAATAAATCTGTAACCTGAGAGTAATGCCAGTGTATTTAATTTCACTCTGCTATTCATTCATATTTAGTGCCTGATTTTTAAAGTAAAATGTAATGTGACTACACGTTCTTTCCTGCTCAAGTTGATGACACCTCCGCCTTCATCACACACTGGAATGCATACCTAAAAGTAGACTGTATGTATTACACGGAATCCCCCGAACTTAAATTGGGAATCAACATACATTCACCAGCCCGGAAAGATGCTCTGATTTCAGTAATAGGTGGAAGTAGTATTTCTCACAATAGATAGATTTGTTTGCAGTTATGAAGTACATGAAGTAATAGTAAAATACCATCTCATGAAAACAGTATAGGTAGCTTTTCACAGAAGTACCAGCATGTTATGTTCCTCCATCTTTAGAGAGCCAGATGAGAATGTATACGGCTTAGTAGGAAGTATACCAAAAATTCCTGCCCTCAAATCTCTCCTTTACCAGTTCATTGATTTTAGAAGTTGCACATTTAGAAATTCCGTCCTTGGAGACAAGACTTTTCTGCTTTCAGAATTCCAAGTAGCCCTTTGAGAGATAACAGCTTAAGCTGTACTGATTATAAAGCAGTCAGAAATGTGTTATCAAAACTTTTCCGACAGAGCTGTGAGGTCTGCATTCTTGGGAAGGTGGGAGGAAGAGGGAAAGAAAGATGAGGATGAATGCAGAGAAATGCTGACCTGCGGTGAATCAGGAGAAGGAAAGGAAAACTGAGGACCCAGAAGAAAAAGTACATCGAGTGTGTACTTCTCCTTACAGGGCTGTGCCTGTCAAACCGTCCGTGCAATGGATCGGATTAAAAGGAATGGGATACTTACATTAGTTGGTACTTACGTTTTAGTTTAAATAATTCAAATGAATGTTTGGACAACTCAGACATTTATTAGGTTAAGGATTCTGCACCCGAATCCACTGTGTGTGTGAGGGATTCCCCACACCAGTAATTCTCAGACCCCAGCAGGGTGTCCTACAGTTCAACTCAATTCTGACAGTTTCTACCTGCAGACAGCATCAGATCCCACAGGGTGAGGGCTCAATGCTGCAAGACTGCCCCCCCCTTCAGATGCCAGTCACGAGTCCAGGCTGTCACCAGTTCTTCTGATGACCTGCTATAGATGGGGGGTTCCAAAGACCCCTTCCTCAGATTCAGATAATTTGCAAAAGCAATTGACAGAACTTAGAGAAAAATTTTACTTGCTAGATGACCCGTTTATAATAAAAGGATATAACTCAGCAACCTAAGTGTCCATAGACAGAGGAGTGGATAAAGATGTAGTACATATATGCAATGGAATACTACTCACTCATAAAAAAGAATGAAGTAATGCCATTTGCAGCAACATGGTTGGACCTAGAGATGATCATACTAAGTGAAGTAAGTCAGACAGAGAAAGACAAATATCATGTGGTATCACTTACATGTGGAATCTAAAAAATGACACAAATGAACTTATCTACGAAACAGAAACAGACTCACAGACATAGAAAATAACCTTATGGTTACCACAGGGGAAAGGGGGGGAGTGGAGGGATAAATTAGGAGTTTGAGATTAAAACATACACACTACTCTATATAAAAGAGATAACCAACAAGGACCTGCTGTATAGCAGAGGGAACTATACTCAATATTTTGTAATAACCTATAATGGAAAATAATTTGAACAAGAATATGTGCATGTGTATAACTGAATCACTGTGTTGTATACCTGAAACTAACACAACATTATAAATCAACTGTACTTCAATTTAAAAAAAGACACAAACACAAAACCACAGACAACAGTAACAAAAAAGACTGTTCTAGGAATGAGGATCTATAACGTAGAAAAACTTGTACAGAAATGTTCACATCAATATTGCTTGTCATGTAAGCTCATACTTAGCTCACGAAAACAAGAACATCTATCTTCAAAGTTAATGCCTAAGTATAAAATTTGATTTAGATACATGAAAAATGAGTGGGAAAAGGAGGATATAAGTCAGGAAGAGGCAGATGGAAGAGATGCACACGGCAGGGTGTGGGGAGAGGGGGCGGAGCTTCCATGTCTGAGGGTCTAAGGGAGTCACTCCCCCAGCCTGCGTTCACCACCCCGGAAGCTCTCTGAACCCCGTCTTTTTGGATTTTTACAGAGGCGTCATCACACAGGCGTGCTGATTAAATTACCAGCCACTGATGACTAACCTCCGTCCTCAGCTCGCAGGTGGAGGTGGGAAGGGGAGACTGAAACTTCCAGGCTTCCAGTCACCCCTTGGTTCCTCTGGTGACCACCCCCATCCCCAGCTGTTCTCCCCAGTCACCTCTCTCACATCCCAGAAGACACCTTTATCGCTCCTCCTCACTTAGGAAATTCCAAGAGCTCTGGGGGCCAGGAATGTGCCGAGACCAGATAGCAGGAGGCGCTGCTTCCCAGCCTGCAGACAGCAGCGCAGCGAGCCTGGAGCCCAGAGGAGGGCCTAGGACGCGGAGCCCTCAGAAGGCTCCGCCCCCAAACGCATCCCTTTCTTGACACCACCAGGCGGTTACAGAATCCTGCTGCTTACACCTAAAGCATTTTTTTTTTTAAAAGAATTAAAGGTTTAAGATTTTCACAAGCCCATTTATGTTTCTAATTCCTTTAAGAACCTGTGATGGGAAGAAGTCGCCAGCAGACTACCAAGACAGTTTAGATAACCGTGTTTAATCTCTCTGTGAATTCTGTCTTCCTGCTGTCTTTTATATGCTATGGAGACATTCATTTCTCATTACAGACGTAAGAACGTGTGAATATATATATTTTATATATATATATATATATATATATATATATCTCAAGATTGAATCTTTGCTGCTTTATTGAATATTTCCAGCACAGACACGCATGGACATGCCCCACCCCCCCATGTAGCGACAGACGTGATAGTTCAGTCCTGGGAGGACGTTCTTGACTCGGAGTGTGTCCTCCACTTTCAGCAGGAAACAAAAATGGAATAAAATTCATTCCTTCACATTCTGAAGAGGTGTGAGGTCTGATTTATTTATACTCTTTAATAGTCCTAAAAGTTAAAAGCATTGACTGACTATGCTACTTCTCCAGATGTCAAAACTTTGATTACCTTTTCAGATTGAGAAACTCAGAGTATTTTCTCTCCACCCCATTTTTATTTTGGAGAGCTGGAAGTATATTCCAGTTGCATGGGGCAACTATAAAAAACATTTGGAATCTGTCAACCCTGGAAATACTCCTCCTGCCTCCAAAAAAGCAAGTTACATTTCCATTAAAGATAGTATTATGTCTTTCCTCCTTCAAGGGACCCTTTTATAAAACTGTATGAACATTCAGGCTTTGCTTGCGTCGAAATATTTATCATTAAAACACCTAGCAGCCCGCAGACCTGGAAAAATATAATTCAAAAAGTAATTTATATGCTGACATTTACTACACTCATTCCTATAAAATATAATTTCCCTTGCTTATACTATAAAGTTGTAATTATTCTTTACTTCTAGTTGCTTCATGATGAAATATATAGTGTTCTTGTAAAAGTCATATACTAGTGTTTATGAGATTATATATCAACATTGGGTTATAAAGAACATCCTGACACGTATTCAGCTATATCCTGCCTCATCCTTTGTAAAACCAGTCTCTTCTGTCGGCTACGCTGACACCCAAATAATATGTATTATGACAGGTACTTTGCACTATCCCTTCTTTTTTTATTTTTCTGAATCCACATGACAGGCATCAGTTAATCCTAGCATAACGTGGCCTTTGGTAGGTTAACTATCATATCTCTTTATTGGTCAGGTAAAACGTTACCTCATGTTAAAAGATGATTAGAAAGTGACCTTAACACTCAGCACCAGCGTCTTGCGGGAAGAGGAGTTGGCTGAGTGCGTAGGTAAGAGCGGGAATACCTGACTGATTTGGTTTCACAGGTGTTCCTGAAGCAGTGCTACAGGCCACGCTTAGGCTTCTGGAGTGCGTGGGCTCTGACGGCTGCTGTGGGCACACAGGCGGACAGTCCCTGTTCTCTGACCTAGATGAGATCTTAGTTCAGCGGATGTACTTTCCAAGGGATGGGTCTAGACCCCACAGACTGGAATCTGTCGTGTGCAAAAGGAAGGACACTTCCACCGGAGGTTCCAGAGGACAGGGGAAGACACTCAGGGGTGAAGGACAGATGTGTTTGTATCTGGGGGGATCTGAGTGGCTCACTGAGAGGGAAGAATTCAGACTATGTGATGCCATATGGTTTAAAGTGAGAGAGAAGGGTTTGTAATCATACTTGAGAGGAAGGGAGAAGGAGCTAATTAAAGAGGATGTCACCAGGTATGTGGGGGGAGATGCTCCAGGAAGAAGAAGAAAGCCCTAGATGTGGTCTGGAGACCCAGAGTCTGTAACAGTTGTGTCTGTGGGCTGGACCATGAAGAGGTTCTCGATGACATGACTTCAGCAATGGCAAGCCGAAGCTGGGTTTTTCTCTCCTTGTTCTTGGTTGTGGGCAGAAACACAAATTATGGGAGTTTGCAATCCCATACCAGTCTCTAATGGGGAAGGAATGTTGTTTACTGGAAAAGCCAGGAGACTAAAAGGCAAACTTATTTTACACAATAGAGGAAATCCCCACCACCAATAGAAAAAAAAAAAAAAAAAGGGTCTTAGGAGAAGCAGACGTTTACAGGATTTTGGTTTGAGAAGACATTTGGGGAGGAAAACATGGGAAAGCAATAAAGGATGAGATCTGTGGAGACTTGCAAAGAGAAGATGTAGGTGAGTCTTGAGAGTGGAACTCAGGAGAGTAATCTGTGATATGGTGAATATTTTGGCAGCTGTCTACAAAATGGATATTGAAGAAAGAGTGGAAACAAATATTAATTAGGAGATTATTTTATAAGAAAGGTGACAATGGGCTGAACAAGGGCAAGAATTGGACAGATCCCACGCAGAATCTGAAATTAGAGTCAAAAGGACTTTCTAATGAACTGGATTTCTGAAGAGAAAGAAGAGCAAAGCATGACGAATGACCTCTATGGATGGCTTGAGCAAAAGGGGGAACGGTGGGAACTTTTGGGGCAGGAGAGCCTGGGAGAGGAACAGGTGTGAGAGGGAAGTGAAGAGCTTGGTTTGGGGGACGTTACATGCAAAGTGCCTGTGAGCCATCCCAGTGGAGGTGCTCAGCAGGCAGCTGAACACACACCTCTGCCTTCAGGGAGCATCAGGTGGGAGACACCAGGTGGCCTTCACATGTGGATGGTCATGACACCCACGGGAGTCACTGAGGTCTCCCAGGGAGGGAACTGCCCCCCCCTCCATTCCCCACCCCCAAGCTGATTCTCTGCACAAATGATGCTCTCTTCCAACTCTGCGCTTGTGCGGGGTGACACCCTGTGCCCTGTGTCCCACGGAGCACCCACTCTTCAGGACCCAGGAGGAGCGCTGCGCTCTGGGTCCCCACCGCCACGTCTGTCCGTCTGCGCCAAGCTTCCCTGCAGCTCTGTGTGCAATGGACTGGTCTTTGTGTAATCATGTTGACATGTTTATCTCCCAAATTCAACAGTAGGCGCTTTGAAGGCGGAGATCGAAATGTGTCTAGGGCTGCAGTAATGTGTGTGTATGAGTGTGTTTGCACATGAATATGTACGCATGTGTGTATATACATGAACACACATACACATATAAATACATGGTACACATATACTATATAACGTACAGTCTATACAGTATATATATCCTACAGTGTACATATCTTTATACTATAATACAGTGTACAATGGTATAAGGTAGTAATTATTCCCATCATTAGACACAGTTTGATGAATGAATGGAGGACTGCATTAAAGAAATCAATGAATGGCGCGAATGTAAGTCTCAGCCACTATGGAAAACAGTATGGAGGTTCCTCGGAAAACTAAAAATAGAGTTGCCATATGATCCACTCCTGGATCATATATATCCACTCCTGGGCATATATCCAGACAGAACTGTAATTCAAAAGGATACCTGCACCCCTATATTTATAGCAGCACTATTTACAATAGCCAAGACATGGAAGCAACCTAAGTGTCCATCAACAGATGAATGGATAAAGAAGATGTGGTGCACGTATACAGTGGAACACTACTCAGCCATAAAAAGGAATGAAACAATGCTACTTGCAGCAACATGGATGGACCTAGAGATTATCATACTAAGTGAAGTAAGTCAGAAAGAGAAAGATAAATACCAAGTGATATCACCTATATGTAGAATCTAAAATATGACTCACATGAACCTATCTACGAAACAAAAACAGACTCACAGACCTAGAGAACAGACTTGTGGTTGCCAAGGGGGAGCAGAGGTGGGGGAGGGGTGGATTGGGAGTTTGGGATTAGCAGATGCAAACTGTTATACATAGAATGGATAAACAACAAGGTCCTACCGTAGAGTACAGGGAACTATATTCAGTATCCTGTGATAAACCGTAATGGAAAAGAACATGAAAAAGAATGTATATGTATAACTGAGTCACTTTGCTGTACACCAGAAATTAAACACAATATTGTAAACCAACTATACTTCAGTAGAATTCAAAAAAGAAATTGAGAGGCATCTTCCCCCAACCCTGCCACCTCCTGCCACCATTGAATTATAATCTCTGGGCACAGTGCCCTACCACTAGCATTTTTACAAACAACTCTAGTTGACCATAATGTGCAGCCAGGCTAAAGAAAAAATGACTTCAAGCAACTAAGCTATTGAGACCCTATACGTGTGGTATATTGTCCAGTGCATATAAAGATCTTCTGGCCCTGTTTCATGACACCTACAACACTAGTATTGACTTATGCCACATTCTTCCTCTCAGCTGAAAGCTGTCTCTAACGCATAGTATCTTGCCTTTAACATGCCACGTGCTCCATAAGTGTTATCATAGATATTACTAAATCTGACTCTAAAATTACTCTTGACATTGATTCATAATCATATAACAGGCATATTGGTCCTATTTACAAATTGTAAGATTGGACCTCCCTAAGAACAGTCAAGCTGAAATTAGGCACACAAATTAATGCTGTTAAAACTGATTTGTGTAACAGTGGTTTTAACCAACAAGGACCTACTGTATAGTGCAGGGAACTCTGCTCAGTAGTCTGTAATAACCTAAATGGGAAAAGAATTTGAAAAAGAATAGATATATTCTATTCTAGATATATATATCTATATCTATTAATATATATTCTATATATTCTAGATATATATATAGGTATATATATAACTAAATCACTTTGCTGTACACCTGAAACTAACACAACATTGTTAATCAACTAGACTCCAATATAAAATAAAAATTTTAAAGATCCAAAAAAGATACATGCACCCCTGTGTTCATAGCAGCACAGTCACAGCACAGCACAGCCAAGACATGGAAACAACCTAAATGCCCATCGATGGAGGAATGGCTAAAAAGAAGGTGTGGTACGTATATACAATGGAATGCTACTCAGCCATCAAAAAGCATGAAATAATGCCATTTGCAGCAACATGGATGGACCTAGAGATTATCATACTAAGTGAAGTCAGTCAGAAAGAGAAAGACAAATACCATATGATGTCACTTACATGTGGAATCTAAAATATGACACAGATGAACCTATCTATGAAACAGAAACAGAATCACGGACATAGAGAACACAGTTGTGGTTGCCAAGGGGGAGGGGGGTGGGGGAGGGATGGAGTGGGAGTCTGGGGTTAGCAGATGCAAACTATTATATAGAGAATGGATAAACAACAAGGTCCTACTGTAGAGCACAGGGCACTATATTCAATCTCCTGGGATAAACCATAATGGAAAAGAATATATATATATGTGTGTGTGTGTGTGTTTGTGTATAACTGAGTCACTTTGCTGTACAGCAGAAATTAACATTGTAAATCAACTCTGCTTCAATAAAAAATATTGATAAAAAAATCAGTGAAGTTACTAAACACATAGAAATGTTTCCATGAGAATTTTTATGTAAAAGTTGTACTGTATGCAAACTTATACATAGAAATAGTAGACTTTTCAAATCCATTTAATCTCCAAGAGGACTATTTCTCAAATAGGTAGGAAGCTCCGTTTCTAGAACTATTTCGAAAGCATCATTTCAAATGGACCTGCTCGTTTGGATCCTATTGTTTCCCAGGTGGTAGAAGATAATTATGGGCCATCCCTGCGTCTAACAACGCAGAGCCAGCCTTGCCTTTCCTAAATTCAACAAGCTTGTCACACCTTCCGTGTCTGACCAGGCCCCGTGCTGGGATGAAAGGCAGATCCCACGGGACCCTGCGAGCCTGGGGAAGCAGCACCCGCGGAGACCCCTGGCGGCCTCTCTCGGGCTCGCCTTCTATCTGCCCGTCCCCAGATCCCTGGCCAGGAGCTTCCCCGCAGCTCTTCTCAGCAGTCCCCACCTCTGAGCAAAGCCAGAAACACCACGTCACGCATTTTCCAGCTCAGAGATGAGTGTCTCATAAGACTCTCCTCTTGCTTTGCTCAGTTCACGGCAAACAGACTAGTTTAGAACCACTGGCAACAAGGAAACGGGAATGGGAATGATTTAGTCACTGCCCCCAGTGGAGAATTAGGTAGCCTTTGGCAGTAATTGTGACCACTGTGTAAAACCAGTAAAAAAAAAAAAAAAAAAAAAAAAGGCACGTCGCATTCTTAGGAGGGAAGCAACAGTTTCTAACAGTTTAACTGTACGGGTCCTCCTTAAAAACAAGTACGCATATGCATAAGGACCCCAAATCATGTAAGTATAAACATTTGTTCGAATGAGACACGCTTTGTTCTTAAATTTCCATTACGACGCCAAAATATTGTACATAAAACGGATAAAAATCCTAAGAAAAACTCAGAGGTAAAACTTGTACACATCCTAGTTCAAAGGACATATTTCCATGTATACTGGTATGAAGGTTCTCCAGGTAAGGCTGCAAGTGAGAAGAAGGAACTCGGAGCACTTACTGTTGTGGACGGCGTGTGTGGACGTGAAGTGGAGGGAGGCCTTAGCGCTCTTCAGGCGTGTCTGGCCCCAGTAGGTGACAGCCTGCAGCTCCACCGTGTAGACGCAGTTGGGCTGCAGTGGCTCCAGGGTCACAGAATTCTGAGACTGCAGGTGGAGGGACACACACAGACGCTGTTACAAGCCTCGCCGCCTCTCCGCTTCCCTGCACAGCGGCTGTACCCTCCTGAAGCACACCAGCCCCTCTCTGATGTCTGCCCGGACTGTCTAAGATCACAAATCGTTCTACATCTTTAGCATCTGAAAATCCACTTTTACCGTGGATCAAAATAAATGTCATACAGAAGCACAAACACGTTTTTTTTGAAATTGTATTCCTAATCCCATTATTGGATGCTTTCCAGTAGCAAGAAAATGAATAATTCTGTCCCCTCACTCCTTACTAGATAGATACCACCTTACAGAGAGAAGAGAGCTGTAAAGGCTCGTGTTAGCACACACCTGGCAAGATTATGAATTGGCATTCCCTGTATTTCTCTGATTTTATCCTAAATCTTCTATGAGTAAATTTCCACCAAAAGTTGTGAGAAAAATCAACCTGACAAAATGCTTAAAGCACTTTTTTATGGCTTGCAGGTATAATAATAAAGTCCCTTACAAGTACTCGGAATTAAGAGAAATAAGGTTGTTGTCTTAGAATTCAAGCATCCATCAAAATATAGTACATGTGATATCACATGGCCCTAAATGGTCTAACTGGTGGTATTAACATCTATGAAGGGAAAAACGTGTCCATCACTAATGCGACACCAGACATCAGGCAGGCAGTGAGTAGCACGTGCTTTCCCGCAGAGAGTAGGCCAGTTGTATGCACTCATCGTGCTACGTGACGGTATCGTCATCTGAAATTGTCAAGTGCTGAGTCACATAAGCCGGTCCCTTGTTTAAATACCACAATGACCTGTCGGACTTCTCCGCATCATTTTGGGTCACGTGAGATCTCTTTTCAGGGAGAGAACATGATTTCCATGGTCATTTCAGAGCCGTGAGTACAAGGCCCCCTGTAAATTAACAGATGGCACCCTTACATGATTCGGGCTTCTGAGGGATCAGTCATCGGAACTCGGCCCCCTTCCAGCAGGTCGGCTCTGGACGGCGGGAAGGACTGCAATTCCAGAAGTGGAGGCTGAGAGGCGGCCTCTGGACCGTGGTCCCTGTTCCCAGGTGAGGCTGGGCCACCTCTCAGCCTCACCCACTGTGGTATTAACCGTGCATTTTCGTGCCCTTTCTTCCTTTTACCTACCGTATGTCTATGAACTACCAAGTCCCAATTTTTTTTAGTTAGGGTTTCTTGTTATGTTCTATATCACTCTTCCTAAACTATTACCTTCAAACAAGTAAAATAAAATTCACTTTTGAAAGAGCATTTCCTTGAAAAGCCCCACTCCTCTCAGTTATCATGGATATTAGGATGGACTCTTAGGAAATGAAAAGACATTGATCCCCAAGAAGAAAATTTCACAATTTCTCATGTTCTTCTATATGTTTCCAATTTCTGATCCTAATTCTCAGTTGGTCAAATTTTAATATTGAGAAGTTTAAGGAGTCACATGACCTACAGCTTGCCTCTTGTGGATCCAAAAAAACACGTCACTCATAAGATAGTGACCTATGATTAAGGCTACTCTGGGCCTGTTAACAATTATAATTAAATTCGCAGTTCATTTTTTATTTATCTAATTGACATATACTGGAAATAAATTGCAAACTTCCCTACTAATCTTTGATGCTGTTTGGTTATTAAGGGCATGTCGGGGGCAGGGGGCTGTCAGCATTTCATCACATCACTTTTTGCTTTCCATCCCTGTGATTTCACAGCTTTATCTCTTTCAGCACTTTCTGTGAGATAAGCACACATTACCAATGGTCACTTGTTGCAAAGTCCTACAAAATAAAAGCTGGAACTGTCAGAAAGTTTCTTGAAAATAAAGCCAAAACAGTATCACAGCTAAATATCAGTGATATGGACCTGTGGAGACATGTTTTATAATTCTCAATGGCACAGATATTGGAATCTTCAGTGCAAAAAAAAAAAAAAAAAAAAAAAGGTCTTGCTGTCCTTCTAAAGCACTTTCAAACATTTATTTATTTACGGAATTCGACCTTATGAATTAGGGGGAAAGGTGTTAAGTTTTATAACAACAAGATAAAGGAATGTGTACTAAAAGGACACTGAACACTCATTTTTATGCATTAAGCGTTCCATATGATGCAAAATGTTCAGTGTTATAGAGCTCTCATTGCATAAAACGGTTCAGTGAAGATTTTATTTCTCGGCCTGTGGAAAATAAGCCATTCCAAGTTCTTTTAATCAATAAGAAAAGTATATCGTCAAACGTGCATTTTCTAAACTGCTGTCGCACTGATTAGATTATAGATGGGAGCACCTCACAATACACAACTGAAAAGCCATGAACATTTACTCTTCAGTTTACAAGGATCTCTTCAGAAAAAAAGAGACCTAAATGTCAAGGACATTTTGAATTGTCTCCTTTTCAATGGCTAGGCAGGTAAGATGGAGACATTTTTGTTCCTCTGATTTCCGGAGTGGTGCCAGCCATGTGGATATGAGTAAGTCAACAGACTAAATTCAGCTGTTGTCACCTAAAACGTGCACGGCTAAACGGCTGGCGCGGTCCTCTGTTTTCCGAACTTCCTCGGTCACAGGGGGTGGATGGGAACCTTGTGGCTCAGCCGAGGCCGCTCTCACACCAGGTGCCCGAGTCCAAACACCGCTGCGAGGAGACGGGCCTCCTCCCCCGGCTCTCACTCACCCCACCCGTGGTCTTCCTCCTCCTCTTCTTCGTTGGCACCCGCGACTTGCCGCTGACCGTCCAGCTCCAGAACACTTTGTAGTGATGCACTGGGATGTCTGGTTCCCCGGGGAGATCCCAAACGATCGTCACAGCCACGCTTCCGTCACTGTGGATGGTGGAGTTTGCAAGCCGGAGGTTGGCTGGGGCCGGTGGTGCCGATGGATCTGAAATCCCAGGAGAAAGACACAAGGGCCCAAGATGACCACAAAAGCATCGTCTCTGTGCATGTAATGACTACAGGGTCGATGCAGGAAGACTGCCCTTGATATGGAGAATAGCTGAAGACAAGCACTAAGGAAGATCCCCTTCTTAAGCCTCAAATTGAAATACAGCCTATAGAACCGTAAGATCAATGTGTTTGGGCCATATTTGTAATCTAGGCATTTCCATACCACTACAACCCAGCCAAATTTTCATTGTACCGAAATTGATAAAGTTCTGTAAGACACGGTCAAATTCCATTTAGGTTGGTTGGCATTAAATAGGTCAGCAAAGTTGAAATGCCTTTGAAAATTCTGAAAAGAAAAGACAGAAATCTAGGACCAGCTCATTCGAGTAACTGCTTTCATCCGAGTGGTCCTGGAGCTTTAGATCCTTGAATCAAAAGTTAAGAGTGACATGAAAACATCAGCAAAAACAAACCTTTTTTTTTTTTTTATCCACATTACAAAGTGGATGACAGACGGGTAACATTTTTATAATTTCACCATTTCTAGTTTGTCGCATAAACCAAAACCGTCTCAGCTGTCAAGAGAGAGATTAGGTTCTGGAATGATTTCTCTACAAACCTCCATTTGAAATATATATACGAAGATGACTAAGTACGTGTAAAGCTGAGGGTCTTTCCTTCATTTTTTGCCACAAACTGAGCAAGTATAGATGCCGCTCACCACAAATGATTTACAGATGGTTTTGTTTTAAGACGCCTGCCCGGGAAAATGCTGTCAATAATTCTAATTATAATACCATCTGCATCAGAGGGGCAAAGAAGCTATACCTAGCTCCATCTAAATGAAGAAGACTGGGGGAAAATACCCATGTTTTTACTCTTGGGATGGTTTGTGTTTCGGGGATGATGGAAACATGAGTTATTTTTTAAAAATCTGTTGCTTTTCTGTAAGATAGATAAGTTCTGGAGGTGTGGTGGGCTGTGTAATTTTTGAAAGCTTTGTAGTTGCTTTCCTAGGCTAATGGCTCATCCAAAGCACATTACGTGACATGCTTGACCAAGGTGGTTCTCAAACAGTCACCATGAGGAACCCTCTGGGAGCGCCCAAGACTTATACTGAGGTACGCTGACTCAGTGAGTGCAGGTGTGGCCCATCGATGTATTCACGTGGAATATATATTTATGTTTTATGTAAAATACACACTTATGTAAAGCACGCACGTTACTCTGAAGTAGATGATCCGCAGGTCAGAAGCTGAACAGTCCTACAGCTGGTGGTGGCCAAGTAAAGGTGTAAACAGCCCTTGGCTCCCGCGAGGAGGGAAGTGCTGGGTCCTGTTATCACGGGCTCAGGAAGCACGGCCTTCCTTGCTCTGCTGCTTCTGCAGAGCCCCTGGGAGCCCCACTCTGGTCATCCCCACGGAGGCGCCACACACCTCACTGCTTTCACCTTCCATCATGGTCTCCGCTTGCCTCCACTCCCCACTGGCTGTCCCTCTGGTCCCTGGTCCCTCCTCAGCCTCCCCCTCCTGACCTCCCCATCCCACTGTCGCTAAGCGGGGAAGCATCCAGCCTCTGAACTCGGGGGCCTCTTGGCATCTATACCCAATCTCTAGAGATCTCACCAGTCACAGCTTTCAAAAGTCTTTGTGCGGATAACTCTCAAAGGTATGGCTTCAACACAGACTTTGCCCCTGAACTTGGATTCAAGTACTAAAGGGTCTTTGCATCAGCTACACTTGGAGGTCTCCGAGGCAGCCTGAAAGTAATGTGCCCAAGACCAAAGTCCCCCTCCCTCCCAGCCCCTGCTCCCCACCACACACACCCCGTCTCAGGAAACACAAATGCCTCTTTCCTGCTGCTCCCACCCCAAACCTCGAGGTCGTATACTTCTTCTGCTTTCATTCTGTGAGCTAGCAGTACCTTCAAAAATCTATCTGGAATCTTACTGTTTCCAGCCGAATAACACTGTGTGCCAAGCCTTTGTCTTTTCCCCCGATTACTGCAAAGGCCTCCGAGCCTTTCTCACCACGGCAGCTGGTGATTCTTTCCGACACAAGCTGAGGCTCCTCAGCCTGGAAGCTCTCGATGGCCTCCAGTCTCACTTAGAGCCAACGTGCTAGCCCGCTCCCCAAAGTCCTGTGCATTCTTACCACACACAACCTCCCAAACCTCCTTTCCTGTCCCCACCTGATCCTGCTGCCCTGGCCACGCTGGTTCCCATCTGATTACGTGGAGATGAAAACCAGGAGCTACTGAAGCTTTTCCACCGGTGTAGCCTAAACGCCTCCCTCCCTACCACCCCCACCCCCGCCCCGAGAGTCTTTACCTACTGCAGGTCGACCAGATGTCACCCTATTCAAAACAGTGACTTGTGCTTTCCTCCAAGCACCAGCAGAATTTCACCGTGATTTTCTCCTGCTTTGCTATTCTCCAAGACCCTTAAGATCAACCTCTGCGGGACGATTCAATCCTTAACCTACAGCAGGTTGCTGCAGACCTTTCTTACAGAAAGCTTGTTGGCAAGCTCATCATCACTTCAAAGCAAGAGAAAAATTACAATGTGTAAAGATAATTACAGCCATTCATGTTTTCAGTGATGCACCTGGATGTCTATACGCTGAAAATACGTAGTTATGTGAATTTTCCAGAGAGTCTAGGTTCACAGGAAAAGCTCAGAATCATCTCCTTTTCTAAAGAAATTCCAGGTTTAAGGAAGTCAACTAGTATTTGGTATTGCATCATTTCCTTAATCTACTTCATTCATTATACCATTTCTTACTGCCCTGGAAAAATTTCTCATACCTCAGATGTGATCATAATTCAGAATAACATCATCTAGTTTATGAAACATGATAAAATATGAAAACATAATTTATGACAATGGCATTAGGAAGTAATGCTTTCAAATAAATGAATTAGTAATATTTGCTTCACATTTTCTTAAAAGTAAGGCCCATTTGAGTACTCACAATACCAAGGTGGCGTACTCCCATTACCAACATGAGACACCCCCAATCTCCTTCTCCCCCAAAATAACCAGTTTTTAAAATTTTGAAGCCAAAGGGGAATAGCAGAGGTTATCTGTTTATCGCCCCAATTATCCTCTGTAAATCAGCTACTGATTTATCTGTTTAGTCACTGAAGACTTCAGATGAGAGAGTCTGTCCTGTTTGTCTAATCTGAAGGATTTCATTCAGTCCCAACAAATTCCCAGATTGCTGTCATTCACTGCCTTGTGAAATGGTTCCCTACGGTGTGAAATCAAGTATATTCACTTTGTTGAAATATACAAAATCTTTTCTTTCAGTTTACATAATGTTTTAATTCTATTAAAACATTGAAATGTAGTTGGAAGCTTGTGGGAAAAATTATATGCATATAGCAACTCCACATTATGATAAAGCCCTAAGGGATTTTATAATTTATTTATATGACCTTTTAAAAAAAAAAAAAACTGGTAAGGATCTTAAGGGTTGGATAGGTAAAGTGACCTGCCCGAGGTCATTCACACCACTGGTGGCAGAGCCAGGCGTGAGAATGACAATGAGGGGACAAAGAGGGGTGTGAGGCCACAGCTCTACATCTGTTATGTGTCTCATCGTCATCATCATAACGATGGGCCCCTGTCTCTACAGAAAGTCAACATGTGAAGCCCTTTGCTGGGGAAAGCGCCCATTATAGTCTAGCACAGGGATTGAAAGCCTTTTTCTGTAAAGGGGCAGACAGTGAATATCAAGGCTTTGCAGACCACACAGTCTCTGCTGCAGCTAATCCACTCTGCTGCTGTAGCTTGAAAGGAGCTGCAGATAATATGGAAACAAATGAGTACGGCTCTGTGCTAGTGAAACGCTATCTGCAGAAACAGGCGGCAGGCCAAATATGCACCACAGGCCATGGACTGTCAACCCCTGAGCTAGAGTCTTTCCAAAGCAATGACACCATTTACTCTCTTGGAACTGGACATAGCACAGCTTATTTCCAATTTTATATGCATATGGTTGTACTTTGTTTTTTTAATGTTGGCATTTTGTTCCCATTTTGCAGATGAGGAAACTGAGGATCAGAGCATTTAATTCACTAGTTCAAGAGTGTAGGGGCAGAAGGCCAGAGGCACATCGCAAGACCAGAGCTCCCCTGACCCCTCCCTCTGAAGCTTAAATGAGAGCATTTCTCCCCCATCTCACTTCTCTTTCTGCTTCATCCACTCCCTCTTTTCAACCTTCCGAATTATCTGCAGAAACACAACTCACAAAGCAGAAAGCAAGTACACTTTCAAAGATAAATGTAATAGGAAGCCCGTATGAGCTCCTTTTACAGTTTGCATGATTTCTAGGGCAAGATATATTCAATGTTTAGCAGGAATATCCAACTTCAGCCTTGGAGAAAAATAGTTCCTTTTATTAACGATCATATGTAGTGCTTTTGGCAAAGGAAGATGGAACCTTTGGGTTTCAGCAGATAGATTTACGGTTTCATCTCTGAACCTTTTGTGACAAAGTAACAGGCACGGTGGAACAGCTTTACGCCCTTCGATGGGTAAAGTGCCAAATGAAATCACTCGTCACCCCTGGAGAAAGGCAGGCCTATTATCACACTGATGTGAACTCTCATGGGAAAGGAGCCCTTCCTGCCATCCCAGGAGAAAGCCCGTCACTTACTGTGAGGCAGGCGCCTCCACGTGTCCAGACGATCCTGTTGGTTAAACACGGAGACGCAGCCGCGCGTGTTAGCGCAACAGCAGAACGGGGTGCAAATGGCGGTAAAGAGAGAGACCTCTAGACGGTCACACTCAGTGAAGTGAGTCAGACAGGGGAAGGCAAGCATCATATGATACCACTTACACGTGGCATCGAAAATGTGGCACAAATGAGTCCATCGACACAACAGAGGCAGACTCACAGACAGAAAACAAACTTACGGGCACCAAAGGGGAAAGGCGGGGAGGGATAAATCAGGAGTTTGGGACCAGCAGATACACACCACTATGCATAAAACAGATAAACAGCAGGACCTACTGTGCAGCACAGGGAGCTAAACTCATCATCTTGTAATGACCTACAATAGAAAATAGTCTGAAAATATATATACTTGTAACTGAATCACTTTGCTGTACCCCTGAAACTAACACAATATTGTAAATTAACTCTACTTCAGTAAAAAAAGAGAGACCTTTATGAATACACAATCATGAACGAATATATATACGTATATATACATAGACACAGAGAGAGGAACAAGATATGCTTTAAGAGCATGAATGTTAATTTTATTACTTATTTGATTTCCTCAAAGGATGTCCAGGGAACAGACTTCCCATTTGAAATGCATCAGAGGACTGCCTCTTAGGTGTGGGGCGGTGATCAAGGGCAGTTAGATTTTTAAAGCAATGATATAACCAGTCACACGTTCTCCAGCTAATTAGTAGGTTAGTTCTGATGTTTAAACAGTTTTTTCTTTCTAGACACAGCAGTTGGAATAATTTTACTTCCCTCATTAACAAAAAGAAAAAAAAAAAAGAAAAGAAAGAAAAGAAAAGAAAAAAGAAGAAAGGAAAGAAAGAAAGAAAGAAAGAAAGAAAAGAAAGAAGGGAAGGAGGGAGGGAGGGAGGGAGGAAGGAAGGAAGGAAGAAAGAAACCCCCCTGCAGTATCTAGACACACAACAACTTAGGGAAGCTGCAGAAGCTGCACGGCAGGCGAATTCCCAGCTATTAAGTAGTTTCAGGACATACGCTCAGCACAGTGTTGCCCAGTGGAAGCGGCGCACAGAGCAGCTGCGTAGAAAGTCACGGGTCCCCGTGGAGCGACAGGGAGCTCTGTGACCACAGTGGAGTCTGCTGTCGCTTTCCTAGCACTCTGTAATGTACGCGTGGAATAACATCCCGTGTGATGCTTGTGCGCTGTGAAAACAATGTTGTCTGCTTTGCTTCTCCTTTTTAATGTATCCCGTACACATGGGGAAGTAAGGGGGAAAAGATGGATGGAAAACTCTGAATTTGGAAGGAAGTGAATATAGTAACTGTATTATGTACATTAGAAGACGTATTAGGTCAATGACAATGGAAGATGGATTTTTAAATTTTTCTTTATAAGACCTCTTAAAAGCACATTAATTCAGTGTTAAATGGATACTGACTAATCTCAAACAAATGTTTGCCTGCTTTTGGCAACACGCAAAAAAATGAATCCGGGTTTTGCTTAATATAATGCACAAAACTGTCCGTCTTCCTGCTTTCACTGCTGATGTCGACACATGGAAGTCTCTGTAGCACTTTGTTTCCCAAATTCAGTCAACTTGTAAGCAGTCACTTGTAACAGGAAGTAGTACTAGTAACGTATATTTCCAATACCAAGCACGCAGTATATGCACATTTTTTGCCCTGTCCATAAATATCAACCTGATCGAGAAAATGTTAAAGACCGGTGTATACCAAAGTATGTTTTCTGCTGGCAAGAGCGCCACTCTAAATTGATGCCTGCCGCTTTGGGGCGCTCTGTGGGTTAGCAGTCAGGGGCTTCTTCGTCAAAGAAGCGGACGGCAGTGTGAAACGGATCTGACGTTGGGAAGGGTGATGGCGGATTGGGGAGGGAAGAAAGCGAGCCTGGAAAGGCCTGTCTGTCTCCACTTACTAGTACGTCTGTCCCACATTTGGGAACACGGGGGCTCCTTTCATGATCTCGCAGAATTCCGTCCATCAGCCTCTTCATATCTTTATTTTAAACCATAATTCAAAATACATTAGACACTTCTGTAATGGGGATCTTGTAGATATTGAGTAAACCAACAGGTAGACAGCAGACGCTCTGGGGGTCCCACCCGTTCCCCTGTCCTGTGCTATTTCAGGGCACGTCCGCTCAGCTTGTAAACGCCCGCGCCTCTGTCTGCACCCAGAGCAGGCTCTGTGCACATGCAGGACACAGACGCCCAGGAGCAGCCCGCCTGCAACGCCCCAGTTCCCCGGAGGGCGAAGGGCTGCCCACAGTGGTAACTAGCGTGAGAACGCGCCTCTGTGTTCCGCCTTCCCTTGCCGGTCACCTTCCCCTCTCACCCCGCCCCTGCCCACCCAGCGTCCTGGATCCTTTCCTCTGTAAACCGCTTCCACGCGGAGCCTTAACTTGCAGGGGCGTCTGGGGATCGTGTCCCTGGTAGGTCATCTCCCACGTCAGGAGTCCCACGTGCAAACGCCCCTGTGATTCCACACGTATCTACACCTGTCTCCCCATGCTTCCTAGGGTTCACTCCTCATGCAACGGGACGGAAAAGTTTCCAAGACCCTAGGGTCTGGCAGGCTTGGTGCCCAGAAAAGCGAGCGCTTCATCCCAGGAGTAGCCTAGGAAGGCAATTCACCATGTGGAAGGGTTTCCATTTCCATTTTCTCCATTAAGAGACAAAAAGTAGAAAGGGACATTATACATTAGTCTGTTAAATTATCTGTAATTTTAGTTTTTAAGGTTGTAGCCAATTTTCCTTCTCAAGTACCAGGGAGAAAGACAGTATAGAGCATTTAAATAAGTAAATACAGAAATCACCTCAACCTTGGGGAGGGGGGTGGTTGGCAGGGGTTAGCAATAAAAATATCCAGAAACGGTATTCACCTGGAAAAGAAAAAGCCTGAAACTGACTTACCAATCTATGAGCAACTCAGAATTTTCTTATGGAAAATAGGTATTCTAAGGGGTTAGGATTAAGTTAAAGGGAGATATAGGAATTAAAGGGAAATTAACTGAGTAACCAATCTATTCGGGCAAACCACAGACTAGTAATTTCGTATTTAAAAGTAACCCGATGAAGAGTGGACCCCGCTCGCTGGAACTGGAGAAAGCCCTCGCACAGAAACGAAGACCCAACACACCCAAAAATAAATAAATAAATTAAAAGTAACCCGAAAGAAGAGAAAGACAAGAATTTTGGCTTTTCTGTGAGAATCAGGATGAATACCAGGCAGCAGGCCTAAACTAAATGATGCCCATTTTACCGAGTTTTTTTCTCGTCCTATTTAATTTTGCTTTTATTTTCAGAGGTGTTCGGGGAAGATGGAAAAGATCCTTGCCCCTTCCCTTGACCCAGCCTTAAAGGATCAAGTCTGGTCCCATATCCAAATTCAAATGCACTAGAAAATTGCCTACCCTTTGCACAGACAATTATTTTGGAAGCACTATTTCTTTCTTAAAGTAATTTTAAACCACTAGAAGACGTACAACTGGTACAGTGTCAGTTGGTTCTGGAGCCCGGCAGGCCTAAGTGGGCTTTTAATTAAATGAAAATGCACCGTTTTTGGAAGCGCTGCAGTGACCGTTAAAATGGGGTGCTATTTCCTTTTACAAACCACACCGCACATCCATCCTTCCATCCGTCCCAAGGCGAGGAGCATTCCAGACTTCGGTCCTTGTGGTCTGCAAACCAGAAACGTGTGTGCGGCGGTCATCACAGATCCTGTGGTGGTCTCAGGGGAGGTGCATGACAGAATGGGGCTGGGGGCGAGGGGATAACAGACCTGCTTGACGGCTGAAGGCATTGCCAGGATGGTCCACCTCGTCTCTCCCCATCTTACTCCACTGCATTTACAAACATACAAAAGTGCTTGCTGGGGAAAAAAATGTAACAATCTTATTGAACTATCATTTATATACCATACAGCTCACTCAAGTGTGCAAGCAGTGATCTCTAGTGTTTACTAAGTTGTGTGACCATCGCCACCATCCATCTTAGAAGGATTCCGCTACCCCATTAAGAGCCTCCCTGCCCTGCTGGGGAAATTTTAAGGTAGAAACAAAGCTATTTTTGTGTCTTCAGCTTCTCCTTTGATTACTCGTGTTTCCAGCATGTCCAGGGTCCTTCACCTGGGTACATCCACCCCTCAGAAAAGCCCGTGAGCAGGAAAGGCCCTAAAACACGGCAGTCATACTGGCTGGGCAAGGATTACTCCTCTTCTTGAAATACGTGCATCCCCCCAAAGGAAGAAAAGAGTCTTCCCCTGAAACACCCTCTTGTCTCGGTCATCTCTGTTTCAGTCACTGGCAACACCAACCTCTCAGCAGTTCCAGACCAAAGAGCCTGGAGTCCTTTCCTACAGGCCACGGGTAAATCCCCAAAGCCTATCAGAGTCACCTTTCCACATGTGCTCCCCGGCCAGCTCACTTCTGCCTTTGTCCAAGTTACTGTCACCTTTCGTTACGGCTGTTGCGTCACTGGTTTGCTGTACTTTTTGGATCCACATATAGACGACAACATACAGCGCTCGTCTTCCTCTGTCTGGCTCTCTTCTCTCAGCACGGCGCCCTCCAGGCTACCATCATCTTGGAGCAGGAATACTGCACCGGCGCTCCGTACCATGACCCTGGAGACCCAGCACGCCCGGCCCCTCCTTCCTCTCAGTCTGCACCCTTCTCTGCTCCACCCCCTGGAACCAGAAGGCTCTTCCATCGGAGGGTGCAAGGCCAGCCCTTCACTCCTTTACACGGCATCTCTTCTGTGGCCGCCCTCCCCGAAATAGTAAGAAACAAAAACACCCCCTTCCCCACAGCTCCTGGGTCTATTCTTTATTTTTCGCACTGTCAGTTATCACTCTGTACCCTAGTATATGAGAGTATTTTATGTATTGATCTTGTTTACTGTTTCCTCTCGCCCCCAATTAGAGTGAATCCGTGTGTGTGTGTGTGTGTGTGTGTGTGTGTGTGTGTGTGTGTCTTCCACAAGAGCAGACATTTTTGTCTTTTCTTTTACTTGTTACCTCAGTGCCTAGCACAGTGCCTGACGCAGAGCAGGTGCTCAACAAACATTTGTTTAATAAAAAAGGGAATGAAACGTGAGTGATAAAACGAGACCCCAAACACTTTATTTCTACCTTAAAATTCTCCCAGCAAGGCAGGGAGGCCCCTGGAGGATTCTAAAACGGTATAAAGGATACTTGCACGACTTTATGGTAAGTACTAAAAATCACTGGCTAGCACACTTAAGAGGAGTGAATCTTATGCTATGTAAATTATATTTCAATAAGGTTGTTAAAAATTATTTTCCCAGTAAGACACATTTCTATGCTTGATGAGAACTGACTAAGGTGAGGGAAGACGGGGTACCACCTTGTAAATGGTGACGTATCCTTAGCCATATCTTGGAGGAAATGCTTTCAACTGTTTAGTGGGTCTGTTATATTCCTATCATTCTGTGGTGCATCTTCAGTGAAAACAGTAGAATCTACCATAAATTCTGGGCATATATTTTTGGTTTCAGAAGTGCAAGAACTGAAGTCTGGAATGCTGAATGTTGGGCATATTTGTAAAACCAAGAAACAGAACAATTTAATGGTGACTCCAAGGTTTCCCAAAAATGGTGCACTTTCCTTCAACAAAAGCCCGTTTCAGTTTGAGGGATGCCGCTCTAATTGTAGACGTATGCGGTCCTCAGCCGTGTAGGAAGGGCTGGGGCACATGGCCTTGCTCCTTCCCCAGAATGGACGCCTCTTTGGTGGTTGGCAGCAACCGGCCTGGCCCTGGGGACTGTCACAGGACCTCTGCCCAGACCCCGTCCGTCTCTGAAAGGGATTCCACCTCTGTGTGCAGAGGCTGGGAGCTGCTCTGCCTCCTGTCTGGACATGCAGCCACGATCTGAGAGCGCCAGACCCCAATCCTGCCGGCAAGGGAGCAGATGGGAACACACGGTGACCGCAGCACGCCTGGACCGCATCTGAACTGCCAGAGTCAAGGTGAAGACTTCTGGAACCCTGTACCGATCCTTGCCTCTGAACCCACTGCTAATGATTTATCCCCACGGCCTCTCTCAGTCCTCAGACCACGTGGAGACAGTCCTCAGACACGGATGGTCTGATGTCTGTATTTTATTTCATTTTCGGACCTGCTTGGTGTATTTGCCTCGGGCTTGGCGGGGGTGTGGGGTGCACCTTTCTTTTCTTAAAAGGACTTTTTAAAAGAAAGACTTAAAAATCTACAACATACACTGTAATTGAATTCAAATACTAAATTGATCTGGTTGCAAGGTTTCCACTTGAGACCTATGATTATGCAGAGAAAGGTGTGGCAATATTATCTAGTGAGAAACGGACAGACTAACGGAAACATACCTTTTACCCAAAATGGAACGGAAATTGCAAGTTATAGCAGCCAGTTCAAACCTTCCCGTTTCGAAAGACATGACTGATGTTACCAGTGTCACACTATTCATTAATATCATAATGTATGCTTAAAATAAACTTAAACGAGCTCCCTAAGAGGATAACTGCTGACTAGTAAGGGAATAACCTGACGAATCTCTGTCGATGAAACGGGCCCTCACTGATTATTAGCCAAGCAGATGTATCATTAATTCAGAACACACACAGCCATCTCAACACAACTGGAGAAATAAACACGGAGCTATTATTAATATCCAGTCAAATGATGTCCTCCCACTATCACAGACTAAACTAACCACAAATGTAATATAGTTAGTATTCATCGGATCCCACAGAGGTTTTAAAATAGCATTGAAGTAGGAACTGAACAAAATGATAGCCATGATAAAGTGACTCGGGAGGGATTTAAATTCTGCCTCTTATGAAACAAAAGAGATTAATTCACACTCAGTATAGCAATTGTTGCAAGAAACCTGCATAGTCTGATGTGGCAGAAACTAAACCTTTCTGTCCAAAAATTAATTGAATGGTGCTTGACTCAGAATATATTGAGAGAGCCAACGGAAGTTGATCATGGCAAACCATGACTTCAGAGCTGAGAAAACCCCATCACACTATCTTCTGCAGTCCCTCAGAGGTAAAAGCCCAGGGACGGTCCTCATCATAAATTCGCCGGCACCTTCAGACCCATGTGGTCCCATTTGCTAAGCACAGCACAGCCCCCTGTTGGCCAACCACACACAAGAACCTGGAGGTGAGATGCATGTGCCCCCGTGGCGAGTTGGGCACAGCGGGGCAGGCAAGCGACACTGACCTCTGGAGGAGCGGAAGTGTTTGCTGGGGGCGGTGAAGCCTCGGGTCCCGTGCACATTCACGGCCGCCACTCGGAACTGGTACCACCTGCTGGGCCGTACGTCGGTCAGTTGGACCCGCTCATCCGTGGTCTGAGGGGAAAGTCACAGAGCACAGAGAACCCCTTTATCCTGACGTGCCCATCAGGTCTGGTTTAGAAACACACGCACTCATCAGCCCATGCAACACAGCCTTGCCCTCCCCTCCCCTCCTGGAGGAGGGCAGCCCATCCTGCTCGGGTACGGGAAGGGCTGTCGGGGACCAAGGAATGCCTAGGGAAGGTTCCAACTGCTTGACTCCATTCACAGGTATTTCACCTCAAAGAGTTAATAAAGCTCCCTGAAAGTCAAAATCTCGTGACAAATGCTTGGGCTGTTTTAAAATCTGGTGACTAAATACAGCATTGGAGAGATTTCATCAATAAATTATACATATGAATGAATAAATACATGAAGTAATCATTACAGTATAGAGAAAATGAAATCAGCTTTAGTTTATAGAAGGGAAATGCCTCCTACTTGCGTGCCAAATATAATTTTGGAAGTATGTATGTGAACCCACACACTTAAATTCTGGAAGTACATTGCAACCCAAGACTTTTTTGTTTAATTTGAGTAAATCATGTAAGATCTGCAAAGAGTCGTGTTCCTGAAGGGTGAGGTATATTTCGTCCAATAAAAGGTCCACAGAAGAAAACTGGACAATGGGACAGCTCCACAGGTCTTGCTGTCCCTACAGCTACGTCCCAAGATATAAAACAACTTGAGCATCTTCCCACTGCCCTCCTCTTCATCAAACAGGGCAATATGCCTGCTTCCAGCAATGTCCTAGGGTAGACGTGAAACCTTGGCCTTGACTCCAAGGGATAAACGCCCGAGTTCTATGCCCTCATCCGTGCCAAGTGCTGAGCTCAGCTTGGCGCTCAGTGGATAAAACTGGGAAACAGAACTGAATTGAAACCCTCCTAAACCTGAGTTTATAATAACTTTTGAAAAGGATCGTCATGTGTACTTTAACATTCGAAAGAAGCTAAGCATTTCCGAGATCAAAGGAAGAAGATGATCTCAAACGTGGCTTTCTACCTCGTTTGGCAGAATTTAAGACAACATTTTCATTGACTTGTTTGTCTAGTTTTAACCTTCGATTTAAGGAACTAAAGCCAGCATGCTAGCCACAGCATTTAGCAGACAGAGAAAGGAAGCGTTACATGTGGTATTAACTAGTGAAAACAGTAATAATAACAGAAATGATAGTGCAAGGTCTTTCCTCTCTCCGAATAAGAGGATATGAAAGAGAAGGGCTTATCATCAGTTACTTTCGTAAATCTTCAAATTTATAATTTGGAAATATTTGGAAATTGCATAATTTGGAAAAGTTACAAATGATACTGTAGCACTGTTTAAGGGAGAATGCCATGTAAACCAAATATAACTTTAGGCTGTATTCTGAACATCTTTATGTTTTGTTAAAGCACAATTTTTTAGCAAAATAGGTATGGAAGAGAATTGCTAAATTTATCTGACCAGTGTTTTTTTCCCCCTAATTTAAGCTGTTTCTCTTAACATCACATTTCTCATTGATTTGGGTGGTATTTAAATGATTTTAGTGTTTATCCTGTCTGAGATTCTACTGTTGCAAAAGGGACCAAATTCTTCTTCTAAACACCTGAATACTGAAATGTATTTTATATTTACTGAAAAAAAATCATGGGAATCTTGTCCTTGGAGAGAAAAATGACCTGATCAACTTCAGGAGAGAATTTTCCCCTATGGACCTACATGTAGAGAAGGCATTTTAGTTGCTGAAAAGCATGAAGCAGTTGCATATTGAGAATTTATTCTTTTCTCCATCCGTGGCGTCTGCTTGCAGCTGGTAGTCCATTTAACAGCTCTTAAAAAGAAAGAAAATATTTTGCTTTTCACATCCACAAGACAGAGGAGGAAAAGCACTGAGCAGATAAACTCCAGGAGGGCTGCCATCCAGGTGGCCTACCAGTTGGTAAGCTGACCGAGAAGAAGAAAGCACTTAAGGGAGATTGATGAGCTGCTGGCCGCTTCCCACTAAGTAGTTTTGTGACATCAAATTTTCTTCCTCCCGCCACGAAAGTCCCATGCGGAATAGAGGCTTAAATGTAGGAGAAATAGAGGAGAAGTCATTGAGATGATCAAACAGCACGCTGACTAGTCCTGCGGGTGTTGCACTTCCCTCACTCTAGCCGGTTTTAAGTTTATCTCAAGGAAGTGTAGTTCTCGGAATAAATGTGAACGCTCATTAGAAAACCGTCTCCCTTCCACGTGCGCTGTGAACACATGAAGCCAAGTTTCTCGTGGTAGCCGGTTATACCTACAGAGCCCATCCCGTCTTCCGCCAACATGCAGGGCACGTCCACCTTGGATTATGTGATGTCGGCGCTCAGGTTGTTTTGACCGAGGCACAGCAAGCTAAGTTTCTCTCTGTAGGCGAAGGAGACACTACCTCAAGGGGAAAACAAAGCCTATGAAGCACTAACCTGGGCTACCGTCTGCCAATGCGTGGCGTCGTCTTCACTAGGATGGATTCCGTAATTCCATCTTCTTTGTACCACGTAGATCACAGGCTCAATTGAAATATTGAATTTTGAGGACCACTTAATCTCCAGCTGCCCGGACTGCAGTTCTGTGAATCGTAACTCCTTCCTGGGCTTCAGGGGGACACCTGAAACAGAACCGCGCCCGTTAAAACAGCCTGTGTGTGACTCGGAGTGTGGTGAAAGTTGAGGAAGAAAATCTACGGAAGAGACAAATCTCATCTCATGACAACGGATGCTCTATTTCCTTTCTTAAAAGCAGCTTCTCCCTATCAGGGGTTCACATTTGAAATCTCCTGACACTAAGTTCAGTTTCACTTTCCCAGTTTTTTAGAAGGTCTAAGCTGATTCCTGATTCTGAACAAGGTAACCTCTGGAGCGACTCTTTCATGTGTGTTCTTCCAAGTAAATCCTGTCACCAAGCTGCAGCACCGGAGGCTAACCCGGAGCCCACACGAGGCGACAGTCGTGAGGAGTCTTGAGTCCTTTTTCCCACGTAACGCGCTCCGTCTCTGCTGATAGATCCTAGGGTCCTTAAAACACGGTTCTCAAGTTTCCTCTCCTCTCTATCTGAGCGAGTTTTCCTTTTAAGGAAAACATTATAAAGCCCAATCCTCTCATGTGGTCAAATCTTACAAGAATGGTTTCCAAAGCATGGGTCTCGTGGATTCCCCAACTGATTGCTGGGCCTCTGCCCTATTGACTTACTGTCTAAAATTGGAAAAAGATGAATTTATAATGTTTGGTTTTGGCATGAGTGAGTGCCTGGCTTCAGAAGTCCCTCACAGGTGCCTCATTGGAAAGTAGTTCATCATTTTGATTTCTTTTTCCCCCTACAGCGCATGCAAGTTGCCTGGTAACTGAAAGATTTAAGAACCACGGTTCAAAATAGCAGCCGTTATGGAAAGGGAGTTTTAAAACAAATTTATAATACTAAGAGGATATATGAAACTAACTGAATTAGGTAGTCTATGGCATCATGATGTTCAATGCCATCCAAACCAAGAACACCAGTTGCATTAAAATCATTCTCTGCTGAGAATGAGCATTTGCCTAAGGCACTGACAACTGACCATTTGAAATGGTTAATTCAGAATGCTGCATTTATTTTTCCATTTCTTAAGTTTAAACTGAGAAAACTAGAAAATGTGCAAATACAAAATATAAGCTCTGATGCATGTTAGTGATGTGGCTGAATTCAACTCATTTCATTTTGATCTTAATCCAAGCCAAATCTTGTGTTGGGAAATTTTAAAGTCATTAAACACTGAGGAGGACAGAGTCGGATAATTTTAAAACGGCATATGTATATCTGCTCAAAAGCTCACTGACTCTCTTAAAAACTATTTTCTAGGGCTTCCCTGGTGGCGCAGTGGTTAAGAATCCACCTGCCAATGCGGAGGACATGGGTTGGAGCCCTGGTCCGGGAAGATCCCACATGCCGCGGAGCAAATAAGCCCGTGCGCCACAACTACTGAGCCTGCACCCTAGAGCCCGTGAGCCACAACTACTGAGCCCACGCACCACAACTACTGAAGCCCGTGCGCCTAGAGCCTGTGCTCTGCAACAAGAGAAGCCACCGCAATGAGAAGCCCGCGCACCGCAACGAAGAGTAAGCCCCCGCTCGCCACAACTAGAGAAAGCCCACGTGCAGCGACGAAGACCCAATGCAGCCAAAAGTAAATAAAATAAAAATAAAATAAAATTTAAAAAATACCAAAAAGCTATTTTCTAAGCAACCACAGTCACCGCCCCTATTGCATTCTCCATGTTGATTTGCTGGCGGGTTGTATCTGTACGTTGCCCTTCACTTTGCCATAAAGTTGTCTCATGTGATCCTTGCTGTGACCTCATCAAGTGGGTGAAGGGTGAAGTAGCTACATTTCGAGTACCAGGGAATTGAGTCTGAGGAAGATTAAATAAATTGCCTGGAGCTATGACCCATCTCCGGTTTCTCTCTGAATTTTCTGTCACATTTTGGGTTAGGAAAAGCCACTTAGAAAGGTAGAGAAAAGAAGTGGTTTCCGTAGCTCTGCAAGTCTGTTGGACATTGTGATTCTAACGTCCTTGAAGCTCCTGGTTGATGTGGGACTTCCCTCCTAGACTTTGCTCCTGCTGTGCCCCTGCAAGAGTCTTTTTCAAGCTCATGTCAGAAACTTCTTGGTGCATAACCTTACACTTATGCTTTCATGCCTAGAATATTTCTGCAGAGCGAGTGATTCTCACATCTACCCCCAGTCCCTCTCTGGGCTGCAGGACCTCATCCACCTGCACAAGTCCCCTCTCAAATGCCTCTCCCCGGATACGCCCCTCCTCCTGAGATGTAGGTCTTCATGACATCTCTAGGCTCTTGGACATCGAAGGGTTCCCAGAACCTTTTGTCTTGTGCTTACGCCTACCAACATCCTGTTGTTTTACTGCAGAGCATAATTTCAGGAACCCCTCAGTCATCCTGTCTCCATGGTGACCACCTGTTTTAGGCACTTTCCTCTCCTGTCTGGACCCTCACCATATCCTCTAACCCATCTCCCTGCAAGCCAATCTCTTTTCTCTAATTCCCTCTTCACCGTATTTCTGGTTATTTTCCTCAGGTGGAGGAGAGAGGCTCTCCTTCTCCTTCTCAGAATGTTCAAGTGCATCCGTTTTCTACAGAAGGGAGGGAAACGTCTCTGCATCTCACTCGAGGCATCCATCTTCACCACCGTCTACCAGTCATCTTTCAGTTGATCTCATGGTACATTTTGCGCGTCTGTCACACACGCTGCCTTCACACCCAGCTTTCCCACAAACACACTGCCAGGCACTCCCTGCTACCATGGCCTGTTCATGGTGTTTCCTTCACTCTGAGATCTCTGTCCTTCTATTTTCTGACCACAGACCCTGGAATACTTCCAGGCTCAGTCCAAATGCCACCCTTCGGAGCCACTCTCCCTAAAGCTCCCAATCGGAAATAAAGGCTCCATTCTTCTGCCAGCTCTTCAGCATTTAACCTGTAAGTGTCGAAGTGCACTTAACTGCCTCTTTCCACAGCCAGCGCATTTAATGATGTCTGTCTTCCCCACAAAGCTAAAGCCCCAGAGGTCAAGAACCATGTCTCCTCAATTCCCACATCACAATGTCCTCGTAGAGAGCTCTCTGCAAGAGCAAATGGCCCGGAACTGTTCACTGAAGAAACAGCCCAACCCGCTTTCTTATTCTTCTCTCAAGAATACACCTGGGGACGTAAGAGGACTCGGAACATTTACACACATCTTTGTGACAATGGTAAACCCCTCTCCGCTTGAGAGTCACGGAGGGGAAGGAGAAGACTTATCGCAGGCGCCCGGTGCCACCTTCTCTGGCGTGTGTATCCTTTCAAGGAGCTCTCATCTCCTTTTCTGTCAAGGCCAAGCATTCCTTTACTTACTATTTAAAGAGAAGATGGCTGGTTAGTTCCTGAACCTCACAGAGCACTTTCTCTGAGAGCGCTGTCTTGGCTCTCCATGTGTACTCCTCTAGCGTAAACGCAGCTACGGTAAATCCTCAAGTCACTGCAGCACCCTGAACTCGTCAGCAGCAGAGCTGCATCCGCACCCCATGCTCTGAGGCTTCAGTCTTGAAGATCATTCAACTACCAAGAGCTTTCCTGCAACATGATGCGCGTCAGGGCACTGTCAGTTCAAATTCCTTCATTTAAGAATCTCTTTAATTATGATGTGCAATGGCCTTGCAGTTTGCATTTTAAGAGACGGTCCATCTGGTTTGCATTAGGGTCAGCTGGCTCCCCTGACTGGGGGTAACTGCAGCCCTTGGCTGTAACTGTGTGCAGATGGGGCCCAGCCCTGGACCCTCAGCCCTCACGTCAGTCCTTTTACAGTCCTCGCGAGCTCACCCAGCATCCCGGCTGCATACCAGATGCAGAGGATGGATCTGTCCTCAGTGTGGTTTTTATTACGTAAATGACTAGGATCTTTATTTTTTAGTATTTTTGAACGTATTAGTCATCTTGAAATCTAAACTATTCTGTTAAAAACTTCATAAATCCTATCATATAACATCCCACAATATATGACAATATCAGTGCATTTTTTTTTTCTTTAAAACATAACAAGTATTTTGGTGAAATCAAAGGAACAGAAACCCAACGCTTCAAAAAATGTTGAAACTATATGATAGAAAACTCAATAAAGACAGACCATCAGCAGTTGCAAATAACCATAAGACCTGACTATTCATATAAATATACTTGTCACAAGTCTAGGTATGAAAATGCAGCAAGATATTGTGTTCCGGGCTTTCCTGGTGGCACGGTGATTAAGAATCTGACTGCCAATGCAGGGAACACAGGTTCGAGCCCTGGTCCAGGAAGATCCCACATGCCGCGGAGCAGCTAAGCCCGTGAGCCACAACTACTGAAGCCCAAGCACTACAACCACTGAAGCCTGCATGCCTAGAGCCTGTGCTCTGCAACGAGAAGCCACCACAATGAGAAGCCCATGCACTGCAACGAAGAGTAGCCCCCGCTTGCCGCAACTAGAGAAAGCCCATGCACAGCAACAAAGACCCAACGCAGCCAAAAATAAATAAAATAAAATAAAAATAAAAATAAAAAAAGATATTCTGGGGCTGCTTCCCTGGGGGCGCAGTGGTTAAGAATCCACCTGCCAACGCAGGGGACACGGGTTCGAGCCCTGGTCCGGGAAGATCCCACATGCCGCGGAGCAACTAAGCCCCTATGCCACAACTCCTGAGTCTGTGCTCTAGAGCCCGTGAGCCACAACTACTGAGCCCACGTGCCACAACTACTGAAGCCCACACGCCCTGGAGCCCGTGCTCCGCAACAAGAGAAGCCACCGCAATGAGAAGCCCGTGCACCGCAACGAAGAGTAGTCCCTGCTCACCGCAACTAGAGAAAGCCCACGCGCAGCAATGAAGACCCAGCGCAGCCAAAAATAAATAAATAAAATAAATTAAAAAAAAAAAAGATATTGTGTTCCAGGGATAATATCTCTCATAAAGACAACTGTACTCAAGGAATTTGTGTTTACATCACATTAAGGCACTCAGTCACTATATTCAAAATGTGAAAAGTTAATTTGTGAAAAGCGGCCCATCTCTAAAATCCTGAGGTTTATATATTTCAAATACTAAGAGATTCATGGAAATAGTAAATCAACTCCATCATCACATCAGATCTTTTTGGGAAGAAACAAACTGATATAGGGTTAATTCCTGGTTAGCACCTAGTAAAGGAAAATGAGTGCTGTATCACGGCCACCTACCTAACTGAAGGCCACAAACTACTCTGAATCTTTACATTTGGAAAACAAGTTCAGCTTTTCTCTTTCCCTCCCCAAACCAAATGTCCCAGTTGGGAGTGAGGAGAGGCAGTAAGTTACTAAAGCATCACCTCTAGACAGAGAACAGTCCAACTAAGCTGTAAACCAGACCTAAAATAGGGGAGGATCAAAGGAAAACCAGGGCCCCAACGAACCGGAGCTCGTGTTTCACCCATAGAAGACCAGCTTGTGAATTTCCCACAATCTCACGAAGGTGTGCGTGTCAGAGACTAGCACCTTCGAGGCTGGTTTACCCACGGTAACATGGTCAAGTCTTCCAGGGGGCTGCTTCTAATAGTCTTTACTTGAAGGGTGAAGGAAAAGCTCTCTTTTGTTTTCCTTTGTTTCAAACCCTAACACCAGTCTGTAAAGTTAACTCAGGCGTCAGCCAAGGACACTTCTCACAGTATAACCCAAATTAGATGCGCAAATGTAACGCGGGACATTCTGTTGATCATTTTTTCAAAACACACAGTGTTTTGAAAAACTCAAGTTTCCAGCATATAAAGCCTTCGAAGGTATGAAATCAGCCCACACCCCATCTTCCTTTCTACAAAAGTGGACCAGACAGAAAGGATATATGTGTTTCCATGTATTTTAAAATTTTTTCATTAACTCAATAAGCGATAAAAGGAAAAACAGGACAGCGGATGGCACATAGCAATTTATGGCACAAGTTAAGAAAGTGATTGGCCCACTTCAGGGCGTGCGTGCGTATGACCACCCGGACGAGGAACTGCTGGGCCGGGTGGAGGTCGGTGTCCTTTGATTTTGCACGCCGGTGCTCACCCAGTACAGGTCATAAGCAATGTCAGGCGCTCCTCATAACTCCTAACACACAGTCAGCAATTACTAACTGAGCTGAAATGTGTCAGTACTTGTAGACCCAGGTGACATCAGTCCCTTTTAAACTCAAAATGGGGGAGACATTGAGAAAATGCCCTTTGGGATTTCCTATGAGATGACACTTCAATAAGTAAATAATGAATGAGTGAAATGGACGTGAGGAACTTACAGGTCTGCCCAATAGAATTTGGTTCTTCACGAGGTATACTCTGTATCTAATTTAAATATTACAACTCCACAAATTAGTTGGAAATTAAGTTCAAAGAAAAAAAGCTCCATGTTATTTATGAGCCTAAAAAATACTGATAAATCAGGGATTGTATTCGATTTAATCTATTCGATCTTGATCTGTCTTTTACTTGAGCTATAATATAATAATACCGGGGTGCCCAAAGAGGGCTTGAAGTTTAGGGTCCTATTCCAGTAGCTGGAGAGAGTCAAAATAAAAATGACAGGAGAGCTGGCCCGGGTGGGAACAGGCATTAGCTGCACTGCTGCCGCCAACCACGGGATCCCCTCAGAGGCGGCCTGCGACCTCAGCCTCCGCACTTGTGAACTGACAGCGGGGCTGGTCCAGCTCAGCCAGCGGTGGAGCTCCCTCTTCCTAAGGAAAGTGCCTGCACAGACCTAGCGTGAGCAGAGACAGGCAGGCAAGCTCATTTCCCAGCGGTCGTTTTGGGGCACTAAGAGGGCACTTATGAAGGTGAGAAAGACAGTGACAGCTGGGCCCCCAAAGATTGTCAGGTTGATTTGCACGCACGTCGTCTGGCTGGATACATGTTTTTCTCCTCACAAAGCCAAGCGCTGGGTCAGGAAGGACCCTTTCCCAGAGAGGCTGGGGCCATCAGCACCAGAACCCTCTTCTGATTACTGTCAGATGCTCCCAGGACATGGGAGCCAGCCTTCATTCAGAGAGCAAGGAAAAAACCTCTAGGTAGTGTGTGTGTATATATATATATTTTTTTTTTCAAAATAATACTATTTTATCCTTGTGTTCATTATGCAAAAGTCATTGTCAGGTCAAGAGAGTCTTTTTATTCTATTTGTGGTTAGCCCTCCATGAATTGCCTCTGTCCACAAACACCCAGGTCAAGACTTACTTGTAGTAGAAAGGTGACTTCAGCCCCTGAAAAAAGCCCATCGTATTAAGTTTAAATTGCAGGTTATCTTTCAATCATTAATCATTTATCCTGGCCCTTTATAGAATATTTCCCTTATTCTCGATGAACCACGCATACTTGAAATTCATACTGACTCTTCACTGCTTTCACATGAAAAGCATATTTTAATTTATATTGAGTCCTTTAACTGCCTTACTTTTAAAACAAAAAAGGTTTTACAAATGGGTTTTCAACAATCATTCTAAAAGCATCCTATTTTTATGGTAAATGCTGATACTTAAATAGCAAATGATCTGTAATAACAGAACAGGTTTCATAATAGTAGACTTTTAAAAAATTAAATGGTGTTAGATTGGGCAGAAGTGATTTTACGTAGTTTATAATAAAAGGCATGGAAACAATAAAACTTTAAATCCATTAAGGAAACGTCAGTCTGTTAAGAAAGGGAAAGCAGCAATTATTTTGAATTTGAGACAGTATTTGTGCCAGGTTTCCAAGGATCTTAGGGGAAAAAAATAGAAAACTGGATGGATTCCATAGATTTCAGATAAGAGTATTTCCAAGTGGCAGCTGGAGAAGGATGGCGCAGGTATGTGACTTCTGGGAGACCTGAATTGTTATAAGCCTAAGAACGGACTTCTGAAAATAGTCAACGAGCCCATAATTCAGAACCGGCATTGCAACAACATACACTTGATGCGTGAGAGGGAAAGTGAGAGAGAGCAAGAGAGATTTCTCTTTCTACTTATAATGAATAATGCCTAGTGACTGATTCTATTTTTCTCTTCAAATTAGACCCAAAAAAGTAACGAAATGTTATGTCTCCCGTAGTATACTTTTTGGCATGCCAAACTGTACATAATACAAGAGCATTGGTTTAACACACAAGAACTCTGTCACACTTACAGAAAGAGGCACGTAACAGCATAAAGGAGTTAAGTGCTCTAGAAACTGCCTAGGGATGTAAACTGTTACATCGGCTAAACTGTTTGATAACTTGCATCCCTGTCTTTTGGAAGAGGGCAATTCCTCCATCTGGGAACTTAAGATACTAATCAAAATATTTAAAGTTCCCTGCAAGCACACTTCTGTTCTTGGATTATGCCAACCGAAAACCCACAATACTCATGCGTCTATTATGCCTTTTTCAGCTGGGCCCCGTCGCCAGCCTATTTTCCAAGGATTTGAATACAGTTACTCCAAGGTAGCCAGTGGAGCTTCATTCATTTACTCATGTTGGAGAAAAACACAAAAAAAGTCCCTGAATTGATGGTGGCCTTCCTACATGTTAACTTCTAAAAGAATTCATATGATATAGCCATTATTTTATAATAACTTTAAATGGAGCATAATCTATAAAAATACTGAGCCACGATATTGTACACCTGAAACTAATACTGTAAATCAACCATACTTCAATAAAAAAATAAGAAGAATTCCCATGAAGGATTTACTCCACCCCAATATGAGTTCACTGGGGCTGACTTCTATGGTCCAGTAAGTATTTTCAGATGTTTGTATGTGGCACAAGGTAAATTTTCTTACAGTTCTCTCTTTCCTTCCAAGTCACATCTTTGACACCCTCCCTCACACGCACACAAACCCCCCTGTGGCCCTGGAGGTCCCCTCACCTACTCCGCTCTGCTCCTTACCTTTGTACAGAGTCTTGGGCACCTGGCAGGTGTGTCCACATCCATTGGAACAACACTTCTTAACCCCAGAGCACTCATTGTCCGCTTCACAGCTTTCGACACAGGCGGCGGCAAAGCCGCTGGCTTTCTCGGGAGCTGGGCAATCCCCCTGCTTTACCGACAGGATGTACTTGAGGAACTCACAGCTGGTCAGGCATTCATAGTTCTTCTTGGGGAACAGAGGCTGGGAGAGAATAGAACAAAAATTCTCCCGTTAAAGACACATGGAGTCTGATTTCCAAGACATCGGAAAGGCAGGTCAAAATTCTTACTGCATCAAATTCTCCCTTGAATTGTTTCCAAGGTAAATGTACTTGCTTTCTTTCCCCCTAAAGAAGTGATCTTTTATGCTAATGTTTTAAAGAACTATGACCCATGACTTAGAGCTTTATTTTACACGCAACAGGTACACGTCAATTACACACACACGCATTCACAGATTGCTGTTACATTCTGAGTTCTGGTATTGTAAATTTAATGTACATCGAGACATCAATACTCTGACAGTTAAATACCAGGGAAAAATTTCACACTCTTAATTTAATTACCGAAGGTGGAAAACTAGGAACAGTAGCTAGAAAAAGCATAATTTCAAGGTTTGAATTAGAATTGTAGGTGAGAATAAAATTGATTGTTAATAATCATATATAGGGCTTCCCTGGTGGTGCAGTGGTTAGGAATCCGCCTGCCAATGCAGGGGACACGGGTTCGAGCCCGGCTCCGGGAAGATCCCACATGCCACGGAGCACCTAAGCCCTGCGCCACTACTGAGCCTGTGCTCTAGAGCCCACGAGCCACAACTACTGAAGCCCACGTGCCACAACTACTGAAGCCCATGCGCCTAGAGCCCGTGCTCCTGCACCAAGAGAAGCCACGGCAACGAGAAGCCTGCACACCGCAACGAAGACCCAACACAGCCAAAAAAATTATTAATTCATTTTTTTTTAAAAAACAAAGTTTAAAAAAATTTTTTTTAATTAATGATATATAAAATTTGAAAATAACATGAATTGACTGGATTAAAACAGTGTCTCAATTCAAGAACTTTCCAGGTAAAACAGAAGAAAGGTCATGCTTTCAATACTGACGTACCACAAATCTGTAGCTAATTTAAAAAAAAAAACAATTTTATAAACATTTAAAGCATCATCAGTTCTTAAGGCTTTTCTCTCTTATTCAATTTCACAGCTCATTTTTCTGTTAGCTGCTAGATGTGTTTTACTTCATTGGTTTTTGAAGTTCTAAATTCAGGTCCAAATCTAAGTTAGGAATCAAAGAAGCATGTGAAAGGATCTGGAACAATTATAGAGTTTTGGCCAGCTTTCCTCTTTCAACAAAATGTATACATTACATGCACTGAAAGAAAATACTTAAGTTACTAAAATCATTGGCCCCTGCCACACCGGCTGAGATTTGCAAGTACACATAATTTTATTAAATCTGGCAAGTGTTTACTGCTTGCTAAGTTAGCAATCACAGGGACTTAGTTTGCACTATGTATAATCAAATCAACTCATGGCAAACTTCTTCACACATGAAAACGGAGTATAACTTGGGAATCAGATAACAAAGTAAGGGCTGTCTGTTCATATGACTCTAATCATCTTCATGCCAACCGCCACACCCTTGAACTGGGAGGGACAGGAAAGCAGGAGCTGCTATCTCCTCCCCTTACTGATTTACTCACCGAGCTAACGGGCCAGAATTAAAAACACTGGAGGAGACAGATCTGCAACATTTGTTCCCACTGAGTGTAAAAGAAGAACGATCATAATTAGCACAATAATTTGGATCTTCCAGTTGATGTAGGGTTGTTCTGTACAATTCTTTTCCTTTTGGCTATGGATTCAAAAATGTGATTTTTTTTGGGGGGGGTGGGTATTTTGAGGTCCATGGAAACAAATTAGGAATCAAAGAAAGTTCCTCTCTGCACTGGAGCTTTCTAGACTGGTCCCTGAGCTTGCAGTGTTCCAGATGACATTATGAATATTATATTAGATTGTGTACACGGAGAACTAGGCAGTGCTGTACCAAGTTAGCTCCCAACAGCTACTCAACAGGACTGGACTCATGGATGTATCTTTTCTTTTCCCACTGCTACATGTTTCCTGTTTAACATTTCCAAATTCTTCTGTTATTCTGATCATAACGTTACTAGAGCCAAAGACAGAGAGCTAGCTGGCTCGGTTTCTCCTACGGCGTGACCATCCACAAGTCTCCAACATGCCCCCACCAGGCCCAGCACTGAAATCTGCAAGGAGGGAACTGGGCCCCCTTGGAATTTATAAGAAAGAAACAGTCTTCAGTCCTTGAACTTAAATGAAGATCATCTTACAAATACGTGGATTTGGTACAGTAATCTTATAGAGGCGTTCTACTTAACTGATCTACTGTTCAGCTCTACTGAAGGCAAATTTTGATGTTCTCTATCAAGTATCTTGGATAATCCTCTTGCATTAGGTTGAAAAATATTAATGGTCTGAATATAAATTAGAGAACATATGGTATCTGTACACAAGGTCTCTCCCCATGTCTTTAATCATTGCTTAATGAGAATTTACCATTGAATGGAATAAGGACAAAAATGCTCATAGGTGATAGAAAATGATGTGTGAACATTAGTACTCTAGATATAAAGAAAATGTGTAAATTGGTCCCCTGATCACCAGTTGGAAATCCTGTGAGCAAAAGATCATTTGGGTGCAGGAAAAGAAACTTCTGACCTTTAAGCGTGTCATATTTCTTGTGCCATTACAAGTTAATCACTCATAGACTTGTCAGGAGGGATGTGAACATTTTAGCAAAGGTGCGGGTTACCCAAATCACAAGGAATGTCATGCCCCTCAACTTCACAGAAATGAAAACACGCGTGACAACAACAGATGCATCTACTAAAAGCTGCATTTCTTGTTTATACAACTGCATCCAGTCTGTTAAGGCAAATTATGAATTATAAAACTATGTAACTACAATTCCTTTATAAAACTATTCATATGGATAATTTCACACAAATAACCATTTCGCCAGGTCACTGGCTCAAGTTTAAAATTTGGAGAAAACGTAGTTACTATGCGATTAATTTTTACTTGTTTTTTTTGTTTTTTTCTGCCCTGTCCATATACAAAAATAAGAGCGGAATAGTCTTCAAAGATCATGTATTTTTCTAGAGCAGTCAGTGCCTAAAGGATGTCATTATGCATCCAAAGACGGGCTCAAAAAAAGCAAAGAGGTGAAGGAAAATGCCCCTGGGTGCACTGCATTAAGGGGAAACTCCTCCATATTTTAATTAACATTCTACACAATATTAATAAATTCTTATAAATCTCTCCTACATCCCATCTCTTAGCCCAAAACTAAAATGTGTTTTCAGTGCCTCACCTGGGCAACACACTAAGCTCATCTTTCTTGTGGCAAATGGTAAAAACAAAATGAAATACTAACAATAGTAACTAACTGTTCTTGGATGCTTTTAAGAAAGATACTATTATCTTCATTTTGTTTGGTGTAAAATGCAAGGTACTGCACAATAATTTGCGCAGCAATCATGGAATGATGAACACAAACACATCAAATTCAGTAACATATACTAATACGTTAGAAATCATATAAATATGAGGCCTCAGATATGGAGAAAACTCTGCATTTGGTGTCTGGTTCAATTCACCAGAACTGCACATGTGCCCAATCCCCATACACAGCCTTGGCAAAGAGCCAGGGCCTGGGGGCTCTCTCCTGGCTCCAGCCAACACACAGGCGTGCAACCTTCAGTGTGGACCCCTCAAATGAGCTCTCCACCATCATCACCACCATCCCCGCCACCCTCACCAGTGGTAGGTCATCGCTAACAGCTGCCGAGGGTCTCCCACCCCGTCACCTCTACCAGCTGCTTCCCTAGCTCACCCCACGTACTCCTCCCCAGGCCCTACAGCCAGGATTATTTCCATTTCACAAATGAGCAGACAGAAGCTCGGGGAGGTTGTAATTTATCCAAAATCACAAACAAGTAAGAGTGTGCGCCAATGTTTATCTAAGGGCTGCCCCGTATCTCAGGGTAAAATTAGAAGATGGCTAAGCCAGTGGCTTTCAACTTGCTTCCCTACTAGGATCACCTGGGGGCTTCTAGCACTCCGGAAATATCCAGGACTAGAGCAGAGGGGGAAGATGCACACCGGTGCACAAACACACACACTTATATACCTGTATATATGTAAATCATATATATATATATATATATATATATATATATATATATATATATATATATATATATATATATAAATTAAAAGGTCAGCTATAGTCCAGGAATACTGATAAGAATGAACAACACTGGGACATAGCTTGCACTACTGAACTTCGAGGATAAAAATGTAATTTTTCAGGCATCCAGGTAGAAAAGGCAAGTTGATTATGATGGAGAAAATAAGGTTTCTCCCAGGTTAATTTGTCTCTATAAAATTTAATGTGTGACGGCAATACAG
Source organism: Balaenoptera physalus (assembly GCF_965194825.1). NCBI lineage: Eukaryota > Metazoa > Chordata > Mammalia > Artiodactyla > Balaenopteridae > Balaenoptera > Balaenoptera physalus. The sequence continues at coordinate 6,087,723 of NC_138903.1, forward strand.
CAATGGCTATATAATACTAAAGAATATATATATATATAAAATCAGCTAAGTTGTTATTCAAATAAACATGTGACAGCAATATTCTCAAAGACATAAAGACTCAGAGAATATAACACTCATGAGCCTTTCTTGCAAAACTATGCAACGGTAAAATTCAGCTGTTCCACAAGTTCACAGAAATAAAGAGTAGATGAGCTAGCACAGCACCCCCTGAAAAAAATAAAAAGCATATACTTATATATTGTGTGAGAAAAAAAGTTTGTGCAAACCCATTTGGACATCAGGTATGACAGTAGGCAGAGCCAGTCATGAATAATCTCAAAGAAAATGGTATCTTTTAAAAGACACTGAGACATGATCAAATTTAGAAAGCCAAAAATAAAGAAATTAGCATAAAAGAATTACTAATCGTTTTGTCATCCACATAAATATAAAACTAAAATTGAAAAAAGTAGGAATTACAGTTTAAAAAGATAATTTGATATAATAAAATTAAAAGAATATGTCTTAAAAAACTGGTAGGTTAGAAGGAATGGGGCAAGAAATCTTGAACTTAATTTTAGGACATCCGTATTCAGGGCTATGATGTACTGCAGCAAAAGGATGCAGAGCAAAATTAGCCAAAGAGAAAAGGCCTATGGGGAGAAGTCCAGAGGAAACCAGGTGCAAACTTTCCCAGTGGAGTCACACAGGATGCATTAAATTCCTCCAGCCACGAGTTGTAACAACACGTGTGAAATGCTGTCAACCAGAGAAGTCCAGGGGAGACTTGAAGCCCAGAGCTTTTCTGGGGGGTCTGGTCACATAGGCACCTCCTGCGTAGCATGTAGAAAACCCAGACTCCCAGAAGGAAACAGGTGTCAATACTTTAGGAACAGTGATATTGGTCTGTAGTTTTCTTTTTCTGTGACATCTTTGTCTGGTTTTGGTATCAGGGTGATGGTGGCCTCGTAGAGTGAGTTTGGGAGTGTTCCTCCCTCTGCTATATTTTGGAACAGTTTGAGAAGGATAGGTGTTAGCTCTTCTCTAAATGTTTGATAGAATTCGCCTGTGAAGCCATCTGGTCCTGGACTTTTGTTTGTTGGAAGATTTTTAATTACAGTTTCAATTTCAGTGCTTGTGATTTGCCTGTTTATATTTTCTATTTCTTCCTGGTTCAGTCTCGGGAGGTTGTGCTTTTCTAAGAATTTGTCCATTTCTTCCAGGTTGTCCATTTTATTGGCATATAGTTGCTTGTAGTAATCTCTCATGATCTTTTGTATTTCTGCAGTGTCAGTTGTTCCTTCTCCTTTTTCATTTCTAATTCTACTGATTTGAGTCTTCTCCCTTTTTTTCTTGATACAGACCAATATCACTGATGAACACAGATGCAAAAATCCTCAACAAAATACTAGTAAACAGAATCCAACAACACATTAAAAGGATCATACACATAATCAAGTGGGCTTTATCCCAGGAATGCAAGGATTCTTCAATATACACAAATCAACCAATGTGATACACCATACTAACAAACTGAAGGAGAAAAACCATACCATCATCTCAATAGGTGCAGAAAAAGCTTTAGACAAAATTCAACACCCATTTATGACAAAAACTCTCCAGAAAGTAGGCACAGAGGGAATTTACCTCAACATAATAAAGGCCATATATGACAAACCCACAGCCAACATCATTCTCAATGGTGAAAAACTGAAACCATTTCCACTAAGATCAGGAACAAGACAAGTTTGCTCACTCTCACCACTATTATTCAACATAGTTTTGGAAGTTTTGGCCACAGCAATCAGAGAAGAAAAAGAAATAAAAGGAATCCAAATCGGAAAAGAAGAAGTAAAACTGTCACCGTTTGCAGATGACATGATACTATACACAGAGAATCCTAAAGATGCTACCAGAAAACTACTAGAGCAATCAATGAATTTGGTAAAGTAGCAGGATATAAAATTAATGCACAGAAATCTCTTGAATTCCTATACACTAATGATGAAAAATCTGAAAGAGAAATTAAGGAAACACTCCCATTTACCATTACAAAAAAAAGAATAAAATACCTAGGAATAAACCTACCTAAGAAGACAAAAGACCCGTATGCAGAAAACTATAAGACACTGATGAAAGAAATTAAACATGATACAAATAGATGGAGAGATATACCATGTTCTTGGATTAGGAGAATCAACATTGTGAAAATGACTATACTACCCAATGCAATCTACAGATTCAATGCAATCCCTATCAAACTACCAATGGCATTTTTCACAGAACTAGAACAAAAAATTTCACTATTTGTATGGAAACACAAAAGACCTCGAATTGCCAAAGCAATCTTGAGAAAGAAAAACAGAGCTGGAGGAATCAGGCTCCCTGACTTCAGACTATACTACAAAGCTACAGTAATCAAGACAGTACAGTACTGGCACAAAAACAGAAGTATAGATCAATGCAACAGGATAGAAAGCCAAGAGATAAACCCACACACTTATGGTCACCGTATCTTTGATAAAGGAGGCAAGAATATACAATGGAGAAAAGACAGCCTCTTCAATAAGTGGTGCTGGGAAAACTGGGCAACTACATGTAAAAGAATGAAATTAGAACACTCCCTAACACCATAAACAAAAATAAACTCAAAATGGATTAACGACCTAAATGTAAGGCCAGACACTATACAACTCTTAGAGGAAAACATAGGCAGAACACTCTCTGACATAAATCACAGCAAGATCCTTTTTGACCCACCTCCTAGAGTAATGGAAATAAAAACAAAAATAAACAGATGGGACCTAATGAAACTTAAAAGCTTTTGCACAGCAAAGGAAACCATAAACAAGACGAAAAGACAACCCTCAGGATGGGAGAAAATATTTGCAAATGAAGCAACTGACAAAGGGTTAATCTCCAAAATATACAGGCAGCTCATGCAGCTCGATATCAAAAAAACCAAAACAACCCAATCCAAAAATGGGCAGAAGGTCTAAATAGACATTTCTCCAAAGCAGATATACAGATTGCCAACAAACACATGAAAGGATGCTCAACATCATTAAACATTAGAGAAATGCAAATCAAAACTACAATGAGATATCATCTCACACCGGTCAGAATGGCCATCATCAAAAAATCTACAAACAAAAATGCTGGAGAGGGTGTGGAGAAAAAGGAACCCTCTTACACTGTTTGTGGGAATGTAAATTGATACAGCCACTATGGAGAACAGTATGGAGGTTCCTTAAAAAAATAAAAATAGAACTACCATATGACCCAGCAATCCCACTACTGGGCATATACCCAGAGAAAACCATAATTCAAAAAGAGTCATGTACCACAATGTTCATTGCAGCTCTATCTACAATAGCCAGGACATGGAAGCAACCTAAGTGTCCATCGACAGATGAATGGATAAAGAAGATGTGGCACATATATACAACGGAATATTACTCAGCCATAAAAGGAAATGAAATTGAGTTATTTGTAGTGAGGTGGATGGACCTAGAGTCTGTCATACAGAGTGAAGTAAGTCAGAAAGAGAAAATCAAATACCGTATGCTAACACATATATATGAAATGTAAAAAAAAAAAAAAAAAATGGTTCTGAAGAACCTAGGTGCAGGACAGGAATAAAGACGTAGACATAGAGAATGGACTTGAGGACACGGGGAGGGGGAAGGGTAAGCTGGGACGAAGTGAGAGAGTGGCATGGACATATATACGCTACCCAATGTCAAATAGATAGCTAGTGGGAAGCAGCTGCATAGCACAGGGAGATCAGCTCGGTGCTTTGTGACCACCTAGAGGGGTGGGAGAAGGAGGGTGGGAGGGAGATGCAAGAGGGAGGAGATATGGGGATATATGTATATGTACAGCTGATTCACTTTGTTATACAGCAGAAACTAACACACCATTGTAAAGCAATTATATTCCAATAAAGATGTTAAAAAATAAATAAATAAATAAAATACAGGGAAGAAAAAAAAATAGTTTAGTTCAGTGAGCCCCTCTTCTCAGTTAGGGATTGGTGGGAAAACCTCCCCCCGCCCAAGTCTAAGTTTCCAGAAGCCAGCCAAGGGCCAACCTTTTAAGCAGGAATTTCTAAGGATAGGTTTGCTATGATAACTTCTCTGCATAGGTAACCATGGCTATTTCCAGATGGTAGACTTTGGAGTAAAGGTTAAGTTGTAGTCTCCTGTGCAGTTTGTTATATAAATGTTTCAATGGGCATATATAATTTCTATAAAAAATAAAGACATTATACTGTTTAAAAAACAACCCAAACTGCCAGTTGTATCTTTCAAAGAAGGCATCTAAATGCTAAGTATGCATGAAATAGGAAAAAGCATTCTCAATTCAAATGTTTCTAATTTATGCTTGGAAATGAAATTATAATTTGCTTGGAAACTCAGTTACACATCCTAATTTATTAAATGTGATTACAGTTAATTTGGTTCCCAGGCAAACTGTAGACCTTGGCCGTGAATACTGTAAAATGAGGAGAAAATCAGAAACATGTATCTGAAGATAGTCACTTTCCTATGAGTACACGGCCCTTTTGCTAAATTAGAGTCATCTTTACGTACGTTTATCTCAGCTTCCTCTTCCTTGGCTTTTCTATTTATTTTGAAGGCAAATGTGACACACTGTACGAGGGTATCAACCGTCAGAGTCTCCACTGGGAGCATCTCTCCAGAATCGTGCTGGAAGATCTTTGGAAGATCGCCAGGCACAAAAATAATTCCAAAAATGCAAAATTTTCTAGAGAATCAGGGACAGTTAGGACACTTGATAAACCACCATTTCCTTCTCTGCCCCCTTCGTCCTGCATTTTGTTACTAGGAGCTACCAGGCCTGTCTACAAATAATTAGCCCACTGAAGCCTTTATATACTGACTCAGAAGCCAAACTGGCATTCTAGGTACTAGGGATCCACTGATGAACAGAAGAAAAGCACGACAGTTATGCCCCACTATGCTGACAGTTTATGTCTCTACTAACAAACAGGTGACATCATTACGCAGTTTCATTTGTATTAAAATAGAGGTGGACACAGGAGGTAATGCAGGTACACACACGTGAGGTCAAAAGAGGATTAGACAAGGAGAAAGCTTTTAAGATAAGCTGTCAACACTTAGCGTGAGTTAAATGGGTAAGCGTGATGAGGAAGGGCAGAGGACTATCCTAGAAGGAATGAATGACAAACACGAGGGCAGAAGCAAATACAGGGTACTCCGTCCACGGCACGGCAAATACATCAGTAAGGCAGGAGCTGCAGGCTGCGGTGACAACATTAGTGCTGCGAGTCTTGGTTTCTTCAGATGTAAAAGGGGAATAACGATAATACTTATTGTGTACTATCACCCTAAGCACTGAAGTATATTAAACACTTGGCACAGGTTCTGCCACATAATCATGCTGAAATTACTGCTAGCCCCGAAAAGAAGTATTAGAGTTTTAAAACATCATTCTAGAAATTCTACAAAAACAACAAAAACAAAAAAACAATGAGAAACACAAGAGGTTAATTATAGATTGCCAAAAATCCTCATATGAAAAGTTTCTTTTGAGGAGGAATAAACTGTCAAGTTGTTAAATGTACATATTTACTCTGATTTGTAGTTTTAAGTTTCTAACATGTTTCCATCTCAGAGAATTTTGCAAATACTGTCCCATCCAAGTTACAAGCAAAATCATACTTCAGAAAAGAGATACACTTTCACAGTCTTAGAAATTATAAAAGGTCTGTACCCCCAATTCCAATGTCATCGCGGGGAGGGGGGCATTCCCCGCACAAACACCAAGCAATTCTCAGACCCCCGCTGGGTGTTTACACAACTCAACTCAATTCTGACACTATCTCCCTGGAAACAGCATCAGACCCCACAAGTCACGGGCTCAGTCCTACAGGACGACATCCCCTACTGTCTCTGCACAGGCCAGTTCCAAGTTCAGGTTGTTGCCTGTGCTTCTGACCAAAGGGCTACAGATTGGAGGTTCCAACAAGCCCCACTCAGGTTCAATTAGTTTGCTAGAGCGCCTCAGAGAAATCAGAGAAACATTTTACCTACTGTATTACCAGTTTCTTACAAAAGGATGTAAGGCGGGAACAGCCAAATGGAAGCCGTGCATAGGGCACGGTATGGGGAAAGGACACAAGATACTTTTCCCAAATCTCCACGTGTTCACCAGCCAGGAAGTCCTCTGAAGCCAGTCCCCTGGGGGTTTGATGGAGGCCTCATTACTTGCGCATGACTGATTAGCTCATGAGCCGCTGAGGACTGAAGTCAATCTCCAGCTCTTCCCTCCTTCCCTTAAGCCAGAGGGTGGGAGGAAAGTTCCAACCCCTAACTACAGGGTTGTTCCACTGGCAACCAGGCCGCTGTGAGCAGGTGCTTTGCAAAGGTCACCTCATTAAAGTAACAAAAGACACCTTGTGAGAGCTCTCACCACTTAGGACATTCCCAAGGACCTCTGTGCCAAGAAGGGGGTCGAAGACCAAATGCATATATTTCTTCTTATAAATCGCAGGATCCCAGAAATCTTCCTTGAAATTTCTCTTCCTTTGTTTATACACTACTATATGGATAGCATACTCTTAGACTGATTGTACCATCGCAAAGTGAACTAGAAATTAATGTGAATAGAATGTTATTTCCTCATTATAATGTGCAAGGGAAATTACAAATACCATAGGTTAGCAAAAGGATTCTCAACAGAAGTGACTTTTGCCCCACAGAGAGTATTATAAGGCAAGGCCTGGAGACATTTTTTGGTCCTTACAACCGGGAGGGGAGCGCTCCTGGCATCTAGTGAGTGGGTAGAGCCCAGGAATGCTGCTAAAGATGTACAGGACAGCCTCACAGCAGAGAAGTATTTAACCAAAAATGTCAATAGTGTCGGAGTTCAAAGACTCTGGATTAGAGCAATATATTGATTAATTAGCCAGAAAAGCACAAATGTGAAAGGGAGATAAGTTTCCATCACTCTCTGGAGAAGTCCAGAATCCTCTGTAGGAGACAGACATTGAAACAACAAAACCACCATGTCATAAGCACTGTGACAGACATGTACAAATCCAGTGAGAACGGCTGGTAGCACATATTCAAAAACCATCTCGACAGTGTCCAGCAGTGCGTCATACGACAGGGACAAAGAGAATGAAGTCACAGCTTCTGCTCCCACTCGGCCTGCCTTTCAGGAGCGAGAACATGTAAATAACCATATCAGTTAATAAACACAGGAGAGACACTAGCTCACACGAAGGTCAAAGAAGGCGCTCAGAAGATGTGACAGCTGTCTTAAATTAAGAAAGGCAGGAGTGAAGAGGACCGTTTGAATGTCAGCGTTTCTTCAGCCATAAAGAATCAATTGTGCAAAACCAGAGTAGTCAGAGCACAGTCTGGAGAGCTTCAATTCGTTTGGTTTATTTGGCAAAACCCCTCTACATATGCCTGTTGAGGAATGTGGGAACTGACCTTCTGGAAACAACCATAAAACTGGACAGAATATAGGTAACAGCAGACAATGGTCAACAGCTAGCACAGGGCTATATGCCCTGAGAGCACACAGAGGAGGTGAGCCCGGAGATGGCCGATAATGCATGGCTGGGGGTAGGTTCAAGTCCACAGTGCAAGGAGGGGTGACCCAAAGGTAGTCCTGCAGCTTTTCTGAGTCGAGGAGAAAGAGAGCAAAGTTTGAGGAGCCTGAAACGAGTAGGTCTTGTGGGCAAAAAATCAGGAAGGATGGAACTAGGCAAAGAGAAACCCAGAGAGCTGTGAGGGACCCCTCAAGTTTTGGGCTGAATACTGCTTTCTTTTAACATTCTTTTTTTTTTTTTTATCTTCTTTTCCATTATGGTTTATCCCAGGACACTGAATATAGTTCCCTGTGCTCTACAGTAGGACCTTGTTGTTTATCCATTCTACATGGAAAAGCTTACATCTGCTAACCCCAAACTCCCACTCCACCCCTCTCCCAACCCCCTCCCCCCCTCTCCCAACCCCCTCCCCCTTGGCAACCACAAGTCTGTTCTCTATGTCCATTAAGTCTGTTTCTTGAACGTGCATGAGGTGAAAGCACACGAGACCGGGGAAGGAACAAACAGAAAGCACTAGAGCAAGCAATTCCTGGAGTTCTAAGGAGGTTAATACCTCACATTCTAACCGTCAGAGCAGAAAGGATACGTAATACACAGGGCATCGGGCAGAGTCCTCAGAGAAATATCAGTATAGTAATGGGGACAAATTAGCCCTAGACTAAAGGCTGCTCTGAATCTGCCCTAACAAAGTTTAAAAGCAAGTCTCTACAAAAGCAAACTGATCGCAAGTAACTACATGCCAGAACAATCGAATGCTTTTTACAAAATACAGCAAAATTCAGAACACGAAAATCTGACATCCAATCAAAAAGCATCAGGCATGCTGGACTTCCCAGGTGGCACAGTGGTTAAGAATCCGCCTGCCAATGCAGGCAACACGGGTTTGATCCCTGGTCCGGGAAGATCCCACATGCTGCGGAGCAACTAAGCCCATGCACCACAACTACTGAAACCGCATGCCACAATTACTGAAGCCCATGTGCCTAGAGCCCGTGCTCCGCAACAAGAGAGGCCACTGCAATGAGAAGCCCACGCACAGCAACGAAGAGTAGCCCCCGCTCGCCGCAACTAGAGAAAGCTGGTGCGCAGCAATGAAGACCCAACGCAGCCAAAAATAAATAAATAAATAAATAAATAATTTTTTAAAAAGTACTTGCTTTTAAAAAAAAAAAAAAATTCATCAGGCATGCAAAGAAGCAGGAAACTATGACACACAACCAAAAGGGAAATAGAGAATCTAAAGAAACAGAGCCAGAAACGACACAGGTGATGTAATTAGCAGAAAAGGACATTTATCGATAAAAGGATATTATAAATATGCTTTATATGCCCAGGAATGTAGAAGAAAACATGGACACAGAGAGGAAAGGAACAGAAGATGCAGGAAAGACCTGCATGGAACTTCCAGACGTAAAAATGAAGAAACAAAAACATGCCAAAGAGGATTTAAAACGTGTCAGACACGGTAGAAGAAAAGATCACTTGATGGGAACTTGAAGACAGAGTGATAAAAACTATCAAAATGAAGCAGATAGTGGGGGGAAAAATGAGCAAAAAACATGATCAGAGACTGACTGATCCAGGAGACCATATAAAGTCTGTCATGTATAATTAGGGCCCCAGAAGACAGGACACAGAGGATGGGGCAGAAAAAAAATTGGCCCATATGTTTAAAACGTGATTAAAATTATAAGCCCACAATTAGAAGAAACTTAGTGACCCCAAACAGAAGACACACAAAGGCCACCCCATCAAGGTATACCATAATCATATTAAAACTAGACATAGAAAGAAACACTTAAAAGCAGACAGAGAGATAAAAAGATTCTTTATAAACAGTTGAAAAAAAAAGAATGTTGGAGATTTTTCAGAAAATATACAAGACAAAAGAAAATGAAAAGATTTTTAAACAACTAATTTTTTAAAAATTGCTAACTGGAAATTCTGTACCCAGTGAAATACCTTTCGTTTGGGGACAGAGACAAACCAACAATTATAATTCTGCGTTTTGAATGATAAAAGTGTGAGGGATTGATTTATTTATGTATGTATGGCTGCGTTGGGTCTTTGTTGCTGTGTGCAGGCTTTCTCTAGTTGCAGTGAGCAGGGGCTACTCTCCGTTGCGGTGCGTGGGCTTCTCATTACAGTGGCTTCTCTTGTTGCGGAGCACGGGCTCTACGCACGTGGACTCAGTAGTTGTGGCACGTGGGCTCAGTAGTTGTGGCTCACGGGCTTAGTTGCTCCATGGCATGTGGGATCTTCCTAAGCACTGCACCACCAGGGAAGCCCTTCCACTTCTAAAAACCATTTTCATCTGTTTATTTTCAATCATTATCAGCCATTGCACACTTCCTCTCTACAGAATACCACAGAAGAAATCACAAGACTTCATCAGCAGGCGCCTCAAAGTGAGAGCTTCTAGGGAACCCCACTATCAAAGAAGGGGCACCCACACACTTGCCAGCCCTTCACCCAGCAGCATCAGCACTGCTGGGGAAACGGAGACGCTCGTGCCGAGAGCCCGTACCTGCTGAGACAGAATCTGCACTTTAGCAAGACTCCAGGTGAAGTGTGTGAAGGACCAAGTCTGGAAAGAGCTGCTCTGGACCCGGGAAGCTGCAGCTGGCATCTGCAGAAGCTGAGTCTCTCCATCTCTGCACTGAAACTTGATTCAAGCCTAGTTTCTGACGCCAGAAATCTGGGCTTTTCCCCCAACGAATCTCCCACTTCACACTTGCGATGAGAGTCATTTGCCCTCAGCTTATAAATGTATTCAAGTCTTCCCAAGGTAAAAACACAAAACCCATTTCCCCAAAATCAAAGCCCCTGACCCAGCCACTTGTCTCTCCTCTTTCCCACCCAGGTGGTCTTAGGAAGGAACTTAAACTTGTGGACAGAGTTGTGTGCCATCTGGTGTACATTTCCTCCTGTACATTTACTATTCAAGTGGGACCTTTTAAGGCTGTCTTCTACTGGCCCGTCATAGAATTCCAAAGTGGAGACCTGGCCCTCTGCCTTCATAATAAAAAGAGCTACTATTTATCCAATGTCTGTTATGTTCAGACACTGTTTAAGTGCTTTACATGCATCTTTGATTCTTTACTTAAATTAGATGCTTTTGTCATTTCTATGATATTCCCCTAACTCCTTGTGTAGCTACCTGGCTAGTCCCTCTTTTCAGACAGGATAGGTCTTTAAATCATTCCAAATAGCCTCCAGTCTCAGCCTCTTATAAATTTTCAAAACTCATCAGTTCTCCTCAATAGAGTCTCATGGTATACTCCCCAGCAACACATAAAAATTCAATGAAAATTGAGCCTCACTGTTTAAAAAAATGAAAAGAAAAAAAAGGCTGCATTCCATGGAGAACACGTTCCACCCAGTGAATAATTTACTGAACGACCATAAAACGTCATTCAATATTCTTGATATCCTCATTTTCCAGGACTGTGAAACTTGATCTAATAAGGACAGCTTCCTTTATAAGATGATGGTAAAGGAGATCTCATAACGATTATAAAAATCTTCAGCATTCCTTGAAACCTTTCGATTCCATTACTCCCACCCTCACTAAGCGGAAAAGAAAACTTGGACCAAACCTGCCCCTTGACCAAGGATCACAATCCAGACTATATCACTAACACTTTTCTTTACTATAAAAATATAAAAGGTAAGTGTTTATCATTTGTAAAAAGTAAAAGTTTATTCATTACAGTGATAAAAGCTAACGCTTTTGGGAAATGTGCTATGTGCTGGTCACCCCAGGCTCCATCACTCTCAGCTAATCACCCCACTTCACAGAGAAAAGTGAAGCGTTGAGAAGAACACTTCCACGAATCCCCTTTCACACCCGCCTATACACAGGAAGCTGGCCCGTGTGCTCTCATTCGCTACCTCGTCCTGTGACAAGGAGGCACGGTCCTTTGCTCCCACGTCAAACCTTCCTCACGTGGTGCAGTGGACGCCACTGCCGCTTCAGGTCACGTGCTTCTGCAGTTCTCCCCTCTCCTCCAGCATCAAACATCCTCTCTCTTCAGGATAGCTCCCATCCACTTAGACTATGGGATGATTTCTTCACCCCAAACGTAATGCAATGTGGGGTTACCCTGCTCACCCCTTCACCCACACCCTTCCACAGCAATCCGTGCTCTCTGAAATGTTCTTATACCCCCTCCTCTCTCCGTCTCTCCCTACCACTCCTCCGGAACACATCAATCAGGCTTTCTCTGCAGCCACCCGCTAACTCTGCTCTTGTTAAGGTCGACCGTGACCTGTGCATCACGGTATCCAGCGACCAATCTTCAGACCTCCACAGTCTTGCAGATGCAGCTGATCACCTCTTCCTTCTTGAAAAGCTGTTGCCATGTGTCCTTTAGAACTCCACCCTCGCGTGGACCTTCTCCCATCTTAACAGCCCCCCCTTAGTCCACTTGCTGGCTCTTCCTTGGTTCCCATCCTTCTTATACTGGTGTGATTCAGGGCATAACCCATGAAGCTCTTGTCCTTCTACCACTTCATCCAGCTTCATGACTTTAAATACCATCTATCAACCATGACATTTGTATGTCCAGCCTGATCTCTCAACTCCAGACTCATGTATCTATGCGCCCATGACACATCTCGAGTGGAGGTCTAATTTACATCTCAGACACAGCATGCTCAACACCAAGACTCTGGCCATCCTTTCTCCCCCCCACCCCCCCAAAACCTGTGCCTCTCACATACCCCCCATGTCGGTATCTGCTCAAGGTCATGCCAGCTCCCTCCTCCCGCTGTTCAGGACAAAGACCCCACCATTATCATCGCTTCATTTCCCCGCTTCGTCCCATGCAACGTGTCGTCAGATTGTGTCAGCTCTACCTTCAGAATATGTGCTGCCCACCTCCGCCACTGCCACCCTGGACTAACCCACCAACATCTCTCTTCTGCTCAAGCACTCATACTGTACCAGTAAGAAGAACCCGTGCTTCTTACCCACCAGTCATACACCTCAAGAGCCATCCTGGTGCCCCCCCCAAATATGAACAACTCCCCTAAAGGAAGGACTCAGGAGCCATACTATAATATAACTTTCTTAGGGAAAATATTCTAACGTAGCAAATCTTTTTAATAAAAATTGAGTCCACCTTGTATATTAGACCTTAATTTAATGGACTCAGAACGATTCACTAATTGACTTTTCAAAAGACTAGAGGTGATTGTATCATGACTCCCATGGTGTGGCACCCAAAGCCAGCTTTATTTTATTACGCTCTGGTACATCCCCAACCCCCAAGAAAGAAAAGACATGACTACGTTCAAAAAGCAGCACCAAGATCCACCTCCACTCGTCCCTTCACAAGGATATTCTAATCAGGTCAGCTGCTGTTCTGGTACACTAAAGCAAAAGACTGCTCACTTGTGTTAAACTCTATGTGCTGGTCCTTCCCCCGGCAGGCAAACATCTGGGGCAGATTACATCCTTTTCCTGTTTAGCTCTCATCAGCTTCTTGCAGTACCTTTAGCTCTTGCAGAGACACTCCCAGACAGGTGATGGCTCTGCCTGAGCTCCTGAAGCAATGCACTTACTTAATACCCTGGATTGGAAGACATAACACGGGGTTGTGGAGCAGTGGACGGAGGACAGGTTCTGACAGCAAGACGAGGAGTGTGAGCCATCTGAACACCTTACTTTCGAGGTGTCTTTCCAGTCACGCTGGAACATCCCACGGCCAAAAACACCCTCAAGTAGTAAGGAGCCTTGTTCTTCCTTCGACTCCTTGATGTACCTTTAATTAACTATGATTCTGCATAATCGAAACTTCCTTCTCATTTGAGGGTAAGCCTGTTCACACACAAATGGCTGGACCAAGAATTTTACATAAGAGATAGGCTCATTCATGGGGCAGGGGTAGACAGAGGTGTCTGCGATGGAGGACAGTGCGAAAGAAACGCAACTAGAAGGCACGACCCCTCGATTTTAGATCTTATTCCTCTGCCTCTGACATGTCATCTCGGGCCAATACAACCATTTTCTCCTTGTGTGCTGGTTTCACTGTCCATAAAGTTCGCCTAGTAAAATTCAGACCTCACTTCTAAGAATTGCTATGAAATCAAATGGAATAATATGGGAAAATATTTTGAAAATCAAAAAGCACAAAAAGGGCTTCCCAGGTGGCACAGTGGTTGAGAATCTGCCTGCCAATGCAGGGAACACGGGTTCAAGCCCTGGTCTGGGAAGATCCCACATGCCACAGAGCAACTGGGCCCGTGAGCCACAACTACTGAGCCTGCGCGTCTGGAGCCTGTGCTCCGCAACAAGAGAGGCCGCGACAGTGAGAGGCCCGCACACCGCGATGAAGAGTGGCCCCCGCTCGCCGCAACTAGAGAAAGCCCTTGCACAGAAACGAAGACCCAACACAGCCATAAATAAATAAATTAATTAATTTAAAAAAAGATATGGTTAAAGATCTAATTACAATGCAATTGACAAAGAAACTTGGTTTCATCAAATCAAGTTCTTTAAAAAAAAAAAAAGCGCAAAGAAATGAATCAATAATGCTATCTGTGGCAGAGTGAAAACCTCTTTTTTATTCCTAATTTCATCCTGACCAGTACTGGATCGATAAGAATCCAGGCTGATCGAATGACAAGTTCAATACCAACAATGGATGCTTCCCTCACTGACTGACCCCTGACGCAGGTGAGGTCTCAGCTTTCCATGACCCCTAGTGCACATTTCATACGGCCAAGGTTGACATCTCAGCTGACATCCTACTAGGGTGGGGATATTATGAAGTCAAAAACATCAGAATTAAAGATGGGAGGTGTTGCATCAGCAAGAAGGCCATTCATAAATGACGATGTATCACGTGTCATCAAAACTAAGACAACAGGGGCCTTCCCTGATGGCACAGTGATTAAGACTCCGCCTGCCAATGCAGGGGACACAGGTTCGAGCCCTGGTCCAGGAAGATTCCACATGCCGCGGAGCAACCAAGCCCGTGCGCCACAACTACTGAGCCTGCGCTCTAGAGCCTGTGAGCCACAATTACTGAAGCCCGCGTGCCTAGAGCCTGTGTTCCACAACAAGAGAAGCCACCGCAATGAGAAGTCAGCGCACTGCAACGAAGAGTAGCCCCCGCTCGCCGCAACTAGAGAAAGCCCGCGCGGAGCAACGAACACCCAACGCAGCCAAAAATAAATAAATAAATAAATTTATCTTTTAAAAAAAGAAAGAAACTAAGACAACAACAGCTATAACACACATGACTATTTTATATACCGTTAACAAGGAAAAAGGACATGTTCATTTATAATTCAAGATTCTATCAGTTGTAAGAAAACTACATTTAAACAGGGGAAAACATGCATTTTATGACTAGTACAAAAAATTATAATAATTTATCATGTTTCTTAAGATTTTATAAAAGTAAGAGGAAGGGGCTAATGGTTAGTTAATAAACTAAAGCAATGAAGCACAGTCTATCTATGTCTCTATCGTGGAAAATAACACGTTTCATAAAAGGACACATGAGAAATCATCCTTTATGATTCAGAGAAGGAGTCTTGAAAGATTCCTGTTCTAATATACTTAACTATGTCATTAAAAAAAATAACATTGTTAACTCTGCCATCAGCCTGAAAAAGTAGCAAAAGTAGAACTGTATAGATAATCATATGAGAAGTTAAAGAGATCAATACATGAGGAGGCCATGAATGAATTCTAGGTATGTTATTATTAACATGCCCCCGAAAATCTTTTCCACATAGCACAACTTTATGACTAAAATTACCAAGAAAATACTTTATGTTTAGAAATTGGTGCTGGTAATACAGACTAAGAAATCATGACAGTCTGAATGGTTAGGTAGGTTGTGTGATATCATTATGACTGTGGTTCTCCTTCTTAGAGCAGGAGTTGGAACACGCTTTCTGTAAAGGGCCAGACTTGCTGTAAAGTTTCCACTTTGTGGACCATATGATATATCACAACTACCCAACTCTGCTGTTGTAACACAAAAGCAGCCATACATGATATACATAAAAAAAAAAACTGGTTTGGCCAATTTCCAATAAAACTTTACTTACAAAAACAAGAGGCAGACCAGTTTTGCTCTGTGGGGTGTGGTTTGCAAGCTCATGCCTTAGAAGATAAAGCTCAGACCATCTTGCAAATATACACACTGGGCCAAATATATCTAATAGTCTAGTTGTTTCTGTTGGAGAAGAATAAAACATGGAGTCCTTGTGGGTCCGAACTCTTACAAAGGGAAAGCTTAGGTTCCTAACAATATGGAACTTGTATGCATTCTTAATACATAATGTGATAACCAGGGGGATGGACGGGTCTGTCTCAATGAATGACTAGCCTTAAAAATGCTGAAACAGGGACGAGTCCTTTCAGGATTCAGTCTGTTTAAGCATAATAGTCAGAGATTTACTGCAAAATGAAACAGAAGCAAAAAAACGCAGAGAGAGAGATAAGAACAATCAAAGCAACTAAAATTGAACATTAAGGCTTTGAGTTATTGGACCAATGGGCTGAGGTCTCTCCACAAAGTTCCTCACATTAACTGGCCTCTGTTTTCCCCATCTTTCAAGTTTCAATTAACCTTTCTGCCACAGCAGATCACAATTTGTACACACGAGTCCCATTTTAATAAACCGATGTGGTTCAGAAATCCTCACAGTTATTTCAGAGAGAACGGCAATTACAGAAGCCCACTATCACATCCGGAATTTCAGGGAGAAAGGTTTCAATTATATCTCCCTTCTCAGGGATCAGATGTAAAACTATCAATACAGAGTCAGTGATATTAAGGGATAATGTGTTTACCAAGCGAGCAGCAGGGCACATCTTGTTCCTCTAGATTCTACAGCAGTATATTTTTGTTCCTATATATGTACAGTTTGTGTACAGAATAGAATACAAAATAAACTAGGAGTGCACTTTATAGAATGTAGGAGACACAGGGATGGCCTTACTCCCCTTGTCTTTGCATAGATTCATCAGTTTTGTTTATTGCTTGTTTGTTTCCATTTCTGATCAATCTTCTCTGTTCTATGTCTCAAGGGACCTGAATCCCTTCACAGCCTAGAATGAGCCCAACCGAGTCATGACCTGTGCTGGTATAATCACGTGTGTGTGTGTGTGTGTGTGTGTGTGTGTGTGTGTGTGTGTGTGTGTGTCTGCTTCTAACCAATAGAATATGGCCAAGGTGAAGCACTGTCACGCCTGAGATTATGTTGTGTTATATAAAATTCCGTCTCAGAAGACTGGAAATCAGGATTCTGGCCTTAAAGAAGTACATAGCTGTTTTGTGACCTGCCAATGAAGGGGGCCACATGGGGAGGGACCACAGGCAACTTCTAGGAGCTAAGAGTGCACTCCAGCCAAGAGTCATCAAGGAAACAGGACCGCAGTCCTACAACTGCAAGGAAATGAATTCTGCCGACAACTGCAATGAGCTTAGAAGCAGATTCTCCTACAGTCGAGCCCCCAGATGAGAATGCAGCCCAGCCAACACCTTGATTACAGACTTGACAGACCCTGGGCAGAGAATGCAGTTAAAGCTGTGCCCAAACTCCTGACCCAAAGAAACTGTGTGTTGTGTTCAGCCACTAAGTTTGGGGTAATTTTTTATGCAGGAAGAGGTAAGGAATATAAAGAAACATTAATGTGAATGCCAGGTAAACATGCTTCCTGGAAAAGGTTGGATTGGATCCCTAAAGAAGCCTGAAGATATTCTGGAAAACCTGAAGTATAATATGTCAGCGCCCTTGAGGGAGGGCAGAAGCCATGATTTATACTCCTCTGCATCATCTCCAACATCCAGAAAAAGACAAGATACAAAAAGACATACGAGAGTTCTTCTACTTGATTTGACACTAAATCATTCGCTTAGCTGCGTGTGTCCGTAGCAGAGCAATTGGCGATGTAACTTCAAATATCTGCCAGTCCTATGTATTATTTGAAGCATTTTAAAGTTCACTACTATAAAATGCTTCCAAAGACTTCACTGACGGTAAAATCCTCAGCCCCCAGGTACTTCTGGCAACAGATGTCATTATGTAAGAGTTTGCAAATCACGCATATTCCAGCCAGTCACAAAATGCTGAGTAGAAACTTTTGGAGCAAAATAAAACTGAGATTAGGAAGATCATGTATTGATTACATTAGCAGTTGAGAAACACTTCCATTCTAGTTTTCCAAAACAACAGTAAACACTTTTCTAAAATAACCCTATAACACAGTGAGCCCCTGTAACTGTCCAAGGGGAATCCAGCCACAGCAGCACATGGACATGGGGAGAGGGGTCAGAGATGGAGTTGGGAGCCAGTCTTGCCACCTGCAGTGGGTGAGCCCTATGACTTGATAATTTCCAGCTTCCCAGGCCTCCACGCTTCCACACACAGCTCTGTGGACTTACAGTGTGCCCTGCTTATCTCCATGCTTATCGGGAAGGTCAGACGGTACCAGGACTGAGGATGTATTTCACGCACCTTAAAACTGATGGAGCTGGGGCTTCCTTGGTGGCTCAGTGGTTAAGAATCCGCCTGCCAATGCAGGGGACACAGGTTCGAGCCCTGGTCCGGGAGGATCCCACATGCTGCAGAGCAACTAAGCCCGTGTGCCACAACTACTGAGCCCACGAGCCACAACTACTGAAGCCCACAAGCCACAACTACTGAAGCCCACGTGCCTAGAGCTTGTGCTCTGCAACAAGAGAAGCCACCGCAATGAGAAGCCCGTGCACCGCAACGAAGAGTATCCCCCACTCGCTGCAACTAGAGAAAGCCCTCGCACAGCAGTGAAGACCCAGCGCGGCCAAAAATAAATAAATAAATTAAAAACAAACAAACAAACAAAAAACTGATGGAGCTGTTATGACCCCAGGTCCACAGGCATGTTTGCAGAACGGAATCTGTGTGCCCTCCAAGGTGAAACGCAGGCAACAGGACCACCTTGGCAGCTCCCGCACGGGGGCAGGGCCAGACCACCGTGTCTGTTTGGAGAAGCTCGGAAGTGCCCTATCGGCCCCCCGTTCCACTCAAAGAAGCCCTGCGGCGCCGTTTCCCTCTGATGCCGCACGGGCATGTCTTCCGGCGTCCCCTCGCCACCACCCTGCACGGTGTTTCTTTGGTTCGCACAGTGGACTCTTCCAGCTCCTGTGCTCACGGCCCCCGCGGGCTTTCCGCCTGCTCTTCCTCTGAGCGGCCCCCGTGCCGTCAGCCGTCAACCTTCACAGCAGGTCCCTGGGTCCCTGGTTTGCCCTGGAAGAGACCGGGCAGCAAAGCAGCCCTCCCCCGCTTCAGCCCAGCTGATGACTCTAGACCGTGGTTGTCTGGGACAGCAACGCCCTCTCTTCTACCTGAGAGCGCGGGGAAAGTAAGGCGCCCTCCATACGGGAAAACGTGGGCAAGCCTCAGCCCAGAGTATGGGCAGCCCAGGGGGTGAAGAGTCAGGTGAAAATCTCGGAGAAACCCCACCACTAATAAAATCGTGGCTTCCTCCAAAAGGCATGAGAATCAGCATGCCGAGAATCACCCACAGGAGAGCCATAATGTGAGGTGGGAGGATGGCAACAGCTTGTACCTTTCTTCAATGGTGATAAAAAAAAAACTTTTACTGTCTGATTAACTAATAACGGAAGCAGTGGGTGGCTAGGTTTTAAGAAGTCCCGAGAATTTTTTTAATGTGAATTTACACACACATGCGCACACACACACACACACACACCTGAAGGAGAGTGAACTTCCCCAGCCACAGAAGAACATGATGCCCTCCCATGCCAAGGACCCACTGGCACGTGGTCAGCCTGCAACTGTGTCCCGAGTGTCCGTGGCTGTGTACGGGGCCTCTTACCTCACAGAAGCTCTGGCACTGCTGCTTCCGCAGGTCCCAGGACACCTTGCAGGGCTCCAGGCACTGGGAGAGATGAACAGTGAAAACCAATCAGTAAACACGGGAAAGAAACAAGGCCCAAAAGGAAAGAGCCCACCTGTGTGCACCCCTGGCTTTTCAGGGCCTACTTTCCCTAGTGACTTTGGGAAATCCAGTGAATCAGCAGCTCATCTGAACTGTGTGTAACACAGGAATCTGAGGAAGAGTGTCACGACCGAGCAGGGACAGAAAGACATACGTTTCCACACAATCGAGAAAGGAGAGCCGCACGGTCTGGAGGCGACACGGAGGAGAAGCAGTTATATCCCCTGTCAGGCACAGCAGTGTGGATATTTACTTTTATTCAGTAAAAAATATTTTCTAAAGGTTGTGGTTACAGATGGATTCTTTTCTCATCAGCTTTAACAATAACCTGCTTTTAAATGGACAAAATAGGGCTATTTTTTGAATGTTCTTCTGTAAGTGACTGAAGTATTGCATTAAATATATGTATATGTGTGTATATATATATATATGTTTATATATATATCACACCCATTACTGTTAACTTATGTGTTTATCTCAGTGAATCCAGCAGCATTCACATGTATCCAGTTTAATTACTCTATTAAAATGGATTGAATAAACCTGAATATGAGACTCTGCCATAAGAGCTTCAGAATAAAGTTTGAATACATATATATAATTTACACATATGATTTTAAAAATCAAAGATAAGAGCCAGGATCCACTGTTCAGTAACAATTGTAATAATAAATATATTACTGAATGAACAAAGTATATATACATGTAAATGTAGGTTTTATATATATACTATATATAATATATAATTATAACACTTAAAATATAGTACTATATATACTATCTATATAATATATTGTAATAAGAGATAACAGCCAAGCCTCGTGATTGAAACTAAAATCTTATATTCATATGAATGGATATTTGATTCTCAAGATTATATTTTAATGCAAATTTTAATTAGTACAAATTAATCATCTCGTATAGTTAAATGACAGTTATCTAAATATTGGCATACCCTGGCTCCCATAAGCTCATGATTATTCTATCTATCTGACTTTCATTATTGATAAATTTTCCAGTTGATATCAAAATTCTCAGTGAAATTTCAGACATATATAATGTAGAATTCAGAACATACACCCGTACTATATTTTCACTTTACTTTCTAGTAACCTCCCTGTTTTAAAATACAGTTTAAAGATGAACTGGAAGACTCTATGTGAAATTTACTTTGCAAAAATCCATTGCTATTTTTTTCAATCAAAAATGCATATATGAAAACAAACTACTGACTGTATCAACTGTCAGTCTGTCACAGCACTGCTCTCAAAGTGTGATAAAGGACCAATAATATGAGCATCACCTTGGAGTTCATGGGAAATGCACTAGATGTACAGAGTCAGATCTCTGGGATTGGGAGCCAAGAATCTCTTTTAGCAAGTTCCCCTGAAAATCTTGGTGCTTACACTAAACTTTAAAAAGAACTGCCTTATTGTGGTAAACATTTCCCAATATATATGTGTATCAAATCATCACACTGTACACTTTAAACTTACACAATGTTATATATGTCACTTATATCTCAATAAAGCTGGGGGAAAAAAAGAACTGCTGTAGAATTTGATGAAAACAGAGTCTGTAATGGCTCTTTCTTGGTTCATGTAAGTATCATTTAAGAATCAGTCTACTGCTTGTGAGAATATTCTAGATTTGATATCCTTTAATGTTGCATATGAACAATTCATTTTTAGTTATTTTAAATTAAAAAACTTGAGCTCGTCAATGATGCTTTTCCAAGACCTATATAAGCGTGTCCCAAGTCTATTAGTGTTCACCTCTTCCAAGCATGTTCTAAAACAGATGTACAATTTTTCACCAATATAACAATTCTAAAAGAATACCATTTTTCTAATAGCAATGAAATAGTTTAAAACTTGTCTACCTTACATATTTCATGAGCTTCCTAAAGAGTGAGTTTTGTTTCCTAAAGGTACATCCAATGCCTTACCCACAGAGCTATCCTAATTTGTTGCAAGACATTGGCTCCTAGCCAAAAAACTTCACTGGTCATTTAATAAATATGCTTAGACCTAACTCCTTCTCAAGACTCCTTGAAATGAATAACTGGCACTCTTTCAAATACCTTGCAATTTTTTTCATTTGAAGAAGTGGCCTACAACGGAGCAGGACCGCACCACAAGACCTGGGGATTTTTCACGGACAGAGGCTCAGCTACTGACAAGTTAAGCCTCTGTCATTTCACTCGGGAAACATCCAACAAGCATTTATTCCATATAAAAACTGTTCAGTGCAATGTGGCTAAAAATGTCTCAGAATAATTATGTAATTCTTGCTTTCTGTCATTACTGAAAATGTAAATTATGAAAACAAGATATTACATGTGTACAGTTGCATTTTCACAACTAGAGACATGCATGAGTGCATTAAAAAAGTCAGTCCTTTGTGATGTCCATGATTCCAAATAACCATATTCCTGACAACTTGTGGAATAAATGCCTTATAAAAACTAGATATCATTTACAAAAGTGGGCATATTTCTGAAATGCTAACAACAGCAATACGTAATGCACTTGTCTTCTTGTTAACCCAGAATCTCCATCTGTCAAGTCTAGCATTGGTATATGCAATTCATTTAAAGTTCTATTTTAATTGCATGCTTGCCTCATTTCCAGTCACCACTAATCAGTAGCACCTAAAGATACATCTCAAAATGCTACTAATGACAGCCAACATTTTCTTTTAGTAATCCTCTGTGAAAACTACCTGACAAGAACAGCCTAGATGTAAACATCTGAGTAAATCTTTGCAGGATAAATTTTCCAAAGCTCTATTTATTTATGGTGCTACTGGCCAGGTAAAATGATTTCAACAAAAGCTGAAGAGGAAAAAAATGACAGCCTTTTCTCTCACACTTTGAACAAGAAGAAAACACTTTCTATTTCTCCAAGTAATAATAATAAAAAAGTACTGCCAAAAAAAGGTAGTCGCAAAACTCTCTTCCCTGTGTGAAGGGAGTAGAAGAGAAATAATACTACAAGCAAACAACGGCAACTCTAAGGGCCATGATCACATACTGCGTCAAACTACAAAAACAAACAAACAAACAAAAACAGTACTCAAAGTAAGTATTTTAGCAAGTGGTTTAGACTTTCAAGCTTTAGGCTGATCAACTGTTTGAAATCATTTCCTCCTAGGCTACTGCTTCAAGCCCAATGAAGAGAAACTTCACATTTCAGAGAAACTTAAAAAAAAAAAGGTTGAGCAAGCTAATCACATTGATCATCATTTGGAATGTAGCTATCAATTTTTTTTTACTTAATCTAGAAAGATACATTCACAATATCACTTGCTCAGATGATAATTGTATATTAAATTTATATTTTTTAAATGTACAGTAATAGAGATTGGCTCAAGATGGTGTAGTAAAAGGACAAGTGCTCCCTCCCTCTTGTGAGAGCAACAGAATCACAACTAACTGCTGAATAATCATCGACAGGAAGACACTGGAACTCACCAAAATAGATACCCCACATCCAAAGACAAAGGAGAAGCCGCAGTGAAACAGTAGGAGGGGCGCAATCACAATAAAATCCAATCCCGTAACCGCTGGGTGGGTGACCCCCAAAATGGAGAATAATTATACCACAGAAGTCCACCACCTGAGTGAAGTTCTAAGCTACATGTCAGGCTTCCCAACCTGGGGGTCAGGAAATGGGAGGAGGAATTCCCAGAGAATCAGACTTTGAAGGCTACTGGGATTTGATTGCAGGACTTCGAAAGGTCTGGGGGAAACAAAGACACTCTCGGAGGGCACACACAAAGTAGTGTGCACATCGGGACCCAGGGGAAAGTGCAGTGACCCCATAGGAGACTAAACCAGACCTACCTGCTAGTGTTGGAGGGTCTGCTGCAGAGGCGGGGGGCGGCTGTGTCTCACTGTGAGGACAAGGACACTGGCAGCAGAAGTTCTGGGAAGTACTCCTTGGCATGAGCCCTCCCAGAGTCCTCCATTAGCCACATCAAAGAGCCCAGGTAGGCTCCAGTGTTGGGTTGCCTCAGGCCAAATAACCAACAGGGAGGGAACCCAGCCCCACCCATCAGCAGACAAGCGGATTAAAGTTTTACTGAGCTCTGCCCACCAGAGCAACAGCCAGCTCTACCCACCACCAGTCCCTCCCATCAGGAAACTTGCACAAGCCTCTTAGATAGCCTCATCCAACAGAGGGCAGACAGCAGAAGCAAGAAGAACTACAATCCTGCAGGCTGTGGAACAAAAACTGCGTTCACAGAAAGATAGACAAGATGAAAAGGCAGAAGGCTATGTACCAGATGAAGGAACAAGATAAAACCCCAGAAAAGCAACTAAATGAAGTGGACATAGGCAACCTTCCAGAAAAAGAATTCAGAATAATGATAGTGAAGATGATCCAGGACCTCGGAAAAAGAATGGATGCAAAGATTGAGAAGATGCAAGAAATGTTTCACAAAGACCTAGAAGAATTAAAGAACAAACACCTAGAAGAATTAAAGAACAAACAAACAGGGATGAACAATACAATAACTGAAATGAAAAACACACTAGAAGGAAAGAATAGCAGAATAACTGAGGCAGAAGAACGGATAAGTGACCTGGAAGACAGAATGGTGGAATTCACTACCACAGAACAGAATAAAGAAAAAAGAATGGAAGGAAGTGAAGAGAGCCTAAGAGACCTTTGGGACAACATTAACATTGTAGAGGTCCCAGAAGGAGAAGAGAGAGAGAAAGGACCTGAGAAAATATGTAAAGAGATTATAGTCAAAAACTTCCCTAACATGGGAAATGAAATAGCCACCCAAGTCCAGGAAGCGCAGAGAGTCCCAGGCAGGATAAACCCAAGGAGAAACACGCTGAGACACATAGTAATCAAACTGGCAAAAATTAAAGACAAAGAAATATGATTAAAAGCAACAAGGGAAAAACAACAAATAACATACAAGGGAACTCCCATAAGGTTAACAGCTGATTTCTCAGCAGAAACTCTACAAGCCAGAAGAGAGTGACACGATATATTTAAAGTGATGAAAGGGAAGAACCTACAACCAAGATTACTCTACCTGGCAAGGATCTCATTCAGATTCCATGGAGAAATCAAGAACTCTACAGAAAAGCAAAAGCTAAGAGAATTCAGCACCACCAAACCAGCTCTACAACAAATGCTAAAGAAACTCCTCTAAGTAGGAAAAACAACAGAAGAAAGGGACCTACAAAAACAAACCCAAAACAATTAAGAAAATGGTCATAGGAACATACATATTGATAATTACCTTAAACGTGAATGGATTAAATGCTCCAACCAAAAGACACAGGCTCGCTGAATGGATACAAAAACAAGACCCATATATATGCTGTCTACAAGAGACCCACTTCAGACCTAGGGACACATACAGACTGAAAGTGAGTGGACGGAAAAAGCTATTCCATGCAAATGGAAATCAAAAGAAACCTGGAGTAGCAATACTCATATCAGATAAAATAGACTTTAAAATAAAGAATGTTACAAGAGACAAGGAAGGACACTACATAATGATCAAGGGATCAATCAAAGAAGAAGATATAACAATTATAAATATATATGCACCCAACATAGCAGCACCTCAATACATAAGGCAAATGCTAACAGCTATAAAAGAGGAAACTGACAGTAACACAATAATAGTGGGGTACTTTAACACCTCACTTGTTAAATGGACAGATCATCCAGACAGAAAACTAATAAGGAAACACAAGCTCTAAATGACACAATAGACAAGATAGATTTAATTGATATTTATAGGACATTCCATCCAAAAACAGCAGATTACACTTTCTTGTCAAGTGAACACGGAACACTCTCCAGGATAGATCACATCTTGAGTCATGAATCAAGCCTTGGTAAATTTAAGAAAACTGAAATTGTATCAAGCATCTTTTCCGACCACAATGCTGTGAGATTAGAATTACATGGGAAAAAATGTAAAAAACACAAACACATGGAGGCTAAACAATACATTACTAAATAACCAAGAGATCAATGAAGAAATCAAAGAGGAAATCAAAAAATACCTAGATACAAATGACAATGAAAACACAATGATCCAAAACCTATGGGATGCAGCAAAAGCAATTCTAAGAGGGAAGTTTATAGCAATACAATCCTAGCTCAAGAAACAACAGAAATCTCAAATAAACATTCTAACTTTACCCCTAAGGGAGCTACAGGAAGAAGAACAAACAAAACCCAGAGTTAATAGAAGGAAAGGAATCATAAAGATCAGAGCAGAAGTAAAAGAAATAGAAACAAAGAAAACAACAGCAAAGATCAATAAAACTAAAAGCTGGTTCTTTGAGAAGATAAACAAAATTGATAAACCTTTAGCCAGACTCATCAAAAAAAGAGGGAGAGGATTCAAATAAAATTAGAAATGAAAAAGGAGAAGTTACAACGGACAATGCAGAAATACAAAGCATCACAAGAGACTAACAAAAGCAACTCTGCCAATAAAATGGACAACCTGGAAGAAATGGACAAATTCTTAGAAAGGTATAAACTTCCAAGACTGTACCAGGAAGAAATAGAAAACATGAACAGACAAATCACAAGTATTGAAATTGAAACTGTGCTTAAAAATCTTCCAACAAACAAAAGTCCAGGACCAGATGGTTTCACAGGTGAATTCTATCAAACATTTAGAGAAGAGCTAACACCTATCCTTCTCAAATTCTTCCAAAAATTTGCAGAGGAAGGAACACTCCCAAACTCATTCTATGAGGCCACTATCACCCTGATACCAAAACCAGATAAAGAAACTACAAAAAACGAAAATTACAGACCAATATCACTGATGAATATAGATGCAAAAATCCTCAACAAAATACTAGCAAACAGAATCCAACAACACATTAAAAGGATCATACACCACGATCAAGTGGGATTTATCCCAGGGATGCAAGGATTCTTCAATATATGCAAATCAACCAATGTGATACAGCATATTAACAAATTGAAGAATAAAAACCATATGATCCTCTCAATAGATGCAGAAAAAGCTTTTGACAAAATTCAACACCATTTATGATAAAACCTCTCCAGAAAGTGGGCATAGAGGGAACCTACCTCAACATAATAAAGGCCATATATGACAAACCCACAGCAAACATCATTCTCAATGGTGAAAAACTGAAAGCATTTCCGCCAAGATCAGGAACAAGACAAGGATGTCCACTCTCCCCACTCTTATTCAACATAGTTTTGGAAGGCTTAGTCATGGCAATCAGAGAAGAAAAAGAAATAAAAGGAATACAAATTAGAAAATAAGAAGTAAAACTGCCACTGTTTGCAGATGACATGATACTATACATAGAGAATCCTAAAAATGCCACCAGAAAACTACTAGAGCTAATCAATGAATTTGGTAAAGTTGCAGGATACAAAATTAATGCACAGTAATCTCTTGCATTCCTGTACACTAACAACAGAAGATCAGAAAGAGAAATTAAGGAAACAATCCCATTCACCATTGCAACAAAAAGAATAAAATACCTAGGAATAAACCTACCTAAGGAGGTAAAAGACCTGTACTGAGAAAACTTTAAGACACTGATGAAAGAAATCAAAGATGACACAAACAGATGGGGAGATATACCATGTTTTTGGATTGGAAGAATCAATACTGTGAAAATGACTATACTACCCAAAGCAACCTAGAGATTCAGGTCACTCCCTATAAAATTACCAATGGCATTTTTTACAGAACTAGAACAAAAAAATCTTAAAATTTGTATGGAGACCTAAAAGACCCTGAATAGCCAAAACAATCTTGAGGGAAAATAATGGCGCTGGAGGAATCAGACTCCCTGACTTCAGAATATACTACAAAGCTACAGTAATCAAGACAGTATGGTACTGGCACAAAAACAGAAATATAGATCAGTGGAACAGGATAGAAAGCCCAGAGATAAACCCATGCACCTATGGTCAACTAATCTATGATAAAGGAGGCAAGGATATGCAATGGAGAAAAGACAGCCTCTTCAATAAGAAGTGCTGGGAAAACTGGACAGCTACATGTACAAGAATGAAATTAGAACACTTCCTAACACCATACACAAAAATAAACTCACAATGGATTAAAGACCTAAATGTAAGACCGGACACTATAAAACTCTTAGAGGAAAACATAGAAAGAACACTCTTTGACATAAATCACAGCAAGATCTTTTTTGACCCACCCCCTAAAGTAATGGAAATAAAAACAAAATAAGCAGTGGGACCTAATGAAACGTCAAAGCTTTTGCACAGCAAAGGAAACTATAAACAAGACGAAAAGACAACCCTCAGGATGGGAGAAAATATTTGCAAACAAATCAATGGACAAAGGATTAATCTCCAAAATATACATAAACAGCTCATGCAGCTCAATATTAAAAAAACTAACAACCCAATCCAAAAATGGGCAGAAGACCTAAATAGACATTTCTTCAAAGAAGACATACAGATGGCCAAGAGGCACATGAAAAGCTGCTCAACATCACTAATTATTAGAGAAATGCAAATAAAAACTACAATGAGGTATCACCTCATACCGGTTAGAATGGGCATCATCAGAAAATCTACAAACAACAAATGCTGGAGGGGGTGCGGAGAAAAGGGAACCCTCTTGCACTGTTGGTGGGAATCTAAATTGATACAGCCACTATGGAGAACAGTATGGAGGTTCCTTAAAAAACTAAAAATAGAATTACCATATGATCCAGCAATCCCACTACTGGGCATATACCCTGAGAAAACCATAATTCAAAAAGACACATGCGTCCCAATGTTCATTGCAACACTATTTACAATAGCCAGGACATGGAAGCAACCTAAATGCCCATCAACAGACGAATGGATAAAGAAGATATGGTACATATACACAATGGAATATTACTCAGCCATAAAAAGGAACGAAATTGGGTCATTTGTAGAGACATGGATGGACCTAGAGACTGTCATACAGAGTAAAGTAAGTCAGAAAGAGAAAAACAAGTATCATATATTAATGTATATATGTGGACTCTAGAAAAATGGTACAGTTGAACTGGTTTGCAAGGCAGAAATAGAGACACAGATGTAGAAAACAAACGTATGGACACCAAGGGGGAAAAGCGGCGGGGGGTGTGGGTGGTGGTGGTAGGATGAATTGGGAGATTGGGATTGACATGTATACACTAATACATATAAAATAGATAACTAATAAGAACCTGCTGTATACAAAAAATAAATAAAATAAATTCAAAAAAAATAATTAGGGATAAATCTGATTTTAAAATGTCAAGACCTATATGCTGAAAACCCAGACTACTTCTAAGTGAACTTAAAAAAGAAATAAATAAAGTGAGAGATATGTTGTGTTTAAAATAAATAAATAAAAAATAAAATGTACCATAATATAAAACATGTTCATACAATATTCCACTCATGGAATAGTGAGCAATGAGACTTTGTGACATTTACTACATTTACTACAATACTCTTTATCATTTAGCTGCAGCTCAATAAACACCTGCTGAATAAATCTATTGATAAATTGAAATGTTTTTATAACCAGTACTTAGGACTGGGATACCCAAGTACTTCCAGAGACCAAGCAAATAATGAGGAAGAGTGAAGGGGGTAAATTTTGGATAACTGGGGTGACAGAAAGAATGGTAAACTGGAGAGGTCAGCCAGGATCCAGGAAACAACTGCTCTTTGCTGCCTTCTGGTTGTTTTCCAGAATTGCCTGACACTCAAACTTTACAGAGAAGCCAATGATGCAGAATTTATCTAAATCCTTCCAACTTTTAAATATATTGTACAACACTGTACAGGTCTTTTTTATTGTAATTAACTTATATCATAATATACTAGAGGGAATCCCCTGGTGGTCCAGTGGTTAGGACTCCACGCCTCCACTGCAGGGAGCCCAGGCTTGATCCTGTAAGCCGCGTGGCGTGGCTAAAAAAAAAAAAAGATAGTAGGTAAATTTTTTAAATTGCTCTAAGTAAGTGGTTCTGAAATGGGAGTGATTTTGTATTCCCAGGGGACATTTGGCAATGTCTGGAATCATTTTGTTATGATTAAGGGGAGAGGTACTGGCTTCTTGGGGGTGACGCTAGGGATGCTGCTTAAACATCCACCAGGGCCCAGATAGCACTCACATGATAAAAAATTACCTGACTCCAGATGTCAACCGTGCCAAGGTTGAGAATTTTTGAACAACATGCAAAGGAACCGGAGTAACAGAGCTGGTCCTGAGAAACAACTTACCCAGGATGGAGGAGTAAATGCTACTCAGGACCATGACCTACAATCATGGAACAATTCTGTACATTTTGGCCACATTCATCCTTCTAAAACACGGTTTTGAAGATGTGAGGTCACTGATACAATTAGTCAATCATTATCGAATTTAACCTAAAGTACATGGTTTTACATTCAAAACATCTGGTCAACCAGCAAATCCTGTCCAACCAACTCCTTCAACCTCCTATGAATTGCTTCCAGTGAAGCTGGTTGCTTTTCTGTTCCCCCCAAACAAGATCCTTTCTAATTCCACTCTGTTGTGATATGTCTTCCTTACAGACAAGCTATTCTGTCCTTCTCCACTCAGATCAGTAGCTGCTTCAAACCATCTATTTTTGGCCATTGCTATCCACACAGCACACACTGATTTGCCCTCTCTGCAACCATGCAGCATTTAGAGTTCCCCCCAAGAATCCTCACATTTTTGACTGATTTGTGGAGCCTATGACTTGTATTAAAGTTACACTACCTCCAGATCCTCCTGAGGAGGGAATATGTCTGCAAACCCTTTTATAATCCCTCACAAGGCATATGGGACTGAACATGCAAACAAGAGAACAGATTATAAAAAACAAGCCATGTGCACCATGGAATGGAAAGCCGTGGTTTGAGCCCTAACTTGGCCATGTGTCTCATCTACAACTGAGAAAATCACATGAACTGTTTAGCCTCAGCTTGATAATTCAAATATGAGAACACCACCATCCATGTTCACTTGTTAAACTATCACCGAATGTGAGAGAATCTTTACAGATTTACGGAGCACGTTTAAAATGATTTGTTCAGTGGAGCCTCTTCACAACAAAACTACGGAAGTGTGTAAAATTAGGTACTATTATTCTCACATTTTAGAGAGAGGAAACTGCAGTTTAGAGAGGTTGAGGAAACAAAGCAAGTGACTGTGGGTGAGGCTATGGGAACTGGAATTTGGAGCCACGCTTTGGCACACTCCAAGGAATGTTATTTCCATTATAAAGCACTGCCCCATTTACGCCACATGCTGCAAGAGCTTAAAGAGATGAGATATGTGACAGGGATTTGGAAACTGAAGAGCAGTCTGCAAATCTATGAGATTACTAAATTATTATGATTCCCAAGGAGGATTCAGCTCCAGAATGCCCTAGGTGCTACAAATTCCAAGGTATTTATGTATACCACAGACAAAGAGATCCCACTCTTCTGAGCCAAAGTACTGACAAGGAGGAAAATTATTGATATTGCTTTGGTGAACTACCATCTGGGCAGTTTAGCACAAAGTTCCATACCTTATATTTAACCCAAAACTTTCACGCAAAAGTACAGAAAAGGAAATTATATTACCTAAATGGCAATCACAAAAAATTCTGAGGCAAAAAAGTTTCCTATAAAATTCAAATTTTCACACATGCCCAATCCTCAAGGAAACAGAACCCATAATTACATTATGCTAAATAGACAGAACCCACGTTAAAACAAAGCAGCCAGCATTCCATACTTTTCAACCTGTTCACATTAACTTCTGCTAAATCAATGAATGTGGATTCATATTTCCTATGTGCTAAGTGGTCATCGACTCACCAAGGTGGGGGAAATCTGGCCAAAATTTGTTCCACCCTGAGGTAGTCTATCATCTCCATGGGAGAAAAGCATGCAAATAAATCAGTCTACAGCAACAAAGTATACAATAAGTGATAGAAGAATAAAGTCCCATAAGAAACCAAAGTGGTATGTTCTTCCGTATGGGATAATTGGAGAGGATTTCACAGAACTGAGGGCTCATGAATTACCTTAGAAGGATGAGGAGGACCTGATCAATTGTAAATAGATCTGGGGCCTGGACAATGTCGTAAATATGTGGAGTGTGAGAGCTAAAAAAGAAGATGCAATAAAACACAAGGCTAGGAAGATGGCCCTTGGAATTCACTGAGAGCCACTGACAGTCCTAGAAAGGAGTTGCTTGCCCCTATCTGTGCTTAAAATGACTTGAGTGTTAGAATAGGAGATGGATTATGGAGGCAAAATATGCAGCAAATGAAACCAGAGCAAAAGTTTTTACAATTTCTTCCAAACCTTCTCTCCAGCACTTCTAGTGCCAATACGCCATTTGGATGGAAGAGGACATTGGATGAAAGGAAAAGAAAAAATCAACCTACGAAAGGCAATGTGGGAGAAATGAGAATGGGAAAGGCACCCAACTTTCTAACTTCAAGCGAAAAGGAGCTGACTGTGTCAATATGACGGAGGGTGCAGGCGAAACAAACATGGGGCAAGAGGTGGAATTAAGCGTTTAATGTGATGAGTTTGAGCTGTCAAGTGGATATACAGGGAAGGATGTCCACCAATCTACTGGAATTATGGATACACAGTTCTGGAGAAAGGGTAAAGCTAATGATGAGCATTTACAGGTTTCTTTTCTCTTTCTTTCTACATCATGCATTCATTTCTTTCATAAACATGTGCTGAATTCCATCACCACGGCGTCACGCTAAGTGATGGGTCTGTTAAATTTATGAATTACACACACACACACACACACACACACCTGCCTTCAAGTTCTTCACAGTCTAGAAAGGTAAACAAGGCATGTTCACTTTTAAGCAAAAGTCCAAGATACATGTCAAAAGGAAGTAGAGAAAATATGAAGTTGGCATGTCAAGAATTTGGGGAGCTGGGATATATGAGAGCTAGAATGGCAACACTGAGGTGACCTCACAGTTCAGCAAAATGTTTTTGTGTGATCTATCTTGCCCCCTCTTCTGTATTTGTGCCCGGGGAGACTGAAAAAGAAGGGACTGGAACATATTGGTAGGCAGAAAAAAAGGATCAGGTGGAGGGGGTCTGACTGAAGATGTAGGAGAAATGGGAAATAATCAACAGATCCAGGTCCCAGAGAATGTTGCAGGGGTTACAACATGGAAACACAGAATTTTAGAAAGGCAAGCATCTTTGATGGCATCTAACCCAACCCTACATCTTCCAGATTTGGGAACTAAAACATCTTTACAGGAACAATGGCTGGGTAGCAGGATTCAGGTCCAGGGCTCCATTTGTGATTGGACACAGACCAATCAATTCACTGTTGAGCTTAGAGGATGTAAGAATCTGGAGGCAGAGACACACAACAATGGTCATGAGAAGCACATTCTGTCCATAGTTTTCCAGTGTGGTGAGAAAGTGCTAATGATGAGATGTGTGTGCCCTTCTAGGGGCAATTCTGGTGACTGAGCTTGCGAGGTCCTGAGCTGATAGACAACACAGGTGAGGGACACAGAAACTGACGATTCCAGCCAGGTCTGAGGTTTCTGACACATGAAAGAGTAACATTTGCCCAAGAGGATTCTTTCAGAATAAAAACTTTAATGACCACATTTTTAAATGCCCGTGTGTAGTAGGTACTCAGTGAATGAGATGCCCTTCCATTTCTAGAAGACCA
This sequence comes from Balaenoptera physalus, assembly GCF_965194825.1. Classification (NCBI taxonomy): domain Eukaryota; kingdom Metazoa; phylum Chordata; class Mammalia; order Artiodactyla; family Balaenopteridae; genus Balaenoptera; species Balaenoptera physalus. The sequence continues at coordinate 6,121,004 of NC_138903.1, forward strand.
GTAAGGAGAATTAATTTTAGTTCTTTCGTATTTCCCTGATATCTACCTTTTGTTTCTCTTAATTAAAGAAGAAAATAAACCTTCTTTCAATTCTAGTCTCTCAAGCATGTTCCAATAATTGTTTTAAAAGTGCCAATTTTTTGCCCAAATTCCAACAGCTATGGACGGGTGAGGTGGCATGTTCTTGCGTATGTGGCCGGAAGGTGGAATCAGAAGGAAAAATCTGAGACTAGAGCACCGCACGTTTTATAGGACATATGGTATGCTCTCACACAAAAAAAATTTTCTGTTGAATAAAAAAAAATTAAATAGTGATTTATATTTAATTTTTGTCTGAATGGTTGCCTGGATGTAAAGAATAAATTTGGGGTTCCACAAAAAAAAAAATCCACTTTTCATTTCATACAGGTATATACTCATAGCATATAATAATGCCAGCAACAGAAGTTTCCAAAGACCTTTTCTGTTTTCTGAATTAATGGCAGCAAGTTTCTCTAGGAAACTGTAGATCTGTTTTTTAGATGGAAGCGTTTTTTCCCCCAGTATATTTCCTGAAATATGTGCACCATAGTGGCTTTAGAAGTATTCACGGACCCTCTCCAGCTCTAAACTGGTATAGAAATTGTTACAATCCTGTTGTGTCAAAAAGTGTACCGCGTCTTGCCAAACTAATGAAACCTTTTGGCAGTCAGTCCACGGAAGTACAGCTGAACAATCAGCAAAACCTAAACCCGAGAGCTGCAGCGTGCCAGCCCAGCACGGCGATGTCACACCTCAGACATCTCACATCACAAGACAACTTTCTCTGAAACACTCTAAGGATAGTTACTCTCCTGCCGCGATGCTTATCAAGAAATCTGGGCCTCATTTGATCACAACTACTGTTCACAATAAAGGGAATTCTAACATCAAGAGCTCTTTTAGTTTCAGCGAAAGTATTTAGAAACAAACAAACAAAAAAACAATTAAAATGGAAAAAAGAAACGAATCGAGGTAGTTATTATCAGAAAACCATCCTGTCACTGTCATTCCTTCTCATACCGTTATGCCTATCATGAAGCCTCTTGAAATAGATCCGTCAGGGGATTCTGTTTCATTAAAGACCAAACAGACTTTCCTAGCATCCAGATTTTCCACTTGATCATCTGCTATGGCATTTTGGCAGAGTACTGAAGTTCCAGATAATAGCCCATGGTTACTTCTCAAATTAAAAAGATACTATGTATACCTGTATACATACCTGTAACTTATATGATATTGTGCATCAAATATAGTTCAATTAAAAATTTTTGTAATAAAAAGTTTTCAAAAATAAAGGTAAAAAATATTAGTAATGAAGAGAAAGTGACAACTTTACAGGGGAGAAACCTGGAGATAATACCTTAACTAAGTGATAAAGGATACATCTCCAGGAACGGGGAAACCCACCTGGTGCGCCCCTGATGCGATGCACTGGTAAAAACAAAGCATCACCGTCACTGAGACAGTGTCCTGCCCAAAGGGCAGAACCTGAATTGAACCATGAGGAAGTATCAGACAAATCCAGAATGAGGCGCCTTGTACAAAGCAACAAGCCTCTAGTCTTAAAAAATACCAACATTGGGAACTTGCTGGCAAGACGACGGCATAGAAGGACGTGAGCTCCCCCCTTCTTAGGAAAACACCAGAATCAGAAAAACAAAAACAAAAACAAACAAACAAAAACACTGGAACCTACCAAAAAAGACCCTACATCCAAAGACAAAGAAGAAGCCACAAGGAGACGATTCCTTTATAAGAACTGGTCTCTCATCTTTGTATCTGTGTGGTCAGTATTTGCAGGACTTTGAATTTACCCACATTAAACTTCATATTATTAGTTTCAAAAAAAAAACCCAATATCATGAGAGGCAAAGAAGGGCTGAGGATTGCTTCCAGATGAAAGGAGAGTAAAGACATGTGACAATTAAACGCAAAACCATGCTGATGGGTCGGATCCTGAATCAGAGAAAACAATGCCAGACAGGACGCTATTCACACAATTAGTGAAATTTAAAATTCAGACCAAATGTGAGATCTTAAGATTACATCAACGTGAAATTCTCTGAGTTCGATTAGTCCACGGCAGTTATGCAAGAGATGCATGCTGAAACGTTTAGGCGTAAAGAGTCATGATGTCTGCAACTTACTTTTAAATGGTTAGGAAAAAATAACAATTGTAAGTGCACACATACACCTATATCTGTCTATCTAGAGAGAGAGAATGTGATAAAGCAAATAAAACTTAACTGGTAAATCTAGATTGGGGTCAGAAACTAGAAACCAGGGACCAAATCTGACCCATCATCTATCTGTTTTTGTAAATAAAATTTATTGGAACACAGACACACCCATTCATTTATGTATTGTCACTGGTTGCTTTTGTGCTACAATAGCCGAGTTGAATAGTTGAAACAGTTTGTGTGGCCAAGAAAGGCAAAAATATTTACTTGTCTTTGTCAGAATGTTTGCTGTACCCTGATCTAGATGAAAGATATATGGAAGTTCTCTGTCCTATTCTCGTAACTTTCCTGAAGTGTTCTAAATGAAGTTAAAAACGAATAGATCAAAACAACAAGGTCCTACTGTATAGCACAGGGAACTATATTCACTATCCTGAGATAAACCATAATGGAAAAGAATATAAAAAAGACTGTATACATGTGTATAACTGAGTCACTTTGCTGTATAGCAGAAATTAACACAACATTGTAAATCAACTATACTTCAAATTTTAAAAAATGAACACATCAAGTAATCTTAAAATTACTCAAAATCACAAATTTTCTTCAGCAGGCATCACTGAAATCTATTATGGACATAGACCTATGGGCAAAAGGTGATTTTAAAATTAGTAAAGCGGTTATAAACAAGTTGTGGGAAGAAATGGAGACTTAGGGACAAAGGCTTGAGACCTGAAACCTCATAGTGACCGAGGGGCACGTCTTCCCACAGAATGGTTAACAAAAACCGTCTAGGCTCTGCAAAGTTGTATCTAACAGGTTCTGTAAACAGGTGGTTTAAGGACAGCCTCAGGAACCCTGATGGTGCTGAGGCTGGAACAGCCCCGTCATCCTGGAGTCCCATGCGGGGGTGTGTGACGACCCCAATCATCTCGACCCCTTGTCTCGGTTTCTGATTATAAACACAGGAAATGAGTTCACTCAGCCCTGTGGTCCAATTTGCCTCTGAAAATGTCCCTCCCTCCTTTGTACTAAAGGAACCATTCTTACAACATCAAAGCAAAACGTTTCTCACAATGAAAGTAGGAAATGAGTATAACCTACTTATTTTGCCGTTGCAAACCATTCAATGAGACGTCCTGCATAATTATCAGCTTCCAGTAGTACTTGCACATGCTGCCTAAATTCATACCTAAATTCTAAAATCAGCGGAATCAGCCCATCCCTATTACAAGTCCAATGAGGAAAAACTGATCCTGGTGTTTGGCCAAGGCAGGGCTGTAACAGAAGGGTGTGTTCCATTTCCTCATCCTAACTTGGACATTTCCCTAAAGACACTTGAGAATGGGCCCTCAGTGGGATATGGACCGCAGAAGCAGACAGCCCAACCAAATGATGTACACGACAAGACAGCCTTTCCTCTGGGAAAATTAAAAATGTATATTTCATCAGGGCGCTCAGCAAATCAACAATGGCTGGAGAATATTATCTCTATGTCATTTCAAAGCCAGATATCTCCCTCTCTCTCTCTCTCACGCATGCATGCACGCACACACGCGCACACACGCGCACACACACACCATTTTTTATTATAGTTTGATCACAGGCCTGTGTGTCCTTTGCAGGCTATCAAATCAACGACTCATCCTTCTCCAATATTGACCCCCAGGTAATCAAAATAACTTGGGAAGCCTGTCTCCACCATGAGTCAGATTTTAAAGACTGAATTAAGAACTGTCTTGTGCTTTCATTCGATCAGATGCTGCACAGCTCCAGAGGAATCCCTGGTCAGAGCGTCCTGCGGGTTTAACCAGCCAGGCCCCGCTCCCTCGTGAAAGCCAGAATGTAATCTGCACAGCATGCGTCTGACAGCACTGAGGCCCGAGTTAAGGAACTGCTCCCGACATGCCACACACTGAATGGAGATTAGGACTTCCCTGCCTTCATGCTACATTGAAAAGCTTAGGCAAGTCTAGCGTTGATCCTTATCTCCGTATATATTTTCTTCTACACATTTTCTTAACAATACACAATTCCTAAGAAATCATGTAATTGGTGGTGTCAGAGAACCGTGTCAATCGTATCCCCAAGCTGGGTGGCCTGCTGTCCTTTTGCCCTGAGCTACCGGCCTTATAAAATCTTGCCTACGTCACAGGAGTAATTGAGTTCTCAAGTTGGCCCTATATTAAACCTCACGGAGGTACTTTTGAACTTATTTATAATACGTGCTCTGGGTTAATAAGATTATTTATATCAGCAGTATATAAGAATGGCTTAGGCAGATGTACACTGTGGCTAATTATTTCCAAGAAGTCGGATCCATTTGTCTGAGAGGTGAGTGATTGTAGCAGCTACTCCGCAAGGACCCAGGAACGACGCAAGTCCTTACAGTTAGACAAATCATCAGGAGTGTCAACGCTAATCCTTTTCAGACAGAAGCAGCTTGTTACACTGACAGCTTAATATGTATCTGTGTGGCTCGGCTGTCTGACACGTCAAGCTCCAGGAAGGCATGGCGTGCTCCTGAAAGGACAGGGAGTGGGGGGGGCTGCAGCTCGTAAGGACTTTCATGTTTCCTGTCTCCCGAGCCAGATCAGATCAGCCTGGCTTTGTTGACAGTAAAGGGCCTCTAGCACATTAGGGCATCCCTGAACAAACCCATTCAAGTGGGCCTTATGCGGTAGGTCTGCTCAAAATTAACAAGTGAGTCGTAATATTCGTAACTTTCCGGAAGCTGAAAACACTGGGGAGGAGGATATACGTTAGTTATGGGTGGGAGACCCTATTTCTATAGACCCTGTTTGCCCTTTAAACCAAACTTGGAACTTGCACAATCTCACTTGGGTATTTAATTTTGTTCTCCCTTTGAAGAGTGATCTTGAGGTTCTTGTGTCCAGTGGAATTCCATTATAATAAAATACCAATTAAACCTACTTGCGAGCCCAATCAAAACTAGCAGCAAGAGCAAACTTAGTAAGTTGGGATCAGAATGAAGATTTGTTTAATGATTCAGATTTTGCACAAGGTCTAGAATAGACGTCTTTACACCGTGGGCAACGCAGATGTGGGTTTCTTTGCTAATTTCCCCTTGTACCTCTTTTGACCTGAAACACACAATCAACCTCATTTGATGAACTCTATGCTGACCCTCTCGACCACCTTACCCGCTCCTTCATCAGTGGCTCTGCTGGACCAAAAAGGGCAGAAAGAGAAGGCGTTTGCATCGTCCTGACCAGGGCTACCCAACATAAGACCACAGTGGGAATGCTCTACGTATGCATGGTCCAATATGGGAGCCATCAGCCACAGGAGGCAACTGAGGGCCTGAAATGTGGCCAGTGTAAATGAAAAAGTAAACACTTAATTTTAATTCATTTAAATTTGCAGAGCCATATGTGGCTAGCGGCAACCGCCTTGGAGAGTGTTAAAAGAAAGTACAAGGGTGCACATTCCATATCCACTATACATACTCCTTCTAGTGGGAAAGCAAATAAAAACTACATTTCCCAGATGACCGTATCACTAAGATTCGGAATGCAATTTGGCCACGGTAATGAATGCTCCAGGGCAACCTTTGAAGGCGAAAGGGAAGCAGAAGGTATTTTCTTGCTCGTCCCCTCTTCACTCTTTCAGAACCACTGTGGATGCGTGCAGGTTCTCTTCTGTCTTCACTCTTCAGCTTCCTGGATGTCTGAAGAGACTTCCCTGGGGGCGATTCCCAGCTCTGAGGTCACTGTTCTAGAGAGACCTCAGAACAAGCAAGGGGGTCGGCTCTGAATCGCTCTGGAGTCACCTCTGGAGGTTTAGTGCAGAGCCCGTTCCTTCAACACTTCCAATCATTTTAGAAGCATTTAATTCCCTGTATTAAATTCCTTCTAGTTTATGCACCTAGAGTGGTTTGTTTTCTTCATTGACACTGGCTGACACCAGCAACTAGGACGACAGATGTGCATTCAGATTTAACCCCTACGCCATCAAAAATGCAAAGAATGTACCCACGGCTTCTCCCATTGTCTACTGTGTCACCCATGTTAGTTTATAAACTCTGCCTTCATTTTGTTACCTCCTTACCCCTGCATAAGTATGTGTTGAGCCACATCTGTGTGTCCGACACCCTGAGAGACACGGGAAGTTCGTGGGCACATAAGACAGTCTGCCTGCTTCAATCTTAAGTGTGATGGAGGGCAAAATTAATCAAGCCAGTGCAACACGTGGGATCAATACCATGGAAGAAGGATGGAGAGAAGCACAGATGGGGACAACGTAACCCTAGCATAGAGCTGGACAAAGCTCTCTGCATGAAGGGATGTCTAGGCTGTAAAAAGAATAATGAGTAGGAGAAGAATGCGTAGCAAAAGCAAGTGGGATGTTCTTGTCAAATGTGACCTTCAGAAGCATGAAAATAAAGCTGTAAATTTCAGCAATATAGATCCATCCCAATAGTTTCTGCTGGGTTGTGAGATGGGAAACATGCATGATTTATAACACACAGGCTACTCGGAGTAAACTTTAGCTGTTGGGCAAATGGAAGCTGGGATCTTAGCAGTCCTTAGAGTAATTGCTGAATGTGTTTCCAAAAGCATAGCAGACTTGATGTCAAAGTGTAGAACAGAGGAAAGAAAATGACTCTGTTATTAAAGAAATTTATGTTCCCTTTATCAGAGACAAATGATCTAGCTTCCGTTTCTCCAAATATGCAGCGCCATTTATAGAACCAATTCTTCAATTACCTAATAAATACAGCATGGAGAGAGCTGCTTTATGAAATGGTAAAATTCCTAAGTAAGAGTCCATGCACTTGAAAACAGTCTATATTAGGACACTCCTATATTATAACAGACACATGTGGTATTTATGACATAGTTGGTATATTAAGACGGCTTTCTTCCAGCTTAGGGGAGCTTAAAAATAGTCTCACCCACACATGAGATTATTTTGGAAATTTTAGATAAGGTGTACAAACCTCATAAATCTGAGTTGGCAGCTCAATATAACTGAGGACCACTAAATGTGGCAGGATAACTGGCCAAGGACACGCAAGAGGAAAAGTAAAGGGTATTTCTTCCACAGGTTCTATTATTTTCTGCCCAGTTCATTCAGTGTGTTGTCCACTTGCTATTTCCTGAGAGGGACCTAAAACACCTGGAATCTGCAGAATAAAGTAGACGTGCAATCAGCCAAGACACTGCTAACTGATGGTAGTGTAGCCACAAGACTGATGGCCAGCCACTCTGCTCTATTCCTGATGGCACCTAATGAACGCACTTTTACACTCTGAGGACTGCTTTTCTCCTGTTTCTTTAACACGCTCGCGACGTCTCTCCGTGTTGATACAAAACATTAGAAACGTGTACCCCATTATTAACTTTAGGTAGGAAATGTGACTGACTCGTACACAGACTTCATTGCAAAGAGCATTCCAGCGCCTGCAGGAAACAGAGTCTGCTAAACGCTTCGAGAGACTCCAGGCTTGTCCAATAAGGTAAGTCCTTCCCATGAAGTGAGGAGTTTCTCCTTCTTCTAGCTTTCATTTTTTGGACACGAAGCGGCCCTTGCTGTTTGTTAATGAGGAGAAGCCAGGGGCCTTCCCATGCAGAGAAGACTCCAGTCTTCCTCTCCAGCCCTCCCCCGCCCCCCCGAGAGTGACCCAGTGACAACAAAATGCTCTCGGGCCGGGTGGACGGCTCCTCAGGAGTCTTACAGACCACCTAGCAATCAAAGAAGGGGGGGCAGGCCGCCTTTGTGCGGGGGTATTTTGTCCATCCTCCCCCCCCTCCCTCCCTCCCGGACACCCTCACCACTGCCCCGCATGGCTAGGCAGCCAGAGGCAAGGGCTTTTCACTCCGAATTTCACGGCCTGATAAAATGCAGGGGCTGTTTCCCGGGGGACCTGAAAGCCCTCCTTTGTGAGCCGTGGAGGGTCAGGTTAAGTCCTGCGTTTTGGCAGCAGGCATCTGTTTGTCTTCAGCGAGGTCTCCTAATGGGAGGAGGGGGGAGGGAGGGGGGAGGGAGGGGAGGAAGGGAAGCCGCTGCAGAAAGGGGGTTTCGTCTTCGCAGGGGCAAATCCCCGCCTGCCGCTCGACAGAAATCAGGCACATGTAAATGGGCTGCCCACCGCACTGAGAGCCCTACCAAATCAATGCGATTAAGCCGTGAGACACGGAGCTTTCTCTGTCTTGCAGACTCGGCTCTCCCGTGTTGCTCTAAAGAGAAAAAAAAGCAAAGCAGAGCCTTTTGCCCACACTTTTTTAATTAGCAAAAAGAACCTGCAAAAAATAGTACTGGGAATATTGAAGATCTGTTTCTTGGGCTATTTTTTCTTCTGCTTGCAATAAAATCGTACATAGGACTTTGAAATTAATTCTTCTCAATTCAGGAACCCTGTTGGACTGTTAAGAGATATTTGCTATTCGAGGCTAATAAAGAGCTCATTCTATCTAAAGACAGTCTCTGTGAGAAAAGCTTTACAGGACATGATTCATATCGATTATTTCTATAAGTTATAGCTACAATTTCTACTCCGGAAAGAAACCAATGGGTAGAGATGGCCCCATCACTGACTATGACCCAAGTCAGTAGTTAAAAAACAGAGTTTTCTAATGTCGTTATAATCAACAGAGCAATGCTTTCTCATTGTAAGAGGACTGTACTTCCTTCTCCAATGTTCTTTAAGATTATACTTCAATAGCTTAGCTTATACGAAGAAAAATAAACATTTTTAAAGTATGAGAAAACTATTGGAAATAAGTGGGTTAGTCAGACATATGGAATGCCCAAAGAGTAAGGAATTTTACAGGGGAGGAAGCAATAAAAAAATAATATATTTTATGACTCTGAAGAGTCATAAACATAACCAGGTACACACACACACACACACACACACATACACACACACATACACACACACACATACACACACACACACACATACACACACACATACACACACACACACACACACACACAGAGCAAAGAAATAAAAGCAACACACTGCCAACTATCTAATTCATCGTTGCTAAAACGAGAGAATAATCAATAATCAGATGTGTGGAAAGAGAAAAAAAGAGGCTTCAGGACAGCGGTCAGTGAAATAAAATAGTGATCCTTATATTCACCTTCTCATTAAAGTATTATGTCTTGTGATCCTTTTTCCCCACTGTCACTAAGGTAGACGCAATTATTCCATCAATCTTCTTAAAGGAAAGACAATATCACTGGAAAGTCAATCTTGTTAACAATTGTCATCCTTCTTTGACCCATTAGAATATTATAAAGAGAAAGTACAAGACCTGAAAATCAGAAGACTGAAAAGCAAATAACACACACAGGCATACACACACAAATACACACGCTATTTTACTGTAAATCATCATGGATATCTTAAAGCCCACAAGATATCACATCAAATACCAAATGTAGACCCCAGTTATGCCAGTGTGCTCAAGGGAACGTCACCCTGAGGGAATGTGGGGGTGTGCACGCAATCTCCTCATCTTTTCTCAACAGTACTAAGCAAATTTCCCCACAGGCTGATCTAAGGTTAGTGTTTAGTGTTCCAGAAAGGCATCCACTCTGGTTTTGTTTTGGTTTGTTATTGTTTTAATGTGAGGCGTGAGTTTTATTATGTCAGGAACTTACAATGGGGACAAACAATGAAAAAGAGTTTATCTTAATATTATAACAGACAACTGTAGAATAAAGTTAATGCAAAAATTTCAGGATAAAATATGTCCAATAGGTTTAATAATTCCATCCGTGCCACCCAAAATTTGTACACAAATGTTCATAACAGCACTCTTCATGATAGTCAAAAGTGGAAACAACCCTAATGTACATTAACTGATGAATGAATAAACAAAATGAAAATGTACAATGGAATATTATTTGGCAATGAAAAGTAACGAAACACTGTTGTGATACATGCTACAGCATAAACGAACCTTAAAAACATTATACTTGGTGAGAGAAGCCAGATAGAGAAAACTATGTAGCATATGATTCCATTTATATGAAATGTCCAGAAGGACCCAATCTACACAGGGACAGAAAACAGATGAGTGGTTCTCTAGGACTGGGGAAATGAGAGGGAAATGGGAGTGACTGCTAATGCCTACGGTGTTTTCTGAGGGTAGTGTTGAAAATACCCTGTAATGGTGCTGATGGTTGCACAACTCTGTGAGTACACGAAAAACCAATGAATTATTTAAATAGGTAAATTGTATGGCATGTGAATTATATCGCAATAATGCTACTATTTTTTTAAATTATGTTTATAAATCCACCACTATATAATTTTATTGAACAATAATCGAAAATGAAAGTCACGTAGGTTAAAAATTTAGTGATCTTTGTCCCATTTTGAATAGATTGGTGCTGTCAGACGCATCCCTCCCATTGAGTGGGCTGAGCACATAGATGAGTCTTTCTCAGAGCGTGAGCTCGGTCCCCTCCCCAGCACCTCACCAAGACTGGGATTCAGTCTGAAGGAGCACCCAGGAAGATGTGTCCACAGGGACTCCAGGTGACGCTTATGCAGGCTGAACTTGAGGACCACGGTCCAAATGACAGCAATTACTTCAGGTCACTCTGAGACCGGAAGAAGACCTGGCCACATAAAAACAGGACTCTTTCTGAAGAACTTTAAATGTTTCTACTTCCATGTTAATTTTGGAATAATTATTTTCCACACAACGTATTTAACCACCCACAAGCAATGAATCTAGAAGACGCTAGAAAACAATGACATTATCTTAAGTTTTATAGGGCAGTCAAAACACTTTTTTCTATTTGTCTGTCACCTGGGGAAAAAAAAGACCTCTTGAGAATGAAATGACCTCTTGAAAAGTAAATTCTAGACATACCAGTGCAAGAACTGGCAGTCCTTTATGGATTCCTGACATCGCATATGTTACCCAGGAAAGGTCCTTATAATAAAAAAAATAGGAGGTGTGTTTGCAACTTGTAAGCATTGGACCCTTTTCTAATCAATGTAGCAAAATGACGTGTCATCCCGAGATACTGGTGACTACAATTTTAAGCTAAAATCCCCCCACTGAACTCATGAATCGGGCCCTCCCATTCTAAGTTATATTATTGTTCTGTTCTGCTTCTTTTGAAGATTTAGGTTGAAAGGAATGGCTTATGTGGTGTATCTTTTGGCCTCAACACTGTATTGGATGGGCTTCCCATATGTAATTTTGAAGTGAAATGCTTTTACCATAAAAGCACCCAATTTCAAATGCATGTTCTTCAACATGCAATTCAAGGCTCCTTGAGGGAGAAGTGCAATGAGGCAGAGGTACCCTGGCGCTGTGTGCAACCTCCCATCGACGGAGGGAGGTCAACGTGTCCAGCTGTCCAGCAGGAGAAGAAACGTCCACGCCCACCAGACCCAGAAGGGTGACCCAAAGGGCTCTCTGCAGAGGCTGGCAAAGCACGAATTGACTGAGATTTCCAACTGCTGGCCTCCGTGAAGGAAGACTTCTTGTGTGGACCCTCAGATTCTACATTCAATAACCCTGCCGACCTAATGCAGCGGTAGACGGAGATCAGTGTACTTTGTGTTTCTACTATTGCTTCCTCTTATTACATTTCTCCACTCAACTTTAATGTGTTATCGTTACGCTCTTTTGTTTTTTCAATTTATTTTGGAATTCATCCTATCTTTCTCTTCTCAGCAAAGAAACATGAACTCAAACATTGCCTGAAAGTTGGGTCTACCTGATATAGTTTCGTATGTCTTTTCTTCTTACACAAAAAGATCTGGGGAGGGAGGGTGGCTATATGCAGATATACAGATTCCCTCTGATTCTGGAAAAAGACTGTTTTAAAATTCCCCGTAATTTACTTTTTCAAAAGAGGCAAGAATATCCTTAGCTGTATCTAGGCATTTAGCCTCATGGGAGTCTTTAGCTGGGGAAGAAGAGCAGTAGCATGAAATATGTGTATCATAGACTCTACTTTTCAAAATAGGAACAAAATGCAAAGGAAAAGCTGCAGAGTTCAAGAACAAGAGTAATAAATGCGGGACCATCAAGGAAGACGTGTTCAGGCATGTGAAATTTGAATTCTGTGGGCCTAATGATTTTGGAAAGCGCTGCCAGGATACTGAAGTGCTTTAAGAACGGCTACAATGAAATGACATCATATGTCTCAGCATGAACATAAATGTAAAACATAACACCCATCTTGCATCCTTACTTGGCTATGATAAAAGCTTTATACCTTTTGTAGATTGCAATTATTAGTAAAGGCTATCCCTCCTCATCCCCCCACAAAAAGGGAAAGTCTTGAAGATAGAATCATATTTTAAGAGAATACGTCATGCGGCATTTGGAGGCTACTAATGAAACCGAGGTTGAGGGCTTGACCCCCAAATGGCACAATCTGTCATATGCAAAGCAAACTCTCTTCTACCTTCTGAGCAGGCGTCTGCTAAGTAATGTACTGTTCACCTTGTGGAAACAGGCAGGGCTTCTCAGCCTTAGCACTCTGGACATTTGGGACCTTATATCCTTGCTGGGGGAGGCTGAGCCGTGTGCACTGTAGGATGTTAGCAACATCGTTGACCTCTACCCACTAAAGGCCGGCAGCACCTCCAGCCCCAAGTACGAGAACCCAAAATATCTCAAAATATTGCCGAGCCCCCAGTAGAGAACCAATGGGATGCGGTAAGAGCACATGAATAAATCAGTTTAAAACCATCAGCACCAAGGGGAAAAGCATTCAGAGCGCGCCCTACTGATTCTGAATAGGAATGCTCATCTCCACAACGTGGCTTTCTCAACAATATAATCCAGATTGCTAAAACCAGTAGGTTGGAAGAGAAGTAATTCACTGTAACAATTCAAAGGGTGAAAGAAAAGAACAAGGAAAATAAATAACAATTATAACTAACACTTGAAAATAACTTTAGAGTTTAAAAGTATTTCCGCAGATCAACATTGTTTTGAATAATATTTCTGTGGTACTTTGGAATATTTATGTAAAGAAGTCAAATCTGTTAGCTTTTTAGTGAACAGAATGTTTCTAGCTAGAGGCTCTTTTAGAGATACCTTCCCTCTTAGCTGTAAGCAGTAAGCAAATAGAGTTACTATGTTCAACCTTGAGAAAAGACCTAAGGTTTCCAGGAAGATGAGGGACAGAGAGAAAAAATGAATCGTTACATTATTGAAATTCCCTCATTATATTCTCTTTAGCCAAAGGAACACCTTAAACGCACACATTTTGATTATACCTCATTTAGTCGCTCTGCTCTGGTCCACTCAGCCGTCTACTTGAGGGCAACAAACATCATCAAAACTTCCCATTTCCACTAAGCATTCAAAACCTGGTGAAGTTCATTAAATTGTAATGATGTTATAAACTGTTAGATGAGCCAATTAAAATAATGCTTCTCGGGTTAATCTTCAGAGTGTAAAATAATTTATATGTTTCTTATAAAGTAGACCAATACGATATATTAAAACCGAATCATTATATAAAGATAATTTTATTGCAAAGGAAACAAATTTAATCAGGTCAAGTAAATGCTAAAAGAAAGCATCCAATCAGCATTCAAACTAAGTTACTATTGGCCATAATTCTGGAGTCTAAAAGAAGCAAAGTAATTCAAAGGTGGGCCAATTTTTTCTCATTTTGTTATACCTAATCCAAGCTGAAGAACAACAATTCTTTAACACATGTTAACTTTATATCCTCTATATTTTCAGTATATATTGTCACTTCATAAAATAAAAGAACCATAGAAATTTGTTACTCATATTAAGCACCAATACTGTATTTAAAATACTCTTATGAATCTCTAAGAGAACCAGTTACTAAACTGTCAGTTTTAACATATATGCTTATTTACTTATTAATTTAATTTCCAGATAAGTTAGTAAATAGCCAATGTTAACACATATGCTCATTTAAATTTTAAAAAATTAATAGCCCGTTTCAATATATACTTATAGACATATGGACATATGGTATTCTAAAGAACTCTGCACAGAACCAGGTGCACTCTAGATGTTTAATAAATAAAAATTGAACCCATGACTGAACATTGCCTTAGAGCTCCTTTCTTTAAAATAAAGAACCAAGCAAGGAATGGCAGTGTCCCAAGCCAGCAATTCCTTTCTCACCAGACCGTCCATTAAAGTGGTTCCAATAGAGAAAGGTTTAAAGATATGAAAATCCCCTAGAAAAACGCTACACTGCTCTAGCCTACGTCTCTCCCAGGAATGACACCTGAATTCCCTTAGTACCCCAGGTATTTACAAAGGGGCTCGTCCTTAACTCCAAGACACCTCATAAAATGCAAAATCAAAACGATCCCAACATCTCTGATGGTAAGAGGTATGTAGGGATGGAATTGTTGAGACCAGACATGAGATCGAGAAAACAAAATATAAGACTTCATAAATCCTAAGAATGATCCAGAAGAGTCGAAAGGATGCCATTTTTCTGCTGAGAACGTTATGGCCCAGGGAGTTGACATATGTGACTAACATCGTCTCATGACAAAACCAGGACGTGAAGACCCATCTCCTCACCTCCCCGCCAGCCCCCCATCATGCCCCTGGCACTCACTCACCCGGTGGTCACAGCATCTCCCTGAGCCACGGAGAATGGCTACCACCACATCCTTCACTATATTTTCTGCCATAGCCCCATCACCGTCTTTTCTTACGCTCACGAGGACGAGATTTTTGTCTCTGTCCTCAGGGATACTTTGCATGAGCCGGAGGTACTCCACGAATGAAGACAGCAATCAAATTCCAGCGCCCCCAGTCTTCACAGGACCAAGTCCTATAATTTAAAATTTCTCACCAACAGGAATTGTCATCTCACGTTTCACCAGCACCAAGTGGAGCTCCCACGAGCACCAGCTACTTCTGAGGTACACCTTCCGGGGGCAGCAGGTGCTGAGCCCTCCCTCCCCAGGTGCCGAAGTGAATTTCACAGCATGCTCCCCAAGTTGAGAGCTCATGGTTCCTCACTCCACATGAGCCCCCCTCCAAGGCCCTGGAAGAAGTCTTTGCTATGTGTCCACATATAAAATCTGCAAAATTAACACATCTTCATTCGTTTTTCTTAACTATGTAAGCTTCCATTCCACACACCTCCATTGTGTGATGGTGACAGGCTTCATTTTTGGCAAAGGGTTGGCTGGTATTAGTTTGATCTGCTGCCCATGATAGCTGCCTGGGGGACCTGCCACCATCCCCTTGTGGGGACTGCAATGTTTTCCAGAGTTCTCCAGGGTCTCTCCTGGGTGTGAAACTGTTGCCTCAGAATATGCCTATGACCCTGTCTGATGATGCACTTTCCATCTGCCCTTACGAGAACATCCCCAAGGGTTCCTGGACCATCAGGAAAAGGCACGTGAGAATCAGAGTGTCAAATCAGCTCTATTTGTAAAAAGAGAACAGCACTGTTACAATTCAGAGAGAACCAGAAGATGGGGTAAATAGAGCAACTGTAGGAATTACCACAAAAGAGACAGCCAACAGGAGAGGATGGAAGATACCCTCCTATAAAATACAGTCTGAAAAAGAGGTGCAGGCTGCTGATGAAGGCTGTCACCCTCAGGAGGCTGTCCTTTTAACCACACTGCCGAATCCAAGTAACAGGAGAGGTGGAGACAGGGGGGAAATCCAATTTGTAGTCACAGAGGGAGGACTGAGTGAAAACTATGTGAAAAGGAGTCAAGGCTTAACAGAACTAGTTTATCAATGAAAGACATTTCAAAGCCTTAAAAGGAAAATTACTAATGACCATTGCTAATTAATCATTCCACAGATTCTCATGCAAATGTCCTTTGGGTGGCTTTGATCCACACTGACACCTGAAAGAAAGCACACAGTGTCTCCAGACTGGACAGATGATTGGGAAGAAATGGCCTGGCCGGGACACAGAGCCCTGTGCCGCGTACCCTGGGAACGCCGGGGCTGCTGGCACGGGGCGGCCAAGCACGCAGGTCCCTCCCAGCCTACCCGAGGGACTCAGAGATGCTCCAAGGTGGCCCGCCACCTCTCAAACCGCAAAACACGTAGCCTGCTCAAAAGCAGGCGGCCTTCTCATGCCCTCTGTCTTCAAGCCAATGCAAATCGCCTCCCAGACCCCTCCAATACTACCCTTTGCATGAAAAGGAGCACAGAATACGTTAAGGCCTTGAAGAACCGGGGAGAAAATGTTAAATAAAATTAGCCAGAGATTAGCAAAGTCACGGAACTGGAGGGGGAAAAGAAGATTACTTGGGAGGGATTAAGGAGAAAACCTTTTTCAGAACGATGTTCTCATCTAATAGGCGACCAAGTGTCATCATTTTTATCTGATTTAGAACAGGAGTGTGTCTGAGGGATGGGCCTCTGATTTGCGGGATACTAAAAGCGGGTGCACCTAAAACCATTTAAAATGATATTAAATCAAGAAAGTTTCCCCAGTAGAGATTTCTGCACTGGCTTCCACAAGGTCACACAATAAAACACTTCAGAGTGGAAAACGGCACGTACAAAACTCGACAGATTGCTGCCATTTTTACCTATGTGAAATAAACTCCTGTCAAACCAGTAGTTTAGCTGCAACTGCATTACTGTCCTAAAGCTCCCATCGTAATTAGTGAGTAAAGGGCTCAGAGGTCCTGGGTCAGGTGGAAACTTCCCCAGGGGACACGCACTTCAGACGGCAGACACAGAGAATGCGGAGGTCACCAGCAACGGCCGGGGGTATATCGAGGCCTTGGGTTCTGTTCTTAGGAATAATTTTAAATGATACACATATTCACAAAAATAGAAAAATGACCTAAATTGGAAGTTAATGAGAAGAAATGAGAGGAAATGAGGTCATGACGTGGAATCAATAATCTGATACCAAATTACAGCCTCCAAAGGCCTTAACACTCACTGAGCAGAGGTCACAAATACTGGTCTCAGCTTTCGATGACCCGGCAGGGAAAGGAGACCGTGGCCATCCACATGGTTCACACATGTAGAAGTCAAAAGTAAGGAAGCAGGCTGCGGGAACAACGACTGCCGATGCAAATACTAAACAGAAGGTCCTGCTGAAGTTCAGCAACAGCGCATTCTGGTAACAGAACACATGCTCCAGTAACCTCCTAGGAGCGACGCTGGGGGTGTCCCAGAGCCCCTTCTCACAGCCTGTGTCACCGCAGGGTAGCATCTCCCCAGAGCCAAGTCAGGACCCTCCGTTCCACAGGGTCCGGCCGACCGTGTGAGCAGAGCCAGCCCTCCGTCCGAGTGAATGAAGCCCGTCTTCGTTCCATTTAATTCACATCCCTCACCCTCAGATCTGCTGCTTTCCTTCGCACTTTTGTCACGTGCTTACCTCGTCACTGGACGTGTTTTGGGTTTGCTGATTTTGAGGCACAGAGGAGAAACAAAGCTCATCGTAGAGCTGTGCGTGAACAAGTCTATGTGAACCCACCATCCCTTTGCTGGGTTGCTCTCCCGGGTGGAAAGGAAGCGCCCAGATGGTGAATGCGTGGTGTCTGCCCCAGCAGGTGACGTCGCCCCTCCATCCCTGGAGTCGTCCTGGACATCTTGCTCTCTCTTCTCCCAGCTGCAATCCATCCACCATCTCAGGTCTTGGTGGCTCCACCTTCAAAATCCTTCCCAAACACCTACGTCCTCTCTCACTTCCTCCAGATGTGCAGATACGAAAGGCCTTTAGCAGGAACCTTTTGCACAATAAACATACCTTCCCCAAACTCCCCCTTCCCCTTATCCTTATCTACCTTCAGTTTTCTCCCTTGCTCTCCTTGCCAACCACAGTATTTAGATTTGCTTCTTGTGTTTCTTGTTTCTCTTCTGCCCCAGAAGGTCCCCCATGAGGACGTGGAACGTGTCCACCCTTTCATTCTAGAATCACTAGAGTCCCTCACAGTCTTTGGCACTCAATAAACGTTCAGTGTACGAGTGAAGAATAAACCATATTAACCCGCGGCTCCAGATATGAAGCAACGTCTTTGGTTTCCAGCTGAACTGTAGTGAGTACCAAGCATGGTGCCAGGTGCTGAGGATTCAGTGGTGACGAAAATACACATGGCTGTAGCTTCCAGGGAACTTCTCAGCTAAATCCCCTGGCACTGGCCCTGAGTGGGATGAAATTAATGGCTCTGCATTTCAGCTTCAGCCTCAGACACTGTCCCTGCTCTAACTTTCAAGGCCAAGCCGTCCAGCCCCAGAGCCGACACCTCTTTTGCCAGCCATGCCCCCTTGAAACTGGACCTGGTGTTTTCTCCCCATCGGTCTGCATCAGGAGGGCAGAGTCTACCGGTACAGGACGTCAGTATTAGCATTTGGATATTTACAAAGAGCATTCAATAAAATTGAATACAAAACCCCTCCCCCCACAAAAAAAGAAACCTGTGCTCTGCTAGTAGGAAATGTAACACCATAAAAGAAACAATAAACTGTGGTCTTGGTGAAGGTCTGTCTCTACTCCATCTGCCCAAGAGCAACAAAATATATTTCTGATCTTCTGCTAAAAATTCACCGTGCTGTGGCCTAAAAAAAAAAAGTCTGGGGCTTCCCTGGTAGCGCAGTGCTTAAGAATCCGCCTGCCAATGCAGGGGACACGGGTTTGAGCCCTGGTCCGGGAAGATCCCACATGCCACGGAGCAACTAAGCCCTTGCACCACAACTACTGAGCCTGCGCTCTAGAGCCCGCGAGCCACAACTACTGAGCCCGCGAGCCACAACTACTGAGCCCACATGCCATGAATACTGAACCTGGCACACCTACAGCCCATGCTCTGCAACAGGAGAAGCCACCGCAATGAGAAGCCCGCGCACCGCAACAAAGAGTGGCCCCTGCTCACCGCAGCCAGAGAAAGCCCATGCTCAGCAGCGAAGACACAACGCAGTGAAAAATTAATTAATTAATTATTTTTTAAAAAGTCCATGTTCGGCAAACAAGATTTTACATTCCTTGATTCTTGCTTTTTATATCCATTTAATTCACCCAATATAGGAACTGTAGCAGATTTTAAAGAACTGAACGTAAAAAGCCTTTAACTTATGTCCAACAGCAAAACTTAGCCCAGGGCCTGCCCTGTGATCTCTGTCCCATGACTGCAGTGCTCCCTACACGGTGCTGACATGATTTACCTCTCCGTTTACCTCCCTAGAATCGTCGATAAGCTCCTTAAATCAGGGGCTGTGTGGGTCATCCAGGGTTTGGCCAGCTAAGGCCAAACCAGCCTGACTCCTGTTTCTGTACAGCCCACAATCTAACCATGATTTTTAAATTTTTAAATGGTTGAAAAAAATCGAAAGAAGAGTAAGAGTTTCACAGTATGTGACAATTACATGAAAATCAAATGTCAATGTCCAAAACCCAGGTTTGATTGGCACACACTCCCATTCACTGATATACTGTCCACAGCTGCTTCCAGGCAGGCAGGGTTGAGTAGCTGGAAGAGGGCACTCGGCCCCACAAAGCCCCAGATCCTTGTTATCTGGCCCTTTAAAGAAAACGTGCCAAGCCCTGTTCTATCAATAGTTTATCACTCCTCCCCACCATACAGCAGGGCCCTGGAACACAGAGGGTCCTCCTCAAACCTATATCAAATTCAGATCAGCAGAATTCTGACCTTTGGAAAGAATCTGAGACCTCAAAATTGTTTTCTTTTATCTCGTAAAGTACCTTAAATAGCATCAGCAAAACGGGGCTCTGGCGGGTACAAAGCAAGTTTATCGCTTGTAGGAAGCTCCCCAGCCAGGATGAAGGAGAGAAGGTGGTTTTATCCGAGGCAGTGTCACTCAGCTCAGTCCAGCAACAGCAGCGGAGTCAGCAGAAGTGGGAAGCAGGCCCCTCGCTCCCCAGAATCTGAGACCCAAGGCTCCGGCCTCAGGTTCCCCCAGATTGATGCTGAGGGAGCTGCGTGCTAAGGAAGGTGGCCTCCCTCAGAGGGGTCCGGCCTTGATCCTCTCGCTCCTGGGAGGTGACCTCCCTCTAAACCCCTGGCATTTCCTGAGTGGTGGGAGTGCCCTTCTTATTCATGGAGAGTTTAACTGATGAGACGACTGACTGATGGCGGGCCGCATGGTACACGGCCAAACGCCGGGGAGGTCGGCGGGGGCACCTGGAGATGGAGGTACGTGGGCAGTGACTCAATCAACCATGCCCACGTGATGAAGCCCCGAGAAAACACTCTGGGCACCAAAGCACGGGTGAGCTTCAGGCTTGGCGATGTTCAGTGGGTGGTGTCACACGGGGATGCCGGGAGGGAAAAGCTCTGTTTGGGACCCTCCCAGACTCTGCCCTGTGCGTCTCTTCCTTTGACTGGTTCACATTTGCCTCCTCTCCCTGTGATAAACATGAACCATCGAATTCTGCATCTTTTCAGTGAACTTTCCAACCTAAGGGAAACTTTCCAACACCATAAGTGAACTTTCCAACACCATTCTGCAGTGGCCGAGAAGTAAAAACGGAACCTTTGAACTGATAGCCGGTGTCAGACGAGGAGAACACACGTGACAGTCAGGAGGACTGTGCCTGTCACCTCCCGGCCTGGAGAGGTCCTGGTCAGCGCGCTCCTAGGACAGAGCGGGGGGGGGCAGGGGAGTGAGGCAGGCGAGGGCAGGAGCCAGAATGCAGTCACGTAGAGCTTCTGCTCTGAGCACCTGGGGCTCCGCGGCCCTGGGGACCACTGCGGACCGCTCTCCCACCCCAGTGACAGGGAGACCCGGGTACTTATCGCCCACCACCTCCCGGCGTCAGGGCTTGGGGGCTGCTCTCAGGGCGGCAACTCCCAGCCCTCCCGGCCGTCCCTCAGGTGGCTGACGGCAGGGTCCCCCCGTGTCCAGGCTCCCAGGCAGAGTGACATACACGTGCAGAAGCAGCGTGGGTGTGAGGGCATCAGCCAGCGCCACAGGGGGGACACAGGAGGCCCCACCTGCGTCTGGCCTGGTCAGCTCTACTTCCTCCAGTGAGCCTGGCCCATCCGGCTTTCTTGTAGCGGCCGTTCACCTGCCGGGAACACAGACACGCCCTCGACCCCCCACCCTCCCAGTTGGCCGACTCATCCTCCGGAGTCAGCTCAGCTCCAGTGTCGTCCCGGGGCCTGGGGGCCTTGTCTTATTTGCCCTAGCCGTTCACTCACAGCACTTCTCAAGTTCTGTTACCATTTCCTCTTTATCCTCTGTTTTCCCCCCATAAGATCTGACTTGTCCGATTTATCCCCAGAGACTAAGATATTTAGTAACTGCTCAATGGATATCTGTTGATATTATGAATGAAGGAATTTATTCTGGGAATAATGGTATGAACTGATCTAAAACTTGGTCTCAGGAGCATTGTCATTTTAGAAGGGATCCCAAGAAACTCTAGGGGAAGAACTGCAGACAGGACACCATCTCCTTGAAGGAGGGCAGTTTGGAAAATATCTTCACAGGCCCTCAGCTTACACGCCCTGGATGTCCACCTCTTCTGCTCTTGATTTGCAGGTAAAAGGCACGCACCAGAACACCGTGGAAAACAAGGAGATATGTCTACCTTAACCCACAGCATGTCACAATCTTGTTGCATACACACACTGTGCTTCACACTTCGGATGCATGTACACTCTAGAGGAGATGGGGAGTGCCTTGTAAACAGTAGGGCCTCACTGTACATTTATCAAAACAGAAAGAACTTCAATGGCCCAGACAGTGATGCATGCCAGGGCAGACCAGGAAGCTGAACAGCGGGCAGAGGAGACAAGAGAAATACAGCAGTACCTACTAAAGGCAGTTCTAAATAATATGCTAACGGTTACAGCAATAGACCGATCAACCCGGTAAGAAAGTGTAAGGATCTAGGCAGATGTATAGGTTGCTAGGGCTATCAGGATACAGTACCACAGACGGCGGGCTTAACCACAGAAACTCACTGTCTCGCAGTTCTAGAGGCTGGAAGTTTGACATCAAGGTGTCACCAGGGTGGGACTCTCCCGAGGCCTCTCTCCTCGGCATGTAGCCAGCTGTCTTCTCCCTGTGTCCTCACGTGGTCGTCCCTCTCCGTGTCTGTGCCCTAATCACCTCTTCCTGTAAGGACACCAGTCCCACTGCACTAGGACTCACCCTAATGACCTCACTTTACCTCAGTGCCCTCTTTAAAGGCTCCATCTCCAAATACTCACATTCTGAGGTTCTGGGGCTTAGGGCTTCAACATATAAAGCGGGAGAGGGGACACGATTCAGCCCAGAATGGTAGACTTTTTGGAATTCTATTGCTTGTTTGATTTTTATGAAGGATTGGCTCTGATCACAATTCAAAAAGATGATGCTAAACAAGAGTGCCTGCTGCCATAGTAAGAATAATAAAGACCACACCGTTCCTGGGCTCCCGGTGCGGCAAGCGGTCCTGATGGTGTGGGACCGGCCCATCGCACACACAACTGGCATTCATCACTGTTAAAAGCGCTCCTCCCAGGGCATGAGAAAGAGCACGTCCACGCTTCCGCCGGCCCTCCTGCAGGGCTCAGGCTCTGGTTTTCTTTCACGAGGTAAATAAAAATTCATGAGTCCACACTGATAACACAAACACAAATATGAAAGTAAACTCTTCCTTAAGACAGGATGCAAATTAATAAACGCAGAAGGAAAGAGGAACCCAGTGGTCCCCAGAGCTGTCCCAGACAGAGCTGTGCTTGAGACGTGAGCTAGTCCCAGCCCCACGCGCCAGAACCACCAGCGAAAAGGTTCCACTGGTACCAAAGGGCTTCCTAGTCCTAGAAAAAAATACAGGAAGCAAATGCCAGCAAATGCTAATATTTGAGTAGTGGAACTATGGGCGACATTTTTTCCTCCCCATTCGCATTCTCTACATGTTTTTGAAGGGGTGTATATTGCCTTCAACATGGAAGCAGCATTTTTATACTATGCTCTCAGTAAGACAATTGTTGAAGTCTAAAATATCAATTTTTTTCCTTCTTAAAACTACTCGATAAGGATGTAGATGTTTCAGGTGCTGAAATGTTGGGGATCCAGATGATGTAAACATTTTTAAAAATTCTCCTCTTGGTTAAGTGACTATTGAGAAATAAGTGACTATTGGGAAATAAAGCAGTCACTTAATTTAACCTTCAAAATATTATAGCAGGTAACTGTGGCAGTATTTACCATGCTCACTCTGGCAAAGTGAACAACTTTTGATGATATTCTTTGAAATTAATAATACTGACATTTCTTCAGTCTAACTCATAAACACTTCACAAAGGAAAGAAAAGAAAAGAAAAGAGAAAAGAAAAAGAAGAGGGAAGGGAAGGGGTCTCATATTTCCAGCTTATTGTGTAATCTCTGTCACATATGTACCAGTATGAAGAATCTCCTTGTTCACACTTCACAAATTTTAAAGATTAACATGTTTATACAGGGAGTCAAAGGAAACAGGAAATAGTGTTCAGTGTTCACTATTAACAATTCAGGGATTCCCAAACCAGTATTAGGTTATCTTTTCCTATATCATAGGTGTTGTAACAAGAAATTAAATAATGCTGCTACTGTGAGCTAAAGGAAAATTTACACACACACACACACACACACACAAAATGGAGTCAGAAAATTTGCAAAATTGTGATGTTTTCAAGTTTTAACTTTTAACGTGTTGACGCATCATTATAGTTGGTTACAGAGGAATTTAAGAATTTAGGAATTCAGGAGTGCATGGGCTGGTGTCTATGACATGGTGAGAACCTTGAGAGGAAATGCTCTACATTCTGCAGTGGCTGAGAAGTAAAAACAGACAAACTGGTTTTGTACTAAATGAAACAGTGGCATCTCTCCAAAACGTGGAGATTTACATCGCTTGTGATAAGTGCCCTTTAATTCCATATTTCCTCCCAGCCTCCAGACTTCTTGATAACTGGAAAATTCGACTCTCCTTATGAGCCCTGGGATGAGGGCCAGGGATACCCAAGAGCTGACGGCATCACCCACGCCAGCAATCCGCCCTCCTGCTACCCACCCCGAACAAGCACAACAAGTGCTCACAGGCGGAACCACCTGGGAGAAAATACATCCTGCTCCAAGCCAATCAGACTCGTGAAAAGAACAGAAGCCCCAGCCATCACCCACAGCCTTGGGCTGAATAGTGTAGAACTGTATGGGAATTATAAACTCTGTCCATATTCTTTCACCCAGCCCTACCCCGTCAGACGCTCAGAGTTGCTGACACTTTTCCTCAAAATTCTAGGACATATCTAAGAAAATTCAAGTCTACAATGAAGAGAAAAATGAGTTTACATTTGCTTTATAAGAGATTCAAGCCTTCCTGATATTGCACAAATGAAATTCTTCCCTAATTTCATGCAAGTTTCAGAACTTAATCTTAGAGGTCAAACCCAGGAGAGCATCTCATGAAAACCCTTCAGTTCTCAAGTAGAAGATCAGAGTTCCCGAGAATGAACATGACCGTGGGACCCGGCTTACACAGCAGGCAGGGGACCCAGGGGATCAGGGGTCACTGTCCTTGCCCACTTAACTCCACTGTGAAGTTTATTGGATATCACACATCATCAGGGATGTGGAGGGTTTCTTTTGGGGGAAGGGGGAGCAATTTAAGGAATTTAGCTGCCAAAGACCAGAAACGACCACTCTCTTTCAAGTAGGCTCTCCCCCAAATCCCGCTTGGGTCAGGAGGGCAAGACTGCAGCTGTGCAGGAGCAGGAGGGGGTGGAGGCTCAGAGCGTGGACTGTGGAGCCAGGTGTCCCGGGTTCAAATCCTGTCTCCTCCAGATGCTCCACGTGTAGAATCAGGGAAGGAAGAGAAGCAACTTCATAGGCTTGCAATGGGTTCCGCGGGAGTTAATACCTGCAAAGTGCTTCCAACTGCCTGGAGCACATAAGGTCCATTCAATTACAACAGCAGCTATGAAAACCTCTATGTCCACAGCAGCAGGATCAGTATTACAGTATAAACCAAAGTGCATGGAGCCAGTTTCCAAAACAGCGCTGACCCAGGAAAGCTACGTCAACTTTGTGGGAGCCATAACCTTCCCCTGTCCTACCCATAACCCAATGGCTGGAATCAACAACTATGGTCCGAAAGCTTTGGGTTGAGGTAGGAGGGCCTCAGCATCAAAGGTGTAACAGCAAATCCTTTCCTTGTGGCCACAACGAAAACTAACAAAAAAGCGAAGTGAGGGTAAAACTCCAAAGCCTCTTAAGAAGACAGTTAAAGATCGGTGGTCCCAGGAGAGGAGGGAGGGAGGGAGTGATGAACAGGTGAGGCACAGGGGACTTTTAGGGCAGTGAAACTATTCTGTATGACACTGTACTTGTGCGTACATGGCATTATATGTTTGTCAGAACCCACAGAATGCACACCATTAATGAAACAGAGCAGGACCCCATGGTCCCTTCCCCACCATGTCCTCAGCCTGCCTTTTGTCTGTGAAAAAGCTTTAGCCAAAGAATAAGTTTAATGAGAGAAGTAAGAAAATGCAGAAGCAAAGGAAAACAGTCAACGGAGACCAAATAACAATAGTTTAGTCATTAAGCAAAGTCAAGGACCTTCAGTTCCTCCTCAAGGGCTATAGATCATCTTCTGAGCCACATCTTGTGAGCTGTCTTGTAAATACTGAAACCCCGAGCAGGGGAAGAAGTGGACTCCATAATGACCAGACTGTAGCCATGACATATAAGCTGCCACAATTCCGAGAACTGGCCTAAGGAAATGGGAACAAACCGACCCTGGAACTGAAGACTAACTGTACCTAAAACAGTCAAGATGACGCTGGTCAGACCACCGATGACCAATTTCAAGATGACGGTCAGAGCTGACCGTGCAGTCCCCTCCCCTCTGCCTATAAAAGCTCTTGCCCCCTGATTGTCAGGGGGGGTGGGGGAGTCAGCTTTTGGACAGAAGTCCACCTTCCTCCCCCACTGCCAGCATCCAAAATAAAGCAAGCTTTCCTTTCCACCAACCTGGCCTCTTTATTGGCTTTTGAGGGGTGAGCAGCCGGACCCCACTCTTGGTTACATTAAGTGTGAACCCTGGAACTTCCGTGGTGGTCCAGTGGGTGAGACTCTGGGCTCCCGATGCAGGGGGCCTGGGTTTGATCCCTGCATAGGGAACTAGATCCCGCACGCCACAACTAAGAGTCCACATGCCGCAACTAAGAGCCTGCGAGCCGCAACTAAAGATCCCGCGTGCCACAACTAAGACCCGGCACAGCCAAAATAAATAAATAAATAAATAAATATTTTTTTAAAAAGTGAACCCTAATATAACCTATGGACTTTAGTTAATAATAATATATCAATATTGGCTCATCGACTGTAACAAAGGTACCAAACTAAAGCAAGATGCTAATGGTAGGGAAAACCATGCAGAGGGAAAGGAATATATGGGAACTCAATGTATTTTCCACTCAATTTTTGGGTGGAAGTGCTAAAAAAAAAAAAAAACCCAACATAAGTCTATTCATTAAAAAATCCACGATCTCTTAATGTTCTCAGACATATGGCAAACATGCAAACATTCCATCAAAGACGATACCTCTAGTAAGAAATCTATCACACAAGTACCAAAACTATGTTGAAATTAATGCCACTCCAAGTAGGTGGATGGACTGAGTTGACATGGTAGATGACAAAGAAAACACAATTTAGAACTCTACACAGAAATTTAAGAAAAAACACAAGAAACTATTGTTTGGATTATTTTACCAGCATCTATAAATGGTAAAAATGCTAGCTTGCATATATTATTAAGTATCTTTCATCAACATGCACGTGACGTGAAGGTAGCATATCAAATAGGAAATCAATGAAAGAAAAGAAGAGAGTAAACACCTGCCTTTTTTTGTGGATTCAGAAATGCCCTCTAAAATAGGTATTGCAACTATGTCATTACTTCCATTAAAAGTAGGATATTCATCCTGTCTGTACATTGTGGAATGACACTGCCTGTGAAATGAAACCGCTTCAGCAGTGGTCCACTGGCCACCCGCATTCGGGCTTATCACTCCCTTCTCCACGTGCGTTTATAAAGCATCTATCAGCACAGCACCCGTGATGTGCCAGAAAACTTACATAAACCCAGATTTCCCTATGTGGTTGAAACTACATGAATCTGCAAGGTAAAACTTAACTTTCATTATTCTCATTTTGGGGAAGAAAAAGGCAAGGAGAGGAAGGTAATGGGTGTGGCCACACAGCAGGTGTGAAGAGCGGGAAGTGGACTTCACGCTGACCCGGCCTCTGGTCCCGCCCATCCGATGAACCACCCTAACTGCCGCCAAGGTTGAGTCCCCACCCATCCTCACCAACATACTGTGCTTATTAAATTACCACGGAGGCAGGCAGTGACAGACACTCTCCACGGGCACAGAGAGTGGAATTACCCAAGGGGTTCTCCTAGGACGCTGTAAACGTCACACAACCACTGACAACTCAACTTTACGTCTCTCGTCCCGACTGCTCCTGAGCCAGAGACCTCAGAGACCTCTGTCTAAGAGCTGCCTTTCCTTATCTCACAGGCTTCAATGTATCATGTTCGAAAGGAAGTTTCAACACGGCCCTCCCCTCCCCAAGAGGAAGAGCCCAGCCCCTCCTCCAGTCTCTTCCATCTCAGTAACTGGCCCATGCTTCTCCCCAGTTCCCCAAGAAACCCAGGCATCCCTCTCCCTCAGACCTCATATCCAGGCCTGGCCAATTCTGAGTGGATGTTCCCCACATCCATCCTCTTCACCCTGCCTTCACCACAGTCTCTCTCTTCTGCCTGAATCAGTTCATGTGCTTCAGAACAGGTCCCCAGTTCCCAGTCTCTGCCTTATGAACCTCCCCCAAATATAACTTGTATCACATCACACACACACACCAAGTTATGACTCCTCATTGGCTTCTATCTTTGAACTTTCAGACAGGATATAAAACACTTGATCCTCCAAAGCCCTGTAGAGCGCAGGCCCCGGCCTTCTTCACCAGGACTCCTGTGGCCATGTAACAGTTTCTTAAACTCCCCCAAAGATAGTGAGTTCTTTCCTGCCCCAGTGCCTTGGTACATGCCATTGACTCTGCCTGCTCTTCAAAATTTCCAAGAAATTTCATCGTCAGAGAACTTTTTCAATATGTCACATCTCCTATCTTTCTCATCTTAGTACCCTATTTTTTCCAAAACACTTGATAAAATGTCTATCCATTTCTGAAATGGCTGCCTTCCTCACGTCCTTCTTTGCGAATAGTACCGATTTTACTCCATAAAGGCAGAGTCTGTACCTATATGCAGAACACCCTGCAGAGAAAAGGCTTAGCACACAATGATGTGCCAAAATGAGTGTTTTTTAAGTGAATGGATGAATGAATTAGCACACAATGATGTGCCAAAATGAGTGTTTTTTAAGTGAATGGATGAATGAATCAGCACACAATGATGTGCCAAAATGAGTGTTTTTTAAGTGAATGGATGAATGAATCAGCACACAATGATGTGCCAAAATGAGTGTTTTTTAAGTGAATGGATGAATGAAGTAGCACACTATGATGTGCCAAAATGAGTGTTTTTTAAGTGAATGGATGAATGAATCAGCACACAATGATGTGCCAAAATGAGTGTTTTTTAAGTGAATGGATGAATGAAGTAGCACACAATGATGTGCCAAAATGAGTGTTTTTTAAGTGAATGGATGAATGAATTAGCACACAATGATGTGCCAAAATGAGTGTTTTTTAAGTGAATGGATGAATGAATTAGCACACTATGATGTGCCAAAATGAGTGTTTTTTAAGTGAATGGATGAATGAATTAGCACACAATGATGTGCCAAAATGAGTGTTTTTTAAGTGAATGGATGAATGAATTAGCACACAATGATGTGCCAAAATGAGTGTTAAGTGAATGGATGAATGAATTAGCACACAATGATGTGCCAAAATGAGTGTTTTTAAGTGAATGGATGAATGAATTAGCACACAATGATGTGCCAAAATGAGTGTTTTTTAAGTGAATGGATGAATGAATTAGCACACAATGATGTGCCAAAATGAGTGTTTTTTAAGTGAATGGATGAATGAATACATGAATGAATTATTTTAAAGTAAACATGAGAAATATGTTAGATATCAGAATTCATTCATTCATTTAGTAAATATTTACCATCCTCCCCCTCATTTTGCCGTAGGAAGGGGAAAAGCCCTTTTCATAATATTAAATATTTGTCATTCATTACATGATATCAAGGTACCTGTTGTGTAGGAGAGACCCTCACTTCCAGAAGAGAGAGGTTAAATACTAGCTTCTTACTAGTATTTCCATTTTTCATCTGAGGCATTTATAAAGGGTCAAATAATTTACTTTAGGGAAAGATGTTTTCATCTCTATGAGGGGAAATGCCTTAATTTAAATATTTAACATTCAAATATTTTTTTTTTTCCAGAAAAGTGGGTCAAGACATGTACAAATCAGATAAGAGGATATTTGTAGAAAGGTGCAAATTACATTTCCTTTCCGGTGGAGGATACAGCGCTAAATTACTCTTCTGAATAGTAATTTCCTGCTGGTTTCAAAAGAGAAAAAAGGAACATGGTTGTGAAGCCTCTGTGCTGAGCCAGGATGTAACCTGACCAAATGCCAAGACCCATCAGTAGCCAGGAGTGATCCTCTGACTTAGGAAATGCCTCGGCATGCTTATAAAAACCAGCCTTCTCTCACATAAAGCAACATTTACACATGCTTTCTATTATGATGGCACATATTATATGTACATATACTATGTGTGTACAGAAGACCGTTCAAAAACTCCAATGATAGAAATCAATTTTCTTGACTGGATCAAAAAAATCACTTCCCCAGAGAAATCACGGACCCCCCCCCCCAACACACACACACACAGAGTCCTGGTTGTACCACATGGCTCCCCTGACATTAAAGAGAATTAAAACTTGGACCCACCCCGCCATGCCAAGGAGAGTTTAGAAACCTACTTTTACAGCAGGAGAGCGTCCGGTTCTCGGTGGTAGCTGCGTGTGCACTGCCCGAGGGCATCAGTGTACACGGAATCCACCTGCCGCTCAGGCCCTAACCTGTGTGTATAAACCCCAAATCTATCAGCCCAGTTCCCAGGAACGGTCTGTTTAGGCTTGGCCTGAAGCAGTGGGAACGACCCACGCTGGAGCGTTCCCCGTCAAGTGACGGGGGGTCAGTTTATAATCTCCGCCAGGGCCAGGGGTGCCCTTGCTCCCAGCATGCGAGTCATTCATGGCTAACAAACTTTGCTGCAGCTCAGCAGCCGGGAGCGCTGGGCACAGGGGCTGATCTCTTGTCCCCTCGATGAGAATTCGGAGCCAGACACCCTCGCCCTTAACCGGCCCATGACAGGGCCAACCAATCTGTTAATTCATCATCTTGGGGTCTTCAGCTTGAGCAGCAGTCATATCCTGATTGTAACAGGAAAACTCATCGCCCAGAGGGTGGCTGATCTCACAGAGCAGGAGAGCACGACGGACCTCAACAGGGTGAGTTTTCTTCCAGGAAGCAAAAAACAAAAGTGAAAGGACATTTTCTTAATTGTTCCCGGGGACATAAAAATAAATAAAATCTACTAAAATCATAGAACCAACAAAGAAGTTAGAACTGTATCTCGGCAGCACATAACTAAATAAATATTACCTAAAATGGAGTATCGATGCAGTATTCAACTTTATTATGCACATTACGGAACAAGACAGCTATTTTTTTTTACACTGAAATCATTTGTTACTTTAGATGTCCTTTAACATAAAAATATGAAGGTGATGTAACATGATTTTAAGGTAAAACCCATATTTAAAAATTGTTACTGTGCCACCAACATCTGTTCACCTTTTGGCATTAATTCGGTAAATGCTACTTAATGCTTCATGCATGACTACCTACCACTGATCTAATGTATTTTTAAAACTGGCGTGTAACACTGAATTTGGCTCTTTTCTCTGCTCATTGATGCCCCCAGGAATGACTTTTTTTGTTCTTTTTCGGAAACTGACAAGAGATTCCATAGGACATGACGGTGCTTCAGAAACGTGCGGAACCATGGAACTTGGCAGTCGTACGTGTTTCTGTTCACCATTACTACAATCTTCACGGAAAAGGAAACTCTCTGTCTGACAGACCTGGGGAGTTTTTCCAAATGCTGTCAAAAACAGAACCCTGGTTTGTACAGAGAGTCAGAGCAGCCTGCAGACACATCAGCCCTCTGGATCCAGGACGGCATGGGCAGTGATGTCACCTTAAAGGCGGGTCTGAGGGTCTCCCCTACAGTACACACACCAACTCCTACTTCCAGACGGTCCTCCTCCATGTCCATGTCCGTATTCTGCGAGCGTCAAGAAATGGACAATGAACTCTGTTCTGCCTTGAAATGTCAGGTAAAGTTAACTCGTGTTTCTGAAATGATCGTGTTGGGTCCTCTCCCCAAATCACCACAGAGACGATGCTTAATTCATTGTCCAGGTTGACTGCAGTCAACATTTAAGCGAGATTGAGGGGCCAAAGGTGCACATGCTTGGAGAACGCAACCAGCAGGGGCGAAGGGAAAGTGGAGTAAACTGTGATGACCTTGACGTTGCAGGCCGGCCGGCCTCGGCAAGGGGCCACCTCCACCACCCAAAGCTCTGCACTGCAAGGGTGCCTACTGTCTCTCTCCGCCCAAGGTGTCAACCAGCCTGTCACCGCGCGCCAAATGCCAACAGTAAAGGACACTTCACAAGCTCCCGAGAAGGGCCGCATAAACCAAATGTAAGGACCTTTTGGCTTATTTCTTGACTTTCCACCAAGACACTCATGGTCTGGATCTATTTATTTTTTTTAACACGCGAAGACTCTACAAAGCCCCTTCACTTTTATGTGATAGAAAAGGGAGGCGCAGAATCCACGTGCGTATCTGTTGCAAAAGCACACAAAGCATTTCCTCAAGGTCTCGGCTAATTTAGGTTTCAAAAATACTACTCTTGTTTATTCTTTTCAGAAATGAAAAAAATGCCTACTTTGTCTGTTTTGTTGTTTGTGTTAACATTTCTGTGATCCTGTTAAGTCAGACTTATAAAATCAACAAGCCTCACAAAGAAAGTAACACATGTTACTAATTGAGTGATGGGATTGCTGTATCTACTTTCTAAGGTCTTAAAGACACAGATGACTGAAATGACAAGCATAAAACTCTAGGCCTGGGGAGTTCCTAATAAAATGCATGTGCCTCATCCATGTGAAATTTATAATTCACACACAGAAATCCCTGAATTGCCTCTAAAACGTGGGCGATCCCAGGAGCAATAGAGGAATCCCAAACAGATTTTCTCAGGCAAACTGTGGTATCTGTGCATTTGACCTCCCGACTTGGCCGTCTCTGCCCTGTCTCCATGCAATCAGCTCCGGGTATCATAATAGCAAGTTCCCACTTCCTCAGCCCCTTTTTGATTGTAGAGTTACCCTTACCAAATACAATCTGAAAGGCGTATGTGGGCCATGGAAGGAAGTCTGGAAACTGAGTGTTGCACGCATGGACTACCATGCACCCTACACAAGAAAGGAGCTTCCCAAGACCCAAAAGCTGTGAATTCAGCACCCTCAACTAGCACAACTTTCCTTTCAAAAGTTGGCACCCCTGAACTGGCACAAAAGTTAACAGAGAGAACCTCCCAAGTATTTTGTAACATAATGTGTTCCATATTTTCCTAGGCATCGTGGTAACACACAGATACATAAACTGATCATATGCTGGCTTCAACCTTCAAAGCAGAGAAGCAGGATCTCAAAGGACCTTCTCAAAGAAAGGCATGGTAACCATGCCACCAGAAGTCCTGTCCTCTCTGGTGGTGTTCAGGGAGAGTCCACCCAGATGTCAGGTAAACTCTCGAGAAATTAAGGACCACGGCGGTCTCTATCCGAACGTGGAGCTGAAAACAGCCATGGGTCTTAACCTTTGGGAGAACGCAATCATCAAGATATCTAAATATAAGAAGCCCATGTCTTTGGTCTCTAAAATTAAGCATATCTACATCAACAATTTTGTTTAGAAATGGTTAAGAGGAGTTTCTCCTTGGGTGTCCCAGTTTATATTTCTTGCTGTTTTGACTGATTTGTTTTTCATTTAACTCAAATGGCAAACCAGCCAAAGTTGAGAATTGGGTTCCCTTATATATGGTTTAATATCATATACTTTGATTTCCTCTCCAAAATCGCTCATTTTGTTGAAATAGCATAACTATAACTGTTTTTCCTTTGGAAAGAAACTAAGAAAACTAAGGCACATGCATATGTTATCTTTATTTGCATCAGCTAATCTGGGGAAAATTATCTTTCCAAATATGAAAATTGACTGGATACTTTTTGTAAAATGTTGCATCATTCGCCCATAAGTTCCACTGAACTTAGGAGGTGGGGGGGTATGCCTTCTCCTCTTAAATTGAGATGTTCCAGTAAAAATGTACTTATGAAAACATGGTCTCTAAATTTAGGAAGGTCCATAACTGTCTCATAAATGTTCAGTGAGGGGAAGAGAACGACATTTTCTTTCTACCTTTCTTTCCCTTCCAAGACTGACCAAGGAAAATTGAGATGCAAAAATGACTGGGGGTTTTGAGAGCTGGCCTATTTCCAAACATTATACATTGACTAGTGCAGTCTTTAAAAACTTTCTCAAAGGACACATCGGTGACAAAGTGGAAAGGGCACCGCCTCCCAAACCAGAAGACCTGGGCTCCACCCCTGTGACATGGGCATGACCAAACCAGTTTTCTGTTTAAAATATATTAGTTCACTCACGTATGAAGACAGTCAAATCGCTCTCTCATTTTTATAAATCTGTAAAATGGAAAGCTTATCTGCTTTAGAGTTCTGCAAAAATTAAATGAGACAGTTGATGGTAAAGTAATGGTCAGTCACGGATTTCTACACGACGAGGACGAGCATTAACATTACTGACAGTGTGACTTCAGTGAGGCTCGTGATCTCCACAACCTAAGACAGAGGTTGGAAAAGGAACACAGAAGCTGCACTACCTTGTCCAGAGAAATCTACTGTATAAGCATATTACTTCCCTGCTCTCTCCCTTCCTCACCTCAGTCTTAGTCACGCCTTCCCGCTCACCTCAGATGCCGCTGTCCAGGAGGACTGTGCGCAGCGAGGGCTGGAAACGTTCTCTACCTGGGCTGCCCCACACTGCAGCCTGCGGCCATAAGTGCACACCGGGCCCTTGCAGTGTGGCTCACGTGGAGCTTCTCTACCTGAGCACTACTGACATTTTGGGTCAAATACTTCTTTGTGGTGGGATCGGTCCTGGGCACTGTAGGATGTTTCGAGCCGCATCCCTGGGCTCTACCCACTAGACGCCAGCAGCACCTCCTCCTGCTAGCTCTGACAACCAAAGATGTCCCCAGACATTGCCAAATGTCCCCTGGGGGCAGCAAATTTATCTCTGGTTGAGAACCATGGGGCTACTGGAACTGAATTTTTAATTGCATTCAATTTAAATTAATTTAAATAGCAAATGTATGAAGCAGCTACTATTTTGGACAGCACTGTCTTAAAACTCCTGAGATTAGTATAAAAAGCTAGACTGGGCTTCCCTGGTGGCGCAGTCATTAAGAATCCGCCTGCCAATGCAGGGGACACGGGTTCGAGCCCTGGTCCGGGAAGATCCCACGTGCCGCCGCGGAGCAACTAAACCCGTGCGCCGCAATTACTGAGCCTGCAAGCCACAATTACTGAGCCTGCGAGCCACAATTACTGCGCCCGTGTGCCACAACTACTGAAGCCCGCACGCCTAGAGCCCATGCTCTGCAACAAGAGAAGCCACTGCAATAAGAAGACCGCGCACCACAACGAAGAGTAGCCCCCGCTCGCCGCAACTAGAGAAAGCCCGCACGCAGCAACAAAGACCCAACGCAGCCAAAAATAAATATTTTATTTTTTAAAAAAAGCTAGACTGACAGTCAACAAATATGATGGGACGTTCAGAATTATTTTTCCTGACAGGGCTAAGGATTAAAACAATGTAAGCTTTCACTTTATTTGCATAATAGTTATTTATTTGCTGTCTTCAGCTCAGAGCAGTGACAGCAATCCGAACCCAGCAATGTGTAAGAAGGTACAAAATTGACAGGAAAAGGAGGTTTTTAAAAAACCACCACAGGTTTTTTGTTTTTGTTTTTTATCCATACCTGCCACCCAGGGAGGGAATAATGAGATGAACAGAGATCCATCAGTAGCAGGGGCCGGAAGCAAAGAGGGGGTTAACAGCCGTGACCACCCCAAGCTGTGCCTGCTGGCTCTCTCTGTGCCCTCTCTGCGAACACCTCCACCACGTGGGACCAGGTGCAACCGCTCTGGGGCAGCAGGAGTGACCCGACCCGGCAAGCTGTCCCTCAGCCCGCTGCGGTCACCTCATTTCCGTCACTGGACCCCGAGCCGACGCCGGGGCCTTTCAAGTGGGGTTACACAGGTTCACAGGATGCGTGGAAAGTTTAGTGACGAAGGAGGAGGGAAGACACTCCCCCATGGACATGAGATAACTGTGTCAGATCAGAGAATCCACAAACAACCAAGGGCCCCAGAATGAGTCCAAGTTCAAAGGGAGTGGCACATAAAGCAGTCCGCCTCTCTGGAATGTCAAAGGCAATTGAACAGCAAGAGCCGGAGGCTGAAATGTCTCACTTCCCAGTTCTACATCCCAAGAAATATACGGGTACTTCTGGAAAGAAACAATATTCAGTGTGGTGAAACACATTAACACGTTACATTTCCTCCCAAATACTTGGAGGGGGAATCTACTCAACGTTTGTGATGTCAGGAACAGTCAGTTAAAGTACAAAGAAAGAACATGGGCTGTAGAGACAAACAGTCCTGCCATTTAGCCCACAACTGGCCAATTTCGGGAACCTTGGACAACTCGTTATTCCAAGCAGAGCCCAGCTTTCTGAACTGTAAAATGAGAAAAATAATAGCCACTTCCTGGGGTTCTTGCAAAAACTGAAAAGAGCATCTTTCAGAATGTGCCAACCCGTACATTTCGCCCATTTCACGTGCTCTAACTTTCAACTTCCCTTTACTGAGGGTATTTTGGTGCTCGTGGTGCTAGAAGATACAGAAAAGAATAAAGACTGCCCTGCCCAGCAAGGAGCTCACGGAGCCCCAGAGGCTGTCAGCACTGTCTCTCCGCTCCAGGGACGCCCATCTAAGGAGACAGGCACATAAACACCGCAGTAGATGAAAGAGGTCCACAGTGGGAACACACCACTTACTGTGGGAGCAACCCGGACGCCACGGCTCATATAATCTGGAGAGGAAATGCCCCCTAAGTGAACAGCTACCAAAAGAGAGCAAAATAAACAACTCTCTTTAATTGTAAAACAAAAAGGGTCAAGCATCTGTTAGTTTCAAGAGCTCTTCCAAAGGACAAATAGTTCAAAACCATTGATTCATGAGTACTTATTCAACTCAAGAGTCCTAGAGATAAAATGATGACCCACCAACCTTTGTTTTGACAATTTAGCATAAAAAATAACAATAATGGTCAAGTAAGTAACAACTTGGCTTTAAAAGAAGTGCATAATGGTAAGTGAAAGGAGCCAGACACGAAATGACAAACACTGCACGATTCCACTTACATGAGGCTCTTAGAAGGGCCAAGTTCACAGAGACAGAAAGTAGAAGGGTGGGTGCCAGGAGCTGGGGAGGGAGAAATGGGGAGTCAAGTGTTTAGTGAGTACAAATTTCGGGTTTGGGATGATGGAAAAGTTCTAGAGATGGATAGTACTGATGGTTGCACAACAATGTCAATGTGCTTAATGCCACTTAAAAGTGATTACAGGGGCTTCCCTGGTGGCGCAGTGGTTGAGAATCTGCCTGCCAATGCAGGGGACACGGGTTCAAGCCCTGGTCTGGGAAGATCCCATATGCCACGGAGCGGCTAGGCCCGTGAGCCACAACTACTGAGCCTGCGCGTCTGGAGCCTGTGCTCCGCAACAAGAGAGGCTGCGATGGTGAGAGGCCCGTGCACCGCGATGAACAGTGGCCCCCGCTCGCCACAACTAGAGAAAGCCCTCGCACAGAAACGAAGACCCAACACAGCCAAAATAAATAAATAAATAAAAATAAAAATTAAAAAAAAGTGATTACAATGGTAACTTTTTAATCTTATGTGTATCTTATCACAATAAAAAAAAGATGAACGGCCTGGTTATGCAGCACTCCTAGCTATGAGGCAGGCACACGCACACACACACACACAGGCTCACACACACACAGGCACACACACACAGGCTCACATACACACACACACAGGCACACACACACCCACACACACACTTTGCACCAACGGGCCCCTTGGCATTGAGATGGGAGAGAACGGTGGAGAAACCTCTTGGCCGCCCCTCACAGCACACTCCACTCACAGGAAACCAACAGTCCTGAAGGTGTGCCCTGTGGCACGCACCTCTGCTGTGACTGAACTGCGGAATCAGTGCTAAGGAGAGAATGTTAGCGGACACGATGCTTAAAGTATCCCTGTCTCCTGCCGGGTGCCCACGTCCTGTGGTGTAACATCACCCCTTTGTCTTGCAGCCACATCAAAGAAGCTTTTCTGGTTGGTGACCAAGCAGACTGCTAACAAGAAGAAAAACACTTTAACAATTCGTCTTTTAGGCAAATATCTCCTTTTTAAAATAATGACAATAAAAGTTCCTGGAACTCAGCTTGTCTGGATTAATTTTAGTCTGTGGTGAAATAAAATAAATTAATGCCTTGGGAGACAGAATCATTTCCATTAGGAGAAGAAAGGAAGGAAGGGAGGGAGGGAGGGAGGGAGGGAGGGAAGGAAGGAAGGAAGGAAGGAAGGAAGGAAAAGGGAAGGGAAGGGAAGGGAAGGGAAGGGAAGGGAAGGGAAGGGAAGGGAAGGGAAGGGAATGGAAGGGAAGGGAAGGGAAGGGAAGGGAAGGGAAGGGAAGGGAAGGGAAGGGAGGGGAGGGGAGGGGAGGGGAGGGAGGGGAGGGGAGGGGAGGGGAGGGGAAGGGAAACCCAGTTACACATAGTAAAATGGAAAGTTCACTCAACTACATGTCATAACCTTTGCCACGAATGAGCATGTTACTGTAGACATGGCGCCACCCCCGAAGGGCTGCCGTATTTCCAGTTCATTGGTTAGACCCTTGCTCTTCAAAATGTGGTCCACCGACCAGCAGCACCAGCTTCACCTGAGAGCTTGCTGGAAATGCAGACACTTGTGCCCCACCGGACCCGCTGAATCTGAATCTACATGTGAACAAGATCTCCAAGTGATGCACACTCAAGTTTGAGGAATCTGGTCTACGTAAGTAGGCCCCCAAATGGGGTCTTGACACACTGGTGCACTGCACTATGTTGTGTGACATGGCACTAGTAATCTGTGGTCTGTAATAGCAAAAACAGTTAAAAACGTCAAATAAATACATGTGGGCAAATCCATGATTTTTCATCTAAAATGAGAATCTTAGCTGTTTGCATCTCTATACGGTTCCTTGACTGGGAAACAAAGTGGGGAGAAGAGAAAAGATACAGCCAAAGCCAGACCCAAAGGTCTGCACCCCTGGGATAATAAAGCACTATTAAGACATCAAGATGTTATGCAGAATCACATGTAAAATCATTCAAAATTCTAGCTGATAGAAAAATTATTTGTAGCAGAGTATTATGCACATAGTGCATATTAAATAAACACTGCCTGAAATTTCACACTTTAAAGAAATCATACCATTTCATCCAAGTGAGTTGCATGAACCAGTCTTGTCTCAGAGGAGTTTCATGCCCATGTTAGGGCAAGAGAACACCGCTTCCAACACAGCTAAATAAACAATGGCTTAGGTGTGATATTTTAGTATGAGTGAGGCAAATTATCTCCAGTTACTGCCATTATTTGCAGACCTGCAAAAATGTTTAATGATTAAAACCAATACTTCATCATTCTAAGTCATCTTCCTAGTAAGGCAGATTGTACGCTGATCCCAAATGTCTTCTGCCCCACCTAGAAGTGGAATGCCCATGACTACATACACTTCTCTGTCCATGGGTGCTGTGTCTTGCTTGGCCAATGGGCTGTGAGAAATGCCAAGTACCACATTGGAGCAGAAGTTTTAGGAGCCATCCCAAGATTCTGCCAGTTTTCTTTACCCCCTGCCTCAAAACTAGCATACCTGTCAAGTCTAGCCAACAGACCAAGCTGGGGAACCTAAGAGGGTAGGGGAAAGTGTTTTCCCTCTACACTAGTCTAGGAAACCAGCAATTATAAAGCAGGCAATGAAAATCAGTATCCATACAAACCAGTAAAATGTGAGGAGGAATATTAACTTATGCATATTCAAGAAAATATAGCTAAATCTATTGTTTGAGAGACTGTCCTGCCTCTCAAAACCCTGATTTCCGTTTTTATTCTCTTTTCCTTATGGCCACACTACCAAAAGGAGGAGGCACTATAACATGAAATAAATCTCTCCATTTCCACATTTTCCTCAACTCACATGCAGTCAGGCTCCTGCCATGCAGGCTCTCCTACCCCTCCTTCAAAGTCACCAAGGCCACTGGGGTACATTCCACTGTCCTCATACCCTATTAGCCACGAGACACTGAGAGGGCTATTCACTACACCGTATCTTGCACAACAAAGAAAGTTAATATTTTCCCTTCTCTTTTCAGAAAGATGCTTTGACAAGCAAATGGTATTAATTTATGTGAAGACTTTTGCAGACTGTAAATCTTAACCAAGCGAAAAGATATTAACATCAGGACTGAAGACCAAGCCAAAGTTGCTGTCAACACATTTCGGAAGGAATCTAGAAGTAATAAAAACGTCAAATTACCACTAATGTACATGTAGGACGTGAAAGAAGTATACTGATCAGAAAGTGATTCTGAGAACAGAAAACTGAAGAATTCTGATCAGATGACGAAATGTATATCCAACCCACACCCCATCCCCTCGTCCTACTTTTCCCTCCGCAAGCGGGACCAGGCACACAGACATAAGGTAATTAAAGTTGGACCAATATAAAGGGAGTGAAGAAGGATAAACTAACTATAATAAAGAGGGGTGAGGGTCACGAGGCTCCAAGCCTCGAGAATCTTGGGTTCCACATGCAAACACACAGCAGCAAAAAACTCCAAGACACTGAACACGAACACGGCATCGTGTCGTCCTGGGGCTGAGGAAATATAAAGGTCAGGAAAGCCTGCACAAAAGAAAGGAATTAAATCTGGCCATTGGAGGAAAAGGAGAATTTCACAGCAAAAACATATGGAACGGGCACATCTGGTTTTCAGGTCCACGTGTAAGGAACATGGAAGTTGCCACTCCATCTTAACAACAAATTAAAAGCTGAACAGACTGAAAAATCAGCAACTGCTCTTGGACCCGTAAGGCAAGGGAGGACACAGAACAAACCAGTGCGCCCAAGACTGGAGAGCCAGACAGGCAAATACAGGCAGTCACGGCTTCCCAGAGCAGAGATCCACAGCTGGAAACCACCGTGGGAACCAGTGCTGGGGTAGGGAACCTCAAATCTAACTGACCAACTGCTGGAGGCTCCAGGTGACAAGTCTGAGGGTTAAAACTCCAGAGGGACTCCAAAAGGAACCCTTCTGAAATATGCTGGAACACTCTGTTCTTCCCAAGAGGGCCAGCTTCAGGGAAACTAGTTCAGCAGACCTTAACTGGCCAGGGTATTATCAGAGCCTACCTGACCTGGGGACAAGGAATACCCAATGCCAGCTGGCTTTAGCCATTCTGTCCCACCTGAGGGAGGAGAAAAAATTTCAGAAACACGTGTGAAGTTCACAGTCCAGAGGCAGAGGCGCACTAAAAGACTGACATCTAAGGATAAGACTGAGGATGCTTCCACTCCCCACATACCTCACCACCACGCAACTAAAGGCCTATTTAACAGCCGCTCCTTTTACCTGGTAGATCACATCCAGCCTTCAAGAGATAATTACAAGCCATATCAAAAGGCAAAAAACACAATTTGAAGAGAAAAAGCGAGCATCAGAAGCAGACATGGCAGGGATGTTAGAAATATCAGACCA
Organism: Balaenoptera physalus; assembly: GCF_965194825.1. NCBI lineage: Eukaryota > Metazoa > Chordata > Mammalia > Artiodactyla > Balaenopteridae > Balaenoptera > Balaenoptera physalus. The sequence goes on from NC_138903.1 coordinate 6,162,226, forward strand.
GGAATTTAAAACAACTATGACTAATATGCTAAGGACGCTAATGGATAAAGCAGACAGTATGCCAGGACACATGGGCAATATAAGCAGAGAGGTGGAAATCCTAAGAAAGAACCAAAAAGAACTGCTACCTATCAAAAACTGTAACAAAGGGGCTTCCCTGGTGGCGCAGTGGTTGAGAATCTGCCTGCCAATGCAGGGGACGCGGGTTCGAGCCCTGGTCTGGGAAGATCCCACATGCCACGGAGCAACTAGGCCCGTGAGCCACAATTACTGAGCCTGCGCGTCTGGAGCTTGTGCTCCGCAACAAGAGAGGCCGCAATAGTGAGAGGCCGGCGCACCGCGATGAAGAGTGGCCCCCACTTGCCATAACTAGAGAAAGCCCTCGCACAGAAACGAAGACCCAACACAGCCATAAATAAATAAATAAATAAATAAATGGATCATCACATTAAAAAAAAAAAAACTGGTTCATTCTTTAAAAAAAAAAAAAACTGTAACAAAAATGAAGAATGCCTTTGATGGAATTATGAGTAGATAAGTGCACGGCTCAGGAAAAAAACCATCAGACACAAAATTTCAGATCCACAAGCTCAATAAACAAGTGGAATAAATGCCAAAAATCTACACCTCAGCATATCACTTTCAAATTACAGAAAATCCAAGGTAAAAAAAGAAAGCCTGAAAAAAGCCAAAGAGGAGAAAAATATACTTTACCTACAGAGGAACAAAGGATTACATCCAACTTTTCCTCAGAAACCATGCAAGCAAGGAGAGTGGACAGAAATATTTAAAATGTTGAGATGAAAAAAAACCACCAACTAGAATTCTTTAACCTGTAAAATTATCCTTTAAAAGTGAAAGAGATATAAAGACTCTCAGACAAACCAAAACTGAGAAAATTTTTTGCCAGTACACTTGCCTTGCATGAAATGTTAAGTTCTTTAGAGAAAAAAATAACATCAGACACTCAGATCTACATAAAGCAAGCAAGAAAGCATATTAAAGAAGGAATAAGTGAAGGTAAAATTTTAAATTTTATTTATCTTATTCTTAATTCATAACTGTTTATTCAAAATAATAATAGCATCAAGTTATTCAGTTGTGTGTGCTTACATATACATTATGCATTATAAATATATATTTATATGTGCATATTTTATTTTATAATATATACATTTATCTATTATATAACATATACAAAATATGTATACATAATGTATATATTTATACATAAATATATATATATTTATATAATTGTAGATATATATATTTCTGTATACTTATATATAAGTAAAATGAATGACAGCAATGAGAGAGGGGCCAAGAGAAAGGAATTAGGATTAGTTTGTTATTGTAAAGTACTCACACAACCAGTGAAGTGGTATAGGACTATTTGAGAGTGGACTTGGATTAGTTGTAAATGTATACTGTAAACTCTAACACAACTACTAAATAAAGTAGAAAAAAAAGTATAACTAACATGCTAAAAAAGGAGAGAAACTAGAATCATAAAATGATTTAGCCAGACTCATCAAGAAAACAAGGCAGAGGGCCCAAATCAATAAAATCAGAAATGAAAAAGAAGTTACAACTGACACCATAAAAATACAAGGGATCATAAGACTAGTATGAGCAACTATATGCCAATAAAATGGACAACCCAGAAGAAATGGACAAATTCTTAGAAAGCTACAATCTCCCAAGACTAAACCAGGAAGAAATAGAAAATATGAACAGACCAATTACCAGTACTGAAATTGAATCAGCAATTTAAAAACTCCCATCAAAAAAAAAGTCCAGGACCACATGGCTTCACAGGCAAATTCTACCAAACATTTAGAAAAGAGGTAACAATACTTCTCAAAGTATTCCAAAAAATTGCAGAGGAAGGAACACTTCTGAACTCATTTTATGAGGCCACTATCACTCTGATACCACAACCAGAAAAAGATACCACAAAAAGAAAACTACAGGCCAATATCACTGATGAATATAGACGCAAAAATCCTCATCAAAATACTTGCAAATTGAATCCAACAATACATTAAAAGGATCTTACACATTGATCAAGTGGGATTTATCCCAGGGATGCAAGGATTTTTCAATATCCACAAATTAAGCAATTTGATACACTACATTAACCAACTGAAGAATAAAAACCATATGATCATCTCAATAGATGCAGAAAAATCATTTGATAAAATTCCGCATTCATTTATGATAAAAACTCTCCAGAAAGTGGGCATAGAGGGAACACACCTCAACATAATAAAGGCCATGTATGACAAACCCACAGTTAACATCATACTCAATAGTGAAAAACTGAAAGAATTCCTCTAACATTAGGAACAAGACAAGGATGCCCACTCTCACCGCTTTTATTCAACATAGATTTGAAAGTCTTAGTCACAGCAATCAGAGAAGAAAAAGAAATAAAAGGAATCCAAATTGGAAAGAAAGAAAGAAAGCTGTCACAGTTTGCAGATGACATGATACTTTACATGGAAAATCCTAAAGATGTCACCAGAAAATTACTAGAGCTCATCGATGAATTTGGTAAAGCTGCAGGATACAAAATTAATATACAGAAATCTGTTGCATTTCTGAACATTAACAATGAACTATCAGAAAGAGAAATTAAGGAAATAATCCCACTTACCATTGCATCAAAAAGAATAAAATACCTAGGAATAACCCTACCTAAGGAGGCAAAAGACCTATACTCCAAAAACTATAAGACACTGATGAAAGAAAGTGAAGTTGACACAAACAGATGGAAAGATACACCATGTTCTTGGATTGGAAGAACCAATATTATTTAAATGACCACACTATCCAAGGCAATCTACAGATTCAGTGCAATTCCTATCAAATTACCAATGGCATTTTTCACAGAACGAGAACAAAATATTTGAAAATTTGTGTGGAAACACAAAAGACCCTGAAGAGCCAAAATAATCTTGAGAAAGAAGAATCAAGCTGGAGGAATCACACTCCCTGACTTCAGAATATACTACAAAGCTACAGTCATCAAAACAGTATGGTACTGGCACAAAAACAGACACATAGATCAACGGAACAGGATAGAGAGCCCAGAAATAAACCCACGCATCTATGGTCAATTAATCTATGGCAAAGGAGGCAAGAGCATACAACAGAGAAAAGACAGTCTCTTCGGTAAGTGGTGCTGGGAAAACTGGACACCTACATGTAAAAGAATGAAATTAGAATGTTCTCTAACACCATATACAAAAATAAACTCAAAATGGATTAAAGGCCTAAATCTAAGATTGGATATTATAAAACTCCTAGAGGAAAACATAGGCAGAACACTCTTTGACATAAATCGCAGCAATATTTTTTTGGATCCTTCTCCTAGAGTAATGGAAGCAAAAGCAAAAATAAACAAATGAGACCTAATGAAACTTAAAAGCTTTTGCCCAGCAAAGGAAACTATAAACAAAATGAAAAGACAACCCACAGAATGGAAGAAAATATTTGCAAACAATGTGACAGACAAGGGCTTAATTTCCAAAATATACAAACAGCTTATACAGCTCAATAAAAAAAAAAAAAAACCAATCAAAAAATGGGCAGAAGACCTAAATAGACATTTCTCCAAAGAAGACATACACATGGCCAACAGGCACATGAAAAGATGCTCAACATCCCTAATTATTAGAGAAATGCAAATCAAAATTACAATTAGGTACCACCTCACACTGGTCAGAATGGCTATCATCAAAAAATCTAGAAAGAACAAATACTGGAGAGGGTGTGGGGAAAAAGGAACCCTCCTACACTGTTGGTGGGAATGTAAATTGATACAGCCACTATGGAGAACAGTATGGAAGTTCCTCAAAAAACTAAAAATAGAATTACCATATGACCCAGCAATCCCACTCCTGGGCATATACCTGGAGAAAACCATAATTCGAAAAGATACGTGCACCTCAATGTTCATTTCAGCAGTATTCACAATAGCCAGGACATGGAAGCAACCTAAGTGTCCACTGACAGATAAATGGATAAAGAAGATGTGGTATATATACACAGTGGAATATTAGTCATAAAAGAATAATGAAATAATGCTTTGCAGCAACGTGGATGGACCTAGAGATTATCATACTAAGTGAAGTCAGAGTATACAAATATCAAGATACCACTTATTTGTAGAATCTAAAAAAATAATACAAACTTACAAAACAGAAATAAACTCACAGACATAGAAAACAAACTTATGGTTACCAAAGGGGAAGGGATGGGAGGGATAAATTAGGAGTTTGGGATTAACAGATACACGCTAGTATATGTAAAACAGGTAAACAACAAGGACCTACTGTATAGCACAGGGAGCTATATTCAATATCTTGTAATAACCTACAACAGAAAAGAATCTGAAAAAGAATATCTCTATCTCTATCTATAAAACTGAATGACTTTGCTATACACCTGAATCACTGTAAATCATCTAGACTTCAATTTTAAAAAAACACAAAAAGTAGGAACAAAGAACAACAGCAACAAACAAAATAGTATCAAATATGATAGATATTAACCCAACTAAATCAATAATCACTTTGAATGTCAATAGTCTAAATGTACCAATTAAAAGACACTGATTGTCAGAATGAATCAAAAAACCAGACCCAACTATATGTTGTCTATAAGAAGTGTGCCTTAAATATACAGACACATATAGACTAAAAGTATGCTAATACTAATCATAAGAAAGCATGAGTAGCTATATTAATTTCAGACAGAGCAGACTTCAAAGTAAAGAAAATTATCAGGGATAAAAAAAAGAACATTACATAATGATAAAGGGGTCAATTCTCCAAGAAGACATAATGGTTCTTAACAAACTCCATGAGACAAAACCAAATAGAACCACAAGGAGAAATAGATGCAATCACTATCATAGCTGGAGACTTCAACACCCCTCTCTCAGCAATGTACAGATCCAGCAGGCAGAAAATCAGTGAAGATATGGTTGAACTCAACAGTACCAACAGTCAACTGTATATAATTGTCATCTATAGACTACTTCATCCAACAACAGCAGAATACACATTTTTCTCAAGCTCACATGGAATACTCATGAAGACAGGCCACATTCTGGGCCATAAAATACACTATAACAAATTTAAAAGAAGAGATATCATACAATGTCTGCTCCCAGATCACAATGGAATGAAAACTAGAAGTTAATAACAGAAAGATCACTGGAAAACCCCAAACATACGGAGATTAAACAACACACTTCTAAATAACACATGGGTCAAAGAAGAAATCTCAAAAGTAATTCAAAATTATTTTGAACTAAATGAAAATAAAAACACAACTTTTCAAAACCTGTGGCATGTAGGGGAATCAGTACTTAAAGAAAAACATATAGCATTGACTGTTATATTAGAAAAGAAAGATCTAAAATCAATAATCTAAGTGTCCGATTTACAAAACTAGAAAAAAAAAAGAACAAATTAAATCCAAAGTGAGGAGAAGAAAAAAGAATTAGAACAGAAATAAATGAAATTAAAAACAGGAAATCAATAAAGAAAATCAACAAAAAACAAAAAGATTTCTTTAAAAAGATCAATAAAAGATCTTTAAAAAGATCAATAAAATCATTAAGCCTCCAGTCAGGTTAACCAAGAAAAAGAGAGAGGACACAAATTACTAATATCAGAAATGAAAGAGGGGACATCACTACAGATCACATGGAAATTTGGAGTATAATAAAGGAATACTATGAACAACTCTATGCTCCGAAATTCAATAACCTAGATGAAATCGACTAATTCCTTAAAAGATACAACCTGCCAAAACTCACACAAGAAGCAATGATCTGAATATGCTTATATCTATGTTAAGACATGGAATCAATAATTAATAACCTTCAAAAATAGAAAGCACCAGGCCCACACGGGATCACTGGTGAATTCTACCAAACATTTAAGGAAGGAATTATACTAATTCTCTACAGTCTCTTTCAGAGGATAGCAGCAGAGGGAGTAATTCCTCACTCATTCTATGAGGCCAACATTACCCTAATACCCAAACCAGACAAAGACATTACAAGAAAGCTGTAGAAAATTCTCTCTCATGAACATAGATGCAGAAAGCCTCAAGAAAATATTAGCAAACCAAATCCAAAAATGTATAAAAAGAATTCACAACATTTGACCAACAGGAATTTATCCCAGCATTGAATGCAATGCTGGTTCAACATTCAAAACTCAATTAATGTAATCCATAATGATAAGAGGCTAAAAAACAAAAATCACATGATTATATTAATAGATGCAGGAAAATCATTTAACAAAATCTGACACTCATTCATGATAAAGACTTTCAGTAAATCAGGAATAAAGGGAAACTTTCTCAACTTGATAAAGACTATCTACAAAAGTACCTACAGCAATCATCAGACTTAACGGTGAGAAACCTGAACCTACCCTGGACCAGCAACACCAGAATCCACTGGAAGTCTCTTAGAAACACGGGATCTCAAACCCCAGCCCAGACCTACTGAAGCAGAATCTTTGGAGCTGGGACCCAGGAATCTGTACTTGAGCAAGCTCACCAGGAGACGCTTAATCATGCTAATGTTTGAGAAGCATTGCTCTAAGAAGTTGGGAGCCATAAAATAGTAGAAAGAGGGAGAAAATAGAGGCCATGAGACTAGTATATTTCAAGGACGATACACATGTGAGTTATAGCAGAAAGGATGGCAAATTAGCTTGAGGCATGAAACTGAAGAACTTTGCAGAAGGATGGGTATATAAAGGTAAAGGAGAGGATGGCACTAAGGAGCATTGTGAGTTTTTAGGTTGAGTGACTGAGTGAATATCCACGTTTTTAATTACTATAGAGAATCCAGGGTGAGGGACAGGTTTGGAGAAGGCAAATAGGCAACTTGGTCCAGGTCACAGAGCTTGTAAGTCACACCCTCAGCCCTGGAACCCAAAGACCAGACTCTCCACATGACGCTCACCACCTCTCATGCAAAGGGCAGAAGAAATGTGTCTCAGTGAGGACTAAGCAACTTAAAGGGTTTTTAAAGGACCATAAATCAGAAATGATCAGTATGGAGCTGAATCCACATCTCAGGATAGAAATAATGGCAGTGGTTTGTGCACGTATAGATGGAGGAATATCAGGAAGAATGAGGCAAGTAAAGAAGTGACATTTCATTGGCCAAAATTGAAGTTCTCATTCTGCCTTCCAAATATCAGAGAGCAAATGCGACTGTCCCATTTCCACTGGATTTTGGTGATTCAGAAAGACAGCCTTCACCTCTATACATTAAGTGTCTTAAGGCTTGATTTATGCTACTATAAATGCATTGTTGATACCATCTTAGAGGTCCAAGGAGAATGCAGGCAACCTAGCTTTGCCTTCGTCCTGAGCAAGACACAACCTCTCAGCAGAACGACAGCTACTGTGATAACACGGGGGATTCCAGCACAGTGGCTCACAGAGGCCTGGAGATGTGACTCTCCCAACCTAGGTTATTTTTTCCTCCCCAATACTGTCCCCTGACTGAGCAGAAAATGATTTAGAAGTCACATAGAAAAGCCTCCGAGTGTTTGTAATTCAACGTTCCATCAGAGTTCACTTCTCCTTATAATATTCTCCATTACCAGTTGGAAAACAAAAGTTCTAAGGAGTCTCATTGTCTTTTTGTCTCCCAATGACAAAGAAACGAAATAAACATACACAGGATGCAGACAACAAAAGGAGAGGATGGAGCAGAGAAGGAGCAGCATTCCAGCGTTTTAAAACACAGCAGATCAACATGTTTGCTGCAAATTTGCCCCAGGTCTTGAAATTAGGCTTCTTGGTGATCGGAACACTTTTCGATGCAACTTCACCCAGTACTTTGGGGATGGCCAAGATTTACAGTTGATTAGCCCGCATAGTTCAGCTTCTTTCTCAAAAGCTTCTAGGAAGGGATTATTTCTGTGCCCAAAGAGCCCCAGAGAATAGGGAGGGCGGCTCGCGGCCATAATGTGAATTCCCCGGACTCCGTACACTGTGCTCATTGAAGCAGATAAAGCAAAGTTAAAGAAGCATTTAGTTCTTCAGAATGCCAGCCTTAATAAGTATCTTTTTGTGGAAGGATTTAGGAGGAGGGGAGGGTTTACCCTTAGTGCAGGCATTATTTCCTCATACAAAAAGGGAAAATGTGCATACAGTTGGATGTAAAAAGCCAAAAACGCACATGCCCCCCCTCGCTCCCCAAGGAAAAGATGCTGAACACACACTCGCAAACGCCAGAGCATGAATCTTCACAGCTTAATAGTCCCGAAGCCATTATGCAGCTTCTCTTGGGAAAGGCGGCTCATTCATCTGCAGCCGCCCAAGTTCATCCTTGCAGCTGTGAGAACCGGGAGGCGCGCAGCCCTCCAGAGCCCCACCTTCATCAGCAGGCGGACTCCACAAGAGCCGCATCCCGTCTGGAGGAAGAGCGGGCAGCTCCCCGGCGCCTCTCCACACAGCTGCCATCAAGGCACGTGGGAAACGTCCACGAAAGGCTGAACCGGCCACATCTGCAGGCGGCCGAACACCCAGTGACCTCTGCTTGCAGAGCGCAAGGCCCGTCCTGGCCCAGGCAGCTTCCACGGTTCTCATTCCCTATGTGGAATTTGACGCAGAATCAGTCCCTCGTAATTACTTAAAACGCCCGGTGTTTAATAAGGCAATGCCATGCGATCCCAGTTTTCTAACCACCAGCACACGTCTCCCCTTCAGCTCCGCCTTACCGCGACCTGTCTTCCAACACGAAAATACATCAACATCTATGTGAACTGAGCTACTGACGTAAGGAAAAGCACATGGAGATGCACACGCTGTAGCTTGAGTGGGATTTCTGCTGTAGCTAAAGAAGGTGAAATGCCCAGTTCATCCACATCTATTATTCTGTGCCTAAAATTTTCAAGAGAAATTCCCATAACCTAAGGCAGACTGGGAAGGTTCTTCATAGACATCAACATTTGCTACTCTAATAGATACTATAATAGAGAGAAAGAAGAAAAGAAGGAAAGAAAAAAGGAAGGGAGGGAGGGAGAGAGAGAGAAAAAGTAAGTAAAGAGAAAGAAAAGGGAAAGGGAGGGAGGGAGGGAGGAGAGCCATCTTTACAAAGTGCACATTTTAAGTCATTGCCTCCCCCATGCGAATGGAAAATGAACTCACCCACATTGGTAGCTCTGCTCTGAAAAGACCCAGTTGAGAGAAGTTCTTTCTTTATTGTGTGGTTTTAAAGACTATTCTTTGACCTCTGCTATTTATGACTTAAGATCTGTGAAGACAGGGCCAAACCCCTTTGGCTCGAAAAGGCGCTCACAAACAAAAGCTTTTCACCTTTGTTCCACTTACCTCATTCCCCCTCAGAACACGTCCATACGCACCCCCTGGTTTCACAACTTAAACTGCATTTTCTTCTTTCTTTTGCCCAGTCACAGCCATTACCTAACTGACAAGTGGCCACCTTCGCTCCTTTCCAAGGAGTGAAGCCCTAGTCGTCAGCACCAGCTGAAAGAGCTCTGCTAGGAATATAGATGTCTTGTCATCTCACCTCAGTGAACCATGAAACTGTGGATAAAATGGTTCAGGAAACTAAACAACGCACCAGGCAACTGCAGCCACAATGGGGCATTTCTCTAGTTATTTGTAATTTTAGGGATTTATGGATTTATCTATTGCCTTTCTCACTCCTAAAAGGATTCAAGACAATTTACAAAGGTCCATAGGATACAGCTAGAAAACAAATCTTACGTGTGTGTGATAAAAACAAGATAAAGGAAAATAAAAACTGGAGCCAGGGATAAAGCTACTTCCCATATACACGGGATAAATTTCAGTAACCTTGTTAAAGTAGGTGATTTTGTTTATCATTCAGCTTTCTAACAGTCAGTTCTAAGGGGAAAACACAGTGTCCACAGTTTCTAAGGGACGCATAACTAGTACTGATAAAGTGAACACAATGAACGCTTTCCCAAGTTTTCTCCTAAAGATGGCATGGAATAACAGACCGATGTCCTTGGCAAGTTCCTCAGAGTGGCCTCGGTGACTGGGCTTGTGAGATAGTTTCTGAGAATATTACACGTGCTGCATTGCAGCAACATGGGATTCAGTAAATGTCATTTGTTAAAGGACAATTTTGAGATTGTGAAAGAACATAGTTAGTCCTGTAATGGAGGCATGGATTGTACAGCATCTGGAAACTATATATCTATCAGGCATGTATAAATATTGTTTCTCTCTGGTGCCTTTTGGAACTGCAAGGATACAAAAGGTTTGATAGTCTAGCTCTTGGCAAGTACCAGGAGAGCAGCGGCTTGCTGATACGTCACTGTCATTTCACAGCCAGCAGAACTGCTGTTAGCTCTGACATCCACAGCAAAAATTACAGATCCTAACGAGGATGACTGAATAAAAATGTCATCCTAACTCTGCCTACACACGCATCAAAGAAGAGGAAGGGAGTACTTGATAAAGATCCTCCTTAGGAAAAATTTTCTCTTCCAAGCCAGAAGAAAACAAAAGGTACAAACTCACTGGTAGATCCCATGCACAGCTACGGTAATTTTAGGCTGAAAAAGAGTTTAGAACAAATGCCCAGCTTAGCCATTAAACATACACACACACACACACACACACACACACACACACACACTTCATATTATAACCAAGCAGCACCCTATGGGACCTTCCCAGGACAGACCATCCCCCCATGTCCTCTGCATTCCTCTTGTGTGTAGAAAAACTTTAGCCTCCTAGGCTTTCCCTGAGTTCCAAAGAACAAATTTCATCTGAGAAGTGAAAAATGCAGAAACAAAGGAAAACAGTCAAGCAAGACAAAATAATAGTAGTTTAGCCATTAAACAAAATCAAGGACGTTTGTTTCCTTCTCAAGGGCTATAGATAATATTCTGAGCCATGTCCTTGGGCTGTTTTGGAGATAGTGAAACCCCCACCAGGTGGAAGAAGTTAACTTCATGTTGATCACAAGCATGTTGACCACAAGCACGTTGACCCCAGACCAGCTGGAACCAGAAGGTTGATGACGTTGACTCCCAAAATACCACCAGGTTACCTCACCACCAATCAATCAAAATTATGTCCACAAGCTGATCATGCACCTGCAACCCTTCTCCTCACCGAGTCATTAAAAACCTTTCCCTGAAAGCCATTAGGGAGTTTGGGTCTTTTGAGCACGAGCTGCCCATACTCCTTTCTTGGCCTTGCCATCAACACTACACTTTCCTTCACCACAACCCAGGGTCAGTAGAGTGGGTTTACTGCATGGGCGATCAGACCCAAGTTTGGTTCAGTAACAACATCACCCAAAGAACATCATGCTTTGAGCAATGAATCTTACAGAAAGTCCTATGACCCCAAATATTAGAAAACAAATATACTAAGGTAATTGAATGTGATTATTTATAGGATGAAGGAAGTTCTTCCACATCAAATAGATAATAAGTGAGAAATCTTAAGAAAAATTAATTTTTCAAATAATTAGCCTATATTCCTTCTTTAGGCAAATTAGACACAAGAGCATCTCCTAGTAAAGAGAGTGTCAGCTAGTAAAAACAGAGTTGAAATTAATACCTAGGTTTATTTCCCTATAACAACTGCTCTTTTACAAACATAGAGCAATAATCTTTCCAAGACAGACCGTGTACCAACACATATTAGGCTTCTAAGAGGAATTCCTGTGTATATTAGGTAGAACAACTTGACCCTCATGTCAAGGATTACCTACAGGATGGGGTCACAATCATGAACATAGAAAAGCAAATGCTGACCCCCCACTAAATTCAAGAGAGAGTTTTCACCTCAGTGGAGACTACTTCTCCTTGGAGAAGGCAGGGCAACTCAGCACAATGACGTATTCAGTGCCCACAAATTCTGCCCTCCCCGGCTTATTGAAGTCCAGGTCTGTCTTCTTTGTAAAACATAACCATTCCCATCCCTCAATCGACACTGGTGCTCTTTGCCAGTTGCCAGCTCAAACCCAACATCTTCAAGCAATCGGAGCTCATCCAGGCTCCTCTGTGTGCCTTCTGATGAATACATTACAACTTCAAAACGTCTGTCAGACCATAATCACCATGTGACGCATCCTGACGTAGACGTGTTTCATATGTTCAAAATGCATTCCCTTTCTAAAGCCAGCTTTCAGGAACCCTTCCTCAGTCATGAACCAAATAAGAGATTTCGTTTGCATATTCTTTCATCAGATGGAAGGAGAAATTAATAGGAAGAGCTGAGGAAGGGGTGAGGATAAAGACTTACACAGAGGTGCTTTTTCCCCTCCACATGTCTTTGAAGTTTACAGCAGGTGGAAGTCTTTCACATCCGTAAAAACCGATATGGAAAATCAGAAACACGTTGGGCTATTAACATGTCACATGTTGGATTTAAATCCAAATAAGAACCTGTTCTTTTCCTTAAATATTGATTGTGCTATGAGCCTGGCCAAGTTTTGCAAGTTATTGCAGCACACAGGCTAGTTTCCAGGCTAAAAAAACCCTGGAATGTTCCAGCTACTGATGGCTAATGATCGCCCCAAAGCACACTAATATGTTTGATAAAAGTTCCCAGCGTGAGGGCAGAAAACACTTACCATAAGAATGACAGTGTGAGGGAAAGCAAATCAGTGACACCAGTTCAGGCTGCCTTCCGTGCTGAAGGCTCCAATTAGAGCTGTGAGCTTGCATTCCAGGAGGCGGTGACAGATGGCAAATCTCTCATTGTTAAAATCATCAACTCACCGATCCACCTGCCTGAGCCCTAGCAGGGACCCTGCTGGGAGCCTTCGCTGATTCTCACAAACCTCAGCACTTACCACTTCAGAAATGAAGTTTTGAAACTAGGTGTTCATTTAGCTCCCCCATTTGTAAGTTCTTTTTGTTTTTATCTGTTGTTCCACATTCTCTCACTTTGTTCTTTCTTTTTTCTCCATTTCTGCCTTCACCTCAGAGACGATACCGACTTGAATGTTCCCCTACAGTGACACTGGATGGAGTACTTGAGAATGTAGCTACACATGGACCCCTAACTCAAGGTTGCTGACGATGTGATTTTTCAGCTGCATGGAGACCAGGAAATCCAAGAGCTCAGGTCTCCCGGAGGAGAGACTTCATCTCTTGGTAAGCACAAAAGCACATAATGGTCTTTGGGGTACTTAAAATTATGCCATTTACTGGCATGATGTTATAGGATAGTCTAACAAATGTGCATTTGACAATTTTTACTCATCATGCTAGTACAATATTGCATGTACAGACTGGTATTTCAAAAGAACACTAGCCAAACTTTCACACACCTCACAATTTTTCATATGCATTCCATACACATTTTAATTCCACTGGTTTAAGGAAATAGAATATTTCTCTTCTCTTCCTAGATTATCACATCCCATTTACTTAGAAATAATATCATGATCATTACTTATGGAAATAATAACATTGGTATCCAAAATAAAGGGAATTAATTATAACATTGGAGAAGTTTTCTACTCCTCCAGTGGCACAAACCTACAACTTCTCTTGACAATCAATGTCAATGGTGGCTTTGCCTGTGAAATAATTGGTACCTCCCAAAAGATATCAGTATGTTGGACAAGAGGTGCTCAGTATACATCAACTTTGTCCTTGAAGTTGATTACACAAAATCAGGGAAAACTGTATGAATATCAGTAAGTAGTACAATAGACTTTAAATGTTTTAAAGGATATAAAACAACTGAAATTTCAAACTGCTGTATACTAGAATATTACAAAAAATAAACTGTTCAACTTTGGTTCTTTGGGTGTTTGGACATAGTGCGTTTCCATGGGTGCCTGAGTTTTCGTTTTCCTCCTTAAGATGTATTTTCCTGGGGCTCTATGGATTTACAGTCATTATCACATAAATCATACAAAGCATCTAACACAACACAAAAACCTTCAACAGTCACATTCAGTCATGTTTCTGGGGTTTGACCTTTATCCAATAAATTTCACAGATGTCAAATGAAACTGTCCAAATGTTCGTACAAGCAAAACCAATCTTCCTCACCTCTAAATTTGGCTCTGAATAAACCTGGAAAATCACTAAGAATCTGGAGTTATAGCCCTTATAAGAACCAAACTCCCACCGAGATCAAAGCAACATGCCACCGCACCAAGATTGAGCCCTAAATTACTGCTTTTCAACTCAAATCCTCACAACCAAATGGGAAACAAAAGTCAAGTGAGTGAGTTATAACACCCAAAAGGAGAAGGACGAGCACGCCTGCTCCCCAGACAGGGGTGGGTGTCAACAAGAATGCCATTCTTAGATACAATGTTTAGAAAGGTAACTGAGCAGCGTAAGGGCAAAGGATGCTTATTTTATAAAGTAAATGCATGACTCGCATGCAAATATCAAATGAACAAGTGTCAAAGATTTAACTCGTGAAATGCTGCAAGAACCAGTAATATGTTACATGTGGTTCAAAGGAGAAATCCAAGAAATACAAATATAAATATATTCACACACAAAAACAAACGCTAGAATGGATTTACAACTAGATGCAAAATGGTCTATTGATGGGGGAAGCATCAATTGCAATACACTGCACACAACCATTTGCATTTCCATGGACAAGATTCATCTGCATTATTATCAGCTTTCTACATTTACAGAGTAAGAAAATAGCTCAAAGATGATGAACAATGCAGATAACCTGCAAGGGTGCAAGAGAGGGGACATCCAGCCATCTTTCTGCCCACCTTGAAGTGCTCCACAATTTTTACTGGCTCTAATAATCGCGTTTTAACACTGAATTTTCAAAAGTTAATTGTGATTTGATGTCTTCTTACTGTTGTTTACCATTCCTTCGTTCATTCAACAAAGCCTCGAAAGCTGACCAACAACGTTCCACACAGGAGGCTAGAAACTGCCCATTTTTTAGTTTGAATACATCAAGATATGTCTTTGTATTGAGAGACAAATGCAACTTTACTGTTTTGTTTTTGACTGCTTTTGCATATGTGAATGCAATGGCAAACTCTGGCAAATGGGCAAATCCAACCTGGCACTTGTTTGTGTACAGCCAGCGGGCAAAGAATGGTTCTTACATTTTTTAATGGTTGGGAAAGATAATAAAATTTCATGACATGAACATTACATGAAATTCAAATTCCAGTGTCCAAACATAAAGCTTTATTGGAACACAGCCACTGTCCTTTGTTTAGGTACTATCTATCACTGATTTCATGCTGCAGTGGCCACATGAGTAGTTGCCACAGAGACTTTATGGGCTACAAAGATGGAAATATTTACTATCTGGCCTTTTACAGAAATTGTATATGATGTGGACTTCCCTGGTGGTGCAGTGGTTAAGAATTCGCCTGCCCATGCAGGGGACATGGGTTTGAGCCCTGGTCCCAGAAGATCCCACATGCCATGGAACAACTAAGCCCGTGTGCCACAACTACTGAGCCTGCGTTCTAGAGCCCACGAGCCACAGCTACTGAGCCCGCGTGCCACAACTACTGAAGCCCGCGTGCCTAGAGCCTGTGCTCCGCAACAAGAGAAGCCACCTCAATGAGAAGCCCGCGCACCTCAACGAAGAGTAGCCCCCGCTCACCGCAACTAGAGAAAGCCCTCGCGCAGCAACGAAGACCCAACGCAGCCAAAAAATAAATAAATAAATAAATAAATTTATTTAAAAAAAGAAATGGTATATGATGAGCATTAGAATTCCTAACATATAATGAGCCCCTGAAAAGGTGCTTGGCGCATACCACATGCTCGGTAAATTATATGTTTATTCTCCTTCATATAAGAAAGTAAAACTGCTGAGAATAGGAGTGGTTCTTCAATTCCTTTATAACCCACAAAATGCACAGACCAGGGTTTTTCAACCTCCCTCGGCACTACTGAGCTTGGAGCTTCTTCACTGTGAGGGCGTCCTGTGCATTGTAGTTTGTCAGCATTCCTGACCTCCACCCACTAGATGCCAGTAGTGACAACCAAAAATGTCTCCCGCCATTGCCAAACGTCCCCTTGGGAGCAGAATCGCTCCAGCTTGAGAACCACTGGCCTCAAACCGTGCAGGACAGTAAGTCACTGCTCTGCATCATCTAGGAGCTAAATGATGCTAAAGACCCCTGACTTCACAGTACTGGCTTCATTATAGGAGGAAGATTTTCCTAATTAATAATAAATAATCATGATAAGTTACATGGACACAAAATGGATTATAACCTTTCTCCTGAAGGTAATACAGTAATGATGTACTTTGGGGGAGGAAGGAAATGTTCCCTATGGACTTCATTCATGGATTCATTCACAAATATTTGGTGAGCAACTACGCTGTGCCAAACACCATTCTAGGCTTGAAAATACCACAATGAACAAAGAGAACTCAGTCGATGCCCCTCGGAGCTTACTTTCTGGTGAAGGAGACAGACTCTCAGAGATAAAGGAACAACTATATAATGTCGTGTGGGTACAATACGGCCGAGGAAGTGTGTAAATGGGTGGGAGGTGACCTGGGAGGGCAAGGCTGAGAAGGTGGCATTTGTGCTGAGACATGACTGGGGTGCGGTGAGCTGGGTGACTGCGGAAGGAGCCTTCTGGTGGAGGGAAAAGCAGGCTTGATGGGGGTAAAGCAGAGGAGAAAGTTGGAGAGAGAGCACAGGCAGACAAGACAGGGCCGATGTTTTAGACTGAGTGAGGTAGGAAGATATGAAAAGGTGTGAGGCAGACAGCAGCAAGATTCAGCTTGTATGTTTAAAGGGTCTTTCCAGCAGCCACGTGGGTAGAGTAGAAGCTGGGAGACCCAAGAGGATGCTCCTGGATTGGTCCAGGCAAGAGATGATGGCAGATTGGACAAGGCAGGCAGTTAGATGGAAAGAAGAACTCACCTTCTGGAGGGATCCTGAAGGTGATGGGCTTTGCAAACACAACCAGAACTAATTAGAAAGTGTGTACTTTCTATAAAATATTACGTAAACTTTATCTTTTAACAGATATTCAGAAAAATTATATCATCAGCATTACTTCTTGATTTGGTGAGGTGTTTTTACTCTTCTGTCCCAATATTTGCTCAAAACGGTTTTTCAAGTTGTTGGTCTCTATACAACACAGCCCAGGAGACGGCATTCCAAACTTTAGTTCACCTCTACTGATTTGCTGAGTGATTCCAGGATATTATCCAATATGTATGTGCCTGAATTTCCCCATGTGTAAAATGGAGTTACCACCGCTCACCCTTCACCTCATTAACCTAAAAAGCAAAGGAAAAGCCTACACAATGCTTCATGAATCTCAGAAGAAGTGCAAACTGTAATTATCTGCAAATGTATCCCATGGTGATAATATCCAAAAGAGATGAACTTTGATTAACATGTAAGATTCATCCCCAAGGATTCAGACTAAAGACAACCCTTAAATTTATGTTGGCTTTGTACTATATTCCAAAGTTTCTGTTGAAGTTATCTATGACTTATTGATTCATTTTTGCTTTCAGGCAAAAGGAATTGAGTTCTTTTCTTGTCAAGTTCAGTCTCTCGTGTCAGCCTTGATCATTCAATTACAAAATATGGTTTAACAATCTGTATTCCCTAGGGCTGCAATGTTCTTTAATTAGGATATTTTAAAAGCAGTTTAAATGAACGTGTCCCATTCAAATTTCAAGTGTGTAAAAAAAAATTAATTTCTTGATGGCATAAGGAGCAAAGAGGTGCTTATGAGAAATAATACTGATACAACAAGTTATCATTCATGTAATACCCAACTAACAAAACTGGACAAAAACACTACTTATGAAATCTAGTCAGTCTCATAGCCATACATTCATATATATATATATATATATATATACACACACACACACACACATATATATATATCCTCTCCTGCAGTGATGACATAAAAAAATTACCCAGAACACCAACTGAAGAACAATTAATATAATAGATAACCAGAAAATACCTTATCAGAGCAAATATGTATGATATTATATAAAAAGAGTAAAAGGATCATAAACCAGACATTTCATTTCTGCCCAGGATCTAGAGAGTCAGAACTAAGCAAAGTTTATTTTCACCAAATTATTTCACATTCACAGAATAATTCTGTTCTGTTTTTAATAACGTTCATGCGGATTAAATGACACAACGCATGCATGAATGTCAGAATGTATCATTATAGTGAAGTTTTAGGTTTAGGAACATTATTCTACAATCATTTACTTTGAGATAATTTGTTTGAAAGACCTTTGAAACTAATAATGTTCTTCATAAATATGCTGTTTCATATTATTGTGTATTGCTCAGGCGAAATTTTGGTTGTAAAATAAAGGAATGCTTCAATTTTCGGTCTAATACTCGTAACCATGAAAGAAATCTCATCAAACACTATTACAATCCCAAAGTACTGCAGTATTTATAGCAAGTTTAAACTTTATTCACTTATATAATCTGAATATAAAACCAACTTTGAGACTGGAGCTAAAGCATATATATACATATATACTCTCTATATACACATATAAATATATTTAAAGATGGTGATGTTTCGAGACTGAGGTAAGAAATCTATGCTATGAAACATATGAATGAGTATAATGATAGCTTTGGAGCATGTGTGTGCAACAAGAAATACTCAAAGATAGAAAAGAGACTGCTTAGTTAAAGAATCAGATTAGTGAACGAGCAATTCCCACACATAAACACAATAAACGCATACAAAACAACTTAGGTGTAAGTAGAATGCATTAAATCTTCTCGTGCAATCAGAAGATGTTTTCTCCTTAAAAATACTTTTGATTGAAATAATTAGAGAATAAAGAGAGAAATAAGGTAGTATACAGAAATGTTGACACATGTATCTTGATTGCGGTGGTGGCTACACTAACTAAATCCATACATGTGATAAAATCTCATAGAACTATATACATACCTTGTACCAAGGCAATTTTCTGCTTGTGATATTGTTCTACATATACGTAAAGGGTAACCACTGGTGGGAAATGAATGAAGAGTACATGTGATTTCTCTGTACTAGCTTGGCAACGTCCTGTGACTCTACAGTTGTTACAAAATGAAATGTTTTTTAAAATACTGATACAGTTGTAGGGAACGTACCTTAGAACATTGCTTGTGATTCTGGCACCAAACCAGGGAACCGTTGTTCTGCAAAAAGAAAAAGAAATATTGACTCATTAAATAATTTTCTATTTGGAATCTACATACACCTGTGTGTATTAATATAATTTTAAAATACTTGCATTAATGAAAGACTAATTTTGCCACCCTGATATATGTCTCTCTTCCTAAAATGGGAAATCATTTTTTGCCCTTGACTTTATGAAACAAATACATATAAAATAATGAAGATTTCAACGTGTTTCAAAAGGAAAAGTGTCTGAGCCACCTCTCGGGTGTGCTGAGCAACGGAATACAGACCAACAGGAAAATGAATGCTAGACGGTTCTTCCATAGTAAGCAGCTGTGGTAAATTTACAAGTTGGCATCCTGGAGGCTTTCAATTTTAACCAATTCAGTAATAATTGTTTGAGCCTGGAAGTCAAATCCCATGGGAAAAACCTCCTCTTTCCCTTTCACTGGGATGTGTGACTCTGGACAAGGGACTTACTATGTCTGTCCCTCAGTGTATCTGTCTGTAAAGCATAAGGACAATATCTCCTGCATGAGGTCAGTGGGATAACTAAGTCAGACACAATCCACTTCACACAGCTTGACAGTTACTCAACACGTACCAAATACTAGGACTAGGATTTATTTGTTCATTAAAATTTATTTTATTGAAGTATAGTTGATTTACAATGTTGTGTTAATTTCTGCTGTCCAGCAAAGTGATTCAGTTATATAAATATATACATTCTTTTTCATATTCTTTTCCATTATGGTTTATCACAAGATATTGAATAGAGTTCCCTGTGCTCTACAGTAGGACCTTGTTGTTCATCCATTCTCTATATACAATAGTTTGCATCTCTTAACCCCAAACTGCCAATCCTTCCCGTCCCCAACCCCCCTCCCGCTTGGCAACGACAAGTGTGTTCTCTATGCCTGTGAGTCTATTTCTGTGTTGTAGGTAAGTTCATTTGTGTCACATTTTAGATTCTACATATAAGTGATATCCTGTGATATTTGCCTTTGACTAACTTCACTTAGTATCATAATCTCTAGGTCCATCCATGTTGCTGCAAATGGCATTGTTTCCTTCTTTTTTATGGCTGAGTAGTATTCCATTGTATATATGTACCACATCTTCCTTATCCATTCATCTGTCGATGAACACTTAGGTTGCTCCCATGTCTTGGCTATTGTAAATAGTGCTGCAATGAAGATAGGGGTGTGTGTATCTTTTTGAATATAGTTTTGTAGGACTATGATTTATTATCCCTAGTATTTGAATTTCTACTTGAAACTTGTCTTTCCACATGACTAAAATTTTGGTGATGGTTGGACTGTGATATTTACATCAGATTGTTCTACGCTGGGGTGGTTGTAACAGATAACAGAAACAGTCACCCAAAAATTAAGATGCTGTGGCCTCTTGTTCTTTGAAGTTCAAGGTTGGGTATGAGATGAAGTAGTCCATTTCCTATGTATGAATGCCTACACTTATAATTTTAAGAACATCGGTATGAATAGAACAGCATCACCTTTGCTTGCAGTTAAAAGAACATTGAACCAATAATGTATCTTTTGAAAAATACTCTTATTACACGTTTATTGATACATAATTCACAAACACAAAAGTTAATCATATAACTCAGTGGTTTTCAGAAGAAAGGCTGTGTGACCATCACCACTAATTTCTGAACTTTCTCATCAGCCCTGACAGAAAGCAGTACCCAACAGCAGTCCTTCCACCCAGGTCCTGGTCACCACGAACGTACTTTCTTTCTCTATACATTTACCTACTCTGGACACTTCTCATAAACGGAATCATACAATACGTAGTCTTCTGTGTCTGGCTTCTTTCATTTCATAATGTTTTACATTATGTTAGGTGATATGGTATTTTTGCTTCACCCATATTGTCACGTATGTCAATACGTCATTCTTGTTCGTTGTCACCTTCCATTGTACGGATATTTGCTCCTCCATTCACAATCATGTCTCTTAATAATGCAGGATTCCCAAAACCACTGGGTAGATCTCAACTGTTTAGGATTAGAAATTTTCCTCTCCTATCTAAACATCACTCGGCTATAGATCTCAGTCCCACAGTAAGGCTTTAGCTATTAAATCTCTGCACCATACGGCCCTTTCTCCTTTACAGTCTTAACTCCCCAAAATTGCTGAACATACCTGCAATTTAGATAATCTGGTATCAACCTACTCATCCCCTTCTTAAGGTCCGCACATCCTCAGGGGACCCTCATCTCTCTCTACGTATCAATGTTCATCAGTCCGACAAACAAGGGCTGAAGCTGGAGCAGTACATGAACAGCCTGGGCTGAGGTTAAGTATGATCTTTGGCAGGGTTGACATCAGAGAAATAATTAGATTGGGCAGAGGCCAAAGCTGGACAAACAGTGGACATGGTTTAATTACTGGAAATGATGTGTTAGTAAAAAGGGTGCAAGAAAGAGGGCATTATGGGCAAATTGGTGTTTCAGAAAAGGAGCCCTTGGCCTGGTGACAAACTCAAAGTTCACAGTGGGGTTAGGCAGACTGAGCTGTCGGTCATAAACAGGGTGACAACTGCAACAAAAAGCAGGGGCCAGACGTTGAGGAGTATATTATCACAGGAAAGCTGACAGCAGGGTTCAGGCACTTTGGAGAACATCCGCCCTCATTGTCTTTTCCCGGAAGGGTCTTTGGTCCATGCGGGGTTGGGTCCTGCTGGGACTTCCGAGGACCATGTCTGTCAGAGAACATCCCGGCCCCAACTTGAGTGCTCTGTGCTCACATCCCAGAGATGGGAACCAGTGAGATTCCTTCTAAAGAGACGCAGGGCTGAAGTGAATGGACGCCAATCTAAGAGACTAGGTCAGGGCCAGATCCTGACGACCTTCTGCCTCCTCGTGTCAGGTCAGAGGGTCCTGCTCCTTGCTCTGGGAACCTTGACCTCGGACCAGCTTCCACCTCCTTCCCCTCCAGGTCTTCCTTTTCCTGGACAGATGGGCAGGACCTCTGGAGGTCTGCCTCTGCTGCATTTGCTGCACTGCTCTTGAGAGATGTATCACACACACCCTCTCCTGCTGTAGGATCTGTTTTCTTTGATCTAAGCCTTAGCTCCTCAACTAGAGCGTGGTCCAGCAGACCGGCCTTCCTGTTTGCTGTGTGCTTCAAAGTTTCACACTAGCAGCTGGACCAGCTCCTGGTTCTCACAGAGGTGGCCTCCATCAAAGGCCACGCAAAGGTGACTGGGCCTGCAAAAGTAGGCGTGGCAACTGCTGCCTGCCCCCAATTAGTGGCTGACAAAAATATTACCAGTGGGGTAATATGCCACTGACCTGATTATTATCGATAAATATTATCATGATTACATGACTAGCCACATCTGTATAGCAGGCACTTGCTCTGGTGTTGGACATATTCAGCCCCACATAATCATCCCATATACGACACAAGTTTCATTTACCCATTTTCTACTTAAGAAACTGGGAGTCAAAGACGGCAACTAAAATATGGACATCCTGAAGCCAGTGGTTAAACTCAACTGTGAGTGCCCCAGTGAGGAAAGCTGAGTGAGACACAGGGTGAGATTTACAGTGGGCTGTGAAGGAATCTCCGGGTTTATAATCTTGGAAGGAGAGTAGAATTGGTCCAGACAGTCCTGAACGCTGTAAGCTCAGGGAATAGCAGATCGGATGAATGGGCTGGAGCAGACAATAGGAGAGGAAGCTGGCTGAATAGGTAGAAAGCAGATTACAGTGGATTTTGACTTATTGGAAATAAAGTATTTTATTTAGTAAATGTCATTGGGTTTAAAAGAAAATAGAGGATTAGATCTGTGAAACGCTCTGGTCATGGCACACCTTGGTTAGAATTCTTTTGTTCCCTTTGTAGATAAAATGGTCCAACCTCAACAATAAAAGAATCCAGCAAAGACTGTCTTCAGCCGCCCAGCAAATGCAAACTCTGCTGCAGCTCCCCCCATGCTGAAACACAGCGTTCCCTGTCCTATTGGCTCGTATACCCCAATAAGCCACAAAGCCCATCTGTTGTCTACATTTTATTGGGAATTAATATCAATGCATTTCCTCAACCAAAGCATTTTCATTTTAAGCAAACTTTCCCATTAATCATAAAATGAAAAGCTGTCATTAGAAAGAAATATTCGGGGCAACAGCGGGAGCAGGCATGGAAGATTATTGTGATTATAATCATTTCTTTTTTCATTACTGAAGATAGTATGTCACAGTTTGCTTGGGAAGATTAAAAAGGTAATCCATGCAAAGTATTTAGCAAAATATTTGGCACAGAGTTAGATGTAAAAAAAAAAAAAAAAAAGAAAGGCTACTGTGATTATTGATGTTACTTTGTTTGCCATTATTTGTGTTCTGAGGAGTGGAGGAGGAAGCTTGGACTTACAGTCTCCCAGCTCCTGTGTATAACACTCATCCTATGCGAACCGGTTCCATCTTATTAGTGAGGCTTGGGGGGTAGGAGGTGGGACGGGGGGAATTATCATGGTTTTTTTCCCTGGGTGGTAGCAATTTTCCAATGTTTGCCAATGTGATGAGAGGGCAATTGCTTTAATTGCCTTTGATTGGCCATTTGTATTTCCTTTACGGTGAACTGTCTATGCATTTTACCATTTCTATTTTGGATGGTTTACCCTTTTCTTAGCAATTGTAGCAGCTATTAGTACCAATTAGACTTAATAATAATTTGTCTGTAATAGGTGTTGTAAAATGTTTCCAGTGCATCATTTGCCTTTTGAATTTATTCATGGAGTTTTCTCTATGCAGAAATTTTCTACACACACACACACACACACACACACACACACATACATTTCCACCCTATTTCTTTTTTGGGTTTTGGGTTTCCTATTTTTCTTAAAACAATCCCCCCCCCCAACGTCAAGGTTTTGCAGCTGCCCTATGCGTTTGCCTTTATCAGTCAGCATCGGCCATACAATACAATTTACCTCTACAAAGAACTTCTAAGAACCCTGCCTAATGGCATCAAGGATGTCTATAAACCCCTGAGTAACTCCAGCCACTGTGTTTGGGCCAGGTGTGCACGTACATTGCACCATCCACCTACGTTGCTTACCTGGAATGCTCTTTGAGCAGGAAAGCAATGCAAAAAGACAAGAATCCCGGTACATTTCAACATCCCGCCTGGGGGAAGTTTTTAGTTGGATTACAATAGCCTTCACCAGTAAAGCCAATTGACAACAAAAATAAAAAAGTCTCACTCTGGCTAAAAGCCAGCAAAATAAAGAGACAAAGTACATTAGGCATGAAAGACATTTGCCTCTAGAATCATCATTGTAACCTCCAGGTAGGATCAGACAGCGGGACTTTTGTAATTATATAAAGATTATATCCTGTATTTTATTGGTTTAACTAGATCAAACATGAATGCCAGTCAATCCAACTTTCAAAGAGTCTATATAAGTTCAATCAACTGCACCCAGACACTATTTCAATGATATTTTCAAAGTCCCTCCATTTCTAGCCTTTTGATTTTTTCCTTAAAGAAAAATAATTCTTCAAAAGCTTCAAGTAAACACTTCACTCAAAGACAGCCCTCGAGGGAAGGATAGAGAGAGATGAAAACTAGTTATCTAGATACAACCATTTGCAAAGAAAAGAGAGAATCAGAACAGATCCCACTTGTTTTTTAGCACAAGCAGGTGATGGTGTGGAACAGCCACAAGGACTAAGCAGTGTTCAGTTGCGGAAACTCAACACTGAGTGACTGCCCAACAGCAGGACAGAACATTTGAGTTGAAACCATTCCACAAAACCCGCAATAGACCTACACTTTACAAACCAACCCTATGAAACCACAAGCAATTAGCTGTGACTCAATCGATGATTTTCTTTTCATGTTAAATGTAAGGTTTTTAAAATGAAGGCATAGATTAAAATTTAGCAGTTCATTTTAATCCAGAATATTTTCCTATTACTTTGGAATTAAGAAATAAAATAGTTGATTTCATTTATTGTTATAAGGCTATTCCTTTGTATTGTCGATATACTCACAAAGTTTCTCATATATTCAACAGCAGCTAAAAGAGGGGTTCAGGAGACAAACTGAGAGTAAGCATTTCCATGGCTCAAAATATTTTTTAAAATGAATCTTTGCCAGTGATCATCACAACTATACATTCATTCAAAATATTTCTCAGGAAACTTAAATGCATATTGCTAAGTGAAAGAAGCCAATCTGAAAAGGCTACAATATTGTACGATTCCAACTCTATGACATTCTAGAAAAGGCAAAACTATGGAGACAGTAAATGGATCAGTGGTTGTCAGAGGTTGAGGGGAGGGAGGGATGAATAGGCAGAGCACGAGAGGACTTTTAGGGCACTGAACCCACTCCGTATGATACTGTAATGGTGGATACATTATACATTTGTCCAAACCCATACAATGTACGAGAGCGAACCCTGATGTAAACTATGGACTTGGGGTGATGACGACATGTCGATGAAGGTTCATCCATGTAGCAAATGCACCACTAGGGAGGGAGGGTGATAGCAGGAGAGGCTGTGCATGTACAGGGTCAGAGGGTACATAGGAACTCTTTGTATTTTCTGCTCAATTTTGCTGTGAACGTAAAACAGCTCTAAAACAAAGTCTACTGAAAAGGGAAAAAAAGCTCTGTGTTTACATTTGTTGTTTAGAGTAGGAGTTCCTTCAAATGTTACAGATCGTCCTCAGTAAATAAACAGCCTTTTCATTAACCACTCCCCCTGAAAAATTTCCCTCTGGATTCTACAAATCT
The DNA here is from genome assembly GCF_965194825.1 of Balaenoptera physalus. Classification (NCBI taxonomy): domain Eukaryota; kingdom Metazoa; phylum Chordata; class Mammalia; order Artiodactyla; family Balaenopteridae; genus Balaenoptera; species Balaenoptera physalus. Next base: position 6,188,165 of record NC_138903.1, read on the forward strand.
CTCACAGTGAAATGAATTCTATAGGAAAACAGTATTTAACCATACAAATATACCTCTCCAGACACCCAGCCCTGCCCTCTGGCCCCCACCACTGGAATGCAGGGCCCGGCCACATTCTTTACTTCACTTCTTCACACCTGGCAAGCTTATCCAGGAATGAGAACCTCTGTAAGTGCTGTCCTCCCACCCAGAACTTGTCCCCTCCCCAAGTCGACTCCCATGCACCCTTCAGGTCACTGCAAGTGCCACTTCTTTCAGGAAGCCTTCCCTGACCCCCACTCCCTGACTACAACAGCTCCCCTGTTGCATATGCTCTGTGCCTCCCTGTGCTTCTCTTCCGAGGCACTCTACACAGTTGCCAAGTATAAACATATTCGTGTTGTTTGTCCTTAGTGATCATCACCACCACTCCCCACCCCACCCCTGCCTATGACCTCCTTAAAGACAGAATGTGTCTGTATCTCCCCCTCACCACTGGCTCCCTCATGATCTTAATGAATATTGACTGAGTAAATAAATGAATGGAATAGGGAGTCATACAAATAAATTTAAACTTAATCATTAGATCATGAGGAACTGAAAAGAAGGAAATAAATAGATGGAGCTGAACAAATTTTTCATCTTCTCTGGGTGGAGCTTTTAAGAAATGGCTTCATTATTTTGTTTCCTGTAGAGTAAATGTCCAAGAGATTCGGCCTGAGAATATGAAAATCTGAACAAAAACTTGTATTCAGAATCAAGTACAAATTATTTAAGAAATAATCATGCTAATTATCTTTTTATAGATGTAAATAAAGTCATCTAAAGAAAAATGTATAGAACAGCAAGGGCTCGACGATGCCATATGGGAAAACATTACTTTCTTTAACACTTTACTGTGAATTTTAATAAGGAATATGCTTACAAATTCTGTCTGTGGGAGAGCACTAAATGAGGACGCAACTTTTACTACTTACTGTCTCTGGCAGAATGCTGGGACCCACCATAGAATCGGAGATACTAGCTTCTGTTAGCACACCTCAGGCAGTAGTCTTCCAACTGTAATCTCCTCCAAGAGGATGTGCTAGCTCTGAATTCATTCTTGCCACAGATATGATTTTGGATATGTATTCACTGAACCATGTTTGGTAATAAAATTTATATTTTCAGGAGGAAATTCTGGTAAATTGTGCATTCTCCACAAAAATCACATAAAGCCCTGGAAGATTTCAAGACTGAATAAATGACTTGTGCCGAAAGAAATCCAGTCTTAGGTAGCCTTAGAGGGAGCATTAAATGTAATAACTAAAATTTAGTAAATGACTCGTATTACAAAGTAAGGGAAGCATGAGCAATAGAGTAGCTACATAAACTAAACAACTACAGCATTGTTCCTGGGAAACCTAAAAAATAAAGAAATGTTGGTATAAACTTCATTCTCTTCACAGCCTCTGCTTCATAGCAGGGACAAGAAACAGGGTCGATGAATGCAGCTTATAAAGGCAGGCATGCTCAGACATCACTCTCAAGTTTTTACTTCGCTTGTAAATTGTGTGGATTCTCCCAATTCCAGGAACCTCTCCCCAGTCGCCATAGCTGCTTGTCTAGAAAGTAAACACCTATGGAATAAAGTGCCCAGGCTGGCAGGGCAGAGGTACAAGGGTTCATCATGTAGGAATGACCATCTGCTTCGAAGTGCTGGAAGGGTTATCTCCAAGGTGGGTGGCTTGAGTCGGCCACACCCACTTCTGTTTCCAACCCTTACTTTGAAGGGTCCCTGACTTTAGTTTTGATCATTTGTGTGGGTCTCTGTGATGGTGAGAAAGACAAGACTGGGAAGAAGAGAAGGAGCCGTAGGGGAGGAAGTGGATGAAATAGGCAAGAAAGATAGAAGAGGTCCCAAAAGTCTGGGGTAAGTGGCATATTAAGTCCTTGGGCATAAACATGAGATGTTAAAACCTCTCTAAAATTTAATATAAAAGCACATTTTGCTTTTGTCATCAAGAGGCGAAGGCAAATCTTCTGCACTCTTTAAGATTATCATAACCCAGCCACACTAAAGCCACTGGCATGAGGACTGCCATCAGCTGCCAATGGGCTGCCTCTCAGCGGTCCCTTTGGTGGGTGTCTGAATGAAGAGGTGGCACTTTCTGACACTAGGAGGCTATGCTCAGTTATGTAGCTTCAGCTCGGTCTCCATGGCAACCGGGCCAGCCCGTCCAACTTTGGATATGGGGTCCCCACTAAAATCTAAGTATCCCAGCTACACGGGCAGTCCACAGTAATTAGAGACAAAGCACAGAAAGAAAGTTTGGTGGACACGAGGAGGCAATGAGGTCTGGGAACATGATTAATAACCAGGATCCACTTGTTTGGACCTAGAACGTACCCTTTCAACAACCTTAGGAAAAGTCCTGAGATAACACACCATGAAGACGTAAAATCTGATTGTTTCTGAAGTCGGGGTGCTTCTTACCCCAACTGTGATGAACGTGCACCATCACTGTTGGCCAGGTGGCAGTCATGACATAGAGGTCAACACTCCACACATGTGAACTTGGTGGTCACAGTTGTGCACACTATCACCATTTACACTGAGCTGTGTACCTTGTTGGTTCTACACATGTTGGGTTTAATTACTACTTAAAGTGTGATTCAAAAGATCAGAAAGAGAAATTAAGGAAACAATCCCATTTACCATCGCATCAAAAAGAATAAAATACCTAGGAATAAACCTACCTAAGGAGCCAAAAGACCTGTACTCAGAAAACTATAAGATACTGATTAAACAAATCAAAGCTGACACAAACAGATGAAGAGATATACCATGTTCTTGGACTGGAAGAATCAAAACTGTCAAAAGGACTCTACTACCCAAAGCAATCTACAGATTCAATGCAATACCTATCAAATTACCAAAGGCATTTTTCACAGAATTAGAACAAAAAAATTTTACAATTTGTATGGAAACACAAAAGGCCCTGAATAGCCACAGCAATCTTGAGAAAGAAAAACGGAGCTGGAGGAATTAGGCTCTCTCGCTTCAGACTATACTACAAAGCTATAGTGATCAAGACAGTATGGTACTGGCACAAGAACAGAAATATAGATCAATGGAACAGGATAGAAAGCCCAGAGATAAACCCACACACATATGGTCACTTTATTTTTGATAAAGGAGGAAAGAATATACAATGGAGAAAAGACAGCCTCTTCTATAAGTGGTGCTGGGAAAACTGGACAGCTACATGAAAAAGAATGAAATTAGAACATTCTCTAACACCATACACAAAAATAAACTCAAAATGGATTAAAGACCTACGTGTAAGACCAGATACTATAAAACTCTTAGAGGAAAACATAGGTACAACACTCTCTGACATAAATTGCATCAAGATCTTTTTTGATCCACCTCCTACAGTAATGGAAATAAAAACAAAAATAAACAAATGGGACCTCATTAAACTTAAAAGCTTTTGCACAGCAAAGGAAACCATAAACAACCCTCAGAATGGGAGAAAATATTTGCAAATGAAGCAACTGACAAGGGACTAATCTCCAAAATACACAAACAGCTCATGCAGCTCATATCAAAAAAACAAACAACCCAATCCAAAAATGGACAGAAGAGCTAAATAGACATTTCTCCAAAGAAGAAATACAGATGGCTAAAAAGCACGTGAAAATGTGCTCATCGTCACAAATTATTAGAGAAATGCAAATCAAAACTACAGTGAGGTATCACGTCACACCAGTCATCAAAAAATCTACAAACAGTAAATGCTGGAGAGGGTGTGGAGAAAAGGGAACCCTTCTACACTGTTGGTGGGAATGTAAATTGGTGCAGCCACTATGGAGAAGAGTATGAAGGTTCCTTACAAAACTAAAATTAGAGCTACCATATGATCCAGCAATCCCACTCCTGGGCATATATCCGGAGAAAACCATAATTTGAAAAGATGCATGCACCCCAATGTTCACTGCAGCGCTATTTACAATAGCCAAGACATGGAAGCAAGCTAAATGTCCATTGACAGATGAATGGATAAAGAAGATGTGGTACATGCATACTGTGGAATATTACTCAGCCATAACAAAGAACTAAATAATGCCATTTGCAGTGACATGGATGGACCTAGGGATTGTCATACTGAGTGAAGTCAGACAGAGAAAGACAAATTACCATATGATATCGTTTATACATGGAATCTAAAATAATGGTACAAGTGAGCTTATTTACAAAACAGAAATAGAGTCACAGATGTAGAAAACAAACTTACGGTTACCAACGTGGAAAGAAGGGGAGAGGGATAAATTGGGAGATTAGGATTGACATATACACACAGCTATATGTAAAATAGATAACTACTAAGAACCTACCGTATAGCACAGGGAACTCTACTCAATACTCTGTAATGATCTATATGGGAAAATAATCTAAAAAAGAGTGGATATATGCACATGTATAACTGATTCACTTTGCTGTACTGCAGAAACTAACACAACATTGTAAATCAACTATGCTCCAATAAAAATTAATTTTAAAAAATGTGATTGAAATAATTAGACTAAGATTTGACATTGAAAGGAAAAATTATTCTGTGCTCAGAAATGCAAAGACTAAAGAGGTGCAGCAAATATTCATTGGTGGAAAGACTGAACTTGCACATTTTCATATTTTCTTGTAACTAATAACTAATACTTTATAGGATTTAAAGAAGGAGTATGTCACAAGTAGATGAATCTGTGCTACACATTCTTACTAATACATGAACAAAAGGATTCACAATCTCATGCAAAAATGAAAATGAAGGCAGAAGAAATCACCAAATCTCCTGGACCAGATGAAAGCTGTTAACAAAGCAACAAGATATTAGTGAGGCCAAATGATGCTTCATAAATGACCATCATTAAACCGTCTGTCATTATTTACGATCACTTTTTTTTTTTTTTTTTTTTTACTATCACTTTTAAAAATCTTAGGGTTATGTAAAAATGGATGTTCTGCCCATGGCTTCTTAGATCCCATGAAATCCTGTATACAGATGTATGTCAGCTCTCCACAAATCCCTTTCTCCTCCATACTGACGTATCTTCATAGTTACTCTTTTGGGGACTATTCCCGCTTTCCCTAATCTGCAGTTGGGAAATAATTAGTGAGGGATTTACTAAACTGGTAAGTATTTTCTAGAAAGTGGGCCTGTGCTGATAAGGAGCAGGGTATGATCTGCGGATGCAGGCAGGTCTGCCCATACCACAAACACCGAAGGTAAACCCAGTGTCAGTTCCGATGCTGTCTACATGGAATGTGAGTACAGAATCTGTCCTGACGGGAAGTTGGGAGGCAGGAGCTTCCCGTGCCCTTCATTTTTCCCAATGAGACCAGAACTGAGGAAATTTTCCACAAGACGTGAGTGTAATGGGGGAGGGAATTTAAGGAGAGAAGTGAAAAGTGCACTCGTTGCTGAAGGAAGATGAGAGTTGGAGTTGACCCGAGGTACACTCGGAGGATGGACGGACAGTTCACATGTTTACCTGCGGCTGAGACTATGCATTTACAGTCACACCACTCCATACAGGTGTGTGACCTTCTCTGGCAGTACCCAGCACTGAACTGACATCCAAGTAGGCAGCTATTAGAGCCTGACAGATTTAGAGTTAGAATTTTATAGCTAGAGAGTAGCCAAAGGGCAAGAAGATGAAACTACTGGGGAAAAAAAAAAAAAAAGATTAAAATGATGCATCATGGGTCCTAGACAGGACTCAGCAGGAAATTACAAGAAGGGTCAATGTAACAGTACTTTCAAACTTCCCTGGTTCAAGAATCACCTGGGAAATGTGTTAAACATAAAGGTTCTCAGGGACTGACTCAGTAGACCTAAACGTGACCCTGGAACCTGTAGATTAACAGATGCCCTGAACGTTCCTTACAATGTAGCACATGTGGTAAACACTAGGTCAATAGACTATCTGAACTTTGAGGGATTACGGAATGAAGGTCTTGCGGTGAACGAGACAGAGCACTTGTGCAAAGGAAATAAAAGCACTAAAATGGTAGGTGTTTGTGCTCAGCGTGGAAAAGTGGAGTTTAAAAAGCGTAAGACAGAAGAGTTCTGGTGGGTGAGAGGGCCAAGGGGTGCCAATGGTTGGAACTGTAGGAGAATTCTGTTCTACAAAATAAGAGTAATTGTCTGTGGGTAATACTGCCATGGACCACACAAATGTCCCCACATCCCAACCATGTGACTGAAATGAACACATTCCTGGCTCTTGAGAGTGTTGAGAGCTGACAGCTCACAGCTAAACTCCCTCTCTCCCCGCCCAGAAGTTGTACTTGGTTGAAAAGAGCCGACCCAAGGCCATGTTTCTTCAGGGAGACGCCCATATCCAATGCCTGGTTGATGCTGGGGAACAAAGGACCAACCTTGTCCCATTCAGGGTAACTTTCAAGGCACCCTAAGCTCCAGAGCGTGCGATGGGACCCGCGGTGGCTGCAGTTGCTCCTGCCCTCAGCCCAACTCCTCCTCCCGCTCCAGGCTCCGTCCACTTCCCCTCCAGGGCTGATCCTAAGAACACCACCCAGGAACGTTCTGAGCTCAGATCTCAAAATCTCAGAATATGCTGCATGAATAACACAACCCGAGAAAAGTATGCATCTTGCCATAGACATCAAGTCTATGGGGAATGCGGGAGGGAATGCGCTTTCTCCAATGGAAGGGCTTCTGGAAGAAGCTAAGTCTCCACAAAGGCAAGCATATATGAGGCGTATTTCTCGAAAAAGATGAGGGTGTTGAAGAAATGAACCCCATGGTGGGAAGGTGTAAGAGCAGCACAGAAGTGTAGCCCCTCCAGTGCAGAAGAGGAAAGTGGGTTCCTACAAAAAGGCTGGTGAGGGGGTCAGCGTTTTAGCCCAAGGACACATCTCTTCATTTCAAGTCCCAACAAGATCCTCCTCAATCAACCAAGCTAGTTTAGGAGCCATCACAATTTCACTGCAGGTTAATACATTTTTCCTGAAACTAAGAGAATTGTGGTCTCTTGAGCACATTCACCAAAGAACATATTGTTTTTCCAATACATTTCCACTTGTTATTGGCAGCTATGTTAATCTGCACTTTCGAAAGCAACTTTCGTGTGAGGCTGTGTACCAAACAATTGAAAGAAACTGGAAATATTGTTTAAAGGACACATCAAAGTTCCTGTGAAGAGTTCAAACCATTATCAAAGGAGAAAAAAATGCAAGAGCAATGTGGAACAGCAATTTAAAAACATAACTTTACACAACTCTTAATTACATCTTTTACTATCATTCTCTGGATAGACAGTGATGAGGTACATATTTACAACTCACTAAAGTATACCTAAGCAACGTTAAATGACTAGAAATGTTTAGGAGTCTTCTTAGGTCTTTCCTTTCCTTAATTGTTGTCGCTCTTGTTGCTGTTGTGTTTTTATTGTGGGATGTTTTATACGTGAACAAAACAGAAAATTAGGAGAAATTTTAGCAGAATCTAAAGGGATGTAGTCAGCCACTAAAACAATGACTTCACAAGATCTCTGAGCTACAGAGGGATTCAATCTTGTCCTACCTGGGAGGGGTAGTATATACAAAAGCTGCTCTTATTCATAAGCAATTGAAAACCAATTTATTATATCAAAACTTATTGAGGGCTCTCCACTGTTCATCACATGAGCCATGTGGGATCCCAGAGCTCTCTGAGACCTCCTTCAACATTACTAACAGTCACCTTCTCTGCAAAGCATTTGCATCAGTGGGGATTTCTGTCAATCCCTCTCTGTGAAAGTATAAGATCTATTCAACTAGGACCAAGCCTGTTGTCTAAGTACAACCAGGACAAGGAAAGGGACCCAAAACATGATTGCAAATACCCACTCAAAATGTTTGTAAACTGTAGAATTCTAACTCAGATGCTACCATATAATTACAAATCAGAGAAGACCTTTGAGGGTCATTTAATCCATCTTCCTGCTGAAAACAAGACACATGTAAGTCGTTAATGACATGCCACTGTCTTACAATACAAGGAACTTTCCAAAGGAAAGAGGTTACAGTGTCCCAGTAACATGATACCCTGTCTCATCGACTTTTCCATCCCTGAATTCCTACCTAAACCTCTCAAAACCATTAAAGAGCAAAGGGGTGAGAAGTTATTAACTTTCAGACCTTCTGCCTGCTAATATTTTATCCTCTAATTAACTAACGCCTCTAATAACTCTCCAAAACATTTACAACGCCTACAAAGAAAGGCCAAAACCACATGAGAAAGACACAACACAGGGTCCATCCAGTCTGAGTCCTAAGAGGGAAGACCACAGAGATGTTCCTCAACCCCACGAAACTCAAGGGCGGGACCAAGATAATGATGCAGACAACCTGCATCTTGGAAGTGAACATGAAATGGGGAACTTTTTGAGAAATGCCCACCAGTGTCTGAGGAGAAGGGAAAGTGCAGAATGGGTGGGGAGGGAGGATATAAGTGTCCAGTGATGGCACTAAACCTCAGAATGACCATGCCTAGGACTGTCTCGCCACTTCGGTCACTCATTATCATGGATTTGAATAACACATGAAAGCCATCAGCAATACTGGCAACACCAGGTTCTGAGGAAAATTCTAGATCATGAGAATTGGGACAGTTAAGGGAGATTCAAGACCAATGCCCTCTCTCTAGAGATGCAGACAGTGGAGCCCAGGAAGTCTAAAAATATGTATGGAGCCCAGGAAGTCTAAAAATATGTAACACATTGTTGATTCAAATCAAAATATTTTAATAGAAAGCACACCTCATGTGGAGTCAGAAGACCCTACTTAGCACCCCAGGCCACTTCCCCGTCATAAACTGTGAGCTTTCGGAAAAATTCATTTCTTCTCTTCTAAAATGCGAAGAAAAGTGCTTTTATAAAGATTGTCACAGAGATGTTTATGAAGACCCCTGGGATCATCTAAAGTCAAGGCTGCTGTCTATGGCAAGATGCAAATCCATCGATAGGAGTGCTTTTCACACAAGGAGCGACTCTTAATAACTTAGAAATTCACAGAGAGTTCTAGAGTCCTGCCTGGCTCATGTGATTGATTAACTGTGGAGAAGTCAGAATTCTAAGAGCACTCAATAAGTTTTGATTTAATGATAAAGAAAATGACTTTCAACTGCTTAGGAACAAGGTCAGTCTTATGAACTTCTATATCATTTGGTTGCCTGGAGTCTTCGCAAAGGCACAAGGTCCATGCAAAGCATAGATCAGACCAGTACTTTAATGCAGAGCTGCACTAAATTAAATTCATAACTCATAACCCCATTTGGGGGAACATTAAAAATCTAATAACAACAAATACTATTTCTTTGGGGTTCCTGGACCCAATTCCAACATGTGTGTTGCGAGGGGGAGGGTGGTTTCCCCCCCTAAGCAAGTCTTGCACATCAACAGGGTGATTCAATTAGGACACTATCTATCCTGAGACAGCGCCAGATCCCACGGGATGAGGGCTCTGTCCCACTAGACTGCCCTCCGCCTTCAGATGCCGACAGCAAGCCCAGGCTATCAGCTGAGCTTCTGACCAACAAACTACAGATTGGAGGTTCCAACAATCCCTCCTTGGCTTTAAACACCAGTTGCAAGTCCAAGTTGTCACCTATACTTGTGACCAACTGGCTATAAACAGAGGTTCCCATGACCCCTCCTTGGGTTTGATTAATTTGCTAGAGCGGCCCACAGAATCCAGAGGAACATTTTACTTCCTACATTACTGGTTTATTATAAAAGGATATAACTCAGGAACAGCCAAATGGAAATGACGCACAGGGCAAGGCATGGGGAAGGGGCACGGAGCTTCCGTGCTCTCTCCAAGCTCAACACTCTCCCAGCACCTCCACGTGGTCACCGACCCAAAACCTCTCTGAATCCCATCCTTCTGAGTTCTTACAGAGGGCTTATTACATAGGTATGATTAAATCATGGGCCATTGGTGATTGATCCAACCTCCAGCCCACCTCCCCTCCCAGGATGTCTGAAGCGGGCGGCAACCAACCCCCTTCTTTAGATTACCCAGGAGCTCTCCAAAAGTCACCCCATTCTCACTGACATAACAAAAGATACCTTCATCACTCTTATTACAGGAAATTGCAAGGATTTTAAGAGTTGGGAGTCAGGAACCAGTGGGTGAAGACCAAATACATAATATGAGAAATATTCTGGTCACCTGAACAACCAAACATATATTCTTATAAATCACAGTATCACACTATTCCTAATAGTATTTAAAACGCAAAATGAAACACAGTGACAATAAGCTTCCTAGTGCTGCTGTAATAAAGTACCACAAACTAGATGGTTTCAACAACAGAAACATATTATCTCACAGCTCTGGAGGCTAGAGGTCTGAGACCAAAGTGTCAGCAGGGCCAAACCCTCTCTGAAGGCCCTAGGGGAGGATCTGGTCCATGCCCTCCTCTTAACTTTTAGACGTTCCTTGCTTTATGGTCCAACGGAGTCCCCCTAAAACCGAGTTCCCCTGCCAAGTATAAAATTAACCTCTCTATCCAAAACTTTATTCCCTTGCTTGTCCTGTCCCTGTTCCCATCAGGGCCGAGGAGTAGCAAAGAAAAGGGGGGACTGAAACTGAGCAGGACCCTGCAGGGTCCTCCCTGGTACAAAAGCCCCTCCACGTACCCTGTTTCTTGTTTACAGAAAAAGGCTTTAGTCTTCCAGGCCTTCCCTAAGTTCTAAAGAGCAGACTGAAGTAGTTACTAATTAGGGAAGTGAGGGAATGCAGAAACATAGGAAAAGCAGTTAAGCAAAAAAAGTAATGATAGCTTAAACAATAGTTCAGCAAAAAACAGAGTCCTAGTTGCTCCTCAAGGAACATACATAACCATCTGACACGTATCTTTGAGCTGTTCTTCAGAAACTAAGGCTCCCATCCGGGTGGAGAATGGTGACTACATACGGAGCACAAGACCCAGTCTGGTTGGAACCAGACGTTGATGATTAAGATTCCTGTTACCTCACCGCCAACCAATCAGAAGAAAGGCATGTACCCTGCAACCCTCACCCCAAATGATGCCTTTAAACACCCGCCCCCGAAAGCCATCAGGAAGTGCGGGCCTTTTAAGCATTAGCTGCCCGTTCTCTTTGCAAATCCAATCATCACATAGTTTTCTACCTGTGTCCTCACATCTATGCGTGTCTGTGTCCAAATTTGCCCTTTTAATAAGGACACCAGTCATATCGAATTAGGGGCTCATCCTACTCAAGTATGACCTCATCTTAACTAATTCTATCTCCAACAACTCTATTTCCCCATAAGCTCATTTTCTGAGGTCCTGGGGGTTAGGACATCAGCATATGGATTTGGGGGTGGGGGACACAGTTCATCCCATAACAGTGACTAAACTAAATCAAAGCCATGGAAGAAATGCTATGTTGTTTCAACCAAACCCCAACCTCCACCCCAACTGAGAATCTGCCTTAATATTTTCATGCAGTTTTTCCACTTGCTTCAAAAAATCACCGTCGGGGTTTATTCCCTCACTTTGACCTCCCTGCCACCTCCCGGCATCTGTCAGAGCACAGCGTCTCTGTACGTCCCATCTTCTCTCCATCTCGCCAACGATGACCGGTCCCTCGTGTTTTACATAAAGTACTTAAGGCATATGCTTGCATCATAAGGAGACACTTGTTAACCATAAAGTAGACTCTTTAGGATCAAGCAGTCCAGTCTGTGGTGAAAACAGCCCTCTTAAATAAGCAACCACACAGTCACAGGGAGATGATGTGGCTATGCCCAGCATGTGCCCTCCCCCAAGGGGAACCAGTCCATTCTTATGGTGCTCTTTCTACCCTGTGTCCAGACCCCCAACGTCATGTTCTTGAATTCATTTCATAACAAACCTTGACCGCTAATGACTTTTGCTCTCTGAGGTCTCTGTTAAGGCGTCTTCCCCCTACACCTAGATTTCTTGAACACATATGGTCAGAGGAAGCAGTGATGGGCTTCTTCCCCCATCAACAGATTGGAGCCATGACCCATGTTTCAAAAGAGATGACGGCCAGCGGAGACTCCAACCCTCTCCCTAGACAAGCGACTGTTTTGAAACTGTGCCCTCAGTGGCATTCCTGCTGAGGAAGCCACCACTGACTCCTACTTAATAAGCTAAATCTTAATAAATGTTATGTAACTTTGAACGAAGGAAGGTTGGTCAGAAGAGGAGTGTTGAGGTCAGGGGGCAGAGAACGTAAAGTTTCCATGCTAGAACGTGGCACAACTTACCAAGCAGAGAAGGACCCTAGAGAGAAGCCCCAGAGCATAAATAACCCTACATCAGTGGTTCTCAAAGTGGGGCCCCGGGACCAGTAACGTCAGCCTCAGCTGGAAGCTTGTCAGATATGCACATCTCGAGTCTGACCCGAGACCCACAGAATCAAAAGCTCTGAGGCTTGTGGTGCAGCGAGCTGTGTTAAACAAGGCTACCCAATGATTCCGAGGCTTGCTGAAGCTGGAGAACCAGCTGCAGAGGGAGAAGGACCGTTGGTCGTACTCCGCTACACAGGACTTCATGGAATCCCACTCCAAGTGTTGCTTCCTTCTCTCTCTCCACGTTGCCACGTAGAGTCCTGAGTACTTCATCCAGCTCTTCAGCTATCTCATAGCATCCTGGGTACTGAGACATACAATCCTCTTTATCAAGTAATAAATTCATCTTTGGATATATATATATATATGTGTGTGTGTGTGTGTGTGCGCGCGCGCGCGCGCACGCGTAATTTTCCACCAACTCAAGTCCGTTTCTGCTTCTGAGCCTGAAGGCCGACACTACCTGGGGAAGCATGAGTCACCCAGGGCAATGATTCCCCAGCAGGTCCAGGCCACGCTGGCCTCCACCGTGTCTCGGCCTCACCTCAGTCTCTGGGTATCTTCATAAAATAAACAAGTCGAGGAAGATGCTATGTATTGATTGGGACGACGGTGCGGAGAAAAATCGCAGCAGTCTTTAAAGGCACTCTCAAGTCCCCTATTATTTTTCAAAATAGATGCTTGGCAGCTGTGAAACTTGACAGGGGTGATCCGTGGTTCGTAATAAGCAGTTCCCGAGAGACTCATTACGGCCTGGTTTCTGGCATGTTGACCGGCAGAGGCTAAGGAGTAATTTTAAATTATCGAGCTAATTACTCAGAAGCATTAATAGTAACCAGAGACAATGTGTTGCCAGATAACATGAACTGGATACATGAACTGGATTCTATTGCTATTATCACTACAACCATTGAACGAATGTTACTTGAAAAAACACACAGTGCCCTATAAATGAAAACTACTTGCATTCCTACACAAGAGTTTAGTAACCCGTTTTGGAATACACTCAATAAATCCTAGAAGGACTTATTTTAATACTAAAGCCAAATCTACCACCTTGATACACACATATAGGCTGGAAGGCTCAGAATGTAGTTTAGTTGACTTTCATTTGTAGTGGAGAAAACCTAAGCAGGAAGAAAAGAATTACTAGAGATACATGGTCTTCCCATTCTAATTGACTTTACTAAGTCAGATTTTTGTCACATGGTTTTCCTGTGATATATGCTTCTTCATTGTGCTAATTTATGCTATTCATTAGAGAGTACAGAATAATTAATCAAACTAATACAGAGCACCTCAAAGTCCATTATACCCTGACTTATATGATATTCTAGTCCATTCATCATGATTCTGGGTTATTTTAATACGGACTTAAAAAAAACAGCATGTTTTAATGAGAGGTCACTTGAGAAAACATGATGAATTAAATGGGATACAAGAGAAAGCTCAATAACCCCAAGAAAAGACCTTGCTTTGCAAAAAAAAAAAAAAAAAAGTCAATTTCAAGAAAAATGTGTTATCTGCAGAATTATAAGCACCCAGCATCTGGGAAGTCAGCTATGTTTTCCTAATAGAATAGATGACCTAGAATTCAATGGCCTTTTCTACTTACACAATACCTATCCTGGATTTCAAATTTCAATTTAAAAAGTCTACTTAAGCTGTTCCCATGCATCATACGGGAACAGAAAATCTTTAAGTGACAAGAGCATATGAGAGATCTGAATTTCATTCACTACCTAGAACTAAGCACTTTCTGAGAAACTTCAAAGGGTTTTTTAAATTAAAAAATTAAATTTTAAAACATTTATTTTAAAAAAGTTTTTATTTTTTAGAGCAGTTTAGGTTCACAGCAAAATTAAAAGAAAGGCACAGAGATTCCCGTACACCCCCTGTGCCCCCATACACATAGCCTCCCCCATTATCAACATCCCAATCAGTGGCACATCTGTTACAACTGATGAACCTACACTGAAACATCATTATCATCCAGAATCTATAGTTTACATTAGAGTTCACCCTTGGCTGTATATCCTATGGGCTTGGGCAAATGTATAATGACATGTCCATAACTATAGTATCATACCTTGTGCCATCCCTCATTCTGGCCTCTGTACGAAGCAGCCTCAGGCAGAGGCCTCAGGGCCAGTCTAGCTGGACATTAGAGTGGAGAGCAGCCGCCCAGGGATGCAGGGTTCCCAGTGATGTGCTGTGAAGATGTCTTCCTTTCTGACCCTCTGCTGCCCTGTGGGCAGTGCGTTCCCCTGTACCTGTCTCAGGCCCCTCAGCAGGTGATGGGCTCTCTGAAGCTGCTGGCCCCACCCCCAGGCATGTCCTCCTGGGTCCTCCCCACTGCATCCTCTGGCTGTTCCACCACCTGGCTCAGTGGGCCTGAGCTGATCGCCCTCACTGACTTCCTGCAGATGAGCCAGGGGGAGCCAAGACCCAGGTCCCCGGGGGGCTCCCATGCCCCCTGCTGGCCCCCCAGACCCTGCCTCTGACCACCCAGGTGCCGGTGGTGGCCAGAGCTGTTCTCACTGGGTGGACCCATCTCCCCCACGGGCCGCAGACAACCAAGGTCCATAGCCCCTCTGGGGGCAGAGTGGGCCCCCTACTTCCCCAGGCAGGTTCTGTTGACAAGAAAACAATGTTGGCTCCCCCCCCGCAAAAAAAAAAAAATCCTGAAAAAATCCTCTGGGCTCCACCTATTCATTCCTACCCAGCCCCCAGCCCCAACCCCTGGCAACCACTGATCTTTTTACTGTGTCCATAGTTTTGCTTTTTCCAGAATGACATACAGTTGGAATCATACAGTGTGCAGCCTTTGCAGATGGGCCTCTTTCACACAGTGATATGCATTTTAGGTTCCTCCATGTCTTTTCACGGCTTGAGAGCTCATTTCTGTTTAGTGCTGAGTAATATTCCATAATCCGGATGTACCTCAGTTTATTTATCCATTCACTTACTGAACGACATCTTGGTTGCTTCCAGGTTTTGGCAATTATGGATAAAGCTGCTCTATACATCTAAGTGCAAGTTTCATTGTGTACGTAAGTTTTCATCTCATTTGAAGAAACACCAAGGAGTAAGGGTAGTTTTGTTCTGTAAGAAACTGCTTGCCTTCCAAAGTGAGGGTCCCATTTTGCACCCCCAGCAGCAAGGAAGGAGAGTCCCTGTTGCTGCACACCCTCGGCACCATTTGGTGCTGTTGGTGTTCCGGGTTATGGCCATTCTAATGGGTGTGTGGTGCTATCTTGTTGCTTTAATTTGCATTTCCCTGATGACATGTGATGTGAAGCATCTTTTCATACGCTTATTTGCCATCTGTATATTTTCTTTGGTGTGGTGTCAGTTGAGGTCTTTGGCCCACTTTAAAATCAGGTTGTTGAAATTCCCTTTAACTGCTCTTAGACCAGCCTGGGAAGGATCGAGGGGTGTACGCTACTCATTTTTCTGTCCCAAGATCTTCAGCACCAGCA
The DNA here is from genome assembly GCF_965194825.1 of Balaenoptera physalus. NCBI lineage: Eukaryota > Metazoa > Chordata > Mammalia > Artiodactyla > Balaenopteridae > Balaenoptera > Balaenoptera physalus. Next base: position 6,203,999 of record NC_138903.1, read on the forward strand.
CTCACTCTGTGCCTCGCGCATCTAAACAACAACAGCCAATACTTCTGTAGAGCTAAGCACACGTGAGGTTCTGCTCCGAGTGAACCGTGTTGCATCATAGAACGATCCAGTGAAGCTGTGCTACCATCGCCACCACTTTATGGGCGAGGCACTTGAGGTAAAGAGCACATAAGCGGTCTGCAAGAATGCTCAGAGACAAAAGTTTTTCAAAAGGAAAAGACAGTTCACTTGCAAAGAAGTTCCAAGGGAATCAGACTTTCGGACCAGCTCACCAAATTTTAAAAACATAACAGGTATTTAAAGGAAAAGATGCAATACAACCAACTTTACACATTAGACTGGTCATGGCTGAAAAACCCCGATTTTCTTACAGGCTATCACACCCACAAATGCCATGACATATCTTCAGAATCATCACTGCTAAAGACAGAGATACTGTCGTTTTCTTTCAGGAGAACGTTTGCTATAGAATGGAAGACAAGCATTTTTTTCGAAATAAGTGCCTTATTCTTTCCCAGATTCTCAAATGGAGACATAAATGAGCACCTTTCCAAACTCCCATGTTATACGTGAAAAAGAACATTGTTACTGCAATCAATTTATTGACTCATGTATCTGAGTTTATTCTTTCAAAGAGGGTAACTGAATATGTAATAAAAGAGTCATACATACACATATACATTTAGATATGGATATACATATCTGAATACAGATATTGAACTAGAGACACATCGACCGAGACAGATGTAAAGTAAAAAGAGAGAGAACTAGACCAGTGGCTTTCAACAAGGGTGATTTTGTCCTATGGCACATATTGTAATGTCTGGAGATATTTCTTTGTCATGACCGGGGGTGGGAGGGATACTACTGGTATCTAGTGGGTAAAGACCAGGGATATTGCTAAACATCCAACAATGCACAGCACAGACCCCATAACAAAGGATAATCTGGCCCCAAAGGTCAGCAGTGACAAGGTTGAGAAACCATGAACTAGACACTCTTGGATCATACACATATGGAAAAAAACATTTTGGCCCTAATTTCATACAGCTGTTCAAAAAAGAAGAAACTTCCTCCTTTTTTTTTTTCAAAATTGTGGAGTAATAAATGGGACTAGAGTATGCCAATCTTGCCCAATAAAAAATAGGTTTAAAATACTATACAAGTCCATGGCCCCTGTATAATAGAAACATCAAAATACAAATGGATGTCTGTTCTCATGGAGTCTCACCTCTAAATATGTTTTTCTCTGGTGATACTTAACAAGTGAATAGATCCTGTCCAGAAGTATTTTTTTTATTTCTTTGCAGCTGTGAGGACATTACCTCATAATTCCGGAAACAAAAATGTGGAAACAACAACAACAAAAGATGTTCCCTACTTTCTTTTAGATTCTGGCCCAATGGGAAAATAACTTCCCAGATGTAGGCCATTCCTGGAATGATCAGCAAATGGGTTTGGCTGTGCTGCTTTCAAAATGGTACACAGCCAAGTGTCAAAATAAAGGAAGGAGAGGGAGAGAGGAGGGGGTGACAGAAAGGGAGAGAAAGTGCATTTCTAGTCAAAGATGCGCCAGGGATATTTGCCAAACCTCTACCGAGGGCCTACCTATGTCTAAAAGAGGAAGAAAGGAACTGGGGTACATATTTTAGGTTTTAAAGGCAAAGTTCTAGTTCTAAACGGCTATAATAGCCCAAAACGTGGATGAGAAAATGAGAAGCCAAGAAAGTGCTCACCTTCAACCAATGACTATCTTTAACCGTGGACAGCATCTTGGGTGATTTCTCTGCACTTCCTTGCCACAGAAGAAATGTAAAAGAACTGCAGTTACCAAAGCATTTTAACAGCGGCCAGTCTCCTATTTTCTGCTCATCGTTCCTGAAAGTAATCAGTAACTTCTGCATAAGCTTGGCATCCTTATCATTAACACACTTCCACTCCAGAAAGCAAGCTCCAAGTTATGCTATGTTGCAGCTCGTAACTTTACCTCTATTTGAATCATCCATATGGCAGGACTGCTGGGCAAGAATGGGCCACCCCAGATGCCTGGGTGGTCTTCTGAGCCTTGTTTCACACGAGGTTTCTCCTCTATGGTGAGCAAAACCCTCTTCTTGGGGGAATGGCCATCAAGGGAAGGATAGACATCAGTAAGCAGGGGCAAAAATAAGTAGCCTGTCATGATGGATAGGCATGGAAATCTGAGTATCTCAACAGAATTGTTTGTACAGAGATTTCTCAGGGAACAGTGTCATATTTCCAAATGTGGTGATGATGATGGTGATGGTGGTGATGGTGATAATGATGATAATGGTGATGATGATGGTGATGGTGGTGGTGATGATGGTGATGATAATGATGATGATGGTGATGATAGTGGTGATGATGATGGTGGTGATGATGATGATAATGGTGATGGTGATGATGATGATGGTGGTGATGATGATAATGGTGATGGTGATGATGACGATGATGGTGATGGTGCTGGTGATGGTGGTGATGATGATGGTGATGGTGGTGATGGTGGTGATGATGGTGATGGTGGTGATGGTGATAATGATGATAACGGTGATGATGATGGTGATGGTGGTGGTGGTGATGATGATGATGATGGTGGTGATGATGATGATGATGATGATGGGGGTGATGGTGATAATGATGATAATGGTGATGATGGTGGTGGTGGTGGTGATGATTCCCTCATGATTGGAAATGGTCTTGGTATTTGCATTCTGAAGGGGTCTGCTCATCCGTTGGAAAGCAAGCTAATGATCCTGAGATGCCAGGATCCTTGCCATATTTGGGTTGTTGTAACAGCACTTGGAAACCTGTCCAGCGGCTGGGGTGACATATCACTACAAGACGTGCATCCTCTTCAAAATCTCTTTCGCTATTGCAAGTCTTTGTCAATTTTGTTTCCAGACCACAAAGTATAACCAACAGTATAAATTTCAAAAGAGTGCTATTCATTCCAGTAGTGTAGGCATTTAAAGACAGGAATAGAGGCATTTATTTAAGTCTAGAAAGTGCTGTCTCTCTCAATTATGTGTTATCAGAGAATTAAACAAGAGTTGATAAACGTTCATCAGATGAACCGTTTATATGAACTCAATAGAGACACAATAAGTAATAGGTAAAATCACCTTTAACCTGAAAGCTTTATATTTGTTTGCATTTAGAATTTCTCAACTGTTTCAGTCTTTCTTTTAGAGAAGCTGTCAGTAATCTCCCAAGAATGTGATCCACCTGGTTTGTCCTCCGACAAGACCATCATTTGCATTGGAGGGAGAGAGGAAGAACAAAAACACTGTGATGTGTTTCACACATAAGAATTATTAATGCATTAGAATATTAAAGTGGGTTGAAAAAGGTGTAAACTGCAAACAGAATATGGAGAAAAGAGCTCTAAGTTGCTTAAGTGAATGAATTCCCATCATTTTTCTTGTCCCCAGCACCAGTATGATTAACAACATTTTCGTAAGGTGATGGATTACTGTGCAAAATTAATGTTTCTTGTTTCATTAAAAGGACCCTCTGTTTTGTGTTTTCACTTACAGACTTATAAAATTGTCACTTCTTTGGATATAACCAGAAATTAGCTATGAAATTTAAAAAGTCATCCGTGATAATTAGATACTGAATTGAGGGGAAACATGCATTCTTGTTCGCTGAAGGTTATTTGAGATCCTATGCACGCCAGTAAGAACACGCACTTCCCTAAAATGAAGATGGCGGTCACCAGACATTACTCGACTGTTTTCAGTGGTGACGGCATATCTGCCTTATCTTTCAAAGTAAGAAGGTAATATGAAATACAAAATCATATATTTTGAGGTCACTCTAACAGAATGTTATTTTCTCAAGTTGGCAGGATATTAATCACTTGGAGACCGAAACGCTTATTAAATGACAAAAGTTATAATTTAAAACTAAAGGATAAATAGCATGTGAATTAAGAGCTTTTCTTCCCTCTTGATGAGCCATTGTTTCTCAGATTCCCCTGAGGATAGATTTTTGCACTCTGGGGGATTAAAGAACCCCAATTCATCACCATTTTCTTTTCATGTGCAGCCTTGAGAATTTTCTAAATTCTTTTCTCAGAATTCCTTATTGTCCAACTTTTATATCTTACAGAGATGATGCAAAGAATGATAAAATGTAAACACACACACACACACACACACACACACACACACACACTCCCAAAACCAAAACAAAAGGAAAGCGAGCAAACTCATAAGACACCCTGAGTTCTTGGAAGTAGCTGTCACATACCTACAAGCCATGAACACCACTTGCAAATATTCCAAATGTGTCCCACCACTGTACAAAACAGCAATGGCAGCCAAGAATGAAGGTCAAGGGTGAAGCCCTGAGACCTCTGTTATTCCCAGACAACAAACCCATCCTCCACGGCATCAAGGAGTTCAGCTGTTCGTGAAACATGCCTGCAAGGATCACAATACTACTCTGCTATTTTGCTAGACAAGTGGGATTCTGGGTGGACCTAAACAAAATCAATTTATAAGGGAAAAAAAAATCTTCATCTAAGAAATTATGATAATGTGTTAAACAATTCTCTATAAAGATTTAAAAGATGATTCATGATTATAACACTTTCTTCACTTCAACAACTCTTTGCAACTATTTGCGTAAATGTCTGCCTCTCTCTCTCTCTCTCTGTCTCTAGTAGAAAATAATTCTTTTGTGGGCAGGAAGCACGTGTCACTTATGCTGGGTCCCCAGAATCTAAGCTACCTGAAAAACAACTGTGTGTGACAGATCCGTATTGGTTGGAAGAAGGATTGGGGTAGACAGATGCACAGCGGATGTCGTTGATGGACTGATATTTTTAATGGGTTTTTTTCTATCACACCAGCAACCTTTCAATCGTCCACAATTGTGGCACTTCGTGATGCAGTGGTACCTCCAAGGGACAAGGAGAGAGTGAGACATGGAGGTCCGTTTCCCCCCAAAACTCCGTGACTGTCGATGATATTACAGCTGATATTTTCACTCTGTCTTCTCTCACTGTCAACATGCTGAGAAGCAGATCATTTAGTATAAATATTTGGGAACATGACAATTAGGGCTTGAGTTTCTGCTACGAAGACTTGGTTATCTCACTTCCCAACAGCTCACAACCTTCAGTTGTCTTATCTGTAAAAATAAAATAACACTCCTGACCTCAAAGAGTTGCTGTGAAGGTCAAATAGATATTTTATGTGAAACTACTTTCTCAGCACCAAGAAAGCAAAAAATGCGATGAACGCTAAGTACCTTCTACCCCCTGTGGCTCAGTGATTCAGAAGAGTTTCTTAGTTAGGATCCAGCCCCACCAATCGGAACTGGGGTCCGTCCGTAAGCCAAAGCGTGATGGCAGGGAGACGGGAGACGCAGCCCCCTTCTCTCCTTTTCATGCTCATCTGGGGCTCTTTCTTAGGGGTGCTGGCGAGGCTCTCCACAGAGGTCAACTCAGTAGCATGAGGGCAGCTGGTAGTGTCGCCTGATGTCCAACCACATCAGCACGAAGCAGGAAGACACTCCTAAGTGTGATGACCTGCTCTCAACCCGTCCTGCAGAACAAAGCACTTGAGCTTTGTACCAGCTCTTACCAACAAGTTCCCAATGCCTGGCTGCAGGCTGGGCGGGCTGACGCCGCATCCCGTCCGTGAGGAGCCACCGAGAGCCCCCAGCAGACAGAGCAAACTCCTGCGAGACTCTGCGTTTGCTCACGTTGGCTGTTCTGCGTTGGAAGAGCCCAGCGTTTGAGGCTCAGCTCAAGCGTCGTCTCCCCTAGGACGCGTCCCCTGTGGCAACCAGCCTGAGATCTCACACAAGTAACTCTCCCTGAGCCCTCCCTTGTGGACTGCAGTGGTCTGTTTACAAGTCTTAGCCCCTACCAGAGTATAAATCCCCTCAGGAGTAGGGATTTTACCACCTCATCTTTGAAATTGCAGCAATCCATCGATATTAGCTGAAATAAGTGGAAGTGATTAAAGCGGCGTTTTCTGTGGGTTTTTTTTTTTTTTTTTAAGGGAGAAACAGACCCAGCATCTACAGTCTGAGATTTACATTAAAATGAGCCATAAACGCTGCTTCCATAAATCTTTCCTTACTTATCGGCTATCAGGGGTAACCACTTTTATCCAACCTTCTCCATCACCATCAGGGAAAACGCCTCTGCTCACTATTTTGAAACCATGTGCATAATCTTTTAAAGATATGGAGGGGACTCTAGGTCCTGGGGGATGTGGCAGCCTGGTCACTTGCTGAGTAAATGCAAAGTTGGTTAATATCTGAACTAACTGGCCCTCTTTGCCATCCTCTTAGACCTGCCAGGGGTACTGAGGTTAATGATGTCCCCTCACCCCACCTACTGTCCACCTACCAGACAACTATTTCAAGCTGGCTTTAACAGTACAGTCGTCGCTTGAGATCTGTGGGGGATTGGTTCCAGGACCCCTGTGGATACCAAATCCGCAGATGCTCAAGTGCGTTATGTAAATACGGACAGCCGGTCCGTGTTATAATAAGAGTATAGCCGGTCCTCTGTATCCGCGGGTTCCTCATTGGTGGAGTCACGCAACTGCGGATAGGCAGAACCAGAACACACGGAGCGCCAACTATACGTATTTTTTCACAGAGGCAATGAAGGAGCACGATGTGCTTATGTCTTAGGATCAAGATTTGAAACTTTTTACTGAAATCATCGGGAGAGATAAACTAAATTCAAATAACAGAAGACGTACCGACTCTTACGTGCTTCCTCATCTAGAAGGATTTTTTTTAATCTGTATAAACTCTCACTTTTTTTTTTTTAAAGGGAATGGTGGATTACAAAACAGAAACAGACTCACAGACGTAGAAAACAAACTTATGGTTACCAAAGGGGAAAGGAGGGGGAGGGAAAAATTAGGAGTTTGGGATTAACATGTACACACTACTATACAGTATATAAAACAGATCATCACCAAGGACCTGCTGTAGAGCACAGGGAACTCTACTCAATGTTCTGTAATAACCTATATGGGAAAAGAATCTGAAAAAGACTGGATATATGTATAACTGATTCACTTGGCTGTACACCTGAAACTACACAACACTGTATATCAACTATACGCCAATGTAAAATAAAAATTAAGTTAAAAAAATAAACAATAAAAAAAACAATAAAGGGGATAGTGGGGAAAGTCTGAGCTGAGAGTTGTGAACGCTGGGTTATATCTTTACTTCTACTATCTATTATCTGTATGTGCTTGAATGAATCATTCCTATAAGCATCAAGCTGTCTAATCTGCAAAACAAAAGGGTTGAATCAGATGAGGTATCTGAAGGTAGGTGTCTGAGGTTGGGTTTTGTGGAAGCTGAGGCTGAAAGGGGTCTTTCTGTGAATGTGATGTATCAGGGGGAAACTCTCAGTGGAAGGGGAGGGAAGGATGCAGGAGGAGCTGAGTAGGGATGTGATCTCGGCTACAGCCCTGATAAGCCTGGCCCCGTGCAATGCTTTGCAGCATAAATTGCACCAGAGTTGATCCCAGCAGAGGGCTGGCCTCCTGTATCCCCCAGCGGTGAGCCAATGGCTATGATCTGCCCTCATCAGGGAAGGAGGGTACACTGCCCTGCTGGCAAGATGGTGCCCAGGGGCTAAAGGTTAGTCTCTCTGGGGCAGCAGCTGTAAGCTATTAGCTGCCGATCCAGGAGCCAGGGAGCTGGTGGGGTGAGGGACAGAAAGTCACCAACAGCGTCTCCTAAGAAGGAATAGGTGTCTATGACCCATTTCCAATATTCAGAGAATCCAAAACAAATTACACATTCTCCTAAGATAGATGGTACAAAAATAACTAAAATGTCAAGAACGTCAGTTTTATCAGTCTACTGTGGTAATGTGGGCGACCTCACGCTGATCTGAAGTTTGAAGGAGTTATGGATATCTTTGATTAATGTGACGAGGAAAAACTAGGTCATACTTAATAAAGGCCATATGTTGATAGACAACATACTTCCAAAATATGGAGTGCAGGGTGAGTGGAAATGTTGAAAGGTGGCTGGCTTCAGCACTCGAAAGGACTTGGAGCTCAGACACTGCACCAACAGTATGAGTTATGGGGTAATTTGACAAAGCATTCCAACAGGGTGTTTGCTATTTTCCCCAGTACTATTGTTCATATAAAAAATGTCTCTCAATAATACAGATACGCTTCACTGATCATTGTCTCAAGCCCAACCCTCAAAATCGTGTGAGAATCAGATTTCCGGAAGGCAATAGCAAGTCACACGTAGGAACTTCTCCATTTCTGAGTGAATACAAGCAGTGCCCACTGACACTTTGATAAGTTTCTTTACCTAGCCTGAAAGTTTTATGCCCATTTGCCGAAACATACCCAGGTAGGTTATACAGTGAAATCTGATCAATCTATTTCAAAAAAACGTAAAAAAATGATAAGTTAGGAGGCTATTAAGGTGGGAATGCTTAAACCAACAACATTAACTTTAACTTTTAAATGTAGGTCTCCAAACATACATACATGTATGTATTTTATTAATATAATATATTGAAATATATAAAAATATATACTATACTCGATATATAAACATATATAGATATATAAATATAAATATATTTCTCCTCTAATAGTACAGTGCACAAAGAAATAAATAAGTTGGTATTTTCTAATGTGTTTTCTTAATGTTCTGTAATAGTCACAATAAGATACACTTGTAAATCACGGTTCAAGGAGAAATGCTGTATTAAAAACATGAAAATTTGCCATGAATAACCTAATGTTTAGTTTGGGTCAAATTCAGAAATTCTTAGAAACACAGCCAGAGATCCAGTGACCCAGACCAGGAAATATAAAGGTCAAACTTGAGGATGGACTCTCTTCCCAGAGACTTTCTAGCATATAACTTCAATCTCACGGCAGGCCAAACGGACACACCACAGCTGAGTGTATTCACCACAAAATCGCTCCTCCAAAAATCTGCGAGCCTGGGGCAGATTTGTGGCTGCTAAAGGTTTCTGATGCTTTGTTTGTTTGAAACAAACAAAGTAATTGTTTGTTTACTTTTTCTGAGAGGAGAGGCTAGTCCTCTAAGCAGAATGAGGTAATCACCAGCTTAGTTCTCCCTTTTGCCAAAACAAACAGCTTCCAATTACTGCTAGAAAAAAGCCTCCGATCTCTAATCAGCTACCTAAACGAGTCTATCAGCAGTAGTTTGGAGAGTGACTAATGTCCCATTAAGCTGGAATCTCTTAACACTAATAAAATTCTAGAGCCCTAGGACCAAGGCTGCCAGCAACCTGCTACTTATCTTCCAACAAGATTCCACCCACTTTTCCCAAAATTTTCAGGTCCCAAAATCTGGCAAAGAAATAGACGCACTCTTCCTATTTTATTACACGTGGGCTACTCTTTTTCCTCAAGCCCCATTCTACTGAGCCTCCTCTGGGAAAACTCGGGCAGAGAAAGAGCAGGTTGCAGGTCTGCTAATATTTAGTGCAAGGACTCTATCAGTAAAGCTGAGACTCAGCTCCATCACTGCCGTGACGAGCAGAACCTAGCGAGACAGGCAGGGTCTCCGCCCTGAAAGTCCCAACGAGCGCAGAAGAGGAGGCCACTCTCAAGTTAAATGAGAGTCACCCAAAAAGAGACAGAGCTTATTTCAGGCACACTGTCTCTGTTTTCCCTCTTCTTTAATCTTCTAGTGAGGTTGAGAAAACAAGGGCACAGCAGGTTATTCCCAAGTGAGCACGTCAGCATTGTACCCTTGAACACGATGGACAGAATATGAAGAACCACCAGGACAAGTGGGCTTAACCTACCTCTTCCAAGGGTTAAAAAACCCAAACCAGGGCTCCCCTGGTGGCGCAGTGGTTGAGAATCTGCCTGCCAATGCATGGGACACGGGTTCGAGCCCTGGTCTGGGAAGATCCCACATGCCGACGAGCAACTGGGCCCGTGCGCCACAGCTACTGAGCCTGCGCGTCTGGAGCCTGTGCTCCGCAACAAGAGAGGCCACGATAGTGAGAGGCCCGCGCACCGCGATGAAGAGTGGCCCCCACTTGCCCCAACTAGAGAAAGCCCTCGCACAGAAACGAAGACCCAACACAGCCAAAAATAAATAAATAAATAAATAAATAAATAAATAAATAAATAAATAAATTTATTTAAAAAAAAAAAAAAAAAAACCCAAACCAGGGCCAGCTTCAGGGACAAATGACCGGTGCACGTGGCCCACGCTCAGAAGGGGCCCTGCACCTGAGGGGTAATGTGCCGAGACCGCCACACTGAAATCCTCAATGATCTTATCTTGGAGTGTGCGTTTCGTGTGTGCAGTCTGGTGGGATACAGGAGCATGTTCTGGAGGCTCCGGCAGGCATGCTGCTGCCTCTCACCACCCCCTCCTCCCCAGGCAAGATTCTCGGCTGCCCACTCCCTGGCCCACCGGCACCCCAACCCTCCCAGCCTCCCCCTCCTCACCCCCAAATCACGGTCACACCCTACCCTCTGCAGGGACCTGAGAGTGACCACAAGGAGGGTCAGGGCGGCGCATGCGTGCGGTGATGTGTCCCAGAATTCAGTGGTAGCTGTCCCCGTCCCACGCTGGGACCATCATACTGTGTTTGGTGGATGGCCAGCCAGAGTCCGAGACTCCACGGGAACAAGCCTACTGCCCGTCCCTAATGCAGGTAGCTAACTGCATCTGGCAAGCAGATCTAAGTACACCTGGGGGCTGACCATCTGCTACGGCTTGAGCAGTAGGAGGGGGAGACGCCTGGCTCAGGTTCCTGAGGACCCGGCTAGAACAAAGTGCAATGCGTTGGTCCAGCAGCTGGCAGAACAGGGCACTGGGCAAGTGCCGTGCCCGAGCAGGCGTATGTGCTCGCCAGACCCTTGGTACCCACGACGGTCTACACACGTCCTGCAAGATCCCCTTGTGGGGCACCCACTGGGCACACCCTACACAGGGCACTTTGGGGGTCCTCGCTTCCTCCTTCCCACCTTCCTGAGTCTGGTCCCCACTTTTCCCTCCAGGGATGGACCAGGAAATCAAAACTGTGCACTGCTGGTGATTCCACATATAAGTGAAATGATCTGATGTTTGCATGTAACGCTGGCACTGCACAAGAGAAAGATGAACAGTGAAATCCATGCGAATGACTTCATGTTTAAATTATGCTTTACCGAGAACAGCATTGGATAGCAAATTCCAAGAGAGAAAGGTCACAGAAGAAAGAACAAGTTTTATATTTTAGTTCCTTCGACAACACTTCTTGCTCTCTGAATAATGGACGGCATGTTTCCATTTGGCGCTGGGGCCTGAGAAAAAGGCAGCCAGTTCTGAAGTAAGTTAAACCACTAATCAATAAAATCCTAGAGATAAGAACAAACCCCAAAGCTGTAGCTGTCTTGGTTGGGAACCCAGGTTCCCCGTCTATTAGCGTCTCAGCATCTCGGGTCCTTATCAGTTCTAGGAGGACACCAACAGTACCTTCTTTGTATGATGGTTGTGGGGATGGAATGAGACAGACTTGTAAGACCCCCAGAACAGTGACCCCTTTATTACCATCGCTTTCATTATCCCCAACAAGTTTTATGATCTCCACCTTGCTGGGCAGGTGTCCTACCGGGCACACGAGAGGCTGGAAGTTCAGGAAGGTGATCTTCCCCAAGCTACATATCTGCCAAGTGGCAAAGCCTGACGCAGAGCCCATCTGCCCGGCTCCAGAGCCCACCTCCCTGCTCCTTACCCCACAGCTGCATTCACTGAGGAAAGGACGCCCTTCCCAACTGCCTCCGTTGCCAGGCTTTTAGCCACGTGCACGCATGATACGTGTGAACCTGAAACGGCAACGTGCCAAATGCCCTGCGCACGGCATCGTGGAGCCGGGTACTGATAACCTGTGCGATGCTAGCCGTTACTGCTTTCCACAAATGAGAGGCAGCCCTCAGTGGTGAAATCAATGACAGTTCAGAATCCGTCTCCCTTGCAGTATGAAATCCTAAGCTCCTTCAGGTCGGGGACCGTGGGCAGACCATTCAGGATACAGATGCTCCGGTATCCCCATCACCACCCCCACTTCCAGGCATCAGTATTGAGTCCCCTGTGCCGTCAGGCAAGGTTGACAGCCACATGACTGACAGGTGAAGCCGATCCAGCCCCACACATGTGGAGGCACGCGTGCGCCCCATCCACCTTCAGCCTCGAGCTGCAAGGCTGGGAGGCACTGGAGAGCGTGCAGAATTGGGGCAGAGACGTTTGGACCCCAGCCTCCTCTGCAGACCTGCTAGCCCAGGTCACTGGCCCTGGCAGCCCCTTCAAAGGAGGCTGGGAACTGAGCAGGAGAAGCTGGGAACCGGCACCTGCTCCAGAAACAGCCTTCTGCTACGGTTTATTTGCCCAAGTGGGTGGGGTGACCCTGAGAGAAGGGGCTCTTCCGACCCCTTCCACCAGCCCAGCCTCTCCTGCCCACTAATACATTCCACGTGCAGAGTAATGAGCTGCCCGCAGGCTGATCCCTCCACATCCTTCCAATTATTTAAGAAGGGGGAGGGGCAGGGAAGCTTGCCGCTTTATAAGGAGTGTGTGCTTCTGTCTTCTCAAATCTTAAGAACGCTTAATCCCTGCAATTTAGATAAATCAGATAGGCATTACCAGGTTAGGGTTAAACCTCCAAGAATGGCTTTGCAATTGATTGCAAAAACAGCAGTTATTAAGTCCTAACTGAGTAATTTGCAGCTTATTTCACCCAGCTAATTAAAATGTAATCAGGATTGTCTGGCAATGTGTATTCTGTCAGCAGTTTTTCTTCCGAAGAGGAATCATGCCAAGAGACCACAAGAAAAGCCTTTCACAGGAATTGGCTTGATCTAAACTGCTTCTTTAGCCGCTGAAACTGTAAAACAAATAAATTACAGCAACTGACAATTCAATTAAAATAAAGAAAGAAGAAAGAAAGGAAGGGAAGAAGAAAAAGAAAAGATACTCTTTCTCCCTGGGAACAGGCTGCCGTTTTGTTTTGTTTTCTGTTGTCGTTTACACAGTAGCGCGGCATCTCCTCAGGAGAGTGACTGAGCGCAGGGCCGGCGGTTTGGAAACCAGGTGGCTGGGGAGGGGCCCTCTCCAGGATGTCGGCGTAATTTCAGCGCACGAGACCACACTCCCTTTTCCCTTTCCCTGAGGACCCACGAGGACAGCAGAGCGCGCCGAGTTCTCTGACACCCACCGGATGTCGCTTCTTTGAGAACATAGAGAAGCACGCACTCAGGCGCACGCAAACTTCGCCAGCTGGTTCACTCTCTGAAGATCCCAACTTTTACTTCTCCTTGTGCCATTCGGCGCGAGGTTTCATGAGTTCTCAAGCCAGAATGAACATGGCTTCAGACTTCGGAGATTCGTCCCCAACTCCACGGTCATTACGATGGCCTCCCGTCGCAGCTTAGTCCCCAGGGCCTCTGGGAAGGCCCATTTATCCCGCCCGAGTGGAAGAGACGCCCAGTTTATTTCTCAAGGGCAGAGGGCTCGGCTTAGAACCCCACCCAGGAGCCCCGGTCTCCTTCTGGCCTCCGCAGTTTTCCCTGCGGCGAGAAGTCGGAACTTTGGAACAGGTGAGCAACTAAGGAGAGAGACGAAGAGGCGAGGGCGAGAACCACGGCAGACGACAGGAATTCGGTTATCTGCGTGAATGGTTTCAGAGTGCGCGCACTCGGGTCAGCTGGGGAAGGCAGCTGTGAGGCGCGCCTCGGTCGGGGCCGGGAGCGGTTCCCGTGCGCCCACCCTCAGCCAGTGTCCCTGAGCAAGTCCCGCGGGGGTCCTCCCCTCTGTGGCGCCCTCCCTTCCCCCCCCCGCCCCCGCCCCAGGATCCCGGCCATCCACAGCACCAAGCGTGCCGTTCTCTGAACCGTCTACACACCCAACACCCACACTCCCACAAGCTCTCCTACCCTCAAGCCGACAGAACCTACGAGGGCTGGGGGAGATACTGGCCCCCGGGAGTCCGCTCAGAGCATCCAAACACGGCGCCTCCAAGTCCCGGATCCCCTGCATCCACGCCATTCGTTGGCGAGACCTAGAAGCTCTGGGGCTCCGAATCGGGGCGCGCACAGCTACCATCACCACCGCCTCCCCGGGCCCCAACACAAACGCGCTGGAACGCACGACTTGGCCCCCCCAGGGCTCGAAGGGTGGGCCGCGAGCTCTCGGCCCGCCGAGTGCGAAAGCAAAGCTCGAAAGAGACAAAAGTGTCCGCCCGCGGGCACCTGCGGGGCCGGGGCTCGTCGCGCGGGTCCCCGGGCGCAGCGGTGCGCGCCTCCCGGCCTCGCTCGCTGTGCCCGCCGCGCCCGCCGCGCCGAGGGCCCGGAGCGCCCCGGAGTTTGCGGGACTCGCCACCAGCCCGCAGTCCCGCGCCGAAGTCCCGGGCAACTAACAAACCCACACTCCCACCCTTGGAAGCCACAAAACTGCTCTCCCTTCCCAAAGAAACCGCCTTTCGTTTCCCCCTCGGAAGAAGGGAGTCAGGTAAAGATGCCGCAGGCTTCTTTTCCCTTTCGGGAGCAGGGAGGGGGCTGGAAAAGAGGGTTCGCGCACCCAGATTGTAAAATCCGCGCGGAGGGAAAGCCGGACCTGCCGGCTGAGCTGGGCGAGAAGTTTGGGCGGCGAGGCTGGGAGGCGCGCGCCCCGTGCGCACCCGCCGCGGCCCGCAGCGCCGGGGAGGACCCGGGCGGGCGGCGGTTCGTACCTGGAAGTGCTGGAAGAAGGCGGAGATGCGCGTGATCTGCAGGCTGAGGCACCTGGAGGCGCAGCGGGCGCGCTGGACGCTCCCGGCCGCCAGCGACTCGTCCAGCCGCCGGGCGGCCGTCGCGCCGGAGCCGGCCGCCAGGCATCCCCCGGAGGCCGCCAACCAGAGGCAGAGGGTCAGGGGCGCCCCGGGCACCATGGCTGCGGGTCGGGGGCGCGGGCGCCGGGCGCTGGCCGAGGCTCCCAGCTCCGCGCCGGGGCCGCACTGCCGGGAACCTCGCGGCCGCCGCAACTCCGCTGGAAAGTTCAATCATTCAACTCCGGCCCCGCGCCCTCCCTGCCAAGGCCCTCCCCGCTCTGCCTCCAGGGGTGGGGTGAGGGTGACAGGCGGCCGCGCCATTGGCTGGAAGGGAAGTGAGTGACGGGGGGCGGGCGGAGGGCCGTGGGCAGGTCTGAGGGGCAGCGAGCCGGGAGCTCCACCGCAGGGGGATGCCGGCCGAGCGCCGCCGTGCGCCCCTCTCCAGGTGGTCCGCTCCCGCGCAGGTTCCCCCACGGTCCGCTTGCGCTCCTTCCTGCTCCACCTCCCCCTTCGCCATCCAGGTGAACGTCAGGTGCGCGCAAGCCCGGGCCTGGATGTGAGGCGCTGCCTCGGGCAGCAGGGCCTCGGGACCCATAAGGCATGGGAAGAGGCTAAGGAAGGATGGAGCGCCCCTACGTTGTGGGCTTTCTCCCCGGTTCCTACCCCGGGCTCAGCTCCGCTCACGCTTTCGCTTATCTGAATTTCCCTTTTCCCGAGGAGTGGAAAAGAGCTAAGTGACAGAACTGTGATGGGTGTAACAAGGCGAGACAGCGGCCAGGCAGGGACGTTTGACTGACACGTCCCTCCTCCTCCCTCCCTCGTTCCTTCTTTCTTTCCTTCATTCCCTTCCTCTCTTCCTTCCTTCCTTCTTCCCCCTCTTCTTCCTCCCTCCACTCAGACCTTCCTCCAATCCTTTCCTTCCCTCCTTCCCATTATCCCGTGGAAACCGATGTGAGCGGGCAGCCAGGAACATTTGTTACATAGACCCACACCCCTAGTTTCCTCAGGTGTGTGTTGTTCTAGTAAGCACTACCCGCCCAGCCTGAGTGACTTATTCAAGACAAACCTTTCCTACACTCTTCTCCTTGTCTTTGCCCCAAGTCTTTTGATTTGGCCTTTTTAGCAGCAAAATTACTGCCCTGTCCCCTCTTGTACTCTCTTCCAATGCTCTTTCACCACACGCGTTCTCCATCCCCAGCCAGGGCCCCACCAGAGGAAGAGACGCTGCAGCATCTATGCTACACCACCCCTAACAAAGCTCTGTCCTGCCCTGAGCTCCACTGGGAAGTGACTGCGCTCCAGCCCCCTGCCGGTAGGAGAGCCTACAGAGGGCTGGGACGTGAGGAAGGCTGTGCTCCAAACTTGGGGATACTTACGGAACGCAACAGAGTCCGAAAGACTCATGCACACTCATTCGGATGCGGGACAACTGACCGATACTCCCATGAGCTGACACTGCCACATTCTCATACAGAACTGCACTCGCACATTCCAAAACGCAGTATTTCCCTAAATACACCACTAAGCGTAGCTGGAGCGTCTAGATGCACGCAACCTGCTCAAAGATACCGCGCAAAGCTGGAGTCTTCTTCCCATAGAGCCCATGGCTTTTTCCAACCTCCAATCCTGTCCCCCTAAAATTCTGCAGATTTTCCACTCTGAGATTTTGAGATCTTCCTGTTCAATGGTAACGACAACCATCTGCAGTTATCCTATTATACCCACGTTTCTTTTACATCATCTTACATGTATATTTCTTCATATAGTTTAAATCAGCAAGGCCAATGCAATTAATTGCTTAGCGTGTTTCCCAGTGAGTTTTAAAAACCAGAGTTGTTTTGTTCAAAAGGTTCTGTGGGCAGAGCTGGCCTGATGGGTGTGCGGCCTTAGAAGGACCCATACCTTGTTTAATGTTCTTCTGTCACAACCTTGATGGTAATTTTCAACACCGTCCTCCGAATTTTCATTTCGCCCTAGGTGCCACGAATTACATAGCCGGCGGCACCTGTAGCTTTTAGCATGACAATGCTACACGTGAGCCGGAAACATAAAAAATTTAGACGTGAGCTCACATGAACTCATGTTTGTTTAAAAGATGCTCAGAACTGTGGATGGAAGTCTTTTTAAAGAATGTTAAACATACTCAGTATTGACTAAGAGCAAAGAAGCTAACCGTGGTGACCCCAAGCAGGAAGGTGCATTGAGCCTTAGGTCAACTAACGGAGGAGAGACATCTAAATACAGGGATTGTCTTCTGAATGTTATCACTTTCATTCAGGAATTACTAAAAACGTTTCCAAAAGCTGCAGTGGATCCTTCCCACAGTGTTTGAGTTTTAAAGTTAAGCAAATACCTGGTCTTGATGAAGGCAAGGGTATTATGCATGCCTATATTTTCTTATGGTATCTTTGATTTATAACTCTGCATGTTATATCATGAAATTTATATTCTAGAAAGTGAAATCACAAGGACAAGCGTGCTGAGCTTTTAAAACAGCTTTTAAATGTTCAAAGGGATCCCTGTATTTTTTTAAAAAGCGACGTGTGTTCTGCTTATATGGGTTACATAACATATTCATTTCCATGAATAAATGCATTTTATGATAAACCACAAAAGAACATCTAGTGAGTTGCACAGAAAGCTTAGGATTAAACAGATAGGGCTGCTTTATTATGCACATGTTAAAATAATACTTGCGGTTATATTGCTTTCTTCTTTTAGAATTATCACAGACATCTTCTGTGATTATGCTGGCTTTTTTCACGTTATTTATTTTAATTGCAGTTTAAGGCAACTTTGAAAAGGAAAGCATTTTGGTAAAGTCGGAATAACAGTCAAAATCTACTATTTTATTCTGCTCACATATGTGCAATCAATTACACAGCTGACCCTTTGAATTGGCACAGAAACTCCCTAACTTTTGACATGACTGGGTAAGCCATACCCTACGTTCCTGGAGACCAACCACATGAGAGGGGAACCAGAAGTAGGTATGGGAGGAATGACAGGTAAATGGATGGGTGGGACTCGTCCAGGTGCCTTAGTAAGAACATGCTTAGTATGTCTTTCCTCAAAGCCAAGATGGACCTCATGGTCTGAATTTGTAGAGGAAATGAACCTCATATTGACTTCAGTGGGACTTAAATAGACAAAACACCCATCTGTTAAAGAGAGTAGAAAAGGGCCTTAATTGACTCTTATCTCTATGTATATGAACACAGATGGACCCGAATGTGTGGTCCATCTCAGTCAGGTTACAGAAGAAACACAAAACAAGGCCCCCATTCCCAGATTCCAAAAAGTTAGCTATGCTCTTCCTTGCAATTGATTTAGGTTATCAGTTTCTTCTCCTTTTTATATATATATATATTTTTCCTTAAGCAGAGAATAAGAGGCCCCTGAGAGGTTTGTTAAAGATGTACTCCAAGACTCCACGTTCAGAGATTCTAAGTAAGCATATCTGAGGTAAGGCAGCCCTGGAATCTCAGCTTCGAAACAACGCCTCCTGATCCTATAGCAAGTGAGCCACGGACAGGTTTGAGAGAGAACTGATTTAGAAAACATGTGCCCCATTGAAAATGGAGTGGAAGCTTTGATTTCAGTAGCATCTATGACTTCATTTTGTTTAAAGTACCTTTTTTAGGTATGTGTGTTGATATAGATTGGACATACCTATCTACTTCTTAATAATCATATTGATATATTTTTTCCAAAACATTTAGCCAAGACACTCTTAGAGTCATTTTTGGGGGCCAGCGGCTTGTCTTTTTAAAGGCTTTTCAGCTGCATTCAATAAGGATAAACTGTGAAGGAAGCAAGCACAATCTTTCTCTGGCATTCCCCTCTTGGAAAAGCAAATTGAGAGCTTGCTCTAAAGCTGGAGAAGACCAATACTTTAATTCGATGGCATTTATGAGTTTTAAACCTAGTGTGGTCCATGGTCACTGGTTTATAGGGGACAGTGAAGTGAGGGCAGGGAACTCACACATGGTGCCCAGTTTCCTTTTAATTGCTTTCACTGGATGATGCAATAACATGCATCTTCTCTCAGAAACTGCAGTTAACATCAGAGAAATTAAAATTAAATTTAAAAAATTAAAAATTAACATCTTGAGAAAAATCAAGAAGTGAGCCATGCTAGAGCCTTGGCCCATACTCACCTCTACATCTGCATGCGGAGTTGTCAGAATTTGGTAGCCAGACTCTTCCAGATCTCTTCTTCAACTGGGCTTTCCCCCTCCTCCAGACTTAACTCTCGTCTGCTCAGCTTTGAACTGCATGATCCAGGGAACATAGAGAGAGCTCTTAAAAAAAAGAAGAAAAAAAAAAAGAGTGAAATGGGGAGCTCGGATGCAGTTAAGAACTGCATGTCTAAATATCAGATTTGCATCCTTTGTAATATGATTTCAGGTAAGAATGGGGTGAACCTCTATGGCGCTGTACCAATCTGTTCCCTGATGGCAAATTTAATCATTTACAAATGAAAATTATAGCTTTTTGCACTGGGTCACTGAATATACCCTCAGCTTTTTGGAAAAGGACGTGCATATCCATTTGCAATTATCTGCTTGCTTTTTTCGTCTTGCAATGTAAATATCCTATTTGGAGATAATTTTAGTTTTTACAAGACATGTTCCTCTTCAGCAAGATTATAAAAAGTCAGTTGCAGTATACACAGGTTTAAAGGTATTATTTTTAATTACCTCGATGTTTACTAAGATATTACTAAGAAGTATCAGAAATGTGTTTGCTATTACTTTTGTGTGCTGAAGAATACTTTAATGAAAATTTTAAACTTTTTTCTGAAAAATATACAAAGAATTGTCAAATATCACAATTTCAAGCTACTACTACGCTTCAAGAATTTGTCTCCTTGCCCTTTTTCCCTTCCCTCCCCCAAAGTCACCATCAATCCATCAATTAGTGTTAAATTTGTTTGGTACCTGTTCTGCAGTCATGCTAAGAGCCTGTTCTAGATTAAGTCATCACTAAAGTTTTATTCTGTCCCTGCAATAATTACTAAAATTTAAATACTTATTTAAAAAATGTATAGGAGTGTGTGCATTTTTATGTTTCAGGGATCAATTGTATGGTGATGGTGATATCCAGCTGTAAATACTTTTACCCTCGCAGCCCCAGGAAATTTTAACTGTAGCTTATTTGAGGGCTTTTGTTGATTTTAGCGTCTTATTGAGCATAACAGCTGCTGCCCATGCAAGGAACACTGGGCCTTTAAAACCCAATGATTTCAAAGAATGCTCAATGTCAGTAGAATTGAACACTTGTCCCAAAGACCAGGCAATTAACTGATTTTACACAAATTTTAATGTTAGCAACACTACCATGAGCAACCAGAAAGAGTCAGGGTTCTCACATTTGATTTTATATATAAGCTGTAGATACTGAAAAACATATAAATAGCCGTAAAAGAAATACTATGTAACAGCCAAATGCGCGACACTAAAATATAAAAAGTAACTTGTGTATTTCAGCTTCTTGACATGACCAAAATATTACCAGTTTGCCCCCAAACATACATTTTGAGAAGCATAAGCGAGTTGAAAGAAATGTAAATTATATAATTTTATCCCAAATCTTAAATGAGGTAACTTTAACTGAAAACCTCATTTCTCACTTCTGAAGGGCCTGCTATTCACGGGAAATGAATAATAAATTGTGCAGTAAAATTCATATTTAAAATTTTGTAAAATGAGACTTTTTTGGCTCTTTAAAAGGAAGCTCAAATAATCATGCTTTTATTCTGATTTTCATTCCTAAACATGAAAAGAAACCTACACAGGTGCTCCTCAGAAAACTGAAGCTCTATTCTGTTGAAAGACTGAAGTGGGGTTGTTCTTCTTTGATGTTCAGCCCATGGAAATTTCCACTGAGCCATGTAAATACCATAGGTTCGGAGGAGTTTCTGAAAATGAAAAAGGCAACTTTTAGCAGGAAACAGCGCCACACGCTGGCCATCTAAATAAAACGTGACGGCAGTCGACAGAATCCTCTGTTTGATAACCTAATTTGAGGACGTCAACTTTAAGGCATAAATCTGACTGGGATAATCATGCAACGTTCTCAATTAATAGCAACTAGACTAATTCCACTGTGGACTTCAACACAGGAAAGCTTTCCTCCTTAACTACAGTCACACTGAACTAAACTAGGGAAATGAGCACAGCTGTCTTCAAATGAATTTTTTCCCAGCTTTCAAGCACTTCTCAAACTATTCACTACAAAACTAAACGACAAAGGCAGCCTGCGCGTGAATTATATTTGAAGTAGCTCCTGTTCCAAACACCTTTGCAGCTCACGCATTGCTTGCTTGTTAAGATTTCCTAAAATATGAGACTTAGGTGAATAAAATTCAACACCAGGGGAAACTAAAGCAAATAAAGTTGACAGCCTTTATCTTCAGTGTTAGCAAACAGAAAGAAGACCCAGAAACTGCCTTTCATCGCTCACTGGCCACTTTACACAAGATGAACCAACAGTCAAGAGATTAAGATAAACACATTTAAGAATTTGAGGGAAGCATTGTGATACCCTGGGACCAAGGGAATAATAGACTGATGAATGTAACTAAGGTCGGAATTAATCTTTTTCTCTTCTGAATCTGCAGGGGCTAAAAAAAAAAGTGTCCCCCAGCACCAAAACAAAACAAAAAACAAAAACGTTTGGGTTTACTTCCAGGGTTTTCTATAGTGGCTAACAGGAACCAGCTGGGGGACATTCTGCCCTCTGATTGCCTTTGGGTGCTTCCAGGAATCAGAAATCAAAGGTCATTCCCCTCCCTCCTCTCTCCATACAGTTGCTTCTGGACGCCCTCCTGCCCACCCCTCTTCACAGGCTCACACGCCCTCTCACACAACAGGTTGACTTTGAGTTCCAGACAAGGAATGCCAAGGCTACTTTGCTCTGTGTACTCTGTTTTCTTAGCAATCTGTGCTTCTCTGGGACACAGATGGACAAGAATTGGATATCAAAGACGGTAAATGGAGTTCCCCTGGTGTTTAAGTGGGATTCCTAGTGGGAATATTCTTCTTACGGTCCTTCTGGATGTTGCATCATGTAGAGAAAGTCGTTGGTGACAATGCAACAACTTCTGAGCTCAAGAAGAACTTTCAATCCGTTTCTTTTTCTTCTCCTGCAAATAATCAGTAGCTACCCTTTTGGATGATTACAGACCGCAGTCATCCTGGAGAAATTTACGTTCGACATGTTGATATTCATACTGTTCTTCATATGTGAGGACTGAGCTAGGAAAAGTGTTCAGTTGAGAGCAACCGTACCGGCAGACGTGTACCTGGGTCACTGAGACATAGTAAGAGGAGTTAAGAGGAGTCTGGGATCAGTGAGATCTGGCTGACTCTGTCACATCAGCAAGATCTCACTAAGTGAATTACTGCTTCCTGGCATTACGAACAACGAAAGAAATGAAAGTGATCTAAGCCCCTTCCTGTTTTCAGAGAATTAGGTGCACCTGTTCAATGTTAATCAATGTTAATTTAATACCAAAGACTTTTTACCCTAGATAGAGATTTTTCCCTCCCTGCCAAATAATTAACTGAAATTATAGCTGTAACTGTAAAAATTATAAAGTTATGACTTCATACTTGCCTCTTCAGATGCTAAGGGATTGTGAGAAATGATGTAGCTTGAAGACTAGAAGGGGTGAAAAATATCAGTTCGGAATCAACCTGGTGTTAAAATCTCAACAGGAGCAACGAGGGATGTGCCACCTAGGCAAATTCCTTCCCTTCCCTGCGTTCCCGAATCTTCCCATTGCAAAACAGAGATCGTAACAGAAACTACCTCCCAGGATTATTCTGAGGTAATACTTCGAAAAGATTAGGTACAGACCTTCAGTTAATAATAAGTGCCCAAACTAGGCAAGGTACATATAGCATTCACAGTATTAATGAAGGGATTTATAACGTACGTTTTGTTTTTGTTTTTAACTACTCCTTTAGTACAAATTTTATACCAGGGCTTCCAACCTCAGCGCTATTGACATCTGGGGATAATTTGCCATGGGGAGCGTCCTCTACCACGGGGAGCCGATCTGGCTTCCACCCACTAGACACGATCATCTAACAAAACTGTCTCCCGATAGCACCGTGTGTCCCCTCAGTGACCCCCAGCTGAGAACCACCGTGTTAGAGCAATACATCTTTAGTTTGGAAGAGTCAGTTCCCACTGATGGAAAAGTAAAGATGATTTTCAAACGACTTCTGAAATGAACATTAGCTTCCGAACATGAAAACGAAGTCCACTTTCTAAAAGGATTTCTCAAAACAGCTTATTTGACAATATATAAATGATGACAGACTAAAGAGAAAAGCAAATACCCAGGTACAACGACCATCTGCCTCTCCAGAGTGTCCAAGACAAGCGGTCAAACCTCGGATGTTATCCAAAAAGAACTCGCACAGCAGATGTGAACACCAGAGCCGTTTTCCTACACCTGGTCAAACACTCTACCTGATCTTAAACACACCTCTTTAGGTGCCTGCTGCATAAAATTTGATCGTTGGGGAGTTAAATTATACATTCTTTCCTCATTTAACTCTTTACTTTTTCATCAGCTTTATGGAGGTAAATCTACTAAAAACAGAATTAACTTACATAAAATACAATTTGTAAATTTTAAATGAGCAATTTGATTAAGACGTAATTTGTCTTAAAGTATGCAGTTGTGTGACCACCAATACAACTGTGATATAGCATATTCCCAGCACCACGAATAGTTCTCTTATGCCCTATTGTACCCATTTCCTGCCCTCGCTCCCAGTCTCTGGCAACCAGTGATCTGATTTCTGTCCTTCCATTTTTCTCTTTTCCAGAACGTCATATAAACGACAGTATGAAGTGTTGTCTCTGGCTTTTTTCCACGGAGCATGATGTTTCTGAATTCAGCATGTTTGATGCAGAAATAGTTTATTCCTGTAACTATGTGAGGTTCTGAAAGTATGAGGTGGGGATTCAGGAACCGCATAAGAATTATCTGAAATTATTGAGACCTGAAACAAATGGAAATGCATCAGGCCACACCCTTCTCTCTGCTTCCCAGCATGCAATTTGACTGATTTAATGCAGCAACCCTGGTTACAGCTGCCTGCAGGGGGCGGCAAAGGGCTGGGATGCAGCACCAACATTTGCCCCCAGAGTCAGAGATGTGGAACTGAGGCCGGAAGCTCAGTCCCAGGTGAGAGAGCTTCCAGCTCAAAGCTTCAGCTTTACCCTCCAGCAAAACCTGAATTAGGCCCGGGGAAGTGAGGAAGTCCTCAAACCATCATCTGACATGAGAGAACAAATCAGAGGTTAGATCAAAGATAAATCCAGAACTAGAGACTAGAGAAGCATTTCTTAAATAAAACACACAATGCATTCACTTTTTTAAAAATAAGATATATTCAGTTATATTAAAAATTAAGACATAGTGTTCATCAAAAACATCTTAAAGAAAGAAAAGAGACTCATTACAAAGTGGAAGAAAAATATTTTCACCACTGACAAAATATTAGAGTGAAGACCAGGGAGTGAATTCCTACAAATCAATAAAAACAGCATAAACAGACCAAAAGAAAAATAAGCAACAGTTATGAACAAGCACGGGCAGATGAGGAAACACATATTTCTAAAAGACAGATGAAGGCATGTTTGGCATCACTGATGATCAGGAAAACAAATATCTAAAATAAGACCACAGCAGATGTGATTTTACACCCTTTCTCTCGGCTACAACTGAAAGTCCGACCATGCTACCTCTCAGAGAGTAGGTGGCTCCACAGAAGCTTTTATTCACTGCTGGTGGGGCTGTAAACTGATGTAATGACTCGGGGAAAGGGCCAGACATCACCTGTAAACAACCAACCACTCACACAGCTGATGATCCCTCAATTACACTCCTGGGCAACCCAAGAGAAGCTATTGCATGTGTATTGCAAAAACCACAGACAAGCAAGTTTTTATAATAGCACAGCTCAAATTAGCAAGACCTTGAAACCAACAAAATGTCCATCACTGGAAGAGCAGATGCATACACATAATGAAGTCGTATACAGCTATCAAAACAAATTAATTACTGAGATGTGCATGTTAAAGATCAACCTTAAAAACTAAAAACAACTTGGCAGTGAAAAACACTGCCAAGAGATTAGTATGGCAGGATATCCTTTTCATAAAGTTAAAGATAAGTAGAATCAAATTAATTAGTAAGCAGACAAATGCAATAAATCTACATTAAAAAGAAAGAACCAGGGATAGTTGACCTAGATTGCAGGGTTATGGTGAAGAAAGCAAGAGGGTTGGTTGATTGTAAAACACCTGGCTTTTGTTGTTGGTAATGGGATTTTCTGGTATCCATTACACTCTTAACAATAACTAATTAAATAGCTAGTTGAATACGTAAAAGGGGCCATAGCTGGAAAATGGTGAAAATGTCTGGACCAGGAATTATAATTCATCCAACTCCATGTTCCTGAAATTTAATTTAAAAGTATAATGGGGGACTTCCCTGGTGGCGCAGTGGTTGAGAATCCGCCTGCTGATGCAGGGGACACGGGTTTGAGCCCTGGTCCGGGAAGATCCCACATGCCGCAGAGCAACTAAGCCCGTATGCCACAACTACTGAGCCTGTGCTCTAGAGCCCGCGAGCCACAACTACTGAAGTCCACACGCCACAACTACTGAAGCCTGCGCGCCTAGAGCCCGTGCTCCACGACAAGAGAAGCCACCGCAGTGAGAAGCCCGCGCACCGCAACAAAGAGTAGCCCCTGCTTGCGCGCACAGCAACAAAAATCCAATGCAGCCATAAATAAATAGATAAATAAATAAATAAATAAATTTAAATATATATATATATAATGAAGTAAAATTAACAGTACCAGATACTACATGTTTATTTAAGCAGCAATTCAGGGCCCAGGTCTTCTAGAGCAATATTAAATGTATTCTTGTTGAAAGAAGAGTCAAAAAGCAATTCTTTTTTTTTCTGAGTACAAAGCCAGAGAAGAATAAGTCTTAGTAGTCGAAAGTTATTCTTGGGAATAATAAGGAACAAAAAGGTAGCATTCAAATGACTGAAGAATGTTGACCTTGAGAATGCAATAGCTCCGGACTTTGTAGAACTGTTTCGTGTCCCTAGGAAGACAATATGTGACTGTGAGAAAAATGAGAAGTTAAAAGTACAAGACAGGGAACTGACTCACTGGGAGACTATGAGAACTGCGGGGTTTAAACAACCACCGCCCATGGCATGGTCTCCTGTGCTCCTCCTGCCTGCCCACTGATAGGGGACGCCTTGTTTCTCAGCTCTTCACTCTCCTAACAGAAAATTTTAAGGCTCATCATCACACAGATGATATTCAAAACCACGGGCTGAATGAGGTCACATAGGGAGCAAGTATGGATATATGTAAAAGGGCAGAGCTACAAGGATTAAAGGCCGTCCCAAGCCAGGAAAATAGTTCCTACTATAATAAAGCCTCCCCTAGACTCATGGATTGGTGATGTCTGGAAAACCCAGACCTGTAATCTGGGGAAGGTCTCAAGTAATGTAATATTAGGAAAAGATATGTTCCTGATTGTATCTATATCAGATATAACCTAACCTAACCTAAATCCTTCTATCAGCCATTTGAGGGTTTTCTGTTACTATGATATTACTGAATTGTTTTCTCCATGTTTGTTAGACTTATCTATCTTTTTGATTACTTGAGTGAGTTTTAGGAAAGATTCTCTTCAAACATGATCTTTTTCATGCTCGTGGGAAACCATTTATTAATATGATAAAGGAACTGTGATAGTTAATTTCACGTGTCGATTTGACTAGGCTAAGTGATGCCCAGATGGCTGGCAAAATGTTATTTCTGGGTGTGTCTGAGAGGGTGTCTTTGGAAGACATGAGCGCATGAATCAGTAGACTGAATAAAGATGGCCCTCACCAATGCAGATGGCCACCATGCAATCCACTGAGGGCCTGATCAGAACAGAAGGGCAGGGGAGGGGCGTTTTCTCTCTCTCTGCTTCTTCCCCTGCTTCTGCTTACACACATCCACATTCCTGGTTCTTGGGCTTTCAGATTCGGACCAGGACCTACGCCATCTGCCCCAGAATTCTCAGGTCTTGGTACTGAGACCTAATTGCACCACTGACCTTCCTGGTTTTCCAGATAGCAGATGACAGATGGTGGGACTCCTTGGACTCCATAACCACATGAGCCAATTCCTATAATAAACCTCTATCTCTTCTATCTATCTATCTATCTATCTATCTATCTATCTATCTATCTATCTATCTGCCTAGCTAGCTCTCTCTATCTAGCATATCTATCTATCTACAGTGTCATCTAGTTATCTGTTATCCATGTATCTAATCTATTTATCTATCATCTGTTTGTCTATCTATTTATCTACCTACCTACCTATCTTCTATTGGTTCTGTTTCTCTGGAGAATCCTAATACATGAAAGTCTGCTTCTATTTCTAACCTCATAAGTAACTCTGGAAAAGTCTTGGGCATTGAAGAGAAAGAAAAACAAAAACACAACACTTGCACACTAGCATAAACTTAGTTAAAAGGAAAGTAAATAAACTAATAATCCAATCCAAAACTAAAATGTTTAAATCCAAACCACAATTATTCTAAAAGTTATTTTAAAGTTATCAATCCATAGGTATTGTATGTCCCAGTTTTTATTTATAGAGAAATTATAATGGTCTTATATTTGGACTTGCAGCCTAGCACACTAATAGCATAAAATACTCTATAACTTTTATTATTATTACTATTATTTTGCATCTCCAATAAGTCACTGAAATGTTCACTAAAAAAAAAATGGACTTAGAAGTTAAGCATTGCTACCAACATGTCAAGAAAAAGAAGTAAATATTTTTATCCTATTCCAGATCTATCTTTACAAGACTGGAAACATTTTTAATGCACATTTTTCCATATCTAAGTGAAAGAAAATCCTTTTACAAAATATAAGAAGCACATAGGAAGCCACAGAGTAACGGTAGCTATTATATTCTCATTTAAGCTGGAGAGCTGTATCATTTTATTTGTAGATATTTTAAACACAGATAAGGTAAATCAACTCTGGTGGTTTTAATTTCCTGTGTTGCATCATTTAAATCAGTGCTGCTCAATGCTTGTGACCATGAGTAATTTAAAAATGCAGATGCCCAACTCAAGGCCCCCACTCAAGACATCTCCATTTAATGGTCTGGGGTGGCTTAGGTATCAGTAATTTTTAAGGCATTTGGGTGATTTTGAAGCCACCAGAGTTGAGAATCAACAAGAATTTTTGTCCCTGGATTCAAATGAGAGATTTGAGAAAAACTATGAGAATTTGATGAAGATGGTAGGAAACTCATGACTTCTCAACATCAGCACTATTAACACTTTGAACAGGATCCGTCTTTGCTGCGAGGTCTGTCCTGGGCACTGTAGGATGGTGAGTGGCATCTCCGGCCTCCACCCACTGGATGCCGGTAGCACCCTCTCCCCAGTGTGACAACCGAAGGGGTCTCCAGACACTGCCACGTGCCTCTGGGGGACAATCTTGCTCCCTTTCCTAGGCTGAGAACCACCAATGTGACTAATTCCTACATCAAGGATATCCAAGCAGTACTTCTAGGAAAAACGAAACAAATAAACAAATGTGTCCTTCAATGAAAACAACAATATATAACCATGCAAAAAAAAAAAAAAAAAAGGAGACAGAATATTTCAAAATGAAGTTCTGGATGTTTTGAATTAGAAGTGAACCATATAAAAGCTTTCCGTTTCTTGTATGGTTTCGCTTCTGGATCTCCACCCCTACCCCGCCTTCACTCCACTCCCTCTCCAAATTGCCTCAGTGGAACTTCTTGGGAAGATAAAAGCCTCTCCCTCTCTCTCTCCCTCTCCCTAACTACTGGAAGGTTGTAACGAGCTCCCCCTTCCACAGCCTCACTTCCAGCTACGGGCTCCACAGCTCCATCCCCACAGGCTGCACTTGGCTGGCCTCTTGCCCTGAATCAGCGACCAGAAGCAGCCCCGGGACACAAGAGCATGCATTCACCGGCTCTCCTCCTCCTTTCCTCCGCCTGGCAGGAGAGGGGTACAGTTAAATCAGTTTCTGTTTCTCATTTGCTCTCCTCCCTCCGCCTCATGATTTTAACATGATTAGTTTTATATTTTACTTGTCCAGCAACAAGTTAAATAATATCCATTCATTCAGTGACTCTCTGAGCCTCTCACTACGTTTCAAGCACTGTTCCAGACACTGTGTCGCAATAATAGACAAAATAAAGTCTCCACCCTCTGGAGGTTACTTATTCATAGGTGGAGATGTTTACATCACTCTAGACAATGATATTCAGTCCCACAGTTTGCATTTCCTTATCGCATGGGCTTCTCTTTTCAACAAATATTCAACCATTCAACTTTTCTAGTTCCAAAGAATGCTAAGAATGAGGTTTTTTTTAAATGTTGAACTTGCCTACCCAGCTACCTGAAGGCAAGTGAAGGCTGTTACTGGTCTGCTGGGATCATTTTGTAACCAGCCAGCAAATTGCACTTGGTCTTGAGGTGTCTGACAAGCATTACTGACACTGTGTCGAGTAAGTTCAAAAGCAATGAACGCTTTGACAGCAAGCAGGGGAGGGCACCATGAAGAGCCCGGATGGGGAGCTGCAGGGCCAAGGTCACCCATCACCAGGTAGCACTGGGGACCATCTGGGTGGTGCAGCTTTACTGCCATCAGTCTCTCAGCAGAAAAGGGGCCCTGGTTGGGGTCACCTGCGCTGGTGACCACGGGGTTTAATCACAGCTGTCAGGTCTGGAGTGGTCTAAACGGCAACCCCCGGAGGATCAGTAAAATAAAACAGGGTTCATCCAGTCGAGAGTTGCTCAGCGCTGTGAGAATGGCCTCACGTGCCGTCCACCTCTGGACCTGCCTCGCTGGTGCTGAGGGTGGACGGCCACTGCAGCCCGGTGGACACTGCTGGGTTTCATCTCAGCCAAGCCACTGGTGAACCGGAGCCCGGCACTTAGGGGAAACTCTGGGAACCAAGGGCTTTGCCTCAGATGATGAGAGTGGGAGCGAGAGGTTCCCGCCAAGGGGTCGCAGCCACGGTGGGAAGCTGCGGTGCCTCCCTGAATGCCCCGTTCACACGGGACAAGCGAGGCGGCTTGCTGGGCCCTTCCCACGTCCTTAGGCACTGAGTCAAAGGTGACCCGCCCTGAAACGGGGCTATCAGGTGGGAGACTCACAAAACCTCTGCGGATCCCGTGTTGAGCGCTGACAGGAGCCCAGCAGCACTCTGAGAGCCGCTCCTCAAAGGGGAGAGCTCGAGATTTCTCCCACTGTTAGTGTCATCTGCTGGGCATGGAGAACCAGCATGTGTAGCACCAACAGTTCACAAAACCCAGCAGAAGTGAACGATGGCCATGACAACGTTCAGGGAAGATGACTGTCTCTCACCTGCCGTCTGGCCACCGGTGACCGTGAGACGCTGTGACTGTGCTGGGAGCCCCACCTCAATTTCAGAGAGGTTAATATGTGTAAAAATAGATGTTCTTGAATCTGTGAACTAGGGGGCAGTGTCCTGCTCATAGCTGGGTTGTGAGGCTTAAATGCACTAATCTTTATTCCGTGCGCACAAGCATGGGACGTCATAGGACACACTCAGTGTCATTCTCATTTAAGCCATGCACTACTTGCCTGCTTTCTTCTCTGGGCCAGCTGAATTTGTCTACACCCTGGTACCTTCCATGAAGACACAAGAGAATATAAGAAAGGAACACACATTTGTCATATGATGTTAAAATCCTTTATAGGATGAAAAATGGAATGAATATCTCTGTAAAATAAAGCTATAAAAATGAATTAAGAGGGTAATTCTCTTCAAAAACCTTAACCCGATGCCGTGATTTCTAATATGGGGCTCGAACACACTTCAACTCTACTTGTAGTCAGTATGACTACAACTGCCACCCTGGTTACAACTTGGCTGCATTTTCTCTCTATATTCTAAATGTGTGTGGCCATTATTTATTTCCAATCTCACAAGATTTCTAGAAGATAGTTTAAAAGCAATTATGGAACCATCCTCCCAGACTTTGCAATTACACTGACTGACTGTATTGATTTTTATTTTTCATGCTAAATGACTAGTCTAGTAACTGTGAGATTTAAGTGAAAAAGAAATTGTTGGTTCAAAATAATGTAATGAAACTTGGGACATAAAGGTGCTGGTAGATGATTATTAGCTGGGTTTCCAAGCCTAGCATGAACATTAAGTTGATGTACTAGGAATGAATAAAAGAAAATGTGTGGCACTTTTTATGATGCTATTATAATGTCGATGCTTATAGATGCAAAATGTGAGATCTGTATTTATATCTATTTATGAAGCACTGGTAAATGGCTTAAAACATTCTGAGTTTTGTGACTGTTACCTATCTCACTATATTAAAAATCTCTGCCCTTATAGAGCTATTCACTATTTCTGTCACTGTATATTGGTAGGACATTTTAACAAAAATTTAGAAAATGTGGTTTTCCTGCTCTACATCTTGTATCCCCTAAGAATAACCAATTAGTTGAATATCTCTTCTAAATATATACTTAAAGTTTATGTGCTTTATTTGCATAATGTTCATAAACAGTCAAATTAAGAGGTCACTGGAACTTTATGAAAATATTAGAAAACAGTAAACTATTAATTGGAGGTTTCACAAATCTTAGCATTTTCTAGTGGGTTCAGCGCCTTCTATTTGACTTGATATGTGCTAAGAAAGAAATCCTACCCAAAGTAATCTACAGATTCAATGCAATCCCTATCAAATTACCAATGTCATTTTTCACAGAATTAGAACAAATAATTTGTATGGAAACACAAAAAACCCCAAATAGCCAAAGCAATCTTGAGAAAGAAAATCAGAGGTGGAGGAATCAGGCTCAGACTATACTACAAAGCTACAGTCATCAAAACAGTATGGTACTGGCACAAAAACAGAATTATAGCTCAATGGTACAGGATAGAAAGTCCAGAGATAAACCCACACACCTATGGTCACTTAATCTATGACAAAGGAGGCAAGAATATACAATGGAGAAAAGACAGTCTCTTTAATAAGTGATGCTTGGAAAACTGGACAGCTACATGTAAAAGAATGAAATTAGAACATTCTCTAACATCATACACAAAAGTAAACTCAAAATGGATTAAAGACCTAAGTGTAAGACTGAATACTATTAAACTCCTAGAGGAAAGCATAGGCAGGACACTCTGTGACATAAATCGCGTAAAGATCTTTTTTGATCCACCTCCTAGAGTAATGAGAATAAAAACAAAAATAAACAAATGGGACCTAATTAAACTTAAAAGCTTTTGTACAGCAAAGGAAACCATAAATAAAATGAAAACACAACCAACAGAATGGGAGAAAATATCTGCAAACAAAGCAACCAACAAGGGATTAATCTCCAAAATATACAAAGAGTTCATGCAGCTCAATATCCAAAACACGACCCAATCAAAAAATAGGCAGAAGATCTAAATAGGCATTTCTCCAAAGCATACAGATGGCCAAAAAGCATGTGAAAAGATGCTCAATATCCCTAATTATTAGAGAAATGCAAATCAAAACTACAATTAGGTACCACCTCACACTGGTCAGAATGGCTATCATCAAAAAATCTACAAACAATAAATGCTGGAGAGGGTGTGGAGAAAAGGGAACCCTCCTGCACTGTTGGTGGGAATGTAAACTGGTACAGCCATTATGGAGAACGGTATGGAGATTCCTTAAAAAACTAAAAATAGAGCTACCATATGACTCAGCAATCCCACTCCTGGGCATATATCCGGAGAAAAGCATAATTCGAAAAAATACATGTACTACAATGTTCATTGCAGCACTATTTACAATAACCAGGACATGGAAGCAACCTAAATGTCCATCGACGGAGGAATGGATAAAGAAGATGTGGTACATATATACAATGGAATGTTACTCAGCCATAAAAAAGAATGAAATAATGCCATTTGCAGTGACATGGATGGACCTAGAGATTGTCATACTGAGTGAAGTAAGTCAGACAAAGACAAATATCATATGATATTACTTATATGTGGCATCTAAAAAAATGGTACAGATGAACCTATTTACAAAACAGAAATAGAATCACAGATGTAGAAAACAAACTTATGGTTACCAAGTGAGAAGTGGGGGAGGGATAAACTGGGAGATTGGGATTGACATATACACACTACTATATATAAAATAGATAACTGATAAGGACCTACTGTATAGCATAGGGAACTCTACTCAGTACTCTGTAATGACCGATATGGGAATATAATCTTAAAGAGGGTGGATATATGTATGTGTATAACTGATTCACTTTGCTGTATAACTGATTCACTTTGCTGTGCAGAAACTAACACCACATTGTAAATCAACTATACTCCAATAAAAATTAATTAAAAAAATAAGAAAGAAATCCTAAGTTGTTTCAATGTCTGGTACTTTGGTACTTTAGGGTTATCGTTTAATATTAACTAGGCTGCAAAGGAAATATTATTTGAGTATTCAGATGAGGAAATGAAGGTTCCCAGAAGTTAAGCAATTGCCCAATCCCAGTGGGTAAGTGTGGAACTGTTATCCAAACCCAGGTCCAGGTACTCCAAATTCCACACGTTTTGTAATAGACCATCCTTCCAGACACCAAAAATGCAGAAAAGGATTTAATAGAAGGAAGAAAGTAATTGGGAGGCAGAATAAATGCACCCATGGCTTCATCTGTAATAACCTGAAGTTAAAGGCTAGCATTAAAATCTTACACAGAAGTGAAAGATTTGTAAGTAAAAAGTAAACACCAAGAAGAATGGTATTATTTCAGTGAACTGCTCAAAAGACTCATTGTAGTCCAGAGATTAAGTGAACCTACAGGTCAGAGGTTGGGGGTGGTGGTGGTGGGTACTGAACGGCTCAAAATGTCCAGAAGCATGGGTCCCTGGACATATGGACGGCCAGAGTACCTGGCCACAATCTCTTACACGGAGCAGAGGTCAGGAAATTTTACGGGTGGCCCAAGACTCTAAAACAAGGCCAGCTAATTAGAGCCCAGGAGCCAAATCCTGCTTGCCTTCTGTTTCTATAAATAAAGTTTTATTGGAACAAAAAATGAGCCACTTCCACTCATTTGCATACTATCTATGGCTGCTTTCACACTACACGGACCGAGGTGAGTAGTTGTAACAGAAACCTTATGATGCACCAAGCTTAGAAGATGGACTACCTGACCTTTATGGAAGAAGTCTGCCCACCCCTAGTATAAAGCAGAGGCCAAGTGTTGGGCAAATGGCATTTTCAATGTGATGGAACCACGTGGCTTGCCTCCTGCCTGTGCACTCTTGCCCAAGTCTTGC
The DNA here is from genome assembly GCF_965194825.1 of Balaenoptera physalus. Taxonomy (NCBI): domain Eukaryota; kingdom Metazoa; phylum Chordata; class Mammalia; order Artiodactyla; family Balaenopteridae; genus Balaenoptera; species Balaenoptera physalus. Next base: position 6,238,250 of record NC_138903.1, read on the forward strand.
CAACAATATCGTGTTACACAGCCCTGACACACCTATTTCACATCTGACCTCTGTTAGCACCTCCTCTGACACTGCTCTTTTCTGTTCACTACTTCGATAGCTGTCGAGGGTAATATTGAGTTCACTACTTCGATAGCTGTTGAGGGTAATATTGAGTTCACTACTTTGATAGCTGTCGAGGGGGTCTTCACCTTCACACCTGCCCTTCCCACTACTGACCAATGTCAGCAGACTGAGCCCTCAAAGCACAAAGTAGATGATGTAGCTCTCCTCCTCCCCACCCCCCATGGTTCCCCATCACTTGTAGATTAAACCCAATCTCTTTTCCTGTCCTCCAGCCCTTCCTGGTTTGCCCAGGCTCCCTCTTGTGTCCTCTCCTTGTTCTGTCCGCTCCAGCCCCAATGCATATCTTGCTGTACTTCAAGCTTGTTCCTTCCTCAGAAGATGAGCAAATGTTTCCCACAGCCAAAGACATTTTTACACCCAATCAGCCCTTCATCCTCCAGCACCCGTGCAAGTGTCACCACCGCATTCTTTGCCGCAAGGAAAATAATTCCACAAATTCCAGCAGAAATACCCCTAGTCTTTATGAGAATTGCATTTTGAATGTCATTAAACAAGAAATGACAAATTTCCTCAAAATTCTCAATACATAAAAGATGGTACATAAGTTGATTTTTATTTCCCTATCATCACTTTAACCAAAAAAAATTTGTAAAATGGCTTGTAATAAGCCAAGAAAAATATGTTTTTGTCAAGTTCTGATTTCTCCATCTCTAGTCACGTATATACTCTCAACCCCCAATCACTCACTAGACACTGCTTCATGTTTCTTCCTAACACTTATCTCTGCCTGAAATTGTATTCTGTATTTGTACATTTATTTATTTTATTGTTTGCTCTTTATCTCTAACTAGAATAGAATCTCCATGAAAGCACTTTTTTTTTCTATCAAATTTGCCACTCTTGACACACAACAAGAACTCAACATTTATCGAATATTGGGTGAGTTGTCCAGGTTTACAGATAAAATATTACTTGATAATACACAGATCCTGTTGTTATGCTGACATAATTTACAACCTTTGGACCAAATTGAAGGGATGATTCTACTTTACAGCTGCCCATACCTCTCCCCGTGGTGTGTGATCTGCTGCCCCCTTCCCTTTCTGACCTCTTCTGAAACTGCCCTTTCCTTCCTCCCTCCCTCTCTCCCCCCTTCCTCCCTTCCTCCCTTCCTTCCTCCCTCCCTCCCTCTCTCTCTCTCTCTCTTTCTTTTGTTCTTTCTTTCTTTGTGATTCTGGAACATTTCTGGCCTGCTTTCTTTTGAGGTCTTTGTCCTTGCAGTGTCCTCTGCCTGAAATACACCAGGGGAAAGAATTTCACATAAGCGACACTTGCCTCTGTCCAGTCTTTGCTCAGAGGCAAGCTTGTCAGTTCAGCACACCCTGCCCTTCACGTCTCAGGCTGGGAACTGCCTCCACCCCAGTCCTCTTGACCCCCTTCCTCTGCTGCACTTGTTTTCCCCTGTGACACTCACCACCCTTTTAAAGTCTAAAAAATGCAGCGTAAAATTATCATTATGTAAACTATAATAATAATGTGCAATGTAATTATGAATGATATAAAATGCTTATTGGTTATCATGTCTCCCTAAAAGGTAAGCTTCAGGAAGGCTCAAGTCTTTGTCAATTTGCTCCATTTCTTGTACCTGTCTGTGTGGGCTGCTATATAAACATACCCTAGCCTGGGAGGCGTAAACAACAAGCATTTGTTTCTCACAGTCTGGAGACTAGAAGTCCAAGATCAAGTGCAGGCAGATTCAGTGTCTGGTGAAGGCCCACGTCTCGGGTCATGGATAGCTGCGTTCTCAATATAACTTCACATGGTGGAGGGGTGCAGGAGCTCTCTGGGGTCTCTTTTACGAGGGAGCTAATCCATTCACGAGGGCTCCACCCTATGACCTCATCACTCCCAAAGGCTCCACCTCCTAATACCATCACGTTGGGCAACAGCATTTCAACAGCAGAATTTGGCAGCGGGAGGGGGCACAAACATTCTGTGTATTGCACTGTCGTCCCTTCCTGGTACTGGGGCTGGTCACCCCAGGCTGGTCCCCAGGCTCTCCAGGGAGCAGGCTTCCAGTTGGGATTGCCCAATGGGCGGTGCGTCTGGGCTGCTGTGTCTTTTAACAGATTCCAGTGCCTCCAGTTTCCAGCAGGCGGTGCTGGTCCTGGGTTTGGAAATCATTGTTTCCGTCCTGCATTCCATCCCGAGGGGGCTTACTGTTTCTGGAGGCTGTGCTCTGCTTTGCCTTCCCATCCCACGTTGGCTGTTTAGTTCTTCCATCCACTGCCATCACCTTCCTGAATTCAGTGCCCTCTGTTTTAAATACTCAGAGTAGTGTCCGATTTCCTGGTAGACCTTGAAATACACATTTACCTTCCTTGTGTTTAACGCCTTCTTGGAAGTCAGGTAGGAGGAAGTGAAGCAAGGCAGTGGCCAGTGAGACACTCGTGACTCACCACGGAGTAAAACCAAGTGACTTAGCCTCTCAGCAGGTTTAGCAGATAAGCTCCGGTGTAACGTTTCCTCCACTATCACAGGAGAGATGCGCCATAAATCACCACTGTAGACGAGAGCTATAATCCGATGTACAGTAGAATCACAGGCATACACGGCAAAGTCATTCATCATGAGGCCTTAATTACATGAGGAGACGCATTAAATTTATCTCCGTGCCCTCACCATCCGCTGCGCTTTCCACGTTACAGTATAAGATAGCACAAGAATTCTGACAACCCATGAGCGTCTGGATGAAGAAAAATCCCTCGAGTCTGCGGCATGAAATTGCTGAGGGCAAACGTTTGTACTGATGCATGGGAATCACGAGAGGAAGGCCTTTCTGGTGGATCTCGGGGCACCTGGCAGGCCAAACCCCCAGTAAACACAGCTGTGGTCACTGCCTTCTCCTCAGTCTCTGGACATCTTGGAACAGGCCACAGTGATTGACTGACATTCAGGATGGAGAGAGAAATACTCAGAACTCAGACCTGTATGGGGGAGGTCATCCCCATGGGCTTGCACGCACGTTTCAGGGCACTGACGTGTCATGGACAAACCCTGAAATAGATGCAGGACGCAGAACAGGAGATGGGGGTGGGGGGAGGACAGAAGACAGAGGAATTATTTTATCCTGTCGTCCAGGGTGTTATCGCCAGGCCTGAATGAGTAGCCAAGAAAGATAAGGAAGATTCACTGACTTCTGGTCCCCGTTTCGCCAGCACATAGCCCCGTGCAATCTTAAACACCCCCGTAGCCAAGCGTGGCTCCAGACATTCCTTGGGGAGTTACTACCGCAAGCTTCTGATAGATTCGAGGGGACCGGGCTGTGGACCGTGGAGGCACAGATGCCCCCCGCCGACACTGAGCAACCCTCTGTAGGAAACGCCTCCGCGGTGGTGTCCTGGCCCCTCGTGTGTGCTGCACAGGCCGCCCGTGCAAAGGCTGACCACACTCCGACCCACGTCTTGGTGGGAGATCCTGCAATTCCTTCGGGAGCTGATGGAGAGGAGCCTGGGGAGCAGCTGCTACGAGGCACGTTCCCAGCCCTTCCCCCCACCGAGGCTCACTGCTCCACGTCCCTAGCTTCAGCCACCCACAGCTCAAGGCCTCTGCCCTCTGCGTGCTTGAGTTCTGTGCTGTCGTGCGACACCAGAGTCCTGGGGAGCCAATGCCATGCTGACCCTGCTCCCTGCCTGCATCCGTCTGGGCTCCTTGTGTCCCCACTGGCCACGTCCATGGAGGAGTGGCCAGCCCGACCAGCAGACAGTAGACGCTGCAGGCCGTGCTTAGCGATGGCAGGGCCACGTGGTGGTTTCATCTTGGCTTGCACCCTCTGTTAATGGACTCCGGTGCCCCATGCTGGGGTCCCCATGCTCCGTAGCACAGGCTGTCGTGGCTTGCCACAATTATGTAGGATGTCCTCTCAGTGACATAGCCACATGTACCTTGTGCTGTTTTTCGATGGTTTGCCAACTTTTCCCACAGGTCTGCAGGTCAGGATTCTCCTTGTGCAGCCCCAGAACTTGTATGCACCATTCACTAGGCATTTATGTGGTAAAACAGTTGATGCCATGAGATCCTCATATCGCTCCAAGTGTATGAGGTGACTCTACTAACTGTCCTTAATTATATCAAATTCAAAGATAGTTCCTTAAGAAAAAAAAGTGAGTTCATGAAATTTAGAGGCCAAGAATACGCTGTATTTCATCATAGAGTGCATAACTTACACATGTACTGAATAGAAACTTCTCCTCGACTCCAAATATGCATAAAGCCCTCTGAACAGACCCAGGAGCAGGAACAGCATTAGGGAAAGTATTTGGATCTAGCTGCAGAGTATTTTACTTTTGCCACATAAGCCCTTTTCTTACGATAGCTTTGCAGTAAATAAATACAAGTGTTAGCTTTTTCAGCGGTCACTGTCATGTGTTTTCAATCATGGCTCTTGTTAGTTTTGAATTCTATAAGAACTCAAATTCATTTTTAATTATAACATGACTGTCCTCTGGCTAAGTACAACCCAGATGTGATATATTTGGAATAAAAAGCAGATTTCTCCACCACAGCCTAAATATACTCCTATCGTAAAACATATCTGATCCCGAATGTCTCGGGCGCTTCAGTGATTGACTGTAGCCGGGCTTTGCACGCTCTGCCAAAGCAAAGACAAGAAGCACAAGTACGGGTGCGCCCGGTGTCCCCACAGAACAAGGGGGACCCGCCCCCGTCTTCATCATGACTGTGACCAGGGACATCTTCTCCAGTCACGCTATGTCAAGCGCGGTCTGAATTTCCTGGTTCCTCTTTTCAGAACACAAGTTCCGAAAGGAAGATAGAAAGAGAGAGAAGGAAAGAAAGAAAGGAAGGAAGGGAGAGAGGAAGGCAATGCATACTTTTATCCAATCCGTAACTGCATAATAGTCAGAAAAGAATAGAAACTAAGATTTCCTGTAGAACCAAATGAGGCTATGAGTAAAATGTAGTTTTCACTTTTTGACTTTAGGATTTTCCTTTAAGTCACAGACTCACCAGTGCATGTTTATGCGCAGTAAACATTTAGGGGTTATTCAGATGGAGAGTGCCATGAGATCAATGTGAGATTTAAAGACAGTGCCTCATAGGGAGGGTGGGAGGGAGACGCAAGAGGGAGGGGATATGGGGATATATGTATATGTATAGCTGATTCACTTTGTTATACAGCAGAAACTAACACACCACTGTAAAGCAATTATACTCCAATAAAGATGTTAAAAAATAAATAAATAAGGACCGGTGCCTCGTCAGTTCTTTGTATTCAGAACGTGAGTGTAACAGTACCTCCAGTTGCTGAGCCTTCCTTGCCCTCAGGAAAGGCCTGCTTGTGTCTGTGAGCTGGGACACAGAAACGGAATCCCCAAGTTCAAGGGAGCCTTAAATAGCAACCAGTCCCCAATCCACAGAGACAGAAGAAGACTAGTGGCTGCCAATGGCCGGGAGGAGGCGTGAAGGAGGATGAGTTGCTAGTGGCTGTGGGATTTCTTTCCGCGGTGTTGAAAATACTCTGGAATTAGACAGTGGTGATGGTCGTACCCCTTTGCAGATGCGCGAAAAACCACCAAACTGTATGCTTCACAGTGGTGATGTTATGGTATGTAAACTATGTCTCAACTAAAACAAACAATAACACTTAGCAGTATGCGAAGGTCTTTGCACGCACATGCACACACATGCACATGTGCACACACACAGGCGCACACATACATGTGCACCCATGCACACACACTGCATGGGACATACTTACACTACAAAGGTCTTGTTATCCGAAATTCACATTTAATTGGGTTCCCTGCATTCTGGAGGTAGACTTTTCCTTTTAGAATTGTTTTCAGTTAACAGTTGAGGGAAAAGTAGAGAGTTTCCATACGCATAGATCACGCCCCAACACATGCCCAGCTCCCTCTTTATCAGCATCCCACACCAGACGGCACACTTGTTACCATCAGCGAAGTAAGCCTGACACATCATTGTCATCCCCCAAAGTCCATAGTCTACACGAGGGTCCACTCTGGGTGCTGTGTTCTATGGGTTTCGACAAACATACAGTGACATGTATCCACCATTACAGCACCGTATAAAGTAGTCTCACTGCCCTAAAACTCCACTGTGCTCTGCTGTTCATTCCTCCCCACGCTTAACCCCTGGCAACCACTGACCTTTTTACTGTCTCCGTAGTTTTGTCTTTTCGAGAATGTCACAGAGTTGGAATCACGAAGTATGTAACTTTCTCAGATTGCCTTCTTTCACTTAGCCATATACATTTTAGGTTCTTCCATGTCTTTTCATGGCATCATAGCTCATTTCTTGTCATTGCTGAATAATGTTCCATTGTCTGGATGGACCACAGTTTGCTTATCCATTGACCCACTGAAGGACATCTTGCTTGCTTCCAAGTTCTGGCTATTATGAATACAGCTGCTTAAACATTTGCATGCAGGTTTTCAAGCGAATAGAACTTAGCAATTCATTTAGGTAAATACCAAGGAGTACAACTGCTGGATCGCATGGTAAGACTTTGTTTAGTTTTGCTAAATCTGGCAACCCTATGCTCAGTGAACTTGCACTTCTTTGGAAGAGGCCACAGAACAAGGACGTATTTCAATGAGAAAAGGCAATAAGGGACATCTTATCTTTATTCACTCCCTCATCACCTCACTCGTTCGTTTGCTATTTATTGAACAAAACTATGTACTGGACCCTGGGAATGCAAACAACACATGTAATGGAAGGAACAAATACTGTAAAACACAGCAACGCAGTGTAACAAGGGCATTGGTAAAGGTTTCCAACATGCAAATTGTAGAACAAAGAAAAAAAGATGGAGAAGTTTCCCCCAGGTAGGCTGCAAGGGAGACTCAGAAAATGTCCCGCAGAAGAAGAAAGTCTTCCCCTTGAAGGATGCAGATAATCCGTGCTGGGGTATTGATGAGAGACAGGTGCAGGAAAGGATGACCTTGACAGAGGTGCAAAGGTAGGAACTAGCAGTGACACACATTTATTCAGTGATATTTAATACTCTTCCAGTATGCTGGGCCTGAGGACACAGCTCTCACAAAACAGGCAGCCTTGACAAGTATCCACGACAGGAGAACAAGTAACACAGGACAGCGCCGCTCAGAAACGGGAGCCTTTCCCATGGTTGGCAAAAGAGGTGCCTTGAAAGAGTGCTCCTTTTTCCTGGGTATCTCTCCCGTGCCATTATTAGGGAATACCCCCTCCTACCCTAAAAAGGAAATACCACTATCCATTTCCCCATCAGTTTCCCAAACACGAAGAGTAATGTAAATGTGTATAAATAGTGGTTACCATCTATTAGAATTTCAAGACTTGGTTTGGGGATTTTTCCTAACTATCGAAATCTCCTAAGTCCAGTGAACCTTCCGAAATTTAGTTACTATTGTCCTCTGTGAGATTTTTGTATCTTGTGTCCAAGGTGCTTGTTAGACATTTCTTTATAGGCATTTCAAGAGTTACAGGTGCATTTGATCAAATAGCTGGAAAGATCGAGATGTTTTTCATTGTATAATTTATTCCATATACACCCAACAGCCAAGCATTTGGCAAGAGACCAACAGATATGATTTAGAAAGCCTGAATAGCTCATGCAGGAAGTAAGTAGCTGACAGATAAAGAAAAATGGCAACTTTATGCTTTAATGGCAACATAAACTATCTAGAAGGGACATTTATCAGTTCAACAGGGATCGATTTTCTTCACTCTCAACCCCTAGAACAAATCTTCTCTTTCGAAAAGGTAGGAGTGTTCGGTCTGGTAATTTATTTGTTTATGTATAACTAGCCCATTTCGAGAATCTCTATAAGACATCTTTCTCTGGCACATATTTTATCTTGTTCCTCGGTAGAAGATAATAATAACCAAGTGACCTGTTGAATAAGGCACACTTGGAGGCCAGGTAAGGAGTTGTGATTTAATGTGCATTAACAGACATCAGGGCAAGTGTTGGCTGAGTACTGAGACAGGGGAGCAGACAGCTGGGCGACCTTTGCTCCTTAAAGAGACGTGAACTATCTGAAGTGTCAGATTTTGTCCCACTTGATAGTTTCAAATGATGTAATTCAAAAGAGATTTAACTCGTTAACTAGTGAAAATCTAAAGACAGAGGATTTCTGGTTAATTCACAGAAAATGGGAAGTTTGAACAAATTTCAAGACAACGTTTTAACTAGGTGAAGTTAATTCTAATATGTATGTAAACACAGAGAATGGAGAATTAACGTTTGTTCAACATTATCCAGTTCACTCCTTCAATGATCAATCATTTATTCAGCAAACGTTTACTGAGCACCTCTATACGCCCGGGAGTACGCCAGGTTCCAGGAATAAAAAAACTAAGAATGCAATAAAACTTCCGGGTACCAGTTAAGTAAATTACCGCCATAATATGTGGTTTGAGAGCTATGGAACCACTACAGAGAACAGAATAAGGACAGTCACAATTTTGTTTCAGAACAAACAGATGATGCATTCTAGCAAAGGTGAAGTGCAAAGTGATTTTTGACCCAAGTCTTGAATGAATCAGGAGATGAAAGGAAGTGTGGTATAGACAGAGAATAGACCAGTTATGATGATTAAACATCAATTACATCCATCTTTACCAAATACTCACAATTCATTCCCAGGCAAAATATCGACACTTAGCTCTCTATCCTGTTTTCACGTCTGTAAAATAGAGATACTAATAATACCTAATTTACAGGCTATTAAAAGGATCAATTGAGATAATAAGCCTTAAACGCTTAGCGCATGGCCATGAAAGGCTGACCCTGTGGAACATTCCAATTAGTTAGGTTACCGCCCCTTCCTCCACCACCAATGGTGGGTGAATGGTTTTCTGTTCTCTCTTCCTCTCCCCTAAGAAGGATGCAAGTAACTTCGTAAACAACACAGAGCAGGAAATGAAAGTTCTGTTCTTGCTATTTACATGAAGCAATCCAAAGCTATGTGCAATGGCTCCCTGGACTGTACTGTATGTCATACCTCCGATTTTTCTCTTCTAGAATTTCTTGTCATTTTAGTATCATTTTTTATGTTGTCTTTTATTGGCAAAAGGTTTCACGGGAGGCAGAACTGTGGTCCAGTCCCCTCCCTAAAATGTTGATTGATGCTCTGATTCAGATTTCTCTTGAAGTATTTCCAATTTCCCAAGTAGTTCACATTTTCTGGTATTTTGTCATTGATTTATAATTTTATGGGATGACAAGTAACAAAGGTGGACCATATACAATTGCTAGGTCTTGGCAATTTTTACTCCTGGCACCTGTGCATGGCTTCACTTCTGGGTTCATTCTAGGTTCAAGGGAAGCTGCTGGACCTTTGAGCTGTAGAAAGAAAGTAAGGGCCAGTCCATGGTCATCTGCTTCGGGGATGTGGGACACACCCGCTGCCCACTGGAGGCCCCTCCTGGTGCGCCGGCAGACTGGAGAGCTGCTTCGTATTCTTACTCATCCCCCTCGTCCCTGAGTCTGACAGATGGTACCTACTTTGTAATAGTCCTTAAGTAAGTGAATAAATATTTATTCTTACTTTCCTGTAAAGGAGCATGACTAATTTTATAACATCTTAATGAAGACAGAAACCAAAAAAAAAAAAAAGGATCTTTTAAAAACTGTCATCATTTTTGGACATTTAACCTATTCCACTATCCTCTGTTCACAGAGTGAAGGTATTCCAACTGACCCCCTGTTATCAGTGAAGTAGTCTGTTGCAATTTTAGCTTATCACATAGCACAGCACAAAGATAAAATTATCTTAAGCATAAGTTGCAAGTAAAAAAAAAAAAGCACCAACATTGAAAAATTGTGAAAGTATGATTACATTCCTCCAAGTAGCCAAAAACACTGAGAAACTACTTCATGGTCCAACAAAATCATCAGACTTGAAAAGCCGGAAACTGGAAATGCAATATTAACTGTGGAATTGCTTAAACTAATTCCTCTTCTTGACCAATTGTTCTTAGCGCAAATACAAGCTACCAAAGCTAGCAAGGGTGAAAAACCTAACAGCGCTTCAGTGGAGTTGTAATGAGAGAGAAAGACGTGAGCTTTATGTATACACCATCAGACACATTTTTTACTTTTACTGGTGACGGAGTGGTAGGAGAAACGAGGTTTTCCAAAGGCCCTCAATATGTCTTTCCCTCACACTATTCATGCATCTGTGAAAAAATCTGCAATACTTCAAAACATTGGAAGCAGAGCAAAGGCTGACATGAAGAAAGCTATTTACTTTAACAGGATCACTAGCTGTACATCATTATGCATTATTAGGTGTGACTGGGGACTCTCTGACAAAGTAAACACCGATTGCTGAATTAAATGATTCTTCAAAAAATTGTTGTTGAATTAAGTAGGATTGACCTTGGTTCTTAGTTCTCATTTCTCTTTAAATTTCCGTTAGATCCTCTGTTGTAAAATTCTTTCAGAGAAACTTAAAGTATTTTTTTCTTTATCTTCAAATGGAAATTCATGATTTTTTTCATTTTTTCAATTGAGATGTAACTTACATACCATAAAATCCACCATTCTAAAGTGCACAATTCAGGGATTTTACTATATTCACAGGTTGTTCAGCCATCACTTCTCTTGATTCCAGAATATCATCATGACTCCAAAAAGGAAGCCCATACCAGTTAGCAGTTACTCCCTATTTCCCCCTCCTCTCAACCCCTGGCAACCACAAATCTACTTTCTGTCTCTTTTGCCAATTCTGGATATTTAATATAAATTGAGTGATACAATAGGTGGCCTTTCATGGCTGCTTCTTTCACTTAGCTTCTTGTTTTCTAGGGTCACTCATGTTGCAGCGTGAATCGGTATTCCATTCCTTTTTATGGCTGAATACTATTCCATGGTAGTAGACCACATCCTGTTTTTCTACTCATCAGTTGATGGGCATTTGGGTTGTTTCCACATTTTGTCTTGCATGAATATTCTGCTACAAACATTCATATTCAAGTTTCTTGGGGAACATATGCTTTCAGCTCTCTTGGGTATCTACCTAGGAGTGAAATTTCTGAGTCGCATGGAAATTCTATGTTTAACTTTCTGAGAAACTGCCAGTGTTTTGCAAAGTGGCCGCTCCATTTCACATTCCTACCAGCAGTATTTGAGGAGTCTAAACTCCTCACATCATCACCAACACCTGTTACTCTGTTACACTTTGAAATTCAGCACTGAGGAGAAATGATGAATATTCCATAGAGACAGGAGTTCCTGTGACAAAAATAACCTAATGTTTGATTTTCACATTATAAGTGGGAAAAAACTAAAGAGTGTGGCCATTCAGGAAGTGCAAATCTCCTTAATTAATCAGAAGAAAAATATAACATTAATATTTGTTAGCAATAATTGGTTATTATATAACTACATTTCAATTCATCCTTTTAAGAGCACGATCAGAAGAAAATGAAACAGATTTTAAGACAAGCTTCAGAATGAAATCTTAATGGCATCATCTATAAAATGAAGTAATAGTAAAATCTGTATAAAAACATACCTGTTTCAAAATATAATGCAAAACATTCATGTTCAAAAACATCAATGGACCAAACATTAATGTTCAGAAACATAGGCCTTTTGTTACATCAGCCCATGTTTGTGTGTCTAGAGTGACTGCACTGTATTTTAGGTTAGCTTACCAAGGTGTACGTCATCACCACTACATCCCAGGCAGAAGAAGGAGTAAGAGGCGGGGAAGAGGGAGGACCACGGGGAAGGCAAGCAGTTCCCACAGATGGAGCATAAGAGTCAATGAGACACAGGATGGGGGATGGATCTGGAGGTCTGGGTAAGCAGGGCCAGGCATGAGGGACGTGATGGTGGTGCAGAAGAGTCTCACACAGCAGACCTGAGAGGGCTCTCCGAGAAAATCCCACTTGCAAGGTCAGCCCTCAGCTGGCAGCTGGGAACATGGAGCTCAGAAATGTGGTTGCCATTCCTGTTAAGAATGGCTCACTGCGCTAAATTGTTTGTACAAACAATGTGGTTTATGATAAACACCTGCTCCCTTGACAATCTGGAATTTTGGTACGAGCTAGGCAGAGGGTACCTACGTGACCAGCCCCAATTAAAACCCTGGGTGACGATTCTTTAATGAGCTTCCCTGGTAGAAGACATTTCACACATGTTGTCACAAATAAATAATGCACTCTCTCTCCCTCTCTCTCTCTCTCTCTCTCTCTCTCACACACACACACACACACACCAAACAAGCAAACAAAAACTCAACCCCTTTCATTTATGAAGGACGGAGGCAGTTGCATCTTTAGAAGTGATGGACAATCACTACTTAATTCTGAATTAATCAGAAGCTTAAAATATGGTTTAAATAGGTGAGAAAAAAGACATCTAGTCTATCTGATGACAAGAAAGAAGTTTTAAAACTACAGTATGGTCCCAAACCCTTGAACAATCAAAATACTTGTCCCTTACAGCATAGACAGTTTTTTAAAAAAATCTGAATTTCATTTCACATATAAGGAGTACTTCCAAAAACCCCAATCATAAAGAAAGTGGCAACTTCAGCAGCCAGCATGTAAAAATTAAGAAATGTTTTTAACCTAGTCTATTGACTTTAGCATAAGCTGATTACCTTGATACTAGGAAACCAAAGCTCAGTGTGTTGAGAGAATGACTTGTGAGAACAAAATCACCACCTTATTATACACTGACATTAAAAAATAATGTTCTCTTGTTTTCTCCATTACTCTTCCAAACTGGGGGATAATTTTTAGGCAATAGAGATTACTTGTCCCTTTGTTTGATTTAATCATACAGGAAAATTAATGTTATGTTGTCTTCTGGCCGAAGGGAAAAGATGACCTTCACCAAAACTGTAAATGTCAACTTCTTGCAAGACCAAAGCGTCCCTGGAAGCCTCTTAATTACTTCTGACATTAGCCTTCAGACCAGCAGTGACAATCTCTCTTATTATAGAAAAAAAAAATTTTAAGAACAAAAATAAATCCATTCCCCACCCCACCCCCATTTTTCCATATTACTATCATATTGAATTTTTTCATTTAAAATCAGTTTTAAATATTTTCCCTCCTCTGTACATAGGCAGTGGCCCCACAAATGCTTTCTAAATGAAGAGAGAATATATTTTAAATTGTATTTTTAAAAAGATACATGATATCCATATTAACAAATTGAAGGAGAAAAACCATATGATCATCTCAATAGATGCAGAAAAAGCTTTGGACAAAATTCAACATCCATTTATGATAAAAACCCTCCAGAAAGTAGGCATAGAGGAAACTTATCTCAACATAATAAAGGCCATATATGACAAACCCACGGCCAACATTGTTCTCAATGGTGAAAAAGTGAAACCATTTCCACTAGGATCAGGAACAAGACAAGGTTGCCCACTCTCACCACTATTATTCATCTTAGTTTTGGAAGTTTTAGCCACGGCAATCAGAGAAGAAAAAGAAATAAAAGGAATCCAAATCGGAAAAGAAGAAGTAAAACTGTCACTGTTTGCAGATGACATGATACTATACGTAGAGAATCCTAAAGATGCTACCAGAAAACTACTAGAGCTAATCAGTGAACTTGGTAAAGTAACAGGATACAAAATTAATGCACAGAAATCTCTTGCATTCCTATACACTAATGATGAAAAATCTGAAAGAGAAATTAAGGAAACACTCCCATTTACCACTGCAACAAAAAGAATAAAATACCTATGAATAAACCTACCCAAAGAGACAAAAGATCTGTATGCAGAAAACTGTAAGACACTGATGAAAGAAATTAAAGATGATACAGATGGAGAGATATACCATGTTCTTGGATTGGAAGAATCAATATTGTGAAAATGACTCTACTACCCAAAGCAATCTACAGATTCAATGCAATCCCTATCAAACTACCAATGGCATTTTTCACAGAACTAAAACAAAAAATTTCACAGTTTGTATGGAAACACAAAAGACCCCGAATAGCCAAAGCAATCTTCAGAAAGAAAAATGGAGCTGGAGGAATCAGGCTCCCTGACTTCAGACTATACTACAAAGCTACAGTAATCAAGACAGTATGGTACTGGCACAAAAACAGAAATATAGATCAATGGAACAGGATAGAAAGCCCAGAGATAAACCCACACACATATGGTCACCTTATCTTTGATAAAGGAGGCAAGAATATACAATGGAGAAAAGACAGCCTCTTCAATAAGTGGTGCTGGGAAAACTGGACAGCTACATGTAAAAGAATGAAATTAGAACACTCCCTAACACCATACACAAAAATAAACTCAAAATGGATTAAAGACCTAAACGTAAGGCCAGACACTATCAAACTCTTAGAGGAAAACATAGGCAGAACACTCTCTGACATAAATCACAGCAAGATCCTTTCTGACCCACCTCCTAGAAAAATGGAAATAAAAACAAAAATAAACAAATGGGACCTAATGAAACTTAAAAGCTTTTGCACAGCAAAGTAAACCATAAACAAGACGAAAAGACAAACCTCAGAATGGGAGAAATATTTGCAAACGAAGCAACTGACAAAGGATTAATCTCCAAAATATACAGGCAGCTCATGCAGCTCAATATCAAAAAAACGAACAACCCAATCCAAAAATGGGCAGAAGATCTAAATAGACATTTCTCCAAAGAAGATATACTGATTGCCAGCAAAAACATGATAGGATGCTCAACATCACTAATCATTAGGGAAATGCAACTCAAAACCACAATGAGGTATCACCTCACACCGGTCAGAATGGCCATCATCCAAAAATCTGCAAACAATATATGCTGGAGAGGGTGTGGAGAAAAGGGAATCCTCTTGCACTGTTGGTGGGAATGTAAATTGATACAACCACTATGGAGAACAGTATGGAGGTTCCTTAAAAAACTAAAAATAGAATTACCATATGACCTAGCAATCCCACTACTGGGCATATACCCTGAGAAAACCATAATTCAAAAAGAGTCAAATATCACAATTTTCATTGCAGCTCTATTTACAATAGCCAGGACATGGAAGCAACCTAAGTGTCCATCAACAGATGAATGGATAAAGAAGATGTGGCACATATATACAATGGAATATTACTCAGCCATAAAAAGAAACGAAATTGAGTTATTTGTAGTGAGATGGATGGACCTAGAGTCTGTCATACAGAGTGAAGTAAGTCAGAAAGAGAAAAACAAATACTGTATGCTAACACATATGTATGGAATCTAAAAAAAAAAAAAATGGTTCTGAAGAACCTAGGGGCAGGACAGGAATAAAGACGCGGATGTAGAGAATGGACTTGAGGACACGGGGAGGGGGAAGGGTAAGCTGGGACGAAGTGAGAGAGTGGTATGGACATATATACACTACCAAATGTAAAACAGATAGCTAGTGGGAAGCAGCCGCATAGCACAGGGAGACCAGCTCGGTGCTTTGTGACCACCTAGAGGGGTGGGATAGGGAGGGTGGGAGGGAGACGCAAGAGGGAGGGGATTTGGGGGCATATGTATACGTATAGCTGATTCACTTTGTTATAAAGCAGAAACTAACACTACATTGTAAAGCAATTAGACTCCAGTAAAGATGTTAAAAAAATTTTTTAAAAATGTACATGATAAAATAGGACCTATGTCTTTAGGGTTAGTTTTTCTCCTCAAGCTTCACGAGACCTCACCATTCTTGGTAAAGCCTGAAAGTCTATAGACAGCCAATTCAACACATGCATATGCACTAAACCCTCAAAAACCATTCACATACGTAGAAAATATAAACTCAGGAGACAATGGTAGCATGTAAAAAAAAAACCACTTTGTCCTAACACATGAAATCAAAATGTATACGAAAAATCTAAAACGCAAATGAACCCAAGATGGTGTTTTCTAATGTCCAATGGGATAAGCACAGGGGTGAGAAGTCAGTCTCGGTACCTGGCATCAGAGCTGCAATAGTTTTCAATTTTCCACCACTGGATGTGATGTCCTGAGTGGCTCCCACAGTGATGTTGGTATCTTTTATTCCTGGCTGGCAAAAAGAAACATGGATTGCAGCAAAAGCCCCAAATAAGCCAGTGATCCATTTCCGGTGTTTCAGAGGTATGAAGAAGGAAAAAGACAAGACAACCCACTGGATGGCTAACGAGACTGTCATCGGAGGTCCTAGAGAGAGCAGGTTCGGGGCGCAGAGCACAGGAAAAGAGCAAGCTTAGGTTAGAGAGGGATGAGAAGATCATGGAAAGTGAACTCGTGGATGCTGGTAGCTTTTATCATCTTTGCAAGAACTGTGGCTGTGGATTTATACAAAACAACCAGAATCAGAAAATCCATAGAGAAAGAAAGCAGTTTGGTGGTTGCTAGGGGTTGGCGGGGGGATAGAGTGACTACTAATGATTACAGGGCTACCTTCCTTCCTTTTGGAGTGCTGAGAATGTTCTGGAACTTGACAGCGGTGATGGTTGCTAAACACTGTGCATGTACTAAATGCCATAGAATCGTACACTTTAAAACGGTTGAAGATTGAGATTGACATATACACACTACTATATATAAAATAGATAACTGTACAGCACAGGGAACTCTACTCAATACTCTGTAATGGCCTATATGGGAAAAGACTCTGAAAAAGAATGGATAATATGTATATGTATAACTGATTCACTTTGCTGTACACCTGAAATTAATACAACATTGTAAATCAATTATACTCCAATAAAAATTTTTTAAAAGAGCTTAGATTTTAATACAGAAATGTCTAAAATAACCTGATAAGGATAAAATTTAAACGAATAAAAAAAGCAGAAATAAATCATGCCAAAAAGAATAATTAAAAGGAGAACCTTCCACTTAAAAAAAAAACAAACGGTTGAATGCCATTTTCAAATGGTTAAAATGGTTATTTTATGTTGTGTGTGTTTGACCACACACTAAAAATATGGCTATGGAAGGAAGGGATAATGAGAGAGGTAGAGACAGGTGTGAGGTGATGGGAACACTTTTTCCCTAGGAAAGAGATAATTGTACATTTTTATAGGTTTCCACGCGTTGAAGCAAAGGGGCAAATAGAAACGCTGAAGCTGGAGAACCCGGGAGAGACAGAACTCAGAGGGGTTGCCGAGGAGAGGGCTCTGCGCTCGGGCAGGAGATGACCTTGACAGGCAAGAAAGAGAAGAGGCTAAATAAGCAGGCACTTTCACGTAGCTCTGACTTGATCTTTTCTTTTTGCCCTCTAGAATAAAAGGGAAACTTGTTACCTGAGAATCCAGGGACGCAAGGATAGGAAGGGGTGCTCACATGAGCAGTAGAAATGCAGCATAACCATCTTGGATAAGATGCTGGAGGAAGCTGTGAGGGGAAAGTGGAAGCATCTCTAAGTGGCACCAAGGGCCTAGGTGGAACTGGAATCCACAGCAGTGCCCCGTCGGCACCCACTGGCGTGCTCTGGTTGGTTATTTCTTTTTTTCCCAGCAGGGCATGGTTGTCTGATGCTGGATCAGAAAGAGCAGATGGTCCTCTCAGTCTAGGGTTGGGCTTGGCAAAATGGGCAGAACAGGAAGACAATGTGAGATCTCAACTTTTTGGCGGGAGAATTATTGGGGAAATGCTTTGCGGGATCTTGTATGTCCTTTGGTTGGATTTTAGAGACCTGAAATGTTACTTTTGACAGTCTCTTCCAGTTTTATCAAGGCTTTAGGGGGAGAGGGTTTGATGAGCTCCTCACCCAAATGTTCTGGAAGTTTCTTCCCTCAGCCTAGGAGGTCTTGGCCACTTAATGCCACTGCATCCAGCTATTAGTAAACATCATTCAAAACAGGTTTCAGACCTATCACTTTAAGAAATGCTGAGTGACCAATAATTAAGACTAGAACTACCACATGACCCAGCTATCCCCCTTCCGGGTATTTATGCGAAGAACATGAAAGCAGTAACCCAGAAGACATGTGCATCCCTACGTTCATATGACATTATCCACAACAGGTGAGATACGGAAACAACCTAAGTGCCCATCCATGGATGAATGGATGAGGAAGATGTGGTGTGTACACACACACACAATGGAATACTCCTCGGCCATAAAGAGAGATGAAATCTTGCCATTTGCAGCAACAAGGATGGACCTAGATGGTACTATGCTAAATGAAATAAGTCAGACAGAGAAAGACAAATACCATACAATTGTACTCACATGTGGAATATAAAATACTAATAAACAAACAAACAGAATAAATGAACAAACCATATCAAACAGAAACAAGTATGTAGATACAAAGAACAGCGTGGTGTTTATCAGAAGGGGAGGAGTGGGGGGAGAGTTAAATGGGTAAAGGGGGTCAAGTGTATGGTGATGGATGGAAACTAAATTTGGGTGGTAAGTATGTTGTAGGGTACACAGAAGAAGAAATATAATGTTGTACACATGAAACATATAATGTTATATATCCATGTTTCCTCAGTAAAAAAATTTTTAAAGACAGAAATGCCTAGTGAAAAAAATTAACAGAATTTTTTTCCTGTTCGATTTCAGATTAATATGATAATGTGAAGCATAAACCCGTGAGGGGAGATCATGGCATCCAGCAGCAGCCACCTTCGCTTGACCTAAGAACTCAAGGATATGGTGGGCCATGGAGGAGCACCTCGTGTGCCTCAGACCACGCCAAAATGTACAGCGCTGGGCGGCAAGCAGGTGGGTGTTCCACGGGATCCTGGATTGGCAGTCACGGGTCAGGAACACCCTGAGGACAAAGTCTCGGGTGGACTGGATATTTTCTGTGGCAAAAGTCCACAGCTTTCACCGGATTCTCCGAGGACACCATGATTCCCAAACACTGTTGATTGCCCCTGCAGAGGGAAAGGATTGACTGGGAGACGGGCAGAGAGAATGAGCTGAGGTTAGATAGCAAGTGACCGAGGTATCGTTTATAGGGCAAAATTCCCTCAGCTGCCAAAAGGAGGTTTTCCAAACATCTATTACACAACCCATTGGGATGTGAGGGCTGATGCTGCAAAGGAACATAATCCCAGTTAACACAATTTTCACAACTTTGAGGAAGAGGCAAGAGCTACACGAGTGAAATTAACTAGACCTAAAATAATGACAGAGATGGGTAAGGTCATACCTCCAGCTCACTACAGGTTCAACGTGACACCCCTCTCTCATCATGTTGGCTCCTGGAAGGCCCGGAGTTGAGAGAGAAATAGACAAAGAAAGGATGCTACGTATCCTTGATGCCTTCTCTTCAACAAAACCTCCTCCTGGTCCTAAACTAAATACCGTAGTTTAATCAGTATGTCATTTTTATGAATCCAAGCCCAGAAGTGTGAACATCTTACTAATAAAATATACGATGAGTCCCTCTTGGTAGTTGCTAAAGTAGTTCTACTACTTTGTTCTCCCCTTAAGAGTGGGCTGTGTTGCCTTTCCCAGCAGGTTTTCATTTTCAAGAAGACATTCTTCACTAGATCTAGTCTCCTGAACTTTGTATAAGGTTAGAATCGCTGATCCTGGAGCCCTGTTAGCGATCAGCCCTCTTAACCTGTCTGGCCTGTGCCAACGGATTACACCTGCTGAGACTTCTGTCCAGAACCAGATGGTCTGTCTAGTTAACAGGAGAGGCTGATCACATTAGCTTTTAGGACATCAAAAGAGTGCTCAAATGGAGTATTTGTCACCTTTCTATGGTTTAAGAGACATCAAATATCATATCCCTGGTTTCAATAGACTTCACTAAACAGGAACAAGACTTTCATCTCTGTATGTCTTCCGTGGCTGTCACAGCCCTCAGCAAATTTGAAATTAAAAAAAGGAATAAATAATTACATCTATTTGATCTACCTGAAGGCTTTGGTTAAAATCAATCCGGATAATAAAGATGAAACTTATAAGCATTTCTATAATGTTTGACAAGACAATTAGAAAGAGAAGCAATGCAACAGTAGTTCTTAAATCTTGCTTATGTATATTCCCTGGCTCAAATATCTGAGGCTTAAATATGTGCATTTTATGCCATCAGTATAATTACCCCAACTGTTTAGCCTTTATATGAAAATAAAAGGAAAATCTTTGCTTACTTTATATTTTTTGGCTCAAAGTATGTACCTAACATTGTGGCTGGATTAAATTTTACCTTTGTGCATAGAAATCTACAGACAATTGCAATGCAGGGATCATTTATTATCATAACCCAACCATTGTCATCTTGTCTAGGTGAATCATGAATTTTGCCCACACTTGGTCCGGTCAATTTTCTCAGAGCTGAGGGACATTCAAGCAAAGATACACATGGGGCTCAACGAGACAGGGTCAGGGGGACATTTGCATGGCGACTGGTCGTGTAGGAAATGCACAGGAGACTGAGATCGACTTTTATGATCTTCAGCGTCAGTAACAGAGAACAACATGCTTCAAACAGCCTCATCACCCACTGCCTCAGAAAATCTCTCAAAGCAAATGCTCTGATGTTTATATGGGTTGCATCAGGAGTTGCAATCTTCGGGGCAAAATGAGAACTCCTTTCTCTGCATATGCTCCAGAGTTTCTGTAACTTCTCTCCCATCAGAAACATCCAAAACCACCAGTCCTGCTTACTGTTTCCGTCATACCTGGGACTACTCAGTGTACGGGGTCTATTGGTTAAAGAAAATGCAACTAGAAAGAGAATCAAAGAACATGACCCTCAAAGGCAACTTGGGACATCTTCAGGAATCCAACTATAACATTTTTAGGTAGATCAATACAAATCCTTGGAAACCTTCATATTAAAATGTAAATATTCTGCTATTACAGTAAAATCAATCAGGTGTAGAACAAATAGACCAGTTTTGAGTCTGCTTCTAACTAGCTGTGCAACTTTGGGCAAGATAATAAAGTACCTGGAGTTTCTGTGAAATAGAGGGGCCTGGACTGACTAATTTAACCTTGAAGTGCCATGAAGTAATGAGGTCATGGACTGCAGTCTTCTGGTCTTTATTAGGGAACCATATATTATTTTGCAGGATTCCTGTACTAGGTTAACGGATTTCTCTTTCCTCCACCACATACAGTTTTTCAAACCGTTCTGGTGACTTATCTCTACTTCTATTTTGTATTTGAATGAGACTCAATTCACCCAGATTTTTAAGAGAACATTGTTAAACTCTCAGTAGATTAGGCTGGTATGCATCGTTTATAAAATATTTACAGCATCTAGTAGAGAGCTCTACATAATAAATGGCTTCTATTTAAATGACGAAAGACTGTTTAACATTTTCAACTTGGCTTTTTCAGTAGATGTATTCTCAGCCTCATTGGATTTCCGATTTTCCTTTAAAATAGCTCTAATCGGGGTTTCCCTGGTGGCGCAGTGGTTAAGAATCCGCCTGCCTATGCAGGGGATACGGGTTCAAGCCCTGGTCCGGGAAAATCCCACATGCCGCGGAGCAACTAAGCCCGCACACCACAACTACTGAGCCTGTGCTCTAGAGCCCGTGAGCCACAACTACTGAGCCTGTGCGCCACAACTAGTGAAGCCTGCGCACCTAGAGCCCGTGCTCCCCAACAAGAGAAGCCACTGCAATGAGAAGCCCGTGCACCGCAACGAAGAGTAGCCCCCGCTTGCCGCAACTAGAGAAAGCCCACGCGCAGAAATGAAGACCCAATGCAGCCAAAAATAAATAAATAAAATAAATAAATTTATTTTAAAAAAGCTCTAATCAAATATGCAATTTAACAACCTTACTCATAGATAATTATCTATATTTTTCATTTTGCTTTTTGTTTCATAACAACAATAGGGAAGGATCTCCAACAAAAACAATTTTCTAGATTAAAGTTGGAAGCCTCTGATTTTATTTTTGAAAAGCCACAGTTAGTCTGAAATGCATTATTAAGTTGTCTGTAATGATATTTAAAAGCTGGAGGAGTTTAATTCCATAATAGCTGTTTCATTTTTAAATTTGACACATCTTCAGTTTATGTAACTTGTCTGAGATTGCACAGCTGTTTTTATTTATAGTCTAATGGGGTAATTTCACTTGTCAAAGATGCTATGACACGTAAATGTCCTTGTGTGCATTGCATTCTGGAACACAGTCCACGTACAAGCCAAGAAAATGTCGAGGAATATGATTAAAATCCTTTTAGCTGCAAAGAGACTGAAATATCATTCTTCTCAAGTTCTTACTCTTCAAGGGCTAGTACAAGAGAAGTTCACATGCAAAAGAGGCCACTAATTTACAGAACATGCTTACTATTTTTAATTAAGAAAAGAAAGTCAAAATCATCTTCAGACCTTAATACTAGCAACATGCATCAGTAGTAACAGGAGGGCGACATACTGCAATGATGCAAAGACTCCGATACACTGGAAGGCAGTGCGGAGGGTCTTCTAGGGGTTTCGCTGAGGAGTGATGGGTTTGCATGGAATAGAGACATCCAGCCATCTGCCTGCCTCTGTCTGATCTGGGTTACTTACCGGGCTTCTATCGAAATGCTGCCCAACACAAAGACTATACAGATTCTAGGGACTGCCATCGCCACTTGTTAATTGCCTGGCTCTCTTACAAAGTACACACTAGATTTATTTTCCTACATACAAGTACACGATCTGTCTTTGTTTCCAAGCAATGATGACTGAAAGGTACCAAGTGGAAGACCTTTGCCATTTCTTCTTCAATAAACGTCAGCTAGGGGCTTCCCTGGTGGCGCAGTCGTTGAGAATCTGCCTGCCAATGCAGGAGACACGGGTTCGAGCCCTGGTCTGGGAAGACCCCACATGCCACGGAGCAGCTAGGCCCGTGAGCCACAACTACTGAGCCTGCGCGTCTGGAGCCTGTGCTCCGCAACAAGAGAGGCCGCGACAGTGAGAGGCCCGCGCATCGCGATGAAGAGTGGCCCCCACTTGCCACATTTAGAGAAAGCCCTCACACAGACACGAAGACCCAACACAGAGAAAAATAAATAATAAAAATAAATAATAAATAAATTAAAACAAACAAACAAACAAAAAAAACGTCAGCTAGTTCCCTGCTCATCCTTCCCATTTAAGTTGGCCATAGGAGCCCCAAGGTGACCTGGGTCTTCCTTCTCGTTGCCTTACAGTTGGCTTGCTGATGGTCAAGGGACACACCAAACTCAAGGTTATTTCAGGGTCAACTGGGTCCATATGCCATGGAGTGATGGTCTTTTCAAGTAAGGCTATTTGAAGAGGTAATAAAATATTCATGTATTCTTATGTATTTCTCCTTTGTGTTTGCTTGTTTTAAAATGCAATTCTCCTCGTAAATATTTTGGTGCCAAGATTTATTGGAATATACAAGGAGTGTTACCTGATTATACATCTTTCACATTTGTATCTGTGGGAGCTCTGTTGCAGTGTTTTCAGACATAAAGTAGAACCAGTTTTTGATAGAGAATAGTAAAACCCCATGCAATATCCCATCAGTATTGGGAAGACTTTTAAAAAATTGATTGCCTTTGACAACATGAATAATGGGTTTCCTGTTCATGTTATAAAACAAAACTTTATTACAAAGATAAGTCAGAAATGACCGTGAGCAGAAAGTTCTATTCGGCTACTCATTTTCATAAGACTTTCAGAACATTTTTCTGTGCAACATATTCAGATACTTTGAATTCAGCAAGGTAGTCAGATGTTCTATTATTAAAAAATATGTGTTTATATGTGGAGATTACCTGAATTATTTCCTACCTTTTTCTTTAATTTTTACTTCACATTGTTATTTTTCATTTGTTTCTGAGAGTCGTGTTTTTACAATAAAGGCTCCCTTTTCTACAGATTTAGTCTTCTCTTCTTATGAAATTACTCAAAAGTACTTTTCTAATTCTACAAGATGTAGACAATCAACATTGCTACTTTAAATTTAAGCTGAATTATTCATTTCTCCCCAACAGCATTCCAGTTTTCCAGCAGTTGGGAAACTGAAACAAATGATGGGATTGCAAGCAACGGTGATGCACCTGTCAGACAGCTACAGGGCTGATTAACAGACATCCCCTGAAAGCCCCTTCTGTCAGTTCACTGTGAAAAAGCAGAATGCTCACCCCACCTGATCCCAGATATACGTCTGTTTCTGATTCTTCAGCAGTGAAGTTGTTGGGTCAGAGACCAAGTCTTTCTATTAAAAATTTCTAGGCTCCAAAGTTCCTCTAATGCAAGCAATATCAACATTTTTTTCTCTCTCTAATCGCAAATAAAAATAGCATTTTATTCAGCAGTTTTAAAATAGAAATTTTCAATCTCCAGTAGCAGATGGTCTTGCCCGAATTTATCTGAAAATACCTTTTGGTCTATTTTCAAAACTTGCTTCATTGTATGAATGTGGAAATCATCTCAGTGAGTTAAGCATTCATTTTAGTAATTACCAGGACTACCTAATGTAGGCTCTTTCTATCAAAACACACTATGACATTTTTGAAGAGACATTTTGAGTATTGAAAAAGAAAGCTTCACCCATAATCTTTGAGAGTTATAAAAAGGTGGCAAAGTATGGATTGGTGTAAGCCTAAATAAGTATTGGTGTAAGATAAAATAAGTATTATCATTATTACGAAGCTTCTCACAAGGACTCATTGGAGCATTGTTTAAACTTTATCGTTCAAAGAAATTGAAATGATACAGATAAATACAAAGAAAACATGGAAGTCGAATCCTGAAACTAAGCTGTGAGAACCCAGTTGCACAAATGTGAAGCCAAAAAGAATGGAGAACACCCTCTGAACAGCTCGGAAACTCCCATGGAAATACGTTTTGTGGGGCGCCAGCCAGAGCTCACCGTCTAGACTGTCCTTGGCTTCTGCAGGATGAATCCACATTTTCCAGATCCTGGATATTCTGATACCATGGTATGTCTTGCCCACATTTCTTAGAGAGTAAATGATGTGGAGACTTCCCTCAACAATCAGCTACAACACACAATTCTCCCAGTTATTCAGTGTTGTGTTTGGAATCAAAGGCCCTTTTTCTAATTCACTGATAGCACTGGGAGATGACTCTCGCACACTTGTACTTCATCCAGCACACGCTGATTCCCTTGGCGGGACGACAGGAGAAGCAGAGCTCTGCATGGCACACATGCCTCCAACCCTTTGCCCACAAGGCCTCGTTAACTGTCAGCAAGCAGCAAAGGACAGGGGCAAACAATGGGAATATTTTAAAGCTGTGGTTTTCTGGATGAAAATATACCATACAACCTAATTATTTCCTTACTTTGTGTGTATTATTGTATATAACCCAAAGTTCCGAGCTGTCAAAGCAAACCTCAGAGATGGGGAAGGTTGACAGGGAAAAAGCCAAACAAAACAAAACAGCGCATTTTTCAAGGAAGGGGACTTTCAGTTCAATTAGATTTCCTTGCTATCTAAATAATGGGGTTCAGTGACCCATAGAGCCAGAGTAGAAAATATGTCAACGTAACATAACAATGTCCAAAGCAGAGTAGGAAATATGTCAACGTAACATAACAATGTCCAAAGTATTTACTCCTTTTCCTATCTGCTTTGCTTCAGCCATTCTGCTTGCATTTCTATTATTGGAATTTATGGTAAATATATTGAATGTCATGCGGTAAAAGTAACAACAATTCTTTAGAGAATACCGAGTTTCACAGGCAACAAACAACAAATCACTTTTTAAAAACTCAGTGCCAACCCGTTCACTGAGGTCAGACACTCGCCATCATCCATCCTTGGTTTAAAACCCTTAAATCTTTGAAGGCTAGTGTCCTTGGGGTCTCTCCAGAATGACATGTGAGGGAGAAAATCAGAATCATCAGTAGGACAGGTCCCGGCAATGTGGCATGGTATTGCCTGAAACAAGGGCTGCATTAACTCTCCTGAGTATAAAGTAGAGAAAGAAGATATTTTTCAGAACTATTTAAATAAATGTCATTCTGTTTATCGAAACAGAGAAATCTGGCAGGCATTTCTCACCATATGGGGCTTTTGAAAATATATGAGAAACATCTGATTATGTGTTTAGTTGAATATTATTAAAACTGTATGCAAACCCTAGGGAGAGCTTTTAGCCAAAGTTCCCTAAAATCACCCTCTGGAGCATCCTATATGATATATTATTGTGCGCATAAAATTATTCTGATATAAATAAAACAGAGCATCAATGAAACCCACACCGTCCTCCATTACTGAGCTGATTCCATGTATAACTGTAATTATAAATATCCATAATCATTTATTTTGACTCAAAGGGTCATTTAGTAAAGCCAGAACCTATCATTTGTGACGGTAATAAGATCAGTATAAAAGCGAGGGTCTCATGCTACTTAGGAAAGACAAATATACCCCACAAGCCGGAAGAGCAGGTAGCTGGGAGACTGAGAGTGTGGAAGGAGGGAGAATGAGTGATGGTCAGCTATTGCTCCTCTGAGGCATGTACACACCATCAGGGCCTCTGTCACAACCTCACATCCACTACTTAAAAACCAAAGTTTGCTCTCAAGAAATGCAAGTTCAAAACCAGGTACCATCTAAGGCTGGGGAGGTCAAGGACACTCTTATTTTCTTTGTACTTGCAAGGTTAACTAGATGTTTACCAAAGGAATAGACTTAGATGTAAACGTCACGTCAAGTTGCTAAGAAGAGCCCCATGCAAAATATTTCAGAGTCGGATTTATAGAATGTAAGATTATGTTTACGAGTGGGACGTTACAGATGCTGCCATTAATGAATGAAAAGTTAAATATATTCAAAACCAGCGCTCACTAACATCCATTTGAAACCTACAGGCTCAGTATATCAGGTTCCGGTAAGGACAGCATCTAGATGTTCTTCTCAGAGCAGGATTCCTCCTTGACGTGAAGTCCCCAACACACCCTTCACGAGCAACAAGCAGCATGTGTCGACGCCACATGCGTTCACTCATTCCTTTACTGTCTCTCTTTTCTAAAATACTTTCATGGTAAAATCTGAAGGTGTTTTCCCTTAGTATTTCTTGGAGAGTCAGCTGATAAGAAAACAGTGTAGAACACAGATTTAGGAAGGAGATTAAAAAAACATTGGTGAGATACGGAACGGAGTTGTGCTGGCAGAAGCGTGCATGAAATCATTGTAGCTGCGACCCAGCAAGTTGTTTTTACTTTCTGGCAATTTCGGCACACTCCCAAATCTCTCGTTTTTGCTTCCATTTGTACCTACCATCCAGAGACGATTCGACACATATTTATGAAGTGCCGGACTCTGTGTTAATTTCCGACCTGTGGAACATGGGTTTTTCCCTTGTTTTTCCTAAGTGTGTATAATATTTAATCAATCTTCGTTACAGCATAATTCCTTTCCAACAAGGAATCAACTACTGTCTGCATAAATCTGTTTCTTCAATGGCTGGCATCAAGCACCACAATGGCATGCATTTGTAAAAGTGGAGTTTTCAGTTCTTTATTTCAAGTCTGTTTGCCATCGTTGGGGTAATTCCCTAGAGCTCTACCACCCTAGAAAACACACATACTACAAATTTAAATCATAAATAGAGTTACTAGATATAACCCAAGATGCCGTATTAAGTTTGAATTACATTTTCTTGGGACATACTTCTCCTAAAAAATGATCTGATGAATTTTATATGAAATTCAGCTTTAGGCATCTTGTATTTTTATTTGCTAAATCTGGTAAAGCTAGCCATAAATGCAAATTGTGCACGTCCATAAAAGGGCATTAGAGGAGAGTGAATTAATATTTTTTCCATTCATGAAAAATATAAATAACATAAATAAGAAAATACAAGTAGGATACAAGTCAATAATCATATTGGTTGTAACAAGGAAGGCTTGGATAGAAAATCCCTTGATCAAAGCAAACCTTTGATCAGCTGCAAAATGAAAGACTTGCTCACATGTGCCAGACATATGTTAATGTGCATGGCGAGAATAAAGCATGGTACATATATTAGAGTCAGAAAGATCCTCCAAAGCCGTAACTGCAGCATCTGAAATCTCCTACAAAGAATTAACACAGCTTGGCACAAACCAAGCCAACACCAGCAAGCGGGATAACATGCCCTATGTAGAAATCTACAGTCTCTATCCCAACTACACAACTCCATCACTGTAGCTCAGATGCAGCTACAGACAGTATAGAAAGGAAGGCGTGTAACTGTGTCCCAATAAAACTTTATTTACAAAAACAAGGGGCTGGGTGGATTTGACCCATTGCCTCTAGTTTGCCATCCCCTGACCTAGGGCAAACAACGAGTTTGTTAGGAGCTCCTTACACCAGTGATAAGCTTTTTACTCAGAGGAAGAAACAGCAATTGCAAGAATTATTAAATGCTGTCGATCTGCTCTAATACAATAACAAGGGATTTAGTTTGGTGATATTACAAAAACTCAAACTCTCCATTATAGTTAAGGGGAGGAGTTAGTTATCTTGTTAATGAAATCAACTAGATTGTTAAGTCTAAATTTGGAGTTTTGGAAAAATTAAGAGGTCTACATACCCATGGTGGATTAACAACATATATTCTCTCTCTCCTTTTCAAAGCTCACAATAATGGTATGTCAATCAATGTATTAATTCATAATGACAGACAGAATGTGGGAGGAGACGGTAGCAGAGGAGATTTTAACACATTTTGGAAATTGGGAAGTGAATGTAAGATGCTCATTGAGTAGGAAAGCGAGTAGAATTACAATCCAAGCTCTGTTCACACACTCTGTTTCCGTTTGAGGAGAGAGGCCAGGCCTGAGATATGCTGCAGAGTCTGGGCAGTGTGACACTGATGTCAGCTTTCCTTAACCAACCTCAATCTCACCTATCCCATTATCTTAGGCTGTCTTTCAAGAGACATCCTTTGCTGCTAACAAAGCATAAAGAACATTATTTTAAAATGTTGAATAAGAAAAGTTATTTTTCCCATGTAGCTCAATGCAAACAATCCTTTTCAGAGTCTCAACACACAGTCCAGTGCAAGTGGTGTGTCATGAGTTGGAAAGAAAAACATCTTCAAGCAGCTGAATCGATACAGGCTAGTAACCTTGATTTTATTAAATGCAACTGACGGGAGTCAGGATCTACCCAATCTTCACATTACTTTGGATTTAAACCTTCAGAATAAAAAAATCTGATGTGCTTTCTTTGGGATTTGGTGTGTTATCCAATAACAATGGAAACCTACTTTACCAAAAAAAGCAATGCTGTATTTACTTAAATTATAGTCAATCCCACCTCATTTCATCATATAAAATGTTTAACATTTTATTTCTCATTAATGAGACATAAAACATACAGGCTCCTGGGATAATTAATTTTTAGTTTATCTTTTCTTTTTCATTAAACAAAGAGGAAAAGTAAGATCATGATGTCTCACAGAATTAATAGTTACATCTGAATTTTTATAGATGATTCTTAATTATTCCCCAAAGCCTATCAACAGCACACATATTTACCAAAAGAATATCATGTCATTTATCACAACTCTTGCTTAATAAAAACTTGCAATTTTATACAACACATCACATTACATTTACTGCAAATTAAATAATGAGTAACAGGATATAGATTTATTCTTGTTTATATAACCTACAATAAAAATGGATAAATTCATTAGCTCTCTCCTGCTTTTGATAATTAGTCTTACAAATGTCTACTGTAATTTATTCCCCAGTAGGTCTTATGATGTTCTTTGAAACATAAATTAACTCATTCATTTCACTTGAACTATTCTGTCTGAATATTTTGACGGAAAGAAGTCTGATATGGTTGATTACTTTGAAAAAGAGGCTGATTTGCTTATTAGTTTCATGGTAGAAATTTCTCATTTACTGAGAAAGGCTTATATATAGATCCAAGGTTTTGACAAAAGCACATGTAGGGCACATTTTTATCAAAAAATGTAGTGTTGGGAAAGGTTTATTGTAATTCAACAATATTTAGATTGTTCTCAACTCTGTTCATTGGGTTAAAAGAGTACCTCTAAGGGAAAAAATGTAAAATTAATAATCATTTTACAAGTCCTCATAACTATTTTTGGTTTAATTATGATAATTTGAGAAAAATTAACTTAGTGATGGGTAATAAATCCTTTGGAAGATCATTATTTCCACGTGTTTGTTTTCACAAAACTGAAGGATGACCTGATGTAATAGCCAGCAGGGACATTTTGGAGGCGAGGGGAAGTTTGCTCCCCAGGGGAGATTTGGCAGTGTCCGTAGGCATTTTTGGATGACACAACCGAGTAGATACCACTGACATCTAGTGGAAGAGGCCAGACATGCTGCTGAAAATCCCACAATGCACAGGACGGTTCCTTAGCCTCCAAGGAAGTATCCAGTCCCAAATGTTAACAGTGTCCAAGTTGAGAAATGCTTATATACGGATTTATAAATAAATTTAAAATGGGGAAAAAAACCTCTACTTATCTCATTAAAAGATTCACTTAAAGAAATTTTATTTAATAATTATGAATGTTTATGCTTTAATTAAACAATGTCTGTTTATGTTGCTTTCATTAACTATGTAATAATAATAAATGTAATGATAACACAAAGTAGAAAAAAATTTTAAACTCTTCAGTCTTATGGTTACAAGACATTTTTTAAAAGTAACATTTAAAATAATTTATAGTATTGTTTCAGGTAAGTGTCTTAGTCTGTTCAGGCTTCTATAACAAAATACCAGAAACTGGGTGGCTTATAAAGAACAGAAATTTATTTCTCACAGTTCTGGAGGCTGGAAGTCCAAGATCAAAGCACCACAATGGTCAGGCAAGGGCCCTCTTCCTGGTTCATAGCTGAGCCCTCACATGGGAGGGGGGGGGGCAGGGAGGATGCTCTCTGGGGTCTCATCTATAAGGGTTCCACCCACATGACCCCCCCCAAAGTTCCATCTCTAAATACCATCATATTGGAGGTTAACATTTCAACACATGAACTGTGGTGGGCTGGGGCACAAACATTCGGACCATAGCAGTAAGTAAAACAAGTTATCAATAAAAGATTTTCGAGCATCATATAATATTACTTTAAGATAAAATTCTCTGCGGAAATCAGAATGGAAACTAAAATTTAAGGAAGAAAACAAATGATGTAAAATTTCATCCTGTTAAAAAAGTGCTTTTTCAGGGTTTTTAATTACTTGTATAATAGGTATCAAATTGCTGTAGTGATTAGATTACATTGAACATGGTTAAAAGAGTGATCTTACAGGTCTGTGTTAAGCTGTCTATATTGACAGTAGGCTGGAAATTTTATTTTTTCTATCTAGTTAAAACGATGATGTATAATTTTGGATGTAACCAAAGTGTGCTAGAAGTTGCGCAGGGTGGCAAGATCCTTTTAGAGAGTATTTAAGTGAGAATGTTTGAAGACCATGGCTGTACACATGACCAATCCAATTCACAAAAAGCACAGGGGACTCCAGACGGATGAGCAGGGATAGACCCCTTCCCAGTCAAAGTCCTCATGCCTTTTCTACTCTTGTAGCCCAAAAGCATTTTGAACAGCAAATTTTCAAATCCAAATATACAGGTATATCACGGAGATATTGCAGGTTTGGTTCCAGACCATCACAATAAAGCTAATATTGCAATAAAGCAACTCAAACTAATTTTTTGGTTTCCCAGTGTATTGTAAAAGTTATGTTTACGGGGCAGAGTCAAGATGGTGGTGTGGAAAGATGCCGAGTTAGCGTCTCCCCACAACTAGGGCACCTGCTGGCCGCCGGTGGGGGAACCTGATGCCCAAGGAGACGGGAGGAACCCACAAGTGAACCAGTATGACACAGGGGGGGACTGAGGGGGGAGGAGAAGCAGAGGTCAGATAGGATCGGCGCCCCTGAAGCCGGGGAGATCAGGAGAGGCAGGCGGGAGGGGCCCTCCAGGAGGGGCAGGAGAGGAGCGGAGGGTGATTGCCCTGCCCACGTGGGCTGGGGAGCCTGCTGAGTTCCCAGGCCGGTCCCCTGCCCTCCATGTCCCCCCATCCCCCTGGCAACATTGGTCCTGGGGGCATAGGAAGGAGGCCGAGGGGAGAACAGGAGAGGCAGGTGGGAGGGGCCCTCTGGGAAGAGAGGAGCGGAGGGCGTTTGCCCCACCCACTGGAGCCCAGGAAGCCTGCTGGGCTCCCAGGTGAGGTCCCTGCCCTCTGAGACCAGGGGTGGGGGGCACGCCTGGGCCCCTTCTGTTCCTTGAGCCTAAGCCCCACCCCCAACAGTCCCCCAGGGCCTTTTCCAGCCCTGTGGGTCCTGAGCATTGGCCCTGCCCACTGCCCAAACGTCGCCCTTGCTTAGGCCCCGCCCTCCACAGCCAAGGCCTTCCCCCCCTCCTTTTTTTTCTCTTTTCCCTCCTACTCTTTTTTTTACTATTGTGGTACTGATGTACCTTCTGGTTGTTGATTCATCTATATTTTTATTTTTATATTCTTTCTAACATATCTGTTAGTTTCCTAGTCTAATTTTATTTTTTACTTTGCTATTGCTCTCTCTCTTTTTTTTTGCCACCCCAGCGGCTTGTGGGATCTTGGTTCACGAGCTGGGGGTCGGGCTGAAGCTCCTGCAGTGGGACCTCCATGTCAGAACCACTGGACTAACAGAGAACCTCAGACCCCAGGGAATATTCATCAGAGTGAGGTCTCACGGAGGTCTTCATCTCAGCATCAAGACCCAGCTCTACCCAACAGCCTACAAACTCCAGTGTTGGAAGCCTCAGGTCAAACAACCAATAAGACAGGAACACAATCCCACTCATAAAAAAAAAAAAATGAGGCAGCAAAAAACTATGTCACAGATGAAGGAACGAGGTAAAAACCTACAAGACCAAATAAATGAAGAGGAAATATGCAATCTACCTGAAAAAGAATTCAGAGTAATGAGAGTAAAGATGATCCACAATCTCAGAAATAGAATGGAGGCACGGACTGAGAAAATACAAGAAATGTTTAACAGAGATCTAGAAGAACTAAAGAACAAACAAACACAGATGAAAAACACAATAACTGAAATGAAAAATACACTAGAAAGAATCAATAACAGAATAACTGAGGCCGAAGAACGAATAAATGAGCTGGAAGACAAAATGGTGGAAATAACTGCCGAGGGGCAGAATAAAGAAAAAAGAATGAAAAGAAATGAAGACAATCTCAGAGACCTCTGGGACAACACTCAACGCACCAACATTCAAATTATAAGGGTCCCAGAAGAAGAAGAGAAAAAGAAAGGGTCTGAGAAAATATTTGAAGAGATTACAGTAAAAAACTTCCCTAACATGGGAAATAGTCACCCAAGTCCAGGAAGCACAGAGAGTCACATACAGAATAAACCCTAGGAAAAACACACCAAGACACATATTAGTCAAACTATCAAAAATTAAATTCAAAGAAAAAATATTAAAAGCAGCAAGGGGAAAAAAAAAATAACATACAAAGGAATCCCCATAAGGTTATCAGCTGATTTTTCAGCAGAAACTCTGCAGGCCAGAAGGGAGTGGCAGGATATACTTAAAGTGATGTAAGAGAAAAACCTACAACCAAGATTACTCTACCCAGCAAGTATCTCATTCAGATTCAATGGAGAAATCAAAAGCTTTTCAGACAAGCAAAAGCTAAGAGAATTCAGCACCACCAAACCAGCTTTACAACAAATGCTAAAGAAACTTCTCTAGGCAGGAAACACAAGAGAAGAAAAAGACTCACAAAAACAAACCCAAAACAATTAAGAAAATGGTAATAGAAACAAGCATATCGATAATAACCTTGAATGTAAATGGATTAAATGCCCTAACCAAAAGACACAGACTGGCTGAACGGAAACAAAAACAAGATCCCTATATATGCTGTCTACAAGAGACCCACTTCAGACCTAGGGACACATACAGACCGAAGGTGAAGGGATGGAAAAAGATATTCCATGCAAATGGAAATTAAAAGAAAGCTGGAGTAGCAATACTTGTATCTGGTAAAATAGACTTTAAAATAAAGACTATTACAAGAGACAAAGGACACTACATAATGATCAATGGATCACACCAAGAAGAAGATATAACAATTATCAATGTTTATGCACCCAACATAGGAGCACCTCAATACATAAAGCAAATGCTAACAACCATGAAAGGAGAAATCGACAGTAACACAATAATAGTAGGGGACTTTTAACACGCCACTTACACCAATGGACAGATCATCCAAAGAGAAAATAAATAAGGAAACACAAGCTTTAAATGACACAATAGACCAGATAGATTTAATTGATATTTATAAAACATTCCACCCGAAAGTGGCAGAATACACTTTCTTCTCAAGTGTATATGGAACATTCTCCAGGATAGATCATATTTTGGGTCACAAATCAAGCCTCAGAAAATTTAAGAAAACTGAAATCGTATCAAGCATCTTTTCTGACCCCAATGCTATGAGATTGGAAATCAATTACAGGAAAAAAACTATAAAAAACACAAATACATGGAGGCTAAACAGTGTACTACTAAATAACCAAGAGATCACTGAAGAAATCAAAGAAGAAATTAAAAAAAAATACATAGAAACAAATGACAACAAAAACATGACGACCCAAAATCTATGGGATGCAGCAAAAGCAATTCTAAAGAGAAGCTTATAGCAATTCAATCTCACCTCAAGAAACAATAAAAATCTCAAATAAACAATCTAACCCTACACTTAAAACAACTAGAGAAAGAAGAACAAAGAAAACCCAAAGTCAGAAGAAGGAAAGAAATCATAAAAATCAGAGCAGAAATAAATGAAATAGAAACAAAGAAAACAATAGCAAAGATCAATAAAACTAAAAGTTGGTTCTTTGAGAAGATAAACAAAATTGATAAACCCTCAGCCAGACTCATCAAGAAAAAAAGGGAGAGGACACAAATCAATAAAATTAGAAATGAAAAAGGAGAAATGACAACTGACATTGCAGAAATACAAAGGTTATAAGAGACTACTACAAACAACTATATGCCAATAAAATGGACAACCATGAAGAAATGGACAAATTCTTGGAAAGATACAATTTTCCAAGACTGAACCAGGAAGTATCAGGAAATATAAACAGACCTATCACAAGTAATGAAATTGAAACCGTAATTAAAAATCTTCCAACAAGCAGAAGTCCAGGACCAGATGGCTTCACAGGTGAATTCTATCAAACATTTAGAGAAGAGCTAACACCCATCCTTCTCAAACTCTTCCAAAAAATTGCAGAGGGAGAAACACTCCCTAATTCATTCTACAAAGCCACCATCACCCTGATACCAAAACCAGACAAAGATGTCACAAAAAAAGAAAATTATAAACCAATATCACTGATGAAAATAGATGCAAAAATCCTGAACAAAATACTAGCAAACAGAATCCAACAACACAGTAAAAGGATCATACACCATGATCAAATGGGACTTATCCCAGGGATGCAAGGATTCTTCATATTTGCAACTTAATCAATGTGATACACCACATTAACACATTAAGAGATAAAAACCATATGATCATCTCAATAGATGCAGAAAAAGCTTTTGACAAAATTCAACACCCATTTATGATAAAAACTCTCCAGAAAATGGGCATAGAGGGAATCTACCTCAGCATAATAAAAGCCATATACGACAAACCCACAGCAAACATCATTCTCAATGGTGAAAAACTGAAAGCATTTCCTCTAAGATCAGGAACAAGACAAGGATGTCCACTCTTGCCACTCTTATTCAACATAATTTTGGAAGTCCTAGCCACAGCAATCAGAGAAGAAAAAGAAATAAAAGGAATACAAATTGGAAAAGAAGCAGTAAAACTGTCACTGTTTGCAGATGACATAATACTATAAATAGAAAATCCTAAAGATGCCACCAGAAAAGTACTAGAGCTAATCAATGAATTTGTTAAGGTTGCAGGATACAAAATTAATGCACAGAAATCTCTTGCATTCCTATATACTAACAACGAAAAATCAGAAAGAGAAGTTAAGGAAACACTCCCATTTACCATTGCAACCAAAATAAGAAAATACCTAGGAATAAACCTATAAGGAGGCAAAAGACCTGTACTCAGAAAACTATAAAACACTGATGAAAGAAATCAGAGATGACATAAACAGATGGAGAGATATACCATATTCTTAGACTGGAAGAATCAATATTCTGAAAATGACTATACTACCCAAAGCAATCTACAGATTCAATGCAATCCCTATCAAAATATCAATGGCATTCTTCACAGAATTAGAACAAAAAATTTTACAATTCATATGGAAACACAAAAGACCCCAAATAGCCAAAGCAATCTTGAGAAAGAAAAATGGAGTTGGAGGAATCAGGCTCCCCAACTTCAAACTATACCACAAAGCTACAGTAATCAAGACAGTAAGGTACTGGCACAAAAACAGAAATATAGATCAATGGTACAGAGATAAATGCAAACACATATGGTCACCTAATTTACGATAAAGGAGGCAAGAACATACAATGGAGAAAAGAGAGCCACTTCAATAAGTTGTGCTGGGAAAACTGGACAGCTACATGTAAAAGAATGAAATTAGAACACTCCCTAACACCATACACAAAAATAAACTCAAAATGGATTAGAGACCTAAATGTAAGACCGGACACTGTAAAACTCTTAGAGGAAAACATAGGAAAAACGCTGTTTGACATAAACCACAGCAAGATCTTTTTTGACCCACCACCTAGAGTAACGGAAATAAAAACAAAAATACACAAATGGGACTTAATTAAACTTAAAAGCTTTTGCACAGCAAAGAAAACCATAAACAAGACAAAAACACAACCCTCAGAATGGGAGAAAATATTTGCAAATGAAACAACAGACAAAGGATTAATCTCCAAAATATACAAGCAGCTCATGGAGCTCAATACCAAAAAACAAACAATCCAATTAAAAAATGGGCAGAAGACCTAAATAGACATTTCACCAAGGAAGACATACAGATGGCCAAGAGGCACATGAAAAGATGCTCAACATCACTAATTATTAGAGAAATGCAAATCAAAACTACAATGAGGTATCACCTCACACCAGTCAGAATGGCCATTATCAAAAAATCTAGAAACCATAAATGCTGGAAAGGGTGTGGTGAAAAGGGAACCCTCCTGCACTGTTGGTGGGAATGTAAATTGATACAACCACTATGGAAAACAGTATGGAGGTTCCTTAAAAAACTAAAAATAGAACTACAATATGATCCAGCAATCCCACTCCTGGTCATATACCCTGAGAACACCATAACTCAAAAAGAGTCATGTACCACAATGTTCACTGCAGCACTATTTACAATAGCCGGGACATGGAACAAACCTCAATGCTCATCAACAGATGAATGGATAAAAAACATGTGGCACATATATACAATGGAATATTAGCCATAAAAAGAAACAAAATTGAGTTATTTGTAGTGAGATGGATGGACCTAGAGTCTGTCATACAGAGTGAAGTAAGTCAGAAAGAGAAAATCAAATACCATATGCTAACACATATATATGGAATCTAAAAAAAAAAAAAATGGTACTGATGAATGTAGTTGCAGGGCAGGAATAAAGATGTAGACATAGAGAATGGACTTGAGGACACAGGTGGGAGGGGGAAGCTGGGGCAAAGTGAAAGTGGCATGGACATATATACACTACCGAATGCAAAATAGCTAGCTAGTGGGAAGCAGCCGCATAGCACAGGGAGATCAGCTCGGTGCTTTGTGACCACCTAGAGGGGTGGGATAGGGAGGGTGGGAGGGAGGCTCAAGAGGGAGGGGACATGGGGACATATGTATGCACAT
The DNA here is from genome assembly GCF_965194825.1 of Balaenoptera physalus. Lineage (NCBI taxonomy): Eukaryota > Metazoa > Chordata > Mammalia > Artiodactyla > Balaenopteridae > Balaenoptera > Balaenoptera physalus. The sequence continues at coordinate 6,276,072 of NC_138903.1, forward strand.
GGCTGATTCACTTTGGTGTACAAGAGAAACTAACACAGTATTGTGAAGCAATTATACTCCAGTAAAGATCTATTTAAAGAAAGTTATGTTTACACTATATTGTAGTCTACCAAGTGTACAATAGCATTATGTTTAAAAAAACAAACAAAAAAACCCAGAAAAACAATGTACATACCTTAAAGTGCTTTATTGCTAAAAAGTGCTACCCATCAACTGACAACACAGGGTTGACCCAAATTTTCAATTTGTAAAATTCAAAGTAACTTGCAGTGCAATAAAGCGATATAAAGTGCAGTAAAATGAGGTATGCCTGTACTAGTCGTTCACCCTAACAGCTTTTAAATAATACAGGTAACTTTATCACTTAAATAAAGTTATTGAGATAACTAAGTAATATTTTGATGTAATGAGATCAAGGCAAAAAAAAAAAATTCTGCATTGTCAGACTTAAAGAGTGATTCTTCTGTATGAAGAGAAATGATCATGCAGGTGCTTTGTTGTATTTTAAATTTAAATATTCATTAAGTGAACTTAAAATATATTTATAATCCTCATCCTGTGATGAAGAAGAGCTTTCCCTACTTAGTGAAACCCAGGGGCTGGAAATGTGAAGATTTATTTCAATTTTTCTCTAGGGCAGTTGAATAACATTTAACAAATGCAACACAAGATGGCAGTAATTTCATCCTTTAATTCCCATACATACTCAAGTAGAAAAAGAGTCGGTGTTTCTATGGTGACAAAAGTGAGGTGGGGAGACTTTAAAATCAGTATTGCCATTAAGTACAGATGTGTAAGTCAGGGAATTCTCTTTATACTTTAGATATGTGACACATTTTTCCCCAGAGTTCACTTAAAAAGTATTTCACAATTACCAATCTTTTTTGTTAATTTATGAAGGCAACACCGTATAGGTAGGTTACCTATATTAATACTGACAGAGAGTAAAAAGGAAAAATAAAGAAAAAAGTAGAAAGTGAAATTGCCAAACTAGCATGTGATATCAGCAAATTATGCCTTAATTTAAAGTTTTTTTTCTTTAAGTAACAAACCATGTAACTTTACCCAAGTCTAATATAATTACATAGATGACTAATACATAGGCGACTATTTGTAGTCATTTATATATTACACGAAAATTAGACACACACTTAAGAAAGGGTCACAATATTTTTTTTCATATTCCATAACTGATTGCAAAAAATACTGTATACACTCTTTTGATGTCAGAATTCACCTGAAAAAGTTTCTATCTGTAAAGCCAGGCAGACCTCAGGGCCTGCTCCTTCCAAGTTGAATGAACTTTACAGCAATAAGAAAAAAATCTCTTGGTGCCTCATTCAATTCCTTCCTCTCTAAAAAGAGGTACAATTTCACCCACCTGGTTCTCAAGAGTGAAAGAGCGAGTCAGTGGGAAATTGCTGAATGGACCACACATCACATAGCAGGTGCTCATGAAAACAATCATAATAATCATTGATTAGTTATTGCTTGTTATTAGGATCTTCTTTAAAATGGGCACGTAGCGTATGAATTCTTCAATAAAAAGGCCGACCCAAGGGAAATCGGGGACTTTTAGCTTCTGAGCCTCTCCTTCCTACACTTTGCTGCCCCAACAAATGCAGTATCAAGCCAATTACACCCTTTTTTGGACCAATTTGCACCCAGGATCTCTCCCCGTCAAGACTAGATTTTATACATTATTATTAACTATTTAAAAGAGACTATTTCAGCACGTTTATGTTGGTGCTTTTTGTATCTCATTTACTCTGCAAAACTTGAAAATTTTATCCCAATGTGCTCATTCGACAACACAAACACAGAGCAAGCGTTGTGACTTAGGTTACAGGGCAAGTAAAGGGTGAATCCCCGCGATTTCAGCAAACCTCTGTCTTTTGGCAATTCCCACAGTACTGGCTAACCCTCCACGCTGCCCTTGGACATTTCTTTCTCCTCCTGAGAGGAAACACAAAGGCCAGCTGAGCAGACAAGTTGTGGAGAAGACTGCTGGGAGTTGGGGCTTATCATTCGCACGTGAGGCTTGCTCTGGAACTCGGGGGCAAAGCCCAGCCCAGCCGTCGCGGAGGAAGCGCCCCAGCCATCGCCCGCTTCCACCCGTCGCCTCCTCTGGGCTTCTCCCTCCTACTCTGACTCCAAGCCTGCATCCCCTGACTCTGCTCAGAGCATGCTCTCAGCTCTCTCGAGCGCAACTCCTTAGACTGGGAGCTCCCTATTTATTTGCAGTTCTGGCATGGAGCCTGCAGACACGGATCTCTCCTGGTCCTACGGATGAGGCTGCTGCTTCTGCTGCTAATGATGATGATGATGATGGTGATGGTAACAGGTTAGGTGTTTCCTCCCTGCAGGGTTCTTCCCGACTGCAGGCACTAGCTCTGGGGATCCTGCATGTCCCAGATTGCCCTGGTGATGGCGCTGTGTACATGTGAACCCCCAAACCGGCCTTTCCAGAAGGCACAGCCTGCTTCCTGAACCTTTGAAACAAATGATATTTTCTATTACTGCAGAGCTCCCGGGAGCCAAATCCCAGCTGCTCTCACCTGAACGCCATCACAGACAAAAGGTCGTATTTTATCCCAGTCATCAGACTTTCAAGGATCTGTAGTCAGTAAAACAAAGCAAAGCTGGCTGTTCCCAGTACTGGAATCTCAGTACTTCCTCCCACAGGGTGCTGACGCCAGCTTCAAATAAAAAACTAGTCACTTCTCTTCCCGGCCGCCTTGTTCTGCTGGTCAGGTTTTGGGGTTTCCTGCCCCGGATACGGATGTGGTGTCCTAGTTCACGTCTAGGTTCGGGGATGGACACATGCGCATCTGTGACACGCACGTGACCACACACAGCCATCCTGCGAGGTAGAATGACCCGGTTCCGGGAAGCTTGGTCTGCAGAGACCAGGGGCCCGGCCAGTCGCTTCCACTCGTGCAGTCGGGCATTTCCGCGCACGAGCACGCTGGCCGGGCGCAGGGCTCGGCACGAGCACGTGTGCACACGCGTGTGGACGGCATCCCACGCGGTGCCCACGGAAGCTCGGAGGCCGGGGCGGTCGGCGGGTCTCCTCCAGGCTTGCTCCGCCCGACCCTGCCGTTTTCAGCCGCCTTTGCTTTTCTCACATTCTCTTTATTGACGTAAGCCGAAAGGGTTTTTAGAAATAAGCGTCAACTTGTACCCAACTAGAAAGCGAAAATATTTGGGGCTGACTGTAATCTCCTGACACCGTTTTATTTTATCTCTTTAACATTATACAGGTAACCTGGCATTTGGCTGCCTCTTTCAGGTTGAATAATCGTAACACTGTCAAACATTGACCTGAAAGTTGTCAAAACGTTTGTGCAAAACTTGTCAAATATTAGATTACGTGACAGGGGTCTCTGTTTCCTTCACGAGTTTTTCCTTATGCCATTAAACTGCCATTTGAACTCAAAAGATTCAATTCAATTTCTCAGAAATATCTGTTTCCTGTCGACCTCACATTCAGCACCACAGAATTAACTTGCTGTTGATAGCACTCCTTGGAGAAAGATGCTATATGAGTATATTGGCCCTGTATTTCCAACAAGACCTCACACCCAGTCTCCGATATAAATAATGTTCTTTGTAAATTAATTAATTATTTCCTGAGTTTGCCATTATCTAGCCGGTAAGTAAATCATTGGCGTGGCGTGTCCAGTGGAAATACATACGGTCCAAATAGAAGGAAATCTCCCTAGCTTTGCATCTTTGCCAAAAGTTCTCCCTATAACACACACTTTGAGTGGCCTTCACCATATCCACAAATTCCCTGAGATTCCTTCTTATTTTGACTCCTTGATTCCCCAGATGATGACAAAATGGAGAAAAGATACCCTTATCATTCAGAAACACTATTAAAAGTAGAGATCATTTTATTATTATCTTTACTATCTTATTTTTTATTATAACAGAAATTCTCAAACCTAGTCCCAAATAGACAGAATGAAGTCGTACACCTCTAGGTATCCACTGCTCAATTTCACCATCAACATTTTTCAAAAGCGCTCTCTCTATTTTTCCTTTAATGGAGCTTTTTAAAGCAAACCTCAGATGGAAAGACCCACTGTCCATATTTGCCCTGGACCATCCCATAGCACTGAAAGTCCCGTATCTCAGGAATCCACCTAGGTAAACCAGAATGGTTGACTACCCTCTGAGTCAAAATATCATCATTTACCTATAACTTCTTCACCAGTTATCTCTAATCTGGGCTTTTAAAAACTTAACCACAATACCACATCAAACAAAACGAGTATTCCTAAGTATCATTTAATACCAGCCATCATCATTTATTTTTTGACTTTTTGCAGAAAGATAAAGTTTCAGCAGTTAACCTGTTTGCATCAGGATTCTTATGGTTGATACGTCACCTAAACTTCTTTCAGCTCCCCAGCATTCTTCTCCTATGTCACTTATATCATTCAGAACCTGAGTCGATATTCCTATAAGATTTCCCACAATCTAGAATGTTACACGTTGTGTTCTTGTGGTGATTTTTTACATGCTCCTTTATCACATGCATTTCTAAACAAAGTGCTGTTTAGCTCTAGAGACTTGATTAGATTGAGGGTTGATTTTTTTTGTTGCGGGGGGAAGGCAAGAATACTTCCTTGGTGGAGCTTATTGCATCCCAGCAGGAGGCACTGCTAATACAGATAAGACTGACATGGGGTTCTGGAGGGGTCACCCTGATGGAACCATTTGAAAGCTCCCATCAACTTTCACCTAAAGATTTTAGCAGCCACCGATGATCACTGCCTTGATGTATGACATCATTAGGGGCAGCAAAGCGTGATGTTCTAATTCTATTATCCCTCCTTTGTTTATTAATGTGATTCTCTACACACACTGCTTCTGCCTCCAATAGATTCTCTACATAGATAGAAAGAATGGCTTTCCATCATAGACTATCTGGTTACCTTGAAGTAAAATCCATTCAGAAAAGACAGAATATATGTGTGATATTTTCCTTCCATTTATTAAATTTAAGAATAAACAGTTGGAGTCCTAAAGATGATCAATAAAGCTTTTGGGGGAGAGTAGAATAGGGAGAGAAGTAGCATTTTGAATTCTCTGGAGCCTGTACTTCGATTCATCTTCATAACTTCCTTAGCTGCTGTACACATGCAAATGTATTTGCTGCTCTACCATAATTTCCTGAACAGGTGTGCACCGGCAATTTTGCAAAAACCTATAAATATACGGCACAGTACCTCCCTTCTGTTGTCTTCACCAGGAAACCTTCGCCCACTTCAGGGGCAATCATAAGATGACAATGGCAAGCACAAAGCAAAATCACTAAATCAGTAAAAGGTGCCTGCATACTCCTGTCTACACGTTGTTCTCATTCCTCCAGATCTGTGCACATTAACTTCTCAGGTGACCAATTCTCTGTCCACTGCATATAGCCTACCAATCACCTGGCCACACTAGGCTTCACAAGTGTCCTTCCCTCTGCGTCCTGTCTCTCTGTTCCTTTAAATCCCACTTCTCACAATCACCTAAGATCTGGCCCGCAGGAGAAGACCATGAACCAGTCTGCACTGAGACCACCGTCTCTGGCCGCTCAGCGCCAATGGACTCTCTTTTCCTAACCCACTCTTCAACTCTGGAATTCAGATTTTCAAAGAAGTCAATCCTTGCGTCCAAAGATTTAACTGCACTTTTCCAAAATGTTTTGAATTATTTAGCCATAAAAAAGAAGGAAATCCTACCATTTGAGCCAACGTGGATGAATCTAGAGTTACGCTACGTGAAATAAGCCAGACAGAGAAGACAAATATGGCATCATCTCACTTATATGTGGAATCTTAAAAAAAAAAATCAAACTCATAGAAACAGAAGGTTGGGGCTGGGGACACAGGGAAATGTTGGTCAAAGGGTCCAAACTTTCAGTTATAAGATGAATAAGATCTGAGGAGCCAATGTATAAAATGGTGACTCTAGTTAATAACCCTGTATTACATCATTGAAGTTTCCTAAGAGAGTAGAACTCAATTGTTCTCACGAAAAAAGAAAGGAAGGAAGGAAGGAAAGGAGGGAGGATAGGTGATGGATGTGTTTAATTTGATGGGGGAAATCCTTTCACAATGTGTGTGTGTGTGTGTGTGTGTGTGTGTGTGTATAAAATCATACTGTACACCTTTATTATCTTAGAATTTTGTCAATTATACCCCAGTAAAGCTGAAAAAAATGTCTTGAGTTTTCCTCTTTGGGGATTTTGTTCACACTTTTCAGAACTCCTAGAAGGCCTCCCCCACTTGGAACAACCCAGGGACTCTCAGTCCCTCCTTCCCTGAAAATCTGTCCAATTCACCTTCTTTGCTGTAACAGCCACCTATCTTTGAAACGCCTGTGATTATTATCATCAAATGCCTCATGAAAATGCTTCTACTGTTGTCCTGAACTCTTATTTCCTATAATGTTGTTTAACTCTTTGATGGACTTAAAGTAAGATTTCCCTACTACATTGTACACAGGGCAAGGATGGTGTGCTGTTTTTAAAATAATACCCAGCAGGCACAGCATGAATATTTGTATCGATAATAAAATGCTGGTAAATGTTTTATATGAGAATGGAGGCACAGGAGACAGTTCTAGAACATTCTACATATCACTAGTCTGATAAACATTTACACTGCCTATAGATCAGCATATATCTTTTGAACCATTCTAATATTTTTTAAACTTCCATTTTCATCTCTACTACAAGAAACTGATGCATTTCTGTGTAAACAATCTGGCTGTTGTATTTTAGGACACACATAATTTCCAGTATGACCTATGCTAATCAAATTGCCAAAGAATTTTCATTAGACCACCAGCATAGCTGAGATGTGGAGAAACGGTGATTCATACATTCCACACACTGCTAAGATGAGACACAAATTGGCATGCCCTTGTACGGTCAGGGTGGAAATACATACCAAACCTTAAGACTGATAATACCTTATTCCCAGAAATTCCACCTCTAGGAAGTAATTCTAAGAAAATAGAGATATATACCCACAAAGACGGATGCACAATGACCCACAACATTGGTATTTTAAAACAGTGAAAGTTAGAAATGACCTATGAGTCCAAAAATTGGAAAATAAACCATGATAGACACGTAGCACAGAATAACTATTCAACCACTAAAAATATTTTCTAAAGGAATAGCTATAAAATAAAATTCACAATTGAGTAAAAATAAATGGTTTAAAAGTAGTCAGTGAAATGCACACATAAAAGGTTAGCCAGGACACCTTGACTCACTAAGAGTGGCTGTCTCTGGATGTGAGCATTATGCATGATTTTTATTCTTTACTTCATGACCTTTTGAACTGCCCAAACTGTCTGCAATGAACCATAGTATTTTAAAACCCAAACAGTGTTATCCTGTAAAATATCAATGTCTAAGCTACATGGCAGTTTCGTGATCGTTATCTTTATTTATTTTTTTAATTTTTTTTAACATCTTTATTGGAGTATAATTGCTTTACAATGGTGTGTTAGTTTCTCATTTATAACAAAGTGAATCAATTATCCATATCCATATATCCCCATATCTCCTCCCTCGTGATCGTTATTTTTAAATACATATTGGGTTGGCCAAAAAGTTCGTTCGGGTTTTTCCATAGCATCTTATGGAAAAACCCGAACGAACTTTTGGGCCAACCCAAATATATAGCTGTGACCCAGAAATTACACTCATATGTACATACACAACAGAAATGCATGTATACATCCATCAAAAATGCACACAAGGAAGGATACTTAGAGCATTTGCAGGTGATGAAACTTGTACAGACCTTGATAGAGGGAATGGTTGCACACTGTTGTGAATGTACAAATAATAAATAAATAAATAAATACTCAGAGCAGTGCCATTTGTAATAGAGGAAGAAAGGGAAACGTGTACCAACAGCAGAATGGATAAATAAACGGTGGTAAAACTACAACAATAGGCTGCAAGACAGTAATAAGAATCAAGGGACTATTGCTCCATGGAGGTACATGGAAGAATCCCACACACTTAGCACTGAGTGAAGGAAGACAGGCACAAAGAGAGCATACAGTATGACGTATGATGTAGGTAAAGTTCAAAACAGACAAAAGTTATTTACAATGTCAAGTCAATTGTACGGTTAGCTGTGGAGAGGGAGATGCTTAGTGACCAGGAGTGAGCATGAGAAAGGGTCTATGTGGCTGGGAATATTGTGCTCGCTTATCTGAGTGGTGGTTGCATGTGTTCACAGTAGTGAAAATTCACCAAGCTGTAACCTTACAATATGTGCAGTATCAAAAATACCCTGTTGCTTTTATTTTTTTATCTGGTTCCCTGTAAATTCTCCGGCCCCTAATGACCTTCCCTGTCGCTAAATCCCTTCCTCAATTAATAAGTTAATTCTCTTCTATCAGCTATAAGTTTGCACTCTTTCTATAATTTCCAGTTTTACACATTCATCCGTAATTCAACAACAGCACCACTGAATGCTAGTGTATTCTGAACACAGTACTAGGTGATGGGGAGGCAGAGCCAGAAGGAAAACACATACTGAAGAAAGTCTTTAACGTCCATCTAGGCGTGGACCTTGTTCTAAAACATGCACACAAAATTTGTATATAATTGAAAAAGGGGTCAAAACCCCCCGAAGACCCTTGTTCAGCCCAGACTAAGAGACTTGCTTTACAGACAATGCTTCAGAAGGGTGAGGTAAAATTTCTCTCATGTTTTTATTAGGTAATAACTTTGCTTTTGGTTTTCTAAAAATTAAATTTGCACCTTATAAAGTGGTATTTTTAAGTCAATTTATGTGGCTATCAAGTTGTATGATTTCCCCCTCAATTTGTATGACATTTTCAAACTTTTTGAAATTCAGTATTTCTTCTGAAAAAGTGTCCTATAAAGTATCCCACATCTCCTTAAGCATATAAGTTAAGAAGTTCTAAAAACCACGTTTCACTGCACTTAGCACATTAATTGTAATTGCTCAAGATAAAACTGATATTGCAATTTAATTTCTCCAAAAATATTTTGGCATATATGTTTTTCATTGGAATAAGATAACTAATAATAATGATGCTTTTCCATAGTTAAATTAGATAGGCTATTAGAATTTTAAAGTCAGTTTCTAAATTCTTAATACCATGCAGTCAAATATTCCGCTACATAGAAAACAGTCCCTGGTGTTCACACCCTGGTAACCCATGAAGACTTTAAGAACAAAACTGATCATTAATGTGACAAAAGAACAAAACTGTGTGTTAATTTGCAGTGCTAATTAAACCATAGAAGTTTATACCAATTTCCCTCTGACAAAATTCTAAGATAAGAAAGGTGTACAGTATGATTTTATACACACACACACATTGTGAAAGAATTTCCCCCATCAAATTAAACACATCCATCACCTATCCTCCCTCCTTTCCTTCCTTCCTTCCTTTCTTTTTTTGTGAGAACAATTGAGTTCTACTCTCTTAGGAAACTTCAATGATATAATACAGGGTTATTAACTAGAGTCACCATTTTATACATTTTTTAAAGGAAAAAGAAATATAAGGAAACATGTCCTATGTGAATAAATAAAAAGATGACATTCTATTCTTTAATGTTATTTAAAATTCCAAAAACCAAATCAAAGAAATTACAATGCTAGCATATGCATTTACTAATTACATATACAAAAATATCTACCACACACACACAGAGATACGTGCGTACCTATATCTCCCTTTTCAAGAAATCTGATGCGCTTCCTCAGATGGCTGACACATCAGCCATCCCTAACCCTGTGAGAAACACCTTTATGATCTTATCAGAAGTCTACCATTTTCTAGATTTTACTAAATTAAATGTTTTATTTTTTATTTTCTTATAGTTTTCTTGTGTCTTAGTATGCCCTTCATGTTACTGAAAACTTTGGAACTTTTTATTTGTTATATTTTCTTCTGCTGCATGGGTACCCCAAATTGCACCCTATCGCACATCTTCTAGGCTTCCTAGCAAGAACCACACCTAATCTTATAAACTTTAGGACAACTGAGATCTTGTTTCTTTTTCGAATTAAATAAATTACATGTCGTGTGATACAGCAACAATGTATCCATCTTCTAGAGGAAAAGGTGCCTTGACTGTCAGTAATTATCTAGGGCTTCTATAATTAATTCTGCAATAAAAATGTGAACTCTTTTTTGCTCTGTTTTATGCAAGATTCTTTCTCCAGCACATTAAAAAACCTCCCATTCATTCATGGGACAATATTGCATTGGGCTAAGATTTTGGCAAAACTGTAAACAGTATTTCCTCAAAACACTCAAAGCAGGAATACAAACATTGGCTATTGGTGACCCCAAAGCCCTGTTCTTCTCACCATAATTAACCTGGGTTTCTGGGGGTGGTATAGATACACAGGTAAACGAAAGGCAAAAATATTCTGGAGTAAGAGAGAAACTTCTGTCAGCTTGCCCCCCTCCCTCTGCCCCACACCATCAATCACAGGTTACATGGTGTGGCCCTTTCTTTCTTTTTTTAAATTATTATTTATTTATTTATTTTTGGCTGCGTTGGGTCTTCGTTGCTACGTGCAGGTTTTCTCTAGTTGCAGCGAGCAGGGGCTACTCTTTGTTGCGGTGCGCGGGCTTCTCATTGCGGTGGCTTCTCTTGTTGTGGAGCATGGGCTTCCGTAGTTGTGGCGTGCGGGCTCAGGAGTTGTGGCTCGTGGGCTCTAGAGCTCAGACTCAGTAGCTGTGGCGCATGGGCTTAGCTGCATGTGGGATCTTCCTGGACCAGGGCTCGAACCCATGTCCCCTACATTAGCTGGCGGATTCTTAACCACTGCGCCACCAGGGAAGTCCCTGGTTGTGGTCCTTTCTATCTCCAACATGTTTATCCACACAACGTCTTTGTCCCCCAAAGAGTCCCCACACTCTACTACAGACACTAGTCCTGTCTTGTTTGAATGACATCTACAGTCTCTAATGGGCTCACTAAATCCAGGCTCTCCCATCATGTGATATAAGGGCTTCCTACTGAATAAAAAGGATGAAGCCATAGGAAAATTTAAATCTGATCATATCCTGCAATTTTCTTCCATATTGAGCCACACCCCTTTGCAAATCTTAGGCTTGAGCTATGTCAGACACCTGATGGATCCCTGGGCAAGCCACGCACACTCAGGCGTCCACACCTTTGCTCTTCCTGGAAAGCCACCTCCTTCCTCCCTCCTCTCGTTGATGGACCTCTCTTCACCTTTCAAACGCATTCCTAACTGGGCATCACGGACCGCCTTGATCCCCTGTCCAAAGGCAGAATTAATGCCTTCCTCCTCCCTATTTCTGTTGTTTGTCATTTATAAACCATAATCTTTTATAGTACAGATACGATACTAGTAGGAAGTCAGTTATCCCTCCACACCGGGAGTTCCTTGAGAATAGCATTCATTTATTTGTTTTTGTGTCAGCTACACAACAAGAACATGTTATTCACTCAACCAACCATCCCCTGATGAACCTATGCAATCTTGTGCCCTGATGCAGGGGGTACCAGGGGTACACTGTGAACAAGACACAGTCCTTGCTTTTAAAGAGCTTCTGGTCCAGTGATTTAGTGGTCCATAAATGTTTACTGAATCATTTAACTAACATTTATATCCTTTTTGCCCAATGGCATGCAGCTAGTTTGAATGATTACAGACAGCCTAGTTCAACTCAATCTTCATCTGAAACATAAGCATGGTTAAAATTGCTTGGGCACATTTTATACCAGGCATTAAAACATGGAGGAGGAGAGGTTGCTTAAGTCGGTGTGATAAGTGAAAAAGGAAAAGCGATCAGCAGCACCAAGTCCCATCTTTTCTTTTTATCTCCCTAAGGTCAGAGGTGAGAAAATCGCCACCATCTACCCGACTTCCCTTGGGTGCACGCAGATGACAGCTGGGCACCCTGGGACGCCCCATCTTGGACAATGATGGCACTGCAGACAGGTTCCGGTTGTGTGAAGTGTGACTCATCTTGTTCTTCTCCTGAGACCCATCCACTCGAGCTTCTGATAGCACCTGCCCACCGTGTGCAGCTGACACTAGGCTCTGCTCTCGGTTGGTCTCTCAGAGGCTGGCGTGCTCCAGCCAGCTCCCAGCACCTAGCTCCCATCCTGCTTTAACCCCAGTACTATTCCACAGGAAGAGCACGAGGAGAATTCCATCCACTCAGGCTCCTTTCTGTCACTCCCATCTGTCTGATGTTGTCAAAGACAGGGGCCTTGGAAAACTCTTTTCTTCACGAAAGGGTCATATTTCCATTGCTTCACAAGCCCTATTGGACAATATTCTGATGACCCAAGTTTAGCCTTCCTTTATGAATGAACAAGTATCATTTTCATTATACGTGATGCTATTCTTCCCAAACGGGGTTGATTCCAGCTGGTACTGCTAATAAGAGACATCCTTGCCTCACTGATGGTCCTCCAGATAATGTTTCATTTTGGGAGAAGAGTAGCAGGCAGCACCAAATGCCCACAGAAACAAATTCTCTCCTCTCCCCTAAACACCTCCCTTTAGGGTACAGATGCCTTCATGGAATTTTCAAGGCTTTTCTAAAAACCAATCCATACTCTGAAAGCATAAGGAGTACAGACTCTACAAGATAATCATTTTGAAGGCCTGTAAAATGTGTACATACTGTCCATCATAACTCACTTCTGTAATTTAAAGTTTCCCCTTTGGGGATTATACTGATATATCCCTATACTCACATCTTACTCATTTCCACAAAGTTACCCTGCACACACTATCAGAAGGCCAAGAAATACTTAGTAGGCTTTTTGGTCCTTAAAAGAAGAGGCTATTCTTTGGCAAAGGGTGAATATTCTTTGGCAAAGGGTGAATAAACTCTGGTCTCTAGAGGCCTGAATTTAATTCACATTCAATCGCTTTGATTAACTACTAAACCCAGCAAATTCAGTTCCGCATTTGAGGCAACCCCCTGAGGCACTACTGGGAAGAAGGACAGAGGTTAGGGGAAGAAGAATGATACTTAAAGTCATAATTGAGATTTGACGCAATACCTAGTCACAATGAATTGCAATAATAAAAAGTTTTAAATCAGCCAAGGGTACAAGAGGGTGAAAAGAGTTTTGGAATATTAGACCTTTTCCTATTCAAACTAACAGATAGGAAAATGTTGACAGCTGTCTACTCTACACAAAAGAATGGTTGTGATAAGAGTCTGTTGATAAAAAGATGAAACTGACAGTGATAACAATAAGAAAAAGAAATCACACAGAGGATCTCTGAGAACAGAGAGAAATCAACCCTACATTACTGCCTCGTTATATTAATCTCCTTGCTCCCTGGGGCAAGACAGCACAGCCAAATCTCACCTTTGTGAATCTGCGATAAAAACACGTAGTCAGATATGAGAAGAACACAGAAAATCCAAAACGGCATCATTAATATACAATGCAAATTGTCTAAAGAATGAGATCTTGAAAGCAGAGAGAGAGATTTGTTTCAATGAGGCCCCCTCCTTTGTCATGAGATTACTGCCCTTAGCTTTGAATCTGACCTCAGAACTCTGTCTCAGGTAAAAACAGTCAGATTGTTCCACCTTTAAATACTGGGAATGGATTACAGACTTCTAAGAAGTGAGCATTAGAAAAAAAAAAAAAAATCTTATCTCGGCTTCTCTGCGAGATGCCACACTATTTGTGAAGACAGGAGTCGATGAAGATAACAGGATGATGCCTGGCTCTTTTGCTGTGCGAGGTGAGGCCAAGTAGGCCTTCTGGCTGCACACTTGCTCCGGGATGGAGGACACTGCTTATTTATAGTGTAGGACACATGACTTGCTGGGTGACTTACTGTCCATCATTATGTTAGAATTTGGCAAAGAAATGGTTCTTCTACTAATGTATTTTTATATAAGGAAGAATCTGATAGATGTCTAAATCAGAGATGATTCATTCTACCATGTATACCTGTAATACACACACACACACACACACACACACACACACACACACACACATTAATTGACGGAGTCATTCTCTACTGGCGAAATAAATACAGTCCTTTAAGATGAGAAAAGATGTTATTTTCTCTCCTGGAAATGTTACTGCTTTATGACGTAGTGATTCAGTTATTTGTCCAAATGTCTATGGCTACAGAGAGGGGAACAACAAGACCCTAATTTTAGCATCCTCAACCAAGGGCATTAAATAAAGTAAACCTTTACTTGCAAGAAATTAGTACCTCCCATAAATCACGTCAAGAAAGATTGCTGCTCTTCATAGAGATAGAAAGTAGATTAGAGGTTAGCAGGGGCTCGGAACAGCGGGTGTGGGCAGTTATTGCTTAATGGGTCAGAGTTTCTGTGTGGGGCGGTGGAAAAGTTTTAGAAGCAGTGATGATGGGTTGCACAACTGTGTGAATATAATGAATGTCTTTGAATTGTACACTTAAAAATGGCTAAAATGGCCTATTTTATTTTACCACAGTTAAAAAAAAAAGAAGAATGACTGTTGCTACAACTGGTCATAATCAAAGTGGACACTTACCCACACGGGAAGAACAAGTGTTGAACGGTTGATGCATCTGATTCTAGAGGTTTCCTTTAATTTGACCAGTTTGTATGTAAATAGTTGACGACCAAAACTGGACAAAGGAAAATTCTCAGTCTGGAGCATGCCTGCTCTAGACACCAGGATAAAGTAAATTACTTTTCTTGCCGTGTTTCCACACGTCTGCCTTCCTACCTCACACCATGGACGTATCATTCCAGCAAACTGTTATACGGGGTATGTATGTCTTTATTTGAGTTGAAATGGATGCTCTCTCTCTCTGGTACTGGGGATAAAGCCTCATGCGCTAGATCCTGGCACTACTGCCCTTTAGCCGGGTGACCCAGGGCAAATATTTCCTTAGAAAATGCTCATGGAGAAAATGGAACCACTCACTCCAGTGTTCAGGGACATTCTGATCCTTCGAGCTTATGTACTTAAATCACTTGGCACAGGACAAGCTACATACTTACTACTTTCCAGATAACATTCCAAGGCTTTAGAAAGGGTGGTGTCTCAAGAGTGCTAAGAAAACCAAATGGGGTGGTTCTGACATCACCATCCTAAGTTTTCTCCAAGAGGGAGAATAGGGAAGCTTCAGAAAGACGACGACTATGGCTGAGGTTTCTCTCTAACGAGCTCAGCTGGCCAAAGAAACTAGTCTAGAGCTGATCCTTGCCTGTGGGGAGGTGAAATCTACATGAAAAACCTCCATTTTTTCCCCACTGCATTTTATATATTGAGGAATAATTTTCATGCAGTAAAACACAAACCTTAATTGCCTAGGGCTCCATCACTTTTACATTTGTAAATGACCATAAACCCCCGCCCAGGTCAAAACAAAGAACACTTTGATCCATCAGAAAGTTCCCTCCTGCCCCTCCCAGTTACTGCCCCAAACTCTCCACCCAGGGTTGGCCCTTGTTCTGACATCTATCACCCACTAGTTACTGCTGCCTCCTCTCCAACCCCCATATACACGGGATCATACACTATGTAACTTCTGTGTCCAGATTCCTGCACTCCACAAAATGACTTTGAGATTCAGCCCCATTGTTGAGTTTCTCTGAGGTTTGTGCTTATGCCTGAGTGGCTCTCCATTGTGTGAATATACCAGGTCTTTATAAGTTCTCTTGTTGAAGGACATCTGGGTCTTTTCCATTTTGAGGCTATTAGGAGTGAACTTATGAACATCCTTCATAAGTCTTTTTTTTTTTTTCCACTGAAGTTGCATTCATTTTTTTTTTCTTATTAGTCATCAATTTTATACACATCAGTGTATCCATGTCAATCCCAATTGCCCAATTCATCACACTACCATCCCCACCTCCCCCGCAGCTTTCCCCGCTTGGTGTCCATACGTTTGTTCTCCACATCTGTATCTCAACTTCTGCCCTGAAAATGGGTTCATCTGTACCATTTTTCTAGGTTCCACATATATGCATTAATATACAATATTTGTTTTTCTCTTTCTGACTTACTTCACTCTGTATGACAGTCTCTAGATCCATCCACGTCTCAGCAAATGACCCAATTTCGTTCCTTTTTGTGGCTGAGTAATATTCCATTGTATACGTGTACCACAGCTTCTGTATCCATTCATCTGTTGATGGGCATTTAGGTTGCTTCCATGACCTGGCTATTGGAAATAGTGCTGCAATGAACATTAGGGTGCATGTGTCTTTTTGAATTGTGGTCTTCTCTGGGTATATGCCCAGTAGTGGGATTGCTGGATCATATGGTAATTCTATTTTTAGTTTTTTAAGGAACCTCCATACTGTTCTCCATAGTGGCTGTATCAATTTACATTCCCACCAACAATGCAAGAGGGTTCCCTTTTCTCCACACCCTCTCCAGCATTTGATGTTTGTAGATGTTCTGATGAAGCCCATTCTAACTGGTGTGAGGTGATACCTCACTGTAGTTTTGATTTGCATTTCTCTAATAATTAGTGATGTTGAGCAGCTTTTCATGTGTTTCTTGGTCATCTGTATGTCTTCTTTGGAGAAATGTCTATTTAGGTCTTCTGCACATTTTTGGATTGGGTTCTTTGTCTTTTTAATATCGAGCTGCATGAGTTGTTTATATATTTTGGAGATTAATCCTTTGTCCGTTGATTTGTTTGCAAATATTTTCTATGTCTCCCTGAGAGCAAGGATGACGTTCCACTGAAGCTGCATCTTCCACTCTAGCCCGGCACGCAATGCGCACACCGTGGGTATTCTTAGACTGAATGAACGGAAGCGAAAACCACCCAGGAGGGGATAACGAAGGCTTGTTGGAGGACCTGGACTTGAATCCGATGCAGAGCGCACCCACAACTCTTCCTCTTTCCTACCTGCTTCTCTCTCCCACCTTCTGCAGCAGATCTTCATCTCCTCCAGCCTACCAGCTGCGGGACCTCCCCGCTCACCTTCAGCAGATGACCTAAGGCCTGGCTTAGGAAAACCCAAGAGGCCGTCAGTTGCAATCACTTTATCTTCTTGCCTCTAAATTTACCTGCAACTGACACTTCGCTTTTATTCTCTTTATAAATATGCTTATTCCCATGAAACCCTCGTCGCCCAACAGCTGCATCTTCAGCACCCTGGCTCTGATCGTCAGCTGCCCTCTCTCTCCTGAGCTCCTCACCTCCCCTCTCCACTGGCTTCTTGCCATCAGCCTTTAAATGTGATGACGTCTCTCCGACCTTAAAACAAACATTTCCCTGGAAACTCTTCTTCCAATTAAAAACCACCTTCGCTTTCCCCTTCATTAAAAAGCTGTCTAGAGCCACTATTTTCTGTTTTCATTTCCCTGTGCCTCTCCACCCACCACAGGCAGGCTTCTGCGCCCCCCACTAAACCCAAACTTTTTGTTGCTATGGTCAATGGATGAAGTGTGGTCCTAATTACTCTTGATTTCTTAGGGGTGCTGTACATGGCCCCTTCCACCGGGCTCCAGGAAGCTGCCCTCTCCCCTTTTTCATTATGCTCATTTCACTGTCCAACCCTTAAATCCAAGCTTGGATTTCTACTGCAAGTGAAACTTGTGTGGGGCTGAGAAATCTCTGCCTTTGAAATAGCTCCCAGGAGATTCTTTTATACTTTTATACTTTCAGAAGCTCTGTTATAAGTACTTATATTCCTCAGAGACCTGTTCCATGTCTTCAATTCACAATTTATAGCAGAAGTTGGTAAACTGCAGCCAAAGGACCAACTCAGGCCCACCACTCATTTTTGTAAATAAAGTTTTATAGGAACACAGCCACACCCACTGTTTGGCATATGGCCTATGGCTGCTTTTGAGCTGCTGCAGCAGAGCTGAAGAGCTGCAACAGAGACCCTATGATGCACAAAACTTAAAATATTTACTCTCTGGCCTTTTATAGAAAAAGTATGCTAACCCCCAGTTTATGCCAGTCTCCCCAGCTGCCCTCTCAACATTAACAGCCTTTTCATGTGACCTGTCTGCTACGTTTCAGACTCATAAAGCCAACTACATATTAGGAAGCTGCACGTGAGTATGCCACAGACCCTTGAAGCCCAATTGCGTTTCCCATCTTCTTCCTGATTTGCTCCTCCCTCCAGGATGTTATAGCTCAGGAACAAGCACCACCATCCACCCTATCACCCACCTCCTGAGCACCACTTCTCCCCGCCCTCTGCCTCTGTAAGAAAGCATCCTCCACCCCCGCACTCCGCCTCGGTAAGCAAGCGTCCTCCACCCCCGCCCTCCGCCTCGGTAAGCAAGCGTCCTCCAACCCTGTCCTCCGCCTCGGTAAGCGCCAACCCTATGCTCACTTAGCTCCACCACCCCAGGTCCCCAGCCTTCTGTGCAAGCGCGTCACTGAGGTTCATGCACATGACGGACTCGGGCTGACGTGCCCAGGTTTTGCACTAAACTAGGGACTTCCCTGTGGTCCACAGTCTGGGTGGGAGCAGGTCAGCCCTGAGTTCTGCGTCTGCCCGAGGATGACTGAGCCCGGCTTCCCGGGCCGCCTGGCCTCGCTGCCCTGCAGCCCCCAGGCCGCGGGTGGCCCAGTCTGTGGGCCCTCGCTTCCCATGGGGCTTGCGGGGGGTTGGGTTTACACCTGGAGAAGCACCCAGAAGCACTAGACTCCCCTTTGGGCCTCCTTTATAGTCCTCCTTTTACTCTGAGCTGTGATTATTTTTACCCTGTACATACGGCAGCTCTTCTGGCACAGAGGCTATTTCATCAATTGTCAGTACCATCCCTGTAGGATGATTCTCCATGGGTGTTTCCAGACTCAGGCTCTGATGGACCAAATAAAAATGTTTTGTTTTGTAAAAAAAAAAAAAAGGTCTTTTGGGGAGAATATTGGGAGGGCACACGGCAAAGCCACAGTGTCGTAGCCCATTCAGAATAATCACACTTGACGGAGGTCTCATTACCCACATCTGTGGGACATCAGTCAGCACCAATCGCGAACCAAGAAGAGCAAAGGGCAGCAGGATCCAGGGCTTGAACCCGGTTTCCTCTAAGGAAAGGATGGTCCTGCCTGGGGAAGGGGGCAGGGAGCAAATTAGAGGAAACAACCACCCTGAGAAGTCAGGGCTGGAAAAGTGTTGAAAGGAAAGTGCATTTCAAACCGTCGGCAAAGAGAAAGAACACACAGAACTGAGATAGTTTAAATGCAGAGAGATACGCATCACATGTTCAGATGCAATAAAATGGGTGCCAGAATTGATTATCTTTCATCTGAAGAATTCAGGAGTCATATTTCCCCAAAGCAGATGCTGGGTATTTTTATCATTGCACCCCTGTTGGGTATGCAATTCTGTTACTGAGTCAAAAGTCACGTTATCTACGGAAATAGAATTGTCTCTGCTTAAAATTTCTTCACATGGGAAAAAAGGCCTATTGTTGCACTTTTTAAGCTGCATTATGTAAATACTATCATATTTGGTCCCATAAAATCCCCTTTTACTGCCTCTCAAGATTGGGAAATTGTTGGAAGGCAGAATATTCTTACTTTCAGCCACTTATCCAATCTTACTTCAGCTGGAAATTACAGCTTGTCTTCTGAAATAGCCATTTGCAGAAATGGAGACTCAGTATTCAATATTACTGAGCTTAAATGGTGAAATAGTGGGTTTAAACACATCTAAACATATGTAAGTTTCCTATAAGTGTGGTAATCATTGATATGAAATCTTCTACTTAAGGAGGTGATATCCGACTCACTCATATTACTAATCTGCCCTGTGTAAGACAACGTATGCGGTTTGCAATTTGGGGTTATAAAAGCGCTTTCCTGTTTCTAGCGCACGGTCATGTAGCTAGGTACGAGGAAATTTACAAGCCGAGTTTCCCTATGGGTCAATTCCTGCCCTTATGGAACAGGCGTTGTATCTTCCATTTTCTGAGGTTCTTACGGAGTCATAGCATGGCCTTTAAATTCATTATGCCTCCCCATGTAGGGTCATCTGCAGCGCCAATACTGAAGGACAAACGAGACAGCTCGTTAAAGGAGCGGTATCATCTACAAAATGGAAATAATGGCACTCTTTCCAAAATAACAGCAGACAGTATTAGATTTTAGAACTGTATGACACACCACTGACCCCAAGAGGAGCTACATTTTTAGGCCAATTCTTTCATGAAAAGGTAATAAAGGAATGTTCAATTGTCTGGAAATACGGTCCAGTCTTCCCGAGAACATTATTATTTTCTTGCTACTCCACGAAGTGAATGTTAGGAAGTAACCTGCTCAGGGGCTTTGCTGCCAGACACTTCCGCTGTGAACAGGAGCCAAACCTGTCAATGGCACCCCAGAAACACCAGAGGTAAGGTAACCTGAATTCGGCTCTCTCGCGTCATTGGCACGCATTCCTTCAGTATACAGAAAACTCTACAGAGACATACACACAAGTTGTGTTCACCGGTGTGCTTCAACAAGGGTCAGCAGTGCTCTCTGCTGTAGGACTGAAAGCCTCTCTCCAGCATCTCTTTGCGTTCACACTGGCCCTGTCGCTGTTCTGCAGGGCCCCTCAGCCTGCCTTGGGGCTTTAAGAAGACTTCCATTCACGCAGGACACATTATGGTTTGTCACAGGCAGAAGGATGGCCTCCAAGGAATCCCATGTCCCTCTAATCCTGGGAACCTAGGAACATGTTACGCTGCGTGGCAAAAGGGATCTTATAGATGCGTAAAGGACATTGACGGGGGACGGTACCCTGGATCATCCGGGTGGGCTCCAACGAGTCATAGGAGCCCTTCAAAGCAGAGAACCTCTCCCCGCTGGGCTCAGAGAGCTGCAGCAGCAGAACAAAGTCAGACAGATGAGGCATGAAAAGGACACGACCTGCCATTACTCGCCTGGGAGACGGAAGGGACCGTGAGGCAGGGAAAGAGAGGGGCCTCTAGGAGCTGAGAACCTGACAGCCAACAGGGAATGGGGACCTCGGACCTCAGCATGGAACTCAGTTCTGCCAACAGCCTGAAAGCGGACAGCCCCCAGACCCTTCAGTTAAGAGTTCAGCCCTGCCACTAACACAACACTGTAAGTCAACTATACTCCAATAAAAATTAATTAAAAAAAAAAAAAGTTCAGCCCAGCCAAGACTTTGATTTTAGTGAGCCCATGTCAAACTTCTCACCTACAGGACTGTGAAACAATAAATGTATGTCGTCTACTAAGTTTGTGATAAATTTTTATGGCAGCAGTAGGCCACTAATACCGAATTCTCAACAGTACTTACAAATTCCTTGTACTCCTTTAATTCTAAGACACCATCAGTTGTATATCATAGCAAAAGTCTAATACTGAAGATTTTCAGGGCGAAGAAACCTGCTACATTAAACTGAAGGCAAGATGTGTCTTGGTTTCTGAAACAAAAAGTGTAGATGGGGAAAGAAGATAAAATATTTCCTTATCTTTGAGTTGAGGAAATACAGTATTTATTTGTTGGTGCTATTTAGGAAGTATCAAACTTTAAGGAAAAACATCAGGGACTTCCCTGGCAGTCCAGAGGTTGACTCTGCACTTCCACTGAAGGGGGCGCGGGTACTAAGATCCTGCATGCCACATGGCACAGCCGTAAAAAAAAAAGAAAAGAAAAAAAAAAAGGAAAGAAAAACATCAGCTCTCTTGTTCCCCTTAAGGCATGTTTCAACATGCATTCACATGCTGGTCTCCATAAATGTCTCCCCTTTGAAATGCAGATGTAATTAAGAAGGCGATGAATATTGGTCTCCTTCCCTCTGTGTGCAAGGCTGTTAAACATTCAGGGCCCAGCTCGGTTTATGACTGCTCAGCTCACTCCATAATAATTTCCTTACACACAGAAATAACATGTGTGACCTCAAACAGAGGTAACACATTCTAAAAAACTCCAAGTCTATTGAAAGTAATGACCTTTTTGTGGTAAGAAGTAGTTCTCAAAATTAAAGTGTATAATTATCTGAGACTGGCACAATAGCTTTTTTGGTTTTTTTGGTATAAATGCACTGGTTATGGTTCTGGCATAAAATGAAGTATATAATTTATCTACTCATTTTAGCAAGAGTTGCCAGGAACCACTTCTTTCTCAAAGCCAGATCTTCTTCAACTTGAGTTTGAAATATCAACTGTTACTATAAGCTGGTAAAGTTTTATTTCAGTTTGATTTTCTAAGAAATATAGAAACTTGGCTGAATTCTATACCCTCTACTGACATATGCCAAACATATACTAGGTCAAAATAAGCATAAGGTAAACAATTATTGCAACTTCTGAAGCAAGAAAACTCTTCTGAAGATAAATAAACAATTGCATTTTCTGAGATGATTAAGCAATACTGGTTGAGTTATTAAATTTCTTCCTCCAAAGTCACATCTGATGACACAAAATCAATAAAGATTTTTGAGCTAGTCATTGCATGGATTCTGGCTTACAAGGTGCGTGCGTGCGTGTGTGTGTGTGTAATTGTTTAGCGTGTGTGCTTTACAAGAATCTGCATAAGTTGCATGGTGGAAAATGTGAGGAAAATGAAGGAAGGGCTTTATCTTCTACTGCAAGCAAAGCTTGAAGTGAGTCAGGTTTTAGATTATGCAATATGGTTTCAAGAACACGTTCTAAAGGGCTCCTGTGAATAATGTGAGTTCAGATGGTGCTTCCATATATGCTTTTTTTCCCCATAAATAAGAAAAACAAAGAGGAATAGCCTTTTCTGTCGGTTTCAGAAAGCAGCCCAATCTGAAGTCACCTCATTTATATTAAATAACTGAATGTGGGTCGTTTAACAGAGTGTGGAGCAGTATGAATGACAAGAGTTCTGGAAAATGTTTGCCCTCACCAATAATAGGTCTGGTCTTAGAGAATGGACTTGAGGACATAGGGAGGGGAAAGGGTAAGCTGGGACAAAGTGAGAGAGTGGCATGGACATATATACACTACCAAACATAAAATAGATAGCTAGTGGGAAGCAGCCGCATAGCACAGGGAGATCAGCTCGGTGCTTTGTGACCACCTAGAGGGGTGGGATAGGGAGGGTGGGAGGGAGATGCAAGAGGGAGGAGATATGGGGATATATGTATATGTATAGCTGATTCACTTTGTTATACAGCAGAAACTAACACACCATTGTAAAGCAATTATACTCCAATAAAGATGTTAAAAAAAGAAAAACCATATTTGATGACTGGAACAAAACTTGTAGCACCTTCTGATTCCCAAGATAATAATATTTTTAAATGGGGAAGACAAAGAGACTTAAATAAGAGTGAGGTTTCCACACTTCACTCAAAGTGGTAAAACGCTATTATATTAGACAGTATAATTCGTAGATTGATAGATATATAGATAAGTAGATACAGTAGTACTCAGAACAAGCACTACCAAAAATATACAAAGAGATGCACTTAAAAGCACTATGAATAAATCCAGATGGAATCCTAAAATATGTTCAGAATTATGCAGGAAGGTAAGAAAAGAGAACCAGAGAAATGAGACTGGAGGAAACAAATAGAAAACAAATAATAAATGGCAACCTTAAATGTTAACCTATCAATAATTATCTTAAATGTAATTGATCTAAATATATCAGTAAAAAGTAGATTAAAAAATGTGACCCAGCCATACTGTGCTTATAAGAAACCCACTTCAAATTCAATGACATAAGTCTATTGGAAGGAAAAGAATGGAAACAAGGAAGCTTTCCCTCACCAATGGGTAGGCATCAGCCTGCTCATTTAACGTCCAAACAGAACAAAAAGGTGGAGGAAGGATGAATTCTCTCTCTCTGTTCCCGAGCTGGGACATCTATATTCTCCTGCTCCTGGACATCGGAGCTCCTGCTTCCAGGGCCTTAGATTCAGATTTTGGGACTTACACCAGCGTCCCTCCCCAGTTCTTAGGCCTCTGGCCTTGGACTGGGAGCTACACCATGGCTTTCCTGGTTCTCAGGCCTTTGGATGTGGACAGAACTGTACTGCCAGCTTTCCTGGTTCTCAAGCCTGCACGTGGCATATCTCCGATGCTATAATTGTGTGAGCCAATTCCCATAATAATAAATCTCCTCGTATATATCTCTATGTATCCTATTAGTTCTGTTTCTCTGGAGAAGCTTGACTAATACCTTTTTAAGGATAAAGACAACTTTATCTCTAAATTACTGTGCCTCATACCTAGGAGATGCTCAACAGTTTTTTACGGAAGACAGCAAGAAGAAAAGAAGGGAAGAATGGTGATGGAATTTTGTATGAATGGGGACCCTGAACTTATGGGTCACTTGACGATGTTACCTTCCTGTGGTCTAGGCTAGAATCCAGGAGTAGGGGTGTTGTGCCAGCTGGATGGTTAATAGAGTAGACAGCTGGAGCTGAGAGGAAGTCCTGTGAGCTAATTTGCAATTCTGAAGTCCATGACGATAGGAGGTTCACTTGCAGATGAGGAGAAGAGGAAGTGTCTGACCCTGACAGTTCCCCTAACATAAAGATGAAAATCCCCACCGGCAGAGTGAAGCCTCAGTCATTCACTGGGGCATGTGAGTGAGTGTTAGAGTTGAGAATGTGGACCTGGAATTTATCGAAAGGAACAGTTAAAGGAGGGGAGGGTTCGAGAGCCAAAGGGCAAAATAAAGCACGTCTGGGAAGGGATTCAGACTGCCCAGAGTAATGCTGCTCCAGTTTCTATTCAATCTCTGCTGTGAAAATTGTATCCTATTTTTGCTTCCTCTCTCTCTCTTTATTGTCTAGCTTGAAGAACTAGTCACTGGAACCTTAGGTCTCATCTCCATGACGAACTCCTCTCCTTAAAAGTGCCTCTGGGGGGCTTCCCTGGTGGCGCCGTGGTTGAGAATCTGCCTGCCAATGCAGGGGACACGGGTTCGAGCCCTGGTCTGGGAAGATCCCACATGCCGCGGAGCAACTGGGCCCGTGAGCCACAACTACTGAGCCTGCGCATCTGGAGCCTGTGCTCCGCAACAAGAGAGGCCACGACAGTGAGAGGCCCGCGCACCGCGATGAAGAGTGGCCCCCGCTTGCCGCAACTAGAGAAAGCCCTGGCACCGAAACGAAGACCCAACACAGCCATAAATAAATTAATTAATTAATTAGAAAAAAAAAAAAAAGTGCCTCTGTGTTGAATACAGTTACCTTTTTCTCTAATTGATAAGATCTTTCTTTTTCTTCAGGTGCTCATTTTATTAACATCACCTGCAATTTCTAATGTAGAATCCATCATTCTTTCCTGTATATATATATATATTACAGATTATATGAAATAGTATAAAAATTACCATATATTATATATCTAGCTGAATAGTTACGTTTCCCCTGGTAGTCAATAAATTCTTTAGTCTCATAAAAAAAATAATAATAGTAATAATAGGTCTGGTTACTCGGGCCTTCCCCGAAGAGTACCCAGTGGTGTATTTTCCAAACGCTCCAAGCTGTCTTTTTAGAGGCCCTTTTTCTGACTCTCCATTGCCCTTGCTCTGAAGGACCAGCATCTTTACAACAGGTGCTCTTACCCCTCCCCTGTCCCTTTAAGATGAAGACACCTGAACACCTCTGGGTGGGAAGGGGGGGGAATTCCTAGGCCTTTCAGAGCCTCTGAGGAAGAGCCACAGGTACTGGGCGTCGGCGGCAAAACTGGAAATGGGATGATGAAGGGGACCCATCCAGTACCAATGCCAGGGCTTATACCTCTTCTGGACATGTTCTCCGCCCACTTCAGGACGCGACCCCGGGGAGTGCATAGAGACCCACGGCCACAGCTGGAGCTCCAACTCTAGACTCATCCCAACTGGCCCCAAAACCCTTCCTTTGGAGTTCCACTGCCTGCATCTTCACTGGGTTCAAACCTTGGCTCTGTCCATTGTTAAATGGGTGAACTCACCTCTTCTGAGTGCAAATTATTTTTCTTGTGTAAAATGTAAATCAGGAGAGTTGCCTTACAGGATTAGGAGGATTAAATTTGACGCTTAAGTAAAGTCTTTGGCATACAGGAAATCCTCAACGAGAATTAAAGTCCTTAGGTCTTATTAAAGATCCTAAAGGTACTAAAGATTGCACACCTTCCTTCATGAGTTTCTTTTAGGCCCTTTATCTTCACCAAAAGTAAGATATTGATTCTAAGTTGTAGGCGGGTCTCTCTTGCCATGATTTAATGCCCACCCCCCCTTCTTCTACTACTAATTCTAATTCTGATTCTGCTTCTAATTCAAACTCTCCTTCTTCAACCTTCTTCAATTTCCCCTTCTCCTTCCCCTCCTTTTCCTCCTCCTTATTCCTTACAGATATATACAGATTCTTCATCGACTGTAAGAGAAAGTATGCTACCTCCCAGTCGTTCTGTGCTAAAACATTCCTTGAACGTAGGAAGCTGTGCCTTGCTCATTGTTGCATCCATAACGCATAGCTGACAGCTGGGAGGTATCAAGTCTGGAACTGAAGAAAAGTGGATGGACTCAAATCCTTGCTTTGCCAAGTACCAGCTTATTTGACCCTCATGAACATTTCTGAATGTCACCCACCCCGTCTGTAACACTTTAATGACAATGCCAATTTCACAGAGCTGTTGCAAAGTAAGAAGGATATCATATGAAAACTTGGCTGGCCTACCATATGACATTGATCAATAATGAATCATGGAAGAAATTACAATTATGTCACCGATATATATCAAACACCTATCATATGCCAGGCAATTTGGGAAGTACTGGCCATATCAAGAAGGCCATCTTCCCTGGATGAGCCTCTGTGATTCTTATTAAGGAAATGTTTTTAGTGTAGTCACAAAATTCTCTGGAAAATTCCTTTTCTACCAGACAGTAGATGAGACAATAGTCTTTGAATCTTAACCTAGAGACACCAAAGAATATCATTCTTTTCTCTTTTCTTCTGGGGACTCCGAAATAGATTTGTGCCATTATGTCATTCTCATTATTGTCATGTCATGCATAAAATCAGCCTATGTACACACTCACTTTTTTCCTAACACTTTTAGAACACACAAAGATTTTCTTACACTTTTAGAACACATAGATACCACCTGTGTCATTTTTTTCTTGCCTATGTTTTCTGAACAACTATTCTGGACAACATTTTCTTCTGCCATATTTCTGAATATTCAAAACTGATATCCTCACATTTCTTCTATTGCTCCTGGTGATCCAGATCTTGCCCTCAAGTGGAAAATTGTCATGAGATGCCCTGCATTTCTCTTTAAAAATATATATCTTACTTGGGACTTCCCTGGTGGCACAGTGGTTAAGAATCCGCCTGCTAATGCAGGGGACAGGGGTTCTATCCCTGGTCCGGGAAGATCCCACATGCTGTGGAGCAACTAAGCCCGTGCGCCACAACTACTGAGCCCACTTGCCATAACTACTGAAGTCCGTGCGCCTAGAGCCCGTGCTCCGTAACACGAGAAGCCACTGCGGCGATAAGACGCCCGCGCACCACAGTGAAGAGTAGCCCCCGCTCACCGCAACTAGAGAAAGCCCGTGCACAGCAACAAAGACCCAATGCAGCCAAAATAAATAAATAAATAATAATACAAAAAAGATATATCTTATTTGCTGAATTATATTTATTATAGAAAGTCCATCAGCACGAACATTTTAAAATCTGTGCTCATTCTATAGAATTAAGATAATTTCTTTTTTGCTTCATTCATCTGCTGATAACTCAAGCTCATCTATTGAAAAATACTGTTTTAATGAGTTCCCTATCAGCCTCATTTAAAGTATATTAACAATAATGATATGCAAAAGTCAATAGTCTTTATTACTCTAGCAAACTGAATTTCTCAAGCCATTTGACAGTTTAAAATTGCCACTGGGAAGAATTTGACTTTCAAGGAGAATTCATTGGAGTTTATTGTGGTGACTGATTATCAGCATAAGAACCGTGCATTTGTCTACTACAGTAGAGGAGATAATTTAATTAGTCTGTTTTTGTAAATGTTCTGATTTTAATACATTAACTTGTGGCCCACGGCTGACAGAAAAGAAATTAACACTGACTCTTTTTGACTGTGGAATGAATTGGACTTTCCAGGCCAAGAAAATTAATTATAAATGCTCTCTATTTAAGATTGCAAGATCTTTTTAATGATAAATGATGTAATTGTTAGATGTCAAGTATACAAATAGTCATGCATTGACATTTCAGCTTATTAATTCCAACATTCACCACTGTGTATAACATATTCATCACATTTAATTGCTTGATGAAGGGGAGAAAAAAATCAAATCATTGTTCTCATGGTTCTCTCTGTGATTTTTAGGCAGTAAATTTCTGAAGACACTGAATGCTAATGGCACTAAATTTCTGATGACAGCCTCGCGTTTCATTTTGGGCCAAGACCAAAGCAAACAAAAAGAATCTGTGCAAAGTAGGTTAAGGCTACAGAAGCAGAGACTAACTCCTAGGGAATTATGAGTTAGGTGAAATTTGTCCCAGCATCCTGTCATCTGTGTTTTTCCTTCTCTCTTCGACCTGCTTTTTGGTGTGGGTGTCTGAGTACCCAGGGCCTTGAGGCTCCCTTGCAGGGTCCCAGGAGGTTCTCCTTCCTAAGAGATGTCCTCCCTCATCAACCTGTGCTCCTATTCTTTGCAGCCGAAGACAACTGTATAGCTTCAAAAGACCCTCTTCCCTGTGACAATACATGCGAGTCATGACTGACGAAGTACACTTTTTTTTAATAAGTCAGTAATGCTTTCAAATACATTTGTATTTTATTCACTCCAATCTGTGATGGTCAGTTTTATGTGTCAACGGAGTAGGCTACAATTCCCAGTTATCCAATCAAACACTAATCTACATGTTGCAATGACAGTATTTTGCAGATGTAATTAAAGTCCATAATCAGTTGACGTTAAGTGAGGGAGATTTTCCTGGGTTATCTGAGTCGAGCCAATAATGGAGGCAAGAGAACCAAAATCAGAAAGAGAAAGTGGGACTTCCCTGGTGGTCTAGTGGCTAAGACTGCACGTTCCCAATGCAGGGGGCCCAGGTTTGATCCCTGGTCAGGGAACTAGATCCCACATGCCACAACTAAGAGTTCACATGCCGCAACTTAAGATCCCACATGCTGCAACTAAGACCTGAGGCAGCAAAAACAAACAAACAAACAAACAAACAAAGTGATGGCAGAAACAGAGTTTGAAGTGATGCACTTTGATGACAGAGGAAGACGCCAGGAGCCAAGGAATGCAGGTAGCCTCTAGAACCTAGAAAAGGCTCTGCCCTAGAACCAAGGAACCAGCCCTGCTGACACCTTGGTTTTAGCCCAGTAAGGACCATTTTGGACTTCTGATCCCCAGGACTGGAAGGTAATACATTTATGTTGTTCTAAGCCACCAAGTTGGTGGTAATTTGTCATAGCAGCCATAGGAGACTGATATACTACCTAATACGTTTGAAAAGTTAGTATGCAAATTTAGTGTGAAAATGATTATTTATTCAATCTGCACACTTTCAATGCATATATAGCTTCATATGCTTCTTGCAATAACTCTGTGGTACCTCTAGAGCCACAGTCACTGGACTGATATCAGCTGTGATCAACCACAAAAGGCAAGGGTGGACCTGAAAACAATTCCCTTCAGTCCTGGCTACACTATGTCCTATGAAGCCTTGGTACAGTCTCATAATCTTTCTCCAGGCAGCCACTTCTAAGTGAGCAAGGTGAAAGCTCTGGCCTACCCCATCAGAGACCTGTATCCTTTTGTCCTCTTATTTGCAATCTGTGATGGGCAGAAGTATAATATGGACCCCAAGATTCCCACCCCCTGGTGTATGCATCCTATGTCATCCCCTCCCCACGACGATGGGCAGAACCAGTGAATATGAAGGCCATCCCTCCAATGATTAAGTCCCTAATCAATGAACTTTGAGTTAATCTAAAGAGAGATCATCTGTGCTGGCCTGAAAAAAGTGACAAGCAGCAGCAGCAGATACGGTCCTAATCAAAGAAGAAAGCAAAAGCCATGCTGTGAAGTGCCCACAGGGACCACGTGGCAAGGAACTGCAGACAGCTTCTTAAATCTGAAAGTGGCCCTGGAAGATGGCCAGCAAGGAAACAGAGACTTCAAGCAACAGCTGCAAGGAAACCAATTTTGTCAAAAGCCCTCCGAACTTAGAAGAAGCCCCTGCACATGAGAATGGAATGTAGCCCAGCCCACACTTTGATATCTACCTGGTTAAGACCAAAGCAGAGGACACACCTCAACTCTGCCTGGATTCATGACTCATGGACACTGGGAAATAGTAATTTGTGTTGCTGTAAACCACTAAGTTTGTGGTCATTGGTCATGCAGCAAGAGAAAATAAATCCACCACCTTGCAAAAAGCATTCCTCAGTTAGCTATCACTAAACAGGTACAATTAAACTATGTTATTAATAGTTTATAACCTTGAGCATGCTATAGAGCAGGAGAAACGCTTTCTGAATGAAAAGAAGGTGTGGTCTGAGCAGAACGAGAGGTTGGAAGAGTTACTTTTCTGCAGAATAAATGTCACTTCCACTCTCCCCACGTAAGTGGACACCTCCATGTTCACTTGGATGCTAGACCAGCCCAGGTAGCGAGGAGGTACACTAAGGATGTTCTGGACCACTGCTGTCCACTCTGGCTTCCACATCCTGTCATTTCCCATGGCCTTGTGGTCTCTGTCCCTCACTGGACCTTGTGCATGATGACAGACTCACGGAATCACCTGTCCTTTGGGAAAGGTAGGTTCCATCGCCCCAAACAGATTTGAAAATCTCTAGAGGCCTGGTCAAAAAGGCAGGACGTGGAATCATAAGAGCTGGTTTACATCCCGATATACCATTTAATGTCTTCACCTTGCATGGAAAGTAGTTTACTCTCTCTGTACCAGATATAATGGTAGTCGTACAACATGAGGAGATTTGTGAAGATCACGATGCAGTTTACCTAAAAGTACCTTGCACATGGCCTTTCAACCACCAAGTGTTCAATAAAAGTTTATTCCCTTGCTCTGGAAACATGGGACCAAATACGATAATTTATGATATGATTCAATTCATCTATACCCTGAAAATCATTTCCACCATTCAGGTTTTTTGTCAGCCAAGAAGAGCAAGAGCAAGTCGTGCCTCTGTGAGCTGCCTGGGGTTTAACAATTAGACATCCCACACCCCACATGGGGTATTAGAACCCAACAAAGAATGGCCTCTACAACTTTCCTCTAGAGAAAAGCACAGATTTCGTCGTAGCAAAGGCACTTTTTTTCACCTCATTAGCAAACCCCACAGACTATGACTTTTTGAGAGTGAGCGCCAAAGAATGAGAGGAATTTGGAGGCAGTAAAGGAGATTGCTCATTCAAACTGCAAATACAGAGAGTGGAATTTCCACTTCAGCTGGAAAATTCTTTCACTCCACACGCCTGAGAAGAGGCAAGCCTATGAAATGCTAATGAAGTCAAGCCCATTCACATGTAAATTTCTAGATATCTCCCCCCAAAATTAAGTTCTTACAAGTGATTTAAAGACTAATTGCCTTCTGGATAAACCTGCCTTAATATACATTTTCCAGTAAATAACACCAGTCAGAAGCTTGTTGGAAGGGTAATGCTGCCTATTCAAGTTGCCTTTGGGAGAACTTTGATAGAGGGAGGTCTTTCTTTCCCTTGACTGTTTCCATAACTAATGCAGTGCTTCTCTCCAGCAGACAAAACTGTAGTGGGGACTCTATGTCACTAGGAATGGTGAAGACACAAAGGGTATTTTTGCCTCATGCCCCGAATCATAACTGTATCACACATTGTCACAATGTTCATTTCTTTGCTTCTCACTCCAAATAATACACCAGGTGGTAAATCCTAGGAATCATTTAACAGGTTTGGCAAAAATTCTCAAACCAAAATTGTTTTGAAAGCTAGATTTGAAGGAAAACGTGGAGCAAAGGAAGTATAGACCCAGTGCTTGGGGCAGATGAAAGAGCGGTGAATGAAGCAGAGAGAGAGCTTTAGAGTTCTGTATTACTATGTCTTGAGGGTGTAGTTGAAAAGTCTCCAGAGTGGATACGCAGGAAAACATGATTTACAGGAAACCAAAGTCTACTATGAGTGAGCGTAAGAGAATGCTCAATTGCTTAAAATCAATTATGTCCACGCCTGGACAAACGATATCGTGGCTACTGGGAAGACATGAAGACAAGAGCACAGAAGTACAATCAAATAGTTTGAGGATGATAGAGAGTGGGTGAAATTCCAGACTTCAGGAAGACACCCCAGGTTTCATAAAGGGAATGATGGGTATATTCAACTACCTGTTTTTTAGCATCACACTAAATCACACTAATTCCTGATTAGATTTTAAACAAATAATGCAAATGTCCTTGATTACTATGCTACTAGAGAGAAAGATCCTTGTAGAACTAACCATCTATCCAACCATCCATCCATTCATTCAACAACTACTTATACGGCTCCCACCCAAGCCACTCACTATGATAGATACATGGTACATAAAAGGACCTCAATGCAATCTCTTGCTCTAAGGCAGCATTCTGGTTAGAATGTGCTACCCTGACAGCGATAAGTAAGGGCTGCTACAGAAAAGCACACAGGTATTTACAAGATTCCAGGTGAGAACATAGTAGAAGGCTTCCATGAATATTAGAAGATCTTCTTTCCCTTTAGGATTCTCTAAAGGAACTGATTTCCAAACAGGAGTCAAAAATACACTGTCTTTAGTGGCCAAGCCAGTGTTCAATATTCCCTAGAGTTCATGCTTCTGTGGCCAAAGCTGGTTTGGAGAGATGGCCCAGGACTGATGCCCAAGTGTGGCATCCGCAGCCCTCTCTCCTGAGTTGAAGACAAGTCGGACCACTGGGCACAGCCAACCCGACCAGCTCAACCAAGCATGGCGGAGGGACTGAAAGACAGGGCTTGTGCAGCCCACCAACTGACTGGGTGCTCCTCCAGGACCCCCGGAGTCCTTCCTGCTTGGCAGCAGCACCCGGAGGAAAGCCTGGCCCTTCCGATGGAAGCATGAGGAAGGGGCAAGGAGACGGGAAGAAAAGACGAAGTACAGGGGCTGCCCGCTGGCACAATGTAGGCGGCGCTGAAGCAGGGGTCCCCTTCCTCTCCCTTGCCCCATCCACACCACGCTACTGTGTGCTCACGCTTACTGCAGACTGCAGCTCTGGGCAGGCCACAGGGCCAGGAGAGTCACGACAACGCATGCACGTCTAGTAGCCTGGGCCTCGCTGATTGAAGGGGGCGAGAAGAGCAGGCCTTTGGCAGGGCCTGCGAGGAACCAGACTTTCTCATGCACTCCATCAATGCATGTATTACCTGGGGCTCTCCAGAGACACAGAACCAATAAGATATGCATATATACAACCGTGAGGGCTGGGAAGTTGGAAATGTGTAGGGTAAGCTGGCAGACTGGAGATTCAGGTAAGTACCGATGTTGCAGTCTCTAGTCTTGGGTCTGAAGGCTGGAAACTCAGGCAGAACGTCTGCAGAGTCTGGAGGCAAAATTCCTTCTTCTCTGAGAAATCTCCGTCTTTGCTATTAAGGCCTCCAACTGATTGGATGAGACCCGCACAACATTAGGGAGGGCAATCTGCTTTAAAGTCAAATGACTGTCAAGGTTCATCACATCTAAAAGATACCTCCACAGCAACATCTAGACTAGGGCTTGAACATACATTTTGTCACCAAATACTACTCAAGTGGACACGTAAAAGTAACCAGCACAGTCCAGCGAGAGCGAACCACAAAGAGAAAGGCAGACCACACCCTAAAACGTTTCGGCAGATCCCCACTTGGTGAAGGCGTGTTAGATGATGGAAACTGGGTTAGGGGAGAACATGATCCTCTGCTTCAGCAGCTCATAATAAAATAACGGTAGCTGGTCAACTAATATTTACTGAGCAGGGCACCATGCTGGGTGCTATGGACACAGAAGTGAGCCAATGGTCCCTGCCCTCCTGGTGCTGACAGGCTAGGCCAGGGGTCAGCAAGCTACAAGCCCATCTGGTCTGCCTCCTGCTTTTGTAAGTAAAGTTTTATTGGAACACACCATGCCCGTATGTTGACTTATTGTCTGTGGCTGCTTTTGCACAACAAGGGCCGAGTTGACCACGTGGCACACAAAGTCTACAATATTTACTCTCTGGTTACTTATAAAACAAATTTGCTCACCCGTGGTGCAGACCTTTGCATAACAGGGCAGTTAAACCTCAGGAACTCCATACTTTGGTACGGTTGACAGTTACCAAAGTTGGACATGAACTGCTTCTCAAGAATAAGAAAAGAGAAAATTAACAGAAAACCTTCAAATATGGGAACTTCTGTAAAAGTATTTATTATTGGAACTGGAAAAAAAGGAGTTAAGATGTTGCCTCTAAAGAAGACATGGTTTCTGTGAAAAAGAGGCAGGAAGTCCACAAGGAGAGAACAAGGGAAAATGAAAAGCCTAAGGGAATGACATGCAAAAACCAGCAGGGACAGAGAGTAAGCTGAGTGATACAGGTCACATGGCTTTCAAGGGAGCCAGAATGACAAAGGCAGAATTAAAACCCACACTGGATAGCAGAAGATCAAAACTGACATAGAGAAAAACCCAAATCAAGGACGTACAAAACAAACAAGAGATACTCCAAGAACTAAGAGAAAAAGAACAGAAATAAAAAGTAAACAGAAAAACACAGAAGACAGGAACAAAGATTCAGTGTAAAGGAACTGATTTTTCTCAAGGAAGCCACCAGAATAATTGAAAAAGAAGCAATTACAACTTGTATTAAGTAACTATTATGCTCTCCATGCTGTGGTAAGCACTTTACATCTATCGTCACTTTCATCCTTATGACAACCCTTTAAGACACAAACTAATTTATCTCTATTTTTCCAATGAGAAATGTGTTATGGGAAGTGTGTAAATTACCCATAGTTAGCTGGATAGTTAGATGGATAAACCAGGAATCAAATCCTGGACTGACTAAATTTAACACCTGGTATTCTATATCCCTAATCAAAGAAACAAACAATGGACATTTCACTGAAAGAAGAAAAAATGATCCTAATTTGTGATGAAAATAATTCACCCTTATCACAATAATAATTCCCTAAGTAATGAAGAGCAATTCACATGTCCAAATATTTTGTCACTTTTGTGCAAAACAAGGAA
This sequence comes from Balaenoptera physalus, assembly GCF_965194825.1. Classification (NCBI taxonomy): domain Eukaryota; kingdom Metazoa; phylum Chordata; class Mammalia; order Artiodactyla; family Balaenopteridae; genus Balaenoptera; species Balaenoptera physalus. The sequence continues at coordinate 6,311,236 of NC_138903.1, forward strand.
CAAATGTATACATCACCCTAAGAACCACTAATATGTCGTGCAAAAGCAGCGGATGCAATTTCAGGCTGTACCAATGGGGATATTCGTGTTTGGTGGAAAAAAAGGTAATAATATTCTGTGCCTGACAAGCCACATCTAAAATATAGTCGAGCTCTGGGAGCCACTTTTAGGGACTGATGAAACGAGCCCTTAAATGGAAGGCAACCCACAGAGCACAACTGCATGAGGTGTTCAGAGGAAGTGTGTAGGTAGGTGCTGAGTCACCTAAAGAAGGGAAAACCAGATGGTGCTGGAGGCAGTGAGCAGGTGAATGCTAAGGTGCCTTCCAGTGTAGACATTCTGTAAGATGGCTGCCCACGCTGACCTTTGACCCGGGCTATACGTTTACAAAGCAAAATGTAATCCTCCTATTTTGTCACACAAACACAGTTTAAATGACTTCTTAAGCAGGAGGAGTAAATCCTGCTTGAAATATTAGAGGAAATAACATTTCATTGTTTGCTTTTTGTTAATTCACAATTCTGTTGTTTATAAAATTACCTGGCCTATTTCAATCATTACTGTCATTTGGGATTTATCATTTATAAATGTGGCAGAAAAGAATGATCATAATCTAAAGATAAAGCCACTTTGAATTGCCCCCAGAAACCCTGAAAGGATTTTTGGATGCTTATAATAGCCGAGTAAAAGGTCAAGCCAATAAAAATGAGCTCTTAAGAGGTCAAGAGTAGCCAAAAGAAACAAATAAATATGCAGGACACAGTTTCATAATTTTTACCACTCTTGAATTAGTAATACAGAGTAATCAAATGAAATACATTATAAGTTTTGTTCCGAATGTGCTGAAATAATATTTTATGAATACCCATCAATGTCAATTATTATTTATTATTGATACCCCACCATCAAATTAAAGAGAAGACAAATGTGTGTGCTCTATTCCACTCTTGTTTCTCTCTTTCATCATAATATTCAGTCACTCCATAAGTAATTAATGATTCAGCACAACTTGGAAATAGATACTGCAACCTAAATATCAGATACTAAAGTTGATATGGGGTGACATTCTGTTATGTTCTCAGGTTGTTTATAAAATTTTGATTACTCGTAAATATTTGATACTTTTTCTAAGATCTACTTTCAAGTTCCAAGTAGTCCTATGTGATCATCTGAATCCTTGTTATTCTAATTTTGCAAAAAAGACTCAACCCCACATAGCCTTCAATTCCAAAGCTTTTGCTTATTTCAATATACGTATCTGATGAGAAAGGCTCTAAAGAGGTGCAGATATTTATGTCATTGCAACCAATGGTATCATCTCTAAGAACTCTGACTCAGGCAGAGAAGCGTGGGTTCCTTCATAAAGTCAATTTTCCCCTTGAAACATGTGAGGCAAAAGTTCCATATATTCACATATCACATCGTTGACAAAAAGCTTTCATATTCTCACTTAAACTTCACAAAAGTCCTATGGAGTAGCTACTTTTAATTTCCTTATAGGATCTGAGAAAATTGAGGTTTGGACATTTAGTGAATTTTCCAAAGTCTAAGAGCTTTGAAATTGCAAAGCCACGTGTTCGACATACTGGCCAGGTCTACTCAACCTGCCCTGCCACCGCTGTGACTGAAGAAAGGGACTGAAGATCGGACTCAACACCGATGATGACTTCCCTTCTTCCCAAAGGTGAACAGGGACATAACACTGAACTTGACCATGGAATGTAAAACACATTTAACGTGACTTTCATTGGAAGTCTAAATTATCCTAGCGGTCATGAGGAGAGTATGTGGTAGATAGGCAGTCTTTGAGTATGGGAAGTCTGTCTTAAATGTTTTTGTTCCTTCCTCAGAAGCTGGTAAAGTGCCTTGTGTGAAACAGACATTAGATCATATCTGTGGATGGAATTTGTAGTTGAACCTCTATGTCCAGCATGTGTTAATGATTGAGCGCCCTCCTTTAGATTCTGGCTATACAAGGCTCAAGAAAAAAAAAAAAATCTATTTAATCCGTTTAGCTTAACAAGTGATCAGTGTAATGAAAAAGAATCAAACTGACTATTTTCACCAAGTGACGAAACTGACTTCTCATTTCAGTTAAGCAGCCTGTCAGTCCAACCCAACCATTTGGCTCCCAGGAATGACACAGCCGTGAGTTCCTGCTCTGAAGATGAGGATTTCATCCAACAGCCCAGCACAGCGTTAGTGCCTGGGGCCAAGAAAGGAACAATCTGTTCTCCTTTAGACATTTTGATACTGTAATAAAAAATGTAAACAACGCATTCATCCCCAAACCTTAAAATCATCACTGGAAGTTGAGAGAAATCTAGCACCACAAAATTCAAGTCTACATTCACCAAATTCAGGGCACAAAACCTCACAGAATGATGGAGAAAGTCCACCCAATCAATGGAATTCATAGCTAAGAATTCAGCCACTAAGTGGCATAATTGCTGTAATTAGTCAAATGGTGTAATTACAGTAAACACATGATAAGTTGCCACTGAAGCATGTAATTGCAGAGCATAATGGTGTTATTATGATTTCTGATAATATAACATGATTTGGATATATAATAAATACACATAACAATATTAAGATATTCTTCATTTGTGAATTTTCTCAGTACTTGATTTGGCTTTCTTAAAATTTCTGGGTTTAAATCTCAGTCACACAGGAAACCAAAGTATTTTTTCAATGAAAGGAAAACTGAATATTATCCACCATAATACCCTTGGTGAGAAGGTAGATAGGAAGAGATAAAGGATTTGAAGTTGAGTGTACAGTCAGTCATTCGAATGACCCTAAACAGAAATTAATGGCTACAACGCAAGATAATGTTTGTACGAATGTGGTTATTTCACATATACTCCATTTTTCAGAAATTTAAACTTTTACCTTAAATATAATGCTAAAATACCCATGAAAATGAGAAGATAATGTTGTCAGCATTATGGTTTTTGACATATGTTGTCAGTCTTTGGTGTAACATTCCTAGAAGACAATGTTTTTAAGGCATTTGCACATTGCTTATGTGTCTGTCCAAATTTTGTACCATGTAACAGTGGATTGATAATTATGAGTTGTCTTGAATTTTTTTAGATGTAGATTTTGAACAAGTGAAAATATTTTTATTTCATAGAATTTGAGAACGGAAGAATTCTTTCAGAGTTAAGAGATGCACAGTTAGAGGGTTCATGAACTCATTTCATGAAAGGTGCTGTGGCTATCGGCAGAGGGTATTTTTCTTGGAAAGGGGTTTTCAAAAGGGTCTTCAGTGGATTTGTGAAGCAGAAAGGTGCGCCTGGGACATTACATCATCCAGCTTCACTTGGGCTGGAATCTGCTCTACAAGTGCCCATCGGATGTTTACTCCACTTGGCTTCAACGTTCGTAGTAAGGAGGCTCTAACTACTCTGTGAAAGAGACTGTCCCATTACCCATCAAAGAGTGCATTTGTTAGAAACTTACCCCAACATGTTGACTGTAATTCTTCCTCATCATAAATTCTACCCTGTGGTCTTCTTCTCTCCTCTAGATGAAAGATGCCTCTAAAGTATTTGAAGACAACTAGCATCTCAAAGCACTTCTCCTCTAGAATAAGTGTCTCTATTGCAAATGGAGAAAACGTGTCTCTATTAATGGTGCCTCACTGCTGCTCACTCTCTAGTGGGTCGCCAATCCAACAAGATTCTGTTTAGAGTGGGACACGAGTATTTAGACCAGGGGTTGGCAAACATTTTCTGAAAAGGGAGAGACAGTAAGTATTTTTGGCTTTGCAAGCCATATGGTCTCTATCACAACCACTCAACTCTGCCACTCTTTGCAAAAGCAGATGTACATAATACATAAATGAATGAGGGTGGCTGTGTTCTAATAAAACCCTATTTTCAAAAACAGCAATCAGGCTAGATTTGATGTGCATGGTCTGCTGATCACTCATCTAGATGAGTCTGAAACAGAAAAGATCCCTGGGAAACTATGACTGCTCTTCTCTGCATACTACACTTCTGCTAATCTAGTTTAACTTAAACAAACAAAACCCAGAGCATACTACCCATGTGTATTGAGGGTACAGTTAACAAAGATCCCTAGACTAGCACTGTCTAACAGAACTTTTCTGTGATCATGGAAAATTGTCTGTGCTGTCCAGTATGGTAGCCACTAACCGCCTGTGGTTATTGAGCACTTGAAATATGCTTAATGCATATGAACGACTGAATTTTTAATTTAATTCTAATTAACTTATATTTAAATTTAAATAGCTCTTGAGTGGCTACCACATTGGACAGAACAGCCCCAGATACTGTTTCCTGTGTGGACGGCTCTTCTACACCACTCTACTCATTAATGCACTGTACATGATGGGTTATTAAATTTACACACAAAGTAGCTTATTATCATCTAAGCAAATATACAGCTTGAAGCATCATAGAAGTTCAATAAATATTAATGATGATCAGTAAACTGAATCACTACAGATAATGAAATAGCATGACAAAGTGTAAGACATAATTGCAATCAGTTTTGCTTTTATTGACAAAAATTTTCCATGCAGCTGGGAGCCATGATCACATAGTGGTAGAGGCTTTCATGATTTTAAATTATTTTAATGGATTTTACACTTTAGATATTTATCTGAGGGTAATTCAAGCTTTTTCTATTTGACATGCCCCTGCTGTGAACATACATGAGTTTTACTGTAAAGTGAATTTCCAAGTGTCTTTATTTCCCTCTTGTACCCTGAAGATTCAGGTTTGAGCACTCATTGTTTATTGGTTAATTTCAGAGAAAGGGGAAAAGATCATTTCATCCAAATGTTCACTGAGAGAAAGAAATGAACCAGAACACTAAACAACAAAAAAATGAAGAACCCCATCCTGCTATAAACAAGTTCATGTATTGAGAACACAATTATTATTCAAAATACACTGCCTTGGGCTTCCCTGGTGGCGCAGTGGTTGAGAATCTGCCTGCCAATGCAGGGGACGCGGGTTCGTGCCCCGGTCCGGGAAGATCCCACATGCCGCGGAGCAACTAGGCCCGTGAGCCACAACTACTGAGCCTGCGCGTCTGGAGCCTGTGCTCCGCAACAAGAGAGGCCGCGACAGTGAGAGGCCCGCACACCGCGATGAAGAGTGGCCCCCGCTCGCCGCAACTAGAGAAAGCCCTCGCACAGAAACAAAGACCCAACACAGACAAAAATAAATAAATAAATAAATTTATTAAAAAAAAAAAAAATACACTGCCTTGGGACTTCCCTGGTGGTCCAGTGGGTAAGGCTCCGTGCTCCCAATACAGGAGGCTCGGGTTGGATCCCTGGTCGGGGAACTAGATCTCTCATGCATGCCACAACTAAGAGTCCACATGCTGCAACTAAGAACTGGCACAGCCAAAACAAATAAATAATAAATATTTTTAAAAAATACATTGTCTTTATTGCATTCTTTCACTTATTGATGCAAGAAAACACTACCCTTAATGTTGCAGACTCAACAGTGAACTGAAACAAACGTATATTCTGCATCAGGGAGCCGACATCACATGTAGATGACAGACATTATCATCAAGGAACCTCAGAAACAGAACCATTTACAAGTTATGCAAACGTGCCGGCACGCTGAGGGCATATGACCAAGGGGCGTGGCATTGCCCAAGAAGGGGTGATATTTGGGTGATGTCTCAAGAATGAGAGCAGAGCAGCTGCCTATTAGCGCGAGGGAGCACCTGGGTGACAAGTGAGGAGGAGCGGGAGGGACGCGGAGGCAGGCGGTGTGCGCAGGACTGGGCCTGAGAGTTGGGGCAGGGGTTCTGGACCCCATCCCCAGACAAGTGCGGGGCAAGGGGGGGGCAGTCAAAGATAAGAGTGTTGAGGATACAGTGGGGAACTGGAGGTGTGGCAGAAGCCACCCCGCCGTTTGAAATGAACTCTCTGGCTGCTATGGCGACACAGGTTGGCGGGCCACGTGCAAATGGCGCATCCAGCTTTGATGCTTCTGCCAGCCGTCCAGGGGAGTGATCAGAGCCGAGAAGGAAAGAAGTGAGTGGACCTGAGAACTATTCACAGGGTAAAATGGAGAGGGCTTGGGGAAGGAAGGCGAGCAGGTAAGGAGGGAGCTGGGGGCACGGCAGGGATGCCGTGTGGTGTGTAACGGAGCCTCCACTCACTGGGAGAAAAGCCGTGGGGCTCCCGATAGGAGCACTATGAGGGCTGCAGAGAACACGGTGAGCTGGCGGGCACAGAGTCAACTGGCGCCCACCGCGGGGGGCGCTGAGTGTACTTCTGCAGTAAAGCAATCTTTCCAGAACCATGAAGACCTCCAAGTAAAAGAAGAGCTACTTTTTGCTTTAGGGTGTCTGTGTGTGTATGTGTGTGTGTGTTTCAAACACACATTAGGATGCACGGTGAATCCCAATAATTCGTATTAACCCTTTGGGAGTCTTCCATTTGCTGGCTGCATCTATCTTTGCCTGTGCCTCTCTCCAAGAAGCTACACTGTCTCTGGCTTACAACAATTACCAAGTTCAAGATAAGGGCTGTGTGAATACTTGCTTCCAACCGTGCTTACCAAATACTGCCAGCTGAACACCAGCAATGCACCCACGGACTTTAGACTCTCTATTGCCTTGGATTAAAAAAGGGCAGACACCTGCATTCCACGGGCTGCGAGTTTTTGCTGATTCATACAGCATATTTCCAATCATTCCCTCATCCTGGGCCAGATCCACGCGCTTTCACGATGTGTATTGGTTTCCTAGGGCTGCCGTAACAAAATACCCCAAACTGGGCAGCTTCGAACAAGAGAAACTGATTGCGGGACAGCTCTGGAGGCCAGAAGTAGAAACTGTACGTGTCAGCAGGGCCTTGTCCACCTGAAGTGTCTAAGGAAGAATCCTCCCTTGCCTCTTCCTAGTTTCTGGAGGTGGCTGGCGGTCCTTGGCCTTCCCTGACTTGCAGCTGCATCGCTCCAACCTCTAACAAAATACCCCAAACTGGGCAGCTTCGAACAAGAGAAACTGATTGCGGGACAGCTCTGGAGGCCAGAAGTAGAAAATGTACGTGTCAGCAGGGCCTTGTCCACCTGAAGTGTCTAAGGAAGAATCCTCCCTTGCCTCTTCCTAGTTTCTGGAGGTGGCTGGCAGTCCTTGGCCTTCCCTGACTTGCAGCTGCATCGCTCCAACCTCTAACAAAATACCCCAAACTGGGCAGCTTAGAACAAGAGAAACTGATTGCGGGACAGCTCTGGAGGCCAGAAGTAGAAACTGTACGTGTCAGCAGGGCCTTGTCCACCTGAAGTGTCTAAGGAAGAATCCTCCCTTGCCTCTTCCTAGTTTCTGGAGGTGGCTGGCGGTCCTTGGCCTTCCCTGACTTGCAGCTGCATCGCTCCAACCTCTGCCTCGTTGTGACACAGGTCCTCCCCGTGTGTCTCCTTGCCCAGGTGTCCCTCTGCACTTAACACTAGTCATTGCAGTAGGGTCCACCCTGATGACCTCATCCGAACACGATTTTATCTGCAAAGAGCCTGTTTCTAAATAAGGTCACGTGCATAGGTCCGGAGGGTTAGGACTTCATAGTCTAACCATAGGTCCGGAGGGTTAGGACTTCAACAAATCTTCTGGGGAGACACCATCCAGCCCATGACACCACACATCGCATTTTCCTAACTGAAGTATTTGTGAATCTTTCTTTTCTACTCTCTTCTCCTGTGAGTCCTGGTATGAAAGGAAGAAAAACTGCCAAACACATTCAGCCAAATCCTGGCTCTCTAGTATTTGCACATGATTTTATTGGCATCTATCTGATTGTAACAATTATTTGACTATGTATCTGTTCCCACTCCTGATTTGGAAGTGAGTCTTTGCAAACATACGTTAATAAATAAGACCTCTAGGTCTTTCATTAAATAAGACATATTAGACATAGGTCATACTCTAACTTAGTGCTTAATACCTGTCACATAGAGGGACCTCAATAAATGTTTAAGTAAGAGAGAGAGGAGAGGGGAGGGGAGAGGAGAGGGGAAGAAAGGAGGGGGGAGGGGAGGGGGAGGGGAGAGGAGAGGAGAGGAGAGGTAGGGGAGGGGTGGGGAGATCATGAGGGAGAGGGAGAGGAGAGGAGAGGAGAGGAGGGGGGGAGGAAAGGGGGAGGGGAGAAGGAAAGAGAGATGGAGTGGAGTGATTTTCTGCTTCATGTTCAGCTTCAGTTTTAACCAGATTAACCTGCCTTTCCCCTTAACCTTTCCTAACGGCCTCCATTAATTCCTCTGTAGCCTTGCAAGGACTGAAACTCATCATCAGACAGTACTGATAAGCCATGAAGGGAGTGACAAAGAGGAATGGTTTAGGTATTAATCTAAGATCAGACACATGAACTCAGGGGAGCTCTTCAGGACCTGTGATTCTGTGGATGGCTAAGAAAGACGGCTGTGGTGGGAGTTTCCCAGGCTGTTTCCATGGTCAGGAATTCTACTTCAGTTAGAACAGCATTAGGTGTCACCCCAAAAATACTGTAGTTTAATATCAATTACCCAAATATCTTATTGGAAAAATGTCCTCGCCTACAGAAAAGGGTTGTGTTTGAACAGCCTCTATAACCAATCCACTCACTGTATTAGTTTCCTACTGCTGCGTAACAAGAGGTCCACATATTTGGCAGCTTACAACAGCAGTTATTACCTCACTGTTTTCTCGTGAGTCTGCAAGCAGGGAGGAAACTCGGGCTGGGGACTCACCTGACGCTGGTGTGGGGAGGGATCTGCTTCTAAGCTGTCACGGGCAGAATTCGGTTCTGAGAGAGAGGTCCGAGTGCCACGTAACGCAATCATGGAACTAACTTCCCCTCAACCTTGCCATATTCTATTGGTTAGACACAAGTTACAGGTCCCACCCACACTCACGGGGAGGGAATTCCACAAGAATGTGAACACCAGGAGCAGGGGTCAGCAGTGCTGTCTTAAGCATCTGTTCACTACACTGGCCAACCGAGGCTAGATTTCTCGTGAAAACGTGAGTGGCACAGGTTTTTAAGGATAGTGTTACAAGGATGACACGGCGAATGTCGTATAAGTATCTACACATCATCATTGATCAATGACTAGCTTAACTCAGACTGAAGTTATGCTCTCTCCGTGTGTTCATTCATCAAATATTTATTAAGCACGTATTAGTGAAATAAAGTGAATCTGTACAACTTACAATAAAAAAGGGACTTTCCTTTCCAGAAAGCACTTTTGGCGTAGAACAACTATACTTTCTGGATAAGCATGTTTACAATATCTTTGGAATAACTGACACACTAACGCTAAAGTGAGGCCAGACACGACAGGACTGCGTGACCTGGGTGCTGCAGGGGCACTGGAGGCCCTTACGGTGCCCCAAACAGCATGTGGGGCACTGCGGCTTCCTGCTGGCCTGGTGCCCACGTCCTCAGCACCCAGGAGATGAGGCCAAGGTGGTGGGGAAACCGATCCTGAGACCCCTGCCTAACCCTGAGCCTCGAAGGGCGGGAACCTCGGGGAGAAAAGGACGAGGAAAAAGGCTCTGAGGAGGCTGAGAACTACGTTTGTCTGACCTGGCTCTAGATGGACTGCAGAAAAGCAGAAACTAGTTTCCAAAAATTCTCAAACCCTATGTCCTCACTTACATGCTTCCAGATTTGAAGGCACAGTACAAGTGATGCCTAAAAGACCCTAAGCCAAAATTTTAATAAAAATACCCTGTGTTTCTCTCTACCTGCATTACTGAAGTACATGAAAATCCTTGCATACCGTTCTCTGATGATTCTTGTGTCGTGTGTCTGTGTGTTAAATGACAACCTTTGCTGCTGATGCATAGAAATGGGATTTCTGTACCTTGATCTTATTTTTGGCAACCTGCTGAAGTGTCTTATTCATCCTGATACTTTCTTAGATTCTTTAGTGTTCTCTGTGTAAATAATCATATCATCTGCAAATACTGGCAGTTTTTCTTTCTTTCCAATTTTTAGGTTTTATTTGTTTTCCTTTTATTTTGTGCTCAGTAGGGCTGCTAGTATAATGTGGTATGGAAATGACAACAGGCTGATTACAGAGGCTTTTCTGGAGGATCATCTGAGCTGAGACCAGGATAGTGACCTGATTCCAGGCATGTGAAACCAGAGGGACCAAAGCTCCATGCTTTGGAGCTCCAAAGCTCCGAGGGAACAGCAAGTGCAAAGGCCCTGAGGTGGGAACACACCTGGTGTGATTGAGCTCTGGCAGAAAGGCTAGTGGGCTGAGTACAGAGGTCAGGCAGGAGAGCTGTAAAAATAAATTGTTGCCCATTAACTCATAAAAACTCTGGAAAACTATGTTGCATTTGCAATGCTGCATGCAAGTAGGTACTTATTAAATGGTTTCTCTTTGTTATGTTGATCAAAATACCCTTACTGCTGACTGGTACTAGATGAACCTGGGCTCTGCTTGCCCTAGATCACCATGACGAGGCTGGCAGTTTGTCGTGATGACTACTCTCTTCCACTTTCTGCTCCCTACTCCCCTCTGCATCGCAGTACACAAGCGCTCCTTTCTTTTCATGCTGTGCCCCTCACGTGGGTCAACCCCACCAAACAGTGCCATCCGAACACGAAGCTGCTCCTATCCAAACAAAGCTCAGTGGTGAATCACTGCTTTGTATGGGGATCAGAGACACACTATATGTGTGGGTTAATATGACAACCTCCCTAGATAGTTGTTCTTTAAAAGAGAACCACACGATAGAAAATATCTGAGCTATGTACACTCAGTGCTCTGTATCTGCAGATTCTGCATCCTCGGATTCAACCAACTACAGATCAAAACGATTTTTTAAAAAATTCCAGAAATTTCCAAAAATCAAAACTTGAGCTTGCCACATGCTGGTAACTATTTACACAGTATTTACATTGTATTTACAAGTATTTACACAGTATTTACATTGTATTGGGTGTTAGAAGTAATCTAGAGATGATGTAAAGTATATGAGAGGATTGTGCAGGTTGTATGCAAACACTAAGCCATTTTATATTATAGACTTGCATCCTGGGATTTTGGTTTCACCAGGGGTCTTGGAACCAATCCTCCCCTGGAATACTGTGGGACCACTGTAACAGGTTTAGTTTTGACAGCACCCACAGAGACAGGTTAATTTTTTCCCTTGCTATGACTCAGACATCCTAGGTGAGCATATATCCATGAGGTTGTTCACTGGTGTTAGTTTAGAAAAGGCAGAGAATTGTAGTTCAGGAAAGGGAGCCCTGTTCTCAGCAGCATTCGTTATATTCTTTTGGACTTTGCATTAAATGGTGAGCAGCTTATGTGTGTTCTCTGGAATTTCTCTCTGCTTCCTACACTAGATGTCACTGTGCAGCTCATTATTAAATAGCCTAAGGAAACTCTACATAGAGAAATGGAAACTATAAAGGATCCTGAAGGATGCCTGACAGGGCACCATTCTCCTCAACCGCATGACATTCGGCAAGGAGACAGCACGCACCCTGTACATGACTTACCGTTAGGGAAATGCTAAGAAGACTCATCAGCAACTTACATTTCTTCCTGTCTTTTCCCCATTTGCATACTTGTCAACCTGATACAAAGTGAGAATTTGGGAAATGCAAATAGCCTACTCATGAAATTTAATGACTGCGCATATGCTCTATTTTATAACATTGCAAAACACACCATTCCCTTGATGCTTAGAAAAATGTTCCCCCTGAAGATAGTGGAGCTGGAATAGAGGAAGGACCCAACTCTACATCCTTTGCTTTTCTGGCTTCCTGTGTCTATTGTATCATAGACCTAAAGTTGAAAATGTGTTGAATGTTTTCAATAGGTAAGGTGACCAACTGTCCTGGTTTGCCTGGGACCGAGGGGGTTTTAAAAACCAAGATGAGTTGGTCAATCTACTAATGATGGACCCGTGAAGATTTGTTTTTTCACATCATTACAAACCCACTGCCCCATATGAGAATTCCTCTGCACACACACACAGAACCCTGAGTTCTTCTACTTAGGAACCAAGCACAAGACAAGCAATGTTACTCAGCCTACAAGGTTTTTTAAATTCCACCAGAATGACAGGTTTGAGTTGCTAGCTGGCGCTCAGACGGAAAAAAAATATTTTCCAGGACGCTTTCCAGAAGCAGAACTATTCGGCCATGCCCAAAATTTCAACAAGAGTGACTCCAGAAATGGAATGATTTGAACAATCTCTAAAGAGTGCAGTGTAAGAAATTTCCAGGCTAAGGTAAATATGGTGCCATCCTGGCAAAAAGGATGTTCTAGATAAGAGGGTTAACTTTTTCTTTAAAAAAAAAAATGTAAAGAACTAATGAGATGCATGGATCTAAGGTGACAGTTCTACAGTGTGCAATTCAGTTTGTATCAGTAACACTGATACAAAGCGATGGTTTTGATGCAGATCTAAAATAAGATTAGATCATCTTTCTCCAGTGAAGTGCAGGTCAAATGGTTCTATCATTGTGTTAGGAGGTGATGGTGATGATGATGACACGTACCTCTAATCTCATCCCTTCCTCCTCCCAAATACCCTGCGAGGGATGCATCCTTATCTCCACTTTACAGACAAGGACTTCTGGGGGCAAGCCTGCTCAACTCTGCACACGCAAGGTGAGGGAGGCCGGGTTTGAAACTAACCCTCTCTGACGCAGGAAACAGGGCATTTCACCACCTTTCTTCACCGTGTCTCGGGTACCTGCCAGGGCCTTCTCCATCAGGAGCTGGGTCCTGCTCAGGGACCCTTATCCGTGGGAGCCACTTGCCTGAGCATTGATTGTAAGGATCTGGAGGAACACCAGTTTAGGTTAACACTGCTTTCATTTCTCATCTGAAAGCTCTTTCACCTGAGGAATTTGTTTAAAAAAATTAGTTGAGGGCTTCCCTGGTGGCGCAGTGGTTGAGAATCTGCCTGCTAATGCAGGGGACATGGGTTCGAGCCCTGGTCTGGGAGGATCCCACATGCCACGGAGCAACTAAGCCCGTGAGCCACAACTACTGAGCCTGCGCGTCTGGAGCTTGTGCTCCGCAACAAGAGAGGCCGCGATAGTGAGAGGCCCGCGCACCGCGATGAAGAGTGGCCCCCGCTCGCCGCGACTAGAGAAAGCCCTCGCACAGAAACGAAGACCCAACACAGCCATAAATAAATAAATAAATAAATGAATGAAATTTTTTTAAAAATTAGTTGAAATGAATAGAGTACACAGTGTTTCCTACAGATTTTATACAGCATATAACCTAAGAATATAATAATGTATACAAATGTCAGCAGAAAAAAATGAAACTGAGGAGAGTTTAATAAACTGATTATTTTCAAAGATGTTGGAGAGGAATGTTGAAGCACGGAGGGTAGGACCACTGACGAGCAGCTACTACTTCCAGACTTGCAGTGACAATGGCTAGGCACGGTCACCAGAACCCCGTGGTAGCTGCATCCCCAGGCTGGCCCCCCGCTTCCCACCAACCTCCTCCCAGAAGCAGCATGAAGCCAGCTGGCAGATGCCCACAGCTGTAGTCCATTGGGTCTTCCTCTTAGATTACAGACAGAATGGAGAAGGATGAAGGTGTATGTGACGGGCGGACAAAGTATACCCACCACAAGCTCTTGCTAGCCACTCCAAACTGCTCTAAATGACTTCTGTCACTGCAATATCCCTTGAAAGATCTATTTGCTCATTCTTCCCACAAATGCTCCTAGTTCTACACCAAACACAAATTTCATACAGTTTCAACCAGCATTTGGTGTCTCCCCCAAACACCGCCATGCTAATTAAAGCAGATTGAGGAATTTTAGAAAGTCTTATACTTCTGAATAATACATTTTCAAAGATTCTACTTTGCCTTGTGAACCCAGTTACATAATCTCTTCTGAAAGTGCTCTGTTGGCACCATGGTGTAAAGGAGCTTATATAATCCAACGACTCTAGCCTGGAAAAGATAACTTTGAGGTTAGTGTTTTCTGAAAGATGTTCCCAAGGTTCTCAGTAGCAATTTCTTCCAGAGTTATTTCCAGGCTCCCACTTTACAATTTTCACATTTTTACAGCAGATGAGTTAAAAGTCAACTGCCCACCGGTGTGACAAGCAACAGAGATGAACTCTTCTACTCCCACCCACTGCTGGGTTCCTCAAGAGCTGCAGAGTCGGCTGAGATATCACACAACACCAGGCAGGTATGTGTCGGACTCACCAGGAGTCACACCTCCATAAGGACAACAACAACAAATCTGTCACTTCATAAATCTGATCTCTCCTGTCACTTAGAAAGAAATGCTTCCACTGAGACTGATGGTGCTTCGATTGAGAGAGATTGGCAAATAACGCATCTGATTTTGGATTTGCATCACAGTTTTTTTTTAAACACATTTATTTTATTTTATTTTTTATTTTTTATTTTATTTTTAATTTTTTATTTTTGGCTGAGTTGGGTCTTCGTTGCTGCGTGCGGGCTTCCTCTAGCTGCGGTGAGCGGGGGCTACTCTTCAATATGGTGCGTGGGCTTCTCATTGCGGTAGCTTGTCTTGTTGCAGACTACGGGCTCTAGGCTTGCAGGCTTCAGTAGTTTTGGCTCACGGGCTCAGTAGTTGTGGCTCGCATGCTCTAGAGCGCAGGCTCAGTAGTTATGGTGCACGGGCTTTGTTGCTCCACGGCATGTGCCATCTTCCTGGACCAGGGCTCAAACCAGTGTCCCCTGCTTTGGCAGGTGGATTCTTAATCACTGCACCACCAGGGAAGCCCCTCTCATCACAGTTTTTGTTTTTGTTTTTTTTAACATCTTTATTGGAGTATAATTGCTTTACAGGGGTGTGTTAGTTTATGCTGTATAACGAAGTGAATCAGCTATACATATACATATATCCCCATATCTCCTCCCTCTTGCGTCTCCCTCCCACCCTCCCTATCCCACCCCTCTAGGTGGTCACAAAGCACAGAGCTGATCTCCCTGTGCTATGCGGCTGCTTCCCACGAGCTACCTATTTTACATTTGGTAGTGTATATATGTCCATGCCACTCTCTCACTTCGTCCCAGCTTACCCTTCCTCCCTCCCCATGTCCTCAAGTCCATTCTCTATGTCTGTGTCTTTATTCCTGTCCTGCCCCTAGGTTCTTCAGAACCATTTTTTTTTTAGATTCCATATAAACGTGTTAGCATACGGTATTTGTTTTTCTCTTTCTGACTTACTTCACTCTGTATGACAGACTCTAGGTCCATCCACCTCACTACAAATAACTCAATTTAATTTCTTTTTATGGCTGAGTAATATTCCATTGTATATATGTGCCACATCTTCTTTATCCATTCATCTGTTGATGGACACTTAGGTTGCTTCCATGTCCTGGCTATTGTAAATAGAGCTGCAATGAACATTGTGGTACATGACTCTTTTTGAATTATGGTTTTCTCGGGGTATATGCCCAGTAGTAGGATTGCTGGGTCGTATGGTAGTTCTATTTTTAGTTTTTTAAGGAACCTCCATACTGTTCTCCATAGTGGCTGTATCAATTTACATTCCCACCAACAGTGCAAGAGGGTTCCCTTTTCTCCACATCCTCTCCAGCATTTACTGTTTGTAGATTTCTTGATGATGGCCATCCTGACCGGTGTGAGGTGATACCTCATTGTGGTTTTGACTTGCATTTCTCTAATGATTAGTGATGTTGAGCATTCTTTCATGTGTTTGCTGGCAATGTGTATATCTTCTTTCGAGAAATGTCTATTTAGGTCTCTCTACCCATTTTTGGATTGGGTTGTTTTTTTTTTGATATTGAGCTGCATGAGCTGCTTATATATTTTGGAGATTATTCCTTTGTCAGCTGCTTCGTTTACAAATATTTTCTCCCATTCTGAGGGTTGTCTTTTTGTCTCATTTATGGTTTCCTTTGCTGTGCAAAAGCTTTTAAGTTTCATTAGGTCCCATTTGTTTATTCTGGTTTTTATTTCCATTTCTCTAGGAGGTGGGTCGCAAAGGACCTTGCTGTGATTTATGTCAGAGAATGTTCTGCCTATGTTTTCCTCTAAGAGTTTTATAGTGTCTGGCCTTTCATTTAAGTCTTTAATCCATTTTGAGTTTATTTTTGTTTATGGTGCTAGGGAGTGTTCTAATTTCATTCTTTTACATGTAGCTGTCCAGTTGTCCCAGCACCACTTATTGAAGAGGCTGTCTTTTTTCCAATGTATATTCTTGCCTCCTTTGTCATAGATTAGTTGACCATATGTGTGTGGGTTTATCTCTGGGCTTTCTATCCTGTTCCATTGATTTATATTTCTGTTTTTGGGCCAGTACCATACTGTCTTGATTACTGTAGCTTTGTAGTATAGTCTGAAGTCAGGGAGCCTGATGCCTCCAGCTCCGTTTTTCTTTCTAAGATTGCTTTGGTTATTTGGGGTCTTTTGTGTTTCCATACAAATTGTGAAATTTTTTGTTCTAGTCTGTGAAAAATGCCATTGGTAGTTTGCTAGGGATTGCACTGAATCTGTAGATTGCTTTGGGTAGTACAGTCATTTTCACAATGCTGATTCTTCCAATCCAAGAACATGGTATATCTCTCCATCTGTCTCTATCATCTCTAATTTCTTCCATCATTGTCTTGTAGTTTTCTGCATACAGGTCTTTTGTCTCCTTAGGTAGGTTTATTCATAGGTATTTTATTCTTTTTGTTGCAATGGTAAATGGGAGTGTTTCCTTAATTTCTCCTTCAGATTTTTCATCATTAGTGTATAAGAGTGCAAGAGATTTCTGTGCATTAATTTTGTATCCTGCTACTTTACCAAATTCATTGATTAGCTCTAGTAGTTTTCTGGTAGCATCTTCGGGATTCTCTATCTCATCACAGTTTTGAATGACACTAAGCTCTGTGTGTGTGTTCCGGCTTCTCAATTAGAAAAACTAAAAAGCTAATGAGGGGATTGCATTAACAACATGCAGACAGCATTGTGCCACAGTTGGTTCTCCCCTGTGCCACGCATGAGGGAGTGGAAAGCCCACAGTATAGGTATTGTCCTCCATGTGTAAAGTCAGCATCGTATCCAAGGACACACCACTCATACCTCCAACTCAGGGAGTGCACGTGACCAGGGGCCCCACCACCACTGTGCGACTGTGCATGCTCTCTAGCCACATCTCCACCGCGCCTCTCATAGCGGAGTACAGTGGGGATACTACTGCACAATGCCTCCTCCCAAAGGTGTCTGCATCCTAATCCCTGAAATCTGTGACAGTGTTAGTTCACGTGGCAAAAGGAGCTTTGCAGATGTGATGAAGTTAAGGATCTCGAGACGGGAAGATTATCCTGGATTGTCTGCATGGGCCCAATGTAACCACAAGGATCGTTACGAGAGGGAGGAAGCACTGACAGGGTGAGAGAAGGAGAAGTGAGGATGAAAGCAGAGATCAAAAGAAAAAAGAAACTTTGAAGATGCCACCCTGTTGACTTTAAAGATGGAAGAATAGAGCCAAGAGCCAAGGAATGCGGGCAGCTGTATTAGTCAGAACAGGCAAGGAAATGGGTCCTCCCCTAGACCCTCCCGAAGGGACACAGCATTGATTTTAGCCCCATAAGACCCACTTCTGATCTCCAGGATTGTAGGTGATAAATCTGTGTCATTTTAAGCCACCAAGTGTGGTGATTTGTTATAGCAGTGACAGGAAACTAATACAACTCGTTTTCTCAATCTCACTCGTTTTGCTCCTTTCTATAACACCCATGACCCTCCTCCCTTTTTTTCTCACTCCTGGATCTTTCTCCCTTGCATAAAACTCAATGGTCAGGGCCCATCCAGCACAGCTGCGGAAATACTAAGGTATAAATAAGGAATTTAGTAGTTCTTACTTGGCGCTATAGTCTGGCTCACAGGCTACTTTCTGGTTGGAAAATCCAGTGTTTGATATCAGAAACCAAATCTTGCCTTGATGCTTCTCCTTTCATTTCTTCTATAAGAGAATGAACCTGCACCCACACTGTCATCACTGCCAGGAAGAGGGATGATGTCAGAGAGCCACGGGAAAGGCTGTGCCCAAAATGAGAAACAGAACAAAAAGGAAAAAAGGAGTCACTTAATAATATTGCTCCTGGTATAGAACTATCACCTGCAGTGCATTACTGCCCTGTCAGGAGAAAAATAAAGTCTTTATCTAGTCTAGTCAGCACTTTCAAAACGAGAGTCGTGCATCAGAATCATGGGCAGGGTGTGTTAAAATGCAGGTTACCAAGCCCCACCCTCAGCGTTTTGGACTCAGCAGGTTTGGGGTGGGACTGAGAATTTGCTTTTCCAAGTAGTTCTCAAGAGAAGTTAGTGCTGCTTGCCTACTGGGAGAGACAAGATGCAAGGCGAACGACCAAAAGCACAAGGCAGAGTGAGAGGAAGCAATGTATAAGAAGTACAACGAGCCAGGGAGAAGAGTGAAAAGCACTGAGTATGGGGGAGGGAGATACAGCATCACGGCATCTGGGCACTGCAGCTGGACCTTAGCAGATACCAAGGAAAGACACAATTCCAGGTCCAAGGACGGACACACATGGAAGTAGACAAAGGCCAGGGACAACGTGTGGCCAGGAAATGGCCAGCAGACCCCATCAGCAGGTTGTCAGCTGTGTAAAGGAGATGAGTGAGCCCGGGAAGTTAGATGGGTCTAGGCTAGCTGACTTGAGCGCCGGGTGAGTTCTCTGCAATTTAGTGCACCAATTCCTTATAACAGACGATGTGCCAGGTGGTAAGAGGGCAATGAAGAAGAACCGGTCCTGTTGGGAGTTTGAGCCTACTTTTAGAAGAGAGGATTCCTTGGAGGATTTCATGCAGGGAAAAAAAGAGGATGAAGATGTTTCGAGCAGCAGTTAGAATTGGGATCAGAGCCCAAGCTGGGGTCACACGCACGGGGATGAGAGACCAGCATAAAGCAGAGGCAAGAAAGAAGACAAAAGATTTGTGTCAGATGGTTCAGTGGAGGTCGGAAAGAGAGGGTTCAGAGTGGGCAGAGGAGCTAGAAGGACCAGAATGGAGGGCGGGCAGCGGGTGCAGGCCAGGGCCGGTCAGTCAGCTCATCAACTGGATGGATGCAGCCGGAGGAAGCTGCAGGCAGGGCTGCAGCTGGCACTTCACCTTTTCCAGCTGACCCTGGCTCCACAGTTCCTTTCTGAAAGGCCTGCCTGGCGGCACCCACGATGCAGCCTGGCGGTGCACTGAAATTAAATAACACCTTGATTATAAGTTTTCCTAGGGGCAATGAAAAATATGATATATTTATTTCTGAAGCCAGACCCCAATATTCCTGTAAGCTTGAGAAGTGGAAATGGATATATAGCTCTTAGCAGTCTTCCTTTATTCTAGCAGGAGAGGCAGATCTCATTATTGGAGGAAGATCGAGCTTTCATGTGGGAATATCAATATCTCATTGGGTCGTCTTGATATGTAAAGAGAAAGCTTCATCATATTCTCAAAAGGCAAAGTTCAGAGTAACAAGGAGTTACGCAATTCTGCATGTTAACATAGGCAACTTCCGCCCCTGTGAGCAGAGATGTGGTCCCAGAGAGATAACACATCTTCCTCAACTTACAATGGGGTATGTCCCTCCACAGATTAGCCCAGCCCACCTTATATGTGCTCAGAATACTTACATTATTCTTACATTACATAATGTAATACTTACATTATTAGCCTACAGTTGGGCAAAATCGTCTAACACAGGGTCTGCATTATAATAAAGGGTTGAATACCTCACGTAATTTATTGACAACTGTACTGAAGGTGAAAAACAGATGTATAATGGAATATTACTCAGCCATAAAAAGAAACGAAATTGAGTTATTTGTAGTGAGGTGGATGGAGTTAGAGTCTGTCATACAGAGTGAAGTAAGTCAGAAAGAGAAAAACAAATACCGTATGCTAACACATATATATGGAATCTAAGGGAAAAAAAAAAAGGTCACGAAGAACCTAGTGGCAAGACGGGAATAAAGACACAGACCTACTAGAGAATGGACTTGAGGATACGGGGAGGGGGAAGGGTAAGCTGTGACAAAGTGAGAGAGTGGCATGGACATATATACACTACCAAATGTAAAATAGATAGCTAGTGGGAAGCAACTGCATAGCACAGGGAGATCAGCTTGGTGCTTTGTGACCACCTAGAGGGGTGGGATAGGGAGGGTGGGAGGGAGGGAGATGCAAGAGGGAAGAGATATGGGAACATATGTATATGTATAACTGATTTACTTTGTTATAAAGCAGAAACTAACACACCATTGTAAAGCAATTATACTCCAATAAAGATGTTAAAAAACAAAACAAAACAAAACAATAAAACAGAATGGCTGTCTGGGTACAGAATGGTAGTAAGCGTAGAGGTTGTCTACCCTTGTAATCGCATGCCTGACGGGGAGCTCCAGCTCACTACCACTGCCAGCATCTTGAGAGAGTATCATACCCCGTATCGCTAGCCCAGGAAAGCTTCAAAATTCAAAGTACGAACTGTACTGAATGTGTATTGCTTTCACATCACCATAAGTTGGGACCATCCATATTGTGATATTGACTGGGGAAAGGAAGGATTTCCTGCTCTCTCTGCGGAAGAATGGAAAGAGATCCTGAATTCCAGGGCAGAAAACAAGGCTCTGGAATTGGCAGCAGGCCAGGAAGTGGGGAGGGAGAAAGGCGAAGTAGATGGATTTGGGGAGCCTGGATGCATGAAACATGACAAATGCACTGGTTTACGGCATTATGATTCCCAGAGACCAGCCTCACAGCTTCAGGGCAAGTTCATCCAGGACACGGATGAGGATGTGAAGATGTAGACTTAGATGTGGGTACTGGCGTAGGTATAGATGCAGACGTACATGGAGGTGGAGCTGTACACACGTATGTGGATGTACACAGTGTAGGGGTGGCTGAGAGTATACACACAGAGAGAGGTATGTAGACGTACATACAGCTGTAGTTACAGATGTAGATGTAACTTTAGATTTAGGTATAGGGACAGATGTAGATTACATACACTTGAAAAGTTATCATCATAGCCATAGACACAGATAAAGGAAAAGATGGTTTTAGAAATAGATGTGGATACAGAAGTCGGTATATGTGTAGATACACACAGTCACAGGTGGAGACATAAATAAAGATACAGAATATCGGGGCTGGTACTCCTGGGTTCTTTCAACTTACAGTGACAAACATATTGAAGTTGAACATCCAGGTGTTTTCATGAGTTCAATGCTGTCACTGAACAGACGCACCTCTGGGGACTTTTTAGGCACTGTCATACTCTTCCTCTGACCCACATAAAGTAAGCGGTGAGGAGGGACAAGATGAGCACCACGGTCTACCCAGCACCTACGTGCTTCATCAGCAACACAGTCTTGTCTTCATAGCTATGAAATAAATATTTACTTTAAAGCACAACCTATGCTTCAGATCAGTTCGTGGCCTTAGTTCTACCAGCTCTAATTAGTCATGATGTTCACTAGGTGTGAAAAGTGTCTCTTGTATAAACTTGCCCAAAATACTTAAACTAAGTTATTTAAGAGCATATTAAAAATCTGGTAGCCATGACAACCAGCTATCATAATACAATACCTTTGTTTATATAGAACCTGGGAAAAGAGATTTATAATTATCCTGGCTTATTAAATGACTTCATAATGATCTGTCACACTCACTCTACATTCACTTCAAAAGCAAATTATTAATTTTCTGAGTATATATATTTTAAACAATTAAGACTAACATTTCTTTATAAAATATAATCCATGGCTACGTGTTTATTTTACACCTTCTATTGTCAGAGTAAATAGAGTTAGAAAAATATTAAAACTGGCATCAATTTTAAATTCTAGAAAATACAGATAATTCAAATTTCTAGTATACAATATAAAATTCAGTGTGGACCCTTAAATATCATATATCCTACTTTATTGTCCTATGTTTCCCCAATTAATTCCAACAAAATTAAATGGGACACAATTTTTTTTTTAAAAAGTAGCTATTCTATTTTAAAAAATTGAAATTCACGCACCATTGTCTTTAATGGTCTGCAAATAAGACTTCCTTCGTTTGAGGACACGTGTATAACCACAGATTTGGGTCCTCCAGGGAAGGAAGTGATACTAGTGCTGGATCTGAGCCTGGGGTCAAGGTGTAGAGCTGAGAGCTGTCAATTACGCAGATGAAACAGCAGTAGTGAAGCAGAAAACCAGAGCAGGTAAGGCTGAAGGCTCCACGTAAAACCCTGTACATGAGGTGAAATCAGTGCAAAAGGCAGACAAGAGTTGGAATCTGGGTCGATTTATCAAATGCAAAATGGAACGAGGGCATGGATTTGGAACTGTGGATAAATTCCAGGTGAAGAGGACCAAGGGCTTGATCAGCTGACAAAGCAGGACAAACAGAAGAGACACTTGTTTGGTGAAGAAATACATAAGTATTATCCAAGCGTCATGGGACTCCTCTAGAAGATCATGGCTTTGGAAGAGCAGAACTGGAGTTAAAGAAGTACTAAGAGGGAATAAATCTTTTTGAGGATTTTTCTTTAAGGAGATAAGCCAAAAATATAGAAAAATCTTGCACACAGAGATTTTTCTCAGAATATTATTTATAATAGTAGAAAATTAGAAACAGTGTAAACATAGAAAATAAAGGTATTGCTAAGTAAACTATGGTTCCTCCATTTGACAGGAAAGCATACAGAAAATAAATTGGACTTTTAATAATAATAACAATAACAGCAGCAATAATAAAAGCTAAGAAAACAGCCATGGTTCAGGGAAGCTAGCTAAAATATCTCAAAGATTAAATAAAATGTCTATTAAAGTAATTTTTCAGAACTAGGTCCATCCTTTTGTTTGCACAGTCCAAGTATATTTAATAAGACAGGGTACCAGCGTACCAGTCTGGATTTTTCCTAAAACTTTCTGGAAGATTTCTAAGGCTCTTAAAATCAATGACACCAGGATTTTTAACGTGGCCACCTGAGTGAGCCCTTGCAGTACTATTTCTAACTATGGGCTTACTTTCAGTTTCAGTGCATTATGCTTAGATTCAATGGAAAATCTTCAGATAAAAATAGGCAAAAAAAGTCCTATGAAAACAGGACTTCCAACTCCGCACTCCCAATGCAGGGGGCCCAGGTTCAATCCCTGGTCAGGGAACTAGACCCCGCATGCCACACCTAAGAGCCCACATGCCACAACTAAAAGATCCCGTGTGCCACAACTAAGACCTGGCACAGCCAAATAAATAAATATTTTTTAAAAAATAAGCAAAAAAGGATGGAATAATGCTACTCAGAAGCAGGGGTCTGGAAGTGGTTTTTATTTGCTCTTTCATCCTCAAGCCTCCATTCTAAAGACCTTATTTTGTCCTGTCTCCCACCCCCGCCAAGAATGCAATCTACCTTGGTTTACCGTCTTCTGTTTCTGACTAGATTTCTCAGGACCTGTTTGGTGTTTAAGCCACAGATACAGATTTCACTAAATTCATTCATTTGTTTTTCAAGTAAGTACCTATTGTGCATTTACATCTGCCAAGCATCACGTGGACCAGACACACACACAGACACCTGTCACGTAGTCAGGGAGACAGGTGTGCAATACACAAATAACCACACAGTCACAATTGAGATAAGGGGTAATGAAGAAACAGAGCGCTTGGAGAGGATTTCAGAGCCGGACCTGTTTAAGCAGGGTTCTCAGAGAAACAGATCCTGAGGCAAAGGCTCAAGCACAAGTGGTCTGTTTGGAGGGACCGGTACTCTGGCTGGGGAGAGGAGAGGTGAGCTAGGGAAGGGAAGGCAGCCCATGAAAGGGGCGCTGGTAAGCAAGCTATCATGGGTAGCAACTGGAGCTTACTCCCATCAGCAAACCGTGAAGAATGGGGCAAAATGCCAGTTCTGGAATTATCTCACCCCAGGAGCGAGGAGGCTGGGGTACTATATAACAACTTGCATCTGCCATCTGCGGAAGATGCTTCCCAGGGAGTGTTAATTCCCCGGCACTTTGGGGCCCGTGGCACACAAAGGCAGATCAGCCTTCTGTGGTCCTGGAAGTTACTGGTGCAGTGAAATGGTTAAGGTCCCAGGGAGCTGAGTCACACATGGACAGCATCTGCTCCTGGGCGTAATCTTACTGCTCAAGCACTGCAGTGATAAAAGACAACTTCAGGTGAAGAAAAGTCTTAACAGAAACCGATTTGACTGCATAAAACCAGGGTTACTTCCTTAGAAGAATAAAGATGTCAGTGCGGCCAGGCTACACAGTGGAGCCAGGAGCACAAGTAATGTGCTTCAGGACCTCCAGATCCCCGTGGAGAGTGAGGATGGGGGAGGGGGTCCGGCCAGGGCACAGCTGTGGATGATAGTACTGAGTGAAGGAGGACCTCTGGGCTCCCTTCATATACATGAGACTGAAGGAGTCCTGTACATTGGCCCGTCTGGATATGTATGACATAGCTTCCCGCCCCAGCTAACAGCACTTCATTAATCACGGCGTTGGATAGCACACAACATGACCGCAGGGCACAGCACGGGAGGGCACAGCCCTCTGGCTTGCACAGAGCCCTCACTTATTACCCTCAGATTCCCCAGGCAAGCACACCTGGGTCCACACACATCCCTGAACCCGGTGCTGTGGGACCACATCCAACCGAGGCTTCCAAGATGTCTCTGTCATTCAAGACCGGAGATCTTGGCTCCAGCTGTGGGCTCTATTTTGTCTCATCAGGGATCCAAGACTGTGGTGGATTTCAAGCACATTTAAAATTTTTTCTCATTCAGACCCTCCAAAACTGCATTTATGAGAATAGTAAAAGGAATCCTAAAACAATACCAACTTTTCTAAAGATTACTATCAAAACAGAGACGACAGTTACTTGGAAAATGTGTGAAGCACTGATTCTCTGATATATGTCACAAATTTGTTTTCCTTATGCATGTATATTGGATCTGTGGCTTTCAACAAGTTACTTTACATGCTTAAGTCTCATTTTCTCCTTCTGTAAAGTTCCATTTAATAGGATTAAAAAAGATTAAATGAGTTAATTGCTCAGCAATGGACTTGGCAAAGAGAAAGTAGCCAATAAATGTTAGCTGGTGTTGCCATTGTTAATTTCTAAAAGATGACTGTATAATTTTATCATCCAGACCTGGAGCCTTTTACTAGGAAAAGCGAAAGTTATTATTAATTACGCCGGGACTGCAGGCATAAACCTGCACCGTGCCAGGAAAGGCGGGATGTGCGTGTCCACGTACACAATCACCATGATGTAGGTGTAAGGAGTTCACACCATCCGCTCAGCCGAGATCAGCTGTGCTTCGTCGCCAGAAGGCTGACTTTTGATTTACATACTTGTATCAATGACATGTATGGGTGTGGTCGTAGCTAGAAAACAACTTTGGAGAGAGGACAATTGAGAACATCATTCCGTAAGTACCCTAAACCTCCAGGCCAGCAGCCGGTACTTTACTGAAGATTCAGTGGTTGAGCAAAACAGACTGCTGTGCCATTAACTTTTAAACATCCTTTCTGCATAAATGCCTTCTCTCCCTGTAGACAAATATTGGAAGGTTATTATCTGGCCAACCGCCAACCACTGCAACATGTTTTTATGGCATGAGTTTGTACAGCAGCCTAGGCGTGGAAAGTGAAAGGCTGGAGTGCAGTAGAGAAAGCCTCATAGCATGGAAAAAATCATGCTGCGAGTCAGGAAGCCCTGTTACCTCACAGGTTCCCTTTTAAATACTATAAGACAAAGACTCTGAGCTTTTTAAAAATGTCTAACTCCTAACCCTTTTCCACATATCCTTGATATTGAAGAAGAATGTCAAAATCTTTGAATGGATCTCTTGTGCTGTTTGACCTCTCACCTCACTTTTGTGTCTGACGTCTGTCCTCTGTGAGCCTTGACCCAACCTCCAAGCTGACCCTCTTGTTACGCGTTTCAGCAAATAACTGCAGAAGGTAATGACTCCTGTAGTGGTTGCATAAGCCAGATACCACGAGGGCAAAGATGATGGCTCTAGTCGGCTTTGAAATGCCATCACCTGCTCAGATACCCCCTCCCGTGGCCGTGTCTTTCCGCACCCGTCAACTTCTCTAGGGTGCATCCTAGGAGTGGAATTGCTGGGACGCGGAGCAGGCACTGGCGCCACTGCCCTAGGTATTTGCAAACTGCTCACACGTACCGGCCTTGCTAATACAGTGTTGTCAGATTCAGAGATTTTGCCACTCTGATGGATTTGAAAATGTCTCTTATTTTTATTTCAATTTGCACTTTCCCCAAGACCACTGATCTTGAGCATCTTTTCAAGTTGTTATTGCTATTCCACTTGATTGTTGTTATTGCTGATCTACATAATTTGGTGAATTTTCCCTGCAAGGTCTTTATTTTTCCTCTGATCTTTTTTCCAATTGACTTGTTGGATTTTTATATCCTAAACAATAATCCCTTGGTCTGATATACATACACGGTAGAGATAGATGGATGGATGGATGGATGGATGGATGGATGGATGGATGGATGGATAGACAGATGCATAGCTATGTAGATAGCAGATACCATCATCTGTTCTCCTGTTTGCCTTTAAGTTTCAAATTTATGGTGATATGTCATGAAAACATTTTAGATTTTGATAAAAACATATTTAGCAATCTTTTGTTTATGAGTTTTGGTTTTTGAATATGGCTTTAAAATGTTGCTTCTTACCCTAAAATTATAAAGATATTAACCATTTTCTTTCAAAGAGTTTCAAAGCTGTGTTTTCCATCTTTAGGTTTTAATCTGTCTCCATCTATGCTGTGAGATAGAGATCGAATTTTTAAAATTTTTCCTAGATAGAAGGCCAATTGTCTCTGCACTGTCTATTGAATTCAAATCTAAGAAAGGGCATATATTTATGGGTCAGTTTCTGGACCCAGACATCCATGATTTTATTACAGCACTTTGCAAAAATCTTGATTTCAAACTATGAAAGAACCCCTCATTATGTTCTTATTTTTCAGAATTTTCAGTATTATTCTGGTTATTCTGGGAAGATTGCTATTATTCATAAACTTAACCATGTTTGCCAAATACCAACCAAACAAAACAAACTTATTAGGATTTTTATTAAATGCTCTTTGTACTTATTCACCTCTTTCTGGAGAATCAGTATCATTATTATAAAGTCTATGCATCAAACAACTTATGTTATTCCACTTACTGGGTCTATCTATATTGTTTAGCATTATTTCATAATTTTTCTCTAGGCAGAGTTCACAGCTCTTTTGTTTGGTATATTCCTAGGCAATTTATAGAGTTTGTTGCTACAATGAATGAGATCATTTTCCTTTTATGTTTACTAATTTGGTTAGTTCTGGTGTAGTAGAACACTATTGCATTCTGTCTATTTAAGTGAGTGAATAAAAGTGCATAAATAAGAGCTGTCATTTGACATTTTATCAGCCACAAGCATGTTTAGCTGTGGGTTTTAGTCAAGATGCTTCTTAAAGGCACTGAATTTTAAAAGGGCTGAGTCAACCCACAGACAGGTAAAATGACACATTACATGATATATCCCAGAGTTTAAAACAATTACATAGGTGTTGAATTCAAGCAGAGTTGAGAAGAGGAACAAACTGATCTCGTTAGGAAAAACCACCTGAAACAGGTAAATCACATAGAAGTCGAACTGAAACAGGTAGGGAAGTTTGGGCATCCATTCGAGAAGGTTTGAAATAAATATAAATGTTTTTAAAGTTCCCCCTATTTTAAGGCCAGTTACAACCTAACAATATATAGTTTCTAGACCTAGAAAATGATCCGCGATCTTGTGATTCTTATACATCATAGACAAAATCACTTCAAGTGACTTGTATGCATGGCTCTGTCTTTGCATAAACCTATAAAAGACACCATTTTGAATGCACCAATAGGGCTTGAAGCCTGTAGCCCAGGACATGAATTCTGTGTGCGCTTTGGGTACGTGCACACAAGAAGGTGCATGAGTGGCTGTGTGCAGAGGAACCTAAGAGAACACTGCAGTGCCTAGTGCCTTCAGTCACAGCTACGTGTGATCTGGTCAGTGGAGCCTCAGCTAAGGAAACTCCCTGTCTGGCGAGGGGGATTCATAGGAAGGGGGCTCTTAGAGTCAGTCCCCACAGAGACAGGTGGGGGGCACACATGCGTTTGCTGAGAAGCCTGGAGGCTCCCAGCACTCGTCAAAGAGAGGTCAGGAGACCAAGAGGTGGAGGAGAGAGAGGGATGGAGGACGGGCTACAGGGAGTACAAGCAAGGGTATGCTGCCCACTCTGGTCCAGTGCACACTTGCTTGAGGGTTTGGTTCATTTAATGACAGGAAGAACGGACTGTGGAACTTGGCAGTTGTTCTGTGGTGGAATGGGGATTCTACAGGCGGTGTTCACACTATTGGCCACATCTCAGCATTTAAGCCAGGTTCTGCACTCACTGTGGGTTTTTTGTTGTTTTTATCTTTGTTTTAACATTAGAGAATGTTCCTCAATTTTCTCCTTGTGTACCTACAGCACTTTCCCCCTAAATTAACAGGTGCATTATAACCAACTCTTTGCAATTTCTTCCGTTTTATTTTTTACTGTTCTCTTTCTATATCAACCTTTTAAGTGTTGGCTAGTCCAGGATTCAATTATCAGGCCTCTTCTTTCCTCTTTCTAAATTCTCTTGCTACAAGTTTACCTCAGATGGCTTAAAGATCACCTGTAAAATGATACTCAAACTTCTACGTCCAACTCTGGAATGTTGTCCTGATGTCTACATTGATTATTCAACTCCCTATTTAACATATTCACTTAAAAGTCCCAAAATACATACTTACTCTACTTTTTCCCTACTTCTATAAATATCACTATTATCCATTCTCCCCATTGCTCAAGCAGCTCACAAGCCTTCCTCGATTTAGCCGTTTTCTTCATATTCAATCCATCTGGGAGTCCTATGAACTCTACCTCTCATGAATGATTTTACACCTTCCGCTAGAGAATGTTGGCCCTAGGTGCCTTTCTTACACATGAACATACATACATAAACACACAGTATTTAATGTATGTAGTATTTATGATTTGACAGGTAGATACTGTGCATGTGTGTGTGTTAATCATCTACCGCTACATAACAAATACCACAAAACTTAGGGCTGGAGGTGACAAACATTTAGTATCTCACAGATTCTATGTGAGGTGCTAACGGCAGTGCTTGCAAGAGGTGTGATCACCTTCAGGCTCAGCTGAGGGTAGACGTGCTCCCAACCGCACTCGGCTGGTTGTCTGCAGCGTGTAGCTCCTCACTGGCTGTTGAACCAAGGATGCCCTTATTTCCTTACTACATGGGCTTCTCCACAGGGCAGCTCACAATGTGGCAATGAGGTTCCTCAGAGCAAGCTAGCAAGAAGAGCCACACTCAAGAGAAAGAGCATGCAGGCACAACAGAAGTCACAGTCGTTTACATCCTAATCTTGAAGTGACGTTCATCACTTTTGGTCTATTCTATTTGTTAGCAGCAAGTTACTAGATCTGGACAACACTCAAGAGGAAGGGATTACACAAGGATGCAAATACTGATCCAAAAGACCAAAACGTTCCCTTCAGCTTGTCGAAACTTTAGAGAGATTGCTTCCTGACTCGGGGCCCCTGACCTCCCTTTTCTCAGAGCACTCACTTAAGAAAACTGGAATTGCAAACTCTTTCTCTGGCCCTTTGAGGTGTGCAACTTCTTCCAGCCTCTTGCCAGTTTTACCACCCAGGGAAGTCTTTCTCAAGCACCTGGGAGCCCTCCTTTTGAAATGTAATCATCAAGGAAGACAGGGCCCTTATCTCCCAGTCTGTGTAGGAGGGCAGGAGGCTAACTCCTACCAATTAGCAAACACAGATGGCCTCACCACGCTGACCAACCTCCCCCAACATCTTCCAATACTTTTCAACTAGTTTTCCCCAGGACTTAAAATCTCTCTCAATTTTTGTGTCAGAAGAGTTGAGTTCAATTTCTCTCCCCTATTGCAATAGTCTTGAATAAAATCTTCCTTGCCACTTTAAAAAGAAGTCCAGTGCAATTTTTCTTTTACAATAGCAAGAGACGGGGATCCTAGAGGCCACTTTAGAAGCTGCCTACCACTGCGTGCGTGTGTGTGTGTGTGTGTGTGTGTCTACCACTGCGTGTGTGTGTGTGTGTCTACCACTGCATTTGTGTGTGTGCCTACCACTGCATGTGTGTGTGTCTGTGTGTGTGTCTAGTAACTGCATAGTTACTAGCCCGCAAGTAGATGACCCAAAATGTTGTTTCAATTCCTTTTAACTGATACATTTTGGGTATATCTACATATTAAAGAAACACATTTAGTGTGGTGAAGTTGGGGTGGCAGATCCTGATGGATACAAACACAGTCTTTATACCCTTTATAGGATCAAGGCTGTTTAGATGAGCTGGTACTGACAACGTACAGAATCATCAAGAAAAACCCCGTTTGGTGAAACCAGGAAGCATATCTCCGCAGTACCCCTTCCAAAGGGGAAAGAGATTAATTTCCCACTGGTGGCCAGTAATTTGTGCTCCATTAGACCTAGGGTTGTTCCTGGGCCCCATCATTAATACTCAGCAAATGAAAACAAACACAATTTAGGGGAAATAAATGAACCTCCACTGCCTTCATTGAGAACTCACTTTACTGCAGCCAGACTTGACATTAACATCTTAATAGCTCTGACAGAATCACTTAGGAGCACAGCTTCATGTAAATAGAAAAAATGTTAATGAAGAGAAAATGTGAGTGATTAATAAAAGTGATTGAAATGAAATGACCTTTACTTACTCACTGAGTAATTAAAGTAACCAAAGGAGACCCAGCTGTGAGGAGAACTGTCAGAGAATAGACCAAAATATAGTTTAAAAAACCACAACATTCGATATGTTTTGCAGAGGACAGTACTTTTAAAAATTGCTTTTTAAGTAAAATAGAGGGTTTTTTCTGACGGTCTGGAGAATGTTCTTACTTCAGGGCAGCATGAGCAGTATAGAAACACAAGACTGAAAAACACAGTCCCTGTGGAATAAAACAGGAACATGCAAAGATCTATCTAATGAGTCCTTAGACATCCTTTGAATTCCAATTAGGTGTTCCCCATGGTGTGCGATATCAATCAGAAAACAGTGGCTTAAAGGCACCAGATCACTCCAAGTGCGTCTCTTGCTACTCTTGGGGTAACAGGATGAGGAATGAATGCGTTGTCCCTAAAAAGTCTCTGTCCTTTCTTTTGGCAGCAAAGCAAGCAACCCTGTCCAAAAAACTTGGCAGGGAATCAATCCACATTCAAGGGTCAGTGATAAAGCTGTCCTGTTTTGGACTGGCCAGGGACCTCTGGGCACTACCACCTTAATTCCAGCATTAATACAAGTAACGCAAACCACTGTCATTGCCAAACTTTCTTTCCCACTCCTTTCATCATAAAGTACCACCTGCCAAACCTCTAAGCTTTCTCCTCTAAAAGCTGTATGTTACCTGAAGGCAAAACCTGAGCTTTCCTTTCACAACCCCACACACATTACACACCCGGGCACTCAACAGACGCTTGACAAACACAACAAAATGCATCACTGAAGTAGAGGCCTCACATAAAACTTGTTTTGTCTCAGTGAGCTCATCACTTCCATTACATACACATTAATGCAGGGGATAACTGGAATCCCCCATCAGTATTTCTCCCCGGCTGCTATTTTGCTCCTTATTTCGAAATAATTGTACAAGTATTAACTTTGGGGCGACTATGGGATCACGTCATTTGTTTCAGTCTTTCGTTGCCCTGAAGGCCTCCTTACCATGTTGAAATGTAGGCAGCAGAGTCAGGGGAGCGGAAATATTATATAGGGGGTTATCAGGTTAGCGAGAGAGAAAAGCAGGGCTGTTTTTCCAGACTCTCTGGACTACCTTGTGAAAAGAAATTACCATTCTATTTTTACTCATTTCATTTTGCCTTGTCTTTCTCTTCCTTTTTTTTTTTTTTTTTTAATTTTTCTTTGGTACTTTTCCACTTTTACCTGCCTGCCTACGTTTTGTTTCTCCCTCCTATTGAGATGTTAGATGTCTTCTCTTTCCCAGTCTTCTTCAATTTGGTGGCTGCTTTGTCTGGTGTTTTTATCCTTTTCTTTATACTCCTCCCGCCTCCTGCTTCATTCTTTTCCTTCGAGCCCTCTTTTCCTTTCTGTATCTGATGTGTGGACTTGCATTTATCAGTTATTTACATACTTGTGTGACGTCCACAGAGCACGCATGAGCAGCCAGCAGTGGAACTGAGATTCCACGAGCAGCGGCCTAAATCATGAGTAACACCCTGCTGTGACAAACACAAAGAAAGGCTCTGCTTACTTTTATGAAGGGAGATCGAGCAGCTGCATGAAAAGATAGATAGGGCAAATTGGGCACTGGCTGGAAATGAAATAAATAGAAAAAGTATCACCCTGCCAGTGCCTGCAATGTTCTAATTTTATGTATTCAGCATTCAAGCAATAAATTGTAAGACAGTCAAATTGAATTGGAGCCTCTGATTTTAAGCCCTAAGAATTGTCCTTCCATGGTGGGAATTTTCCTACCATCCCTGGTCAGTGCTGAACGTGATGTCAGTATTTTCCAAGTAAATTCTTGTACAACTCAAAAGCTGATCCACCTCCATCCCTAGAGAGGCCAGGCATGTACATTTATGCATGGGTCACAGCTGGAAGACTGAACTGGATTGAGTTCAAAGGCTATTCAAAAACCTCAGTTTAAAATGCTGATAGTTAATTTTATGTCAACTTGACTGGGCCATCGAGTGCCCAGATATTTGGTCAAACATTTTTCTGGGTGGGTCTGTGAGGCAGTTTTTGGATGAGGCTAACATATTGGTAGACTGAGGAAAGCAGATTGTCCTCCATAATGCCGATGGGCCTCATCCAATCAGCTGAAGACCTGACTGGGACAAAAAGGCTGACTACCCACAGGTAAGAACGCTGGTAGCCTGACAGCCTTCAAATCGGGATACCAACTTTTCTCCCGCCTTCGGACTTGAACGGAAACACTGGCTCTTCCTGGGTCTCAGGCTTTGGGACACACACTAGAACTAAACTATCAGCCTTCCTGAGCCTCCAGCTTGCTGACACACCCTGCAAATCTTGGGACCGGCGAGGTTCCACAATCACATGAGCCAACTCCTTATAATCAATCTCTTTCTGCAAGTATACATATCCTATTGATTCTGTTTCTCCGGAGGACCCTGATTAATAATACAAAATCTTGCCGCTGTAAGAAAACTTAAAGTCATTTATCAGAGCATCATATTCTTACATGTAAGGCAGATAAGGCCCAGAAAGACTAAGGAATGTGATGAAAGTTGAACAACAAATTAGAAGTCGTCGGTCACTCTGTTTCTTCTCAGGCCTTGTAGGGGTTCTAGGGCAGTCACAGCTTTGTTTATGATGTTGGGGAGATCTGAATCCAACTCTTTAGTCTTCGGATGTCAGAGAAGCTACAGCAAGTGAAACATGCAGAAGAAGAGACAAGGATTTTTCCAATATTAGGAAGTTCGTGCTGCTCCAGCAAAGACTATCTAGAAAGTTTCTCAGATTTTCCTTGTTATTAATTTAACTTCCTCAAAAAATGTCTGTAGCACTCCCCTAAACCCCCAAGACGTATACCTATCTCTGGTTTGCCTTGTCAGTTTAATGATGCTAGAATTGTAGTGCTTGCAAGGGACACAAGAGGGGGTGTGATAAGCAGAATGGCCCCCCCAAACAGGTCTGCTTCCTAATCCCCAGAATCTGTGAATATATTACCTTACATGGCAAAACGGACATTGAAGATGTGACTTAGTTAAGGATCTGCAATTGGGAGATGATCCTGGATTATCCAAGTGTGCCCTATATAATCACAAGGGTCCTTATAAGACAGGACCCTTATAAGAGTGGGAGAAGGAGGTGTGAAGATGGAAGCAGAGGTTGGAGAAAGAGAGAGAAATTTGACGATGTTATACTACTGGCTTTGCAGATGGAGGAACGGACCACAAACCAAGGAATGTGGGTGGCCTCTGAAGCCTGGAGAAGGCAAGAAAACAGATTCTCCCCTAGAACCTCCGGAACGAATAAAGCCTCTCAGAAACTTGATTTTAACCCAGTGTGACCTACTCTGGACTCTGAGCTCTAGAACGATAATATATTTCGGTCATTTTAAGTCACGCAGTTTCTATTAGACTGTCACAGTAGCAACAGGAAACTAATATGGTGGGGCTCGTGAAGATAAATGTGTGGGTCCAGTTCTCAGTGACTCTAATTCACATCTTCTTGTACGGATCAAACTTCATATTTCACAAATTCTGTCTACTACTGGAGGTACAATAAAGCTGAGTCACATAATCCCTCCAAGGAGCTTACAGTCTGAAGGGGAAAATAGTTTTTTCAACATGAAACATGTCTCTTTCCTGATTAAGAAGCTTAACAACCACCCTCTAAGCACATATTGATAGATTCTTGGTGATCCATAAACCTTTACTAAAGTAAACTGAAATTCCATGTAGTTAGCTTACTTACGTCAGCTTTCCTAAAGACTTATTTTGGCCCTGAATCCTTATATTTTTCTTTCAGTCCTCCACATTTCTTCCATACACCTGCTCCCCGAGAACCCTGCTGTAATTTTATCTTCAGAGACTGCCCAAATCAAAAAGTTGTGGGGTTCGTGTTGATGAGTTTATTTGCAATGCCAGTTGGTTGGCCATATTCTGGGATATCATCGTGTCACTGAAAGTTCACTAGGATGAACACTCAAGAAGCCAGTGCAGATGTCTGCGGTACAGCTAAGTCTCTAGGTTCGACTGCATTTCTAGACCTATAGAGCGGTCCACGGCGTGACATCATGTTGGAATGCCTTTCTATGTGCCCGCCTTTTCCCAAAGAGCAAGACAGCCAGCTTCTTATGCTTCTTCTAAAGCTCTGTCCCTCCTCCCTATCATTCCATGATGTGCTAACCAAGGAATACAATTCAATGACCATTGTGTTGGTTAACTTCTGTTCCTGATGTTTCATCCCTCTCAGCAGCCCCATCCTTTGTCATGTGACTTTGTAGTGTCTCCCATCGTTAGTGAGTGTACTTCCCTGCTGCACAGATCCTGGGCTTGAAAGACGGAAGTTGGAGACTTGAGATCAAAATGTCACTCGTTCTTCACATTCAGGGACAACCCCAGCTTCAAATATCCTGGGCAGCATTTCAGATCATTGGACAGCCAGTGTGACCTGATTTGGGTATAAGAGCATGGTGCTTTGATGGCTTTTTATAGATTTTTAACCATTTATTCTCTGTCCCAAGAAGCAAAAAAGTGAGCTGATTTTTTAAAATCTCTAAAAATATTTAAGGTGTTTTCCACGCAGAGACAATTAAGTGAAGAAAGGGGCTAACTCTAAAATACACACATTCCTCTGAAAGTCAGATATAATTTTTACTTGCAAAAGGACACTTAAAACGTAAATGGAAAGTATTCAACATAAAGATCTCAGCTTTTTCAGAACTGCAATTTTAATTGCTAAGATGAATGCTGAAGCTGATTTAGCACCAGAATCATAATTGACCATAAATTTTCTCTTGTTTTTACAACCATTTCTGCAATAATGAATATAGTTTCAAAGCTGAAGTGAAGTTTCCCCATATGAGTTTGTTATGGGTTGAATTAT
Organism: Balaenoptera physalus; assembly: GCF_965194825.1. Lineage (NCBI taxonomy): Eukaryota > Metazoa > Chordata > Mammalia > Artiodactyla > Balaenopteridae > Balaenoptera > Balaenoptera physalus. The sequence goes on from NC_138903.1 coordinate 6,346,923, forward strand.
ATCTCCCTAAAAGATGTTGAAGTCCTAACCCTCATGTGAATGTGCGCTCATTTGGAAACAGGGGCTTTCACCGGACTGAGTTATGATGAAGTCATTAGGGTGCGCCTTAATCCAGTGTGACTGGTACCTTTACAAAAGGGGAAATTTGAACACACAGACAGACAGGCAGAGAAGGCAGACGAAGTAAAGACATAGGGAGAATGCCACCCACAAGCCAAGGTACAGCTGAGGCTACCAGAGACTAGGAGTGAGGCATGAAACAGACTATCCCCGACAGCTCTCAGAAGAAACCAACACTGCTGACACCTTGATCTTGAACTTCCGGCCCCCAAAACCATGAGACAACAAACTTCCGCTGTTTTAGCCACACAGCTTGTGATATATTGTTACAGTCTTAGGAGAATACGCATATTAAATTTGCCTTGGTTCCTTTAACACGTTATAGATTAGCAGCTATCAATTACAATATTCAGATGAAAATGGTTCTAAGAATTATGCACAAAAATATTCATTACCCTATTCTTCCACACATGTGTGTTACTAAACAAATACCCATTTCCTGTGCCCCGGGTTGAGGTTCTTGACCCATTCAAACCTACTGAAGAAAACAGTCTCCTTGTTTTTTAAATTAAAATTCCTCATGGAATATGAAATAGGCTCCAAATATTTCGAGAATCAAAGTACATAAAAATTATCAGTACTGCAAGTTATTTCTATTTCTTCTGGTTCTTAAAATATTTAATTTGTCAAATATTTAAGACAGAATCTAAACCAAACAAGTGGATCCTTTCAACGTTACTGGAATATCGCTCAGACAGCTATAATATACTCAGATTTTCACTGATGGTATAAATAATTTCAAGTCACTGGGCTCGCCCTCTTAGGGAGCCCACACTTTTACTACTGCTTCCTGCATTTATTTTGCAACTTCAGGAAGCCCCTCACACTCTTTCTCAGTTGTACTTTCCCTCCCTTCCTTGTCAAAGCCTGCCCTCAGGATTGCCTCTGTAATTCTTCACACCACAGTGTGAATCAGTTGAAGGCAATATGTTAAGTCACTCAGGACCAGCCTGCACCTGTTATTATAAATAAAGTTTTATTGTAACACAGCCAGAGTACATTTACATATGGCTGCTTTGATCTACCTCAGCAATGCTGAGCAGAGTATATGTGTATACAACAGAGTATATGTGACCCACAAGGCTGAAAATATTTACTATCTGGTCCTTTACAGAAAAAATTTGCCAACTCCTATTTTAAGGCTTCTCTCTCAATAAAACCGAGAACAAACAACATAATCCCCACGTAATATTTATATTATATTTTAAATTTTCAGGACATAGGAGAGCAAATAGCATCCTTGTGTGGGATGTAAACAGCCACAAGTTTCACATCAAATAAACCACAAATCCACTTTATCTTTGAGTCCAACACAAGCAATGTGAAATGAGATCAGAGGCCACATTTCAGGAACTACATATGTATATGGGGTGCTTTAAATAACTGTATGTTTACATGTAAGTATCTCTATGTCTATCTTGGGTCTTGTTCATTTCTGTTCTCATAATCTGACCTGTTGGTTTCAGGACATGCAAAATATTGACTTATTCCCAAGCCTTAAAGTTGAAAAGGTATGTTTTAGTAAATGTGAACTAACATTTCATTTTCAAAATTAGTATGTGACTGATTTGGTTGTATACCATGTGTCAGTTTCCTGAGTCATACCACAAAATTGTTATTGTTTGCAAAGGAACAATCTGGATGGTGGCACCACTGAATCCAAACCTTCAAAGGGAATTATTATAAACAGAGATGGGTCCTTCTTTCCATGGTCTCAGTCTTCCTCTACCGCAACTCCAACAGCTGTTCTTGCCTTTTGGATGATGAAAATACAATGCCTATTGCATAACCAAAACAAATGCTATTATTGCTTTTCGCACTTATATTATTGCTCTTGACAATTCACCAGCTGATTACCCTACTGAATTATGCAACTGCCACTCCTGCTATTTACCTTTTTGCTGCTTATTAGCACCGTGACTACAAAGGGAAACAAAGAATGAAGGAAGTCAACCAAAAGTGTCTATTGTATTTCTGGAGATGTCTTGAAGTCTCTGAGTAATCAAGATATATTTTCCAACCACTTTCTCACAAACGTGGGATTTGGGGCATAGAACATTCCTCATGGAAAGTGTAAAAAAAATTTTAACTGAATGGGAAACATCTTGGATTATATCCTGGGACTCGTAAGTTTGCCTACTCTCAGTAGCTTGACTTTTCAAAACACATGTACCAAACAAATCCAAGTAACCTAGATTAATGCACGCATTTCCTCAGGTGGGACTTCAGCCAACTGTAATTTGTTCATTCATGCAACAAATATTTATTGTGTACCTATTATGTGCCCAGCACTGTTCAAATTCTCAGAGTACAGCTGCCAACAGCAAAGCAAAATACCCCTAACCAAGATGAACTTGCATTCTAATGAGCCTGTCTCTCTAATGTGGGTAAACATGATAAAGGGAAAGTCTTAATGATGAAATTAGAAACATCAAATTACAGTTAGTCAAAGCTCTTTATACAGCTCTCACAAAACTGTTGGCCTGTTAACTGTGTTACCAGTGCATCTTTTTCTTGTCAGTCTTTTCCTCTCCTTCAAAAAACATTTTACCAGTGTCTCTCTATTTTCTAAGTGTTTGTTCAAATGCTTCAAATAATTCAAAGTCATCTTACTGTCCTAATTCCAGAGTTTTAACAATGTCAATTTCCCTCATCACTCACCCAAGAGATATCTATTGAGCAGTGTTCCAGTATTTTATTGCTGCGTAACAACCATCCCCAAACATCAAGTTGCTTAAAACAGCAACACTCATTTATTTGGGCAGGGTTAGGTGGCAATGACTCATCTCCCTTCCCAGCAGTACCAGCTGGGGCAGCTCAACAAGGGGATGGAAGATACTCTCCTGGGCAGGCAAGCTGGTGCTGGCTATTTACTGGGAACTTTTTTAGGTGGGGCTGTTGGCTTGGGGCCTCAATTCATCTCCACCTGGGCCTTTCAAAAAAACCCACAGGGGCTTCCCTGGTGGCGCAGTGGTTGAGAATCTGCCTGCCAATGCAGGGGACACGGGTTCGAGCCCTGGTCTAGGAAGATCCCACATGCCACGGAGCAACTGGGCCCGTGAGCCACAATTACTGAGCCTGCGCGTCTAGAGCCTGTGCTCCGCAACAAGAGAGGCCGCGATGGGCCCGCGCACCGTGATGAAGAGTGGTCCCCGCTTGCCACAACTAGAGAAAGCCCTCGCACAGAAACGAAGACCCAACACAGCCATAAATAAATAAATAAATAAATAAATAAATAAATAAATAAATAAATAAAAGAACGTGAATTTCTAAAAAAAAAAAAACCCACAGTGAGTGCAGAACCTGGCTTAAATGCTGAGATGTGGCCAATAGTATGAACACTGCCTGCAGAATCCCCATTCAACCACAGAACAACTGCCAAGTTCCACAGTCCTTTCTTCCCGTCATTAAATGAACCAAACCCTCAAGCAAGTGTGCACTGGACCAGAGTGGGCAGCATACCCTTGCTTGCACTCCCTGTGGCCCGTCCTCCATCCCTCTCTCTCCTCCACCTCTTGGTCTCCTGACCTCTCTTTGACGAGTGCTGGGAGCCTCCAGGCTTCTCAGCAAATGCATGCGTGCCCCCCACCTGTCTCTGTGGGGACTGACTCTTAAGAGCCCCCTTCCTATGAATCCCCCTCGCCAGACAGGGAGTTTCCTTAGCTGAGGCTCCACTGACCAGGTAACACGTAGCTGTGACTGAGGCACTAGGCACTACGACGTTCTCTTAGGTTCCTCTGCACACAGCCACTCTTGCACCTTCTTGTGTGCTCGTATCCAAAGCACACACAGAATTCATGTCCTGGGCTACAGGCTTCAAGCCCTATTGGTGCATTCAAAATGGTGTCTTTTATAGGTTTATGCAAAGACAGAGCCACGCATACAAGTCACTTGAAGTGAGTTTGACTATGATGTATAAGAATAAGACAACTGAGGATCATTTTCTAGGTCTAGAAACTATATATTGTTAGGTTGTAACTGGCCTTAAAATAGGGGGGACTTTAAAAACATTTATATTTATTTCAAACCTTCTCGAATGGATGCCCAAACTTCAGTACCTGTTACAGCCCTGTACTTCAGTACAGGGCCACGGACTGGTACCGGTCGGAGGCCTGTCAGGAACCAGGCCGCGCAGCAGAAGGTGAGCGGGGGGCTAGTGAAGCTTCATCTGTGTTTACAGCTTGCTCCCCACTGCTCGCATTACCGCCTGAGCTCCACCTCCTGTCAGCATTATGGCGAGTTGTATAATTATTTCATTATGTATTACAATGTAATAATAATAGAAAGAATGTGCACAATAAATTTAATGCGCTTGAATCATCCTGAAACCATCTCCCTCCCCGCCCATCCATGGAAAAACTGTCTTCCACGAAATCAGTCCTTGGTGCCAGAAAGGTTTGGGACCGCTGTGTTACAGCTCAACTTTTATATGATTGACCTATTTCAGGCAGTTTTTCCTAATTGAGGTCAATCAATCTGTACCTCTCTTCAACAATTCTGCTTGAATTCAGCATTCAGCAACTATGTAATTGTTTTAAACTCTGGGATATGTTGTATAATGCATCTAATGGTAGACTCAGCCCTTTTAAAATTCAGTGCCTGTGAAAGGGATTGGAATAAGACTGGCAGCTAAGCGTGCCTGAGGCTGACAAAATGCCACTTGATGGTTCTTTATTTATACTTCTATTCACTCATCTCACATTTATTCAACTACTACATACCAGACGCTGTATTTAAAATATGTGAGGTACACTCACAGGCACACACACACACACTCACACACTTATGCTTATGTGTGTGTGTGTCTCTAAGAGTTTATCAGGTAAAGATATAAAATGTATACTCAGATAATAGACAAAAGTGTGCCTTCACATAGACTGACCAAGGAAGGCACTCAGGCCAACATGGAATTTGAGTTGTTCTTTAAATGGCTTTTCGTATGTGATTAGGACATTAGAAATGATAAAAAGTCTCTAGGTACAATCCACTAACTTGGATTTGTATTATTATTTGATACCCAAACTTAACTCTAGTTACCTACAAAATAAGAATTATGACATTATTCAAAAGCGGCCTACTTAATTTTTTATTTATTTTTGGCCGAGCTGCGCAGCTTGCAGGATCTTAGTTCCCTCACCAGGGATCGAATCTGGGCCCCCTACAGTGAAAGCACAGAGTCCAACTAACTGGACCACCAGGGAATTCCCAATATTTTTATTTTATTATAAGAAACATTACTGACACAACAAACTCCAGTCACATTTGCTTATCCTCTCATCATATTTCTGTGTCATGTTGGATATAAAGCCTACACAAGTACTGATTTAACTGTGAACATATAGAAGTGAAAATACCAGATTGAATTTACCTTGGAAAGTTATTCAGTGCCCAACACTACATCCAAGATCTACCAAAATGCAAAATAATCATTTCTCCATTCATAAATTGGTCACCCTGAACCTTTTTAATAGCGCTCTGTCCACAAATACAGAAACGTACTTAAGCTGACATCAAACTTTTCTGCAATTTCTGCTCTCCAAGCCAATGGAGTGCAATGGTGATAGCCACTGTATTTTCCCACAACTTCCAAACAAACTGAGATGCAGGTATGCATGCGCAACACAATAACACATATAAGCCATCACGGGAAGCCACGGGGACCCACTGAATACACAATGTAGACTTTCTATGCTAAGAGCATAAAATAACAGCAAACATGATTCTAAAATTAAGGGCTTTATAAAATATAGTCCGAGATTAAGGCAAAGTAGAGGTATATGTTTTCCATATTTGAAGTTGATCTTCAGTTCCGTGGAACTGAAAACTGTAATCTTTTTACAATGTATCTATAGCATGAAGCCCTGCTAAGCCCCCTGTGAATAAAGACTATTCCTTATAGAATCTAAAACCATATAGATGCTTAGTAACTGTTGCTTTCAGTGGAGAGAGAAAAAACACCTCAAATTAAAGGACAACTTTTCCATCTGCAGAATATCATACACCATCACTTAGATTCAGGTCTAGCATCAATTTAATACTATGATGACGCCTCATACTTCTGTAATAACCCTTCGGTAATAAGGGTTATTAGGGTTGAGTAAAGAGGCTGATGAATTTTTTTTTAAAATGCATTTTACACTATCACAATAGACCAATTATGTTTCAATTCTATAGCACTGCATTTCTGTCTTGTCCAGAACAAAAATGGATCACTCCATTATTGAGATAATCAATGTTTTAAAATACAATTTATCAGATGCATTTTACTTCCATTTACTCTCTTCATTCACTGTGAAAAACTGTGTAGTAGGCAAAAATGATAATTTGGAACTGAATGTCTCATTCTGTCCCTCTGAACAAGAAAAACTAATAGAAGCAGTTCAGGGTTGTGTTTTGAAAGAAAAGCAAGAGACTTCTAGCTAAAGAGATCCAGTGAGACCATTTTCCATCTCTTCCCGGCCTCAGAATCCCACCAAAAACAACAAAATATAAACAATCAATAACTTGAAATATTTCGTCAATGAAACTACCACAAATAGAACAAACTTGACTAGGATTGTGAAGTCTGGACCAGGGCAGAGAGTGTGACACTGGACTCCTAGGAGGATACGTGTTTCCCCACGTTAATTGCCAGTATCCTGAAAGGTCCCCCCAAAACGTCTTTGATTAGAGACCTGAGACCCAAATTTGGCAGGGGGTGGGGCGAGAAGAAAATGCTCCTTTTAATCAGTGGTTCTCAGTGGGGTCAATTCCCCACCAGCGGACTCCTGGCAGTAAGTGGAGACGTTCTTGGGTCGTCCCAGTTGGGGACGTGCTACTGGCACCTAGTTAGCGGGGTGAAGGCAGGGGTGCTGCTAAACCTCCTACAGCGCCCAGGACACCTCCCCACCGCAACAGAGAACGATCAGCCCCAAATGTCTACAGTGCGAGGTCGCAAATCCCTGTTCTGGAGACCTAACCTAGCAGCCAGTTGAGGAGGAAGAGGAGCTGCCATCGTGACAGGCACTTCGTACGGTCTGCAACGCAGCTGTCCAGCGAGGAAGCCCGTCAGAGATGACCCTCAGGGGAAATGGAGAGGGGGCCACAAGGAACTGTTGACCGTACCATTAACTACGCTCCTGAGGGCTTTGCTGGGAACCCACCAAACCGCCTGAATTTTGCAAAGGGAGACATAGTCCCAGGGCACAGAAGTAACCGCTTTGACAAGAGCGTGCTCAGGACCACGGATTCCAAGCGGAGGCCGTGCACAGCCTCCATTCCTCCTCGCCCTCGGGGCCTCGTCCCAGTGTCTGGAGCGACGAGCAGGTCCCATTCAACAAGGTACAAAAGTGTGAAAGGAGGGCCCTGTGTCTTCTGCACACAGAGGAAGGGAGTGAGGAAGAGAGAGAAGAGATCACCAACAACACAAGTGCATGTATGACCAAACTTATCTCACCAAAAAGAGAAAACCACAGATTTCAGACAAATACTTCTCCAGAGTCTCAAATAAATTATACACAAGAGGTATGAGATTATTATCAAATTATAAAACAACAAAAGAAAAATTTTAAAAACCTAGCCAATGGAGCCTAGGAAAAAAATGGGAAAGAAGAAAAAATACAACATAAGTGAAAAGAACAACTGGATCAAGTGCCTGTAACAGAGAGCAAATTCAGAAGCACAAGGTCTAGAGGTGAGTCCATGAAATATAGCAACCAGAAGAGAACAGTGATATAAAAGAAGTATGAAGATGGTTTGATGAGCACCACACGACAGGCGTCCAGCATAGCATACCTGATATTCCTGCAGAAGATGAGACAGCAAATGCACGCAAATCAATTCAGAGTTATAATAAATGACACTTCATTCTGCAATAAACACTTGAACGTGTTGATAAAGAGGACACCATATCCCAAGGAATTTGCTGAGGAATTATCAGCAGGAAGACATCATGAAATTCACCACTTCCAAAAACAAAGAAACATGTGGGAATGCAGGTGGGAAAAGGTAGAGGTATGTAAAAGGGGAAAGCCTCAATTTGATCTTAGATTTCCCAATTGCAACACTGGATGCCAGAATATCACCAGGCAATGACTACAGAATGCTGAAGGTAAGGAAGTGTCCTCCTCAAAGTTCATGCCTGGCTCCGCTGCCTTTCAATTATAAATGCCACAGATGGACATTCTGCAGCATGGAAATGCTGAAAGAATGCAGCACACACAGACTTGTCTTCAAAACGTTCCTGGGTGACAAATGTCAGGCAAAAGACCAATTAGAATAAGTTAGAAATGGAGAAAGAGTGATCAGCAGACTGAGGTGAAGAATCAAATAATTATAGATTTAGGAATAAAATTATGGTTACATGCAAAGAAAAAAATTATTACAATACAAAAAAAAATCAAAGGTCATTGGGAAAGATACAAAGACAAAATTGTATTTTAAAAAAAGCCTCATTTTCATAACAAGGAGAGAATAGATAATGGCTAAAGTTGAAACATGTAGTTAAAAAACAGCATCTTTCTGGGCTTCCCTGGTGGCACAGTGGTTAAGAATCCGCCTGCCAATGCAGGGGACACGGGTTCGAGCCTTGGTCCGGGAAGATCCCACATGCCGCGGAGCAACTAAGTCCGTGCACCACAACTACTGAGCTACTGAGCCTATGCTCTAGAGCCTGCAAGCCACAACAACTGAGCCCCCATGCCACAACTACGGAACCCCACGTGCCTAGAGCCCATGCTCTGCAACAAGAGAAGCCACTAGGATAGACTCATCCATCAGAGGGCAGACAGCAGAAGCAAGAAGAACTATAATCCTGCAGCCTGTGGAACAAAAACCACATTCACAGAAAGATAGACAAGATGAAAAGGCAGAGGGCTATGTACCACATGAAGGAACAAGAAAAAACCCCAGAAAAACAACGAAATGAAGTGGAGATAGGCAACCTTCCAGAAAAAGAATTTAGAATAATGATAGTGAAGATGATCCAGGACCTCAGAAAAAGAATGGAGGCAAAGATCAAGAAGATGCAAGAAATGTTTAACAAAGACCTAGAAGAATTAAAGAACAAACAAACAGAGATGACCAATACAATAACTGAAATGAAAACTACACTAGAAGGAAACAATAGCAGAATAACTGAGGCAGAAGAACGGATAAGTGACCTGGAAGACAGAATGGTGGAATTCACTGCTGTGGAACAGACTAAAGAAAAAAGAATGAAAAGAAATGCAGACAGCCTAAGAGACGTCTGGGACAACATTAAATGCAACAACATTCGCATTGTAGGGGTCCCAGAAGGAGAAGAGAGAGAGAAAGGACCAGAGAAAATACTTGAAGAGATTATAGCCGAAAAATTCCTTAACATGGGAAAGGAAATAGCCACCCAAGTCCAGGAAGCACAGAGAGTCCCATACAGGATAAACCCAAGGAGAAACACGCCGAGACACATAGTAATCAAATTGGCAAAAATTAAAGACACAGAAAAATTATTGAAAGCAGCAAGGGAAAAATGACAAATAACATACAAGGGAACTCCCATAAGGTTAACAGCTGATTTCTCAGCAGAAACTGCACAAGCCAGAAGGGAGTGGCATGATATATTTAAAGTGATGAAAGGGAAGAACCTACAACCAAGATTACTCTACCCGGCAAGGAGCTCATTCAGATTCGATGGAGAAATCAAAAGCTTTACAGACAAGCAAAAGCTAAGAGAATTCAGCACCACCAAACCAGCTCTACAACAAATGCTAAAGGAACTTCCCTACGTGGGAAACACAAGACAAGAAAAGGACCTACAAAAACAAACCCAAAACAATTAAGAAAATGGTCATAGGAACATACATATCAATAATCACCTTAAACGTGATTGTATTAAATGCTCCAACCAAAAGACACAGGCTTGCTGAATGGATAAAAAACAAGACCCATATATATGCTGTCTACAAGAGACCCACTTCAGACCTAGGGACACATACAGACTGAAAGTGAGGGGATGGAAAAAGATATTCCATGCAAATGGAAATCAAAAGAAAGCTGGAGTAGCAATACTCATATCAGATAAAATAGACTTTAAAATAAATAATATTATAAGAGACAAGGAAGGACACTAATAATGATCAAGGGATCAACCCAAGAAGAAGACATAACAATTATAAATACATATGCACCCAACATAGGAGCACCTCAATACATAACGCACCTGCTAACAGCTATAAAAGAGGAAATCGACAGTAACACAGTAATAGTGGGGGACTTTAACCCCTCACTTACACCAATGGACAGATCATCCAAACAGAAAATTAATAAGGAAACACAAGCTTTTAATGACACAATAGACCAGATAGATTTAATTGATATTTATAGGACATTCCATACAAAAGCAGCAGATTACACTTTCTTGTCAAGTGCACATGGAACATTCTCCAGGATAGATCACATCTTGGGTCACAAATCAAGCCTCAGTAAATTTAAGAAAACTGAAATCATATCAAGCTTCTTTTCTGACCACAGCGCTATGAGATTAGAAATGAATTACAGGGAAAAAAACGTAAAAAGCACAAACACATGGAGGCTAAACAATACATTACTAAATAACCAAGAGATCACTGAAGAAATCAAAGTGGAAATCAAAAAATACCTAGAGACAAATGACAATGAAAACACGATGATCCAAAACCTATGGGATGCAGCAAAAGCAGTTCTAAGAGGGAATTGTACAGCTATACAAGCCTACCTCAAGAAATAAGAAAAATCTCAAATAAACAATCTAACCTTACACCTAAAGAAACTAGAGAAAGAAGGACAAACAAAACCCAAAGTTAGCACAAGAAAAGAAATCATAAGGATCAGAGCAGAAATAAATGAAACAAAGAAAACAATAGCAAAGATCAATAAAATTAAAAGCTGGTTCTTTGAGAAGATAAACAAAATTGATAAACCATTAGCCAGACTCATCAAGAAAAAGAGGCAGAGGACTCAAATCAATAAAATTAGAAATGAAAAAGGAGAAGTTACAACAGACACTTTAGAAATACAAAGCATCCTAAGAGACTACTACAAGCAACACTATGCCAATAAAATGGGCAACCTGGAAGAAATGGACAAATTCTCAGAAAGGTATAACCTTCCAAGACTGAACCAGGAAGAACTAGAAAATATGAACAGACCAATCACAAGTAATGAAATTGAAACTGTGATTAAAAATCTTCCAACAAACAAAAGTCCGGGACCAGATGGCTTCACAGGTGAATTCTCTCAAACATTTAGAGAAGAGCTAACACCTATCCTTCTCAATATCTTCCAAAAAATTGCAGAGGAAGGAACACTCCCAAACTCATTCTATGAGGCCACCATCACCCTGATACCAAAACCAGACAAAGATACTACAAAAAAGGAAAATTACAGACCAACATCACTGATGAATATAGATGCAAAAATCCTCAACAAAATACTAGCAAACAGAATCCAACAACACATTAAAAGGATCATAAACCATGATCAAGTGGGATTTATCCCAGAGATGCAAGGATTTTTCAATATATGCATATCAATCAATGTGATATACCATATTAACAAATTAAAGAATAAAAACCATATGATCATCTCAATAGATGCAGAAAAAGCTTTTGACAAAATTCAACACCCATTTATGATAAAAACTCTCTAGAAAGTGGGCACAGAGGGAACTTACTTCAACATAATAAAGGCCATATACAACAAACCCACAGCAAACATCATTCTCAATGCTGGAAAACTGAAAGCATTTCCTCTAAGATCAGGAACAAGACAAGGATGTCCTCTTTCGCCACTATTATTTAGCATAGTTTTGGAAGTCCTAGCCACGGCAATCAGAGAAGAAAAAGAAATACAAATTGGAGAAGAAGAAGTAAAACTGCCACTGTTTGCAGATGACATGATACTATACATAGAGAATCCTAAAGATGCCACCAGAAAACTACTAGAGCTAATCAATCAATTTGGAAAAGTTGCAGGATATAAAATTAATGCTCAGAAATCTCTTGCATTCCTATACACTAATGATGAAGAATGTGAAAGAGAAATTAAGGAAACACTCCCATTTACCACTGCAACAAAAAGAATAAAATACCTAGGAATAAACCTACCTAGGGAGACAAAAGACCTGTATGCAGAAAACTATAAGACAGTGATGAAAGAAATTAAAGATGATACCAACAGATGGAGAGATATACCATGTTCTTGGATTGTAAGAATCAATATTGTGAAAATGACTATACTACCCAAAGCAATCTACAGATTCAATGCAATCCCTATCAAATTACCAATGGCATTGTTTTATGGAACTAGAACAAAAAATCTTAAAAATTTGTATGGAGACACAAAAGACCCCGAATAGCCAAAGCAGTCTTGAGGGAAAAAAACAGAGCTGGAGGAATCAGACTTCCTGACTTCAGACTATACTACAAAGCTACAGTAATCAAGACAATATGGTACTGGCACAAAAACAGAAATATAGATCAATGGAACAAGGTAGAAAGCCCAGAGATAAACCCACCCACCTATGGTCAACTAATCTATGACAAAGGAGGCAAGGATATACAATGGAGAAAAGACAGTCTCTTCAATAAGTGGTGCTGGGAAAACTGGACAGCTACATGTAAAAGAATGAAACTAGAGCACTCTCTAACAGCATACACAAAAATAAACTCAAAATGGATTAGAGACCTAAATGTAAGACTGGACACTATAAAACTCTTAGAGGAAAACATAGGAAGAACACTCTTTGACATAAATCACAGCAAGATATTTTTTGATCCACCTCATAGAGTAATGGAAATAAAAACAAAAATAAACAAATGGGACCTAATGAAACTTAAAAGTTTTTGCACAGCAAAGGAAACCATAAACAAGACGAAAAGACAACCCTCAGAATGGGAGAAAATATTTGCAAATGAATCATCAGACAAAAGATTAATCTCCAAAATATATAAACAGCTCATGCAACTCAATATTAAAATAACAAACAGCCCAATCCAAAAATGGGCAGAAGACCTAAATAGACATTTCTCCAAAGAAGACATACAGATGGCCAAGAAGCACATGAAAAGCTGCTCAACGTCACTAACTATTAGAGAAATGCAAATCAAAACCACAATGAGGTATCACCTCACACTAGGTAGAATGGGCATCATCAGAAAATCTACAAACAACAAATGCTGGAGAGGGTGTGGAGAAAAGGGAACCCTCCTGCACTGTTGGTGGGAATCTAAATTGATACAGCCACTATGGAGAACAGTATGGAGGTACCTTAAACAACTAAAAACAGAATTACCATATGACCCAGCAATCCCACTTCCGGGCATATACCCAGAGAAAACCATAATTCAAAAAGACTCATGCACACCAATGTTCATTGCAGCACTATTTACAATAGCCAGGTCATGGAAGCAACCTAAATGCCCATCGACAGACGAATGGATAAAGAAGAAGTGGTACATATATACAATGGAATATTACTCAGCCATAAAAAGGAATGAAATTGGGTCATTTGTAGAGACGTGGATGCAACTAGAGACTGTCATACAGAGTCAAGTAAGTCCGAAAGAGAAAAACAAGTATCATATATTAACAGATATATGTGGAACCTAGAAAATGGTAGAGATGAACCAGTTTGCAGGGCAGAAATTGAGACACAGATGTAGAGCACAAACGTATGGACACCAAGGGGGGAAAGCAGGGGGCGGGGGTGGGGGGCGGTGTGCTGAATTGGGCGATTGGGATTGACATGGATAAACTGATGTGTATAAAATGGATGACTAATAAGAACCTGCTGTATAAAAAAATAAATAAAATTAAATTTAAAAAAAAGATGTGGCACATATATACAATGGAATATTACTCAGCCATAAAAAGAAACGAAATTGAGTTATTTGTAGTGAGGTAAATGGAGCTAGAGACTGTCATACAGAGTGAAGTAAGTCAGAAAGAGAAAAACAAATACTGTATGCTAACACATATATATGGAATCTAAAAAAAAAAAAAAGAGAAGCCACTGCAATGAGAAGCCCACACACCGCAACAAAGACCCAACGCAGCCAAAAATAAAATAAAATAAAATAAATCTTTAAAATAAAAATTTTTTAAAAAATTATTAGCGCCTTTAATTATTATTAATTAATTTATTTATTTTTGGCTGTGTTGGGTCTTCGTTTCTGTGCGAGGGCTTTCTCTAGTTGTGGCAAGCGGGGGCCACTCTTCATCGCGGTGCGCGGGCCTCTCACTGTCGCAGCCTCTCTCGTTGCGGAGCACAGGCTCCAGACGCGCAGGCTCAGCAGTTGTGGCTCACGGGCCCAGTTGCTCCGTGGCATGTGGGATCTTCCCAGACCAGGGCTCGAACCCGTGTCCCCTGCATAAGCAGGCAGATTCTCAACCACTGTGCCACCAGGGAAGCCCTAAAATAAATTTTTTTTAAAAAAGCATCTTTTTTACAAAACCAACTTTTTACATTTTATGCTCCTTCATCATAGTTTATGAGTTGGGTATAACTCTTCTAGGAAATGAAGTACCTTTTGAAAAAGAAATATTCATTTAACATTTAACAATTCCTTCACTTTTATTTCCACTTACTGTTTTTGGTTAAATTTAAGTAAAACTTAATAAAATATTTGTTCTTAAAAATAACATGTATAAGTTTGACGCTATTTGTAATGTACTTTTCCCCTAGCTATCTATCATTTAGTAACAGTTTATGGCTCTTTCAATCTGAATGTTTCTTAAGAGAGATGCCTGTTAACAGTGATCAAGTGTTGACCACAATGATTTCTGGATGGTGGGCATTGGAGTGATTTTTTTTAATGTATACTTTTTTGCCTTGCTTTATTATTTTCATAATAAAAATATATCTTTTTAGAGCAAAAAAAAGTCACTATTATCTTAATAGAAATGGCAGGACTGAGCAGATGTGACAGAGACCACATAACCCACAAAGCCTAGAATATTTAGTATGTAGCCCTTGAGAGAAACAGTTTGCCATTCGCTGCTCTCTTTGCCTGCTACAAGGAGATGCCAGCCCATCCACACTCCCACTAAACAGACAGAGAGCATGAGCCGTCTACTGTCACATGACACACACGTTTTTTTCCAACATGCCTAAGCGGCCTGTAGCAACACTCTCCCACAGACTCGGTGCTTTTATAATTAGGGGCAAGTTTACACCAGACCATCAGCCTCCCTCAAAGGTGACCAAGCATATTCACTGATGGTTACAGCGCTGTCACAAGCAAGCCGCACTTCTCCTAAACCACCAGATGGGAAGGTTACGAGGGCAAAGACGCAGCATCGCAATTTGACACTAATAAGAATGCAAGACGGGCTCACTGACATATAAAATGCTGGAGATGCTGCGTAATAATAGAAAAAAGGTTCGGATGTCTTCTTCTCTAGGATGCCGGATCACAGTGATGTACCGTCCTATTTCCTTTCTGAAACACAAGCCCAGACAAGGCGTGTCTGGGTAGAGATCATACTGTTTGGGGAACATTTTTTTTTTCATCTGTTTGTGAAATAACTGTGACTTACTCTGAAGTACAGATAAGAAAGAAAATGACATGGCAGTGTGTGTAAAGACTTGAGATTTTAAAAGAAAAGGAAACACACTCATTTTAGGGAGCCAGAAAATGCAGAATTATGGGGCAGTTCTAAAGATAATCCAGTAACAGTTTGGTCCAAACAAAACAGCAGAGAATAAGAAAGTTTTCTAAAGATTGCTCTGACAGATGAAAGCTAACGTTCTTCAAGGAATTACTTGTTCAGCCAGTTCCTCTCCTCACAACTTCTATCCTCATGTAAGGAAAGCTCTGGCCCCTGAAGCTTTCTTGTTCAGGTCAGTGGAAAGGTCTAGAAGTCTCTGAGGTCCCCTGGAAGCCAGAGCAACTTCCTGCAGTCCTCGTGGGGAACTGTCTGCCTCCCAAGTCCCTCCCTCCATGGAAGAAGTAAACACAGCTGTCATGACAAGCTGCACCTCCTTTCTCTGCTTCTGCTTAAAGGGTTGAACATCGTTTATTGCAAAGAGCCCCTAAAATCAACTTATGCTTCAGTTCCTGACTCTCTAAGGCAGGAAATCTCTCCCATTACTGATGGTTAGGGTTCTATTGATTCTGCCATACGTTCACGTGAGCCTTATAAAGCCGGTCTTTAAAATAAAGTATGATTTTGGACGACTTTTAGCAATGGCATAGAAATCCAAAACGTGGCAGCGGGTGGGGATGGGACACTCAATGACCCCGCAGGCAGCACCACTGAGCGGAAGATCTGCAGTCTAGCCACAAACAGGCTTTAAATATCATTAGTCATGTTTGTATATAAAAATCTTCTACAATACATCAAAGTCAATGACTCCAAGTGTAAGTGCCTATCATGGCAGTCTTTCAGAAATTGTTCTTCAGAACATAAGAGTTCTTGTCCTAAGAGTGAAAATGAATGCACAGAAAATAATCTGATACAGCATCTAAATTTAAATGGACTAGATTTCCGTTTTCACTTTTAATAACGCTGGCGGTTCTTCCTTTCTTCACTGCAAGGACAGCCATGAGCGTGTGCAGATACCGACCAAACAGATAACAAGAGAAGTAATAATCTATCAAACCACGAGCTGACAACTGGAGCTATTTTTTTTCCTTACTTAGAAAATAACTCTCTTTCCTTCCAAAAAAGAGTCCCATGAAAATTGTTTTTTTACAGGCAACAGTATTTATTTTATATGAAATGTATCTTCAGCAGAGTTTGCTTGTCTTGTTAACAGTTTTCTTCGGTTTTACGAGAGGCTAACCGGGGAAGATCTGCACTGAGAAACTGACACTAATTGGTGAAGGAGGTAGCAGATAAAATATGCGTTATCAGGAAACAACTGTCCTGGGGAATCTGAAAAGCAATACACACAGATGTGGATTCCTTCTGATGATGCAGCTACTCTAGCTTAGCTAGTATTATTTCCATAATGTAAACTTTGACATATGGCAAGTGAAGGACACGCTACTTCCCTTCAGTTTTCATTACCTGGTCATAAAAGTATGAGATCCTTTAAAGTAAAAACACTCTCACTGGCTGAAGGGATGGCAACGGAAGGGTGAGCTATCACCAGGGGCTGGATATTACTCTGTAAGTACCTAAGTGCCCCTATAAGGACCTAACTATCCCTGAAACTTACCCAATACACCATTCCTGAAAAGGATCAAAAGACAATGGATGATTCAACAGATCTGCTCCAGAAATGTCCAGAAGCCAAAAAGCACACTGGCTGAGGACACAGGTCAATGAGTCAGACACACCTGGCTTCCAATCCAGCTGGTCTTACCACCCAGGGCTAACTTCTCAGCTCCCTCCTCTGTGATTTGGAAACAATAATCACAAGGGTTGCAATAATCACTGCGGGAAGTTGCTCAATAACCACAATACC
This sequence comes from Balaenoptera physalus, assembly GCF_965194825.1. NCBI lineage: Eukaryota > Metazoa > Chordata > Mammalia > Artiodactyla > Balaenopteridae > Balaenoptera > Balaenoptera physalus. Next base: position 6,364,453 of record NC_138903.1, read on the forward strand.
ACTAAGCCTTGTTGTGCAAAAATAAAAATAAAAACACAACAACTTATCAAGGTCTAGAACATCCTAAGCATCCCTGATGTGGTGGGTATAATTATCATTGCAGTTGCTGGGCTGAATCTTGTTGGGCCATAATCTAAGTAAGTGTGTCACCATCCCTATCAACCAAAAGACTTATCGGTTAACCAGAGACATAAACATGGCAAAAATAAAATGAAAATGTCAGGGTTTTTTAATACATGCCAAGTGGGCACTGCAAGCCCCAAGTGGGTTAAAATGAATTAGGACAATGAATAGAGAATTGGGTGGTCAGCAAAATGTTGTGTGGGAGGGTGACCCTGAATTTGGATTTCAGGCTCTTCCACATCTACATTGCCTACCAGCGTCAAAAGTAGAGAAAACAGGGACTTCCCAGTGGTAAAGGTCCACTGGTAAACAATCTGCCTTCCCATGCAGGGGATGCGGGTTCGCTCCCTGGTTGGGGAACTAAGATCCCATATGCTGGGGGCAACTAAACCCACACGCCATAACTACTGAGCTCGTGCGCCTCAACGAGAGAGCCCGCGTGCTGCAAACTACACAGCCCATGCGCCCTGGAGCCCACACGCCACAACTGGAGAGAGAAAAAACCTGCACGCCACAACTAGAGAGAAGCCCGAACACCACAACTAGAGAGAAGCCCACGCCGCAATGAAAGATCCCGTACGCCTCAACGAAGACCCCGCATGCCACAGCTAAGACCCAACACAGCCAAAAAAATAAAAGAAAATAAATAAATTAAAAAAAAAAAGTTGAGAAAACAGGAGAACAAAGCTGGTAAGTCAGGAGAGAATGAGGCACGTGGCAACCAGGAAGGCTGCAAACCTTTCAGAGTCCGTCACTCTGGCCGCACGCTTCACTGGCTAACAGCATGGCACCACCTGGGAGCCTGGCACACACGCAGACTCTCCAGCCCTATCTTAGCAGGCCCTCCCAGACCCGCTAAACGGATCTGGAGTTCAGGAAGGTCCTCAGGTGTTCTATACATACACTTAAGTGTGAGAAATGTTGACCTGAGCTATGCAAGCTATAAAGCACAAGGTCTGTCTGTTTCAGTCGCTGTGGGAAAGAGGCTCCAAAGATTGTCCCCAAATATCTCCTCTTCCTGGATGTACATCTGCTCCGTACATCAACAGATGGACCTTATTTCCCTTGTCTTGACTCTGGGCTGGTCTCTGAACCAGCTTTGGCAAAAAAACGCGTGGTGCTCTTTGTCAGAATCAACAGAATGACCACACCAAGAGCGAACCCTAATGGAAACTATGGACTCTGGGCAATAATGACGTGACCAGGTAGGTTCCTGGATTGTAAGAAATGCACCACTTTGGTGGGACGTGTAGCTGGTGGAGGCGGCTGTGTGCGTACGGGGCACAGAGGCCTTTGTTCTCTGTACTTTCCAGTCAATTTTGCTGTGAACCTAAAACTGTTCTAAACATTACATTTATTGATTAATAATAATGAACAAGCGATGCTCTGGGAATTCCAAGCCCAGGCCTAAGAACTTCCTGCTCCTTGTATTCCAGCCACCATGCTACGAGAAGCCCAAGACGCATGCAAAGGCCTTGTGGAGGAGACCCGGGGCCCTCCGACGACCGCCCAAGCTGCGGTCCCGGCCAACAGCGGCAACTGGAGGCCACACGCGGGAGCCACCGTGGACGGCGCAGCTCAGTCAGGTGGCGAGAGACGTGCAGCCCCAGCCAGCATCACGTGCAGCGGGACCAGCTCTCCCAGCCCAGCCGAGGTGCAGAATTATGAGAACAGCAAAATGCTGTTGTGTGAAGTCACTAAGTTTGGGGGATGGTTTATTGCGCAACAAAATGCATGGGAACTGCGTGAGGGTACAGGACAGCACAGTTTCATACCCATCTACGTGGGGTGCCAAATAAAAGAAAACTAGGATCTCTATTTGAAGATAAGCCTTCACAGGAAAATGTTTGGTTTGTTGACTATTGAGAAGTGCAGATTCACTGCTGACAAGGTTCTTGTCCAAAACAAGTCCTGACGATACGGTCCAAAGAAGTAAACGGGATTAGTAGAGCTACAGGGAGCAAACGAAGGCTCGGGACATTCCTTTTTTATGCACGCACCTCTTTTCTTCAGAACAGCATGACATATTTACCTACAATATGGGCAAAATAATTACACAAAAAGTTTAAGAATGTTTTTGAGAAGGTGTTTCCGTTCTGCTAATGAATCAACCCAAGAAAATAATTGTTTCCTCCAGCTTTCAATGATGTTCTTTTATTAATTTAAAGTTCCTATTTGCCTCTGAAATAAATGTCCAAAAGAGGGAATAAATGTCATTTATGTTCCTAGAAAATGTGCTGTATGTGAAATGTGAGTTTCTCATAAGAAAAAAGGCATAATATGGCATTCTTTTCTCAACCATGCAACTGTTGCGTAATGTTTATAGAAATGACAACAAGGATCATATTGAATTAATCCAAGTGCTGTAACTTAGAAGAATAAAGCTTCTTAGGACATATATTAACTAGATGACATGTGGATTAACAATCAGAAATAATAATGTGTACTACAATGTCTTTATCCTACTATGTTATAATCTGTCCTTTATTCCTACCAAAATAAATCCCAGGATAAGAACGCACTTTCACCAGAGCACAGCATGGCTACAAACTCCAAGAATGGAAGGGATACCCTTGGGTCCCAGAAGGTGGGCAGGCTCTAAGCCTCATCTGATCATGTGAAATGAGGATAGTACAGTTCATTCCCAAAAGGCTGCGATTAGGATTAAACAAAGGAACCCGCACCATGCCCCGCACTTAGAGCCCATCACGTCATAAGGGCTCCATAAAGATGGAGAAATGCAGGTGAGCGAGAAACTTTAGATCCCTCACCTAAAACACTGCAGACTCCTCCCAGGCCTCGGAAATGAAGTTGACTATTTCTCTGCCTTCAAACCATGTCTTCCTTCCTCCTGGAAATGCCACGCAAAAGCAAGTGGAAACAAGTATTCATTCTGCTTCACCACGCACCGCGGAAGGCACGCGAATGGGTGGTGGGCAGGAAGGAGTGGGGAAGAGAGAGCCCCCTCCCCTCAAGGGGGGCACACACTTCCCTGAGCTCTTTCACTGAGCCCAGCTGGGGATAATGGTGTTTGTTCAGCTGTTCACCACAACCTTGCTGGGTGTGTGTTTGGGGAGTAGCAAGGAGGCCAGTGGCTGGTGCAGAGAGAGACAGAGAAACAGAGATAGACAGAGAGAAGCAGGAAATAGCAGTCAAGGATGACGTCAGACGGCATACGTTCTTCTGGATTTCTGTTTGTACTTTGAGGAGCCATTTGATGTTTTAGGAGCAGGACACTGGCAGCTGTGGATGAGGGGCAGAAGCAAGCAGGTTAGGTATGAGGCTTCTGCAGTCATCCAGGCCACGGCGACAGGTGGGTGCAGCGGAGATGGTGAGAAGCAGTTACATTCAGGCGTAATATATTTTAATGGTAGAGCCTACAGAACTGTATCACAACTCGACGTGGAGTGTGAAAGAGACAGACAGAGAAGCCAAGACTGACACGAGAGCACTTGGTCTGAGCAGGTGGGGACCGACCCTGCCACTGACGGAGAGGCTAGGCAGCCACCACGATGCAGGTCATCTCTGAACTCACCAGAGCTGTGCTCCGTAAAGCTGCGGCAAATGCTGAATTAGCAAATACTAACCACGCTCCTAAGGGGGAAACCTTCATTAATCCTGAACTCAGGGTCAACAGTGCTGTAGCTCGCGCCTGAAGGAAGCTTGACTCACACTTGTATTTTCTCCGTATGGCACATGGTGGTATTCTTGCACCTATGTGGGAACATGAGACAGCACTTCAGCACTGGGCTTGGGGGCCATGTGAAATGGCAACATTACCAAAAACAAAAACAAAACAAAAAACCTGCGGCACTAAATAGACAGCAAAAAGGACCCTAGTTTCCAGCGTGAGAGCTGAAACAAGGAGGCAGAGCGTCGCCCTGTTCCACCTCGGCTGGGAACATACGCATCAGGCAACTCGCGCTGACCTCTGCTCTGCCCACGTCACTGAACAACCTGCAGTGAAAGTGCTGCAAGTGTGGATTTAGGGTTAAAAACACATTTTAGCAAGTTGTCGAATTCACAGATACAGAATCCGTGAAAAACGGGCATCATCGGGAGGTCTTAAGTGCTCTGATACCTATTCTTAAGGACAAATGGGAACATGCAAGGAAGGAAAAGGCAATGGAATCAGAGAAGAAACAAAGAACTCACAGAGGGGGTGGAGGACGGGCCTCAGTTTGCCCCTTGTGCCCGCAGATGAGGGCTGGCTGACCTGCCCCGCCCCTGCCCGAACGCCTACAGCACAAATCACACTCCTGTATGTCAAGAGACCCGGCCACATGTGTGGGAGAAAGAAACAGCATCAACCCAACGATAGAAGTCCCTGATGCTCAGCCGTGGTGTCACCGAGACGAGAGGCAGGGCAGAGAAATCAGGTGGCCGGTCTGGACGGAAACATACTCAGCTGCAGCAAATCGTGGCTAGCACGCTTAAAACGCTACTTTTTTAGCTGAAAAAAAAAAGTCAACTAATTCAATAAAAAAAATTTACTGCTGGACAATTTTGCTTTTTAAATGCAGCCCCCTTGGGCTCAGAGTTCCTCACCAGGGGTAGAAACAGGCCTCATTTCCACTTGTGTGTGTACTGTCATCTCCTACCACATTCATGTTTCACAGAGGTGAAAAGTCCCAGAGCTGAGTTTCAACAGTAACTAAACAAAAATGTACGTGATTTCAAATCCCCAAAACAGAGGATCTATTTGCACTTGGCCTTACATCTGTGTGCCATGACCACAACTCTAATTCTGCCTTTTTTTTGCATAAGCATGGTCACGGACTGTGATAGAGAAAGAGCCAGCTGCACTTCTGAAAAGCCTACCGGGGTTTGCATGCGCAGGTGCCTATTCTCCGTCGCCGTGCTCCCGCGAGGGCCTCCGTTGTCACTCCGCTTGTGCTCCTCCTCCTCATTCTTAGACCTGGCTTCAGACCCAGCTGACCTGTGGCGCCATGAGACTAGCATTCCTCCTTCACGGCCGAACTACTGGGGTCCAGTGATGACCTGCCCGGGGAAGTGCGCTTCACCAAAGGGTGGGAGAAGCCACGGAATAAGCAAGGGTCTGCCTGAAGCACCAAACGCACCCAAAGTTTTGGGAAGGAAAGTCTGAATCTGTGTTCTCAGAAAGACTCTTGAGCAAGAAGAAGTGCAGTGTCTGTCACACGTGAGTGAGAGAACGCGGTAGCCTCCCTTACTGGGGAGTCAGCTCTGAGTTTAGATCCCTGAGAGCCAAGAGCAGCCCCACAGTAGAATCAAATTATTTCAGTGACTTTCTAGATAAAACATGTGATTTGGGGGGAAGTGTCAACAGAATCCTACCTCATTTTTGCATAAAACGGTTTTTTACCCTGTGACTCAGTATTTTTGTGAGAGGCCTATTAGTGTTCTATTGCTGTGTTACAAGTTCCCATAGTCTTAGCAACTTAAAACAACTCCCTTTCACTAGTTCATAGATTCGCATCAGGCGTTAAGGGGAAGGGTGGTGATTTTCTCTGCACTCGGTTTCACAGGCTGAAATTAAGGTGTCAGCAGCTGTATCTTTATCCAAAAGCTGGGGCCCTTCTTTCAAGCTTACTGGCTGTTGGAAGAACCCATTTCCTTGTGTCTGTGTGACCGAGGTCCTGATTTTCTTCCTGGCTGTCAGCTCCTCAAGGCTGCTCACAGGTCTTAGCTAGGAGGCCCCTCCAGAATCCTTCTCACACTCCCAATACCTCTGACTTCAGGAAAAGCTCAGTTCCTTCTAAGGGCTCACCTGATTAGGTCAGGCCCATATGGTAAAATCAATCACCCTTCAATTGACTCAAGGTCAGCGACCGGTAACCTAATCACAGAAGGGGTCTCCCATCACATTCATGAGCCCTCCTCACCCTCAAGGTGTGGAATTGTACAAGGTGTGTACATACACCAAAGGGCAGAAATCTTGGGACCACCCTAGAATTCTGCCTACTAGCAGATGTGAGTGGTACACATCTGTGCACCACATAAAGAATTACTTGTTGCCATAAATTATTTCAGAGTCCGGCTACAACTGTGATAATGAAAATAGTTGAGTAAAAAGGAAAAAAACCTCATGGAGAAATCTGTATGAAACAAGTATCAAAACTTCTGGGTTTTATGATTAGTACCCTGGTGCATACACTATTTGGAAGCAAACAAAGTTAAGTTTTTATTTTCTACAAGGATTAAAATAGAAAGCTTGAATCCCCAAATTGAAATAAAACATAAGATAATAAGGGAAATTCATAACAGTCTGTCATCTAGAGAGATTCTGAGAGTCATGGACTTATGTCTGGGGTTCCCAGAAATAAGTCTCCTGTCTTAAAGAAAAGTAGGTCACAGGGGGTCCTAGGCAGTAGCTGTCCATCCAGATGGCTGGCTGTACTTAAATGCTGTTAAATGTGGGTTTGGCTGGGGAGATGGAAATGACGGTACCGTCTCACTAAGAAAACCCTGAGCAGCAGCGACATGAAACCGTCCCCGAGCCAATACAATTGAAAATGGATCATACGGAACCTTCCTACGTTGCTGGAAAGAGGATAGAGAGCACAACCACTTTGGAAAACTGTCTCACAATGTCCGTCACAGCTGGATATGTACACGTCCCACGACCCAGCCACTCCACTCCTAGGATCACATGCAGCAGGATGTGACTATGAACGCCAGGAGGCATCATATCAAAGAATGGTCACAGTACCGATCCTTGTAACAGCCTCAAACTGGAGACAACTCGTCCACAGACGGTCAACCCAACTGCTGACTGCCTGTCAACAGCAGGATGGAGAAAAAGTAACTTAGGTTATATTCACACAAGGTAATGCTATCAAGCAATGAAAATATATAAAGCAATGAAAATATATGCATCTACAAAGTGCATATTCCACAAACCTAACTCTGAGCAAAAGAAGTCAGAGACCAAAAGGCTCCTATTGTATCATTCCATTTATAGAAAATGCAAAAAAAAAAAGGTAAATGATAGCATTTGAAGTCAGCAGAATGGTTACCTTTGGGGAGGAGGGGTTAGTCATTGGAAAGGTTCCCAGGGGGCTTCTAAAGTGCTGATAATTTTCTACTTTTTATATGAGTAGTGGTTACAGACAGGTGTTAATTCCGGGAAAATTTCAGTCAGCTGTCTAATCATATGTGTACTTGTCTGTGTGTTTTAATTCAATAAAAAGTTTACTTAAAAATCATTCATTCAGTAATAGGCTTTTAGTAATATCAGTGGAGTGAAGTGATCCCATTCACTTGGCTAAATTTTTTACAAATACGCTGGAAAGCTTCTAAAAAGAGACAGACTGGAGGGGAGTTTAACCTCAAACACCTGCAGCTATAAGAGTAAGAACTGCTAGGTTGTGGCTTCTTGCCGCATCCACATGGCCTTGTTGGGTAAAGGCTGGGAGGAAAGGCTGGAAGTCAAATGGGAAATCCTGGAGCATGAGAGCCGTCGACGGATTAAAATCCAAATTCAGAACATACCCTGCCTAAATCACTAGCAGACAGACTGCTTAACCACAGAGGTGCAGAGAGACCCTGGTGAAACAACAGAGCAACAGGGAGTGACAATATGCCAAATTAATGATCTTCTTTAACGAGAACATTCTCTAAACATGCACAGCTTGGGCAACAGAAAGCCAGAAGGGTCAGCGTCCAGAGCCCAAACCCAGAAGAGCAGCTGGAAATGAACAGTGTCCCTAGAAGCAAGGCAAACACAGAGAGTGGGCCCTCTATCTTCCCAAACACTCGGCGGATTCTCAGTTCGCACAGGCCCAGGGAAGATCCACAAGGCCCAGGCCAAAAAAGCAGAAGCGGAAAGAAGCAGAACAGGGCAGAGATCTAAGTGACCGTGCCATGATGGAGACAGACAGGGGACCTACTGGAAGAAAATGTCAACCAAGATACATCATATGATGGGCCATAAAACAAGTGCCACGGGGTTTAGAAACATCACAATATTGCTGAGTGTGTTCTTTGTCCAAAATGGAATTAACTCAGAAATCAACATAAACACAGCAAATATCTGGAAATTAAACAACTCACTGAAAACACACCATATTGACAAACTCATAGGAAGTACATACAATAGTGCTTAGAGGGACTTTATGGCCTTAAACGCATATGTATAAAAAAAAAAAGGTCACTAATCAATGATTTAAGCCAGAGGTTGGCAAACTTTTTCTTTAAAAGGCCAGAAAGTAAATATTTTAGGCTTTGTGGGTCATGGGGTCTCTGCTGCAACAACTCAGCTTTGCTATTGTATCACAAAAGCAACTATAGACAATACTTAAAAGGAATGACCATGACTGGATTGCAATAAAACTTATTTACAGAAGCAAGCACTGGGCCATATTTGGCCCATGGGCTGTAGTCTGCTGCTCTCTGATCTAAGCTTCCACCATAGGAAACTAAGAAAAGAAGCAAAAATAAACTCAAATTAACAGGAAAAAAGAAAGAAAATAAATAGCAGAAATCAATAAAACAGAAAATCAATAAAACCAGAAACTTCCTCTTTGAAAATGAAAAACTGATTGATAAATTCCTAACCAGAAAAATCATGAAAGAGAGAGACAGAGAGAGACAGGAGAGAGAAAAAAATACAAATTATCAATATCACAAAGTAAAGAGAGGAAAAAAACATTAGAGAGCCTAGAGATGTTTAAAAGATACTTTTTAAAAAATATTAACATTTTATAGCCATAAATTCAGCCACTTCAGTGAAATGGACAAGTTTTTTGTCCAAATAGTCAAAGATTATTTAAGGAGAAATAGAAAACCAAAGTAGTCCTATATCTAATTAAGAAATTGAATTCTTAGCTAAAAAAAAAACGTTCTGACAAAAAATTCCAGACTCAAATGGCTTCACTGGTGAATTCTATAAAATAGTTTTGAAAGAAATAATACCAATTATACAATGCTAGTTTAACATACAAAAATTGCCATATCAACCTACTAAAAAAAACCCAGCCAATAATCATTTCAATAGATGCAGAAAAAGCATTTGACAAAATTTATCATCAATTTATAATAGGTCTCAGAAAACTAGGAATAATAGGAAGCTTCTAAACTTATAAACTTATAAAGGACATCTACTGAACTACTAAATTAGTGAAAGACTGAATTCTTTCTCCCCAAAAAAGGGAACAAGACAAGGACATGTTCTCTTAACACTCCTATTAAACATTGTACTTGAAGTCCTAGCCAATATACTACAGCAACTAAATAAAAATTAAAAGCACACATATTTTTAAAGAAAGAATTAAAATTTTCTCTAATCATGGATGACATAACAATACGTGTGGAAAATCCTAAATAATCTATTAAAAAGCTAGTAGAAATAAAACATGAGTTTAGCAAGGTTGCAGGAGATAATATTAATATACAAACTGTATTTGTATATAACAATATATCTCTATATTAGAAACAAAAAATTAAAAGTTGAAATGAGTTGCCAGCAGTTGAGCAAGGCAAGAGAAGGACTTTGGTTTTAGTTAGGAGAAATAACAGCAAGGTTTCTTATGGGTCTGATCCAGCAGGGAGAGAGAAAGAAAGGATAATTTATAAGAGAGGCAGGGGAAACAAATGCTGGGACAATGTCCTTGAGGCAGTGGAGGGTAGGATCTAGTGAATGAATGAAGGAGTTGGCATAAGATGTGATCATGGATCATTCACCCTAATTAGAGGGAAGGTTCTGGCAGCGGGTGGGAGCAGGGCAGATGCTGGTGTGTGGGCAGGTGTGCTAGTGGGAGTCTGTGGGATTCATTTTCTGATCACTTTAACTTCCTTAGTGTAGTCAGAAGCAAGCCCATAAGCTATGCATGAACATGGGAGAAAGAAATGTCAGAGTTTAGAAAGCAAGAGATAGAAGGTGGGAAATAGCCATGTAGGAAGTAAAACCATAAACTAGCGTAGGGAATTACAACATGATGTTTTGACAGCATCAAGGGCAATTCTTTGAGTCATGGATGTAGAAGGAGACCAGAAAGCAGTTTTTCTCCATCCATGTTCAGCTGCATGTTGATGTGGCGTAGGTAGAGGTTTTCATTTCATCAGCATTGTCATTTGGCCAAGCAAGTAGAAAGGAGTGTAGGATATATGCAGAGGTAATGATTGACGTGGATTTGAAGATGGTTATGGAGGGCAGAGAAGTCTCAGGGAGTTGAAGGACAGTCAAAGATGGTCGGACTAATGGGTTGGAATTCCCAGTGAAGCCACAGAAACATTGGCTGGAATTTATGACTACAAGGCATATGCTGGCAAAATGGAAGGTGGTGGTAGGACAGCTGGACTCATGAAATTGTGATTATGAAAGTGTACAGTTACTGGTATTAAGGAATAATGGCGTGAGTGGCTAAGTTAGGGTAGAGGACACAGTCATTAAGGAAAGAAAAGTTATGGTAAAGTCAAATATATATATGTGTATATATATTTTTTAAATGACCAAGAATTAAAACAAAATTATGTTAAAGAAAATGACAGTGAACCAGGAGCTAAAGCCATCCAGAAATTGGCATGGACGACCCAGGACTTGCGGAATGATAGCAGAGATGATTGGAAGTTGGTGAAATAATATGATGACATGACCTTCAGATCTGGGGAATTTAAGACAAGCAGAGATGGAAAGATCTGGAAACTGAAATAACAAAGTTTGAAATTTGAATGAAGACCGTTAATCCTGGGATTATGGAACCAATCAGAGATTTTTACAGAAGAAATTAATGACCTCCCCATACTACCCTCCAATTTCAACCACTTGCAGTAACAAATAAGATAGTTTGACATACGTTTTTCAACATTCATTCTGCACCTTTGAGACTTAGTATTTTTTAAATTATTCTGTTGGTTAAAAAAACCCATCACTCTCTCTGCTGGAAAAGATTTTAAAGAGCATATCTCTAAGTACAAGGGACTAGCCAGTTGGCCCTTTCAGTGTATGGCATAAATGACTTGATTTCTCAGCAAATACACTGATCAAAAACTTCTCCAATGTGACCTTAAAATATTACAAAGTGTCCTCCAGGCATTTCAGGAAATTTGTACCTCTTTCCTTAGAGATTACCCTGAGAAGTGGTAAAGCATTAAACCAGTATTAGCATTTGTATATCATATTTATATGACATTTCTTTCTAGAGATACTGTGACACCAAGACAGACAAGAAAAATTGTCCTTATGTTACACCTGACATGAGCGGCACCCTCTTCATTTTAGCCCAGTTTCCCAATATCTATAAACTCAGTGTAATCATATTTCAACCAGTAACCGAGAGACAGGCAAGAAATTTCCTGATGAAAAGTAAGATAAAATATTATTTTCCAATAAAAATACTATGACATAGAAGAGGTATGCATGAATTTTTTAAATCAGAAGAAAACTTGAAGAATCCCAACACTTTGAACATGTGATTGAATATATCAGACGGTTTTCATCAGTGGGTACAGCAACCCACATCCCTACCCCCCAAACTTGGAGATTTACTGTTGTTTTTTAAATTAATTAATTAATTTATTTATTTTTGGCTGCTTTGGATCTTCGTTGCTGCGCGCGGGCTTTCTCTAGTTGCGGCGAGCAGGGGCTACTCTTCGCTGTGGTGCGCGGACTTCTCATTCCAGTGGCTTCTCTTGTTGCAGAGCACAGGCTCTAGGCGCGCGGGCTTCAGTAGTTGTGGAACATGGGCTCAGTAGTTGTGGCTCGTGGGCTCTAGAGCGCAGGCTCAGTAGTTGTGGCACATGGGCTTAGTTGCTCCGTGGCATGTGGGATCATCCCGGACCCGGGCTCGAACCCATGTCCCCTGCATTGGCAGTCAGATTCTTAACCACTGGGCCACCAGGGAAGCCCCTGGAGATTTACTTTCATTTGCTGTTGAGCACATTGTTGGAGAGATAAAGAAGCAAGGCTTTGTGTTAAGTCATTTCACCTTGGCCTCAAAATTGCTTCACCCTCCTCTCCTTTTTCTTCCCTGCTCTATTTCTGGAAAAAGAGTAACTTTACAGGTGAGGCTTAAACTAAGAGACCCTAGGAACAAGCCAAGTGAAAGGTGGGGGCAGAGCTATGAGTTCAGATGACAGGAAAAGGAGAGAGCGCCTGTGTAGAGGGGCTCCAGAATATTCCAACCAGCTCTCTGCTGGCTATAAATATCTTGGGTTGTCAGTATAAGTGTAATTGATTGAGAGCTACAATTACACGTCCCTGAAAGTCATTTTGACACGGGTCAACTCTCTATATAAGCAAGGATGCATTTCAGAACCACCTACTTTAAACAGTAAAATGTTATTAACTATACAGCCGCTAATAATAATCTGCATCTTCATACTGCTTTATTGCTTCCAAAGCATATCACAGATCAAGGCAATGTACAATTATCCATAGACTATTTACAAATTTGTGGATTTTCCAAACCACTGACATTTCCCCATCTCTCTGCGACTACCTTGTATCTCACCGCATCTCACTGCTTTTTCTAGCACTGTGGGGAAACAGGAGATCCCAGTAAGTCAAGCTTACTGTGTATTAGTAACCCCCAGCATTCTGACACATGGGGAAGCCTTAACTAATGACTTCAGTGGTGATTCTGAATTTGGGGACCACTTTTCCCATTCATGCATCCCTCTTACCCTTTAACTATAAGGGGAGAAATCATTTCTAATATGTCTTTCCTGTTATACCAGAGTCATGCCAAACACGAGCACTTTCCACAATCAGAGTGCTTCTAACTCCCAAAGTCTGTACAGTTCTAGGGAATGTGACTGAGGCAGTGAGACTGTAGCTGGGGACCCTCAGCTCTTTGCTTTTGTTCCTTGTTTCTTGCTTCTTAGGACTTGCTTGTGAGAGATTTATGACTTGGTGTTCTAGCGGCAAGAAAGGCTTGATGGCTGCTTGGAATTGCATGACCAACACAATCACCTCTGAAAATAGATGGCTGCTCTCTCCCCAGCACGAAGCCCCTTCCTCTTTTCCCTATAAATCTCCGAGCAAAACCTGGGGACTTGGCTCTTTAGGACAGAAGTCCATCCTCTCCCCAGGACTGCTGGCTTCCTCAGTAAAGCTATCTTGCCTTTTGCCCAACACTCATCTCTCAGTATTGCATTCCTGAGCAATGAGCAGCTGAACCTGAGTCTGGTAACAGGAAAGGCACATTTCCTAAAGGTTCTCCTGCTTCTACCTGCACATATGTCCTCAATGTTCTCCTGTTTTCTCCATTTTCACCCTCAACAATATGCCTGCCACCCAAGGCCCTGCTACAGAGAGGTTTTAGAATTTTCAGTCACATGCTGGCAGCCACACTTACCCTAGGGAGGAACAGCCAAACTTGAAACCAGGTCCACTTGGGACCTGAAGTGAAAGGTCAATGAAACACGTGATTTTTTATGTTGTCCACTATACCTACCAGGGCTAGTTGTGTCCCTTCCAAGGAAAGAGTCTTGTTTTTTCCTTTTGTGTGAGTACCAAGGAATAGTTAGTTGAATCGAACCACGTGGCAAAGCTTGAGGGAAGAGAATGAGACTGTTTAAACACCTCAGTTCAGGTGGCTGCTTGAATGTGTATCTACCTCTCATTGCTTTGACCTCTCTATTTCACCTTTTAGTAATCTGAATATGCTTTTTAGACCGCTTATAGAGAGATGCCGTACACCACAGAGTCACAAGGGACACAGAGGTGAGTGAGAACATACGCAAGCATCCCGCACGTGCGGGAAGCAGGCTGCTGTGAGGCAGGGTGGAGGAGAAAGAGTGCAAGCAGCTCGACAGCCCCGGATGGGCTGAAGACAAACAGACAGTACATTGCCTGTGACTCGGGGGTTGCAAACGAGAAGCCAGGCTTCAGGGAGAGTGTTGGAGAGGAATGTTCTGAGGAATCAACTCGAAAGCCCAGCTGCCCCACCCTGGCTCTCCCTTCCCCTTTCCTCGTAACATTTCCCCAGAGAACCAGCATAAAATAAGGAAATTCCCTCCTTTTTTGAATAAGACAGTCATCCACATGGAACCCACACAAATCTACGGCAAGAAAATTAAAAAATGAATTAACACACTAAATGGAGTCAATTAAATGCAATTACATATGGATTCTCTGACGAAAGGAGCGTGGAAGAGGAGCAAGGAGTATAAGAAAGGCCAGAACAGAGATGGAGATGAAAAATGGGCACTCAGAGGCTTGGAAAGAAATGAATGAGAAATATAAAATCCCTGCAGAAATAAAAACCACACATGAGATTATAGATAGGTTGCACTAAAAACACAGTCAGGGGATGACAGCAAAGATTGGGAAAGTTTACCATCTTCTCTTCTTTTATCGTAGACTCTGTTCTTTTCATTTTGCCTTTGTAACTGCGTGATCAGTAAGTGAGCCGGTTGGCCTGGGGTCCAGCACCACAGTGGGGTTCTGCTTCTGGTTATGGGACACGGGGGCAAGGTGCACCTGAGCCATACATTTGCTGTGGTCCAACAGATTGTCATTGCTTTATCAAGGGCCTCTATGTTACCAGGACCCAGCCCTCTCCCAAGACAAAGGAAGAGAAAGAAAGCTCTGTGAGGCTTTTCAGAGCCTTGCCCCAAGGGCAGACTTCTTCCAGGAAACATGCAGTGGCTGAACCTGCTTGAAGAGATTGAGAGATTCATGTAGACTCATTAGTCCAACCTGAATGCAAGCTTTGCTGGGCAAAGGGAGAAGCTCTAAACAGTGAAGACAGACCTGGCCCACACTTAGATGAGGCCTAAGATCTAAGAACTGTCTTTGGGGCAGACATTCCTAAAGACACATTCCAGGGTTTCTCTGGTGGCGCAGTGGTTACAAATCCGCCTGCCAATGCAGGGGACATGGGTTCGAGCCCTGGGCCGGGAAGATCCCCCATGCCGCGGAGCAACTAAGTCCGTGCGCCACAACTACTGAGCCTGCACTCTAGAGCCCGCGAGCCACAACTAGTGAAGCCCACACACCACAACTACTGAAGCTCGCGCACCTAGAGGCCATGCTCTGCAACAAGAGAAGCCACCGCAATGAGAAGCCCGCGCACCACAACGAAGAGTAGCCCCCGCTCGCCACTATTAGAGAAAGCCCACGCACAGCAACAAACACCCAAAGCAGCCATAAATAAATAAATAAATAAATAAATTCATTTATTAAAAAATAAATAAAAAGACACATTCCAGAGGATGACAAAGAAAAGACACAAATCCTTGGTACTGTGAAGTTCCATTTCAGAGAAGGTTATCAACATAGGGGCAATTTTGAAAAAAAGTGGGAAAAACCAAGCAGCATAACACCTCAGAAATACATCTTCCCTAGGAAAAATATTCCAGGAGTCTAACAAATCTGGAAGTAGCTTCCACTGGAACGTGTTATAACGGCTCCATTTGTTAATCACATCATCTAAGATACGAATAATCCACACTGGGAAAGATAAAAAAGATATCCTGAATATGAACAACCATTGTGCACCACCCAGACCTGACTGAACATCAAAAATTTCATACTGGGGAAAACAAAAACAAAAAAACCATGTTGAGATGAATGCCTTCAGGACAGGACATTATTTTTTTCCACCATAGAAGAAGACTTTTACTGGAGAGAAGTCCTAGAATGCAATGAAAAGTGGCCCCTAAGGGATATTAGAGAAATAATAATGGAAAGAAATGCAACAAATATGATTAGAAGAAAATAGTATTACAGTGTGACTCAGTCAACAAACCTCCTTGGCTTTGAGGTTATTTGTCACTCAAGACCAGCTACATATACTGGAGGCCTTGTCATTCCTCCAACACAAGCCCTGCCCGAGGGCGCGGCCCAACTATCCCCTCTTTCCAACACCCTGCAGGTACCCTCGGCAGGCTCCTTCGAGTCTGCTTAAACGTCAACGAGGCCAGTCAAGATTGATTCACTCCGTGGTTTTTATCTGAACAACTGGGAGAAAGAAATGTTCATTAACTGCGGTGTTGGTAATTAAAAAAAAGCGTGCATTTGGAGAAGTGTTAAAATAGCTATGTGTTTACAATACAAAGGAAAACAAGAAAGAGAAAAACGGGGCGGGGGGGGGGGTGGCAGTAGGGCTTTCAAAGCAGAAGTCACGAAGGAGTGATGTCTGCACTCCACTTCGCGTTTCTCCTCTCAGCCGCACGAGGCGCAGCCATCTCTATCACGCAGAATCAGGCATCATGGGCTCCAATGCTTACTGGCTGTGCAAAATATAAAGAAACACCTGGGCAGAAATTCAAAGATCATCGCAGTGGGTGTTTACTTAGAGCCAGCAAGATGATACTCAGTGCATATGCAACACCAGTAGTACCGGCTTTTCCAGTTTTTCAAGAAAAGCTGAAAAATCTGGATTTTTTAAAATGTGAAATATTCTCATTTTTTAAAGTTGGCAAGCCACTCAAAAATTTTTAAATACTGAAATCCAAAGAAAAGATTATGTCATAAGGTTACATTCTTATATTTGAGTGAAGAACCAGTTTAAGGTTTAGCTATATCACCCCTATCATGATTTGCTAAAATTTAAGATTTAATGACATCTAAAACATATCATAAAGGTGAAACAATTCTAACTGTCTGAAAATGTGTGGTCTTGTCAGCAAGGATTGTTTTTGTTTTTAAGTGCTCCTCAAGCCAGGTTGATGGGAGTATCTTTTTGTTGCTAAGAGAAGTTTATTTGATTTGTGAGGGTCAGTCTTTATAGTTATGTTTTTGGTTTATTTTTAAGGTCTCATCCTAACTCTAAAATCTTTCTCCACTTGGGTAATCTATCTTTTTATGGTGGGAATGAAAGAGAAGAAAAAAAAAAATCCTATAATTATCCAAGAACTCAATCCAACCACGTGCCTTCTCCAGAGAAAAGAAAATCAAGCAAAAACCTGTAATGCAAAGAATATGGACCTGATAATAGAGGGAGAAGAAACAGAAGTGCACAATTAAACTGGGAAAATTTACAATTAAAATTAAATGATTAATAATAATACCATTGAGAAGTATACTAAATGTTATTGAAGTATTCTTAAAATAGAGGAAGCATAACATAAAATTCCAAATAATGACAGTGAAGCATATGAAGTGACTTGTGGTGAGGGGAAGAATTAAAAATAGAAAAGATGTTTTCTTGTTTCTGTAGTGGGAAGGCAGAATGATTACATAACCCTTGACATTAATGGAAAAATATAGAGTAGAAAGGTTGTAACAGTGCAAGAGAGGAGAGGAGCACAGAATACAAAGAAGCCACAGGATTGTTGAAATTGAAATACACAGGGATTTGAGTACAGTCGTAGTTTTAATATTAACATTAATACTATTTAATTAATTACTTAAAACTAAGTATTAACTTACTAATTAATAATTACTATTACTAATGGTATTATTCACACACTAATAATTAATATAAATACTGTATTGCTACTAGTACTACCCAAGAATAAACAGAAAAGCTTTTGGTCTTGCCAGACATTTCATCCATGGGAAGGGAAAGAACAAACCTAGTAAATGGAGGAATAAATTTAAAGGTAAGTTCTGAGTTTATTCTATGAAACTCTACTGTTTAAATATGACTATTAAACTAATTAAATTGAGACACAGTATAGCAAGATAAAAATTTTCTTAACTTTGTAACATCTGAATTGATATTTTTTTAAATTATTTATTTATTTATTTTATTTTTGGCTGTGTCAGGTCTTAGTTGCGGCACGCGGGCTCTTTGTGGTGGATGGAGGGCTTCTCTCTAGTTGTGGCACACGGGCTCACTAGTTGCGGCATACAGGCTTAGCTGCCCCACGGCATGTGGGATCTTAGTTCCTCGACCGGGGATCGACCCCACGTTCCCTGCATTGGAAGGTGGATTCTTAACCACTGGACCACCAGGGAAGTCCCCGGAATTAATACTGATACAAAATTCTAACCAATTTGGCACGTGTGTAAAATAAAGAAAAAAGCAATCATACTTATTAACGCAAGCAAAAACCACAAGCAAAATATAGCAGAAATCAGAAGCAATTTCATTGACTAAAGCATCCTCCCCAAGAAAGTAGTCGCTTAAGGAGAGCTACTGAATCATTAACCATTTTTTACAAAAGGCCATTTTTTATAGGAATTTGAAAAGGCATTGGAGGAAATTCAACATCCATTCACCATGAAGACTCTCTTTAAGGAAGAAATATATGTGCCCATCTCTAAGATGTCAAAAGTGACTGTGTGTATCTCAAAGTCAGTATCCTGCTTAATGAGGAAACAGACAAAATATATGCAACACACAAAAGAGACTAATTCCCTTAATATATAAAGATTTCAAATCCATTTTAAAAACTCAACAACTCAATTAAAAGAAATGAGCAAAGAATACAAACAGCCAGATCACGTAAAAGAAACAACAATGACTTACAATCATAAAATGATAGTCTACTTCTGATTCAAGAAATGCCCCTTAAGAAGAAAACTTTATTTTCACAAGTCCAGATTGGCAACTATTAATAGGCATGGTTGAAGACACAGTTGGCTAGTTCTGTGAGATGGACGGCAGGAAAGGGGAGTGGACCTCGTCGCCCTCCGTCTCAGGTTATTACTAAGGGGACACGTGTCATCCTGCCTCATTACACAACCAGAATATTCACAAACGGAGGCTGTTCACAGCAGGCTGTGTATAACATGCCCCATTTGCATGAGCGGCGTGCATATACATTCGTTTCTGCCTGGTCATACATTTATAATTTCAGAAAGCGCTCATAAGGCTGCTAGCAATTTCTGGGGATGGTGGCTCTAGATTACTTTGGAATTTTATTTTATTTATTTAAGTATGTACATGTGTGTGTGTTCGATAAAACACGATTAATAAAAATGAAGCTGGAAAACCAGAAAATAAAAATGTTTAAATCAGAGGCATGAAGGGAGCTAGGAGATATCGTTAGAATCATTTTGTTTTGTTTCTGGTGTTGATTCCCCCCAGCTGTGCTGGTCTCTTTAGTGTCACTCATCCAAGTCAGAAGGCATGAAAGCTCTCAAGAGGGGCATTTATGCCACAGCCCTCTCCTCAAGGCTGAGCAAGGAGGCATCTTCTAGGAAAGCCACCTGCTGGGTAATCACTGTGCCGAGCAGCACAGTCACAGAGATGCTCTGGGGAGTAGATGGACTTGGAAACAGGACGACAAGTGGCTACAGGACATTGCTGGGGAAAGACAGGCGGATATAAAAATACACCAGGGCTTCCCCGGTGGCGCAGTGGTTGAGAATCTGCCTGCCAATGCAGGGGACACGGGTTCGAGCCCTGGTCTGGGAAGATCCCACATGCCGCGGAGCGGCTGGGCCCGTGAGCCACAATTGCTAAGCCTGTGCGTCTGGAGCCTGTGCTCCGCAACAAGAGAGGCCGCGATAGTGAGAGGCCCGCGCACCGCGATGAAGAGTGGCCCCCACTTGCCGCAACTAGAGAAAGCCCTCGCACAGAAACGAAGACCCAACACTGCCATAAATAAATAAATAAATAAATAAAATTAAAAAAAAAAAACAAAAAAACACGTCAATGCCGTCCTCCAACTCTTAGTCTGGGCAGATTTTCAATAGATTAACAAGCTCTTCTAAAGACATCAGAGCCTTCAATTCTATGTCCATGCCACCTTCCTTTCCCCAGAAGTGTTTAGTGCCACCAGAAGGGTTCCTGAACAGTGCCCACCTCTGAGAAACACCTTCCGCCAGCTGGTGGACCCCACTCACACCACCTTAAATTGCCGAGGCTGGCAAACTCAGGCACACACATCCCACCCCCACCCAAGGGAAATACCCTGCCCGAAAAGGCCTTTTCTGCCTTCTGACTGCCCCCGTGAAGGAGCCATCAACACTTCATGAGGTGAGTCTCTAGTTAAACGAGACACCCACAGACCTCAGGACCTGCTCTCACAGAGAAAAGCACCCACTGCTTCCAACTAAGTGGCTTTAACTCCACATGACAAATACTCTTGGTCAAAACAGTCTGAATCCTAAACAGAAAACTCAGGCAAATCTTCAAGTAAATCATGAACTCTGCAAGAATGCCTGTCTTCCTTCTCTGCTCACTGCTAAAGAGACTCTGAGTACCACAACCTTGAAAACGGAAACGGTTGAAGGGTCTCTGCTCACAGCCCACCCATGTGGCTCTCATCACTGTTCCAGCCAGTCTGTCCAAACAGGACCACGCACATCCGGGTTACCTGAAGGCAGTGTTTTAAATCGCTCCCTCCCTCCCAAACAATGTAAACATCACTGGGCGCAAAGGTAACTCCAGAATGGAAGCCCCATGCAACGGCACAGGGCAGGATGCAAATCCACACCACCGGTCTTCCTTCCCTTCTACAGACATTAGTTTGGTCTTGCACCCCGGAGGGACCGCTCCCATTGCCAGCCACTGTTCTTGGAATCTAAATGACTTCAGCACGAGTTACAATGGTAATTTAGAAGCCCAAAATTCTACCTCCTGCTACTTGACTTAACACTAATGAGACATAACTACTTAATCTTTCCTTCCAAGGTGCCCTCCACCACACACAGCACTTAGCACTCAGCGTTTTCCTCGTTCAAATTATCCCCCATTAAGGAACGGGGGACACGTGTCTGTTTCTCTTTCTAAACTTAAGAGATGCCTTCTTCCTGTTATTAAAGCAGCTTGCCCTTGCAGGGTGAGCTCTCCCAGCTGAGCAGCTGATAATGTCAGAGCAGTTTTAACTGTGAGTATATGGAATAATTGTTCTCATTGGAAATGGAACAAAAGGAGAGTCTGTTAGGATTTTTCCACTGCGTTTTATTCTGCTCACATGTAGATAAAACCCAATGTAGAATGTGTGTAGCAAGACAAATGATTTTGAAGGTTCTTAATGTAAGTTTAACACAAAATATGTCTACTGAAAACTCAAACACTGAATATCAATAGGTGGGAATGTTCATGTGCAAATTTGACCTCTAAAAAGGTCAAATTGTCCATTTGTTACGGACATCAGTGCTTATATATAAGGTTTTTATAAATCAAAACTCCCAATCCTCTCACCAAAAGAGACCACTTAAATAAATCCAAAACAAAAATTGACAGCAGTCTGTCTCCTGCTACAAATAAACACATCTTTGAATTTATAGATTTTTCTTTCACTGGCTAACTTCTCCCTATGTTAATTAAAATTATTTTTCAAATTACATATAAACTTAAGGGGTATTGTTGTCTCTCCGCCAACTGGAAATATTTCATTTCATCTCCAAGGACACAAACAAAATAGCCAAGAGCTAAAATAAAGATTGATGGCAAGCTTCTATAAGGAAAAATCAACATGCAAATCCATGTTCCAAGGCAATGATTCGGCTTTAATTAATGTTAATGGTTACGTAAGCAATTATATCATATTGTTGAGGATAGAATATTTCTTGCAGGCAAAGAATGAGAGGACTTGAAGGATGACTGTTGATTTTGCTATGTGGTCATCACCTCAGAGAACTGAAGTGAGCTGACCTCAAATAACATATGAGTGGGCAGCAAGAATGTGGAGTGATCAGAAAACTCCTACAAGATCTACTTATTCGCCACTCCACTGGGTTAAACCCTTTCTCCACAAGCGCCTAATAACAAGGAATCCTCTTAGGTGTGTAGAGAGCATTAAACTTCCCAGCAGTGATTGTGAGGGTGGGGGCTTGGAGTGGGTGGTACCCACCCCGAGAGGTGGAATAGTTTATCACTGACCTTGTACAGAACTGCTAGCGCATGGTGATAACAGACAGAAGGCAGACGTTTAGTCTGTTTCATCATTGCATTTAGTTCTCTGGAACTCCTGCCCATGGCATTCCAGGCTGCTCATAACCTTCCCCTCTAGAGACATTGCTTTGGTCCTGCACCCTGGAGGGACCGCTCCCATTGCTAACCACCTGAGACACCACCTCCAAGGGTCTTACATCTTTGAGAAGTGGTGGATGTCACTGCTGGTATTTTAAGATGAGGACATTGAGCCTCAGAGCTGCTAAATGACTTATTCAAGGATGCGAATGAGCTCACACTGGATGGAGGGCAAGCGGTTTAAACCAACATCCTCCGTTAACCACGCCAGATATTCCATACTCTGAAAAAGTAATTTGAAATCTATGATTGCTAATGTTTTAACAGCAGGGTATTTTCGTTACATGAAATAATGTTCAGAACTCCAGTGTTCCTTTCAGATAAAACCAAAGCCCCTTCTGCTCTGCGGCCCTGAGGATCCCACTGAAGCCTTGAGAAGAGGGTCTTGGTTGGTCCTGGGGAACGGGGTATTCAGACACCATCCAGGGTATGCTGAGGGCCCACACACCAGGATGCCAGGCCGTCAATAAGCCCAAGCGGGGCTCAAGAGATACAGCAACAAAAGGGAGACTGAGTACAGCAGGCAGCATACGCAGCGCTGGCTTTATTTATAATTTTCAGACCTCATTTCTGAAATGAAATGAGGGGGATAATTCTATTTCCAAAGACAGTTGGTCTTTATTCTCTCAGCTGAGTACTCCCTTCAGGGCATCTCCAAAGTTTTCTTATAAAATGTGCTCACATTTCACTGCCTTTGATTTCTGTGGCCAGAGTCGACCTTTCTGTGCAACTGGGAAGGGAAAAGTAATTTTCATGGCTAAGTTTAATGCTTATGTGTTTGATCCTATAATTAATGTCCCTTGAAAATATGAGTTTAACCTTAGGACACTGGCAAGCCCTCGTGTTATTAATACACGGTTTTCCCCTAGGATTGTGAAGGAGTTTCAAGAAGCCAGAGCAAGCCTGGACTTCCTCCAAACCTTGGCGCTTTTTCACCTCTCCAGCTTTTGTTCATACAGTGTGGAGAGAACTGCTTTTTCCTGGATTTCTCTGCTTCAGCCACCCCCTGTCTAAGCTAAGCCAGGAGGTGCTTTCTTTGCACAGTTGAGCCAGCTGTTCAAACTGTAAATGCATTTTCCAGGAAAGAAAGGTAGGCGACGCTCTTGGTCCACACGCAGGATGAGTTTACCAGCCCAAGGAGACCTTTGCAAGTCATTTTCTCTGCCGAGGAGGGGCACAGAGAGTGAAAAGTAATGAAATTGGCAATCTTTTCTGTTCCTCTGGAATTGCAATTCTTTGGGGAGATAAACAAACTCTTCCCAGCCATTTCCTCTGATTATATGAAGCTAAGGATGCTCTTCTGCAGAAACCTCCCCTAGGATACACTGGCGGAAGGTTACGTTTGCCAGGGCCTTCCAGCTATGTCAAACATACGGAGAAGTTTACCCCGTGCGGTCTGAACCCACTTTTTGTCACAAGATTTTTAAATGAACTGAATGCTGGACGACCGAGATCACTACCTTTTTGTCTTCTTGCAGACCACGGCACATGATCATTATTTGCCTGCAGAAGGGAACTCCCTCATGGTTGAGTGTGTTAGGTACAAATGCACACGTGTGTTTACCCCCCGTGTACACGTGCCTGTTCTCCTTGGTCCACGCTCCTCTCCTGTCCCCACAGAAATAGCCTTCCTAACGTACATCTGTCAGACCTGTGTGTGTAAAATGCGCATCACTGTTTTCAGCTACAGATACACGTCTACAGGATGTATTTTTTGGTATGTGCTGCTGTACGATGAGCACAGTTGTTTTGTGTAATAGATTACGTTCTGTTTCGTACTTGTTTTCACTCAGCACTGTACTGTTTGGATCTGTGTGTGACGCAGTGTACACGCACAGTGCTTGGCTTCTGACTGTAGGACCGTGCTCCTCTGTGTGCACCCTCTGCATTCTACACAGCCCACAGGGACGTCTGCGGTTCCTGGCCAGTACACACAACACCAGGATGAACCTTCTCGTACGTGGCTCCCAGAAGACCTGTTGTGAGAATTTGTTGGGGTAAATACTCAGAGTACAAATTTGGATCTTTTGATACTGAAGGTGATTAAACACTGCATATTTTTATATTGTTCTCATACGGGTCTTTCTATGGTACCCCAGTTGTCTATGTTTTTGCCCATAATCAAAACTGTGTTGTTTTGATTACAATAGCTTTTGTGTATGCCTTAATGTCTGTTAGGGCAAGTCTTCCCCCTTTAGTATTTTTTGTCAGACTTTTGTCATTTCCATGGAAATGACAAAAAAATCAAGCTCTTCAATAAAAATTTTAGATTAGGTTCATCATGTTTCTAGAGAAATCCAACAGCAATATTGAATTTACAGATTAATTAGGAGAATTGACACCTTTATAATACTCAAATTGTATCATCACAAGAAAGAAATGTCTCCTCACATATTCAGATTTCTTCTGTTTCCTTTAGGAGAACTTTACATTTTTCTCCATAGCCATTGCGCATAAAGATACTTGATTGTTTTTATTGCTATTGTGAATGGTATCTTATGTTTGATTATATACTCAAGCTGCTGGTGTAGAGAATTGCTTTCAATTTTTCTAAGTTTATCTCGTTTCCAGCAACCTTGTTGAACTCTTTCTAATTATAATGGTCTGTCTATTTATTCTATTGTTTTTTGTACGTAGATAATTGTTTCATCTGCAAATGACCTACCTGTTCCATAGCAAAGGAAGAATAAAAGAAATGGTAAGTTTAAGGATTGGACTATTTGGGTATATGCTCTGTGAGTTTGCAAAAATAATATATACTGTTTTCTGGTTGTAGAGTTTTAACTAACTATAATATTTCAAGCTTCTTAGTTATATCACTCAGATCTTTATAATGGTATTTTTTGGCAGCTTCATCAAACTATTTCTTAGAAGAATCACAAACTACAATTGTTGGTAGATCTATTTCTCCATAATATATGTTCACAATGATTTGGAATTCTTATAGTATTGTTTCTTATACAATCTAGTAAACCTCTTTGTCCTTTATGATATGTCTTAAAATCTGTTTTGTCCTATTTTGTTACCCCATCATTCATTGGTTTATAATGGACATCCCTTATTTTCATGTTTTCTCTATCTTTTAAGCATGACTCTTCTGGGCAACAAATGACTGAATCTTATTTTGTAGCCTCCAACTTTTAATTGATGAGTATAGGATTTCTAAATCTTTATATTGATTTGTTTCTACCATCTTATGTCACATCTCCGCTTGCTATATTTTATCTTTGTTTCTATTGTCCTTTTCTGCTTTCTCTTGATAGATGAATTTTTTTTTTCTCCCCTGGCTGATGTAAATGTAACACTTTCTATTTTTCTTCTGCTCATGATCACTCTTTCTTAAGATCCATTTTCACTACTGATTTCTTAAACTTATTAGTATGTAGATCTTTCTCCAGTAGGATACATGTTTAAGCAAGTTCTCATATCCCTTTAATCTCTCCACTGTCTCTCACTATTTGCAACTGTCTAGAATTTTAGTTCTGGGTTAAGATCTTGTTTGTCTTTTTCTTTTCTTATCCTGGTCTTATTAGACAACAATAAATGTACCTAACAGGTGTTACCTCCCTTCATCTATATTTCTTACAGCCTTTTCCTAGAGTTGAGCAACTCCTCTCAGACTATTTTCAAACTGGATTTTTGTCTAGAAAATCTTTTGAAAACTAGCACGCCTGAAAATATTATCACACTCTCCCATTTAACTGACAGTTTGATTAGATGTAGAGTTTTTACATTCGAAGTTATTCTAAAATATTACTCTGACTGTATTAGTCTGCTCAAGGTGCCGTAACAAAATACCATAGACGAGGTGGCTTAAACAACAGAAATTTATGTCCTTGCGGTTCTGGAGGGCAGAAGTCCCAGATCAAGGTGCCAGGCAATTCAGTTCCTGGTGAGAGCTCTCTTCCTGGCTTGCAGGTGGCTGCCTTCCCGCTGTGTCCTCCCATGGCCTTTCCTCCGTGAGTACAGTCAGAGATTGAGAGAGCAAGCTCTCTTGCCGTCTCTGCCTATAAGGGCACTAATCCCATCATGAGGGCTCCACTCTTGTGACCTGATTACCTCCCAAATACCATCACACAGAGGGTTAGGGCTTCAACATATGAATCTTGCAGGGACACAAACATTCAGTCATGACTGACTTCTTAGAGTTAGGGCTGATGTTGAGAATTGCGTTGTCAGTTTGAGTCTTGTTCTTGGGAAGTCTACTGTTTTCTCCTTGGAACTTCTTGAATACCCTTTGCTTTGCCACTTGAAGTTTTTCCCACTTAATACGCCTACGTGTGTGGTTTCTCTTGTTTATCATGTTGGGAACTGTCGCAGCCATTTCCATCAAAGATCTCTCATCTTTTTCTCTTTTTAATAACGGAGGATTCTCATTATTTTTTTCAAACAATCCTTCCTCTCCATTTTTTACTCACACTTTCTGGGTCTCCTCTGTTTCTTGCTGACTGTATTTGTATTCACCATGCTCCTGGCATTTCTATTGTAATTCCCTTCTTCTTAGCCTTCTCGAATGTTTCACGAGAGAGTCTTGAAACTTATCTTGCAGCTCACCCATGTGCTCTTCAGCTGCATTCATCCTGCTACTCAGTCCAATGCCTGTATTCTTTAACTATAGTGTTTTCCATACTACATATTTCTACTTGGTTCATTTGTGTGACTTTTCCTTATGGGCTTTATATTGCTACCCTCTTTCATTATCTCACTGAGTACAGTCATTATGTTTACATTCTGGGGCCATCTCTCTCTGTAATTCTGCTTCAGTGGGTATGTTTTTCCACTTGCTTCCTCTTTACAGGTTGTACTCGTTGAGTCTCTAGTCATTTCAGTCTAGGAGTGTGTGCTAGTCCAAGTCAGGGCTCTCACCTGGAGGCGCTGTCGCCTCCCAGGAGACACGTGGCAATGTCTGGAGCTACTTCCGGTTGTTACAACTGGGTGAAAGGAGATGCTACTGGCATCTAGTGGGTAGAGGCCAGGGATGCTGCTCAGTAACGCACAGGATGCCCCCCAAGCCTCACAACAAACACAAATCTGACCCCAAATGTCACTATTGCCGAGGCTGATAAACTCTGAGCTAGGAATCCCAGCTGCTCTGTGTGCTGGCGAGTGGCTGCGTCCTAAGGCAGAAAGCCCCTGGCAGCTCAGAAGCACTGTGGCCACTTCTTTTCCCTCAACAATATCAGACAATCCTCTGCCCAGGGTCTTCTCTAAGACTCTTGTCTAAATCTTGTCTCTGGAGGTTGAGGGGTTCACCACTGCTGGGGGTTTAGAAGGGGAGTGGGCTGAAGAGAAGATGCCCACGGAGGCCATGGAGGGTAGGTCAGACCCAGGGAGACCCCTTTCATCAATTCTTCACCACAGCGGGGATGCTGTGCTGCCCTGGTATGATCACCCACCCCAGGAGTATCAGTGGCCTGGCTATTGAAATAGTTTCCTTGCAGCAAATGGGGCAGGCAAGGACTACACACACACACACACACACACACACACACACACACACACACACACACACACACACACACACACACACACACACACACACCCAAAGCAATATCAGGGAGAGAGGTAAGAGCAGAAATTAATTCTTTCTGCCGATTCTCTCACTGCCCCTTGGGCACCCTGGTTCTAGCTTAATGAAGCAACCTCCCACCTGTCACTCCCAAGAGAGATGCAATTCCACTTCCAACAGCCTTCAGCCACCCCAGGTAGCTCTGTGGGTTTTTTTATGGGGTGTTATCCCCTCTCTTCCAGCCTTCCCTTCTGCTTCCATAGCTGTCTATGGTTGTTCTTGACGTTTCATAAGAAACTCGCTACTTAAAAAATTATTAACTGTAGGTGCCTTGTGAAAACTAAGATATTGAAATATTTCTATAAATTACATTCTTCATTAACAGATGATATAATAGATTCTTATAAATATGTTTTAATGATGTGGGATATATTTATGAATTGTTATTTTCCCCTGCTTCAGATGCAAAATTATTTTTCTCTTGACTGTGACAGTTACCATATACATAAATATCTAAATGAGAAGAAAAACTAAATGTTCTTCCCCCTTTTCAGTTTCTACTGAATACTGTTTAACATCACACGTCCTTCTTTTATCTCAGGGAACAGAATCTCATTCCTAGCCACTAGTAACATTAATCAAAGCAGTCTTTCATGACATTTAAATAAATGAATTTTCCTTTACACACACAAGGACAATATAGATGATCTATAAAAACTAGGTGTTTATCACAGTGATATATTCCTGTTATCACACTGCCATTATTTAGCCATTGATTCAGGGAAAGGAAACTGCTTAGGATATCAAGCTAGCGGGATGGCAGTGTAAAGGAAGAAAAAGCTTATGGAAATTCAAAGATGGGTTTCATGGCCTACTCTCTATTTTACTGTTAGAAATTACTTGTGTGGCTTATAATCAAACTTAAAACTCAGACATTATAACACTTTTTCATGAGGAAGCAGTTTTTCACATATATGGGTAATATACAATTCAAATATGCATTTCAGAAAAAAATTAAAAGTAAGCTTAAATACTCTTTCTTGAAATTAGGTGTGTATATATTCAAATGGCTAAGGGAAAACTTACTTTATTTTTTTCCACCTAAATATCTATTTATCTATCTATCCATCTATCCACCAATTATTTATTTTGGTGGTTTAGTATATAATAATTTTCCATAAACTGCCAGTTAAGAACAACTGGTAAAGTATAGCCAATTATTTATCAAGCTCTAGAAATAATAACTGTGGATACAAATATTTTTACAACTTCCACTGTATCATAAGCACTGCTGAGGAGAAAAGAAACCCAAAGTTGATGAAAGTGGCACATAGATAATCTCAGAGTAAATGCAAGGGTAACCTGGATCGCTGTTAAGATTTTATTCGAATAAATGTAATGTAGTTCTACAAAGTATATTTTAGGACAAAAACAAGTAAAGAAAGAATGCAAAACTTGTGCATTCTCCAGATAACACAAACACTAACCAAGATAAAACAACTGTCTCCCAATTCAAGTTTTCCATTCTGGTCCTCTGTTTCAGGGGCCAGCCAACCACTACTCTCAAGCCAAATCAGGCCCACCATTGTTTTTGTAAATAAAGTTTCATTGGAACACAAGTACATCCACTTGCTGGTAAACTGTCTATGGCTGCTTTCACACTGCAGGTGTCAGGGTTCAGGCCACCTGACCCACAAACCCTAAAATGTTTACTGTCTGGCCCTTTACAGAAAGTGCTTGCTTGCTGAACGCTGTCACAGGCAACAAATATACAAACGCATATGGAAGTGGCCACCATGCTCTCCACTGCTCCGCCTCTAGTGGTGGTTGGAATGTTCTCCCTACCTCAGTAAGGCTGTCTTGGAGCCTTCCCTGCGTCTCTGATATGATGAATCTTATTATCAAGTACTCTCTTTTGCTGTGGGCTGGCATGAACACTCTTCCCTGACACTAGAGCTGCTTACAATAGCATC
The DNA here is from genome assembly GCF_965194825.1 of Balaenoptera physalus. NCBI lineage: Eukaryota > Metazoa > Chordata > Mammalia > Artiodactyla > Balaenopteridae > Balaenoptera > Balaenoptera physalus. The sequence goes on from NC_138903.1 coordinate 6,393,858, forward strand.
CAAATGATCTTACACTTTCATTCATGACTTATTCTAAAATTATGTGCAAAAATATTCCCTTTGTGTTAAGCTTGGACAAGCAGTGATTTATACATTTGCTGGCGAAATGAGAACCTTGATTAGAATCAATAATATCAAATAGCTGCCATTAATTTAAAATGCTTCCAACAAAGCTTTATAGCAGAGTTTTGTAAATGGATATGGTCTTGATTTATTAGGGAAATGGGGTGAATGCATACTGAAAGGTATTGATTTTTTTGTTTTTTTCCAAGATACTGGTAGCATACGATTGATTTACAATATCATTAGTGCTGTTATGGTTCTAAGCATTTTTTAGTTGCCATTGTTACTTCTCCTGCAACCTACGAGCTATTCAGGACTACATTTTTAAATTCCTAAATGCATGGGGTTTTACTAACTAGTTTTTTATTACTAATTTCCAATGTATTGCCTTGTGGTCATTCTCTATATTTGGGGTACAAGTTTTTGCATTTATATTATACCAGACTTCTTAATGTCATTACTTAAACCTTCTATCTACTTTCTAATATTCTGTTATCTTGATCTATCAGTTTCTGACAAAAGCATGTTAGAATCTTAAACTGCAGATGAATGTGTTCATTTCTCTTAGTAATTCTGTCACTTTTCTTTCTGGAGCTCAAGGTGCATACAATTTCATATTGTTGTATCTTTCTGGTAGATTTGCCCTTTTGCGTTTATTATATACCATCTAATTTTACTGAAACAATCTATATATTAAATTCTATAATGTGGGATATTAGTATTTCTAAACTTTCTTTTTATTAGTATTCTCCTTGATTTTGTTTAGCTGTGTCATCTTTATATAGCTGGATTTTTAGTAGGTAAATCCATTTATACTGATGATAATTACTGATATACTGGGACTTATTCCCACCATTTTATATTATATTTTCTATATTGCCATCCTTTTCCTTTCTTTTCTTTTCTCTCTCCTTCTACTTATTTTTTTACTTTAACTTCATTTCCTTTTATTTCTTCTCAATTTCGGTTATTTATCTTATTTTATATTTATAGTGGTTATTTTCATTACATATACTATACACTAATTTGTCTAATAAAATCTTAAGTTACTCAGTAATTGAATGCTTCATCAAAACACTTCATTACTATCTTGCTACTGTTGCCACAGCTTTTATTTTCAATGCACAATGCTATTTTTACATTTAGCATTCAATTAAATTAGTTGGTATTATTCCATCCATTTCTGTACACACTGTTTCATGAACCCCAACTCTTCTCTCTTACCTTCTCACTTATCTTCTTATTGAAGAACATCCTTGAATAGTTCTTAAAATGGTAGCTCTAGAGTCTTTGCATATAAAGTTTGCCTGTGAAAAAATGCCTGTCTTTGATGCTTACTGTTTTTTTTTTGGCTGCATTGGGTCTTTGATGCTGGGCGCGGGCTTTCTCTAGTTGCGGCCAGCGGGGGCTACTACTCTTCGCTGCGGTGCGCGGGCCTCTCGTTGCGGTGGCTTCTCTTGTTGTGGAGCATAGGCTCTAGGCACGCGGGCTTCAGTGGGTGTGGCATGCGGGCTCAATAGTTGTGGCTCACGGGCTCTAGAGCACAGGCTCAGTAGTCGTGGTGCACGGGCTTAGTTGCTCTGCAGCATGTGGGATCTTCCCGGACCAGGGCTCGAACCCGTGTCCCCTGCATTAGCAGGTGGATTCTTAACCACTGTGCCACCAGGGAGGTCCCCTGATGCTTACTCTTGAATGTGAAGATGGCAAGTGCTTTCCTTCTAACCTGGATAACTGCACAAGATAAGTCCACTGTTAGCTGAATTGTCATTTCCTTGTAGGTTTCACTGTGGTACCTTAAGAATCTCTCTTCATTCTCAATGGCTTACAACTAACTATTATATGTCATGGAACAGACTTACATTTATTCACCTTTTCAGTTCATAGAGCGCATTTTTCATGTGAAGATTTTAATTCTGAATGATTTTGAATATTACTTCATCTAACTCTATCCATTCTCCAGCCATTTGTCTCTTAAGAAACTCCTAATAAAATAATATTAAAGCATCTCAATCTGGTCCTCAAATCTCACAGCTACAGGACTTCCCTGGTGGTGCAGTGGATAAGATTCCACACTCCCAGTGCAGGGGGCCTGGGTTCAATCCCTGGTCAGGAAACTAGATCCCACATGCATGCTGCAACTAAGAGTTCACATACTACAACTAAGAAGCCAGCGAGCTGCAACTAAGGAGCCCGCCTGCTGCAATTAAGACATGGTGCAACCAAATAAATAAATAAATATATTTTTTTAAAAGGTCACTAAAAAAAATCTCACAGCTACTCTTTTATATTTTTATATTTCTTTTAAAATATATTTTTCCTGCTATCCTATTTGTTCTAATGTTGTAACAACATCTAATTACCAATTTCTCTTTGAGTATGTGTAGTAAGAGTTTATCTCCAAAACTGGATTTTGGGGTTTTTTTTTAATACTGATAATTGCTCAATTTTTCTGTGATTTCTAACTTTTTATATTTATTTCTGCCTATCTTGATAACTTTCCCGTCCTTTCAGAAAGGATGTTGTTTACTCACTTAAGCATCTTAAATACATAAATTTTAAACTCAAACTGATCTAGAATACTCTTTTCAAGTTAATTAATTTTTTAAATGTTGACTTTATTGATTGTAATCAATTCTTATAATGGGTTTCTACACAGGTTTTGGAATCTTGGATTGTGGCTCATTTACAGTGTTGATTTCTGTATTTTCTCCTTTCTATTCCTTTCTCCTTCCCTGTTTCCCTTTCTCCCCTTTCCCTCCAGGCTTATGTCTTGTGTGTAATGATTTCATGGCTGGTTGAACCCTCAATCCCCCTATGATGGTTAATTTTATGTGTCAACTTGACTGGACCATGGTGCCCAGACATTTAATCAAACACTTCTCTGTATGTTTTAGTGAGGGTGTTTTTGGATGAGATTAACGTTTTCATTGGTGAATTTTGAAAAAAGCAGACTGCCCTCCATAATGTGTGTGGGCCTCATCCAATCAGTTGAAGGCCTGCACAGAACAGAAGGACTGGCCTCCCTTGAGCAAGGAGGAATTCTGCCAGCAGACGACCTTCAGACTTAAAGCCAGCATCAGCTCTTCTCTGGATCTCCACCTGCTGGACTACCTGGGGATTTGGGACTTGCCAGCCTGCATAATCATGGGAGCCAATTCCTTATAATAAATCTCTCTCTCTCCCTCTTTCTCTCTATCTGTGTCTCTGTCTCTTTCTCTCTGTCTCTCTATATACACACACACAACTTTAACTGTTGGTTAAGTTTCTCTGGAGTGTAATGACTAATATACACACCCCCAAACCCTATCCAGATGAGATACAATGATGGCATTTCAGGGTCTCTGCTTTGTGAAAGAGAAATTCAGCTAGAACAGATCTTGTCCCTGAATGACTGGATGACTTGGTCCAATCATTGGTCTTGAGGCTATATCTGTGTCCTTCAGCCCCTCTAAACCCACAGTTGGCTAAAAGTCATAGCCTCAGGCAGTGGTCAGTCTCTTCACTGGAGTAGGGAGGAGAATCTCACCTAAGCTCCTAACATGTCAAAGTGAACCTGGATCCATGAATACTGTGACAGGAAATTCACAAACCACATCTGCTGATGAATACCAAGTATGGATATGTCTGCCTTCTTTCTGTGATAATGAAGAATGGAAAAGAGTGATAACTTCTATGAAAATATATTTTGAAAAATATATTTTGGAGAAAAGGAAATTCATCTATAAGACCCAGAAGAACATTCTGATCTTTTTTTTTTTTTTTTTGGTATGAAAGAAGTTTTGTAATTGACTGACAGCATCAATGGGCATCGTGAAGTCATGGTTTCTACAAAAACAACTTGCCACATAGGTTGAGGTTAAAAGACAATGTGATAGAAATAGACTTAGAGACAGAGAAAACAAACTTATGGTTACTGAAGGGGAAGCGGGGAGGGATAAATTAGGAGTTTGGGATTAAAAGATACACACTACTAAATACAAAACAGATAAACAACAAGGACCTACTGTATAGCACAGGGAGCTATGTTCAATATCTTGTAATAATGCAAATGGAAAATAATATGGAAAAGAACAGATATATGTATGTATAAATGAGTCACTTTGGGCTTCCCTGGTGGCACAGTGGTTGGGAGTCCACCTGCCAATGCAAGGGACACGGGTTCAAGCCCTCGTCCAGGAAGATCCCACGTGCCACAGAGCAACTAAGCCCATGTGCCACAACTACTGAGCCCGCATGCCACAACTACTGAGCCCACGTGCCACAACTACTGAGCCCGCATGCCACAACTACTGAAGCCTGCGCGCCTAGAGCCTGTGCTCTACAACAAGAGAACCACCGCAATGAGAAGCCTGTGCACCACAACAAAGAGTAGCCCCCGCTCGCCACAACTAGAGAAAGCCTGTGCTCAGCAACAAAGACCCAATGCAGCCAAAAATTAAAAATAAATAAAATAAATTTATTAAAAAAAAAAGAGTCACCTTGCTATACACCTGAAACTAAAATAACATTGTAAACCAACCATACTTCAATTAAAAAGGAAAAAAAATAAATTGAGAAAAAATAAATGACATAATTACATTTTAAAAAGATTGGGCGTCCCTGGTGGCACAGTGGTTAAGAATCCGCCTGCGAATGCAGGGGACACGGGTTCAAACCTGGTCCGGGAAGATCCCACATGCCGCGGAGCAACTAAGCCCGTGCGCCACAACTACTGAGCCCACGTGCCACAACTACTGAAGCCTGTGCGCCTAGAGCCCGTGCTCCCCAACAAGAGAAGCCACTGCAATGAGAAGCCCGTGCACCGCAACAAAGAGTAGCCCCTGCTCACTGCAACTAGAGAAAGCCCACGCGCAGCAACGAAGACCTAATGCAGCCAAAAAAATTTTTTAATAAAAAATAAAAATAAATAAAAAGATGATGTGGTAAGCTACAGGGAGACGGTGTTCTTATAGAACACCCCTCTACCTGCCTGCCTCTTGTTCCTCTTTCAGATCACAGATTAAACATTTCTTTGCTTTTGCCTTGCTTAGACCTCACTCCTCCTCCCAATCACAACTACCAATAACTGGCTTAATTTCTCTTCCACTTGATCCTAAGACACCCAGGGCTTACCCCACTGGCACATTCCACAGGGTATTGTTATAGCTTGCTTATTATCAGTGTCACTCATAATAACATGTAAATCTTTTAAGGGCTGAAACCTCTTCTGCCTTCGGAATAGTTGAGTTGGCTGTGCCTAGACCTGAGATTTGCACATAATTAGCCCCCAATCAGTATTTCTTGGAGCCGACTGGCTTCTCTTCATTCCGAATAGCGTTGCTATTCCTGAGCATTTACGGTCTAAGCACAAAGCTATTCCCATGAGACTGTACGTTTGACAACAAACATTTGATTCACTGAGACACTGTCTTTTTTTGGTGCATGGCGACGCTGTTGTCTTTCTCTGCACACCCCTCAGCATTTTCCTAGGTGGGATTAGCTCCCCTCAGCCTTCCATGCTGTTCTACCCCAGCCTACGGAGGTTGACTGTTTATGATTTTTCCCCTATACTTTCCTACAGAGGGTGACGCAAATCCAAGAAGACTTCCAGCTTAAAAAAAGGTCTTAGCCTTTTTGAATATTACGTGGCTCTGGAACAAATTAGAAATTTTACCAGCACTTAAGAAAAAGGCCATTTCATCTCAGTGGAACTCTGAACACATGATTACAGAAAAGCACATTTAAAATATAAGCACTCTGTGAAAACTTTTTTCACACATCCTCCACTCAGAAAGTCAGCACAGGGCTCAGAGCAGGAGGGAGGGGTCTGATGTGATCGCAGAAAGGTTTGAACTGATTACAGCATCCGCCTCCTCATGGGCAGGAAGGGCCCAGAAAGCCTCTGTAGGAAATGGAACCTCAAGGAGGCAAAATCATCGCTCTTACCTCAAACACATTAGGTGAGGCCATTACACAATAACTGAGATGAGTTCTAGGAGAAAGCTGCCCCACCCCTCAGGTCTTCACCAATTAACCTTTGGAAAACTCTTCAAAACGCAAACTGTCATTTAAAAAGGGATTAGGGAGGATGATATAATGCAGAACAGTCCTTACATAACCAGCACCTGAAAAGACGCGTGGCATAAAACAGGGAGAAACGGAGACTCAATTCCAGGCAAAAATTTCTTTTCTCCCTCAGACTCAAATGTGTTGAGGTTCTTTGCTTTTTCAAAAGGGTGGGTAAGAGGGAGATAAAGGCATCATCACATAGACATCCGAATATCTCAAGGAAAACAATAGATTCTCAAAATAAATTGTAATAGATATTTTTCAGTACTAAATTTGCGATGACTTATCAAATAACCCACAGGAGTACGGATTTGTGTTAACGTTCATATAAGCATTCTGAGCCCTAAGCCACAGAAGGAAGTTGCTTTCAAATATTTTATTATGAGGTTTCCATCTAAAGGGGCAAACACTAGTTGAAACAATGATGGTATCAGCAGGGAAGGGAGATAAGGGGTTGGCGAATAAGATAAGAAAATAGTAAAAGCTTTAATGCAACACTGATTTGCATTTTCTCAGTGCAATTCTCATTGGCTTCCTCTAAGTGGAAATTGCAGATCTCTGTTTTACCGAGTACAACTTAATTAAGCAAACCTAAGGCAAGTAGGACCCAGGGCCCTGGGAGGAGGGTATAGAGAACTTCTCTCTTCCCCCATCTGCCTTGACAAACGGCAACCTTTCCAAGGATTCCTGGTATCAGAGCCGTTGGCTAGTTTGCACACACATCAAAGAGTCCACAACAGCATAGAGATAACATCAAAAAGTCCTTTTCTTTGGAGCCTCTAGCCAAAGTGAGGGGGTTCTGCTGGCAGGAAGAGGGCACCTTTTGAGCATGGGAGCATCTGGGCTGGTGCCCCAGGCTCATGACAGGACCTGAATGGTGACAGGGAGAAGCCGGTTCTGGCGAGGCCACTGGGCAAACACAGGAGGCCCCCTCACCTTGGGGACCATGACAGGACAAGTGGGGATGAGGTGAAAGGCTGTGACTTGGTTTGGCCTCTCTTCCCTGAGCGCAGAAAGTGAACGATCGGCACAAACGCCCCCGGGGGCACGGGTGTGAGCAGCGGCCCCAGAGCGGCAGGCCCCTGCAGCCTTGTTTCTGTGAGGCATCTGGAAACACACCTGACTTGTTCGGCTTTTCCCTGAAGCCCTCCGAACATGGGACTTTCTTGCCTGAAGGGTAAGCAATCAGCCTTCTCTGTGCTCATCTGAATACCATACAGTCAGGGAATTTAGATCTCCATCTATTTACTCTTGCTTTTGTGGCTATCTAGTCACCCTCAACTAAAATAATAGCAAAAACCATGAGATACCACTGCCAAACAGCACCTATGCTCATGAATAGACAAAATCCCCTAGCACCTACTTAATGTTGGTCTGCAAATATTAGCTACCCCGCCCTGGTTTAAGATGCTTGAGAAGCTCTGCTAACACAATTAACTCGCTCATTACATATATCTCCATCAGCAGGGGAGAGGTAAATTCCAGACCAGCCAGGGATGGCATCAAAAATTCCAAATGAGTGGGTTTTACAGCAATAAGGATTGAACGTTTTTAAGTGTTTTTCTCTTCCAATACTACCAACGTTATTTAATTCATAGTCAATGTGCTATTCCCTGTGCCCACGTAAACAATATTAACCTTTTAAAATCCCTTAACATAAACATATTATAGCTTTGGTAGAGGATTTAGCCATTTGCAGCTGAGTTTCTGGCCGTAGTTACAGGCTGTTACCTTGCAAACCCAGTGATGTGTGAATGTCCTCTCTCCACTGAATGCTGTAAAGTTGTGGTCTCCCTAGCCCTGCTTCTCCCCCCACCCCCTTAATCTCCCCTTAAATGCCTGTTGCTGTCTCTACTCCAGAATTTGCACTTTGGGTCCTTGTGCAGAGGTCTGTGCTTCTACCTGTGTGTGGAGGACACAATTTCTACGTGTTAAGAGTTTACCCACCCCCTCACCCATCTCTAATGCTGCCTCCTCCATGTAGGCTTCTCTGATATGCCAACCCCCAGGATTCTTTACAATTCCTCCCAACGACATTTATCACCTTCTCCTTGATACGTATCTATCTGTATTGAAACCTTATTCCTCCAGTTCTCCTTAAAAGCAGGGAATGACACTTCCTTGTGATTCTAAACTCATTTCTTGCCTCGGCTGAAATAGGCATTCAATCACAAAGCGTTGCATTCTGATTACTGACTTGCCCTGCCAAAGCAGGAGTGCCTCTGGGGGGTATGATCTATTTACCTTCAAGGGCAGAATCTGAGGTCATTCTTCATCACTACAAACCAGAAATTCCACGGAGAGAAATAAGTTATTTTTCACTGAGCATCAGAGTCTCCAAATGCCAATTGCCATGGGAAAGATAATGTACTGTTATCTGCACATGCTGTTTATCAGATGGTTTTCCTGGGACAAAAAGAGATAGGGAAGACCAAGCAAGGATTGGCTCTTACAAGGGAAGAGAGATCAAAAAGAAACAGGTCAGAAATGAAGATGGAAGGGTCCAAAACAAAGATAAGTGACTGCTGTCACACTTCTTCCCAGGCCCAGCTCTGCAGGTGACAGGAGCATTCTCAGAAGGTTACTGCCTTGAGGTTGTTCCGCGTCTCTTCTCACCAGCCACTGCACACGTGTCCTCCTGAGAGTGAGCTAAGGTCGGGCGCTGGCTATGACACCTCCTGTCTATAGGCTGTGGTCGCTGTACTGGGTTGGTCACCTCTGCAAAATTTGGATATTCTTCAGCCTTTTGTTTGCATGTGAGACCTCCAGGAGCGTATTTGATTTCAGTTACTAAATTTGTTCTTCTTTCCATCCACACTGGATTTCCAGGCCCACTGTGACTAGGCCGAGAATCCACTCCACCTTAACTGTCCATGTGGTCATGAAGATAATTAGGACGTAAAATAACTGCATGTTTTAGGCAATGGGGGGGGGGGAATGAATAAACCCAAACTCTACCTTGGGCTAAATTTCTCAAAGAGCCTAGTGGATGTGTTTATAATACAGGTGCATCAAAGACAGACAGACACATGCTGAGGCACCGGAGGAAAGGCAAGAGCAGACACAAACTGGGTAACAGTATGTGCAAATGTCCAGCGAAATGCACCATTATCCAATGTGTTTGCACAAACAAGGAGCAGATTATCTAAGCTACTATGGGTTTTTCCTGCTGAGCAGATGCAAATGGCATATTTTTAAATTTTCCACTGTGTTTCTCCATTCACGGGAGGCTTTGATTTAATAGCTGTAATGAGAGATGGAAGCTTCTCAAAGTTCAGTGACTCCTTTCACTTTTGGACAATTCGGGCAAAGAGAAATAATTCTACAAAATGATCTCAGCTGCACGCATGGCAGAAGCTAACCCATCTACACAAGGTGCATAACAGAGTCACCTTAAAGTAATTAAATGTTACAGAGAAACACAGCCTAAGGGCAGATTTAAAACCTTTTTCTAGCTCCAGTGATGGGGAAGGAGCACAGGCATCCTGAGCAGGGCAGGCTCTCAGAACGTAAAAGGTGAGACCTGTTTGGCAATGACCCTCCTTCCAAAGCAAGGGAATCAGAGCTTGAGGCTTTGCAGCTTGGTTCCCTAGTAAACCTCTCTCTGACCACCGTGCAGCTACTCCGCATCTTCGTTTTCTCATTTATCAAATGGAAGTAATAATACCAGTGACAGGGATGTTGTAGAGAGAAAAATTAAAAGACATAATAAATGAAAAGATCTTTGAAAAACTAACACTAGAAATAAAGCACCTTATTTTTTTTTTAACATCTTTACTGGAGTATAATTGCTTTACAATGATGTGTTAGTTGCTGCTTTATAACAAAGTGAATCGGCTACACATATACATATATCCCCATATCCCCTCCCTCTTGCATCTCCCTCCCACCCTCCCTATCCCACCTCTCTAGGTGGTCACAAAGCACCGAGCTGGTCTCCCTATGCTATGAGGCTGCTTCCAACTAGCTAGCTATTTTACATTTGGTAGTGTATATATGTCCATGTCACTCTCTCACTTCCTCCCAGCTTACCCTTCCCCCTCCCCATATCCTTAAGTCCATTCTCTACGACGTCTTAGTCTTTATTCCTGTCCTGCCTCTAGGTTCTTCAGAACCACTTTTTTTTTAGATTCCATATATATGTGTTAGCATACGGTATTTGTTTTTCTCTTTCTGACTTACTTCACTCTGTATGACAGACTCTAGGTCTTTCCACCTCACTACAAATAACTCAATTTCGTTTCTTTTTATGGCTAAGTAATATTCCAGTGTATATATGTGCCACATCTTCTTTATCCATTCATCTGTCAGCGGACACTTAGGTTGCTTCTGTGTCCTGAAAGCACCTTATTTTAAGGCAAGTTGCTGTTTATCCAAAATTTGCTTTTGCACATGACCGCTGCTCGAGTAACAGCAGATGCTCCTGTCGGTGACCCCTAACCCCCTGGCTGCTAAATGCATTGGGTTCTGTACAGTCATCATCCGTCTTGCCTCTCCAGCTTTCTCATGGACTTTATTAGCCCTTGTCTGGAAAACCTCTCTTGGCTCAACTTGTACTCTGTTGCTTTCTTCCGATTCAAATCCAAATTACAAGTCCATGCAGAGTCTTGCAGGGGCCTGTCGCCCAGGAGTACTGTCCCTGGCTCATCTCCTCTGCTCCCGTTTGTCCCTGCCTCCAGATCTTGACCTCCATCACCTCTGAACCCCAAACGATAGGTCAACAACCTTCTGGGTGTCTCCACCTGAAGCCCCTTTCCTTAGCGTCTCCGTAAAACCCAACAATCACGTCTCCAGCCCCTGCCCCTACAGGCGTCCCTGCTAGACTCCACAGTCCCTTATTTGTCATTAGCTACAAAGGACCACCATTGTTCACCCTTTCTCTTCATCCCCTGTTCTCATTAAGCTGATCACAAGTCACCTAAGTTTGCCTTGGACATGTCTGTTGAATCACTCACTTCAGCCACATACAAAGAAGATTCTTTTCATACCTTCATCAGATTATTGCAAATAACCACTCTGTTGATTTCCATGACCTCCAGACTTTACTCCTTCGAATCTACCTTCCCCACAGTTGCAAGCTGATCTTTCTAAAGCTGAAATCTTGTTGGCAGTACCTCACACCGCCCCTTCCCCACACCAGCCGCCTCCTGGAGAAGCCAGCGGTACTTCGCGCACCCTGCCGACCGCCCACTGCCTGGGTGTAACTGACTGACAGAGAGCTTCAGCTCTAGAATCTATCACTGCGTTCGCAGCGAGGTCCCACGGGCTGCTCCCCGCCACCGATTAAGCATGATGGAGACACTAACCGAGATCCATTTCTGGGAGACATGAGACTCCTGTGTTGGCTCAGCTGAACCTTCCTGAGAGCTCACGGCTGTCCAGGATTCTTCTACCCAACCTTCTCTCTCCTTCATTTCAGGTCAGACTTTACTGTGGTCAGAGCCCTCTTCCAGCCTTCTCCAGCTCCTTCCTAACTTCCTTTCACACAGGCATTTTCCCTAATAAGACCCTTGGAAGTTTAATGCTGCCTTGATGTCTACTTCTCAGGACACTCGGACTAACACACATCACAAATATTTATATTTCTGTTTTGCGAATTCCCATTTGTACCATGGACTGACGACATACGTTTTTACCTTTTTCAGTTCTCTCTGTCGTCACCATTGTTCTCTTCTGGATTAGTTCTTGCTCACAGGGCATCCCTTTCTTTTAGCTAAATTAGGTGCCTCTCCTTGGTAATTACCTATCATACCATGTACTATTCTCTATTCCCTATTGTAATTGTGTATTTGCCATCTATTTCCACCATTAGGACGTGAGCTTTTCAAAGGCAACAGTCACATGCATAGTCTATACCTAAAGTCTAGTACAAGGTATCACTACACATTCAGTGGCTGGCGCTGACTCACATTCAGATTTCTTCCGGTTTGCTACTGCTGTATAAGAAACCTTCCAAAACTTAGTAGCTTAAAACAGCAACTACTGTATTTTTTGCATGACTCTATGTGTCAGGAATTCAAGCAGAGGTCAGAGGATACATCCTGTCTCTGTTCTGTGATATCTGGGGCTTCAGCTGGGGTCACAGGTGCGGGCTCTTGGTTCTTCTCCATGTAGTATCTATTAGGGCTGCAATGGCTCCTTTACTTGCGTGCCTAGTGCCTGGACTGAGATAGCTGAAATACCTGGGGCTGACCAGCATCTCTCTCTCTCTCTCTCCTTGTGGCTACCTGGGGCTTCTTCATAGCATGTTAGCCTCAGAACAGTCAAATTTCCTACACGAGTGCCTTACAGAGGAAGGAAAACCAGAGCTCCAGGTAGGAGCTGCAGAGAGTCTTTTAACCAAGTCTCAGAAGTCCTTAAATGTCCCTTCTGCTGTATTCTACTGATCAAAGGGGCACAGGCCAGCCCACATTCAAGGGGACAGGGGTAGAGACACCTTCTCTTAATGGGGAAATGCCATGCATACACAGGGACAGGAAAATTGATGGTGGTCATCTGGAAGACAAGCTCCCTCAAGATTCCATCTTAAATGACACATTCAGAAAGACCTCCTTTCTGAGACATCCCATCTAAACTGCACAGTCCCCACTAGCGATTCTGTCACAGTGTTTATTCCCTTCAACACATTTATCAGTCTGAGATTTCTTGTCTATATGTCTAATTGTTTACTGACTACCCTTCTGCTAGAATATAAGCCCCATGGAGATAAGCTCACCATTGTATTCCGAGCTCCAGACACAGGGCATGGAGTGGAATAGTTGCTAGTTCTTAAGTGTGCAAACTAGAGAGAGACTCTCTTGTTTAACAGATCCATAGGGATTAATTTTGCCTCCCAAATTGGACAAAGTTTCTATATGACAAGACTATGCCTTTTTGAACCCCTCTCAGTGCCAAAGACAATATAGGGTTCACATAGTGTCAATAAACCTTTGTTGAATAATAATAACAACCTTGGTCCTCACTCAGAAGGTCACTGGAGGCCCATTTTTCAAGTATTTTTGGTGGAAACCACCTTATATCAGAAAGGCCACTGGAGAAGACCACAGGTGCTAAAACTCACACCCCTCATACTTGTTCCTCCTGCTTCGTCACGAAGGGCCACTTAGCAGCAAGTTTCCTACCATGGGAGTTGACCTCCCTAAGGTCCAGCTAGAGGGGGGAAGAGTGAAAAGACAAAGGGCAGTCAACCCTGCACAAGTCACGGCTCTCCTCTGAGCCAATCATCTCTTCTCTGAAATGTGGCTCTTGAACCCAAAGAGCTGTATGAACTGGGACAATCCAAACAAAGAACTTGTTGCCAAGTCTAGTGGACGTGGAGGTGGGTGTCCAGTGTGTGATATTTTCCTAGTTGCTAATATGCCTGTGGTTATAAAGTGGCAGTGTGTCTAATTCTTAAAGTCTACACTCTATGTATGACATGCTTTACGTCTAAGGGAAGCGTCTAAGCATGTAAGACATGCTTTACGTCTAAGGGAATTGATAACTTTTGCCTTTTATTTTCAAACAAAGAGGAGATGAATGGACGTGGGAAAGGACCACAGGAAATACAGTGCTCCAATACCGTGTGAAATAACAGAAGTGAAAAGTGCTTCCATTTCGATGCTTCAAGTCGGCTTGAAAGTGATTCATAATTGGCGCTGGGAGACAGCACGGTCATACTCTATCAGTACATTAAGGCCATCAAAACAAGGCAGGGCTGAGCTCTGTTAATTTTCTAAACTACACTGACGAAAAAAGGTTATAGAGAAAGAACTGGTATTTGTAAGCAAGCTAATACATCATAAACACTGGCAATATTATAACTCTGGAAACCATGGAGACAAATAAAAAAGAGATACCAAGACTAAATGCAAGTAAATAACGCTGCTCTCACTGGCCTTTCAGAAGAATATTAAGAAAGATATTTCAAATTCCAAGGGCCTCTAGTTTCGTGTACTGAAGGGAGATGATCTGGTTTATAAACCACACATGTCACTGGCTTATTCTGTTTTTCTTCCTCCTACGACCAAGCTTTTGATCCAGTCACCAAATAATGAAAAGCTGTCCCAAACAGGAACCAGAGGACAGGAGAATGATAAAATAAAAGTAGTTCCTTTTCACACGCAAGATTCTCTTGCCAATTTCTGGATAGCTAGAAGAGAGGTGAAATATGTTGGAGATCATATTTAGATTACACTGAGTTATGCTTTCGCTCACCTCTCTGTAGTGACAGTTGCAAGTTATGTTGTTGCAAATAAAATGCGTGGTAACAAGAAGGTAAAGCCCATGTGAAGGAAAATTACGTACTTGAAGAAAAGGAAAGAGGGGACACTCGGATGATTTGCTGGGGCAGAGCGTACAAGGTATGGAACTTGGTATAAAATCATACTATTATTTTAAAGTATCCCTTTAGTTAGATAATTCAAGTGTATAATTTTTTATTACATTGAAACCACACAAAGGCCAATTTTTCAGTTTAGGTAATACTATAGACAGTGGGTCAGCAAACTTCTTCTCTTAAGGGCTTAATAGTAAATATTTTCCTCTGCTATTTTAACAAAAAAGAAACCATAGATGATATGTCAGTAAATGGGTGAGGCCATATTCTAATAAAATTTTAGTTAAAAAAACAGATGGGGGCTTCCCTGGTGGCGCCGTGGTTAAGAATCCGCCTGCCAATGCAGGCGACACGGGTTCAAGCCCTGGTCCGGGAAGATCCCACATGCCGTGGAGCAACTAAGCCCGTGCGCCACAACTACTGAGACTGCACTCTAGAGCCCGCGAGCCACAACTACTGAAGCCCGTGAGCCTACAGCCTGTGCTCCGCAACAAGAGAGGCCACCGCGATGAGAAGCCCGCGCGCCACAACGAAGAGTGGCCCCCGCTCGCTGAAACTAAAAGAAAGCCCTCGCACAGCAACGAAGACACGACGCGGCCATAAATAAATAAATAAATTTATTAAAAAAACAAAAACAAAAAAACAGATGGTGGGCCAAATGTGGCCCATTTGTGGTTATTTGCTGACTCCTGTAATAGAACATCATAAATCCAAAATAGAGACAGCTCTAGAAGTGAAAAAAATAAACTAAAATGCATGTGCATGGCCTAAGAAAAAGTCACTCAAACAAAGTGTTAAGTTTGGCTGTAATTTTTAGTAGCTACCCAAGACAGACAACTCTGTCCTGATGTCCCTTCATAGTCACCCCCAATCCCTAACCCCTGGCAACCACTGATCTGTTCTCCATCACTATAGTTTGTCTTTCTGAGAATGTCAAATAAATGGAATCATACAGCATGTAATTCTTTGAAACTGGCTTTCTCCCTCATGCAGGATTATATCTTTAAAATTCATCTAAATTGTTTCACATATCAATAGTTTGTTTCATTTTATCGCTGAGTAGTAAACAATCATATCCAAATGGCTTTTTTTTTTTAATCCATTTACCTGTTAAAGGATATTTGAGTTGTTTCTAGCTTTTACACAAATAAAGCTTCTATGAACATTCGGCTAGAGAATTTTATGGAAATGTAAGTTTTCGCTTCTCTAGGGTAGATACCAAGGACTGGTATTGCTGTGTTGTATAGTAAGGGTATATTTTACTTTATACAAAACTGCCAATCCTTTATGCACTACAGAGGTTTTCTAATCATTGCACTTATTATTTTTCCATATTGGGAAGTAACATCCAGCCAGTGAAGCTCCCACACGTACTGGCTGAGCGACCTTCTTGAGCAAGCCCTTCAGGCTCTAACACTGTCACCTACTTTTAAAAATGGGGATGACCATGGTTCTTTTTTCACATGGTTCACATAAGTTAATGAGATGTTGGTGCTAAAGCATTTAGGACAGAGCCCACACCAGGGGCTGTCAACCAGGGCAAGCCCATCTTCAAGGACCTTGGCACCGCCTAGAGATATTTTCAGTCGTCACAACTGAGGGAGGTCCTATCGGCAGCTGATGGGTAGAGACCACGGACGCTGCTAAACAACCTACAATGCACAGGACGGCCCCTCCAACAAAGAATTATCCAGGCCCAAATGACTTCACTGACGTCAAGGTTGAGAAACCCTGGTCTGCACACAGAAAATACTCGACAAATACCTACATCATCATCATTACCATCATCATCATCTTTAGAAAGGATATTGATTCAAACTCAGCATATTACTCAAGTGACTCAAAAATTCAAGGCAAGTAAACCCCTCAAAAAGAATACTGACTTTAAAGGAAAAGGAGTAATTCTGTATTATCCTAAAATCAAGGAAGTGAATATGCAATCAAAACAAATCATCGCTGATTTTTTTTCTTAAAATTTCTTAAGAAAATGTTAACGTCCAAAGATTTTCTGAAGCTCCCCTGAAAACCCTGCTATTTCTAGAGTCCTAGTATGATAATCATCCATGCTAAAAATAATAAAAAAGAAAATATTTCCACATTTTTCACCACACAAAAAAATTATCTTTCGGAATCTTAAAATACACTGTAAATGTTGCTAATCCTCCATTCAAATCAGTTCAGCTCAGATAGACTTTCTTTACGAGTGTGAGAGGATTACTATAGATTTAACCTAGGATGAAGCTGGGATAACAAAAGGAAAGTACTAAAACAGTCCTGTCACTGAGTGTGACGTCACAAGTGTTTGATCCCCTCAGATCCTTTTCCCCAGCCTTATTGTCTTGGTAGACGTGAACAAGTGAAGTGCAACACTATGTAACTCCATTTTAGCTTGACCAGCAGGTTGCCTGACTCAGCTGCATGACTCTGGGCCTCCTAGACCTGTGGTCTTATCGTCTGCAAACGGACCCAATGCACCATCAAGGCCCCTTCCAGGCCAGATGTGCTTTGGGGAGGTTCCATCGCCAGTCACTGGTATGACAGCCCTTGGGAAGAGTCTGGCGAGAGGCTTCCAGCCACGCCTCCACTTCTCCTGCAAGTCCCAAAGCAGCCTAGAGCCGCAAACCATCTCAGGGTTCAGCCAACCTGGGCTGACCAGGTAAATCAGATGAGCGGAGGGGTGGCAGAGTGGTGAGTTTGTTTATTTAATGTTTTAAACACATGTAGAATTTATTCAAAGTGCATCGAACAGCCTTTGCAAGAATGTCAACATGATTTTATTTGCCTGTATTTGTTTTATCTTTTCCTGTTTTGCTGTTTGTGACAGCTTTATTAAGACGTAATTCACATATCCATATACGTCACTCACTGAAAGTGTACAATTCAGTGGTTTTTAGCACATTCACAGAGTTGTGCAGCCGTCACCACAATCAATTGGAAAGCACTTCATCACCAAAAATAAACCCCGTACTCCTCCTAGTGGGCCCATACCCCCTCACACCAAGTTTAGCTCTGTGAATAACCGGTCAAAGTAAATTTCACAAACCCTTCAAAAGCTGCTCTGTTTTAGACTTTTTAACATCAGTGACCATTTTTTTCTTCTAGTTTCTGACTGGCAACATTTATTGCAAGGTTAGGACTAGGTGAGGAAAGTAACTGGCCTCCAGTACAAAAGTCATCAAGAAAATTGATACTGTAATGCAATATTTAAAAAATTTAAATGAACACAAAAGCTCCCGAATTGTAAGCTAGAATTCCCTAATCCTTTCTGTGATAAAATGTTATTTACAAAAACAAAGGTGGCCAACCCATGGGCCATAGTTTACCAACTTGATGTCTGAAAATACTGCCTTATAATGTTACGTATCTTGATGATTAAGGGTTTTTTGGGGGCGGGGGGTAAATTTTGTGCTTTAGATAAGTGCCTCGCTCTCCTCACCCGTGTCCCAGCCCAGATATTGTTTTCATTTGTTCCCCTTCATTTCGCCCTTTCCTTTATAGACTAGTGTAAACATGAAAACAATTTTTGAAAGGCTGATAGAAGGGAGAAAATCAGATGATTC
Organism: Balaenoptera physalus; assembly: GCF_965194825.1. Taxonomy (NCBI): domain Eukaryota; kingdom Metazoa; phylum Chordata; class Mammalia; order Artiodactyla; family Balaenopteridae; genus Balaenoptera; species Balaenoptera physalus. The sequence goes on from NC_138903.1 coordinate 6,411,846, forward strand.
ACAAACGGGGTCGCCAGCCTGGGAAAAATGGAGGCCTTCATGGTAAACAGTTGGAAGAACTCAACTCTAGAAATGACAAGGAAGCATACAGAGTTTCTGCAGCAATGACGCCCTACAGGGGCACGTTACTGAAACTCATGGTGCACAATGAATTCACTAAAACGACCTTAGGGAAAAGGTAAGTCGAGGGATAGTCAAACTTGCTGATGCTAATTTATTAAGTTAGTAAAAAATAGGAGGGAACATAAAACGCAGAGTCATCTAATAGGGCTCTGGAAGTGAGCCACCCGATAAAATGTAACCCAGAAGGGAATAATTTCAGGAATAAAACCCAGAGGTACTCAGGAAAAACAGCCAAAGATAAATGGCCCTAAGAAGCCATTGGTTTGGTAAGATGCAAAGCAGAAAGGTGTTTGCCTACGTTAGTGAAAGGATATGGAAAAGTTCAAAGAGATACCAGGCTGTGCATTCAGGGCCTAACAAACTTCCTCCTTCCATGGTAAGTCCACCACCACCATAACCCCCTACAATGGGTGCTTTTTTAAAAATTCTGGTACTTCTGATTAAGGAGCCCAAGGTGGGGAGACAGATGTCCTGAACACAGCCATGTTTTTAAAAAGAGGTTCAATGAGGTCAATTCAGTTCAACGATAAGGAGCTTTGAAAGACACATACAGATGAAACGTAAAATTTGGATCTTGACACTCAAGAGGGTATAGGAACAATTAGGATTGTTTCATCAAACGTAGGCGGTATCAGGAGAGAAGAGAGCCGTGGTAAACTGGGATCTCGCACGCTCATTAGCGAGGAGACGGAAGAGTCAGACGATGAAGGGCGAGCATTGGAACGCAGAGGAAAAGGAAATGCCTCCGGCCCAAGGCCCGATCCGTGGGAGGTGCCACGTCGGCCGGTGAGCTGGGGCTCGGGGCCGTGCTGGTGCGGACGTGAGTGGGTACGGTCGGCGCAGCCGGAGAGCAGCATGGGGGCGGGGGTCCTCGCAGCTCCGAGGCAGCCCACCTCAGGATGCGCACACGGCTGCCCTGGAAAGGAGGACGGGCTGGACCCACTTCACGTGTCTATCTGTGTGGGTTCTGTCTGTGCCCAGCTGCACTCTCTACTCTTGGCTGCCCTACCTACGCTCTGCGAGTCTGACATTTACAGCACAATGGAGAGTCCCCAGAAAGACTGGGGGAGCGCCTAAGATCTGGTCCACACCCTCAGTCAGACCCTGAGGCTTCTGCCTTCTGTGCTTCGGAGCTGCAGCAGCAAGGCCATGCAGCTTTAGCACATGCCAAGACGGCAACGTTTGGGTTACACCCGTCATTTCTCCACCGAGACAGTGTAACTAGGTCCATTTTACAGATAAGGGACCTATGGTGAAGTGCAGCCCTTTCATGACAAGCTATGGACGGTTTTCTTCCCTTTCAGGCTTCTGGTGTTGTTTACTGTGCTAAGATACATGTAAAATATGCCACGTTAACCATTTTTAAGCGTACAGTTCAGCGGCAATATTCATTCACACTATTTTGCAACCATCCCCCCCATCCACCTCTAGAACTTTTTCATCTTTCCAAACTGAAACTCTGTGCCCGTTAAACGCTAACTCCGCAACCCTCCTCCCCCAGCCCCTGGTAACCACCCTTCTACCTTCTGCCTCCGTGAATTTGACAACGCAAAGTACTTCGCAGAAGTGGAGTCATACGGCAGTTGCCCTCTGTGTCTGGCTTATTCACTGAATGTAATGTCCTCGAGGTTCGTCCGCATTACAGCACGCGTCAGAACTTCTTAGACTGACTATATTCCATTCTATGTATGTATCCCATCTTATCCATTCGTCTACTGATGGACATTTGGGTTAAATCCACGTTTTGGCTATTGTGAATGATGCTGCCATGAACATCATTAATATACAATATCTAAGTCCCAGTTTTCAACTCTGTGGGATAAGAACTTAGCATTGCTGGGTCATATGGTAATCCTGTATTGAGTTTTTGAGGCTCTCCATGTGAGTTTTGTGCTTTTACTCAACAACAAAAAATAAAAGGTTAAAACCCTTGACCAACATATCCATTATTATGTAATTTTAATAAATAGATAGTAAACCTGCAAGAACTTCCAGTGAAACCATTCACAGAGCTTTAAAACAAAATCCGTGGCACTTAGGGAGGGTAATGATCCAATGCCTGGCGCCCGGCTGATACACAACTGTTGTCAATGCAGCAATGTGACCACAGACACATCATCATTCCTTTGAAACTAAAGGAGTTTCAGAAACATCTTGTTAAGCTGCATTTCTGGTGAAGGAGTCGGTTTTATATTACTATTTTTAGGGATATAATTGTGTGGAAAAAAAGTCCTTATTTTGAAAATGAAAGCCCTGCCACACCTACACACAGAGACAAGATGGGAGAGAGACTGAACTCCATCATTCCTGCGATCTTTTAGCCCACACCTGCACTAAAATAACCTCCACCCTGCCCCAATCCGGAGCTTCTCGATAAGGCCCTTCTCCCTCATTAAATCTAATAAAATATCAGGGATGACTGTGATTCTGCCTCACAAATAAGAAGGAAGTCATGTATCATCTGGCAAGACAGGTACAGAACCTCCCAGGCGGCGATTCCTACTCGAAGCAGGGGTCAGAACAAAATGTCACCTGCACACCCCTGCCTAGTAACCACGTCGGTGCGGAGGCGCGTCTTGAAAAGAGATGATAACGCTGGGCGCGCACAGCCTGTCTGATCCTCCGTCAAGACTGACAGATCAGTTCCAGGAAACTCGGCGCTTCTCCCGCAGACATCTACCCTGAAGTCCACTCTGGTGTTCATATCTCCATGACGGCAGGGGCCCTGGGGAGGCCGACGCACTCGTCTGACTGTGTTCAGAAGCAGGGTTTAACTAACACCAAGAGTTTCCAATCTGGAAGTCCCATCGGACGCACTGCCCTGGAGCCAGCCTGTCATCAGAGGACCTCCGAGACAAAAACAAATGGCAGCTCTTTCTGGAAAACAGCCAAATCCACTGCACCAAACCCAACTCTGGTTCAAACATCATGTGAAAAATTTATCCTTCATTTTTAATTTTAGGGGAAACTTGCTGACCATTTTTAGAAAGTTTTTTTTAGGAATCTTCTCTCCTTAAGAAGTGGAGGATGATTTTTAGACACACTTACTCAACAGTTCTGAGGTTTTAAGATGTCAAAAGTCACCTGCTATGTGCTGGTTGAAAATGCAGATGCCCAAGCTCCACCTCCAGAAGGTTCTGAGCACTAGGAACCTGCATTTGTAATTCTGATGGAGCTGGTGTGTTGGTTTACTGCCAGTGCTATCACCAATTACCACAAACGGGATGGTTTAAAACATGAATTCATTGTTTGACAGTTCCGGAGGTCAGGAGTCTCACAAGAGCCTCACGGGGCTAAATTCAAGGTGTGGGCAGGGCAATGTTCCTTCTGGAGGCCCTAGGGGAGAATGTGTTTCTCTGCTTTTCAACTAGATTTTAGAGGCTCTGGTATGCCCTAGCTGATGGTTCTCTCCCTCCGTCTCCAAAGCAGGCAACGCTACAGCTCTCTGACCTTGCTTCCATAGATACAGGAGACATATACATATCCTGCCTCAGCTAGGAGAGGTTGTCTCTCTCACCCCACATCCCTCTTACCCTCCTTTTCTGTCGTCAGATCTCTCTTCTGCCTTCCTCCTCCCGTAGGGATACTTGTGATGACGTCGGACCCACCCTAGATAATCCAGGATTGTCTCTTCATCTCAAGGTCCCTAAGCTTAACCGCATCTGCAAAGTCCCTCGCGCCCTGTAAAGCAATATATCCACAGGTTCACGGGATTAGGGTGTGGACATCTTTTGTGGGGAGAGACTGGGCATTATTCTGCCTACCACAAGTGATCTGCAGACCAGACTTGGAAGAAAAACTGCAAGGAGCAGTATTTACTCCATTTTTCTCGTTACCCACGATACCCGCAAGCCAGTGCTCCTCAGGTGGGGAAGGGGGTGATTTTTCTGCCCTGGGAACATTTGGCAATGTCTGGAAGGAGTGGTGAGTTAGTATGTGGGCGGTGATGAGAAAGAAAGAGCGCCTGTGGGTAGAAAAGCAAGATGGTGGCCCACGGGTCTAAATAACTAAAAGGCAAGCGTGTTATTTTCTACAAGTTCTCTCCTCCCTGGGGCAGTTTTAATAGAAAGTACATGCAATGCAGGGTCAGGTGAACCTGGATTTGTGTCCCTGCTCTGCTGTCCCTCTGGACGTGATAGGGAGATTGCTTTATTAACTCTGAGCCTCTGTTTCCTCATCTGTAAAGTGAGAAGAGTCACCCGTTCTTCAGAGAGGTGAGCTTGGCCCTGGGGTGTGATGTGGCTCACACGCCCTTCACCTGGCTCGTTCCCCAACTATTAACTGTTTCAGTCTTGTTCAGGTGGCCTCTCCCAGAAGGCAGGGACTTTGCATTATTTAATTCTGCCTTAGAAACCGCCCAGACCTACGTATGTCTGGACACTTACATCTAACCAATACTGGTCAAATCAAAAGGTAAACAAGCGAAGAAGCAGCTTTCACTAGGACACACGCCCAAATGTTGCTCAAATGTGAGACGTCAACGACAACAACTGGGGAAAGGATGACAAAAAGCTATTGAAGTCTACAGAAATGTGCATATAACCCACGCCATCCTCAAACCACCGCGTACAAAGTGACTATCGCGGCGAACATAAATGGCAGATGCTCAACCAAAGGAAGGAATCCCCTTGTGAAAAATAAATAAGAGACAATGAAATGATCCTGCACACTTTCCAGATGGAGAGGAGACCTGGCAGAGCACTGCAGGTGGGGTCAGACGTGGTAAGGATGGCCTTGCAGAGCAGAAGGGGCCCAAGCACGAGCCTCCGCTCCTGAGTCTTGTTGGAACAAAACCCATTCCGGCTGAGGCTCCGTGTGTATCCCGCGAGGTCCTGCCTGTGGAAAGGCGCGCAAGCAGGTGCGCACCCCTAACTGGAATCCAGCCGGGCTACGGGAGACCCAGCTGCGGGGGCCAGCCGCCCAGCTCGCGCCCGGCCCACAGGGCACAGCGGAGCCCACCAGCACCAGCCTCAGCCCTGGGCGTGGGTGTGAGGGATGCACCGGCAGCCGTGAAGGGAAGGGTCCCCATGGAAGTGCGTAATCGCGGACATTTCAGCTCCCACTGCCAGCAAGTGAGGCACTGACTGGCGACAGTTTATCAAGGTTAGAGGGGAGCGCTGTGCCTTCTCCTAGCCACGAACAACATGGGGGGTGGTTTTCCTCTCCTTCTTTCTAACACCGAGGAAAGGCTTTAAAAAGCAAACAAACAAAAACCACATTGGACCCTTTTTCATCTGTGACTGCCCCACAATACACAATAAGGTTGAACGTAAAGGCCACATATCTATCAGGTTTTCAACGTGAGAAGGCATCCTTCCATAACGTAGCTTTTTTTTACTTAAAAAAAAATTTTTTTTAACTTTAATTAATTTATTTATTTTTGCCTGCGTTGGGCCTTTGTTGCTGTGCGCAGGCTTTCTCTAGTTGTGGCGAGCGGGGGCTACTCTTCATTGCAGTGCGTGGGCTTCTCATTGCGGTGGCTTCTCATGTTGCAGAGCATTGGCTCCAGGCGCACGGGCTTCAGTAGTTGCAGCACGAAGACTCAGTAGTTGTGGCTTGTGGGCTCTAGAGCGCAGGCTCAGTAGTTGTGGCGCACGGGCTTACTTGCTCTGCGGCATGTGGGATCTCCCCGGACCAGGGCTCAAACCCGTGTCCCCTGCACTGGCAGGCGGATTCTTATCCACTGCGCCACCAGGGAAGCCCCAATGCGTAGCTTTTATGTCAGACCAACTGCTAGGTCATTGTGTAAGAATCATGCCAAGGACTGATAGGATTGCAAAGTGGAGCGCTAGACTGCTTCTTCCACGTCACTGCAAATCTATCTCTATCGCATGCTTTCGGATACCAGGTGATGTGTCCCACGTTTTTAACTCTGTTATGATTGACAAATGGGTACATGGGGCCACTCTGCATCCATTTATAGCAAAGATACCAAAAATTAAGAGTAGAAATTGTTAGCCTGGCTTTAAAATTAGCAAATTGATTTTTGTGTCTTGTGGTCTGTGAATGTGCTTCAAGGCTTCAAAGGGAAGAGTGAAGAAAGTATCATGGGGGAAAAAATGTTCAGTTCAGATCTATATAAATATCATCATCTATATTAATTTAGTTCCCTAAACTTTTTGAAGGTCTTTTATCATCATTATCTTATTGACCATCCCATACTCTTTTTTTATAAAGAAAGCATTTACAAATATTTTTATGAGCTGAATTGTGTCCCTCTCAAACTCATAGGTTGAAGTCCTAACCCCCAGGACCTCAGAATGTATTCAGAGACAGGGCTTTAAAGAGGTAATTAAGTTAAAATGGGGTCAGTAGAGCAGACCGTAATCAAATAAGACTGGCGCCCTTTTAAGAAGAAGAGATTAGGACACAGACACGATGGACGACCCTGTGAGGACACAGGGAGGAGATGGCTGTCTACATGCCAAGGAGAGAGGCCTCAGGAGGAACCAACCTTGCCAACATCTTGATCTCAGATTGCCAGCCTCCAGAACTGTGAGAAATACATTTCTGTTTAAACTACCCAGTCCGTGGTGCTTTATTATGGCAAACTAACCCATCAACTACTGGATTTGGGGGGTTTCAGAACCTCCCTTTACTGAGGGCCTCCTATGTGTCTGGCCCAGGACAACGGGTTTTATCTTCATCACTCAGTATATTCTCTGAGCAAACACATACAATATCCATTAGCAGCCCCAGTTTATGAATGAGTGCACGGAGGCTCACTGTGATGAATCTGCCCAAGATCACACTGAAGGAAGCAGCCAGACCTCCAGACACTCCACCCAAACCAAGTCTTGTTCTGATTCACTAGGACGTCCTCATTCTCCAGGACCCAGTGACGTTAAGGAATGAAGTGTGTCCCTGAATATCAGGAGAAACGTGTGCCCTGGTGACGCCAGGAGCGAGCTGAGAGCCGTGTCACACCCATCTAGGAAGGGCCCACCCTCAGTTCTGTGGTGACAATGCATGGATCACCATGAAAGGGAAGTGGGGCTGGGAGTTTCCCAGCCTACCTAGTCAACCACAGCAGAACGGGTGTGGAATACCTCGGATGAGAGATAACACAAACCCACTTCTCTTCCCTTCCCCCGTTCCACCACATCTCCCTGTGCCGGATTCCATTAGCCTCACGTCTGTATTTGTTTGCTACTGCTGCACAACAAACTATATAATGTTCAGGATGTTATCTGGACTGAGGTTTAATTTAATTTTTAATTGAGCTATACTTCAATTAAAAATTAAATTAAATTCATCAATGATGAAGCACTGCTGATGTGCCAGGTTCTTTACTTCAGGAACCTCCAGGTTGCTGACGAACCCGATACTGAGAACCCAGTCTCCCTCTGGGCTGCCTTGGCTTATGCTGCCCAGAAGTGGGGTGGCGCTGCCCTGCTCCCTGCTGGGTGGGCAGCCCCCTTCTTACGTCCTAACCGCTGGGCCTCTGGACATTCTGGGACAGGAGACCCCGTCAGCCACATGCGTCATCTTTCCTACAGAGCTTCTCTATTGTGGGCTACGTTTACTTGTGGCACAGTTATCAATCAGATATAGCCCTGGTTTCTGTCTAAATACCATCTCTTTATGTCTCCTTAATAAAAAGGCTCTTGAAGTCTGCAGACCCTCATCCCAACCCTGAATGAGAATCACCTTTTCCCCAGAAGGGTAGGTGCTCCGTCCATCTACCCGTCTTTTATCCCCTACCTGTTGCACAGTTCCTGACCCTCATTCAACATTTACTGGGAGGAAATCAGCACAGAAAGTTACAGGTCCATGCTGGTGAAATAAATGCACTGGACAAAATCAAGAGGAGAACCCTGATAATGTAAGATTTACACATGATCTGGCTGAAAGGACAGGTACCCTAGGTCTCGTTGGTGAAGATAAATAAAGCGTATCTCGACTCCGGGACCGTGCGCTTATAACTTGCCTATATCCACACTGGCTGCAAACACGCTCCGGCGGCTGACTCCCAAAGAGCAGGAGGCAGGTGATGTTGTAGTGAGTTCTTTGCACAGCAACACGCAATGCAGTGTCAGTTTTATAATGCAGTGTCAACGTGTGAAACAGTGGTCATGTTTACTTAGTACAAGTTCAGGCAGCTAAGTGGTCTTAGGTGTTGCCCGCATACTGACGGTGGCACACGGTGGTAAGACGACTGTTGGAGAGTGCGTTGCTGGCATCTGCCTGCTCAGACAGAGCAGGCTGGAAACCTTGGCGCCATGGGCACTCAGGCCAGATCAGTTTGTGTCGTAGGGGCTGTCCGAGCATTGCAGGAGGGAGCAGCCTTCCCCAGATTTGGGCTGAGGAGCTTCTGCACACAGTGCTTTGTAATAAGAACCGGACCCGGGGACCTGGTCGATCAGCATGCGATTGTATTGCTGCTGAATGGTGACAACTCCAGGAGCAAAGGGTGCAAAGCTTTCACCTCAAGTGCTCATCGGTCACATGCCTTAGTTAAAAGTCAATCATTTGGGTTCTGTGCTTCTTAGATGAGTACTTATCTTCAGCAACTCCACCAACTCCCTTTCTCCTTTCAGGTCACGTCCCTGCACAATGAGGCGCTTTTCTGGGGCCTGCGAGAGGCTCAGAGGCACACTTCCAGCCAGATGTCAGTTGGCAGGATCGAAAGAGGATGTCTTAAGGTGCAGAGGAGGCTCTGTGATTGAGAGACAAGGCGGCTCCTTCAGCAGCCCTGGAGCTTGAATCTGATTTGCATTTACTGAATGATGTTCAAGTCAGTGTAGACTCCCACCAATGGCCAAGCTGCAGGGTTTCTTTTCAAGCCAGCGATTACGTCTTGTGTCTCCACCGGGCAGCAATGTTAGGGCAGCCCTTGGTTTTAGGGAAGTAAATACCTTTCTCTATCAGCACGGAAGGGACCATGAGTCTCCTTTGTTCAGCCAATGCTGCTAATGACGTGTAATAATTATTAATGTCCCAAATGGCATCTTATTTTGTTATTTTCCAATAAGCTTGATTACTAATGACCTTAAATTACACCATCACCCAGGTCCACTTGGCACTCATATAAAAACACCTGCTCCACCTCCAACCCATCTCCCCCCACAAAAACAAACTTTAAGAATGAGATGTAATTTCCAGGTTTTGTCCAGAAACACAGCCTATGTTTGTAGGCACTGCTTCCTATTTTTCCAGCATCCGGTTGGACAGATTTCTAACTTGAAGGAATGTGGGCTTTCCCTGGCTTTGAATCTGGGGTCTTGCTCAGCAACTGTGACCTTCTGTTGTCATCTTGATGATCCGGTGGTCGTCTGTAAGCTACTTCTTGTTCTTGATCTCACTGGACACTCACTGATGCCTTTTCCTATTCTTATGGGGAAACTAAAGGCAGACTGTGTCACCATGTGGGGAGGGACTTCCAGGGCTGGGAGGAGAGGGGCAGACTCCAGTGGTGATCTCCCCTCTCACCCTGCCCGACCCTGCCTCGGAGCCCCTAATTACAGCCAATCTTGCGCCTCATTTTTTATCATTCTCAGCCATTCGGTCTTTGTTGAGTGAATAAATGTACACATGGAGAAAATAAATGGTAGTAGCAGAGCCTTGCTCTCTGTCACCCCACTGGCTATAATCTCAGCATGTATTTATCGTTACTGAGGTATAACTGACACACAACATCATGTAAGTTTACAATGTACAATGTGTTGATTTGATACATTTACAAATTGCAAGGTGATTACTGCCATAGCATTAGCTACCATCTCCAGCCCTTCATATAGTTAGCATTTCTTTTTTGTTCTGAGAACACTCAGGATCTATTATTCTCTTAGCAACATTCAAATATATGGTACAGTATTATTAGCTTACAATCACCATGCTGTACATCAATTAGGTCCCCAAACTTGTTAATCTTCTAACTGCAAGTCTGTATCCTTTGATCAACATCTCCCCATTTCTCCCACCCCCAGCCCCTGGCAGCCACCACTCTCCTCTGGTTTTTCTGTGTTTGTCTTTGTAGATGCCACATATAAGTGAGATCATACAGTGCTTGTCTTTCTTTGGCTTATTTTACTTAGAGTAACGCAAGTTGTTGCAAATGGCAGGATTTCCTTCTTTCTCATGGCTGAACATTTACACACACACACACACACACACACACACACACACACACACCCCTTCCTTATCCTTTCATCCATGGCAGACACTTAGGTTGTTTCCATAGCTTAGTTATTGTGAGTAATGCTGCAACGAACATGAGGGTACAGATGTCTCTTCAAGATGCTGATTTCAATTTCTTTGGATATATACCTGGGAGTGGGATTGCTGGATCATATGGTAGCTCTATTTTTAATTCTTTGAGGAACCTCCATACTATTTTCCATAGTGGCTGCACCAATTTACATTCCCACCAACAGTGCACAAGGGTTCCCCTTTTTCCACATCCTCACCAATGTTTGTTATTTCTTCTACCTCATTCTTTGAGTAGCCATTTCACTATATTTTATCCTCTAGGGTTTTTATTTCCCACTTGAGTTTGTTTTCCTTCCATTTTTTTTTTTCTATCTAATTTTGGATGTCCAAACTAAGTTGCAAACCAAGATACCAGGAATCATATTTTGGTAAATCACTCTTCTCCCCTTGAGGACTGAGCCCGTAGTAGCTTTACCCTAAAGCTGAGACAATGACTGTTGTTTTATTTAATGTCCCTAAGCATGCTACATTTCCAGACTGTGAGTTTCTTGAAGCCATGAAAGGTGTCTTGTGTATCTTCATATCTTCAAAATCTTGCTCAGAGGCTAGTGCAGGGTGGATTCTCGAATGTGTATTGGATAAAGTGGGAAGAATTTTATATTCTCCCCTAAAATAGACACCATTCATTCCCTTCATAAATATGGAACGAGAACCAACTATGCTTCAGGCATGGGGATCTTGCCATGCAGACTAGTGCATTGCTCACTTGGAATTTAAATTCTAATAGGGCAGACAGACAAAACAAACAAACAAAAAACACGTGAAAAGGGTGATTTCATATAGTGATAGGTACTCTGAAGAAAATAAAACCAGGGAGTGTGATAAAGAAGGGGATAAATATCAATAGAGAGACAAATGGTCATGGACAGATTCTCCAAGGAGGTGACACTGGAACTGAGAGAACTGAATGATTTAAAAAGAGTCAGTCATGTTAAGACCTAGGAAGCAAAGTCTTCCAGAGACAGTAGAAGGAGTAGCAGGTGCAAAGGCCCTGTGGTAATAATGGCCTGGCATCATGAAGATGCAGGAAGAAGACCAGCATGGCTGGGGTACAATTTGGGGCTTAGAGGAGATAGGAGATGAAGTCGAAGAAGTAGCAGAGCCCCTGGGCCAGCAACCATGTAAACTGACAGTGTTTAACAGGAGAAGGGAGGACCCGTTCCACGAACAGCAGCTGGAGTAGGGAGTTGCGGTGTACTCTCTGCGGCTACCGACAAAGTAAGGGAACTACATAATGGCCTTTGGATGTCACTGCCAATAACAGTACCATGGTGTTCCTCCAGGGCCCTCACGCCCACCATACATCCATTCACCCAGGACAGCTTCCCTGTCCCTGGCAAGGGGAAGTCTCTATCGTGTGGAGTTATCAGTCTGCTGGGGAAGGCTTGTCGCCATCATTTATAGCACGTGCTGCCTCCCTGAATCCTGCCTTGTACGTGCAATCCGAGAAGGGAAGATTCAATCATACCAAGAAGAGAAATACCCAACCACACCCCATTTTCTCTATTTGAGCATATCACTTACATAAACTATAACAAAAACTCAGAATAGAAAGATGCCTGGAACTGCCCAGATCTGGAACTCCCAAGATAAAGAAGCAAGCTTACTAAATAGGTAAATAAATAAGTGAACGAGGTGTGATTTCACACATAGCAGACTGGCAAAGACATGACAAGTGTGATACAAGCAAGAATATGAGGAAATGGGAACCCGAACACTTGCTGGGTGGAAAGGAGAATTGGTACGACCCCTTTACAGGCAATTCTGCAAAATCTAATAAAGTCCAAGATGGGTATAATCCACAACCCAGCAATTCTTCTTCTTCTAGTCACGTGCCCTAGAGCAGTTCTCCCAGGCGCCCACAAGGAGGGAGGGACATAGATGTTTACTGTCATTGCTTATTACAGCAAACAACACATCAAGCAAAACAATCTAAGATCTAGCAATAGGGAAACTGACACATTATGATGCTTTCATAAAGTGAAATAGCTCATGACAATTAAAACAAAGAAACCAGAGCTACTTGTGTAAACACGGGTAAACTTGGAAACACTATGTTGAATGAAAAAAAAACAAACAAGTTGGAAAGTCTTTGATAAAATAGACCATTTGTATGAATTTTTAGAAATTCAGAGCAATCCACATGCTGTAAAAATCTAAGAAAGATAATTTAAATGGCACTGACCGACTCTGGGAGGGAGGGAGGGGAGGAATGATGGCTACAGAACCATATCTGTAACACTGTGTTTCTTTTAAAATGCTCTAAAGCAAAATGACAAAATGTAAAAATTGCATTAAATCTTTTTGCTGGGTACCCTTCAGATACCATTTCATAAATGAGATTCTGGACCACTCAAGGTCCTGTCGGCAATCATAATTCAACTCAGCAGCGGAAAGATTTGGGGGAAACTGGAGCGGTCACTGCTGCTTACTAGTGGGGAGCTCTGGTTGCTAAAAAATAAATGCGACATCATCTGCATTGTCGAAGGGACAATACCACTCTTCACAATGAACAGTGTTCACATATTATTAAAAATTTCTTGTTTTTCCTAAAGAATTGTGACCTCAAGCTCTACCCAAGTAATCTCATGTTTGCCTTTTTAAAAAATAATCAATTGTCTAGTAACCTGAGAATGCATTTCCTACTGTTTTATCTGAAATCTTATTAACAACAGTGGTTCTATATTATTCATAAGAAAAAACATAGAAATCTCTTGAACAGAAATGTGGGTTGCAGTTTCTGAAAAAGAGAAAAACGCTAGGGGAAAAAAATGCAAAAACAGACCTGGATTAGTTAGTAAGGAATTTGCTCACTGTTGTTTAAAGAATATTATGTAATGGCATTGCTGAACCTGAGTAAGCTCTTATTATCACAGACGGTAAGAAAATTTCTCTCTTCTGTTTCCCCAAATGACCCTGAAATTGTAAATATGGTAATATTGTTTCAAAATTGGTAAAATAAAATTGAAATGTGCAGTAACAAGGGGAAATAAGGAGAGTCTATAGTTATTATTTATGTTTTCCAAACATATCATTAGCAGGAGTGACATTTCTTATAACAAGGTTTCTATTTACCTCCACTGGGATAATAAATAAAAATATTCACTGCTAGTTCTGGAATTCTTTATTTGAAATTTTGCAGAGTGCCTGTATTGATCTCATTTGGGGGATGATCTGCAATCATTATATGAACCAACTCAACACAAATGATGGGGAAAGTTAAGTCATAAAGCATTTTATATGTAGCTTCTGCCTTTCTCTTGCTTCCTGTCTTCAGAATATTCTTTCAGCCCATCAACACCGTATGATATAGTATTTGCTTGGTGTACCATCGTCCTCCTCCAAATATTTGTTCATAAATAAAAAGAAAGAAGAAAAACAAACTGGTTCTTTATAGCAAAAATAAAAGCAAGTACCTCCAGATAGCCCAAATTCATCCTGAGGAGAGGTGGCCGTGAACCTTGCTGACCACAGAGTCAAAGGATTGGAGGGGAAAACCCCAGGAATTTAGATGAGCATATGAAAATATACTACTTAAAAGTGCCCCTACCAGTTTTCTTTTGTTTAAATAGATGCTCCGCAGTGAGAATTCCCATTGTTCTATCGGGTAATGAACACTGACAGAGACTCATCATTGCTTAACCCCAGAACAAGAACACTACTCCTTGGGATACTGAGGGTTTACCTGAGTGAAACAAGTTAACCCTTTGAGGACTACACGTGCCACTTATAAATGTGCCCCAAATTCCTTAACCTCATACAAGGTTAATTCTCTGAGGTGTTCGTGCACAGAAATACCCGATTAAAGAACTGCCTTATTTAGTGTCTTAGGAAATTCTCAATTTTTTAACTAACTGATTCAATATTATGATATTTAAAACCAGGTAAATATCATATGTAGCTTACTATAATTCTAAACTTTGGCATGAAGACTTGAAAGTCTGGTTAAAAGGGAGCTCCCTTTTGGTTTCGTAGTTTGCAATTGGAACATTTCTCTTTTGAACACCACCAGAGCAGAAAATGCCACGTTTTCCCAACAAGCATGGAAAACTAAATACAGAGATTTCTAGCCATCCACTTTCCATCACTTATTCATTCATTTGACTGTAAACGGTCCGGCCTCCTATGTGGCCGGACCAGCAGTAAAGGCTGTAAACTGCGCAGGCAGCAGAATCTGATACGCTGCTCTCAAAAAGCATGGATGTTGGTGGAGAAAACACAATGGCTGAGAGAAAGGGAGATAGAGAGTACCGAGTGGGTGAGAGGTTTTATACAGATGGAGGGTGCAGTGCAGGGAACTGAAGAGGAATAAGGCAGTGGGTCCTGGAGATACAGGGGTAGCAGGAAGAGCGCCCAGACAGAGGCTCCAAGACAGAGCCTGCTGCAGGACCAGCAAGGAGCCACTGCAGCTGAGAGGTGGGAGGGGAGGGTGGGGGAATCATGGGAGGGGAAATCAGAGCGGAAGCAGGGGCCGCCGTGGAAAGCCTTGCAGGTCAGCGTAGGAACAACAGGGAAGCTGTTAGAACATGTTGAGGAAAGGGTGGACGTGAACTAACTTATGCTCTGAAAGAGTCACCCCATATACAAAGAGAAAAAGGGAAACTTGACAGGGGAGGAATCCACAGACAGCCCCTTAGCCAAGCCGGTCAAGGTCGGCATCACAGAATGCTGAGTGAATACCACATATCCTTGTTACGGTGTGGAGGGCCCTTCGCCTCTGTGATGTTCCTGCCCAAGTCCCAAAACCCAACCTAACTGTGAGAAAACAACAGACAAATCCAAATGGAGGGTCTTTCCACGGAATACCTGACCAGCTCTCCTCGAAACTGTCATGAAAGACAAGGAAAGAACAAGAAATGGTCACAGCTCAGAGGAGAGTAGGAGACATGATGACTAAATGCAATACGGGATCCTGGATAGGATCCTGGGACAGAGGAAGTTCATTCGTGGAAAAACCTGGGACGTCCAAATACAGTCTCTAGAATTGTTAACGGTATTGTATCCATGTTAATTTCTTAGTTTTGACAAAAGTACTGTCATGAAAGATGTTAACATTAGGGAAAGTTGGGCAAAGGATATATGGGAACTCTCTGTGTTATCTGCAATTTTTCTAAACTTTTTTATTCTAAAATAAAAAGGGTTCTTGTTAAAAAAAAAAAAAGATACTCTGGCCATTCTACAGAGACAAGTACGACAGCAAGAGGACTACTTAGATGTGAGCAGTGACTTAAAGGAGGGTGGGAGAAGTGGAGGTGATGACAAGTGGGATGGTTTGGGACACATTTTGAGGGAAGAGCCCACGGAATTTGTTGGTGGGATGGATGTCAGAAATGAGAGGGAAAGAGGAGTCCAGGATGATTCAAAGTCCGGGGCCTGAGCAACAGGAAGCACGTAGGCGTCAGGGAGTGAGATGGGCCAGACTGGGCATGGAGCGGGACTCGAGGAGAAACCAAGAGCTCATTCTGGAGGTCTGAAGTCTGGGATGCCTGTTAACAGTCTGACCAGAGAGGCAAAGTCAGTACACTGGAATGAATTAGTTTAGGGCTCCGAAGAGATCAGAGTTTGAGGTACAAATGGGGCATCATCAACAACAGGTATATAACCCCCCATGAAAGTGACAACAAGCCCATACAGACTGAATGACTGGGTGTTCTGGAGGGAAAGAGGAAAGGAGGGAGGGAAGGAGGACAGGAGCACAGGACAGGGACACAGGGGAGGGAGGGAGGGAGAGAGGGAGAACAGGGGCACAGGGAAGGGAGGGAGGGAGGGAGACAGGGAGGGAGGACAGGGCAGGGAGGGAGGACAGGGCAGGGAGGGAGGGAGGACAGGAGCACAGGGCAGGGAGGGAGGGAGGGAGGGAGGACAGGGGCACAGGGCAGGGAGGGAGGGAGGGAGGGAGGACAGAGGCACAGGGCAGGGAGGGAGGGAGGGAGGGAGGACAGGGGCACAGGGCAGGGAGGGAGGGAGGGAGGGAGGACAGGGGCACAGGGCAGGGAGGGAGGACAGGGGCACAGGGCAGGGAGGGAGGGAGGGAGGACAGGGGCACAGGGAAGGGAGGGAGGGAGGGAGACAGGGAGGGAGGACAGGGCAGGGAGGGAGGGAGGGAGGGAGGACAGGGGCACAGGGCAGGGAGGGAGGGAGGGAGGGAGGACAGGGGCACAGGGCAGGGAGGGAGGGAGGACAGGAGCACAGGGCAGGGAGGGAGGGAGGGAGGACAGGGGCACAGGGAAGGGAGGGAGGGAGGGAGACAGGGAGGGAGGACAGGGCAGGGAGGGAGGGAGGGAAGGAGAAAGGGAGGACAGGAGCACAGGGCAGGGAGGGAGGGAGGAAGGGAGGACAGGGGCACAGGGCAGGGAGGGAGGGAGGGAGGTCAGCAGGCAGTCCGGTCCATCACCGAATAAAACTCCTGTAACCTATCTAAGGCTTTCACAAATCAAAAGGATTTTTGATGGAGCCTTCGCAGCCAGGATGGTGAATAGCCAGTGCAGCTGGGGTGGGAGTTTGTCATGGAACGGTGTAAGTGTGCATGTGTGTGTATATACACAGTATAATGCACACATACACATATGTATTTCGCTCTGCACACTGTCTTTCCTTAAAAACAGGTCCCTTTTGAACCCTCGTACACTGTTGCTGGGAATGTAAATTGGTGCAGCCACTGTGGAAAACAGTATGAAGGTTTCTCAAAAAACTAAAAATAGAACTACCCTATGACCCAGCAATTCCGCTCCTGGGTATGTATCAAAAACAAAAGAAAACAAAACATTAATTCGAAAAGATACATGCACCCCAATGTTCATACCAGCATTATTTACAATAGTCAAGATACGGAAGCACCCTAAGTATCCACCCACAGAGGAATGGATAAAAAAGGTGTGGTATATAAACACAATGGAATACTACTTGGTCATAAAAAATAACGAAATAATGCCATTTGCAGCAACATGGATGCACTTGGAGGGTATTATGCTAAGTGAAATAAGTCAGACAAAAAAAGACAAATACTGTATGATATGACTCATATGTGGAATCTAAAAATCACAACAAACTAATGAATATAACAAAAAAGAAGCAGAATCATAGATACAGACAACAACCTAGTGGTTGCCAGTGGGGAGACGGGAGGGGGAAGGGGCAATATAGGTGTAGGGGATTAAGAGGTACAAACTATTAGGTATAAAATAAGCTACAAAGATATATTATACAGCATGGGGAATATAACGAATATTTTATAATAACTATAAATGGAGTATAACCTTTAAAAATTGTGAATCACTCTACTGTACACCTGTAACTTATATAATGTTGTACATCAGCTGTACTTCAACTAAAAAAAAAAATAGGTCACTTTCCCATATACTTGGGGATTCCTGAGATTTTTCATTATCAGGTGCATCCATTCATTTACAACCCATTTGCATAGCAAAACCCAGGTAACAAAGGGGAAATCTTCTATGCCAAAGGGCTTAATCTGGACATAATTAGCACTAACAGGGGTAATGACAGGGGTTGGATATTCAGGAAAACTCTTTTGGCTTAAGAAAATAATAAGCTCAATAAATCAAACCTACCCCCAAAGGCAAAGTTCACAGGATTTAGTATGGTCAATGAGAACTTTTCCCCCTTTCCATTCAAGCCTAACACAGCATTCATGAGTCCCATAGAGAGAGTTCTACATCATCGTTTAGGAGGAGGCTGGAGAGTCCCAAGTCACAGTGCCCATAAGATTCACTTACTGGGAGATTTGACCGCAATGAAATCTGAGGGTACCTGATTCACGTTACTGTTTTAAGTGGGTCTTTTTCAAACTCTTAAATCATACAGAAACAAGAGGGGTACATTATTCCGCTTATAGTTTTCTATGCTTCATCTGCTTATTTTTATATAGTTCTTCTCAGCTATTTCCCTAGGCTTTCAGAACTAATTTGAATGGAAACTTTCTGCTGGTGAGAGCACATCACATCCTCATCATGAAGATTTTCATCATCTCTCCTTCCTGTTGGGTACCATTTTCCTCTGTACAGTGAGGCATGAATTCAAGAAGCCGCAAATAGTGATTCAGGTGTTGTCATTTTTAAAGGATACTGTCAAATAAACAAATCTGGACTTAGGAAGGAGAGACTTTCTTAGAAAGGATTATTGCAAGGGAGGGAGGAGAGGGACTGTTGCCATCAGGGAGAGTGCCTAGTGCAGGAAGGAAAACACTCTGCCCGTGAGGACTGCCGCGCCTCAAAGGTTAGGGAGCAAGGGGGTTTCTATTACAAGAAGGAGTGAGCCAGGCTGGAAAGAAGCAGGTGTGGTGCAGTGGATGAAAGGGTGGCCTGATTGGACAGTAGATCAGAGAATGGTTTACCTGGAGGCCAGCCCGTCCTCAGGAGGGGCTGCCTTCTGGCTCAGGCTGAGGGTGGGACTTGGAGGAAGGAGAGAAGCTGAACCCAAGTTTGGTTCACAAGTGTCTTAGTCTTAAACTTACAATGTAACTTATAATGTTACATGTCAGTTACAACTCAGTAAAGCTGGGAAAATATACCAGAGACTTGGGTAGCTCATAAACAATGGAAATTTAGCTCTCACGGTTCTGGAGGCTGGAAGTCTGAGATCAAGGTGTCAGCATGGTCAGGTAAGAGCCCTCTTCCTGGTTCACAGCTGGCATCCTCACAGGGTGGAAGCGGTGAGGCAGCTCTCTGGGGTCTCTTGTATAAGAGCACTAATCCCATTCAAGAAGCCTCTACCTTCATGACCTCATCACTTCCCAAAGGCCCCCACCTCCTAATATCATCACCTTTAGGGGTCAGGATTGCTATACATGAACTTGGGGAGGGGGACACCAACATTCAGACCATACCAATGTGCATTTTGTCCCAACTGATCAGTGGGGACAAGCAGTTCAGCTAATCATTTGAGAGGCAAAGAATGGGAATTTGGAAGGACTGTGTCTGGCCTTGTCCTAGGTAAACAGGGGAAGCAGGGTTGGGGGGCCATCGGTGAGTCCTAGGTGAACAAGGAGGACCTGTGAATCCTAAGTGAGTAATACAGGGATTGGTTCCTTACAGTCAGCGATTTTCCAGAACACAAAGCGTGGAGATATTTCTTAACCATCACTATTTTTCAGGCTCAGGGCTTGAGTAAAGTATGATATTGTCAGTACAAATGAAAGAAAATTCAAAAATATATAATCAAAGGACAAGGCAGGGCCCTTCGATGTGACACACTGAGGATCTAAGCAACCAGGAAAGCTTGCTTTCCCCAGAAAAAATACACAAATAAGACAAACCCATTTTGTAATTCCTTGAAATCAAATAACTGCTGTTCTGTCAGGAGAATGAGAAATCATGTGGCTGAAAATTTCACTAACGGTCTAGGTGACTGTGAAAATGTCAAGCTCCCCCCACCATTTAGAGCTTCCTGGAGACTAAAATGTATAGGAATATCAAATATTTGAGCCACATAAGCTTTATGATGATCTTGGAGACCAGATTTGAGGAGATGACTACGGAGGTGAAAATCACCCCTTGTCTTTCCACCATTGTAGAGTCATTTCTTTTTATTCTTCATTAAAAAAAAAAATTTAATGTTCCCCTTTAAAAGGTCAGTGCTGGGGCTTCCCTGGTGGCGCAGTGGTTGAGAGTCTGCCTGCTAATGCAGGGAACACGGGTTCGAGCCCTGGTCTGGGAGGATCCCACATGCCACGGAGCAACTGGGCCCGTGAGCCACAACTACTGAGCCTGCACGTCTGGAGCCTGTGCTCCGCAGTAGGAGAGGCCACGGCAGTGAGAAGCCCATGCACCGCGATGAAGAGTGGCCCCCGCTCGCCGCAACTAGAGAAAGCCCTCACACAGAAACGAAGACCCAACACCGCCAAAAATAAATAAATTAATTAATTTTTAAAAAAGAATTAAAAAAAAAAAAAAAGGTCAGTGCTTCTGGGAAGGACCTCAAGGTAGGTGCTGATCAGAAATCAGCAGGATTCAGATAGACATGGAGTTGTAGAGAGCAAGAATGGGAAGGCAGCCAAGACAAGCTTCCCCTTTGTAAATTCCCCCTGGAGCTGGCCCTAAAACCAAGAAGAAGTCCACCCTTCTGATTTCGTTCACCTTAATGATAAGTGGACAGAGGGGTTTTTATTTTGATTTGGCTTTTGTGAAGGACCATCCCCTTTCCAAAGCTCACCTGCCTTCCCTCCACCATCTCCTTGGGTAACTGTGCCCTTCACCACTCCACAGGCTGCTGGCTTCAGCGGAATCTGTTCTCTGGGTGTTAATACAGTTTTCCATCTCAGTGGAATCCATATTGGGTACTGTTTTTCTTTAAATGTGTTCTTTACACATTGTAGTGGTTGACTTTACAAAAAGCCTACTTTTATAGAAGGACCAAGACATATATTTTTTTTTTCTTTGGTTTTTTTTTTGGCTGCGTTGGGTCTTTGTTGTGGTGCGCGGGCTTCTTATTGCAGTGGCTTCTCTTGTTGCGGAGCACGGGCTCCAGGTGCACAGGCTCAGCAGTTGTGGCTCGTGGGCTCTAGAGCGCAGGCTCAGTAGTTGTGGTGCATGGGCTTAGTTGCTCCGTGGGATGTGGGATCTTTCCAGACCAGGACTCGAACCCGTGTCCCCTGCATTGGTAGGTGGATTCTTAACCACTGTGTCACCAGGGAAGCCCAAGACATATATTTTCAATGCAAGAAAACTTCATAAACAAAAAAATAACACTGACATTACAATTACTAGGACTTTAGTGAGTCACTGTAGCAATAATAATTTGGACGGCTCATATCGATTAAAAAGTAATGGCAGGGACTTCGCTGGTGGCACAGTGGATAAGACTCCATGCTCCCAATGCAGGGGCCCCGGGTTCGATCCCTGGTCAGGGAACTAGATCCCACATACATGCTGCAACTAACAGTTCACATGCCACAGCTAAGGAGACCTCGAGCCACAACTAAGGAGCCCACCTGCCGCAACTAAGACCCAGAGCAACCAAATAAATAAACAAATAAGTAAATAAAGTAATGGCATGTGTGTAGAAAATAGTGCAATTTAGAGTTTATGTTGCTCATTGAGAATGTAGAAATAAAATCACCCACCACCAAAATATGTAAGTAGGATTGTAATTTTCAATATAACTTTGCTATTTATGCTGCCTGTTTGAATTATGTATAATTTTATTTGGTTGCACATTAAATCTATCACAGAGAAATCAAACAATCCCCTTATCTTTGTTATTAAAAGCTTGTATACATCTGAGAGATGACCCTATTAAATAAGAGTTAGAAAAATCAAGGAGAAACTAGGCATCCAATTTCTAAAGGAAGTCGAACTACACCGGAGGTTACTGATTGTGGACTCTCTAACCACCTAGCAAAAGAAGACATGTCCTAAGGCTTTCTGACAATCCTAATTTGGATTAACATTGCTTAATCAAGGCCAGTTGGATTCTAGAGCCTGGGCCTCTGTGTGCAAGAATCTAATTCAATGAATGCTGTAAGTAAAGGTGTTTAAGCTTCATTTGGACCCACTTAAGTTATAACACTATTAGATAACCTACATAAATTTTTCAGAGAACACACAGAATCTACTTGCAGTGAACAGCATTTTTAGTAAAGAAATTATAAGGATTCCTAAAGAAAAAGATGGTGAACAGGTGTTCACAAGCAATCGAAATAAAAAATATTCACAAGTCATATCCAATAAGTCAAATGCCATTTATGTCAGTTTTACGCACAGTTGCAGCAAAGATTCAAGGAAGATGGTGGGAGAGGTGGTCTGAAAAGACTGCTCCTTGAGAATTCCGTACATTATTCTCCCAGCTGAAGTCTACAAGTGGGATTCCCTGGGGCTGGAGCTAGTTAACATTTATTTATATTAGTGATATTTACTGTGGCAAAACCTACAGAGGTTGGGCGAGTTACAAGTATTATTGTAAAGAAAGCACTATCAGACTATTTTTATCTAAAGGTTTGTTCAAGATTTTTTTAAGTGAAAACATTAGCTTTTAATGCACATTATAAATATAGGGCATGCAGTCTCCTTAGATGAATGACATTTTATCAAGTTAACTCTCCATTAACCTCAAGAAGATGATCTATAATTCAATTCAACACAGTTATTGAATATCACAAGGCACTGTGCTAACTGCTGCAGATAAAAGAATAAAAGAGCATCCCTGCTGTCTGAGCACTCACAGCCTAATGGAGAGACAAATACATGAGCAACCAATTAAAATGAAATATGATAAATGCTACTCATAGAAGAATAAGAAAACAAGTTTTGGTTTCACCAGAGGCTGAGGAAGATATCAGAAAGTTAAAGGCAAAGTGACATTTGAGTTGGGCATATAGTCTTCTGGGTTTTAAAAAAAATGGGGTTGGGGCTTCCCTGGTGGCGCAGTGGTTGAGAATCTGCCTGCCAATGCAGGGGACACGGGTTCGAGCCCTGGTCTGGGAAGATCCCACATGCCGCGGAGCAACTAGGTCCGTGAGCCACCACTACTGAGCCCGCGCGTCTGGAGCCTGTGCTCCCCAACAGGAGAGGCCGCGATAGTGAGAGGCCCGCACACCGCGATGAAGAGTGGCCCCCGCTCGCCGCAACTAGAGAAAGCCCTCGCACAGAAACGAAGACCCAACACAGCCAAAAATAAATAAATAAATAAATAAACAAACTCCAATCTCTAAAAAAAAAAAAAAAAATGGGGATGGATATTCCCGGCTGAAAGAGCAGAATAATCAAGGCACAAGGTATGGGAGTTGAGGATGTGCCCTGGGCACCACGATGAATCCAGTGCAGGTAGGCAGGTATAGCACACAACACAGGGAGGAGAATACAGGGCAGGAGCTGGAAAGCCAAGGGTGGGACAAGGACGTAAAGACTCACCAAAAGTTTATACTCGTGGCGTGGTTTGCCGGGACCTGTGTTTTACGACCCACAGCTCAGTGTGGAGGATGATGGGAATGAGGAGATGCTGACAGTACGGAGACCACCTGGGGAACGAAATGATAACGAGGAGAGTCTAGGCAAGAGCAGTGCAGAGTACGAGGCAGGAAGATCTGAGAGATTTAAAGACTGAATTGAGGGCGCTTGAGGACCAAATGGAGGCGTGAATTCAGGAAGGAGGAGCCCAAAGACTGAAGCTCCTCAATTAGGCGACTGGAGACTGTCATAACTCACTGAGCTACGAAACGCTGGAGGAGATGCACGTGGGAAGGAACTTGATGGGGACAGGTCATATCACCTTCGGGGCACACTGATCTTGAGTGGGACATGGGACACCCAGGTGGATATATATGACCAGAGGCAATTAGGAAAGGACTCAGAAGAGGACTAGAGATGGAAAATAGGCTTGAACACTATCATCACATGGAATTTGATAAAGGTCCAGCAGCTCTTTTAACACATCCCCTGGAAGAAGGGCAATTCAAGAAGCCCCAGGCAAGGTGTGAACCCAGTCTGGAAAATGTCCTCCTCCTTCTCTCCTTCTTATGGTCCCCAAATCCCACTTACTACCTCTCTCTTCCAGGAGAAACGTTTGCATGTCCCTGATTGCATGTTGGCATTTCTTTGCAATTCCAGTACTGGTCATTTTATTCAAAGCTGCTTCTCAGCTCATGAACTAAACCTCTCCCCACTGACAGACACTCACAGACCTCCTTAGTTCTGATCTGCATCCCTTGGTCCCGACTTTGTATTTAATCGGGTGCAATTTGTACAATAGCTTCCAAGAGGAACATATGACAGTAATAAGAGGAGAGGGCTCAAGGCGGAACACTGGGAAACATCAACATTTTAATGAAGAGAAGAAAAGCTGGAGAAGGGGGCGGAGAGAGATGAGATGATAAGAATTTGTGGCCAGAGAACATTTCCAAGATATTGGTGTTGGCTGCTTGGAGCCAGGTGAACTGGGGTTCATCTCTGCAACTCCTTTTTGCAATGGGAACCATCTCTTTATCACTGTTTGGAGCTCTGGCATGCACTACTTATTATTTTCCCAATATCTATTTGCCTTTTTTTCCCTTACTGACAGAATCCCATATTTACATAGACCAGCAATACTTCGAACTAACAGTACGCATTGTCATAACCTCCCTTGTAGCTGAAGGAGGTAGGGAAGAAGGTGGGATGCAACACAGTTCTGGATAATGAGATACAGGGAAAAGTCCCTGAGTCAGGAATCCATGTGTGAATCAAAAGATGAAACTTCACAGAATCTTGGCTTCCTCCTCCTCTGCTGGAATGTAAACATGATATTGTAGGAACAGAGTCCGTGTTCTGACCATGAGACTGAAATCAACATGCAAAGAATGGCACAGCAAAAGGATAAAAGGATCATGGGTCCCTGATGGCATCTTTAAGCCACTGCCTTAGCTTTAAACATCCTACTTCTAGACTTATTGCTTTGTGAGGAAATGAAAACTTTTTGTGTTTAAGCTATTGCTAGTTGCCCTTTTTTTGTTACTTGCAGCCTTAAGCAATCCCAATTTATGTCTGAATAAAGTGTATGGCCATGGCAATGGGAATCAGAAAGGAAGTAAGAGCTCTTGGTACGAAGGAAGTCAGAGGTGTGAGGTTAGACCTTTCGAAGCGTCATCATATGAAGTTTGTATTCCACAGGAAGAAGGGAAGAGGTGAAGAAACAGGACCACTGAGATCCCACAACTCCAGATAACGCTGTGAACACTGTATTATGTAAGTGGAACCCATAGTAACATATACTTAGAAAATGTTCTTCAAGCAATGTAATAAATTTTTATTCTGGAATCTGCCTCAGTTATCCTAAGCTGAATTACAATGGAGATTTAGGCAGTCTTTATTTACTAAAGCATTAGGTAAGCATCACCAAGCAACACGAGTGGGGCTTGTGACTCTACCTGCATAAGCAGATTTCAATGTATTACCCAAGGTTGGAAAGCAAAGCTTTCGAATTTTGAGAGTGACCCGTTTGGAGACTCTCTCTCTCTCCCACCTTCTTTCTATAACCTCAGTCCTCCCAGTCTTTCTCTTTTGAGCATGATTAAGCCTTCAGCCCTCCTAGAGAACTGCTAGCTCTCTTCCATGAAAAGGCACTCTCAGCTTTGGGTCAATTTTGTGTCTCAAGCTTGGCTTTAGTTGGTGCCTCCAAGGTTTCTCTGCAGGCTTTGCAAGGCTCTGCTGTGGCACCAAATGTGGGCAGAGGAGAATGTAGGGCCTTCTCCTCCAACAATCTCCTGGATCAGCTCCTCCCTGATTAATACCGACAGCATGCTCACCTCCCTCGCCCATTTATTAATTTGCTATCCAAAGCGTGGCTTGTTCTCTTATCCAAGAAGGCATATTTGTCCCAGGAATATAATTTTGACAATACTCTTGATTCCAAGTTATCTCTTCTGATAAAAGAAGAGGAAGGTCTTAGTTCCTCTCACCATGTATGCGAGTACCAGTAATATAGGGAACATTCACTGAACGTTGGATTGTCGTCTCTTCTTACCCATGCAATCACAGCTGATTTCACCATTTATTACTGATGATATTTCAGCCAATACTGGTTCATGTGATATTAAATACAGGACAAGTTAGCACTATGGTAACATTTTATTTGATTAAAACACTAAACCTTATTTATGTAATTTAGTGAATGTTAATTCACCTGATGTCAAACTGTAAATTCACCTAGAGGGGATCTACTTAAGTAAATATTCTTCAATTTTTTTTCTTAAAAAATGCAGGTCTTGCTTTGATTCCTAATTTTGGAAAATATGTATAATTACCACTTTGAAAATTTACAACTCTAGGGAATCAATGGGGCTTAAGAAAGATAAGCTAGGAGAGAGCCACAGAGATGAGAAGCTGTATAGCCCTATCTATTTCTGGGCAGGAAACCAGCAGAAAAGTAGACTGTCTGGTGAATATTATAATCAGAATGAAACATAAAACTGAGCCCCCAGCTTCTCTTCATAACATGAAGAGTGACTCTAAGTTTGAGTCTTACTTTTTACTATTATTTTCTGGGTCTCAAATTCACATAACTTTAAAAATATGGTTATTAGATTTTTTTTCCCAAACTGCAGAAGTATGCTCATGGAAAAAAAGATAATAATACCAAAAAAAAAAAAAAAGAAGAAGAAGCCAACATTCTCCTCTCTCCCCACCTAATTTTATAACACTCCCCGGTAACGGTTTTATGTGCCTTGTGCCAAGCTTTTCTCAATGCATATATTGTATACAAACAGAATTCTATTCCTTTCCATAAAAGCAGCTTATGAAATGTACAGCGAAATGCATTTTAATTTTTATAACACTGGAAAATCTTATAAATAACTCCTGATTCTTACGTTCCGAAAAGTCAACTTTTGGTTTGCAAAATATGGATTGCATAGTTTACAGGGGAGCAAAGAAAGTACCATCAATATTTGAACCACCAATATTTGTGTTAAACATTAACATGCAATTGGCAGTGCATTTCTAAGAGATGCAATTCTGTCTTACACCACACAAATACCCAGGAGAGTATTTCTAATACCCCTAAATAGCTAAACACCCTAGATCCTTCCAGAAGAGGGCAGGTAACCAAATATGCCCACTAATCAATGCTCAACTAACAGGTGAATGAAATTCTATTTGGTGGTTGGTTGATTGAAAAATATCTGAACTGGATAATTTGAATATATTTGAATGTTTCTACCTGCCTTCTTTCAAATATCATTGAAATATTCTTAAGTTAAAACAGCTGCCTGGTTTTCATGCCCCCAGGCAAAGCCTGCATAGAATAACTATTTCCCATTGTTTAAAGCATTTGAATTTTTAAAAATCCTCTTCTTCTGCTTCAGCATTTTCTTCAAAAGTGAAGGGAAGTGTCCTCAACCAGTAATCTTGAGGGGGCAGGTCATGTTGATTTTACTTTGTATTCCCTTCATTCATACTCTTATGTAATTGGTTGTAATTGGTAATGTAAATGTAATTGGTTGGCTCTAATGCATAAGTTCAGTAATACTCATATACTTATAATTTTTTTACTAAATTGTCCCAACATAGTAAGCCAGGAAAAAAGCCCTCTAATTTCCTGTTTTTTCTTTCTTCGTGGAAAAGTTACAAAGGCAAGAACAGGAAAGATTTAATAACTGGTCATTCTAGCAGATGATTGAAAATGTGATTTTAGGGTATCACAAGATTTTTACAAAGGAAAAGAAATACAGAACTTGCTCTTCAATGACTCATGGCTTTCTTTTAAATGGAAAGAATGAAATTCTACTGAGATTCATTTTTTCGAGATCCCATTCCTTTCAGCATATATATCTGGCCAAAAATAACTCAGAAGCAGTGATCTTTCAATCTCTTGGAGCTCTGAGCGATGTCTTAGAAACTCTTACGAACGTCAGGGCTGCTAGGGCCTCGCAAGCAGAGCTGACCTCTGGCAGGGCAGAGCCTTTTCAAAGAAGATTAGAGGAGCTGTGCCTCAGAAGTGGGTATATCCCAAGACCACTGGGTCAGTTAGCTGTGGCTGCATAACAAATGTCCCCAATCTCAGTGTCCTAAAGCAACAATGATATAGTACTTGACTGTGGGGGGTGACTGGGTACTTCTGCTGGTCTTGCCCAAGCTCATTCATGCAGCAGCAGCAGTTATGAGCTGAATGTCCTGAGGGCCTTACTCAACCGTCTGAAGCTTTCGTGGAGATGCTGGGATGGTGGGGATGGCTGGCCTCCCTCTCCATGTGGTTTCTCATGCCGAGACTCCTCAGAAAGGGTGGTCTCAGGATTCTAAATGTGTAAGAGTGGAAGCTGCAGAATGTCTGGAGGTCTTGGCTGGAAGGTTCACAATGTCTCATTCTGCTAGTCAAAAGGAAACTACCTCAGACTTGAAGGGGTGGCAAAAGACACCCTACCTCTTGATAAAGGAGTTGCAAAGAATCCGAGGCCATTTCAATTCATTTTCAAAAAATTAAAAATCCCTCACACCTCCACCCAGCCCAGTCCCATCCAAGCCTGGACAAAAAAAATGATGATGAACTAAGAGCCTCCATCACCTTCCAGGACTTCAATACGACCACCCTAAAGTGGGATTTTCTATGGCACAGTCTTCCAAGTGAAGTGGCAGAAGAAAATACAATGCAGTGCAATACGATACACCACAATTGTAAACAACGAAGGAAAAGTTTAAAAGGCATATTTATTCACAGTCGGACAACATAATTCTGCAGAGCTTTAAATTTATAGAAATCATTTGCGAAGTTTGGTGATTCCTCACATGATATCTACCGGTAAAAAAAAACAAAACAGAAAAACAACTGTTTATAAATGCAGGAGGTATCTTCAATGAATCCCTTCCTATCACTAACTCCCAACTAATAAGCGACAAGCTCCAGACAGTTGGTTTGTATATTTCTATACTTATAAGAAGAGTTCATAACGGCTCATTACAGACTCCCCATCAATAAACAGAGTCAATATAACCCACTGCACAGGATCTGCCTGATAACTAGATACGTCACTATGTGCCAATTTCACTGAACAGTGTCTGGAACATAAGTAATCTATAACATTTAGTGTAATAATAACTGTTACTAATGTCACCAAGAGAGCTTATCTTTTCAGTAGTAGTAAATTTTGTATTTAATCTCAGAAATCAGAAAAACAATTCATTTTTGCTTTTCTCTAAGATATAATAACAAAGGTTGACGTACGTAGGGTATAACACACACACACACACACACACACACACACAACACACTCACACATAGGCAATCTGAGCCGCCTCAACCAAAACTTTTGGAGTGAAGGAGATGCAGCCTGCCTTTGGAGTCACTTAATTTAATAAACACATATACATTGCTTGCCTTATGCCAGGGGCTGTTCTAGGGAGTTTATAGATATTGATTCATTTGCTCCCCAGAACAAACTTATAAAGCGGGTACTTTCATTATCTACACTTTAAAGACAAAGAAATCAAGGCACAGAAACGTCCATGCCAGTAAATGAAAGAGCTGTGACTCCAGCACAGATGGTTCTGCCATGAGAATCCACGCTCTGGCCTGGATTCCCACTCCACATCCTGGCTGACCAACTCCTCACTCGAAGCTCTGCATGGCTATGTAGCTAGCAAGGTATCTTCTCGGTTGAATTAAAATTCCGTGAGAACTAAGGTACTGGAGAACGCTATGTGTGGCAGGCCTAAATACTAGCAATTTAGGGATGAAAAACAATTATAAACAACTGTGAGGGGGCTTCCCTGGTGGCGTAGTGGTTAAGAATCCGCCTGCCAATGCAGGGGACACGGGTTTGAGCCCTGGTCCGGGAAGATCCCACATGCCGCGGAGCAACTAAGCCCGTGCGCCACAACTACTGAGCCTGCGCTCTAGAGCCCGTGCGCCACAACTACTGAGCCCGTGCGCCACAACTACTGAAGCCCGCGCGTCTAGAGCCTGTGCTCTGAAACAAAGAGAAGCCTCCGCAATGAGAAGCCCGCGCACCGCAACGAAGAGTAGCCCCTGCTCGCCGCGACTAGAGAAAGCCCGCGCGCAGCAACGAAGACCCAACGCAGCCAAAAATAAAATAAATAAATTTAAAAAACGACTGTGAGGCTTTGTTCTAGATGTTCAATTGCTCTATTGTAAAATATGTATCAGAAAGCCCGAGGGGGAGGGGAGAGTTGGAGGGCACTGGGGTTCAGGAGAGTAACTGCAAATTCATGTGTGCTCAGACTCACATTTGGCCGAGAGGGGCAGGGCATTATGTGCTCATGTAACTGTCCCATTCTTGCTTCTGAACCCAAACACGCTGGTGACGAGAGACGGTGCTCTGAGGATCCGTGTCTTCCCACGTGAAATAAGAACAAAGAGAGAACGGAGGCGTACAATGCCTCACTTATTCTGAAAACAGGACATGCTTCATGTGTGCTTAGTAACGTTTCTCTGCAAAACGCTGAGAAACACCCGGTGATGGAAACTCTGCTTTGGTTTAAATTAAAATTGAACATGAATCACCAAAGCTAAGGTTTACTAGGCCCCCTCTTCTCGGCCCTTACATTTATTCTTCAATTCCCGGCAGTTACAAAAAACTCTGCAGCAAATGGCATTCCTTCTCCCATGAAGCCAAAAAAGTGTTGGAGTTCTTGGCAGCAAGCGGCTGACTTCCAGGAGCAAGAAACTCCTCAAAAGAGACATTGTCTGGTGTTAAGAATTTAGCCCACAATGATCAATTCAAACAACATTCAGAAAAGTAAAGAGGGCCCCTTCTTCTGTCATACTGTCATGAAATTTAGAAGTAAAGTTAATTTGAGAGTCTGGCTGAGCTGCCGGTGACCTCCACCCACATCTCAGAGGAATGATAAAAGGCGCACTCCTGCTAAAATGAGTTTATGCCTTAAGGTCATTTTAATCCCAGTGGTCTATTCCAAAGAGCAGGACATTCTTTAAAAGCTTTATATTGTGATTAGATGATTGGGGTTTTAGGGTTTAAGTGGTATTTTTCCCTCAGCAGAGATCTGCAAACATTGAATAACTTTTCAACAAATATTTGCCTGAAATGAAAAAGCTTTCCTTTTTCTTAGTGTGATCGCAACCTTGACCATATCATCATTAGACTCGGCTGTTTTCAGACAGCTTGGCTTACCCAGGCAAGCAAATGCAATGAAAAGGCCATTATCCAAAAATACACATTTTCTAAGGCAAGTTTTGAGCACAAGCTAATTTCACCAATTCATTTAGGGAAAATCGGCCACACTAGATGAAATTATTAAGAGCATCTCCTAGTACAGGGGCATACTTTCAGGAGACTGAATCTCCTCGGGGAGACAGTCTAGGCTCCTGGCTCACAATGTTGTGTCAGGACAGCCTCGAAGGTTATGCAGTGCAGCCCACGATTTTTTCCAACAACACAGGTAAGTCTTAACTTCTGTCTCTGACAATATGGAAACTAAACTTGAGATGTTGTCACGACAGAGCGTGTAAAAACGCCACATAAAATATAACCCACATTCTTTTCAATGTTTAGTTTTACTCGGGAAACAAAAGCAGTAAGGACATCCCCCAGGGACTCGAAAATGACAAGGACATTGAAAACAAAGTCCTGAGTAAGCGTCTGTGAGCACCTCCAGAGCCACGACAGATGCTGGCACCCAGGGAGACGGCAGTTCGAATGCAGTGCCCCGTGGAGAGCTGGGGCCCGTGGGGGGGGCAGTGGACACACTCAGAGACACGCACCCTCTGGCACCCGCTGTGGGCTCTGGTGTGGAGAAAGGGTTGGCACGAGTATTAATAAATGAAGGTCTCTCCTTTTACGGGTTGAGAATTCAAATCATGATGTCCTGTGTGGTCTGGTGACACCCGTGCTCAGATTTTTTTTTTCAACTGGTCCTGTGATGCCAGGATGCCACACATGAAGTCAATTTTTCAAGTCTTTGCTCAAAAGTCACCCTGTCAGTGAGGCCTTCCCTGGTCACAGGATTAAATCTGCACTCACCAGAGCTCCTTTTCCCCGTAGCCCTCACTGCCTTCCAGCATTATGTTATGTACGTTACTCAATTGCTGGGTTGTTTGCCCGTCTCCACCAACAAGACTGGAATTTCTAGGAGGCCAGGGGCTCTGTGCCTGCATGAAGGAGGCGCCCCTGAGTGGTCTCTGTCATGACTGGCACCCGGACGTAGTGGATAATCACAGGACACATCTGAGTGACATTGCCACGCGCCTGTCTGGGCAACGGGGTTAGATACCCACACTTTCCCAAACTCACTGAGACTTTTCCACTGAGCGCTGGGGCTGGTGGGTAGATTTGAACCTGGCTATAGCAAAGTGAAATAAAGACACTGCACGCTTGTGTGAGTACAAAAAAGAAAATGGTGGAGGTGGCAGGGAGCAGGAGGGTTTCGAGGAGTGAGGAAAAGCGCAGCATGGATGGGTGTAGGAAACGCAGACAGAAAACCTCACAGGCCAGCCCGGGCCCAGGACGGAAGGCAAAGCCACAGAGGAGCCTGACATATCTGAAAGGAGGCGACACCACAATGGACATGAGGTGAACAAAAGGTTTTAATTATCCTTCCGAGAGAGTCAGATATTGACAGAGAATGCATGAGTAATGCAAAACTAGAGCAGGGCCTGGCATGGTGGGTTTTTTCCCCCAGCTGAAATGAAAATGTCAGCTATTCATCAACCAAGTTTGTTATCTTTCTTCCACAGGTGCCCCAGAGAGCAGCTAAGAAGATGTAATGGCAAATCCCAACAGTCTCTAACAGATTCCAATCCTTCTGCTGAGAACACAGAACTCCATCTATGGGCCCATGATTCAGCGTGTTCTGAGTTTTCCAGTAATTGCAGAAAAAAGTGAAGGACTGGCAACCCAAACACCCTCGTGATCGTGATTAGTTTTTCACGGTCTGACACTGACCAGGCATTCTTCCTCATCCACATTTCCTTCTTCATGTGCAAGGTCTGGCTTCCCCTTTTACTGCTTCATTAATACGTTAGTTGCAGCTCTCCACAGGTGTCTGGTAACTAAATTCTTTCCAAGGATTGTCTTGGGAGACCTGTATTTTACACATGTGAAAGACATTCCCTGTCGAATTTTCGTCTGTTTGAAGTTTTTCTGAGAGAATCAAAGCAAAGATTTGACACTTCCCTTGCTTGCTGTTTTTGCTTTTTATTTTGAACACTCCATTTATTTCAACTAACCACAGACACAAAAAGCGCCTTTCCCCCATTGCTTGTCATCCATTTCTTATCTCATCTTATTTGCGATGCAGTACCATTAAAAAAAAAAATCTCCTATTTTACTTTTTAAATAGCTTTCAAGGGGGGCTGTTACAAAGTAAATGCAAATCTGGAATTCCTGGGTATACGCTGGAGTCTTTCCCTTTCCATTTTATGCCTTGATGAATTAACATATAAATAAATCCCTTTGGAAATACATTTATCAAATTTAGTACCACAAAATAGGAGATGCAATGTTTAGCAAAGCGCCTCAATACCTGTAATCAAGAGCCACTGTTTTGTGCTCCAAAACAAAGAATCAATTTTCCTGTATTGTATAACATAAAATAGCTCTTTTCAATTCATACTTGATATGTACACCATTCAACGTACATTCTGCCTGAAGAGAAGCGGGCTGTGATTCAGTGTCGCCAAACCCCATGCATACAAATGACCAGGAGCAGCTTCGTGACAATCAGGGTTAGAGACACCCTCTTTCTGGGGTTACAGAGGGTGGGGACCAAGAGCAGTGGCTCGTTTAGGAAATGAAGAAAGCTCTCAGAGAGAGCTCCACTGCCTCAGGTGGAATGCAGAGCTAGAGCTGGCCAAGACAGCAGCACCTGGAGGTTTGGTTCGGTTTTTCACTCCAAGGTAGGGATCTGTATTCTGTTCAGGGCTCAGAGGACGTTACTGCGGTTGGCTGAATAAGGGACCCCCAAAATATGCATATCATGATCTCCAGATCCTGTGAATATGTTATGCGACACAGCAAAAGGAACTCTGCAGATGTGACCGAGTTAAGAACCTAGAGATGGGGAGAGGAGCAGGGATCACCTAGGTGGGCCCAATGTCACCGCAAGTGTCCTTATAGGAGAGCGGCAGAAGGGAGATGTGACTCCAGAAAAGGAGTATCAGAGAGATGTAGCATGAGAAAGATTCAGCCAGCCACTGCTGGCTTTGAGGATGGAGGAAGGGGCCACAAGCCAAGGAATACAAGCAGCCTCTCGAAGCTGGAAAAGGCAAGGAAACAGATTCTCCAGTAGAGAATGATCCAGAAGAAACAGCCCCAATGACACCTCGATTTTAGCTTAGCGTAGTAGTGAGGGTCCTCAGAGAAACAGGACCGGTGGGAGATTTACAATGACGGACTGGCTGACATGATTCTGGAGGCTGAGAAACCCCATGATCTGCAACCTGAAAACTGGAAACCCAGGAGAGCCAGTGCTACAACTTGGTCTGAGTCCAAAGGCCTGAGAACCAGGGGAGCCGATGGTGTAAATCCCAGTCTGAGGTCAGGCAAAGGTGAGATGAGACATCCCAGCTCACACAGTGAGGCAGGAAAAAAAAGGGATGAACCCCTCCCTCCCACACTTTTTGTTCCATTCAGGCCCTCAACCTATTGATGATATCCACCCACCCTGGGGAAAGCCATCTGCGTGACTGAGTTCACCGGTTCAAAGGCTAATCTCATTAGGAAACGCCCTCCCGGAAGTAACATCCGGACACCCTGTGGCCAGTGAAGTTGACACAGAGAATTAACCTTCACACCCAGTGAGACCAGTTCTGGACTTGTGACTCCAGAACTGTAAGATAAGACGTTTCTGTGGTTTTAGGCCACTAAGTTTGTGGTAGTTTGTTACAGCAGCAATCAGAGTGATGTCTCGGCATCACGGCAGCCTGGCTGTTAGGAGATGGGACAGGAAGCAGGCTGCCTTGATTGGGACCCATTCTGCCACTTACTAGCTTTTGGCCTTAGGCAAGTTTCCCAAACTAGTATCCTGAAAGAGGATAATAAGGGCATAGACCTGTCTAGTTCGGAGTTCCTCAGAAGCAGACCCTAAAACAAGGATTCACATGCAAGAGTTATTTGGGAGGTCCAGAGGACATCCATGGGGGTGGGGAAGAGATACAGGAAGGGAAAAGCAAGCACAAGCTGTATCATTAAGCCACCCACCACCTGGGCTCCTGACACTTAATCCCTCAGGGAAGCTCTGGTAAATGGTGCAACAGCTCCTTCAGAATTACCCCAATTTCCCCCTCGCCCTACCACCCTCTTCCCAACCCCCCAACCTGCCCCCAGGAGTGAGAGACTGAGGTATTTAATGCAAATCCCTGAAAATCACTGGTTGATGACTGTTCCTCTAGGTGTTAATTCCCCATTGCCTCCTACCTAGAGGATGGCCAGAATGGCCTTCGGTCTATCTGGTTCAAAAAAAAAAAAAACAGAGAGAGAGAGAGAGAAAAAGAGCACAGAGATGCAGATGGTGGCAGCTGGCTGTCAGTCAAGTAGGTGGAAAGGATACAGGAGGGGGCTGAGTGTCTGCTGCAGCCTTTCATGTGGTGGTTGGAAGATTCATTCCATGGTTCCATCTTTCCCTCACTCAGAGCCTAGCTCACAGTAGGCATTTAATAAAGGTTACTTATCATAAATGCTAGGTCCCTTTCCTCTGTGTTCCCAAGGCACCCCAATTGTGGTACTTAGCAACCTGTGCTGTAAATACCTGGTAGCTTCATGTTGCCCTGATTCAACTGTAAGCAGCAGGAGGGCAGCAGATGGAACCTCTTGATCCATTGTACAAATGCTCAGTGGGACATGGTAGGAGCTTTATAAATGTCTGTTGAGTGGCTGCTGCATGAATAGTAAGCGAAAACCCAAAGCACTTGGCAATAGGAAGAAACGACATTTAAGAGTGAAGCACAGGCCACAAAGAGTTACCATGTGACCCAGCAACTCTGCTCCTAGGTGCATACCCAAAAATGCTGAAAACAGTGATCCCATGAACAAGGCACGGATGTCCACTGTCACCACGTATATTCAACATAGTTTAGGAAATCCTAGCCACAGCAATCAGAGAAGAAAAAGAAATAAAAGGAATCCCAATTGGAAAAGAAGAAGTAAAACTCTCACTGTTTACAGATGACATGATACTATATATAGAAAATCCTAAAGATACTACCAGAAAACTACTAGAGCTCATCAGTGAATGTGGTAAAGTTGCAGGATACAATATTAAAACACAGAAATCTCTTGCATTTCTATACACTAACAACAAAAGATCAGAAAGAGAAATCAAGAAAACAATCCCATTTACCACCACATCAAAAGAACAAAATACTTAGGAATAAACCTACCTAAGGAGACAAAAGACCTCTACTCTGAAAACTATAAGATGCTGATGAAAGAAATCAGAGATGACACAAACAGATAGAAGGATATACCATGTTCTTGGATTAGAAGAATCAATATTATCAAAATGACTATACTACCCAAGGCAATCTACAGATTCAGTGCAATCCCTATCAAATTACCAATAGCATTTTTCACAGAACTAGAACAAAAAAATTCTAAATTTTATATGGAAACAAAAAAGACCCCAAATAGCAAAAGCAATCCTGAGAAAGAAAAACGGAGTTGGAAGAATCAGGCTCCCTGACTTCAGACTATATTACAAGGCTACAGTAATCAAAACAACGTGGCACTGGCACAAAAACAGAAATACAGATCAATGGAAGAGGATGGAAAGCACAGAAATGAACTCATGCACCTATGGTCAACTCATCTATAACAAAGAAGACAAGAATATATAATGGAGAAAAGACAGTCTCTTCAATAAGTGGTGCTGGGAAAACTGGACAGCTACATGTAAAAGAATGAAATTAGAACACTCTCTAACACCATACACAAAAATAAATTCGAAATGGATCAAAGACCTAAATGTAAGGCCGGATGATATAAAACTCCTAGAGGAAAACATAGGCAGAACACTCTTTTACATTAATCGAAGCAATATCTTTTTTGATCCACCCTCTAGACTAATGAAAATAAAAAAATAAATAAACAAATGGGACCTAATTAAACTTAAAAGCTTCTGCACAGCAAAGGAAACTATAAACAAATCGAAAAGACAACCTACAGAATGGGAGAAAATATGTGCAAATGAAGTGACCGACAAGGGATTAATCTCCAAAATATACAAACTGCTCATGTAGCTCTATGTAAAAAAACAAAACAACCCAATCGAAAAATGGGCAGAAGATCTAAACAGACATTTTTCCAAAGAAGACATACAGATGGCCAAAAAGCACCTGAAAAGATGCTCAACATCACCAGTTGTCAGAGAAATGCAAATCAAAACTACTATGAGGTATCACCTCACACCGGTCAGAATGGCCATAATCAAAATGTCTACAAACAGTAAATGCTGGAGAGGATGTGGAGAAAAGGGAGTCCTCCTACACTGTTTGTGGGAATGTAAATTGGTAAAATCACTATAGAGAACAGAATGGAGATTCCTTAAAAAACTAAAAATAGAACTACCAAATGATCCAGCAATCCCACTCCTGGGCATATATCCAGAGAAAACCATAATCCAAAAGGATACATGCACCACAATGTTCATTGCAGCACTGTTTACAATAGCCAGGTCATGGAAGCAACCTAGATGTCCATCAACAGAGGAAAGGATAAAGAAGATGTGGTACATATATACAATGCAATATTACTCAGCCATAAAAAAAGGAATGAAATAATACTATTTGCAGCAACATGGATGGACCTAGAAATTATACTTAGTGAAGTAAGTCAGACAGAGAAAGACAAATATCATTTACATGTGGAATCTAAAAAAATGATACAAATGAACTTATTTACAAAACAGAAATAGAGTCACAGATGTAGAAAACAAATTTACGGTTACTGAGGGAAAAGGGGAGGAGGGATAAATTGGGAGATTGGGATTGACATACACACACTACTATATATAAAATGAATAACTAATAAGGACCTACTGTATAGCACAGGGAACTCTACTTAATACTCTGTAATGACCTATATGGGAAAAGAATCTAAAAAAGAGTGGATATATGTATATGTATAACTGATTCACTTTGCTGTACACCTGAAACTAACACAACATTGTAAATCAACTATACCCCCAATTAAAATTTTTAAAGAAACAGTGACTCCAGCAGAGACTTGTACACAAATGTTCACTGCAGAATTATTCACAATAGATGGAAACAACCAAAAGATTTACAAAGAGATGAACAGATAAACAAAATGTAGTCCATTCACACAAAAGAATATTAGTTGGCCATAAAAAGGAATGAAGTACTGATACACACTACGACATGACTGAACCTCGAAAGCATCGTGGTAAGTGAAAGAAGCCAGTAACCAAAAATGCACATACTGTATGAGTCCATTTATATGAAATATCCACAACAGGTAAATCTATTGAGAGAGAAAGTAGATTAGTGCTTACCAGGGCCTGGGGTGGGAGGTGATGCAGAGTGAAGGCCTAATGGGGACAGGGTTTCATTTTTAAGTGATGAAAATGCTCTGGAATTAGAGGTGATGATTGCATAATCCCATGAATGTACTAAATGCCACTGAACTGTTCACTTTGTAATGATTAAAATGGTAAGTTTTTAATTTATGTGTATTCTACCTCATTAGAAAAGAAAAAAAGCTCAAGAAAGAAAAACAACACTCTTGATGCCAGGGAATGAGACTACTATTTTCCCATTTCTGGGAGCAGAGCGCTGTGAAAATCTCAGAGTTTAACAATAAGCAAATTGGGTTTGAATCCTAACTCTCCTCACTACCAGCCAGGCGAGCTGTGTTTGAGTGTCATTTTCCGCCAAGTGGAGAGGGCTACATTCCAGGATTGTTCGGAAGCACAGAGGGAGAAACAGATGCACACTCCTCGAACACAGTAGGCTCTTTAACGAATGTGAGCATGTGGCTGTCCTGACCTGGGTGACTCCCTGCCACTCAGCAGTGGGTCCAGTCCTTCTGCAAGTCAAGACAAAGGCTCACATTCTGCAGAATGTATCTAACACCTGCTGCAGTTTTTGTTGCCCTTTTCCAGGTAAAAGACTCACACATCAGACACCGTCCTTCATTTACGCAGAGCAATGAGAGCCGAGTCTCAATGAAGGGCCACCAATGTAGCAGGAATACTACCCTGGCCTTATTTTCAGATCATGCAACCGACGGTGAGCCCTCAGCCTCTACTTAACTCACCGGATTGATTTCACAACCCCTGTTTTACAAAGAACACCAAAACAAGGCCCTAAAAAGAAAGATGGAATGACGGATAGCACAGGCTTTGTCATCTTTCACAAATGTCAGACGTACTTGGCTGAGTTTATGGTCTTAACAAAGGTCTAGCTACAGTTAAACTTAGTGTATCCCTTTAAACCAAAAGGCAAAACCGATGGATTAAGACTGCCCAACCCTCAATGCTGCTTTGCCGGCCTTCCCAGGTCTCCCAGGAAGGCCTGTAAACGTAGAATGTTTGCAGGCCAGTGAGCAGGAAAAGCCCTCCCCGATTCCAGAGTCCTGCCTTTGCTTGCTCTTTAAAACGCAAGCAACACTTTTCTAATGGGCTCACAGAGGTCAGCCCTCAGCTGTTGTATGCAGCACCCATTAAATTCAGATTACTGAAGGCTTCCCCTGTCACCGTCAATTTGCCAGGCTCACTGAGAACAAGCAACATTCCTATTAAATTTAAGAAGCATTTAAGAAATATCAACAGGAGGTCTAGATCCATTTACAGTAGCGGTTCTCAACCTGGGGCCATTTTGCACCCCCCAGGGGACCTTGGGCAATGTCTGGAAACATTTTTGGTTCTCAGGACGGGGGATGGACGTGGCTACTGGCATCCAGTGGGCAGAGGCCAGGGATGCTGGTAAACGTCCTGCCATGCACAGGACGGCCCCCAGCACAAATAATATGGGTCCCAAATGCCACGTTTTCCAAGGTTGAGAAACCTTAACTTTGAGGAGCAACCCAATAATTGACACATGTATCTCACTGGCCCCCAAA
The DNA here is from genome assembly GCF_965194825.1 of Balaenoptera physalus. Taxonomy (NCBI): domain Eukaryota; kingdom Metazoa; phylum Chordata; class Mammalia; order Artiodactyla; family Balaenopteridae; genus Balaenoptera; species Balaenoptera physalus. The sequence continues at coordinate 6,451,657 of NC_138903.1, forward strand.
GGGAAAACCATAATGCAGTTGCTTTTTCAAGCACCTATTCATTCCTCATTTACTTGGTCATTCATGAATTTGTTTCTATGCTCAATCTAACTGGGATTCCCCCACTAGGTTGCTATAGAGCCTCTCTAAGCATTTCTTCCCTTTTTTTCTCCAAGACGTTGCTAGGAAGAGAGAAAAGTCTGTTCCTTGTCCATAGGATAATGGACAGCTTAGTCAGGCAGAGTTCCAGCAATGCAGTTTGGCTATTATTTTTTCTTTAGAGATAAATCAGATTTACACAATAAAATATCTAAGCAGGGTTTTTGTTTATTTGGATCATTCTTTAATTTCAGGAGAATGTATGTCCGCATGACATCATCTGACGAAAGAGAAATGAAAGTGAAATCCTTAACTAGGTAATGAATTTGCTCCCCACACAGGGGCTGAGTCTTTAGAGGCCATGGGTCCAGGGGGCTGTGTCCACTCCAGACTCACAGAGCAGGCAACAGAGCAGCGCTTCTCAACTGTGCATGCACCGGGGTCACCTGGAGAGCCTGTTACCAGGCAGGTCCCTGGGCCACCCCAAAAGGCCCAGGCAATGAGCACTCAAGACGGAGCAAGGGTCTATACTAACCCAATATCAACTGAGGAGACTCGCAGGTCAGGACACATTGTCCACAGAAGCTTCTCATCATCCCAACCAGCCTCCTTTAAGTATGCACTCCAGGCTCTGAATTGCTTCTTCCTGATTCTCCTATTGTTTTTTGCTGCACATCACGTGGAGTGAAAGGGAAATTCAGGCGGGGGATGGGGGGTGGGGTGGGAGGGAGGGCGGGGGAGGGAGGTGGGAGCTGAGGTTGAGGGCAGAATGGGTGAAGAACGTAGCCCCGGGAGCACGTTTGTCTGTGGAGACACAGTTCTAGAGTGGGCTGGTTGTTGGTGCGCCCCTTCCACAAGACATCTCCTCAGGCACAGGTGACTTGATTATAGGCTTACTGATCCACATGTTCATAAAACTGGGCACCGGGTGTTGTCTATGCATCTGTGAAGCACAATGCTGAAGAGACTGACATTAGTCTGCATTTATACAGAAATTATCTGTCAACCTCCAAGTAAACAGAATCAGCCCATGTGCTTATCACATTTGGAGCAGGAGGCTGTGAGGTCAACAGTGTGTTCTGGAGGAAGCTGCAGAGGTAATTATTTCTCTACGGGCAGCATAGGTCCATTTTATGTGCAATGCTGACTTTTAAACCAGTGACTAAAGCAACGATGGGCATATCCACGGCAGACGAACTTAGAGCAAGTAGCACTTGGACCAGGCTTGTCTGTGGTAGCTCAGCAGAACATCCGATCTCAATCTGAGCTCCAAACTTGGAGGATTTATTATTTCTACTCCCTTAAATTGTCAAGGAGGAAATCTACCTATGAGAACAACTGCATAACTGGTAGTTTTACTGAGTAATATAGAATATTCCACACTTCTCAGTTCCAAATTTACTACTCTATCCTCACAGGAGAATATGAAGATCAGTTGCCTTAATATCTATGGAGCATGGAGGAGCTAAAAATGTACCACAGACAGATTTGGAACGGGCTGCCATTGCCTTCGCTTGGTCAACCCAGTTACAGAAGTTCACAATGACACCAGACTGGATTTAGAGAGTTAATATTTTCGGTATCCCTCATTCAGTGAGTTTATTATTGAAATACCTACCATTTCTTCACTGTCCATCCTAAATGAGAGACATGATTGTCCATGGTTTCTTTAAGGAAGGTAAAATAACCAATGTTTTTATGTACTGAATAATTAATTTAGTTTCTAACTTCTAAGGGAGCCGACAAAGGCTCTTTGTCCCTGGCTTGGGAGAGGAATGTTTTTCAAACCTGGCTCTGTAACCCCAGATGCATCCTTTCTGATAACTTGGCAGGCCCAAGACCACAGGGGAATCAACTCAAGGAAGCACCATCTGAAGAGCCCAAACCACTGATGCGCTCAGCGGTGTAGACTCTCGGTGGGGATGCTGGGTGGGGTAGGAAATATGAAGACATCTCAGGGGGGGTAGGACAACCCATTCTTTCATCCATCCACTCCCAACCACTCTCCCTCAGCAACTGAGAAATAATGTGCCAGTTCCTTACATTTTTCTTCTCCTTAGATGGCTATTTCTGTGCCTTGACTTTTGCCAGGTCAAAACAAAAATGAGCGTGGATCAGAGAAAAAAAAATTCCCTTAGGGTGATGGGAAATGTTATCTAGCATTGGACAATAAATGGAATGAAAGCAAAATGAATGGTAATAAATGAAGATGTCGGTGAATATCCAGACAAGCAGATTCCTCTTTGCGTAGTATAAGTGGCATATTTCTCCAAAGCCTTTATCTCCTGTGAACCCTACAACAAGAGTCAGCGAGATTAAAGATGTACTCAAGGGCATAGAGCCATCAACTGGGACCAGTGGGAGGAGATGGAACCCAGACCCCTCCTAACTCCGGGCCCTCATTCATTTTCCACTGAGCCATGTGATATTCATCTATTTATCTATCTATCCATCAACTTATCTATTTTAGCTAGTATTGTATATCACTGCCTGGAATAGGCAGAAATGTAAAAATCACACTTCTTAGAACTGACATATCATAAACCAAGCATGCACATGTAGAACCTAAATTGGGACAGAAGCTAGTGCTTCCTCTCTTCTCCTTATATTTGTTCTATAAATTGAGGCAGATATACAGCCTGGTTTTAAAAAGAAATCTGACCTTAGCCATCAGGCAATATATGAGGACAAAAAGTTCAAGAATTTTTAATACTTCTTGACTAGTACGTGGTACAATTGAATTTATTTCCAAGTTGGCCACAAACTAACTTCACTATTTTGGCCAAGTTCCATAACGCCTCCAGCCCTCAACTCCTTATCTGCAAAACAAGGGTGTCATGCTAGGTTAGCCCTAAATACCTTGTCCTGAAATACTTTGAAACTTTATAGAAATACAATTTCTACAGCTCTATATTAGTGTCACTGGACCTTCTCGTTTGCAAATGCTTAATGACCTTCACCATCCTCCTGACACTGGTAAAAGCTAAAAGAAGTTGTAAAATAACTTGGAAGTTCCAAAAAGAAGGCAAAGTAGTCATTAGGACCATTATTATATAACTATACTTTAAAAACAGAATCACATAGGGAGAATTTTCTGGGGAATATAATGGTACATAATTTCATGAAATTATACAAATACATCAATTGGCACACAATAAAAACCTAACAATACTTTTCCTATAATTTTCTAATTGTTCACCTTTTGCTAAAGAAAAATTATTTTTCATTTGCAATATTCATTCCAAAAAGTGTCACCAAAATTATTTTTATGACCACTTAAAAAATTATGATAAAGATAAATCACTTTGATTTGTTTGAATAACCCCAATTCCTGTGGCAGGTTCTTAAAAAATTTTATATTCACTCTTACTCCAGAAACTATTTAAGATCCCTTGCTGAGGTCATTGTATTTAAAGGCAAAACTTACCCACTTTAGAAGTCTTAAAAGGAGTTCAGAAAGACATTGTCAGATCCCTAGGTGTGAAAAAAATGCCTTGTGCTTAATTAAGGAGCCTTTAACACCGTGCAGCATTTTCTCAAGGCATACAAATCGACCCACACACAGCATTTGTCTCACGACTAACCCCAGTCCCCATCTCCTGCCCCTGTCTCCCTTTTACATTTATAGACACGGTGCCTGACCTTCAGGCACTTACGCTCTAGTGGAGGAGATAAAATGCATACACATGAAATAATTAGAGCACAATTAAGAGATCAATGTCGTATGACTGTGAGTACAAAGGTTGCAGAGGAAAGAGAGGGTACTGAATGCTTAATTAGCTGAAGAAAGGAGTGGGTCCCTGAGGGAGGTGAGACAAAGCAGCCAAAAGCCATGACTCAAGAATAAATTCAGCTTGCAAAAATAACATTGACGTACGCGAAGATGAGACTGAATGTGGAAACGGTGGGGAAAGGGACTGGATAAGTTGGTGGAGGTGGGGGGCAGTTCATACTGGACCTTAATAATTGATCTATATTTCTAGAGGCAGACACTGCATTTTTATCTCCGCCTTCCAAAAAGTGTAGGATAGTATGTCCCCCATGGAGTGAAACTAGTCCAGTGGGAAATGGAAGACAAACTTCCCCTCCTTTGTCCCCTCTATGGACTCCTTCAAGTTGGAGTTTCTGCTTGCAGATCTACCAGATAAATCCTGCATGTCTTATGAACACATCTACAGAGAGAGACGTGCTGTGCTTTGGGGGGGCCTTATCATGAAACAGGAGTTAGCATGATCAAACATCACATCCTATTGGTTCACAACTTTTCTTTCCTCACTTTTTCTCCTCATCCTCATGCCCCACACTTTTATCTTCACCAACCATCACCCTTGAATTGTTATTTTAATATATACCATTAACACAAACTAAAAATATTTTCTTAAATTTGTAAACCTGTGTACCTGGAATGGAAATAAATAGTAACGACTACCCTGTAAAAAAAAAAAAAACACAGTATCTTTCCACCTCCACTCCCCCTTAATAGGGCAGGAAGTCACCCCAGAGTTGAGAATGAATGGATATTGTCTAAAGTTGATAAACCATGATACTGAGGTTTATTATGTTATTTAAACCATGAAGACAGTTATCAGACCTAATACACAGCCTTAAATTTCTATATAAAGAGCATACACAAAGCGAACAGATCATATGACAAAACGTGGACCATAAAGAAAATATAACAAAAAGCAATCATAACATACCATAAAGTGACAGAATTGAGATCAAGTGAATCAGTTCATCAACAAATACAACTGGGATAAACTCACATACTAAAAGGAAAGAACTTCCATCTTGGACCGAAATAAAGTATGTGCTGTATGTAAGAATGCAAGTAAAGCAAAATTATAGCCATACAAAGACATGCCAGAAAATGCAAAGAAAAAGAAAGCATGGATCTGGATATTTATATCTCACAAATTTAAAATAAGGCAAAAGAAGATGAATCAAAGTTAAAGCACATTAAATAGAGAGGGCACAGTCACTGCAATAATCTGACATAAATCACTTTGTGGGCTTCCCTGGTGGCGCAGTGGTTGGGAGTCTGCCTGCCAGTGCAGGGGACACGGGTTCGAGCCCTGGTCTGGGAAGATCCCACGTGCCGCGGAGCGGCTGGGCCCGTGAGCCACAACTACTGAGCCTGCGCGTCTGGAGCCTGTGCTCCGCAACAAGAGAGGCCGCGATAGTGAGAGGCCCGTGCACCGCGATGAAGAATGGCCCCCGCTTGCCACAACTAAAGAAAGCCCTCACACAGAAACGAAGACCCAACACAGCCATAAATAAATAAATTAAAAAAAAATCACTTTGTGCTTCACGTAGCATCAACATGCCTAAATAAAAAACCTGCAGGAAATACAAGAAAATATCAAATGAAAACGGATAGTGGTGTGAGACTTCAATCCCTGTCTGTCCTGGAGAGACCAAACACTGGTATGTTTTCTTTAGTGCCAGCTGTACAGCAGTGGTATCTTACATCGCTCTTTTGGCATTGCACTAGAGTGAGCATTTTCTTCCCATTTCGACCAGCGAGCTCTTACCACCCTCTAGGTACTTACTCCACCATCACTATATTCTGCACCAGCTGCAGTTTCCCAAAGGACTACAAAGTTGGGGAGAAGCTTACATACATGCCCACATGTGAATGTATGTATGTCATGTTTGCTGGCTACGTTTGCTTTACGATGGAAATCAGCACTAAATGATCTTTAAAAGAGTCTCCACAACTTGAAAGAAATTTTCACATGCTCTTTCTCCTTCAGTATTAGTAAAGCATAGACGGCAGTGTTCCATTCTGATGCATTTTAAATGTAATAGCATTGTGCTCTGACCTAAATGGGAAGGAAATCCAAAAAACAGGGGATATATGTATACATATACCTGATTCACTTTGCTGTACAGCAGAAACTAACACAACATTGTAAAGCAACTATACACCAATAAAAATTAAAAAATAAAAAATAAAAATAAAAATAAAAATGTTCTGAAAAATAAAAATAAATACATAAAGAAAGCATAATAGCATTCTGTTGGAGAGAAGACCAAGAAAACTGCTGCTCAAGGAAGGTGAAGAAAAGCCACATTAGAGAAGTCCCATGCCATTCTGAATCTCTGCTCTAGAAGCTGCAGAAACAGTTCAGTCTTGGTATGAGATACCGTACTGAACACCCAGCTACATTTCCTCCAGACTAAAAATCATACATCTCTCTTACTTTTCTCCATAGCCCTTAAAATTAAACTTTTTTAACAACTTCTCACTGAAAGCTTCAGGAGTGGTTCAAAATTATTATATATATATATATATATATATATATATATATATATATATATATGTGTGTGTGTGTGTGTGTGTATATATATATAAAATATATACCAAAACCTAAAGCTGGACACAGAGTTAGAAGGAATATCACTAACCTAGTTCAAAATTTGCAAAGATGTTCCTTATAACCTCTATGCTTTATATAATTCACTAGTAAATTCTGAAATGAATACTTTCCTAAAAACAATAGTTATATAATACCTTATCATTTACTTACTTTTTGAGTGCAAACTAGCATTTGTTTTCTTAAGCCAATCTAATTGGAAATGTATTAAGGAATTAAAGGGGATATTAAAATATAATTAAAAAGAAATTATTATCTCCAGATACAGAAAAATAGAGGCACACGGATGTGGTGACCAGAACTTGAGGGGTGAAGGAGTCTCTGAAAATAATGCCGTAGACCAGTGGCTTAGTTACTTTATAATACACAAATATCCCAGATTAGAAGAAACAGAGACCAGCACTGCCCAAATACCAACCTCCAAAGACCTCCACATTATGACCTCAAACACATTTTAAGTTTGTCACATGGTTCCCCTTTTATTGCACTAATCTCCAGGAAAACCAGACTTCTCCCTCATATGTCCCTTATATTATTAATGTTTCATTCCCAGGCTGACAAAATCCTATCCAAATTTCAAACTCACCCCAAATATTTCCTCTTCGATTCACTATTCCCCTGATGCTTTTAAGTGTGTAAGACACTTTCCCTCTTTTAAACCCATTTAGGGCTTTTATCTGTCATGGGAAATTTGCCTTATGTTATGGTTGTTAGGGAAGTCATATTCCCCATTAACCTATATCATAAGCTTAGGGACAGTTTCACACACATCTGTGTGACATGGAGTAGTCAATGTACACTGACTACATTGAAGCAAACAAAATTGAAAGAAATGGACCTTTTTATCTTAAAATAGCTCTTCAAAATAGAAGAAAATATAATGAAAAAGCCCCAAATTACACAGTACTTGAAGCTGAGTAGTTCTGCTAAGTGGTATTTTTAGGAGTCCTAAATGCTCTGGCTGTACACACATGAAAGACAAGATTGTAAATAATTGCCATGCCTCACAGAGAGACATCAGTAGGTGATTCTGACCTGTTAGGTTTTTTGTGGTTGTTTTTCTCCGAATACAGAAACAAGTTCATAATTTGCATAACAGAGGTCAGCTCCTTTCCTTTTTTTTTTTTTTTAATTTTATTTATTTATTTATTTATACAGCAGGTTCTTATTAGTTATCTATTTTATACATATTAGTGTATGTGTGTCAATCCCAATCTCCCAATTCATCCCACCATCACCACCCACCCCCACTTTCCCCCCTTGGTGTCCATACGTTTTTCCTCTACATCTGTGTCTCTATTTCTGCCCTGCACACCGGTTCATCTGTACCATTCTTCTAGGTTCCACATATGTGTGTTAATATACGATATTTGCTTTACTCTTTCTGACTTAATTCACTCTGTATGACAGTCTCTAGACCAACCACGCCTCTACAAATGACCCAATTTTGTTCCTTTTTTATGGCTGAGTAATATTGCATTGTATACATGTACCACATCGTCTTTATCCATTCATCTGTTGATGGGCATTTAGGTTGCCTCCATGACCTGTCTATTGTAAATAGTGCTGCAATGAACATTTTGGTACATGACTCTTTTTGAATTATGGTTTTCTCAGGGTATATGCCCAGTACTGGGATTGCTGGGTCATATGGTAATTCTATTTTTAGTTTTTTAAGGAACCTCCATACTGTTCTCCATAGTGGCTGTATCAATTTACATTCCCACCAACAGTGCAAGAGGGTTCCCTTTTCTCCACACCCTCTCCAGCATATGTTGTTTGTAGATTTTCTGATGATGCCCATTCTAACTGGTGTGAGGTGATACCTCATTGTAGTTTTGATTTGCATTTCTCCAATAATTAGTGATGTTGAGCAGCTTTGCATGTGCTTCTTGGCCATCCATATGTCATCTTTGGAGAAATGTCTATTTAGGAATTCTGCCCATTTTTTAATTGGGTTGTTTGCTTTGTTAATATTGAGCTGCATGAGCTGTTTATATATTTTGGAGATTAATCCTTTGTCCATTGATTCGTTTGCAAATATTTTCTCCCATTCTGAGGGTTGTCTTTTTGTCTTGTTTATAGTTTCCTTTGCTGTGCAAAAGCTTTTGAGTTTCATTAGGTTCCATTTGTTTATTTTTGTTTTTATTTCCATTACTCTAGTAGGTGGATCAAAAAATATCTTGCTGTGATATATGTCAAAGAGTGTTCTTCCTACGTTTTCCTCTAAGAGTTTTATAGTGTCCGGTTTTACATTTAGGTCTCTAATCCATTTTGAGTTTATTTTTGTGTAGTTTATTTTTGTGTCAGGGAGTGTTCTACTTTCATTCTTTTACATGTAGCTGTCCAGTTTTCCCAGCACCACTTATTGAAGAGACTGTCTTTTCATCATTGCATATCCTTGCCTCCCTTGTCATAGATTACTTGACCATAGGTGCATGGGTTTATCTCTGGGCTTTCTATCCTATTCCACTGATCTATATTTCTGTTTTTGTGCCAGTACCATAATGTCTTGATTACTGTAGCTCTGTAGTATAGTCTGAAGTCAGGGAGTCTGATTCCTCCAGCTCCGTTTCTTTCCTTCAAGACTGCTTTGGCTATTTGGGGTCTTTTGTGTCTCCATACAAATTTTAAGATGATTTGTTCTAGTTCCGTAAAAAATGCCATTGGTAATGTGATAGGGATTGCATTGAATCTGTAGATTGCTTTGGGTAGTATAGTCATTTTCACAATATTGATTCTTCCAATCCAAGAACATGGTATATCTCTCCATCTGTTGGTATCATCTTTAATTTCTTTCATCAGTGTCTTATAGTTTTCTGCATACAGGTCTTTTGTCTCCCTAGGTAGATTTATTCCTGGGTATTTTATTCTTTTTGTTGCAATGGTAAATGGGAGTGTTTCCTTAATTTCTCTTTCAGATTTTTCATCATTAGTGTATAGGAATGCAAGAGTTTTCTGTGCATTAATTTTGTATCCTGCAACTTCACCAAATTGATTGATTAGCTCTAGTAGTTTTCTGGTGGCATCTTTAGGATTCTCTATGTATAGTATCATGTCATCTGCAAACAGGGACAGTTTTACTTCTTCTTTTCCAATTTATATTCCTTTTATTTCTTTTTCTTCTCTGATTGCCGTGGCTAGGACTTCCAAAACTATGCTAAATAATAGTGGCGAAAAAGGACATCCTTGTCTTGTTCCTGATCTTAAAGGAAATGTTTTCAGTTCTTCACCAATGAGAATGATGTTTGCTGTGGGTTTGTCGTATATGGCCTTTATAATGTTGAGGTAGGTTCCCTCTATGCCCACTTTCTGGAGAGTTTTTATCATAAATGGGTGTTGAATTTTGTCAAAAGCTTTTTCTGCATCTATTGAGATGATCATATGGTTTTTATTCTTCAATTTGTTAATATGGTGTATCGCATTGATTGATTTGCATATATTGAAGAATCCTTGCATCCCTGGGATAAATCCCACTTGATCATGGTGTATGATCCTTTTAATGTGTTGTTGGATTCTGTTTGCTAGTATTTTGTTGAGGAGTTTTGCATCTATATTCATCAGTGATATTGGTCTCTTATTTTCTTTTTTTGTAGTATCTTTGTCTGGTTTTGGTATCAGGGTGATGGTGGCCTCATAGAATGAGTTTGGGAGTGTTCTTTCCTCTGCACTTTTTTGGAAGATTTTGAGAAGGATGGGTGTTAGCTCTTCTCTAAATGTTTGATAGAATTCACCTGTGAAGCCATCTGGTCCTGGACTTTTGTTTGCTGGAAGATTTTTAATCACAGTGTCAATTTCATTACTTGTGATTGTTCTGTTCATATTTTCTATTTCTTCCTGGTTCAGTCTTGGAAGGTTATACCTTTCTAAGAATGTGTCCATTTCTTCCACGTTGTCCATTTTATTGGCATAGAGTTGCTTGTAGTAGTCTCTTAGGATGCTTTGTATTTCTGCGGTGTCTGTTGTAGCTTCTCCTTTTTCATTTCTAATTTTATTGATTTGAGTCCTCTCCCTCTTTTTCTTGATGAGTCTGGCTAATGGCTTATCAATTTTGTTTATCTTCTCAAAGAACCAGCTTTTAGTTTTATTGATCTTTGCTACTGTTTTCTTTGTTTGTATTTCATTTATTTCTGCTCTGATCTTTATGATTTCTTTCCTTCTACTAACTTTGGGTTTTGTTTGTTCTTCTTTCTCTAGTTCCTTTAGCTGTAAGGTTAGATTATTTATTTGAGATTTTTCTTGTTTCTTGAGGTAGGCTTGTATTGCTATAACTTCCCTCTTAGAACTGCTTTCGCTACATCCCATAGATTTTGGATCATCGTGTTTTCGTTGTCATTTGTCTCTAGGTATTTTTTTATTTCCTCTTTGATTTCTTCAGTGATCTCTTGGTTATTTAGTAATGTATGGTTTAGCCTCCATGTGTTTGTGTTTTTTACATTTTTTTTCCCTGTAATTGATTTCTAATCTCACAGCGCTGTGTCAGAAGAGATGCTTGATATGATTTCAGTTTTCTTAAATTTACTGAGGCTTCATTTTTGACCCAAGATGTGATCTACCCTGCAGAATGTTCCGTGTGCACTTGACAAGAAAGTGTAATCTGCTGTTTTTGGATGGAATGTCCTATAAATATCAAATAAATCTATCTGGTGTATTGTGTCATTTAAAGCTTGTGTTTCCTTATTAATTTTCTGTTTGGATGATCTGTCCCTTGGTGTAAGTGTTAAAGTCCCCCACTATTATTTGTTACTGTTGATTTCCTCTTTGATAGCTGTTAGCAGGTGCATTATGTATTGAGGTGCTCCTATGTTGGGTGCATAAATATTTACAATTGTTGTATCTTCTTCTTGGATTGATCCCTTGATCATTATGTGGTGTCCTTCTTCGTCTCTTGCAGTAGTCTTTATTTTAAACTCTATGTTGTCTGATATGAGAATTGCTACTCCAGCTTTCTGTTGATTTCCATTTGCATGGAATATTTTTTTTCATCCCCTCACTTTCAGTCTGTATGTCTCCCTAGGTCTGAAGTGGGTCTCTTGTAGACAGCATGTAGATGGGTCTTGTTTTTGTATCCATTCAGCAAGCCTGTGTCTTTTGGTTGGAGCATTTAATTCATTCACGTTTCAGGTAATTATCGATATGTATGTTCCAATTACAATTTTCTTAATTGTTTTGAGTTTGTTTTTGTAGGTCTTTTTTGTCTCTTGTGTTTCCCACTTAGAGAATTTCCTTTAGCATTTGTTGTAGAGCTGGTTTGGTGGTGCTGAATTCTCTTAGCTTTTGCTTGTCTGTAAAGCTTTTGATTTCTCCATCGAATCTGAATGAGCTCCCTGCCGGGTAGAGTAATCTTGGTTGTAGGTTCTTCCCTTTCATCACTTTAAATATATCATGCCACTCCCTTCTGGCTTGTACAGTTTCTGCTGAGAAATCAGCTGTTAACCTTATAGGAGTTCCCTTGTATTTTATTTGTCGTTTTTCCCTTGTTGCTTTCAATAATTTTTATTTTTCTTTAATTTTTGTCAGTTTGATTACTATGTGTCTTGGCTTGTTTCTCTTTGGTTTTATCCTCCCTGGGACTCTCTGCGTTTCCTGGACTTGGGTGGCTATTTTCTTTCCCATGTTAGGGAAGTTTTCGACTCTAATCTCTTCAAATATTTTCTCTGGTCCTTTCTCTCTCTCTTCTCCTTCTGGGACCCCTATAATGAGAATGTTGTTGCGTTTAATGTTGTCCCAGAGGTCTCTTAGGCTGTCTTCATTTCTTTTCATTCTTTTTTCTTTATTCTGTTCCACAGCAGTGAATTCCACCACTCTGTCTTCCAGGTCACTTATCCGTTCTTCTGCCTCAGTTATTCTGCTATTGATTCCTTCTAGTGTAGTTTTCATTTCAGTTATTATATTGTTCATCTCTGTTTGTTTGTTCTTGAATTCTTCTAGGTCTTTGTGAAACATTTCTTGCATCTTCTCGATCTTTGCCTCCATTCTTTTTCCGAGGTCCTGGATCATCTTCACTATCATTATTCTGAATTCTATTTCTGGAAGGTTGCCTATCTCCATTTCATGTAGTTGTTTTTCTGGGGTTTTATCTTGTTCCTTCATCTGGTACATAGCCCTCTGCCTTTTCATCTTGTCTATCTTTCTGTGAATGTGGTTTTTGTTCCACAGGCTGCAGGATTGTAGTTCTTCTTGCTTCTGCTGTCTGCCCTCTGGTGGATGAGGCTATCTAAGAGGCTTGTGTAAGTTTCCTGATGGGAGGGACTGGTGCTGGTAGCACTGGGTTTTGCTCTGGTGGGCAGAGCTTAGTAAAACTTTAATCCGCTTGTCTGCTGATGGGTGGGGCTGGGTTCCCCCCTGTACATTGTTTGGCCTGAGGCGACCCAACACTGGAGCCTACTCAGCTCTTTGGTGGTGCTAATGGCAGACTCTGGGAGGGCTCACGCCAAGGAGTACTTCTCAGAACTTCTGCTGCCAGTGTCCTTGTCCTCACGGTGAGCCACAGCCACCCCCTACCTCTGCGGGAGACCCTCCGACACTAGCAGGTAGGTCTGGTTCAGTCTCCTATGGGGTCACTGCTCCTTCCCCTGGGTCCTGATGCGCACTCTACTTTGTGTGTGCCCTCCAAGAATGGAGTCTCTGTTTCCCCCAGTCCTGTTGAAGTCCTGCAATTAAATCCCGCTAGCCTTCAAAGTATGATTCTCTAGGAATTCCTCCTCCCGTTGCCAGACCCCCAGGTTGGGAAGCCTGACGTGGGGCTCAGAACCTTCACTCCAGTGGGTGGACTTCTGTGGTATAAGTGTTCTCCAGTCTGTGAGTCACCCACCCAGCAGTTATGGGATTTGATTTGATTGTGATTGTGCCCCCCCCCCCGCCACCGTCTCATTGTGGCTTCTCCTTTCTCTTTGGATGTGCGGTATCTTTTGGTGAGTTCCAGTGTCTTCCTGTTGATGATTGTTCAGCAGTTAGTTGTGATGCCGGTGCTCTCCCAAGAGGGAGTGAGCTCACGTCCTTCTACTCCGCCATCTTGAACCAATCTCCCCCCAGCTCCTTTCTAAATTTTGTGTAGACCACACTGCTATGTCTATTTTAAATTAGTTAATGTCTTTATTTAATCTCTGATGTATCCATAATTCTTTCTTAACTCTGATCGAGTTTCTGGGGCACTTTTCTCCCTGCACAGTTGCAGGTCACTGTAGAGAATGGAATTCGGAAGTCAAATAAAGCTCTCTGTCAAGTGTGACTATAAAGCAATAGAAATTACATGAAACAGTATAAATAAATGGCAACTCAACCACCATGAGTGGCACTGCTCTTGTCGACATGATTTCCCAAAATGGTGAAACACTCTGTGTAAAACTTATGAATAAAACAATGTATAGTCTACCATCAAATTACATAAGAGTTACAATCTGGAAAAATCCAATATATATTAAAATTGTGGGGAAAATTTTTACTTTACATGTAAAATTGTGTGATTCTAGCTTTAGACAATTATACGTAGTTTTTTTTTTTTTTACTTACATGGATGTCAAAATGACATCTGGATTATCATGCTGCATTGTTCAAGGTATTTTTCGGGCTTGCCATATCCCCCATTAGATGCAGTAAAACCCTCCAATCATCAAGACAATAAAAGACTACTCTATAAATATCCAAAAGTATCCTGGGGGCGAACCACCAAGCTCAATGACAATTCATTGCCATGTAATGTGTTAGATATTTTAGTTTGGTGTAAAAACCTTTCTTGGCTGGAACAAACCCTTCAGTGACCTGACTCATGTATAAAGGTTAAACAGCAGGAGCATGGTGGTCATTTATTTCTAAAGCATTAAACACCCTGGGCTCTGATAAACACGCTTGGTGTGTCACAGTCAATTAGAAAGCCGTCCAGTGTGAATGAGTTTCTGACTTTGAGAAATGCCACTGGCATCTGATAAACAGACAATGATAAACAAACTGTACAAGGCCTGTGAGCTCCATCCTCCTTCAGATACCAAACGCAATTCCAACTGCCTGCAAAGGCAAGAGTTCAAAGGAGTTGCCCATTCTTTGGGACTAAAAATATATTCTATTTTCATCATGCAGCAGTGTTTCTTGTGACCCCAACACAACCTTGTGTAACTCAAAGATTAAAAATGGCCACTGCATGTCACAAGTTTCAACTGAATGCTTTCTGTATGCATGGGACAGTCGGTACATATGCATAAGGATGGACAGATGGAACTAAAAGTGTCTTCTTTAGCATGTTAGCAAACTTTAGTTTGACCCATGTTTAGGGAAAGCATCCCTGCTATACAGAGTTTACTTGATGCTGTGACAGAAAACTAGTACATGGAAAGGGAAGATGCCAACTTACGTGCTATAAAATACAGGAAAGAGTTATGAGATCCAAGCTATTTGCATATTTCTAGTGTTACAGTAGAGGACAGCGACTATGCAAATGAACAAGAAGGAAAGAGCATTTTTTAAAGTATCTGGTGAAATTTAAAATTCAACTAAAACAGTTTGTTCTTTGAAAAGAAGGAGGTAAAAGTATGGATCGTTACACGTTTCGGCAGTCTTAGATCAGCATTAACAACACGTCTGATTAACGTGCTTAACTGGTTTACACAACAGAAAACTAGTAAAATGTATTATGTCAGAGTATTGAAAATTGTGTCATATTTTACATGGTCCAGGAGCAGCTTGTTAATAGAGTTGTAGAATGTCTATGTAAAATGCAGAATATATTTTTATGTAAATATTATCCTTTTTGCCTGTTTCACAAATATAGATATTTATATATTACCAGTATTTGGTGTCCTTAGAATAACTGTTTTCAACTATAAAGTACAGAATTATCATCTCACTGTAATTTAAAAGTAAATTGGAAGTTTAACTTATTTGTGGTCAATTTAGATAATCTAAATAAAATACCCTTATTTCCTACCTCAATAATAAAAAGTTGGGTTCCGTTTGGCTTTATTGAGTGAGCAGGTGTTTTTGTTTGACTGGAAAATTATCCAATTATCCTTACTATCTTGTGACACTACCTTTGAAGACTGTCTAAACATTCTACATTTTTCTCTGTTAAGATGAAATATTGAACAACATTATTAACCAAGTTGACTGAATTGGCATTTATAGAAGACAGATACAAATGACAACTGAATAATACACATTTCTTTCAAGGGCATTTGGAACATTCACCAAGACAGACCACGTGCTGGGCCATAAAATAAGTTGAAAGCAATTGGAATTATACAGATGACGTTTTTCAGACTACGATGGAATTAAAATAAAAATCAATCATGAAACAAGATAAATATAATATCTTCAAATATTATTAAACCTAGCAACATACATCTAAATAACCCAAAGGCCAGAAAGGAAATGACAACTATAGTTATAAAATATTTTGAAGTGAATGTTTATGAACATATGTTCATATGTTAATAAAACATGTTTTGAAGTGAATGTTAATCAACATGTTCATATGTTAATAAAACATATCAGGTTTTGTGGGATTCAGCTAAAACAGTGCTCAGAGGGCACAAAAATGTACTGTCATTGAACGAGCGTGCCTTGTCAGTTCTCTCCACCGACGCGCCATTGCATTCTCATTGCCTGTCTTTTAGGGAAATACTACTGTCCTTTGAATTCAATTAACATAAAAGCACGTAATTTTTCTCTCTTATGCATAATATTACGCCCTTCGTACAGACTTCTAACATGCAGCTTGCAGCTGTGGAATTGTCTAGCTGTGTTTTGCTATTGTTTGTATATTTCTAGATCTTTACTGTCATTTTATTGTCCTTCAATATAACAAAAGCTGGATTGCGTTTTACTTTCTTTCTTCTTCCACCTGATTGATTGCTTAAGGAACAAAATCTGACATATAATCTGACTAAAATACCAACACTCACATATCCCATTTTCTTCAGATGTGCTGAGAAAATCTCTTATATTAACAAAAGTCATTCGTTGTGCATCCCTGCGTATAACTCACCCGCACAGCACCAGAAATAAGACTCTTAGGAAGAGCACAATGAAGGTTATTGCTGACTTTCCACCACATCGGAGGTGCAGATAATGGATGGCATTTATGCAATCCTTCTCCTGAAGAGTTCTAGGTAGGACAATAAAAGCCTTGGTTGGCCCACACCATTCCTCACACTTTTGGTGATAGGACTTGCCTAATGTTTCAGGTGAGCTGACATCCTCAACTTCCACCTACCCAGCCTAAAACAAAACTCACTAGTTCCCATCCCAGGGGGCCCGAATCTAACCGGGTAAACTCCATGCAGGCAGACCAAGCGTCCACAAATGAAGCAAGGCTGTTATTGCTAGGTGAGACCCTGGAGGTCCCTGAGTTCACTGAGCTCCACCTCATGCTCTGAAAGGCCCCAAGAGTTCTGAGGGGTTTCTCAGGGGGGTCCTGCAGGAGACTGGGGCACGAGAGATCGAACACCACCACCGCCTGTGCCCAATCAACCAGCTTCATGCAAAGCTAGCTCTGGTTTCCACACAGAGCTTTTGAGTAAGACTGTGCCTGAGAACAAGTATTCTATACCCTGCTAGACATCATGGTGCAGAGAGTCCAGTGATGTGGCCCAAGGTCATCCAGTTAATTAAACGCCAATCCAGGGCAACGATCCACACTTCCCAATATAGCAGGGTGTCTTCTTCTACCAACAGAGGATTTAAGAAATGCTTCGAGGCTCCTTCTCCACAAACTCTCTCACCATCACCACTCATTTCCTACCAAGTGGTTGAAATTGGGGGGGTGGGGGGGCGGGGGGACAGTTAAGATACAGTCTTAAGAAAGGACCTGTCCAAATGCAGATATATTACCAATGATGGGCTCTGATTTCAGTGGCTTGCAAACCTGGTCCTTGATGCTCCTGAGGAAGGGCCACAGAGGTAGTGAGGAGGAAACCACACTCCCCATCTCTGAGTCCTCCACAGGAATGCATTCTCCTTCAAGATGCTGAACACACAGGCAGGGCCCTGAGATCCTGGGAAGTGGAGAACTCCGTATGGCCCTTCTGACGTGTTTCTCTCACGTCACACGACAGTGACAAACAAGAGAACTGAAAAGGCCGAGTGTTAAATTACTCCCTGCTCCCGCTCCCCGACACCGCACAGCATGTAAAGTGCGGCAGAGTGTCAGTGTGTGGTGGCACGTGTATGTTTGTGTGTGTATTTAAAATCCTAATTGTATAAACGTATGTACCGATCCTCTACCACTGTTTTCATTGATACCCAGATAAATAAACGTGCACCCATTTCTGCGGGAACTTCATGTTGCTATCAAATATTTCTTCAGACTCTGAGGCTGAGGCTGAGAATCTCTGGGCTGTGGCCCATCACCTCTTACTCTGAGCTCTTGCTTACTTGCTTTCACAGTATCTGTGACCTTTCACCTACCTGCTGTCATCCTTGGCCTTTTCCCCTGCCTCCCTCCCCCAGCCCCCTTCTCCTTTCTTACAGCACCACTAACCCGACCCTACCTTATCCAACACACTTTGCCAAAGACTTGGAAAAAAGAGGGGAATGGTGGCAGAGGATAAAAAAAATACTAAAAACTGAGTATCAGGTACCACATTAAAAGTCCATCACCCTTTATTTTACAAAGAATTCCTTATTAAAATTTCCCTTATTTCTGGAGTCTGCTCTTCCTTACTCTATAAAAAGATCTTTCATTCATCCAACAAACATTTGTTAGAAGCTTACTTATATACCAGGTCTGGGTCTATGTGCTAGAGATTCAGCAGTAAAGAAAACAAACTCTGCCATTATGAAATTACATTCTCTGTATCCATCCCTTCTTTTTTGAGCCCTGGATTACTGAAGCCCGTGGATCAAGAAGAAACAATGGAAAATTCATGTTGCCCTAGTACGCTGAGCATTTTCATCTCCCATTGTTTTAACCTCCCCCTTTCAACCTAGGCAAGCAGCTTTACTGTTTATAACCAAAAGAACAATTACAGTGTTTTCCTAAGCAAACGAGCAGCTTTCATCTTGATATGGATTCTGCCTCCTCTCTGGAATGCAAAAACGGTTCTAGTCAAATTTTTAAATCAACGTTTCCTTCTCTCTGCATTTGCCATTTCAAAATTCCACTTAATTGAAACCATTTCTCAATTATAATATCACCGATACATAATGACAATAGTCAGTATAAAATCTACCTCTTTATGAGAACTAGAGGGCCCACAAAATATTTAAATACAAGCACTTAACAATATTTCTGGGAAAAGACACCTAGAGATTTGTATGTATTTGAATCTAGAGTACATAAATTCAGAAGTCTAACTTATAGTATTGAGGCAAGAATATGTTTAGACGGTGATCTCATGCTCATTAGTCGGTAAAAAACATTATAATAAGCCAGCAAAGGGAATAGAAATAATATTTATTTTACTCCAGCTCTCTCCTATTGAATCCTTGCTATCCATATGATACCGTGTTACATGTTTTAGAAAACTGAGATGGAAAAGCGCCTCAGACTCCTTTACTTATATTCCCGTTTCACTTCTCTTCAGAGACTTCATGAAAGAACTTCATTGAAAGGACAGTCATTGTTAAGTTCATTTCTTCACCTCCCACTTCTTCCTGATCTGTTTCCATCTGGCTTTAACTGCAACCACACCACTGAAAATGCCTTTGTCAAGACCATGGTTTGCTTTCTGTTCCTTGTTTTACTGGACTGTTCCACAATTCTTGACATTGTTGGCCATTTCCTTCTTTCCGAAACAGTTTACTCCCTTGGTTGTCAAGGCAACATATATTTTAGCTTTAGTCTCTTTCATGGGCTCTGATTCCCCTGCCTACCACTTAAAGGTTGGGTTCCATCCTCAACTCTCATCTCTCTCATCCTTTCTGAGATGAGAAGGACCTCGTTCACATTTCCATTACCCCCATAATGTCTACAACTGCCAATGACATGTCTCTAGTCCATCTTTTTCTTAGCCTATAGAATCATATTTTTAACTGCCTACTTGACTTTCTCCACCTGAATGCTTTATTTGTATGTCAACCCCACCATAGTCCAAACTCGATGCATTAGTTTTCCTTGCTCCCTACTCTCATCACCCTCAGGATGCAATTCCCACTCATGGCACCACTATACCCTCATTATCCACAGCAAAAAAATTTCAGAGTCATTCATACCATCTTTCTTCTCCGTCACCTTTCCAGTCACTAGCTCCTGTCAATTTTATCGTCTTAACACTGTACAACCATCTCTTCCTCGTTGTATACATTGCTACTATCTTTGCTAAGATCTTCAAAACTTATCATCTAGAGAATATGACAAGTGTTTCCTAGTTGGTCTCCCTAAGAACGGACTCATCATTCTAATCTACTTTTCATTATGTTATGATGTTGATCTCGCTAATGCACAAGCAAGCCCCTCTCCTACTTAAAAGATCACTCGTTACTCCCATTTTGTAATCATAAAAGCTCACACTGATCAGCGTAACATAGAGTCTCCTGCATGATCTACCTCCTATCTATCTTTCCAATCTCATCTTCCACCCTTCTCCAGGCCTCAGCCATACTGAATAGCTTACACTACCCTTAAGCATATCATATCATTATCTTTCTCCACACATTTACACATGCTGTTCTCCCTTCCAGATATGCCTTTAGGATACCCTTGCCTACATGGTAGCCCTACTTGTCCTTTGAAGAGTAACTCAAGGATCTCTTCTCTTGGAAGCATTTCATGAACCCCCAGAAAAAAGTCAATCCATGCTCCTGTGGGATCTGAGAAATGCCCTGGAAATAGACTAAGATTTGACTTAACTGTTTGGACATAAGATGAGTCAAGCAATTCTAGGGTTCTGATCCTGGAAGCCAAGCATAATGGCGAACAACTATTAGAGAAAAAGAAGAATAAGGTTTTAGAAGAAGGGTGAAGATCTATGAGGTTGTTTTTTAAAGCAAACTTTTTATTGATGTAGAACATATGTACAGGAAATTGTGTAAGTGTGCAGCTTACATGCCAGAACGACTAACACTGAAGAGACAGACAACACCAACTGTTGGCACGGATGTGCAACGACACTCATATGCTCCTGGAGCATAAATTGTTGCACCATGTGGGGAAACCGTTGGGCAGTATCAAATAAAACTCAACACATACTCCCCCGAGAACCCAGCGATTCCATTCCTAGGAATACACCCAATAGATATGCTGACGTAAGCTCACCAAAAAACAAGCACGGCATGTTCAGAGCTGCCTTATTCATTGTAACAAAAAGTAGAAATGATCCAAATGTCCATCAATCCTTGAATGGATGAATAAATTGCATTATATTTACACCATGGAATACTACTGGACAATGAGAATGAACAACATACCACATGTAAAAGTGTGGATGAATCTCAAACATAACACTGAGTGAAAGAAGTCAATACAAAAGGGAACATACTGTATGATACACAGAGTACAAAAAGCAGCACGGTTAATCTATACTTTTTTAAGGCAGGATAGAAGTCAGTGACTGGAAAGGAGTGAAACAGGTGATTCTAGGGTGTCAATAGGCTCTATTTCTTCATGTAGTTGAGGATTACTGGTGTGTTCCATTTGTGAAAATTCATCAAACTGTGCAGTATGTGCATTTTCTATATACTGAACTGCAATGAAAGGTTTTTAAGTGTACAGCTTAATGAATTTTCACTAAGTGAACATTCCCATGTAATTAACACCAAGCCATGAAATAGAATATTGCCAGCACCTCAGAAGCCGCCTCATGCTCCGGCCCCTATCAATGCCCCAAAAGCAAGTTCTATTCTGACTTCTACCATGGTGGCAGAGACCCCATCTGTACTGTTCAGTACTGCTTCCTCCATATCTACAAAACATATTAGCATCGTATAGATATTTTAAAGGTACACATTGAACTAGTAAGTTACAGGCAAAAATGGGGGAGTCAACAAAGATATTTGAAACCTTAAGCTTGGCCAAGTCCATTAAATCAAAAGGATAAACTAAGGAAAAGAGGCTAAGAAGGAAAGTGCAGTTCCCTGGAGAATGTCTACATTGAGGAGTAGGAAGAAGCAATACTGTAGGATAGTCCGAAAATCAATCAAACCATATTTTCATTTCATAAAACCCAATTTACTAGCTTCTTACCACCCTATTGATATAGATCTGGTTTGTATAACTAACCAATTATTGGTCAATCAAAAATATTTTACTTATGAAATCTTTTTGGTGACTTATAAGCATCTTTGTATTCATAACACAAGGCTTTGAAATGTATGACTTAGGATCTGCATTGTGTATTTTTTAAATCAACTTGAAAGTAGAAAGAATTTTATCTTCCTTGCGTCCTTTGGATTCGAGCTGCCAGTAACTGTGCAAAGATCACCAAGTCCATTAAAAATTTATAACATTTGAAAAGCTCATTAGCCGCAAAACTGACTTTTCTTTAACTTTCTGGTTCATTAAATCTGATATTGAGTGTTAATTGTACAGAAAGGAAGAAGCAGCAGGACGCACTGTGGGAAGCTGGCTTGCCCGTCCATTCACATCTGCACAAATATTACCTCTCCCGCCTGAGCCCCAGGACAGGAAGGGCGGATGTCCAGGCAATAAACGGCCGTAAATTATTATAAAATGAAAGCATACACATGGGAGTGGACTTTTGCCTGCAGTAAGTTTCTGTGGCTGCATATCTGCGTCTCTCCAATGACGGCAGTGCCCACATTCCCAGGTGCAGCTCTTTCTCCTAAAACTCCATTTACATTCGATTTGAATTTCACTTCCAGCATTATCACATGCCTTCCTCTGGACTTCTATCACGCCCAGGGTTTGAAATAAGTGGTAAGATTCATTTGTGTGATTGATGCTGTGCTATGTAATTTAAATTAGTCTGTCATCCCAATTAAATTAAGTTTCTTGACTTGAGGGTAAGGCTCTGACATACCATTTGGATCACAAAAAGATAGTATGGGATAAGGAGAGAGTGTAAGTACTTTTTAAATTGTTAATTACGGTTGTTTTCACATTTAGAAATATTGCAAAATATCCCCAACTGTTGGATTTCCACGATGATAACTGAAGTTATTTTAGAAAGAGATCATGGTTTAGGAAAAGATCATGATCGGTCATCCATGCAGATGGATAATTATACGCCACCCATGGACAGTGCTGACATGACAAAGTAATTAAAGGAGGATGGCAGCTTCTCCTCACTACTCAGCAGAGACAGGGCACGGAGGACGCCCACGCTCGGCAAAGCCCCAACGCACATCTCGATGCCAAGGACTCCCTATCCCTTTCATCCTCTGGAGATAGAAAGACAAAGCCAGGCCCTTCTCACAGGGCACGTGGCCAGAAATCCAGGGCTGCTCCTCAGTGGAGTATGTTCAGGTATTTCCTGGAGGGCCTTTTCTCATCTTTAACTATCTTTTTTTTTTTTTTTAAAGTAGCACGGGCTTATGGAAATTGGAAATCTTTCAAAAAGTAGAAAAACAGAGATCATAAACATTCACACTGAGAGTGTTTGGATGTACTTGATCTTTGCTACGGATATTTTTCCATATGATGATTACATGGAATATTCAAAGTTACATAAACCTTATAAATCAACAGGTATCATTTTATAAATAATATGTATTTATTGTTAATTTTTTTAATTTAAAAAAACTTAAAGAAAAAAATGGTCTAAATCAGTACAGATAGAGCTTTCCCTGTGTGTTTTTCTGTTTGCTGACTCTTTCTGAATGTATCATATTCATATCCAAATTTTTTCGACAACGTCTCATAGGTAAGTCCATTATCATCTAGTTTAGGGGGCAGATTGTGGGCAGAGATGTAAATCAAGCACACAACATACCACTTGTGGAAGTCCTCCATCCTTGGTTTAAACAACTTTGACCTGTGTCCCAGGCTCGTGTTATAACAAGGATGACCTCTCTGACCTTCTCAGAGGGGGCTGTGGGCACAGAAGTCCAGGTATGAATGTCACTGGTCTCGCTTAGGTTGTGATCAGAGGATGGGTATCCTAATCAAAGAGCTTGAATCCCAAGGTCAATTTTGCACTGGGTGACACAGTTTTATTTGATTGGCAACCCCAGGTAGAGAGCTCCCAAAATACATGAAAGGCTATGTCACCTAAAAAAGGAAGGAGAGACCCTGGGCTGCAGATACAGATGGAAATTCCACTGAATTTTTCATGCCTTGTATATAAACGTTCTTTCTCCTTATACTGCATAGATTGTCAACCCATTTTCTTAGGAGTACCTTTTTTAAACTAAAGCAATTTTTCAATTATGCCTTTTTTTTTTCTGGTTTTGACCTCAAAGCAATCTTAACTGTCTCTGATGCGCATTTTAATTCTACCACTACATTTTTCATTTCCTTGTATTCCTCTCTTATCTCACCTATCTTGTTTTCTCATGTTATCCTTTGGTTTTTATCTTATCCTATTTTCCCCTTAGGACTTCACTCTCTGGCTTTTTGCCTTGCATCATATTTTGAATTCCAAACAGTTTTCTAGGATTCTTTTCTATTTCCTGACTTGCTTAATGTTAGAAATTCACTCTCCTTCTGAGTTTTCAGGGTAATATTGCTTTCAATTCTGCAGCTTTTCCCATAGGCTCTGTTTGTTTTGCTTAGTTTTGTTCTTATTTACTTATCACATGTAAAGGAGACATCCATTTGTGGCTTCTGTCCCCAAATAGGCTGCATGGATTACACTCATCTTCACTCTGTATTCATTTAGAGTACTTTTCAAATTCCATTCTTTTACTTACATTAAGACCAACTGACTGCTACCCATAGCTTCTGGTTTGAATCTCAACGTACAGCAAATGTTCACTTATCACTTGCCTTCTATACTGAAAATGAGATCTTCCTGGGTTTCCACCACCAGAGTATCCACACTCTGCTCCAAAGGAATCTGTGTACAACTACAATCCTCCAGGTGCATTTCCATTTTATTTATGGTGACCGTCCACCCCAGGATACTGCATGCAACCACCAGCTCCCGTCCAGCCCTCTTCCTGCCAAATATTTCTGAGGTTGGGTGTCCAAACAAAAATATGGGGAGTTACAACAGCTACCTAGAAAAGTTATAACTCAGTCTTTGCTTTGGAGTCTCTGCCTAGCCTCAGAGACAGGAAGTGGCAGAAGAAAGATCTGCCCCTACTTTCATGTGAACCAACAGACCTGTGGTGTTCTAGCTAGTTCTATCAGGTGAAATTAGTAGAAATTCTTCAAAACTTATGGCGTTAGGTG
Organism: Balaenoptera physalus; assembly: GCF_965194825.1. Classification (NCBI taxonomy): domain Eukaryota; kingdom Metazoa; phylum Chordata; class Mammalia; order Artiodactyla; family Balaenopteridae; genus Balaenoptera; species Balaenoptera physalus. Next base: position 6,476,341 of record NC_138903.1, read on the forward strand.
AGCTGTTGGTTTTCAGAGGTAATAGGGTGAGAAGCAGAGCAGAGTCATGGCAGGAATTTTAGCTGGAAATCATTTTCAAGTGGAAGGGCTTCCCTGTGATTTAAGCTGAAATCCATTTCTAAAGAATAAGGCACAATGGATATGTTACCCTTAAACTATTATTTTAATTCTAAAGTCATTCTCAGAAGACCACTCATCAAGGACTTTTCTTCATTTTCCGAAAGTACTACAGCTTCACGGTTCAGGGCAGATGACACTTTTTGCTAAGTTTGAATGGTCCAAGGAAATGCAATTTCACCAGCACCCACAACAAAGCTCTTGCAAAGTTCATGACCCATGTCCATCGGGAAATCCCTCTCTGCCTCACACCCTAAATCCTCTTCATGCTAGGTTTTTTTTTTTTTAATTTTTATTTATTTATATTTGTTTTTGGCCGTGTTGGGTCTTCGCTTCTGTGCGAGGGCTTTCTCTAGTTGCGGCGAGCGGGGGCCACTCTTCATCGCGGTGCGCGGGCCTCTCACTGTCGCGGCCTCTCTTGCTGCAGAGCACAGGCTCCAGACGCGCAGGCTCAGCAGTTGTGGCTCACGGGCCCAGCCGCTCCGCGGCACGTGGGATCTTCCCAGACCAGGGCTCGAACCCGTGTCCCCTGCATTGGCAGGCAGACTCCCAACCACTGCGCCACCAGGGAAGCCCCATGCTAGGTTTTAAACCTGCCTTTTTCTCTTGAACTGCATCCACAGAGAAGCTTCACCAGTGCACTGAAGTAACAGCACCACTCACTCTGGCTTGTTACAACGGCTCGACCGAGGGCCATCGTACTCAGCGCTGGGTGATGGCGTAATTTACATAAAGAACACCGTTCTCACTTACTGGATGCCGTAAAGCTTCGTTTTAACTACATGGTATAAGACCAATGTAATTACTTATTACAATATCATTATTATGTGAAATTAGCCTTCCTTTACACAATGATTTTATCATTAGTCACTGTATAAAAAAAAAAAAAAAAGACCAAATTTGACGATTACTACACGGGACTGTCTTAGTTCTTGCCAGGGAGCTACACCCTGAGATGGAGACATGCAGGGAGCCGAGGCAGCAGCAACCTGAAAACCGAGACCTATGGGAAAGTGAGGGACACAGAGACGCTGAACTGTGAGTCATTACGCCAAGGTCTCCCTGCATCCAAAGGGAAACTCTGGCGCTGGCTGGCCCTTTAGAGTTGTCCTAAACTGAAGTAAGGGGACTGCACATCTCTACCCCCAAACTGTCAGTAATTGAGTGGGAGCTGTTCTCAGGGAGCAGAGAAGACGTATGCAAGGTTTCTGCCCTCACCAAGGGCATTTCCTAGAAAGGGATCCAGCTATCAACATCCCAACCGGTGTAGAAATAAGTGCCTCAGTCCTGAAGGGGGATCTGAGAGCACATTCCAGAGTCCTGTAAAAGGACAGAGAGTTTCCACAGACTGCTGTGTCAGACAGCTAAGCTAGGCTGTGTAACAAGTAATCCTGAAATTCTGATGACTTAATAAAACATTTTGTTATTTACTCATGCTCCTTGCCCAGCACACAGTAAGTCCTACTCATTAATGTCACTTGAGGACCCAGGTTTACGAAGGCTCACAAACAGCAGGTATTTTTATGATCACTTAGGTAGAAGGACAGAAACATAACGAATCATGCACTGCCTTGAAGAGACCCAGAAGGGAGTCATGTTTCTTTCACTCAATTTTGTTGGCCAAATTATGTCACATGGCCTAAAATCCACCCAGTGTTCAGAAAAGGAGGAGAGTCAGAACATCTATGACCTGATAACCACCACAAAGGACTGACCCAGCCTGGGCTCTACAGATGTTCACTGCCCATTGAAATATTGACATACTTTTTGTGAATCTTTGCACATTTATTCTTTAATTACAACAAAAGGAGAAGCAGAAGGAAAAGTACATTTGAGAAACTCTAATCTCTGGATAAGAAAACTGAAGAGGTAAATATTTCCATAAAGCACTCCAATAAAGGAATCAAAAGAAAATGCAAAGAAAGCAAGCATGGATGACATTTAAGAAGAGACTGGAAACTGTACATTCCCTAATGTTTTACCCATTTTTTAAGCCCCTAAAGTTATTAGCATAAAAATCCTCAAAACAGGGACTTCCCTGGTGGTGCAGTGGTTAAGAATCCACCTGCCAATGCAGGGGACACGGGTTCGTGCCCTGGTCTGGGAAGATCCCACATGCCACGGAGAAACTAAGCCCGTGCGCCACAACTACTGAGCCTGTGCTCTAGAGCCCGCGAGCCACAGCTACTGAGCCCACGTGCCACAACTACTGAAGCCCGCGCACCTAGAGCCCGTGCTCTGTCTGTAACAAGAGAAGCCACCGCAGTGAGAAGCCCGCACACCACAACAAAGAGTAGTCCCCGCTCGCCGCAACTAGAGAAAGCCCACGCGCAGCAACGAAGACCCAACACAGCCAAAAATAAATAAATAAATAAATTTATTTTTTTAAAAAAATCCTCAAAACAAAAGTCTCTCTGTGTTTTGGACAGAGTGGCAAAGCAGAGAAATGAGACAGTGTTGACTTGTTTATTCCGTTACCCCGTAAAGCTGCAGGAGGAAGAATCCTCAGACTTAAGGAATGAGGGTATCTCCAAAAAAAAAAAAAAAAAAAAGAAGGGGAAAATCTGATCTTCTGCAAGGAAAACAGAAAGCCTATGGCTTTGGAAATAATAATGTGAAGCTGTCACAGCAGCGACAAGCACATATTATAGGTTGCCTTGAGAGTGTGTATTTGTGTTGTGTGCATGTGATGTATCTTTGTGTGTGTGTATGTGACCTGGGCTGCTCAGCATACCACTTGGATAGCAACAGCATAATATGGCCAGTGCAGTGATTAGTAAGCACCTTGGGGTTATAATTACGTCTACATATCTACTTCAAAAACTTGAGAGAACTCTTCAACAAATGGTGTTGGGGAAACCAGATATCCACATGTAAATGAATTAAATCAGACCCTAATCTTACACCACTCACAAAAATTAACTTGAAATGAATTAAGGCCTGAAACGTAAACCCCGGGAAGAAAACATAGGGGAAAAGTTTCATAATATTGGTCCAGGCAATGATTTCTTGGATATGACACCAAAAACACAAGCAACAAAAGCAAAAATAGACAAGAAGAACTTACATAAAACTAAAAATCTTCTCCACAGCAAAGGAAAAAAATCAACAAGTAAAAAGTCAACTTCATGAATGGGAGAAAACATTTGCAAACCATATATCTGATAAGGGGTTAATATCTAAAATATAAAATAAATTTCTACAACTCAATAGCAAAAAACAAATAAATAAATAACCTGATTTTAAAATGGGCAAAGAACCTGAATAGACATTTTCCCCAAAAGACGTATAAATTGCCAAGAGACACATGAAAAGATACTCAGCATCAAAAATCATCAGGTAAATGCAAATCAAAACCACAATGAGACATCAACTTACACCTGTTAGAATGGCTATCACCAAAAAGACAGGAAATAAGTGTTGCCAAGGATGTAGAGAAAAGGGAATCCTGTACACTGTTGGTGGGAATTAAACTGGCACAGTCACAATGGAAAACAGTTTGGAAGTTACTCAAAAAACTAAAAATAGAATTACCATATGATCCAGCAATCCCACTTCTGGGTATATATCCCAAAGAACTGAAATCAGGCTGTCAAGGAGATATCTATACTCCCATGTCCACTGCAGTATTATTCACAATAGCCAAGATATGGAAACAACCTAAGTGTCCACTGACAGATGAACAGGTAAACAAAATGCCATACATACATAAAATGAAACATTCAGCCTTAAAAGAGAAAGAAATCCTGTCGTTTAAAACAACATGGATGGACCTGAAAGACATTATGATAAATGAAATAAGCCCAGTCACCAAAGTACAAACATTTCATGATTCCACTTAAATGAGGTACCTAGAATAATCAAACACATAGAAGCAGAGAGTCAAATTTTATTTTATTTTGTAAGGAACTATCAGGAAAGTATAAGCTTCTCTAAGTGACCGGGCTAGAGGGAGGGGAAATGGAGAGTTGCTGTTCAACGGATACAGAGTTTCAGTTATACAAGATGAGTAGGTTCTAGATACCTGCTGTACAACTTGGGGACCGTAGTTAACAATCCTGTATTGTGCACTTAAAGATTTGTGAAGTGTAAATCTCATGCGAAGTTGTTAAGTATTCTTACAACATTTTTTAAAAGAAAGAAAATTTTATTTTTTTTATTGAAGTATAGTTGATTTACAATGTTGTATTAGTTTCTGGTGTAGAGCAAAGTGATTCGGTTTTATACATATATTCTTTTTTATATTCTCTTCCATTATGTTTTATTACAGGATATTGAATATAGTTCCCTGTGCTATACAGTAGGACCTTGTTGTTTATCTACTTTATATACAGTTGTTTATATCTGCTAATCCCAAACTACTAATTTATCCCTCCCCGCTCTTCCTCTTTGGTAACCATAAGTTTGTTTTCTATGTCTGTGAGTCTATTTCTGTTTCATAGATACATTCATATGTGTCATGTTTTAGATTCCAAATATAAGTGATATCATATGGTATTTGTCTTTTTCTGACTTACTTCACTTAACATGATCATCTCTAGGTCCATCCATGTTGTTGCAAATGGCATTATTTCATTCGTTTTTATGGCCAAGTAATATTCCATTCCATACATACATACATGTATATATATACACACACCTCATCTTCTTTATCCATTCATCTGTCAATGGACATGTACATTGTTTCCATGTTTTGGCTATTGTAAATAGTGCTGCTATAAACATATGGGTGAATGTATCTTTTTGAATGATAGTTTTGTCTGGATATATGCCCAGGAGTGGGATTGCTGGGTCAAATGGTAGTACTATTTTTAGTTTTTGAGGAACCTCCATACTGTTCTCCATAGTGGCTGTACCAATTTACATTCCCACCAACAGTGCAGGAGGGTTCCCTTTTCTCCACACCCTCTCCAGCATCTATTACTTGTAGACTTTTTAATGATGGCCATTCTGACCGGTATGAGGTGATACCTCATTGTAGTTTTGATTTGCATTTCTCTAATAATTAGCAATATTGAACATCTTTTCATGTGCCTATTGGCCATTTTTATGCCTTCTTTGAAGAAATGTTTATTCAGGTCTTCTGCCCATTTTTTGATTGGGTTGTTTGTTTTTCTGTAATTGAGTTGTTTGTATATTTTGGAAATTAAGCCCTTGTCAGTCACATCATTTGCAAGTATCTTCTCCCAGTCCATATGTTGTTTTGTTGATGGTTTCCTTTGCTGTGCAAAAGCTGATAAGTTTAAGTAGGTCCCATTTGTTTATTTTTGCTTTTATTTCCATTGCCTTGGGAAACTGACCTAAGAAAACACTGCTACAATTTATGTCAGAGAATGTTTTGCCTATGTTCTCTTCTAGGAGTTTTATGGTGTCATGTCTTAGATTTAAGTAGAGAGAGAATGTTCTATTGCCAATAATAAAAACAAAATATGTATTTGAAAAACCCAAACAGAAATCCGCTAAGAAAAACTATTTCAGGATTGGAAAGTCATTAACTGTATCCAGTTGAACACGACATATGATCCAGGTCTCGCTGAGGCATGAACCGATGGAGGTCAGAGTCCTGACATGGCTTTATGTATCTGCAATCCCCTCCACTGCTCTCTCATCCTGGCAGACCAGGCTCCCCAGAAACCACAACAGGGAACGGCTGCTTCTGTCGCTGCTCAGTCCTCTTACGACTGTAAGTTCTTGGCTGGACTTCCTAACGTTGCTACTGAGGGCCTCAACTTCCCCCTAACTGTTTTCCCTATCTGGGCACTCTTACCCCTCTGCGATCCACTCCTATTCTTCAACACAGTTCACCTTCCTCTAATAGTGCGTGACTATTATCACGCACTTCCTCTAGGTGCGCTGGGTGTTATGCAAAAGAAACACTCTCTATGGGTCACTTAGAGCAGCACATAATTCCTGACAGTCCCTTTCCAAAATAAAATGTATATGCAAATAAGTCTACACATACACATTTCAGCAACTGCTTTTTTCCCAAAGCGTATCCTCTGATTCTTCAATTTCTTCCCCCTTGAGGGAGTCAGTAAAAGTGGGAGGCTGAAGAAGAGGTATTTCTTTGCTGCTAAACTTCATCACAAATTTACTTTTTTTTGCTCTTTTATAGGAAAGGCTAACTAGAATCACTAATCATCATGTTAACATTTGCATCAAAGGAACAGTGTAATGAGCAATAAAAACATAAGTGAACATTTTATTTCTAAGTGAGTTTCCCCGTTGAGTTTTCTGAATTGTTCATTTCCAGAGTCAAATGCCAGCCTGTGTTTCCCAGTCTTCAGCAATGAGAAACGGCAGATAGGAAAAGGATTGGCACACGCTGTAAATGACTAACATACATTATAAGACTATGCTGAAGATTTAAAGTTAATAGTAGAGGTTTCCAAGTGGTTTTATGTTCAGTATGCAAACCCTAGTTCTATAATCTGAGAGTAAGTAACTACTCATTTTGAACGCTTTTTTACAGAGTCCATCTCAAGTATAGTTCCACCAAAATTTGCTGTATTTAAATTGCCTTAACACTGTCTGTGAATTGCGTTCACTTGAGGAGAGCACGTGAGGAGTTTAAAGTATAATGATTTTCTAAAAATACCAATGATTTGCACATTCTTTTCTATCTCAAAGCAATTGGATTTATTATATATTTTTATCCCCTTGTCAGGCATGGAGAAAGTGGTTAGCGAGAACTCTCAAGTCCTATTGTGCTTTTAAAATAAAACGATCAGACCAAAATCTAAATTTATAATTTGGATGACACTGTGTGTGTCCTCAGTGAGACAATGGCATGCATTCTTCCTGTAAGCCGGAGGATCACTTTATATTCTCTGCCTTTACTCATCAGCTTGCATTTCAGCTCTTCAGCAAATGCAACCGCGGCAAACACCCTTAGAGAAGAGAATCCATTGCGCAGGTCTGAGTATATACATTACTTGTCCGTCACTATTATAGCAGCTCCCCACCTGGCCATTTGATCAACAGCACAAAGTCGTGCTCACATGTCCCATCACAAATCTTGTTAAATAGTTTCTAAAGGTAACCACACACAACGGAAGAGAAAGGAGAAGTATGCACATATTTCCCAGTAAATAGTCTGTGAATTGTACTCCTGTAAAAATACAAAAACACCTTTGTCTTTAAACGTTGAGGAAGCTCCATAGGTTCTTTACACAACATGGCTCACAAAAATGTATAACTGAAGCACCACTGTTAACTGAATCTAAAAGGTGAGTCAACATAGCTTCGCCATTTGTGAAAAGATAATGTTCCGGTAGAGTCTTTTCCTATAAATTTGGGGGTTTCTTTAGATTCTATAAAAGAGGGATAATAATAACTCTTTCGAAGTATGATATGCAAAATATTTAACTACAAATATGATGTGGGCTCTAACCCACGAGAAGGGGCAGTGACAACTCACTCTGGCCGTGGACCACAGCAAGCCACACCAAGGGGCATCAACCAGCCTTGCCTGGCTCACAGGGCTGGGGGGATTAGGAGATTAAAAAGCAGTGCCCTGGGCTTCCCTGGTGGCGCAGTGGTGGAGAATCTGCCTGCCAATGCAGGGGACACGGGTTCGAGCCCTGGTCTGGGAAGATCCCACATGCCGCAGAGCAACTGGGCCCGTGCGCCACAACTACTGAGCCTGCGCGTCTGGAGCCTGTGCTCCGCAACAAGAGAGGCCGCGATAGTGAGAGGCCCGCGCACCGCGATGAAGAGTGGCCCCCGCTTGCCGCAACTAGAGAAAGCCCTCGCACAGAAACGAAGACCCAACACAGCCATAAATAAATTAATTAATTAATTTTTTTAAAAAGCGGTGCCCTTAGCAGAGTCAGGCATACAGGATACGCTCAGAAAATGTCAGCATTTTCCAAATCAGGTCTCCTGCACAGTAGGGCTTTTTTTTTTTTATTTATGGCTGTGTTGGGTCTTCGTTTCTGTGCGAGGGCTTTCTCTAGTTGCGGCAAGCGGGGGCCACTCTTCATCGCGGTGCGCGGGCCTCTCACTATCGCGGCCTCCCTTGTTGCGGAGCACAGGCTCCAGACGCGCAGGCTCAGTAGTTGTGGCTCACGGGCCCAGTTGCTCCGCGGCATGTGGGATCTTCCCAGACCAGGGCTCGAACCTGTGTCCCCTCCATTGGCAGGCAGATTCTCAACCACTGCGCCACCAGGGAAGCCCCACAGCAGGGCTTTAATGCAACTGTATACATAGTTCTGGAGCTCTTCCTGTAAATATTAAACATACTACATATCAAAGAGTGACACACAATTATCTGAAAAAATGGGTGTGAAAACCTCAGTAACTGATTCTTCATTTACAATCCAAAGGTAGGAATGGATAGAAAGTTCCACTCCAGGCACAAACCACAGTCAGAGAGGCAGGGAGAAGCATAAAAACCGACAGACGTGAAGGCTTCCAGAGCCATAGGTCACTCACAACAAACAGGGAAACTGGGTGGAGAACTCTTTATCTTCCACAACTATAAGGTCCACCTTTAAACACTAAGGAGTTAGCAGAACAGAACTGGATAAAATTTAACAAGTGTAACTTGCTCACATTCAACGTGGCTTTACACTAAAAAGAAATTCTTGGGAGAATGGAAATATCCAATTCATTAAACGATTCTTCACTGAGTATCTCCCCAAACCAAATCCTCCTGATATGCTGAAATTTCACTTGATTTTCAGGGATTTAAAGTGAATGTTTTTAGGAACACACGTATCTGCTATACAAAGCACATGTCCACAGTCTCATTTTCCAAAAGGAAATGTCAGGACCTGTGGTTGTCCCGGTTGCTATGGAAACAAGAAAGCTCTTAGATGAAGTTCAGAGTCCAGAGCTCGGGGGGATGCACAGCCAGCAGCTGCGGGAGTTAGAACCTTGCTGCCATGTGGACCCTGCAGCTGCCAGACCAGAGACCTCAAAGAAGGCATGGAGTGGAGGGCAGAGTGGAGAGAGGACTCTTTGTTTTCTACTGAAAATAGGGGGAAAGAAAAACAAGCAATGCGGGAATGGCTGATCTAAATGCAATTACAGTACTTAACGAATCCACCATTGCCCACAGTATTTTAAACGATATCAGATGACTAGGAAATTAACTCTAGCATGACTTTAGTCAAAGAACATGATGCGATGAATTCACACAATCTGAATAATTGCAGCTATCAGCTGAAATATCAGCAGGAAGATGAGTAAATAGGTCAGCTATTCTAGGAGATAAATGTGTATCCCCTGATGTCTTCTGCATAACTTTTGTAAAAACAGGCAGTAGCATTTTTCTAATTGTTTTTAAACCTTTCTGCAGAGGTTATATATCTGAAATTCAAGGGCTGGCTGAGGATAATCTCCCATGACCAATTACTTTCCACAGCAAAAGGAGTTACTTACATTTCAGAGATTTCTTTTCTCCATGATGATTTAACATTCTAGAGAACAGATGCATGGGTAGAAGTGGACTCTTTAAAAGAGCTTATGATGATGGCAGACTTTCTGCATACACTAAGAGAAATTTTGAAAAATCAACTGTAAAATGATTTATTAAGTCACTCTCTATTTAGTATTTAGCACTAAGAGTCCAGGATTGACGCCACAGAGTGTGTACCAGAAAGCTTTGTTTTGCTGTTGGTTAGTTTGGGGTTTTGTCTTTTGCCTGGAGAAATTATGAACTGATGGGGAGACATGTTGTCATATGCGTTAGGCTTTTTTTCAAATCTTCATTAGAGGAAATCAGAGCCAAACAAATGCCCTTCCAAGTGTGAGGTCATAGTTGAGTATTAGTTGGCTAATGGCCTAGGCATTAAGTCATTCCTGGGAACCATACTGTTTCAGGGCCCTGTTTGTGGGTAGAAAGCACAGTACAGCATGGCCCCTACAATTCATCCTGTCTCAAGTTAGATAAGGAGTCTACACATGCAAAGCAATGACATCCTGATGATACGGACCTACCTCAGTATCTTCCCCTCTAGTTAATGCTGAATTATATACTTCGGTCTCTTTATACTTTATCCTAATTACTAAGCACCCCTAATCTCCTAGCACTAAAATAGATGTTAGGAAAGAGGGAATAAAAAGTAAACCAGTTCCCTTGTCTCAGAGAGCCAAGAATAAAATTGGGTTTGCATTGATAAAATGGGCATTTGGGGAGAAATTCCAACTTTCCTGATTCTAGCAGTGGAAATGCCTTGGAATCATAGAATATTAGAACTGAGAAAAGATCTCAGAGGCCAAAAGCACCAAACCTTCTTGTTGCATAGATGACAAAATTCAAAGTCAGGGAATGTAAATAATTTTCTCTATTACTGCTGTTGTCTAAACAGCAATACAAGCTGCCTTCGTATGATAGAAGAAAGACCTGCTTTTCACGTGCTCAAAAGCTAACTGCCTATTCATGAAGAAAGGGTATTCCATCAGGAACCTCTCTCTGTCCTGCTTTGGAACAAGAGCTCTGCTCCTCAGGGATTTAGCAAAAGTTGAACATAGAAGGGGGAACCTAAATAAAGTTTCTCACAGTTATTAGTAAGCAAAAACCTGTTGAAAAGACTACTGATGACTGGTTCACGTGAATTAGAAATAACGGACGATTATAGTTATTTATGGTCTCCTACTTCATGTTCACACTACTAATTAATTACACTAATTAATTTACACTAATTAAAAACTTGTTTCCAATATAATTCTTAACTTAATGGCTTCACTGCAACACTTTGGTTAAACTAAATCAAGAATTTTCATCACTCACCCAGTAGGACAATATATATTGCATTCCAGTCATATGTTCTTATTATAATACTATTTTCCATTTATTGAGAAAGTATCCTAGGCAATGTATTGTGTGAGTAGCTTTATTTACATTATTTCTCGCTCTTACAGCTATTCTAAAAGGTAAGAATTATTATCTCCATTTTTTAGATGCATGACTTTATCTTCAGAGGGATTAAGCAATTGAGCCAAGATCACAGTGTGAGGGCACAGTCAAACCCAGAGCCCTCAAGCTCCAAAGCCAGATTCTCAACTATGCATCACAGCTTCCATAACTTGTCAGTTCTTCCACAATCAGAGAAAATTAACTGTTCACTTATTTTTAAAAGATTACCCATGTCATCAGAATGGAAAGATAATTAGATTATGCTGCAAATTCTACAAACGTCAATGAATAATTAAGACTTTCTAAGACAGCTAGAAATTGGAAGCTGACCTCCTGTACAGCTTGAAAATGGTTCCAGGTTATCTAGTTGAAAAGGAAAATTGGCAGTTGATCGTCACGGAACGTCCGGAGTAATTTCAAATCAGCCACACAGAGGAATAAGAAACGAAAGCCTCTGTAAATAGGCAAATATTAAGTATATTCCAGGGCAAGACCCAGGACTATGAAATTACCAGAACACAAAGGCAGAACAAACACTGAGACCTTTCCCTCAGCCAGATTGAACAATGATTTTCAAAAGAGATAGCCAGAGCTATGATGTGACATTTTAACATCAACTCAAGAGGGTCCCTCCTTTCAAACACCAGATGTTCCCTTTATTTCATCTTCTGTTCAACCCTGATTTTTTATTCCTGGGAAGATTGCATAGTCAGCTTCAAACCTGTCGCCTTTGGGTTCTGCCTAATTCCTTCAGCAGAAAACATATCAAAAAATACTATCGCTGATGAACAACATAATCAACATATGCACACTGACAGATTAATGAACACACGCAGGGTCAAACAGCTGTGAAGCCACAGGGCACGATGTGAACTGGGATGTGTCTACCTTTAACACTTTCCCAGTCATCTCCCTTTTAAACGATCATGGCCAGAACCAAATAGCTATTATACTCTTTCATCCACACTCTTCTCCCTGGGTGGGGCTGGGCTGGGAAGATGCCACAGATTTAGCAGGGGTCAGCAAACCATGGCCCATGGGCCAAATCTGGCCCACCACCTGTTTTTGTAAATAAAGTTTTATTGGAACACAGCCACACTCATTCGTTCACATACCACAGATGCGGCTGCCTTCAGAGTTGAGTCGTTGTGACAGAGACTATATGGCCCACAAATTGAAAATATGTACTACCTGGCCTTTTACAGAAAAAAAAAAAGTGCCAATCGCTTGTTAGGACATGGAAAGAAAAGACCTTGGTCCAGAAAAGTTCAAATGTGTATAATCAAAAGAAAATCAGAAATCTAAACTCATAAACGCAGACATGAAAACGAGAGAGAGCAGCGCTGGGAAAATGTCAGGAGTTTTCTACCACCCTCCCCAGAAGGAACACCGATTTTGACCATCACTCACAGAGGACAGTACCTTTGTAGAAGTCCAGGAGTCCAGCAGAGAAGTTCCAGCACAGCCCTGGAGAGAAAAAAAATCTGAGGTGAGACACAATGAAGAGGGTAAGAGGAACAGTTTGATTTTACCACATCATCCCTTCCCCAAGGCGGCACAGCTCAGTGCCCAGGAGAGAAACCTCAGCATGATTTCTCCTGGGGTAGAAAGAGTCTGTGAATGAGCACCTGGCCTTCCCTGGTGTGCAGGACGCTGCCAGAGAGACCCAGCTCTTTCCTGCCCCATCCAGAAAACTGAGAGGAGTTGCATGACTTGGGGGAGGGGAGGGGTGGAGAGGACAACAGCCACAGGCTCTCAGGGGATGACAAAGGAACGCAGATCCTACAAACTGCTTCACGGATTCCATCAGGAAGCTGATCCCCCCAGCTGGCCCCTGGGCACCCCTAACACTCTGTACGCCTCACCCCACACATCCTCACACTGTGGCTAGCTTCCACACGAGCGCAAGCCAGCCTGAGTCTGCGGGATTGGGAGAAAGCACACAAATGTGAGCATTCAGCACTACCCTAGGAAAAGCAAAGGGAGGCTGTCAGCACTCAGCCTGGCTTCACAGGATCAAGAGAAGACACACAACCTGAAGAATTCCCCCCCAAGAGGGAACAAGAAGTGTGAGCAGCTGTATCCATAGAAAAGGTCTGAGAAAGCGTCAGAATACCTAGCAGGGCTGACAGAAGGTATTTCTCTTCCAAAGCCAATCAGTAAAGACTGGAGGAGGTGACTGCTTCTTCAAAAATGCAGACAGCAGTGCAAGACTTCAAGGAACACGAAAGATCAGGGAAACATGACCACCAAAGAACACAGCAATTTTCCCGAAACCAGCTCCAAGGAAATGGACATCTATGATCTGCCCAATAAAGAATTCAAAATAGCTGTTTTAAGGAAGCTTAGGGAGCTACAAGAAAACACAGAAAGACAATTCAACAAAATCAGGGAAACAACATACAAACAAAACAAGAAATTTAACACAGGGGTAGAAATCATAAGAAAGAACCAAACAGAAATTCTGGAGCTGAAAAATACAATGAATGAAATGAAAAATGCAAATGGACAACTCTCTCATGCAAAAGCATTTAAACACCAAGAAGGAATAGCCTGTATTTTGAAGGCACTGCCTTTCATGGGAAAGCAGCTTTCCACATCCACTAATTGGGTTTACACTGGCATAGCTACTCTCTGGAAACAGAGACAATAATCATGTGAAATAGAGCAATGAGGAATGGAAATACCAACCAAATTCCTGACTAACGTTTGTGGTACAATTGTTCCCTTAGGTACAAAGTGAAATGGTTTGCATCCACATCCAATTTACACACCTATATTTGTAATATACCTGCATGTGTATGTGCGTGTGTGTATATGCTTAAAATATTTGTGTTTTAACTACTCTTGTATGTATATATACATTCCAATAAAGACAAGATTCATTTGCATATAAAATGAATTTGGAAAGAATATGGTTTTAGCTTATTTGGAAAGAATATGGTTTAGTTGTGCCATCACTAAATACATGTTGATTTGTTCAACCAGTACATTCAACAAATACTGCATGTCAGGCATGATTATAGGGTCCATGAACGCACTGGAGGGGAAAAAACAGACAAAAGTGTCTCCATTTTTTTTTTTTTTACTAGTTTACATCCTAGTAGGGATGGAGGAGAAACTGACAATAAGCCAAATTATATTATCTATTGCTGTGTAACACTACACAAACTTAGTGGCTTAAAATAACACACATTTATAATCTCACGTTCGTGTGGGCCAGGAGTCTGAGCATGGCTTAACTGCATCCTCTGATTCAGGGAGTCCCACAGGGCTGTGATTTCATCTGAGAGTCTGATCTGAAGGCTCAGCTGGGGAAGAATGTGCTCATGTGGCTGTCGGTAGAATTTAGCTGCCTGAGGATTCTTGGATCTAGTGTCTTGGTTACTTGTTGCTATTGACAGAAGGTCACCGTTAGTTCCTTGTCACATGGGCCTCTGCAACAGGGCAGCTTGCTTTATCAAAGCCAGCAAGGGAAGATCTTCTAACAAGACAGTCACAATCTCTTGTAACCTGACCGTAGAAGTGACACCCCATCACCTCTGCTGAATGTTCTTTTAGAATTGAGTCATAGCCTACACTGAAAAGGATGGGATCACACAAGGCTATGACTCTCAGGAGGCAGGGACCAGCAGGAGCCATTTTTTTTTTAACACCTTTATTGGAGTATAATTACTTTACAGTGGTGTGTTAGGTTCTGCTGTATAACAAAGTGAATCAGCTATACATATACGTATATCCCCATATCTCTTCCCTCTAGTATCTCCCTCCAACCGTCCCTATCCCACCCGTCTAGGTGGTCACAAAGCACCGAGCTGATCTCCCTGTGCTATGCGGCTGCTTCCCAGTAGCTAGCTATTTTACATTTGATAGTATATATAAGTCCATGCCACTCTCTCACTGTGTTCACGCAGCCAACCCCAGTCCTCTCCCTGGGATCTGAACTCTGAAGCCCAAGCCTCAGCTCCCAGACCCCACCGGCCCTGGCGGGCAAGCAGACAAGCCTCTCGGGCTGGTGAGTGCTGGTTGGCACCGATCCTCTGTGCGGGCATCTCTCTGCTTTGCCCTCCGCACCCCTGTGGCTGTGCTCTCCTCCGTGGCTCTGAAGCTTCCCCCTTCTGCCACCTGCAGTCTCCGCCCGCGAAGGGGCTCCTAGTGTGTGGAAACCTTTCCTCCTTCACAGCTCCCTCCCACTGGTGCAGGTCCCGTCCCTATTCTTTTGTCTCTGTTTTTTCTTTTTTCTTTTACCCTACCCAGGTATGTGGGGAGTTTCTTGCCTTTTGGGAGGTCTGAGGTCTTCTGCCAGCATTCAGTAGGTGTTCTGTAGGAGTTGTTTCACATGTAGATGAATTTCTGATGTATTTGTAGGGAGGAAGGGAAGAAGGTGATCTCCACGTCTTACTCTTCTGCCATCTTGAAGGTCTCTGACACATGAGCCTTTTTTTTTTTTTTTTTTTTGGCTGCGTTGGGTCTTCGTTGCTGCGCACGGGCTTTCTCTAGTTGTGGCGAGCGGGGGCTACTCTTTGTTGCAGTGCGTGGGCTTCTCACTGCGGTGGCTTCTCTTGTTGCGGAGCACAGGCTCTAGGCGGGCAGGCTTCAGTAGTTGCGACACACGGGCTCAGTAGTTGTGGCTTGCAGGCTCTAGAGCGCAGGCTCAGTAGTTGCGGCGCATGGGCTTAGTTGCTCCGCGGCATGTGGGATCTTCCCGGACCAGGGATCAAACCGTGTCCCCTGCACTGGCAGGTGGATTCTAATCCACTGTGCCACCAGGGAAGTCCCCAGGAGCCATCTTTAAAGTCGGCTTACCACAGTGGGGGAGAACACATAGGGCCTGGTGGGCCACTGGGAGGAAATGGATTTTACTAGGATGTAGAAATTGATGTTACAGCAATGTATGAGATGCAGCTCAGGGTCCACTGAGTTGTGATGTATACTGACCACGTGTCTACTTCACCACCACCCACATTGTTCCCATGAGACCCCACAACTTCCCTGTCTGGTAGACAAGGACTGTAGTATTAATTTTTCAGCATCCTGTGCAGAACCTGTCCTGAGGCCACAGGCTTTTTCCCAGTCACTCATAATCTCTCCCTGTATCATTCCTTCACGTACATTTTCTCCCATTTTTCTCCCCACCTATCTCTTTCCTGCTGAGAACCACCTCTTGCATTAATCATGGCCCTCTCTTCCTCTTCTGGCCAACAGCATCACTACCAGACTATCAATACCATTAAATTATTTAGCATCTTGATAAGTGAATCTTTCATCCAATTCAGAATAGGGGACGCAGCTACAACTAAATTAAATTGTAAAGTTATCCTCTGACTTTTGATGCATGTGTTGAGAATATCTGGAGCGGAACATCAGTGACCATGAATACTATTTAACTGCTAGCTACACTTGGTCAAATCACTGTTTTGCTATGGGCCGTGCCAGTTCTTTACAGCGTCCCAGATACTCTCTTTCTACCTTGCTTCTCTTTTCTCACCCCCTTTATACTGAAGTTCATGCCTTTCTCTATTACTTGTCACTTGATCTCCCCAGAAAGCTGGGTCCATTGGCTAATAACTGTCACTGTTACCATAAGTTTTCTCTATGAATTGATGCTTTTCCCATCCAATCTGTCTTTCAAAAGCCCTGCCAGGGATCCCTTGCTGCCTGACCTCCACATCCAGTTTCTTCTTTGCTGGCATGTGAATAAACTAATAATTGCAAACTTATGGAGGAGTGCTCCATTTCTGTACTGAGATCATATGAGAGTGATCAAGGATAACATCACAACAGTACAAATTTTAAAATACGGCTAGGTCGGAAAGGAGCATCTTTAAATATTTAAACAAATGAGAGGTGACACCTTAGTTTCTTGAAGTACTTTCAAGCCATGTGACCCTATTGGCCATAAGGCAACATCTTTTGAAGCAGAAGGAAAGAGTTGTTATGATGCACTTTCTTTAACAGGAGTTTTGTTGTTCATATTTTTTGGGGAAAAACATGTTCTCAGAAATTGCTAAAAACACTTTCCTAATACTTATTCTTCTCCTCGTGATCAAAACAAGTATGACAAAGTCTACATTTGCCAGAAAAAAAGTACAATATTTTCCCTCAGGTTTTGAAACCCCTTGAAAACCTCTGTAACCTGCTGCTTTGTTTTTACAGTAATCGAAGCTAAATTGGGGCTTAGAGAAAAATGAAGCATTCAACACAACTGAAGGAATTCCATCGCAATGCTGCACAGATTTTCCAAATGCTCAACTTCTTCCCCTGGTGTAAATATAGCCTTTATCATGAAATTGAACAAACATTTTTCTAAATTTGTCTCTCAGGAGCAAGCCTACTCTGAACAGCATGGAACATTTTATCCTCCAAAGATAGGCTGAAAGCTCTAAATTACTCATTATATGGCTTAACAAAAGAAGCTCATCGTTAGTTAATTGAAGATAATATGGCCTTGTTCCCTGATGCAGATATATTAAAATTGCTGGTTATTTCTGTAGTTAATCTCTTCTGCAAAAAACCCTCAGTCATAAAATTTTTGTTCTTATGATAAGAAATGAGACAGCATGAAATAAATATTTGATTTGGAGCTAAGAGGATGTAGAATACTAAAGAGGAGAGGATTATATTTCTGAAAAACTTGCAAAATGTCAACTCTCCCAAATGGTATTCAACCCAGTCATCTCAAAGAAAAATATTTCCATTAGGGCCGTGGCTAGGGTGAGACAAGTGCTTAGGGTGCAAAATTTCAAGGGTTGCCCCACTTGCCTCACCCTAGTCCTGGCCCCAGTTGGACATCTGAGCTATACTCCCTGAAATTGCCTCTTACCTAATTTTGAATCAGCCATTTAATTGCTCCCTTGTTCTTGGACTTCTATACTCCTATTTATTTTGCTCCTTGGATCTTTTATTCAATCCATTACAACTACAACACAGACGGTGGGTTCCTAGAGGTAATGGACTGCCTGGGGGCACAAACAATGACCCTGAAGCCGTGGCTACTGCTGTAAAGGGCTTACACTCGAGTAGGGAAAAGAGCACGCAGATTTCTTCTGCCTAAGGAAAGCCTTGCTTGGACCACCCTCTGCCCTTCAGACTTGGGTCCTAATTCCTCAGGCCCTACGTGGCCAGATGACAGCACATCCCCTGCTATTCAGTTTCCAGCCCATGACAAGCACTCCTCTTCACATGTAACTTGAATGAAAGCCCTGTGAGACCACGTGAGACCTCCTAACGCACTGCAAACCCAGAACTTTAAGCATCATTGCATGTCACTGACCTGAGGCTCTCCATGTAATTGAACACCCCTTCTTTCTCGAGCATTCCTCCTCTCTGTCATGATGGCTTGCCTCCAATATTTCTCATCCCTCTCCAGCTACTTCAATAGCATCTCTTTCCTTTTTTTTTTAACCTGTCACCTTCTTCCTAAATGTTGACACTGTTTATAATCAAAGCTGTCTTCTCTTGCTGCTGTGTGTAACCTCCCTGATCAATCCCAGCACTTGCAAGAGTCTACTTGCTATGCATACACCACTGACCACAATCTGTATCCACCGCCAAACCCTTTCCACTGGGAACCATGTCTTCTTAACTCTTCAGATACATTTATTAAATTACTAAGTCCCTAGGCCTTCTAAGTGCCTAGATGAACCAGATGACCTCAGAGCTCAGGCTGCAACCCCGTGGAGGGTGCTGACCAGCTCAGGAAGAGAAACATCCCAATGTGTGTTATAATTAAAGCACAAATCTGGCGCTCCAGGGCGCTGCTGCTCAAACTTCGGCGTGCAACCGCAACACCTGGGCGTCTTGTTAAAATGCAGATTCTGACTCAGAAAGACTGGGCTCTTCAGAGGGTCTGAAGACTGCCTTTCCACCAGCCCCCAGGTGGTGGCGCTGCTGCTGGCCCACGGAGCACACTTGGAGGAGCCGAGCTCTGGGAGGCTTCCAGACCCCAGCTTAGTCCGTGAAGTCAAGGAAGTGATGCCTGAGCTAAGTCTTGAGGACGGGCTGAATTTGCCAGGGGACCACACGGGAAAAGACAGTCTGCGAGGAGGAAAGAGCAGGGTCAAAGGGGCAGACATGTGAGAACACGGCGATTTGGGAAAACTCTGCCTGGAGCCCAGGGCAGTAGAGGTGGGAGAGCCGGGTGGGTGGAGTGGGCTGTGGAGGAGGTGGACCCAGAGAGAATCAGCAACCAGGTGATGCATGTCCTTGACGGGGAGACCCTCAGAATGAGAGGAGAGCGGACCACTGCCAATCAACCCACGACACTCGTCTGTCCTGAGCACCCTGAGGGTCACGGGCCATCTGTGTCCAGCGTCTGGGCCCCTCCCCACAGGCAGTGCTGGCCAAGCCTCGTTCCCCAAGGGGCCCCTGAAAGCATGGCTAGCGTGCCTGGGGTTCCTTTTTGTCCCTGGGTGAACAGTTTTCTTAAACCTCCGACTTGCTCACGACAATTATTCCAGTGATTAAAGATCAGTGTGATATGTTCCCAAATAGTGGGGACTGAAAACAAATCACCAAAACATCATACAAATTCACCCCAAACAAGTGACCTCTGCTAGTGAATCAGTGAGTGAATGAATGAATGAATAGCACAAGAAGATGCTTTCGGTAGGAATTCGGTAGAGAAGAGTCAGTACTGTTTAAAGCAGTGTTCTCTAAAAGAAATATAACGCGAGGAACATATGTAATTTTAAGTTTTCTAGTAACCACGTTTAAAAGCCAACAGAAACATGTGAACTGTATTTTAATAATACATTTTATTGAACCCAACGTATCCAACATATTATCATTTGAACATGTAATCGATATAAGAGATTACTGACAGGTAGTTTACACTTCTTTTTCACGAGGTCTTGGAAATCCTCATGTGTATTTCGCACTTAGGTCACATCTCAATTCAGGCTCATGCTTTTTCAAGTGCTCAGAAGCCCCGTATCGCTGGTGGCTAGACAGTACGGGTTTAAAGGGTGCACAATCAACTCCTTAACTTGCATCTCTTCCTCATTCACTCACTGTGCGGGCTTGGTCAGGTGACTTCACCAACATGCCTCATCTGACATGGAAACAGGTGGCCTTGATCCATGTTCCCCAAATGGTAAAGCACAGAGCCTAAGACATGGTGCTGTAGACAAAGGCATGAGCACTTCACCGGGCAGGGTCCTGGGGCCGGGGTTGGGGAGGGGTGAGCAAACGCTGAAATTACCGCAGCTATCATCCTGGATGTTCCAGTCTTCAAGTAGCCTCCCACCCTCTAAAAGGAGGGGAAGCAAGACACTTTAAGATTGCTAAGGTCACTCAAACTCAACACTTGGCTGCAACTTGTGGGGGCAGATTTTGGTCTGGGGGTTTTTTGTTTTATGGTTTTTAGGGTTTGGGGTTTTTTATGATTCCACAAACGGAAGCGAAAATAAAGCAATAGCTTGTGCATTATTCACCTGATTGGAACAGGCATGTTTACTGCACTCAGATGGTACAGAAACAAGTCTATAAACCCGGCGCCTGCCTCTGCACTATTTAAAGCTAACTGAGCAACAATGATGTCTTTAAGCACAGTGAAATACACGGGTAACACACCGAAAACTGCTTTACACTAAGGTCAGCTCCTACACTTTAGAGAATGACAGAGAAGAGTCCGCGTTTCCTTTCTTCTCTTTTTCAAAAGATCAGCAAAACTTACTCGACAGCTCAGTTTCTTCTTTTTTTTTTTTTAAATACCACTTTTATTTATTTATTTTATTTTTATATTTATTTTTGGCTGTGTTGGGTCTTCATTTCTGTGCAAGGGCTTTCTCTAGTTGCGGCAAGCCGGAGCCACTCTTCATCGTGGTGCGTGGACCTCTTCACTATCGCGGCCTCTCTTGTTGCGGAGAACAGGCTCCAGACGCGCAGGCTCAGCAGTTGTGGCTCACGGGCCTAGTTGCTCCGCGGCATGTGGGATCTTCCCAGACCAGGGCTCGAACCCGTGCCCCCTGCATTAGCAGGCAGATTCTCAACCACTGCGCCACCAGGGAAGCCCCGACAGCTCAGTTTCTTAAGGAAACTCCTTTTTCACTTGTTTTGCTTGTTTTTAATGTTCCTTTTTAAGGCTGAGCAAATCCAGGAGCAAGTTGGAGGCCAGGGCTCCGTATTCAGCTGTGCGAGGACAGGGTTCAGCATGGCGCCTAGCGGCCAGCTGGCACTCAGTGTATGCTGACCAAGTACAGGAGACAGCATTGCAGTCCTCACCACGGACTCGCCAAGTGTACTGACTCCATGTGGCAAGTACTTACACAGCGCCCCTGAGAGGAGGGGGACTGCACTGCGGTGTTCTCTACCATCGCCAGGTATGGAGAAGGCAGCTAGACAGAGCTCCAGAGGGAGCTCATAGCCGGCCCATGTCCACGCCCACCCCCTGGGAGGAAATGAGACAAAAGGTAGCCTCTTTATCTTTCTCCCCCAGCCCTGGGTCTTCACTGCAGCACTTTTTTTCTGCCTTACCAAATGTCTTTCTTGTCAATTTATTTTATTTTACTTTAAAATCTTTTTATACATATATATACACAATTTTACATAATGCCCAAATGTGATTATCTCACACACATTAGTTCACGGTTTAAGCAGCCTTCTGTGTGTGTGCACGTGTGTATGCCATTTTGCTTGTCTTCTGTCTGCCATCCACACCATTCCTCTTTACCAACCACTCTGCTGCCACTGCCCTCCCTGGTAACTCATGTGAAGAATCTACAGTATATCTTTCCACACGCTTCTTCATACTTCATCATACACGCGCACACAGAATTTTGTCCTTGTTTTATAAAAATGGAATATTATATACACCTTTCTGCTTCTTGCTTTTCCCCCTCAAAAATGTCTTGCAGAACTTCCTGCACGCCAGCTGATATATTCAAATTCACCCTTTTGAGTGGCTGCATGACATGATACGCCGTGTTGTCAATATATCCTAATTTAGTCTAACTTCCCTGTTGAAGGGCATTTTCTTTGTTTCTGGGTTCTTGTCAGCTTGAACAAGGGTCACTATATATCCTGAAACACCGGTCCTTACTTACTGAGCTTTATTTCTAGGGATGAAGGTCCAAGCTGGGATGGCGGGGTCAAAGAGTATATATGTTGAACATTTTAGTAGCGATCAACATATTAATATCAAAAGGGCTATAAACATTCATCTTAGCAGCAGCAGTATACGAAAGCACCCATTGTTATTGCCTTAACGTTATTTCATAGCATTTCTGTACCTGAAGTAAATGTCAGGTGAGCGATATGCACCCACAGGATGTCCCCTTTGCGGGACACCAGGAAGTCCTGCTCTACGTGAGTGCAGGGGGAACAATGCTAGAAGACCCTCAGCAGACCTAGGTTTGGATTCACACTCTTCACCCTGATCTGAGAGCTTGAGTGAGTCCTCTATTCTTACTGAGCCTCTTTCTGCATTTGTTAAAAGGACACAAATACACATATACATATACATATGCATTTTAATATTAAAGGGTTGACAAGATTATGTGCATTTATCAGGCCAAGATCAAACTGAAGCCAAGAATCAAGAAAGGATAGCAGAACGTTAAAGCCATTTTTTTCCCTGCGGGCATCTGGTCAACCTGGTGAATTTTAGTTTTTGTTTTTAATTTCTCATAGGGTGCAGGAGATAGAAGACAAAACCCAGGGCTCACCCAGGGTGGGAAATCTAATAGAGGACATTTCTACTCAAATCTGGGATATCCGAAATGCTACACCCTCAGTGTAAGTTTGAAGCAAAATAAACTCTTAACCAAACTGCACCATAAAAAGGACTACAAGGATAGTTTCCTGGATCCTGAGAAAAGCAGCAAAGGAATAAATACTGAGAAGCTGTAATAAAAACTAGCACTCATATGGATTTGCAACCCAAGTATACATATCATGTGGGAAGTCAAAAAAATGTTAAGCTATCGATTTAGCTCAAAACAGAACCTCTAGAACTATCTATGGTGAAGTGCTGGGCTGTTTGTTTCATTTTCCATTTGTAAAATGCAATAAAAATGAACTGCACAAAAAACGATATGGAAAAAAGGACAAACACAGCACACTGATACTATCTATAGCAATGTCAAGTTACCATAAAAATTTCCAAATGTCACTCTCATTTTCCATGCTTACTGTACCAAAGGTTACACGATTTTGTGGAATGAGAGCTGGTCCCAAGAATCCAGCAGAAGAAGTACAGTTCCTCTCTGCGGAACACACTCTCCTCTTTAAGCCTTAGGGAATTCTCACAATAATTTTCCAAGGAAAAAGCACATTTCACAAGTAAGAGAAAATCACCAAACGCACAAGATAACTAGGCACCGTGAGGGGGGAATTAACGAGACAGAAAACCAGACTTGCAAAACCTTCAGATACTGACATTATCACACAACAAATCCAAAACAAACTTGCTGATTATGTTTAAAAGAATGAAATATAAAGAGACTACTATAAAAGTGACCTAGCAGACTTGAAAAGAACCAAACAGAAATGGAATGTAAAATAATACAGAGAAAGACAAATATCATATGATATCACTTATATGTGGAATCTAAAAAAAATGGTACAAATGAACTTTTTTACAAAACAGAAATAGAGTAACAGATGTAGAAAACAAACTTATGGTTACTGGGGGAAAAGGGGAGTGGGGATAAGTTGGGAGATTGGGATTGACATATACACACTACTATATATAAAAGAGATACCTAATAAGAACCCATTGTATAGCATAGGGAAGTCTACTCAATATGGGAAAAGAATCTAAAAAAAAGTGGATATATGTATATGTATAAGTGATTCACTTTGCTGTACACCTGAAACTAACACAACATTGTAAATCAACTATACTCCAATAAAAATTAATTTTAGAAAAAGAAAATTAAAATTCCATAAATGAGTGTAGCAGCAGACTAAACATGGCTGAAGAGACAATTAGGTAACAGAAGCATAGGGCAGATGTTATCCAGAATGCAGCACAGTGGAACAAAGCGATGCAAAGGATGAAAGAGAAGTTTAGAAACACAGAGGGCAAAGATGATATAAAATGGTTTCTCAGAGTCTCAGAAGAAAAGAAAGCAAATAGGGCAGAGGAAATAATATATTTTTTTTTAAAAAGTTCTTTTTCCAGAATGGGTAAAAGTCATCAGTCTACAAATTCAAGATTTCCTAGAAATTCTAAGGAAAATTCATAAATAAAAATAAACACCTTAACAAGTCATAGCAAAATTTGAGAACACCAAAGAAAATCTTAAAAAAGAGAAGAAAAAAGAAAGGTGGCCTGGAAGGAGTGACAGGCTGACAGCTGATACTCAACAAGAAGGACAGAAGCTGGGGGAAAAGGGACTGAATCCTGCTGTCAGCCACAGGAACGAGCAGGGAAGCAGAGACTCCTCCAAGTGAGCCTGGAGACCCTGCAGGCCAACACTTCGACTGTAGCCTGTGAGAGGCGCTGAGCTGGAGGACCCAGCTGAGCTGTACCCACATTCCTATGGAAATGGTGAAAGGATAAACGCATAATAATGACAAAAACGAGATGATACATGATAATACATGTCTGCTGTTTTGAACTGCTAAGCTTGGGGGTCATTTGTTACGCAGCAATAGACCACTAATACAGTTAGCATTCATCTTTTCTACCTGCCAGCAAATAGAGGCACTACTCAGCAATTCAAACATGAAGATACAACACAGGCTGGGGGAGGAAGAGGCATGGCTAGTCCACCATCCGGCCAACTGTCCGTGGAGAAGGGACAAGGTGCCATGATGTACTAGTCTGCCAAAGCTGCCATAACAGAGCACCACAGACTGGAAGCTTCAACAACAGAAACCTACTGTTTCCCAGTTATGGAGGCTGGGGGTGGTTCCTCCTGAGGTCTGTGAGGGAAGGACTGTCCCAGGGCATTCTCTCTGGCTTGCAGATGACCGTCTTTTCTCTACGACTCCTCACTTGGTCTTCCTTCTGTGTGTGTCTGTCTCTTTGTGCAAATTTCTCCTTTTCACAAGGATACCAGTCATACTGGATCGGGACCCAACAAATAACTTCATTTTAACTTGATTCCCTCGTAAAGACCCAATCTCCATAAAGGGTCACATTCTGAGAGACGTGAGGTTTAGGACCTCAACATATGAATTTGAGGGGGACACGATTAAAGCCATAACATGCAGTGAGGGACATTTAGATACAGACTGCATATTATTCAGACATAGACTCAGTGTTTGAAATCAAAAGTTCATTCCAGACCAAAATAATTCCTGCATATTGTTTTACTTGGTTCAAATGGAGGCTGTAACTGTAACATTCGTCTTGCCTGTCATTTATGCAGCTGTGGGGTCCGATATGGTCCGGAGGGATTTTTTGTTATGGTTTTTGCTCTTTTGTTATCAGTTTTAAGAAAACATAATAAAAGCCAAAGCACTAAAAACATGTCCACTTGGTATTAGATGAAGCCAGTTTAACCTGGCACTGGCTAAGTTCAATCACAGCACTGTTTACGGATGAACTTTTTAGTTCATCCACATAAATCACAACTAAGCTAATTAAAATCCCAAATGGAAGTGGTAACTCAGCTGTCCTGTGTCCCAGTTCTCCACCGAATCTATCCATAATGAAACATGAAGATAGTAAAATCATTCTAGGGGTCACAGCCTAGGATACACTTCCAAAACTCATAAACAATCCTCACTTGCATGCCCACAGCAGCTGACACAACAGTAGAAATGAAGCAAATGAAGCAAATGAAGCCAGGGGCTATGCAAGATGTCCCTACTGAGTGCGGCCTACACGGTGAATTAAGACTTCATCTCCCTGGATGGGGGGTAGCAGTTATCTGCAGAAACGCAGGAATCAAGCTCATGTCCCAGAAACAGCTCCATTTTCTTTCAACACGGGGACTACATTTGCTCTAATACTGTTCAGGTGTGTGCCTGTGTGGGCCTCATTCCACGCAGCCCTGATTTCCCTCAGTAACAACAAAGCCTTTTAAACCAAAGACTTTGGGTTAAGGCTGCCCCTGAGGACCACTGGTAAGCCAGGAACAAGCGGGGTGACGCGGTGGATGTCTCTGTTGCTGAAGGGAAGCATCACGTCAAGGTGGTCCCATTTCCACCGGAATGGACTTTCTGGAACGAAGCACAACAGTGCAATCACCTCAGCAGAAAACTGCTTGGAAAGGGTGAAAGCAAATAGATGGAAACCAATTTGTGAAACAGCACAGCATTCTAAGTTCATTGAATAACAATAAAAATTGTAACACTGCCTGAAGGCAACGAAAGATCCATATTCTGGGAGAAAAAGAAAAACAATAGAAGAAGAATAGCATTATTTCAGGCAAGGCAACATACTAAAGCAATGAATTTTCAAAGTGGGATATATGTCACAATAATGAAAGCTATGTTTAAATCAAAGGTTCTTAGGTAACGCCTGCCAAATTCCAGTGGACGGCCAGTAAAACAAACTATGAGAGAGACAGACAGAGAGACAGAGAGTCCAGAGACAAAGACAGGGGGTGCCTTGGCTGGCAAAAAACATTGCTCCCCAAAGGAATTGCCTGAGGTTTTGTTCTGTTTAACTGTGGGCTATGCTTTCTTAGTTCTCATTTGACGGCTTTCAAAGAGAGCCGGTTTTACAAAACATCCAGGCTGCGCCCCTGAAAAAGAAATTACCAGCATGCTTGCAAACTCTGCTCCGCCAAAGGAAATTCTTAGATTCACCAGGGCTTCACATAAAGAGGCGTCCTCTCTATGGAGTCACTAACAAGATTCATAACGAAAGTGAGCCAATGAGAAAAATGCACACAGCTAACCTTCTCTAAGCCAAGATGGACACAGTTATAACTGGCAAAGAAGTATTTTTAAACAAGATTACTCTAAATTTTCCTTTTGTCCTTAAAACCTGTCTGTATCATGGTCCACAAATTTCAAAAGTGCTTCCCTCACTGCAGGGAGAATCAGTTTCATTTAAATACCCATACACATCTGAAATATAAACAAGAGAAACTTGATAGAAATTAACTTAAATAACCTACATATTTAGCAGATGTGAATTATAGATCTTAAACACATATAACTCACACTTGGAAGCAGTAGTTCTTAATGTTTACTGTGATCCTAACGCAAGTGAAAGGAATAATAAATGAACCTGTCTGCAACAGGCATGTTGGTGGACTTCTTAAACCTGTATGGACACGCAAGCCAGCCTCTCATCATGACACCCACTGAAAAGCATTTATGGAGAACTTGGTTTATGCCAAGCCATGGCCCAACCGTTGGGGCCACAGTAAGAAATAAAATAGTCAAAATTCTATGCCCTCCTGGCATCCACATTCTAGCAGTGGAAGACAGATAATAGACAAAGTAAATAAAACATATCATATTGTAGATGTTGGTTATTGGTTTCCTATGGCTGCTGTGACAAATTACAACAAACTTAGTGATTTAAAACAACATAAATGTTAATATGTAGTTCTGGAAGTCCAAAGTTCAAAATATTTCCTTGGAGTTGGACATATGAAGTCTAATGGGATACTTAATATTTCAGTGAGAAGTGATCAGCTGTATTCCAACACCTCCATTTGCTTCATGCTTTCTTGTTGAAGAAGACTAACTACACATGTGATTAAGACTGTCTAGAGCTTCTCCAGACACCCATTACCTAGACAGCTTTGTTCTCTGGTTCATTTGCCCTGAAGGTCTTAATTCTTTGAAATCACACTGCACCACAGTCTGACTTTAATTTCTCCAAGGATTGCTGGCATTCTTAACTGCATTTTTGTGTTTCTTTGTGGCCTCTACTAGAATTATGAAACTTCCTTAAGCTCTGAAACGCTAATGAAAAATATTAGCCACATGTAGGGCTGGAGTGACATCTTAACACTCTTCAACGTAATGGTCAAACCATGATGTTGCAAAGCCATTGCCTATCTGCTACGTCACTATGTTTCTCCCTCAATGGCAGTTCATAAGCGCTTTCAAGGGCAGACTCTCATCTACTAGCAATGATCTCAAGAATATTTGTTGAAATCTGTAGCCTGTTGAGCTACGACAGATGTCTTTTCAGGACCAGCTGGACAGAATCTGTGGGTATCCTGCTATCACACGTGTACCAATATAAACTCCACTAACAGAATATTCTATAAAGGCTGCTCTTTTTTTGTAGGAACTTGTGTTAATGCTTATGTACTTTTTCTCGGCTCTGAGCACTCTGCCCTGTGTCTGAGTGTGTGCTACTGTATTTAAAAAATGCAAGAGATTTTCAGGCTCCTTTTCCTGGAGAGGTCCTTGCTCAGTGGGAACTGAGAATGGATAGTCCCATGTAGACACAAGCCCTCAACAGGCATAAGCGTGGAAGCTATGTCATGTCCCGGGTAATGTCATTAAATAATCCCAACTGACTACAGTTGCTCCTCCCACTTTCAGGTGATAACAGCGGATTCTCAATTCAGGGGAGGGGAAAGAGTTATTGGAACAGAGTGTACATCAGGGAATAAGAGATGAGGGTTTAGTGGAATAGGAGATGTAGCCTTGGGTCTTAATGAGGTGATAGGACAGAATTAAACCTAATGGAGTTGTCTGTCCACTAAAGATTGACTAGAAAAACTTCCTACTAGAGGGAAGTATACTATAACCATGCTCCTGGACTTCTGAGTTGGGGGAAATCACTTATATAAGAAATCACAGTCAAAATGTGGATTAACTGCATGGTGTGAGAATCCCAAAATGAAACAAAAAATGCATCAGTCACAGCAGAAGCAGATGCAAAATCATTCTATGAAGTTCCTCCAGAACCTGACCTGGAATACTAAGGGAAAAAACTACCCCTACTGAAGACGAACTCATAATAAATTTAAAGGTCCACAATGAAAGGGTCCACTATGAAAGAGATCATTTGTACCCTAAAAACTGAGATAATTACTTAAAGATTAAGTTCCTTTTATTATGTCTAATACAGATTTTTAAAAAAAAAAAGGAATAGAAACTACAACCAAAAAAAATAGGACACTACGTGAAAAGAAGATTATTTGAAAATCAGACAAGTCAATTTCTAGAAATGAGAAAATATAGTCAATGACAATCTACTAATGGAAAGAAGGTTGTCAGACAACTTTTCTGAAAGAGATAAAAATGATATTGTGTTTGGAACTAGTGCCCTTCTTCATTATGCTATATTATATACCTAAAATAATAACTTGCTTCACCTCTACCATGTTCTAGTACCAAGATGGGACAACCTGAATAGCTGGGAAACCAAAAAGCAGAGTTGACTCTTCTTCCAGCTGTCACTAAAGCATAATTTCTCTGTGTTTTTTTCCAAGCCTTCTTTTATATTCTGTGATATGGGATACTACATTCAAAGTTACAGAAACATCAAGTTCACCTCCTTGGAGTATCTTTCAGAATCAGAGAGGAGATGAAGAAATCTAACTCCTGGGGCTCCTGCAGCTTTTAGGGACTCAGGTATGTTCATTTGTACAGATAGCAGCCCTGACTCTCTTTGTTGTGAGATAATCTAAATGAAAAAGCTTGTTAAGTGAAGTGCACTGAACAAATTTCCTATCTATTCAGAGTAGAATTTATATTTCTCTTACAATATAGAAATTAAAATTGAGCTCGTGGTACAATTTTCTGTTGTGTACGCCCTCCATACACAACAATTTACAAATATCCCTCAATTTACAAATATCTACATAGGATATTTGTAAATTGAGAAATGAGATATCTTGGATGACTCGCCAAAACAACATCAAAGCTAAACAGCTGCAGGTACAGTAATAAAATTAAAAATACTTCTTGAACACTAAGGCATATACCCTGAGAATTAGAACTTAATTAGCAATAAATATTTTGGTAAGCCACTAATAACTGAGTACCATTTTATCTAAGCAAGAGTAAGTATTAACTAGATAGATTAAACTTTCTACATTCTAAAAATAGTACTTCCGAACCTTAAGCTACGATTCTCCCCTATTCAGCTAAAAAGTAACTCAACTTTCTGAAAATATACCCTAGATACTGGGAGTTTAGAAATGGTCTCTTTCCCCTATTATACCTTCATCCTGTTTAATTTCAGGTTAGCATAGGGAGTTAGAGAGAGGATGACTTGTGGTTCAGAAGATGTTATTGCTGCTAAATTTACATGTATGAATATAAATATGTGCTAGAAGGAACCTCCTGATGGGATTAATCATCCAAATTCCCATCAGAAATGCTTTCTGGTAAAAGGAGGACAAGAATAGCTGTGAAGGTCCCCTAAGGACTCAGCTGCCACTTCTAATGAAAAGTCCTTTCATGCAGAAGATGCTTCAGACAAAACCAGCAGAGTTAACTGTGCTTATTTTTCTGTTTAAAAGTAGTGGGAAAATAAGTCACTGTATTCCAAACACAGAAACTAACCAATCTGTAAGAACAATAAAACACAGAAAGTTAACATGAACTATGGAAGATAAATGCTAAGTAAAAATAAAATGAAAATGTTCCTTTCAAATAAATTTGCCATCCTGAAACTACTAAATCAAGAGAAAACACAAACCCTCTCACCCATCATTTCATACCTAGTGTGTATACAGTTTAGGAAAAGGACTCATGATCCAAGTACGGAGACAAAAGAAACTACCAACCCTTCTACCTACCCTACCCCTCTTTATAAAAGGACACAAGTATCCACACTAGAGAAATGTTCCTCTCTTTGCCTCTTCCCACCCCCATCTTTGGCCAGAGACAGAACACAGAACATCAACGAGAGGGTTAACTAACTTAAGAGCTTCTTAAATCTTTCCTCCAAGTGTCCCCAACAGCACCAGAGCCAGAAGGACATCCCTTGGGAACAAGAAGGCCATGGCAATACTACCAGTGTGGAATTTCTTTCAAAGGAATTATATTTTTTAATTGTGATTTATCTCAAGAAATTAATACAAATTTTGCCTTTGACAACTTATCCAAGTCATTATATAGGTGAGTTTTTTTTTGTTTTTTTTTTTTCATTTGGCTGTGCTGGGCCTTAGTTGTAGCACACAGGATCTTTAGTTGCAGCATGGGGGATCTTTTAGTTGCAGCATGGGGGATCTTTTAGTTGCGGCATGCAAACTCTTAGTTACAGCATGTGGGATCTAGTTCCCTGACCAGGGATCGAACCCAAGCCCCCTGCATTGGGAGCACGGAGTCACAGCCACTGGACCACCAGGTAAGTCACTATAGGTGAGTTTTAATATGGTAAATGTTAAGTTTTAATACTGTCAGGATTTTTTAACTTACTTGTAGTCACATAAACCATAGACCTAGGTCTATGGAGAGGTGAGTGGTTTATCCTGTAGCTTTTCAGATCCCTGGCACACTTCCTCACACCCCTGAGGATAACCCACACATCAGGCTGATAAGAGGCTAACGGATCTGAAAGTCTACTGGATCACTGTGACAACTCACAGCACTGAGACTCACCTTTGACAACTTATCCAAGTGTAGAAGGGAAAAAAACAAAAGTCAAATATTTTGCTAAATATGGTAAAGAGAGAGGAAGTACATGAGCAAGCTAAATCAGAGACTTTCCTGTTCTGATCTTTACGTGCTTCACAAATCCTGGGCTGACATCACACCTTGTCTATATCACACATTGCTCTATGGATCTACGTTTCATCTTTCAACTGTGATTGACAAACTCACGAGAGGCAGGGACTGTGCCTTATAATCTTCTGAATGCCCTACTACATTTAGCAAAATAGATCATCAAGAATATGTGATTAATAGAGTTTAGGAGGTACAAAGCAGGAAGAGAAACCCTCTCTGAGGTGCAGGAATACAAGGAAGGCCTGAGACCGAGGGTGGACAGGAACACTGAGAAAAATCGTCCAGGAAACCAGTCTCAATCCTGAGCAAAAGATGATGCTGGAGGAATCTGAAGCTCCTGGCGCACTGAAGTTACACCATAACAACAACAGGAAAAAAAATCCAGTTCCTCTCCTGACTGACTCAACCCACAAGCTAATGGCCTAGCACTAGAAGACATGTCAGTTCCAGGCATAAATATTATTTAGCTCAGTCCATACTTATCTACACATTATGTCCGGCATCCAGTTTAAAAAAAAAAAAAAAGTGAGGCATACAAAAAAAAGCAAGGGAAGAAAAAAGAAAACACATTCAAGAGAAAGAGCAATCAACATAACCAGATGAAGAGATAATCATGTGTTAGAACTATCAAACCGGGAATAGTTATATAAATAGATATAGTTATTTCCTGATATTCATATATATACACATACGAATATAAATATATCTATTTATATTCGTATGTGTATATATATGAATATCAGGAAATAACTATGAATAATATGATAAAAGTACTAGTGGACCATGTGGGAAACATGCATGAAGAAATCGAGAATTTTTCAATAACAAAAAAACAACCCAATCAAAAAATAGGCAGAAGGCCTAAATAGACGTTTCTCCAAAGAAGACATACAGATAGCCAACAGGCACATGAAAAGATGCTTGTCATCGCTAATTATTAGAGAAATGCAAATCAAAACCACAATGAAGTACCACTTCACACCAGTCAGAATGGCCATCATGAAAAAGTCTAGAAATAATAAATGCTGAAGAGGGTGTGGAGAAAAGGGAGCCCTCTTACACCATTGGTGGGAATGTAAATTGGTACAGGCACTATGGAAAACAGTATGGAGGTTCCTCAGAAAACTAAAAATAGAACTACCACATGATCCAGCAATCCCACTCCTGGGCATATACCCAGACAAAACTATAATTCGAAAAGATACATGCACCCCTATGTTCATAGCAGCCCTATTTACAACAGTCAAGTCATGGAAACAACCTAAATGTCCATCGAAACAAGAATGGATAAAGAAAATGTGGTCTATATATACAATGGAATATTACTCAGCCGTAAAAAGAAAATGAAATAATGCCATTTGCAGCAACATACATGGACCTAGAGATGATCATACTAGGCAAAGTAAGTCGGAGAGAAAGACAAATACCATATGATGTCACTTATATGTGGAATCTAAAATACAACACAAATGAACATATCTATGAAACAGACATAGAGAGCAGAATTGTGGTTGCCAAGGGGAAGGGGGTGTGGGGGAAGGAAGGACTGAGAGTTTGGGATTAGCAAATGCAAGCTATTATATATAGGATGGATAAACAAGGTCCTATTATGTAGCACAGGGAACTATATTCAATCTCCTGTGATAAACCATAATGGAAAAGAATATGAAAAAGAATATATATATATAACTGAATTGCTTTGCTGTATAGCAGAAATTAACACAACATTGTAAATCAACTATACTTCAATAAAATTTCAGAAAAAGAAACGGAGAATTCTGACAGAGATATGGCAACTCAGGAAGACTCATATGGAAATGCTAGAATTTGTTTTTAAAAGCATGGTAACAGACATGAAGAATGCCTTCAACTGGCTGATCAGTGGACTCAGCACAACGAAGGCAAGAATTAGTGAGCTTGAATATAGCTCAACAGAAATTACCCAAATAAAACACTAAGAAAAAGAAGAATGGAGGAAAACAAAACAGAAAAGAACAAAGCATACAAGAATTGTGGGACAATGTCTAATAATCTAATAAGGGTGACTGCATTCCTAGAGTAAGAATAGAGACAAAACATAGCAAAATATTTATGTGAAAAGATAATGGCAGACAATTTTTTAAATAATAAAAGATATAAAACCACCATTCCAATAAGTTCCACAAGCAGCTGAACAACACACACAGAAATCTGTTGGCGTTTCTATGCACTAATAATGAAATATCAGAAAGAGAAAGTTAAAAAAAAAATCCCATTTAAAACTGCATCAAAAAGGGAATTCCCTGACAGTCCAGTGGTTAGGACTCTGACGCTTCCACTGCAGAGGTAATGCGTTCGATCCCTCATTAGGCAACTAGGATCCTGCAAGCCGTGAGGTGCAGCCAAAAAAATAAACAAATTAAGCAAAAAAAATTAAAATTAAAAAAATAAAATTGCATCAAAAAGAATAAAATACCTAGGAATAAACTTAACCAAGAAATCAAAGACCTATACTCTGAAAACTATAAAACATTGATAAAGGAAATTGAAGATGATACAAAGAAATGGAAAGATATCCCTTGCTACTGGCTTTGAAGAATTAAGATTGTTAAAATGGCGATACTACCCAAAGCAATCTACAGATTTAATGCAATCCGTATCAAAATACCCATGATATTTTTTCACAGAACAAGAACAAATAATCCTAAAATTCATACGGAACCACAAAAGACCCTGGATTTCCAAAGGAACCTTGAGAAAAAAGAACACAGCACTTCAGAATATACTACAAAACAACAGCGATCAAAACTGCATGGAACTGGGACAAAAACAGACACATAGATCAAAGAAACAGAATAGACAGCCCAGAAGTAAACCCACAAGCCTACAGTCAAGTAATCTACAACAAAGGAGGCAAGAATATACAGTGGAGAAAAGACAGTCTTTTCAACAAGTGGTGCTGGGAAAACTGGACAGCTACATGTAAACCAGTGAGATTAGAACATTCCCTCACACCACACACAAAAATAAACTCAAAATGGTTTAAAGACTTAAACATAAGACCAAACACTGTAAACCTCTTAGAGGAAAATGTAGGCAGAACACTCTCTGACATAAATCGTAGCAATACCTTTTTTGATCCACCTCCTAGAGTAATAAAAATAAAAACAAAAATAAACAAATGGGGCCTAATTAAACTTAAAAGCTTTTGCACAGCAAAGGAAACCATAAACAAAACAAAAAGACAATGCACAGAATGGGAGAAAATATTTGCAAATGAAACGACTGACAAGGGATTAATCTCCA
Organism: Balaenoptera physalus; assembly: GCF_965194825.1. NCBI lineage: Eukaryota > Metazoa > Chordata > Mammalia > Artiodactyla > Balaenopteridae > Balaenoptera > Balaenoptera physalus. Next base: position 6,511,160 of record NC_138903.1, read on the forward strand.
AAATATACAAACAGCTCATGCAGCTCAATATCAAAGAAACAAACAACGAATCAAAAAATGGGCAGAATACCTAAACAGACATTTCTCCAAAGAAGACGTACAGATGGCCAAAAAGCACATGAAAAGATGCTCAACATCACTAATCATTAGAGAAATGCAAATCAAAACTACAATGAGGCACCAGTCAGAACGGCCATCATCAAAAAATCTACAAACAATAAATGCTGAAGAGGGTATGGAGAAAAGGGAACCCTCCTACACTGTTGGTGGAAATGTAAATTGGTACAACCATTATGGAGAACAGTATGGAGGATCCTTAAAAAACTATACACAGAACTACCATATGATCCAGCAATCCCACTCCTAGGCATATATCTGGAGAAAACCATAATTCGAAAAGATACATGCACCCCAATGCTCATTACAGCACTATTTACAATAGCTAAGACATGGAAGCAACCTAATTGCCCTAAATGACAGAGGAGTGGATGAAGAAGATGTGGTACATATACACAATGAAATATTACTCAGCCATAAAAAAGAACAAAATAATGCCATTTGCAGCAACAAGGATGGACCTAGAGATTGTCACACTGAGTGAAGTAAGTCAGACAGAGAAAGACAAATATCATATGATATCACTTATATGTGGAATCTTTAAAAAATGGTACAAATGAACTTATTTACAAAACAGAAATAGAGTCACAGATGTAGAAAACAAACTTATGGTTACCAGGGGGGTATGGGGGGACGGAGGGATAAATTGGGAGATTGGGATTGACATATACACACTACTATATATAAAATAGATAACTAATAAGGACCTACTGTATAGCACAGGGAACTCTACTCAGTACTCTGTAATGACCTATATGGGAAAAGAATCTAAGAGACTGGATATATGTATATGTATAACAGATTCACTTTGCTGTATAACTGAAAGTAACACAACATTGTAAATCAACTATACTCCAATAAAATTATTTTAAAAATGAATGTAGAACATATGTTTTTCTTACTTTTAACTGCTCTAAAAGACTACTAATTTTCTAAGGCAAAAACAGAAGTAACGTAGTGTGTGTCTATAGCATATGGAAAAGTAAACTGTATGCCAAAAAAATAGCGTAAAGGGTGAGAGAGGGAAAGGGGTTATATTGCTGTGAAGTCTTTACACTACTTGAAGTGTTACAATATTATTTGTAGGTAGATTGTAACTAATAAAGGAAGTATATTTTAAACCATAGGACAATCAATAAAATTTTAAGAGGTATCGATAATAAGGCAACAGTAGAGGTAAAACTGAATCATAAAAAATAATTTATCAAGACCAGTAAAAAAATTGATATACCATGAAATAAGGAAAAACCAGACCTTCCTAAGTGCTTTAAAATATATATATATTTAAATATATGAACGCAAGCATGGAAATTAAGGATCCAGTCTAGGTTCTAAGGATCTCCAGCAATAATCATCAATAAAATGCAAAGAATAACCATCTATCTTTTAAAAATTAAGTTAAACTATTAGAACAAACACTAGTTACAGACATGACTGAAGATTTGAAAAAATAAGCTGTGACACAGAGCACTCCTGTTTAAAGAACAAGCTATCTAATCAAAATGTCACATTATCCATCTAGCAACTTAAGGTATTGATTCAAATTCAGCTTCACACTGAATCACACATTCCTGACCTGCATTTTTTTTTTAATTATTAGCACCTTTAATTATTATTTATTTATTTATTTTTTTGGCTGTGTTGGGTCTTCGTTTCTGTGCGAGGGCTTTCTCCAGTTGCGGCGAGCGGGGGCCAGTCTTCATCGCGGTGCGCGGGTCTCTCACTGTCGCGGCCTCTCTTGTTGCGGAGCACAGGTTCCAGACGCACAGGCTCAGCAGTTGTGGCTCACGGGCCTAGTTGCTCCGTGGCACGTGGGATCTTCCCAGACCGGGGCTCGAACCCGTGTCCCCTGCATTGGCAGGCAGATTCTCAACCACTGCGCCACCAGGGAAGCCCCTGACCTGCATTTTTAATACTCTATTCTCTTTGACCTTTAATTACTGATATACAAAGGGAAAGCTTCTCTAGAAAAAGCTTAGTAAAAGCAATTTCATTTCATTTCACTTTGGTCTTTGAACATGAGTCAAATATATCAGTACAAAACTAAATGATCAGTCTGCTTCATCAGCATGACATGAAGATTCCCCATGAGAGAGAAATCAGTCCTAAAATTCCCTAAAAGTACCTGCAGTACCTCAATCCTCACTATGGAAACAAATTTAAAGTTACTATAACATACCTGTAGGTTTACAGAATAAGAATTAGTCATAATTCCACTTCTTATAAAAAGAATACGCTGTTACCATCTTTCTCCACCTCTAGATTCCAATAACTGGTCACTACATAACATATTCACATTTGAGATCAGAAGACTTCTTGGGCTCTAGAGATATCTATAGATCTATCTATGTAATGCTGGTTCTAAATTAAATATTATAAAATTATTTCCATTTATAGTCATGATAAATTGAAGCAACAAAGTTAATAGGTCACAATACACTCAGTGGAAGAACAAAAGAATCATTAAATTTCCAAAGCATGTTTTTCAATGTACTGATTTAGGACATAGCTAAAAAAATGTCAACTTTAAACATTCATTTGGTATTTACATTTTTTTTTCAAATGGGCCCTTTCTGAAACTCAACAGGTTATAGAAATAGTATTTAATTTGGAGGTTTCTCAATTTTCTGTTAACCCCTCAACAAATACTTATGTTACGACTGTGTCCATAAATATCTGAGGTGACAAGATGTGTAATACACCCCACATCACATTCCCCTCCTGGTTCCATTCCTAGCCATTTATGTTAAACAATATGTGAAACTACCAATTAGACTTGCTTTGACCTACAAAAGGGCAAATTCATAAGGTTCAACTGAATAGCTTAATGACCTGGGCAACTAGCATAACATCTGTCCTCTTGTTTCTTCATCTCTAAAACTAAATTGTTGACTTAGCAGATCATCACTGAGATTTCTTCAGGTCATAAAAATGCACGTGTGTGATCCTGAAAAAATCAGAGAAGATGAAGACAGCAACCCAAGGAGCTGACAGTCTACTCTCGGGAGGTAAAATAGATACCAAAAACAAACAAAACAAACAAACAAATAAACCTAAATACCTATTTAGGATCTATTCAGAGAGTGAAGTGCCCCAAAGTGGTTTTTTAAAGACTGCTTATAAAACTTTTGGTCAGAATTTTTGGTGAGGTAAAGGAGATGAGAAAAGTTTTGAAATTTATCTCACTCTAAGGAGGCAATTTCTGTTAAGATAAATAAAGTCACATCACAATCATCTCTATTTCGGTTATCTGCTCTGGGAGGTATCCAGGATCATTTTTCAAAGCTGGGCCATCTGGTTACCACATGCCTTTGTAAATAGCTGAGATTGTCAGGAACGCTTACATAACCAAGACCAACACCACAAAATACACTTTTCCCAGGTTTGCCTAAACGATCTGTTTACCTAATAAATCCAAAACTAGAATACAGTCGCCCAAGACTTATCTTTCTACTATCTTTTCCAAAAACTGATCATTCTTTATTCTACCAGAACAACTGCCTCACCCCACCCCATTTCTGTTTTCATTTTCCTTTTCTTGTCACCAACCCAAGATGTCTGTAACATCTTTCGTTTCTGCTAATTGCAAATTCTTACAGCAAGCTCCTGAGGCCTCTAAGAGAGGCCAACCATTTCTATCTGCTGACCTTTCATCTGCTGCAAACAGACTCAACACAGTTTCCTCACTAAGATAAAGAAGTAGATAAATGATCTGCTAATGGGCTTGTCTTCAAGGGGGAGCGGGAAAGGAACGTGACTTTAGTGATACTTAACAGAAAAATGAGCGCAAGAAGTAGCGTGCTTGAGAAGCTCACAGGTGAGAACTATTTCAATATTCGCATATTTTTTCTTTCCCTCCCTTTTTTCTTTTTTCTTTTTTTTTGCATTTCAAAGTTTAGGAAAGTTTATCACTGATAAAATTCTACAAGCACACATTTGCCTAGGACACCTGGTCCCAATAATAGGAACCTCACCTAATTTACTCCAGTGCCTTCCACCACAACTGTGATGATTTTGTATGTAAGCCATGGCCTGAAAAACTGGGGAACATACTGAAGTGTTCTGAGGGTGGTAAGTTGTATTGCTCGTGAGGTAATTTACTTTTAAAACTGTTCAGTAGAAAACAGTGCAGTGAATATGTACAAGTGTCTTAGTCAACTTTAATTCATACACCAGAGGCAGTTACTTAGCAGAATCAGGAATTCACACCTCAGAGGTAGCTTTCAGGCACTTCAAATATTGTTATTGAAATGGACTGGTGAAGGCATATTAATTAAAGACATGAGTACTGTTTGATATACGTGTTTGTGCACAAGGACATATAAGAATCAGCAAGTTGGGCTGCAGAATTGCTTCGGAGAAGGGTTCAAGATGTGACTTATTACCATTCCATCACTTGACATGAAAGAGAAACCTGTAGTAAACTGCCTCAACTGTCAAGTAGTCTGGTTCTGCCTTCAGAGTATCACTGTATAAAAATGATTTGCCATTTTAATGCAGAAAGCATGGATGTACAATCATTTAGAAAAGTACAAAGGTAAACACTAAAAATTATATTATTGACTGAAATCAGATGGTAGAAGAAAGAAAGAGGAAGGAAGAGAAACTTGCTATTCTTACATTACTTAGAGTAGAAAAATAGTAAATGATGTATAAAGAAACAAAAGGTTAAATGTATTGTGTAAAGGTAACCCTTAAAACAAACATAGGCGTCTTCTAAGACAGAGTATGCACAAAAAGCAAAGCACACAGATCACTTAGTGAAAGACTTTTTTTAAACAAAGCTATTAAAATAGAAAATGTAAACTTACTTGAGAGAACAGTAATACTCATTAACAAATGCACATGGAGTCAACATTAATAAACACATCCTTAACCAAACCCTCTAAAATGCACACTGATTTAGTAATCTATTCATTCATAACAACAACTCCAAAAGTATGGCTTAATACCATACTTTATATATGTATTTTTTACAGCTCTGTAGGTACACCTGGCTCCACTGGGAGGTTCCTGGGGTCCTTCACTCAGTTGTAGTCAAATTGTGGCTGGAGCTGAAGTCATCTGAGGGCTCAGCTAGGGAAGGTTTCTCCCCACCATGACCTGCTTCTCACCTGGAAGGATGGAACACTAGGGGCTGCTCAGGCATCTCTTTCTCTCTGAGGAGCTTCTCCACAAGCTTAGCTTGGGATTCCTCACACCATGGCAGTCTCAGAACAGTCTTCTTCTGTGGCTGCTGGCTTCCCCAGAATGAGTGCTCTAAGGGACCCAGGTGACCACTGTAGGCTTCTTTAGACCTGGCATTGGAAGTCAGGCAGCATCACTTCCACCACATCCTACCGGAAACAAACAAGTCCCAGGGCCAGCCCAGAATCCTTAAGAATCAACGGGAGGGGACAACATAAGGGGATGCATAGCATGGTTCATTGAAAGGCAGGGCCATATTTCATGCAGACACCTGCTACTAAAAACCTCATATATAACTCAATGCATTTCAGAAAGGCAGAATATAACAGAATGGTCAAGATGCCAGATGTATACAAAAAAAAAAAAAAGCTGAACTCGCCATTTGAATAGTATACAGGGTAGAACTTGGCAAAATGACATTAACAAAACAAAGAAGGACCCTTGAAAATACTAAAAATTGTGGTTCTTAGGAAATACATAGTAGCTGTAAATATTAATGTAGCAAATAAGTAACTTTCATAAAACAGAAATTACAGGAATCAAAAATGCATGACGAGTCAGAGATAAAAATTCATCATTCCCAGTCCATGAAAGAGCACCTATATACTTTTGAAGACCTCATTAACATGACTAAGAAGGTAGATCTCATTGAAAGACATCAAACTTGGCAACCTAAAAATGGAAAACACCATCTTTTCAGCTGCCTATGCCTTTTCAGTTGCCTATGCCTTTTCAGTTGTCACAAAAAAATGACCATATATTAGGCTGTAAATAAGACCTTAATTTATTTTTTAAAATAGAAACAGTACAGGGGCTTCCCTGGTGGCACAGTGGTTGAGAATCTGCCTGCCGATGCAGGGGACACGGGTTCGAGCACTGGTCTGGGAAGATCCCACATGCCACGGAGCAACTAGGCCCGTGAGCCACAACTACTGAGCCTGCGCGTCTGGAGCCTGTGCTCCGCAACAAGAGAGGCCGAGACGGTGAGAGGCCCGCGCACTGCGATGAAGAGTGGCCCCCGCTCGCCACAACTAGAGAAAGCCCTCGCACAGAAACGAAGACCCAACACAGCCAAAAATAAATAAATAAATAGAAACAGTACAGGAAACATTCTATAATCAAAATATAAACAAAATCAGAACGAAAAAAATAAAAAATAAATGGGTTTGGGGTCTAAAATTTTTAAAACAACTTTTGACTCTTTAGTCACAAAGGAAATTCAGAATGGAAATGAAGAATTTCTAGAAAACAATGATAGTAAAACCACTATTTTTAAGACCCCCATGGGATGCACTTAAAGTAACATTAGAAGAAAGTGTGTAGTCTTAAATATTTATTCTTAAGAAAGAATGAAAACAAATAATTTAAACATGATGTTCAAACACTTGGAAAGGAAATAATGAAAGAAACCAAAGGAAATCATAAGGAATCCATAAAGAAGTAAATGAGTTGCCAACACAAAACAATACAACTAATAAACTAATTTCAGAGTTTTTTTGAAAAAAAAAATTTTTAAAGACAAACTCATTTTTAAAAAATATTTATTTATTTATTTATTTATTTATTTGGCTGCACCAGGTCTTTGTTGCAGCACGTGGGATCTTCTTTGCCACACGTGGGATCTTCGTTGCGACCTTCGGGATCTTCAGTTGCGGTATGCGGGATCTTTAGTTGCGGGGCATGTGGGATCTAGTTCCCTGACCAGGGATCGAGCCTGAGCCCCCTGCATTGGGAGTGTGGAGTCCCAGCCACTGGACCACCAGGGAAGTCCCAGACAAACTCATTTTTAAAGAAGAACATATAGGGACGTCCCTGGTGGTGCAGTGGTTAAGAATTCACCTGCCAATGCAGGGGACACTGGTTCGATCCCTGATCTGGGAAGATCCCACATGCCGCAGAGCAACAAAGCCTGTGTGCCACAACTACTGAGCCTGCACTCTAGAGCCTGCAAGCCACAACTACTGAAACCCTCACGCCTAGAGCCTTTGCTCCGCAACTACTGAGCCCATGCGCCACAACTACTGAAGCCTGGTCACCTAGAGCCCATGCTCCACAACAAGAGAAGCCACCGCAATGAGAAGCCCACGCACTGCAACAAAGAGTAGCCCCCGCTCACCACAACTAGAGAAAGCCCGCGCACAGCAACAAAGACCCAACGCACCCAAATAAATAAATAAAGGAGAATATGTAAAACTAAAGAGAGAATAATAATGATGATCAGAGCTTCAACCTGAAGAAAATGAATAATTTCTAGGAAAACACAGAATATCAAAATTGACAAGATAGAAAATTAGATCATTTAAATGGAAGTAATAGAGAAAACAGAGCAATTCACCAAATAATGATAACAACAACAACAGGCAGAGAGTTCCACAGACAAATTCTGCCAAACCTTAAAGAAAACATAAATCCAAAGTTATTTGAATTGTTCTTGGGCACAGAAAAATAAGGAAAAATTCTTTTTATGAAGTGAATATAACATTTATTCCAAAATCAACAGTATTGCCATTGTAAATACTGTAAAGTGTAAGTATTATCATTGTAAATGCCATAAATTGTAAATAAATTATAATTGTAAATTGTAAATATTAATGCAAAAATTCCAGTGAAGTATTAGCACCAGAATCCAACAGCAGGTTAATGAAATAATGCAATACGATCAAGCATACTTTCTCTCAGAAATAAAAGGATAGTTAAACATTAGTTCAATATGAAGCCTATATTTCCTCATATTATGGATCTAAGTAGAAAAATTAAATGATCATCTCTACAGATACTGAAAAGAACATATTCCAAAATTCAAGCATCATTCTTTATCAAAAGAACTCAATTAAGTAGTAATAGAGGAACATCCTTTAACTTGATAAGATATAATAAACTTAGTCTAAGTATTAATGGCAATGAAAAAGAAACATCTGCCCCGTCACCTCTACTATATAATATTTTAATAGAGGTATTAGCCAATTAAATTATATAAGAGAAAAATACTAAATATAAAGTTAAAGAGCAAAGGTAAAAATCACCTGTGTTTGCAAATGTGATTGTATACCAGGAAAAGGTATGGAAACAAACTAAAAAAACTACAACAAACTAAAGAGAATGCTGTAACATAATAGGATCACAAAATCAATAGTCAGAAATCAATACCTCTGATATATGTTCTTTAAAAAGCTTAGAAAAACTATTGACTGAAATGCTTATACAATAGCAGTGAAAGGTAGAACATCTAACAACGCACAAGAAATGTGAACACCTGTTAGAAGGAAACTTAAAAAAAACTCCATTAACATAAAAGACATAAAAGAGGTCTGAATAGATGGAAATACACATGGTGCTCTTGGCGAAGAAGACTCAACATTGTAAAGATGTCAGCCCACCTTATGTTTTAACAAATTCAACATTCCAATAAGAACACCAACTTTGGCGGGGGCAGGAGGACAGAGTGGTGAGAGTAATTAGAAAGCTAATTCTGACGGTTATGTGCAAAATAAACAGAATAGTACGAAAACTTTAATCCAGAAAAGCAAACAGAGGCCAGGCCCTAACAGGTTAATTAAAGTATGTCATGAAGCCATAGATGGCTTCTGGCTTATGAAGAGACTGATTAACGGAATTAAATAGAAAGTTCAGACATAGATGCAATACATAAGGAGATTTAATACATGATAAAGGTGGCATCTTGAATTACTAGAGAAAAATGAACTCTTTGATAAATAATATTGAGACAAGGGTTAACCATGAGGTATTGGATCTATACTTCACACCACACAATAGGATGAACTGCAAACAGGTCAAACATTTAAGTATAAAATTATTAAACCATAAAAGTGCTAGAAGAAAACACAACTAAATATCTTCATAAACTGGGAATAGAGGAGGTCTTTTTACTCGAATATAAAATCAATAAGTCATAAAAGAAAACGTTATTGACCTTACCTACATAAAAGTAAAATTCCTCTTTATGAAAACCCCCCCTTTTTTTTTTCTCTCCACTTGCTTATAACGCTAAAATCAAAATGCACAGATTTCTAGTGAGCCCAACTTTTAACCATTCTGTGAAAGGACCAGATAATGGGGTACTTCCTGTTGCCTTTGCCCTTTCTTTTTACATGGAGTTGTCATGGCATTAGTGAGGTTATGTACTTAATAATTACTTTTTTAGTTCCCTTTTGGAAGGGCTTCATGAAATATCCAAATTGGTTTTGCCCTATTAATCTCTGTTTCCTAGAGTTCCTGTCTCCAAACAGATCTTCCGTTTTGTTTCCACCTCCACTCTCAAACCTTCAAAACTATGAAATGATGAGTAATGTAGTTTCTCTGCCTTTTGTTCTGCCACCAGGACCTTTCAGGTCAAGGGACTATCCCTTCGTGAGGTGGAGGACAGCTCTTCCATGAACACACATTCTTGGCTATGAAGGCACTACATTTGCCTTTTCTGTTCCCTCTGTAATCCTCCCAGACTTGTCCCCATGGGCAGATGTCTCTTTCTGGTTAGGAAGATGGACACTGCTTGGAGTCATGACCATGCTGGTGTTGACCGCTCATCCCATCATAAAGTGCAGACACACCTCCAGGGCCTCTCTCCTGATGCCCACTGGCTTTCCAGTTGGGAACATTTGACCCATCCCTACACGCTGCTCTGAATTGAATCAGACCTCTGCATAAGCAGATGCCCCATTCATAGCGTTGTAACAGCCATCCCATTAGGCCTTGATTTCAGATAGTCATTGTTTGTCTAAGGTTGTATAGTTTGCCTAAAGCCTCTGGAATCTGAGCTGAAACCCCACAAGTTGCAATTAATCAATCTTTTCCAACCTGGAAGACACCATCCACCTACTGTGAGATGCAAATACCTACACTTCAAAAGTGGATTCAGGTAAGACTGGTGCACCAAAGGCACACTGCTCTACAGCCATCTGTAACTAATCTAGATTCCAGATAAAATTCTTGTTTCCCCAAGGTATTTTTTAAATGGTGTGAATGGCACCCCCATATGAAGAACAGACATCCACAGGGCAAATAATCCTGGAAGAACTGCTCCTGTTTGCTGCAGGAGAAGTGAGGGTCTGTTCACTTAACCATTTCTCCCCCTTAATTCCTTTTACAATTTGCATTGCCTCAGAGCTCCAAATTATTTCCTAATATATTTTAATTAATTATGAGTTCCTTTTATTTTCTTCTGTGTAAGATTCCATCCTCTAGTTTTTCAGTCCCTGAATAATATGTTTTATCTTCCTGTAAATTTTCTTTTAACGAGAGTATCATCAATATAATGGAGTACGTACAGGTCTAAGAGTGACCTTCATATGTCCTGTAATTGTCCACCTGAGTTGTGTGCAATTATTATCTTTTGGCATAACCCTGACCCAGGTGAGCAAAGGTATATTGTGCCCACTTGTAAAATGAAGGCAGTCTGACTCTGAGACATCTTACCAACTAGACTGGGTTGCCGCCATGTACACGTCAGTGAAGTTATTTATTAGTTATTTATTTAGAAATGTGGACCACGTCAAAGAGTTCTCCCTTTCTATTGCTTTATTTAATAACAGATAATCTATTATAAGTCTCCATGACCCTCTGGCTTTTCCAATCATGAACTGCATGATTGTAGAGTCTTATAAATGACGCCTGTCTCTTCCAAGCCTTTGATGATTTGCAGATCTGCAAATCTCTATTGCTAGCTCTAGCTTTTAACTATGTACTTAGCACTGGGTAGTTTGACAGATTGTCCCTTAGTCTTATTCATGATTATAAGTGTATTGAATTTGTTTTCACCCAATCCCAAAGGGAAAAAAACCTCCATTTGGAGTTTGTATTTAAGTATAGTAGGTCAGAGTGTTGTAAAAGAGGCGCCTGTTGTTAATGGTTTAAACAAGATAAAAGTTGACTTTTGTCCTGCACTAATTCCAGGCTGGCACGGTGGCCCTGCTGCATAAAGTCAGCAGGGATTGAGGTCCCCTCTATTGTGTTTTTCCGCCATGATGTAAAAGGTAGATGGGAAACTGAGGCAGCAGGTTTTCTACATCAAGATCTTGGTTTTCACATGCATGAACCATCCATGCTCTGTGTAGCCAAAGAGACCAGGGAAGCTGGGTTCTTGGGGGAGCTGCTGAGCTTCCAGAGAAAATGCAAGATCTCTTCTACTTATAGATCTTGTCCCACATCATCTTAAAAACTAACCATCCAATAAAAATTAACAACAAAAAAAGAAGCAACCATACTCCAATAAAAATTAAAACAAACAAACATAAAAAACTAACCAGACTACTAATACACACAACAGCTTGGATGATTCTCAAGCAAACCATCTGAATGAACCATACTGGGGCGGGGGCGGGGAGCCAGTCTCAAAAGGTCATGTACTCTATGATGCCATTTAAATGACATTCTAGAAATGACAAAATCAGAGACATGGAAAACAGATTAGTGGTTGCCGGGGTTTAGGGATGGGTGTGGCTATAAAAGCGTAGTCTGAGGGGCCCTTGTGGTGATGGAAGAGTTCTGTGTCTTGATTATGATGGTGGTAACAAGAATCTACATATGTGATAAAATACACACACGCGCCAGTGCATGGAAACTGGTGAAACCTGAATAAGCTCTGCGGATTGTACCAATGTCAATTTCCTAGTGTTTACATTACACTATAGTTGTTATAGAAGATACTACCACTGGGGGAAACTAGGTGAAGCTTACATGGGACTTCCTGTACATTTTTTTTTTCTTGCAATTTCTTTTGAATCTGTAATTATTTTTAACATAAAAATACTTTAAAATCTAAGTAAATATTAGATTAAACCAGACTGTGTCTCACGAGCGTAACTGCCAGTTTGAACCCCTAACCACCCCTGTGCCAATGAGAAGGCAGACTCCTTTCTTTTAAAGCCACAGCCCAGGTTTTCACATCACGTCCACATCTGGCCTACTGGCCAAAGCTTAGCTACGTGACTTCAACAAGCTGCCTGTCTGAGTGGGAAATGTAGTCTTCATTGTGGGAGCCTGTGTGCCCACTTAAAAGTCAGAGGTTTTATTACTAAGAAAAATAGCATTCCTGAGTAATTTACAGGACAACTAGCTGTCCCTACTGCACTAATTATCTAAATGTTGCCATTTCAAATTCTCTGAAAACCCAGCTATTTGCAACTTTTGACTTGGTTTTGACAGCAAATGTAAGCTACATTATCAAAATACCTGATATCTAACTTCTTCAGCCCCCTTAAGCATGTCTGGGTTTCCCAGAAGATTCCTAACATGCTGATTTCCTCTGTTGAAGTTTTGAATCCTCCAGCTCATGTGTGATTGGTTTTTGTGCTACATATCACTTTGCTCACGGCACCTAATATTGCAAACTGACCTAAGCCAACTTGGGCGGGCAAAAGTGGTGAGGACCTTTCATTAAATACAGGTAGGCTCTGAGGCTTAGAGGTTTACTTTTATCTCTCCTACCTCCTGGCTAACGCTTGAAGGCAGGCCTCACTCTTCCCTGCCCTCTGGGAGGTAGGTATTCCAGGCTGAGCCCATGAAGTCATGAAGAAAAGGAAGATGAAGGAATTTAGCAAATTCTCTTCCACAAAACTGAGGTTTGAGCCTCTCACCAGGTTTTCTTCCACCTTGGGGCAACACACTACATGGTTCTTGTATGTGTTTGAAATTGATTGGTGAAGAGAGACTAAAAAGGAAAATGATGTGCGAGGGGAAGTATTTGTAAAAAGAAAAAAAAAATGGTCCCTTTACAAAAGTAAGGTGAGATTATGAACCTGACATTTCAGAGGCTGACATTTCAAGTCAACGGTTAAATCCTCAAGTGGCCTAGAACTCAGAGAGGTAGAAGCTCAAGCTGCAAACCTTTGTGGGTCTCCTAATGGGGTACCTAAAGATTCAGCCAGACTCAGGATTTCTAACAAAATTTGTACTTTTGTCTATAACTTAAGACTGTGAATATTAGTAACAGTATAATTTGCACATATGGTTCAGTTACATATTTTGTTACTAGATGTATATGAATATGTATTAGAGGGTTACGCAATGTGTGTGTTAATACATTTTATGTGATAAAAATGGCTCCATGGCCAATTAAGTTTAAGACAAGTTGGGGTCAACGTGAAGCAAGTCTACTGGGGATTTTAATATGCTAATATGCAATGGAAATCTTCAGTGAAAAGGAAGGGGCAAAAAACAGAAGGAAGCATTTTCCTAAAAATATTTCACCATAGAATGCATGTGGGCAGTTACATTTTGTTCTGTTCTGTGAGGTGGAACACACTTTGGGAAGAGCTGATAGTCTTATAAATATGAATACTTCATATTATTTTTTTTTACTGGTAGACTCTTTAATCTTAGGGAACTAAAATATAAAGTATGTGAGGCCTTGTTATATGAGAAGCAATGGAAGGAAAGAATACATGAAAGTTGTGCCAAAATATTTGCAGGCCTGTGGTATCAAAGACAACAGAGAGGGTTGAAACATTCGGCCAAGGGCAGTGATGGAGAAGCGTCTGGTATTTTCCCTCCACCCAGCTCATGTTTGCACCAATACCAGGGGAGTTCAGACAGAGACGGAGTCAGAGTGCAGGTCCTGTCCTTACCGCCACGCCCTCCAGGCCGCAGAGCCCCCAAGTCCAGCCAGCTCGGGGGTTGGACAAGACGGAAGAGTTTTTACTTCAGTAAGAAATTTAAGTTCAAGATGGACAGCACTACAGGTAAGCGTCTTCAAGTAATAGGAATTAAATAAGATACCATAAAAGACATCCTCAAGAGATTTCAGCATCGAATAGGAAAGAGGGGCTCCAGAGGTCCCCATGATAGCTGTTACTAGAGAAAATAAAGGTAGTTAGTTCCATGTTTATTTCTCAGCGAGTGGAGAACCCTCAGTCCTGCCCAGGACCCTTCCTGAACCACTGCCCAGTTAGTCATCAATGCAGGAGCTCTCATTTCTCCTGCTCAGAGAGAAAGCCCAGAGCAAAGGAGGTGAAATCCGAAGGCTGAAAAAATATTCCTAATGACCAGGGCTGCCAAACAGAGAGAGCTGACCCATGAAAGGCAGGAACGCTGGGACGTCGGGACACTGAGCCAAGGCTGGAGGCCAACGGTGACCATGGAAGAGAATTCTTCCACTGGGTGGGAGACCAGGTTGAAAACCTCTGAAGTCCTCTCCAACTCAAAGTCTATGAATTCCTCATTCCTCCTGTCTAAACAAAATACTTCAAAGTGCTGTGCTTGCTCTAAGCCAAGCTTGCCAACAAAAGCAAACAGTGATGTGAATGGTCCAAAAATTCTCCACAATTTGACGTCTAATGTCAAGCCGTTCTCTTGCTTCAGGATCCTAGCATTCGTGCGTAACTTTTCCTTTCAAGGACAGTCTCCTTTACACTCCATCTTAGTTACTCAAGGCAGAGGAGGACGTTTAGGCTTCTTTAGGAAGAGTCATGTGTGCCTGAAACAAAGTCCCAAGTTCTAACTCCCCTGGGAAGCATCGGAACTAGGCAACAATGTGAGCCAGTGGGAAGAAAGAGTTTGCTTGTCTTCTGCTACCCCCTTAGCTTCCTTTAATAATGCATGGCTGATAATGGAGAAGGTTCTCTCTTCCAAGACTCTTACCCCTTTTTAAAATCTGGCACAAAAGGGTTTGTTAGTTTTGCCTTTGCTTTGAAACAACTGATTTAGAATCGCAAACAAGGCTGCTCCCGTCCTCCAGCATTGTCAGCGGATACAAACTACCTGTGGGTGATGTCCCAACACATCAACAGGACTTCCCCAAGTTCAAGGCTCTCCTTCACAGTTTTGTTTTTCTTTTCTCCTTATAAAGATTGGTTTCCTACTCACAGCCCTACAAGCATCATCGCGAGGTTTCTAGACCTCAATGCTACTTACACAATTTTTAACTGACCATGTTCACCCTTATCTACATTTACCCAATCTAGCCTGTCTTCAGTGCGTATGTGAAACTAATTTTCATCCTGCCAATTCAGCTCGTAACTTCTTGACATGACAACTCCATCTTTATCCCTCTCTGTATCTACCTCTTCTATGCCTTCATTTTCACCACAAGTTTGTATCCCAAGCTGTTTAACATCAGGGTCCCTCAAACCTGTCACTCTTGGCATTTGGAGCGAGATAATTCTTTGTTGTCAGGGTCTATCCTGTGCATTCAAAGTTTGGCAGCATCCCTGGTCTCCACCTACTAGATGCTAGTAGCCCCTGCCACCTCCCAGCTGTAGCTCCGGATACTGTCAAACACCCCTTGGGGAGAGGGAACAAAAATCACACACTACCCCACTGAAACCACCTGCCACATAACAATGGGGAGAAGGTTCCTTGTGTCCGTCCAGTGTACTTTTTGGGGAACACGGTCATCTGGGCTGCTGAACAAAGTGCCTCCTCAGACCCCAGCTTGGGGCTGCCCTGAGGATGTGACTGGAGTATGAAGAATGCCCAGAGAGCACAGATCCTCTCCCTTTAGACTCACAGTCACCCAGGCATGCCTCTGAGCAGAAAGGATGGGACATTTGGAGGGGATGATACAGGAGAAGTAAGCAGGGCTGAAAGGCGGGGATGAGTTTGCAGGCCAGGCGGTCAGGGGTGGGGGGAGACTCAGGAGGACTGGGCTAAGGCAGGTGCAGGACATCGAAGCGTGAAACAGAACCGTCTTGCTAGGGGCCCACGGAGTCAGAAAGGTGTGGTTACATGATCCAGGTTTAAGTAGGGGGGATCCACAGTCCCCACGTCCACGCATCACAGGGCAGGAGTTAACCCACCGAAAGCACTGGATCGTACCCATGTCCCGAGGCGAGGCTGGCCTTCCTCGGAGCCTTTTTGATGTTGCTGTGGAACATGGCCCAGGCCCAGAGACGAGTCAAAGATGACTTTAAGGGAAACGGGTGTGTGGGTGCTGGGCAGACGGGAGTGGCTCGCCACACCTCCCCCTCCTTGCCTGTCCCCTGGAGGGCTGCCTCAGAGCACGGCCACACTCCCTGCCTCTGGGAAGTCTCTGACTTGTCCACAAGTCTAGATTTTCCAGCACCTCACACCACCCACTCACCTACTGGAGTCAATTACCCTTCAATCAAGAGACCCTAGGAACCTAAGAGCAGAGGAAACAGAGTATTACAGAGTCGGGGAGCCAAAGGTATTCTCCCACTTGGGGTGTTTATTTCCACACCAAAAACCTAGGATTGACTCATTTAGTAACTTTGCTTTCACATCTAAGTCCAGTAGAACCAATTTGTTTTCTCACTACTTCCCTCTCCGAGATAAAAATGCAAGGTGCTTTCCGGTTAATAAACAATGAGCTAGTGACCCAGACGTCCACGTGGGTGGGCGTCACTGACACCATGTAGGGGGGGAAGAGGGCAGACAGAGAGGAGTTCACACTCCCTGCTTCCACTCACATGAAGTTTCAAGGACACACGACACTAATGGATGGTGAGAGAAATCAGAAGATACACAGCCTGGTGCAGACAGAGAGCCTGGCAGGAGCAGGAGGGCGATGGCAGGTGCTGGACAGAAGCTGGACCTCGATCTTGGTGTCGGTTACACAGCAGACAGAGGTAAAACACATCACGCTGCACACTAAAGACTGGTACACTACCTGCCCTTTACGGTTCATAAGTTATCACTTAGTTTAAAATTTTCAAGTTGCTTTCAAACAATGTAAGATACTGCAAGAAAAATAACACAGGAAACACACTGTTTCCAAGAAACCTTTTCTGACCCTAGAAAAGCGCACAATATATTTGTTCTAAATGTATCAGAAAGCATTACTGATGTTCTCAGGAGAACACCCAGGTGCATTTTCCACTCTGTGAGGGTGACGTTTTTAATGGGGCAAAACGATTCTTGTGGCCTTGCGCGTAGATGAGGCTCTCAATAGGTGAAAGGAGACAGAGAAAATGAGCGCCAGCGGCACGAGCGCCAAGCTGCCGTGCGTGGCTGCACGTGGAAGCAACATCCTGCGTCACAAACATCCCAGGAGGTGTCCTGAATCCTGGTCCCTGAGGACCAAGGACACCTGCCTCGGAAACTCACCAGTGGATGGCCTCCCACGCGGCACGCAGCACTTCTGAGCCGAGCTTCAGAGACTCGCGGTGACATGATTCACAGAGATGGCTGCATTTTAGCCTTCGTTTTGCGACGTAGCCAAGGAAACTAATTGGCACGTGTGGAGCTGCCTTCTCAAAGTCCATCAGCTGGAACGGGATTGAAGGCGCCTGCAGCTCATTAAGACCCCCGAGGAGTGAGTGATTCGTTCATTTGCTTTAAGGGGAACACAGATCTGAGAAAAGTGAGGGCACGCTGGGTCAGCACCTTAGATTGACCGGGAACCGGAACTTGCGTGCAGAAGAGAGAGAGAGGAGTCGCTACTGACGCCAGTCTCTCCCAGCAGGGGGCCTAGGTGTCCCTCAACGTCCTCAGTGCAAGGTCAAACCTGAGTTTCCACGGCATCACTGAATAAGTGTGGCACACGTGGGTGGGCCCTGGGGGCATCACAGACACTGGCATTTTCTAAGACAAAAGGCTCCTCACGATACCACAATAAAGATGTTAAAAAATAAATGATACATCAATCAATTTAAAAAAAAAACCAGCCTGGGATCTGATCGGTCAGGGGGCCGGTTCTCAGGCTCCAGCGAGGGGCAGCTGGCAGGCTTTTTCACACCAGATCCCCGGGCTCTATCTCCAGGCTTCTGATTCAGCGGCTTTGGGAGGGCAAGCTCTCAGGTGCTGCCGATGCGGCCCATCCTAGGAGCGTGCCGGGGTGGCCTGTGTTAGGGCTGGTCTGTCGCTCAGAGCAGCTAAGACACCACCTTCGTTCAAAGGACCGCACCCACATAAAGCTGATCATTACTGCCACCAAACAGGCTTATCTGCAGGGTCTCCTGGTGTCTCCATAACGTCTAGGACTCGTCACGCTGCCACTGGCAGGTGTGAGTAAATTGTATCTGAGTAATTAGATAGGAAAATTACACTGGAGTCTGATATCTGTCTAAAACACAGATAGCCTGGACAACTAGATTCATCTTTATGTCTATTCTTTTGGTTCCCACATTCTACACTTTATTAATTTAATTTCTTTTTTTTTTTTTTAATCTGAAGATCTAGATCTAGGAATACCAGTATCTTCACTATTTTGTTCTAGACAGTTTCAGGGGTAATAATGTGAACCTCTTTTCAGTCTCCAAGTTGGAAATGAAACGTGGATGCCATGCAACAGAGTATCGTCAGAAGACAAACTTCTCCGCTGAGGCCTCGCAGGCCACACTGGCTCCACCCTGAGCCGGCTGGCAAAGACACAGATGAACAAGCCAGGAAAGTAACAAAAGCATAAAAGAGAAGCAGTAAGGACACAAGGAAGTTGTTTACCACAAATACTATCTGCATGACACAAGCAAGCTGCTACATTCTAAAATCAGCCAGTACTGACAGGAGAAAATTTTACATGTCAAGCAAATTCAAAGGAGGGCAAGAAAATGTTTTTCAGCAAAGTCTCACAGCGTCCATTTGAAAAGCATGAGGGTAAAAATGAGAATTTCCTGGAAATTCAGCTGGCAATACATCTCTACACCAACATTTTAACCCACTGCCTCTCCCAAAGCTTCTTAGTTTATTCACCCTGACTATATATTTCCAGGGTCCCTCTCCATTTATTTCCAGCTAGCCACAAACATGGACTGTGGAGTCAAAAAGGGTCGGGTTTGACACATCTGTGACACTGATTCAGCTGTGTGACCCTGAGCAAATCACCATCCTCTCTGAACTCTGCTTCTATTAAATGGAGATAATAAAACCTATGTCCTAGGAGTCCAGATTAAACCAATTATTCAAATACACAGCATGCACTAAGACTCAAATACAGCTTTATAAAATTTTACGTTATTGTAGTAAGAACACTTAACATGAGAGCTTCCCTCTAAAATTTTTAAGTGTTCAATACAGTATTTTTAACTATACTAGGTACCAAGTACCACGTTGTAAAGCAGACCTCTAGAACTTATTCACCTGCCTAGCTGAAACTTTATTCCTGTTGACTAAATCCAGCAATCCCACTACTGGGTTTTTATCCAAATGAATTGAAATCAGATCTCACAGAGATATTAGCACTCCCATGTGCATTACAGTACTATCCACAATAGCCAAGATGTAGAAATAACCTAAATGCCCATCAACAGATGAATGGATAAAGAAAATGTGATATATTCTGCCTTAAACAAGAAGTAAATGCTGCCACATGTGACAACATGGATGAATCTTAAGGACATGATGCTAAGTGAAGTAAGGCAGTCACAGAAGGACAAACACTGCATGATTCAAATATATTCATCAACAGCCCCATTCTGCCTTTACATACTCTCGCTGCCTAAATGGGCTTTCTAATGTGATCTAAATCCCAAAGAATTCATTCCAATGAAGCAAACATGCCTCTCTATAAAAATCATTCCTTCACCAAACCTGCCTGTGATTTATTATCCCTAACTGTTCTTATGTGCAATCTTTCTTTGATTTTCTCCTAACCCCCATTTCTGCCCAACTTTCCTCCTTGCCTCAAAAATTCCCAGGAATGAAGTCCCATTTCTCTCACCAATGCCAACTACTCTACAAGCTCATCAGAGGCACCAGGCACCAAGGCCTGCCTCTTCTAGCCTGCCTGGCCCTGCCTGGTGTCAGCAGTGTGCCATGTCTGTGATAAGTCATGAGGCTACTGGAGTCTGAGTGGAATTCCTCCAGGTCTAAGAAAGATGTCAACATGCACAGGTGTTCCAGCCCATCAGCCTTTGATAAATGATAGAAGCAACAGCCAATATCTGGAAGAGCTATGGATACTGTCACCACCGACCCACCCACTGTGCCTCCCCTGAGCTACAAAGTCACACGTGGGAACTAGTAAGTAGGAGAAGAAACTGAGAGAAATATTATTGCCCACACCTAAACTCTGCCTCACCTCCACTGCCTCACCTGGCCATCAATGCTGACCTTTTCCAACCTGTTTCCCCTACCAGTAACCTTGAAAGGGAAGATCATAACTCCAAGCTTCTCTAACTCTGTTATAAAATTTTAAAGCTCTAAATCTGCACTAATTCTGGATCAATAAATGTTGAATGAGGATATAACTGGGAAAAATCATGCAGCTATAATAACAACAGTGCAAGGATTAAAGATTCATAAACAAGAAAAAAATTCATTTGCTACTCTCAAAAAGAGTTCTTGAGGAGGAGGAACCAAGATGGCAGAGTAGAAGGACGTGCTCTCACTCCCTCTTGTGAGAACACCAGAATCACAACTAGCTGCTGGACAATCATTGACAGGAAGACACTGGAACTCACCAAAAAAGATACCCCACATCCAAAGACAAAGGAGAAGCCGCAATGAGATGGTAGGAGGGGCGCAATCACAGTAAAATCAAATCCCATAACTGCTGGGTGGGTGACTCACAAACTGGAGAACACTTATACCACAGAAGTCCACCCACTGGAGTGAAGGTTCTGAGCCCCATGTCAGGCTTCCCAACCTGGGGGTCCGGCAACGGGAGGAGGAAATCCTAGAGAATCAGACGTTAAAGCCTAGTGGGATTTCACTGCAGGACATCGACAGGACTGGGGGAAACAGAGACTCCACTCTTGGAGGGCACACACAAAGTAGTGTTCACATCGGGACCCAGGGGAAGGAGCAGTGACCCCATAGGAGACTGAACCAGACCTACCTGCTAGTGTTGGAGGATCTCCTGCACAGGCAGGGGGTGGCTGTGGCTCACCATGGGGACAAGGACACTGGCAGCAGAAGTTCTGGGAAGTACTCCTTAGCGTGAGCCCTCCCAGAGTCCGCCATTAGCCACACCAAAGAGCCCAGGTAGGCTCCAGTGCTGGGTCCCCTCAGGCCAAACAACCAACAGGGAGGGAACCCAGTCCCACCCATCAGCAGACAAGCAGGTTAAAGTTTTACTGAGCTCTGCCCACCAGAGCAACAGTCAGCTCTACCCACCACCAGTCCCTCCCATCAGGAAACTTGCACAAGCCTCTTAGATAGCCTCATCCACAAGAGGGCAGACAGCAGAAGCAAGAAGAACTACAATCCTGCAGCCTATGGAACGAAAACCACATTCACAGAAAGACAGACAAAATGAAAAGGCAGAGGACTATGTACCAGAGGAAGGAACGACATAAAACCCCAGGAAAACAACTAAATGAAGTGGAGATAGGCAACCTTCCAGAAAAGGAACTCAGAATAATGATAGTGAAGATGATCCAGGACCTGGGAAAAAGAATGGAGGCAAAGATCGAGAAGATGCAAGAAATGTTTCACAAAGACCTAGAAGAATTAAAGAACAAACAAACAGAGATGAACAATACAATAACTGAAATGAAAACTACACTAGAAGGAATAAATAGCAGAATAACTGAGGCAGAAGAACAGATAAGTGACCTGGAAGACAGAATGAAAAGAAATGAAGACAGCCTAAGAGACCTCTGGGACAACATTAAACGCAACAACATTCGCATTATAGGGGTCCCAGAAGAAGAGAGAGAGGAAGGACCAGAGAAAATATTTGAAGAGATTATAGTTGAAAACTTCCCTAACATGGAAAAGGAAATAGCCACCCAAGTCCAGGAAGCGCAGAGAGTCCCAGGCAGGATAAACCCAAGGAGAAACACGCCAAGACACATAGTAATCAAATTGGCAAAAATTAAAGACAAAGAAAAATTATTGACAGCAGCAAGGGAAAAACGACAAATAACATACAAGGGAACTCCCATAAGGTTAACAGCTGATTTCTCAGCAGAAACTCTACAAGCCAGAAGGGAGTGGCATGATATACTTAAAGTGATGAAAGGGAAGAACCTACAACCAAGATTACTCTACCCGTCAAGGATCTCATTCAGATTTGATGGAGACATCAAAAGCTTTACAGACAAGCAAAAGCTAAGAGAATTCAGCACCACCAAACCAGCTCTACAACAAATGCTAAAGGAACTTCTCTAAGTGGGAAACACAAGAGACAAAAAGGACCTACAAAAACAAACCCAAAACAATTAAGAACATGCTCATAGGAACATACATATTGTTAATTACCTTAAACGTGAATGGATTAAATGCTCCAACCAAAAGACACAGGCTCACTGAATGGGAACAAAAACAAGACCCATATATATGCTGTCTACAAGAGACCCACCTCAGACCTAGGGACACATACAGACTGAAAGTGAGGGGATGGAAAAAGATATTCCATGCAAATGGAAATCAAAAGAAAGCTGGAGTAGCAATACTCATATCAGATAAAATGGACTTTAAAATAAAGAATATTACAAGAGACAAGGAAAGAGACTACATAATGATCAAGGGATCAATCCAAGAAGAAGATATAACAATTATAAATATATATGCACCCAACATAGGAGCATCTCAATACATAATGCAAATGCTAACAGCCATAAAACGGGAAATCGACAGTAACACAATAATAGTGGGGGACTCTAACACCTCACTTACACCAATGGACAGATCATCCAGACAGAAAATCAATAAGGAAACACAAGCTTTAAATGACACAACAGACCAGATTTAATTCGCATTTATAGGATATTCCATCAGAAAACAGCAGATTACACTTTCTTCTCAAGTACACATGGAACATTGTCCAGGATAGATCACATCTTGGGTCACAAATCAAGCCTTGGTAAATTTAAGAAAATTGAAATGCTATCAAGCACCTTTTCCGACCAAAACACCATGAGATTAGAAATAAATTACCAGGAAAAAAACGTAAAAAACACAAACACATGGAGGCTAAACAATATGTTACTAAATAACCAAGAGATCACTGAAGAAATCAAAGAGGAAATCAAAAAATACCTAGAGACAAATGACAATGAAAACATGATGATCCAAAGCCTATGGGATGCATCAAAAGCAGTTCTAAGAGGGAAGTTTATAGCAATACAAGCCTACCTCAAGAAACAAGAAAAATCTCAAATAAACAATCTAACTTTACACCTAAATGAACTAGAGAAAGAACAAACAAAACCTAAAGTTAGTAGAAGGAAAGAAATGATAAAGATGACAGTAGAATAAGTAAAATAGAAACAAAGAAAACAATAGCAAAGATCAATAAAACTAAAAGCTGGTTCTTTGAGTAGATAAATAAAATTGATCAACCTTTACCCAGACTCATCAAGAAAAAGATGGAGAGGACTCAAATCAATAAAATTAGAAATGAAAATGGAGAAGTTACAACAGACACCACAGAAACACAAACCATACTAAGAGACTACTACAAGCAACTCTATGCCAATAAAATGGGCAAGCTGGAAGAAATGGACACATTCTTAGAAAGGTATAACCTTCCAAGACTGAACCAGGAAGAAATAGAAAATATGAACAGAACAATCACAAGTAATGTAATTGAAACTGTGATTAAAAATCTTCCAACAAACAAAAGCCCAGGACCAGATGGCTTCACAGGTGAATTCTATCAAACATTTAGAGAAGAGCTAACACCCATCCTTCTCAAAATCTTCCAAAAAATTGCAGAGGAAGGAACACTCCCAAACTCATTCTCTGAGGCCACCATCACCCTGATACCAAAACCAGACAAAGATACTACAGAAAAAGAAAATAAGAGACCAGTATCACTGATGAATATAGATACAAATTCCTCAACAAAATAGTAGCAAACAGAATCCAACAACATGTTCAAAGGATCATACACCATGATCAAGTGGGATTTATCCCAGGGATGCAAGGATTCTTCAATATATGTAAATCAACCAATGTGATACACCATATTAACAAATTGAAGAAGAAAACCCATATGATCATCTCAATAGATGAAGAAAAAGCTTTTGACAAAATTCAACACCGATTTATGATAAAAACTCTCCAGAAAGTGGGCATAGAGGGAACCTACCTCAACATAATAGAGGCCATATATGACAAACCCACAGCAAACATCATTCTCAATGGTGAAAAACTGAAAGCATTTCCGCCAAGATCAGGAACAAGACAAGGATGTCCACTCTCACCACTCTTATTCAACATAGTTTTGGAAGGCCTAGCCACAGCAATCAGAGAAGAAAAAGAAATAAAAGGAACACAAATTGGAATACACTGTCACTGTTTGCAGATGACATGATACTATACATAGAGAATCCTGAAGATGCCACCAGAAAACTACTAGAGCTCATCAATGAATTTGGTACAGTTGCAGGATACAGTTGCACAGAAATGTCTTGCATTGCTATATACTAACAACAAAAGACCAGAAAGAGAAATTAAGGAAAAAATCCCATTTACCACTGCAACAAAAAGACTAAAATACCTAGGAATAAACCTACCTAAGGAGGTAAAAGACCTGTACTCAGAAAACTATAAGACACTAATGAAAGAAATCAAACATGACACAAACAGATGGAGAGATATACCATGTTCTTGGATTTGAAGAATCAATATTGTGAAAATGACTATACTACCCAAAGCAATCTACAGATTCAATGCAATCCCTATCAAATTGCCAATGGCATTTTTTACAGAACTAGAACAAAAAATCTTAAAATTTGTATGGAGACCCAAAAGACCCCATATGGAGACCCAAAGGACCCCAAGATAGCCAAAGCAATCTTGAGGGGAAAAAACGGAGCTGGAGGGATCAGACTCCCTGACTTCAGACTACACTACAAAGCTACAGTAATCAAGACAAGATGGTACTGGCACAAAAACAGAAACATAGATCAATGGAACAAGATAGAAAGTCCAGAGATAAACCGATGCACCTATGGTCAACTAATCTATGACAAAGGAGGCAAGGATATACGATGGAGAAAAGACAGTCTCTTCAACAAGTAGTGCTGGGAAAACTGGACAGCTACATGTAAAAGAATGATATTAGAACACTCCCTAACACCATACACAAAAATAAACTCAAAATGGATTAAAGACCTAAACGTACGATCGGACACTATAAAACCCTTAGAGGAAAACATAGGAAGAACACTCTTTGACATAAGTCACAGCAAGATCTTTTTTGACCCACCTCCTAGAGTAATGGAAATAAAAACAAAAATAAACAAATGGGACCTAATGAAACTTCAAAGCTTTTGCACAGCAAAGGAAACTATAAACAAGACAAAAGACAACCCTCAGAATGGGAGAAAATATATGCAATTGAATCAATGGACAAAGGATTAATTTCCAAAATATATAAACAGCTCATGCAGTTCAATATTAAAAAAACAAACAACTCAATCCAAAAATGGGCAGAAGACCTAAATAGATATTTCTCCAAAGAAGACATACAGATTGCCAAAAAGCACATGAAAAGCTGCTCAACATCACTAATTATTAGAGAAATGCAAATCAAAACTACAATGAGGCATCATCTCACACTGGTTAGAATGGGCATCATCAGAAAATCTACAAACAACAAATGCTGGAGAGAGTGGGGAGAAAAGGGATCCCTCTTGCACTGATGGTGGGAATGTAAATGGATACAGCCACCATGGAGAACAGTATGGAGGTTCCTTAAAAAACTAAAAATAGAATTACCATATGACCCAGCAATCCCACTTCTGGGCATATACCCAGAGCAAACCATAATTCAAAAGGACACATGCACCCCCATGTTCACTGCAGCACTATTTGCAATAGCCAGGCCATGGAAGCAACCTAAATGTCCATCGAGAGTTGAATGGATAAAGAAGTTGTGGTACGTATATACAATGGAATATTACTCAGTCATAACAAGAAATGAAATTGGGTCATTTGTAGAGACATGGATGGACCTAGAGACTGTCATACAGAGTGAAGTAAGTCAGAAAGAAAAAAAACAAATATCGTATATTAACGGATATATGTGGAATCCAGAAAAATGGTATAAATTTATTTGCAAAGCAGAAATAGAGACACAGACGTAGAAAACAAACGTATGGATACCAAGGGGGGGAAGGGGGTGGGATGGACTGGGAGATTGGGATTGACTTATATACACTACTATGTATAAAATAGATAACTAATGAGAACATACTGTATAAAAAACAAAATGAGTTAAAAAAATTTTTTTAATTAAAAAAATAAAAAGCAACCTCCTTTAAATAAGTTTAATTAGAAAAGCACAGTGATACAGAAAGAGCAAAGGCTTTGGAAGCAGGCAAACCTGGGTTCAAATCTTGACTCCCCACATCTGTTGGCTCTGACTTGGGCTATGTACTTATATTTTCTGGCCTTTGGTTCCTTTGTTTGTGGTGCAATGAGATTCTATTCAGCAAATAAGGTTAAAGCACTTAGGACAGTGGTCCATTTCCCCATATGCATATACCTTGTACCAAATAAATAATACAACAATAATAAGTAAATAGATAGGCATGTGTTTTAGCACTGCTTTTCCCCCCCAGCCCATCAAAGGGAACACTAGCACTTGATTCCAAAACCAAAGAAGAGCACAGTGGTTAGCAGATGGAAAGAGAATGGTAGAGGTCCCTGAGGAGTGGAAGCAAGAGACTTGGGGAAGACAAGACAGCAGTGCAGTGGAGAGTGGTGAACTCCACCTCTACCTAGCTCTGGATTCCAAGGGTCAAAACCAGTTAACACCTGGTCAAAAGTGGTAAATAGAAACAAAGTACTGACACAAGCTACAACACGGGTGAAGCTTTAAAACATTATGATCAGTGAAAGGAGCCAGCCACAGAAGTCCACAAGTTGTACTGATAGGATCCCACTTACATGAAATTCCTGAACAGGCAAGTCCAAGAGGTAGGAAGTGGATTAGTGGTTACCTAGGGCTGAGGTGGGGAAATGCAGATTAACTGTCAACTAGTAAGGGGGTTTGTAGTAGGGTGATGGGAATGTTTTAAATGAATTGTAGTGATGTCTGCACAACTCAGCAAATTTACTAAAAAAATCATTGAATTGCACTTAAAATGGGTAAATGTAATGCTATGCAGATTATAGCTGAAAAAAAGGTTGTGAAAGGACACAAAAAAAGAAGTGTTGTGAAACGTCTCACCACTCCTAAGGCACATTCAGATTTGTCCCATATGTACACCTGCTTACTTAGCCCCAGAATGTTTTCAGCAATCAAAGAGTGCGATTACTTGATAAGTTGACATTGTGAATTTGCAACAAAAAAAAAAACTCACTTTACCCTGAACCTAACAATCTTCACACCAACTTCCACCCCCAATATCCCAATGCCAGTGTTGCTGGCAAGGCCCCTTTTAATGGTATGGATCTCTTCCTCTTTAAAATTCTGCTCTCTGCTCATGACATGAATCACGGCTCCCTAGATCTCTTCCTTTCTCCCTGGCACTCCTCTTCTGTCTCCTGTATGTGCTCTTCTTCCTTCCCCCATCCCTTCAATGTTGGTGATTTTGAGCATCCTATCTTTAACCTCTTTTCTTCTCACTCTGGGTACTTTCCATAAGAGCTCTCATCCATTCTATATGCTGATAGCTCTCAAATATATATCCCATCCCAGTCTCTTATGGAGCCACAGGGCCATAAATTACAACTGCACCATGGATGTGTTCACGTCAAACTCATTATGCTCAAAAATGAACTCAAAATACAGGTGTCAAAATGGATTACCATCCACACTGGGTCTGTTGCTAAGCTCTTGTTCATCCCTCACTCCTCATCCAATTACTCAGCAAAAACCTCTCTAATCCATCCATTCATCTCCAGCCACACTATGCCTGGTACCAAGCAAATCTTGCCTTCCATCTAGTGTCTCAGATTTTAGTCGAGGTACCCTAGAATCCACGTTTAGATGAGTGGTCTATCCAGAACTGATGTTCTGATCATGCAATTTCCGAGCTCCAAGTATTTAATGACTTACCATCATTTGCAAGTTCCTTTATTAATTTTCCCTTTGCTTTTCCCCAGGGTATGTCCTGCTACCTACCCACAAGCACCCATCTCCATTCTTTGTCGGCTGCTTGCAATTTCCCTAAGGCACCATGCCCCTGGGTCCATCTGCATGAGTTATTTCATATGCCCTGACCACCTTATGCTTTCCCTTCTCCCACACAGCTAGTTCCTCCTAGCTCATCAGGACCCCACTCAGCATCACTCCCCGCTGTGGTCTTCCATGACACCCCCAGGCTGAGTTAGCTTCCCAGTGTCTCTGCCTCCTCCTCCCCCCTCCATTTTTATCGCCTGTTCATTTCTCTGACTCATTCACCAGATTGTGAGTGACACCTTCAGGGCAAGGATTGAGTCAGTCTTCCTTATATCTTCACGCTAAAAGTAATGCCTTCCCACACTAGGCACTCAGTAAATATTTATTGAAGAAATGAATGAGAGTTTTGTCCAGATGCATCAAAACCAAATAAAGTGCTATATTTTTAATTTCTGTCTCTCCCAGGTATTGCCTTTCACGTAATTATAGATTGTTGTATCATGCTGAGTTACAGCTCCACAAGACACATTAACTGGATCTTTCTGATCTTCCATCATACGTCAGTCCTTGCATTTATTTCATCATTTCTACCTCTTTCCTGGGAACTTCTCCAAGTTATCTTCCAGCCACTAAAGAATCAAAAATATTTATCATGGTATCCCTTTTAATCTCACTGATTGTTTTTTCTACAAGAGATGGTAGCCTTGAAGCAGACCACAAAATCATCCCAGCATACAATATTTTTTAGAGTTATTTTTTTCATTGACATAATTGAAAATAATAGTAACCCCAAATGATTATAATTCTCAAAATTTAGAAGCATGGACAGCTTTATTTCCCCCTTTGTGATTATCCTGACAAGAATCTGTGTAACTAACTAGATATCATTTACGTAGAATAAAATTCCATTACAGGCAGCACATTCACAAGTAGTCCTAATGTTATGTACATTAAAAATATAAATAAAAGCAACTGGTTTTAACCCAGCACAACAAATAACTAGAGGTTTGATCAGAAATCAGATACCAGAGCGCAGTTAGGAAAGGAAAACTAATTTCAATTCTTTTTTTTTTTTTAAGAAATAAAGTATGAATCCCTTAAAACTACATTTCTTAGAGAGTAACACATATTCTTGCTTTGATAAATGCTAAATCTTGGATGAATTTTTTTTGCTGTTTCTAGAGATTTAACAACCACCAACCTTCTTCCCTCAGTAGGAGAAACTACAGGTATCTCAGAGCCCCAGGGTCTGTGTTTGGAGGAGAACACACAGTGACGAGAAAGCAACAGCTTGAACAACAGCTTATTTTTCTCACAAAACAAGATATCAGGAGGTGGGTGGCCAAGCGCTGGTACATCTGCTCGCTGTTGCCTTCAGGTACCTGTGCTCTTTCTATATCTGATCCTCTACCCTCAGCATCTAGTTTTGTCTCTCAAGGTTGTGGCCTCATGGTCACAATGGTTGACATACACCCAGACATCCACGCATGAAGGGGGAAGGGCACTCCATGGACTCTCTCTTTCTAACAGGACAGCAAAAGGTTTCCAGGATCCCACCGGAAGACAGCCGCTCACTGGGCAGAACCATCATATCACAACCCAACTTTTGATGAATTCATAGGCAACTGACTGGTAACCTAAACATGGAAGTGATGGTCCATCACATTCAAACGCTCTGCCCATGGTCAAGGTAGGGTATCACACAGAGTAAATATACACCAAGGGGTGGGAATCTCTGGGACCATCTTTGAATTCTGCCCACCAAATCTCCACTTTCTTCTAACAACCACAATATCCAAATAGAAAACACAGAAATGTGGCTCCAAGTCCTTTAGCGTTGGAAGCAGAAATTCAAAGTGACAAGCAATGCACTGCAGATCCCTTCTGGTAATGTCACCTGGGCCCATATGACTCAGCAGAAATGGGGAGCTTCGGCGGGTGTGGGAGGCTCTGGCAGAGCCCGCTACCGCACTGACCTCCACGCGGCATTCCAAGGACCACTGAACCCTACGGGGACTGTCAGGTGTTACACGGATAGAGAGGAGAGGAAAAATGGAAGGAAAGAAGGGAGAAAGGGAAGGAGGGAGGGAAGAAGGAAGGACTGAAAATAAAATTTTAAAAACTTTTCTAAACAATCAAGTCTCCTCTCTCCATTTATTAAACACACGTTTAAGGAAAAGCTATTGGGCCGAGAACTCGGTTAGGTGCTGGCCTGCTGTGCTGGACAAGTGAGACCCACAACATGCCCTCACGGAGATTACATTATAGTGAGAAACCTGCCCGCCTCCGAGAAAAGTAATCCAATAAATAGAATGGCTGTAAAATTGTGCTCTACAAAAGAAACGATGTTCAGAAACTCCGCACTACAGAAGAAGACAAGTCAATCTTTTCCTTTGACAGGCTACTGTACTTGGGTTAACAGGCACCATCTCTTAGCCTTATCTGTGGGGCTATACGTTTTGCAGAAGGTGGCTTAGGCAACCGCGCTACTTTATGTCAAACCTGGATTAAAATTGCCAATGCCTAGCTCTACAAGGGCAGCTCCAGACTTACAACAGGACCCCTAACCAAGCCATCTTTTCGTGCAGCAGCTGATAACAGGTCTACAATTTTCTAGGCACACGCCCTGCTGCACATGGGTGACTTCCCAGTAGATACCAGCACGTCCCTGTAGGCGGAGCTTTCTGTACGTCTATGCCAGCCTGACAGGGAGTTTCTCCTCACTGAGATTTGCTTCTGTGCAATGGTCTTCTGCTCTTCATCAACTCTGCACGAGATCTGACAACCCACTGACTCTTCCAAGTCTTTTTTCTTTTCTATTCTTCCCTCTTAGATTGGGTATCCTTCCTGGGTAGGGAAACTGCATTCTTATTTATAAGCAAGAAACTGATTTCCCTCCCCCTCTAGCAAGGAAACCAGTTGCACACGCAGCAGGCAGATTTCACAGCCATCGCAGTGAGGAAGTAAGCATAACACAGGCACACGCAGCAGATGTCTTGCTGGTGGATATCTCCTCAGTAGAAGGTCCATTAACCTTCAGCACCCAATCTCCAGAGAATGCTCACATTTACCAAGGCTACATTTCTGTTGTATTTTAGGCTCCCTGTTAGTTTTTTCACGCACATCTTTGACTTTTCAAGAACAGAATTCTGGTGCCCAGTGGTAGGTGGCTGTAATATGTGTGGAGTCCCAGCCCCACTGACCTCACAGGTGAAGGTCCTACTGGCCTTGGGATTCCCCTTGGAAGATGCCCCTTTAATTCACCTGGATAAACTCCCCTGACCGCTGCCCAACCGGATGCAGTGTGTGGACGTGGTGGGGGACAGGGTACGCGGCTCTCAGTTCAGTCTACCCAGGTGCTTCCCTTCCAAGCATCCTCTGCTCCTGTGCTAAGCTTTAGCAGCTACTAAAAACTGCAGTAACTAGAAGAACTCTGGGGCAACACTGCAAATGCTAATTCAGGGAAGAAAGATGGGCATGGCAGCCTTGAAGGTCGCTTTCAACTAGACAGCAGTATTGCAAATGATCCTAATGAATAGAGAGGGTAACACCCCTGCTGTGGTTGCAGAGATAACCCTTTAATGAGCTCGGATTTTAAAGGAATGTGAAGAAAAGCTGGGAGGAGGAGTGTGGAAATTGAACTGAGAAGGGTAAAGCCCCCAAGGAGCTAAGGCTTACAGAGTGTCCCCAAGTCAACCTCAAAAGCTTTGCTAAGTATGGGCGGAGAAGAATCGGACCCAGTAGGAACAGATGTCTTGCGTGGTGCAGACACAACACTGTCAGATGAAGCGAGCAAGTGTGTGGTATTTGCGAGAATGTTTTTAAGCTGGTATGTGCTATCTATTGCTCTGGAACAAGTTACCACAAACTTCGTGTCTTAAGACACACAGTCATTACCTCAGTCTCTGTGGGTCAGGAGTCCAGGCGTGGCTTAACAGGGCCCAGTACTCACACTTCCACAAGGCTTTTCATCAAGGGGTCAGTGGCCTGTGTTGTGTGGAGACACAGGTCCTCTCCCAAGCTCACGTGGTTGTTGAGAGAATTCAGTTCCTGGCAGTTGTAGGACTGAGGTCCCCATTTTCTCACTGGCTGTCAGCTCCTAGAGTCTGCCCTCAGGCACTAGTCACGTGACCCTCTCATAACAGGGGAGCTTATTTCTTCAATGGCAGCAGGAGTATCTCTCTCCGGTCTGCTCCAATGGAGTCTTATATAACATAATCATGGGGTGCCATCCCATCATCTATGCCCTGTAAGGTACCCTAATCAAGGGAATGGCACTCATCATATTCACAGGTCCCACCCACACCCAAGGGGAGAGGAGCATACAGGGCATGTCCTACAGGATATGGCAATCTCAGGGGCTGGTTTAGCATTCAGTCTACCATAGCTAGCAAGGAAGGAATAACATAGTTAAGATGGCACCAAAACCAAGGACAGTAAAGGAAACAATCTAATTTAAACTTAGTTCAACATTCTAGACTCAGGTGAATATTCTAAGTCCATTGGACTTCACTGAAACAGTGCACCCCAGGAACTACAAAGAACCAGCCTTTGTAATCCTGGAATACAGACAAGTTTCCAAAAGTGGACAAACTCTAAAAAAGGAAAGCAAGTAGACTCAAAGCCAAAGACTCATGAGTTGATTATTAATCCTCCTCCAAAATCTAAAGTACATTAGACAGATTTTGTAAGCTCCTAGAAAATGTTGTGTGGATTACCAGGACTTTGTATTGGTTTACTAATACCATTCCCTTCAGTCTAACCCATTCCTTTGACAGCTTTTTGGAGAAAATGTTGAAATTATGGTCCCCTTTGACTGTAAGCTAGTTCACAGAGATGCTCCTTATGGGGAAAAGGAAGAAATATTATCTGATGTAACGTGTTCAGGTGTTCTTTTTTCTTAACTGCTGTACCTGGAAGCACGTCAACTGAAGTGAGATGGATGTTAATCTGAAAAGTGGCATCTGGCAGTTAGACAAAGCACTCAGCACCGGCCTACTCAATATTAAAACTAATATTTTGAAGGGTTTGTGGATTGGCTATTTCGGAAACACAGGTCCATGAACTAAGTCACAGACTGAAGATTCAACATCATCCCTAAGGCTTAACCAATGGGCAACCGTTGACATAATTGAGCATCAGTATCACATGCTGACTTGCACATGGTTGATCTCTAACCTGATAATATTTAACAGATCAAAGTAAACTTCTCCACAAAGGCTCAAAACCTCACCTGGGAAGGTGCAACATGAGAAGTCCCTGGCTTAACATCCTCCTTGTGATAAACATCAACAGTTCTAGCTGTCTCAATGCCCAGTATGAACAAGAGCCAGAGAGTTACTGAGAATTACAATGGCTTTTTTTTTTTTTTTACTCCTCAGAGAATGTTCTGTGTAGCGCCTGTGTCCCACAATGCTAACAGATGGCAATGAGTGGGAAAAAGTATCTCATGGTCAAATACGTGTGGAAAAGACACAGTCGGATGAGGTTAAGTGAGTTTCTTTACTATGAGCTTTCAGGATGTCAGTGTGTATTTGGAATATCAAAGAGTGGACAGTAGTTTCACAGAGACTCTCATGCAACTAGATTCTGGAAAACCTCAGGGAAAAACGAAACCACCACAGCCTCAAACTATGCTAATTAATGTGCAACGCCTACATTTAAAAAGCTAAGAATCAAAATGTGATCTGCCCTGGACACCAGATTTCTGGACTGCTGAATTCAGTTCTGGGGGCCCTGCAAGTTCTGAGCTACTCTAGGCAGCCAGAGCACACCCCGAAGGGCAAAGTCACATCACGTGGAAGGTGACTGCAGGAGAATCAAGCCCCTTCCAAGTCTTGCCATATCTGGTTTCCAGTTGCCTCGTTCACAAGACACTCCTACGAACCACAGAGAATCCTTTCATCTTTACAGTGAGACCTAATGACTCATTTTTTAAATTTTATTTATTATTTAATTTACTTTTTTGGCTGCATTGGGTCTCTGTTGAGCGTGGGCTTTCTCTAGTTGCGGTGAGCTGGGGCTACTCTTCACAGCAGTGTGTGGGCTTCTCATTGCGGTGGCTTCTCTTGTTGTGGAGCACGGGCTCTAGGCGTGTGGGCTTCAGTAGTTGTGTCATGCAGGCTCTAGAGTGCAGGCTCAGTAGCTGTGGCTCACGGGCCTAGTTGCTCCGCGGCACGTGTGATCTTCCCGGACCAGGGCTCGAACCCGTGTCCCCTGCATTGGCAGGTGGATTCTCAACTGGGCTTCCCTGGTGGCGCAGTGGTTGAGAATCTGCCTGCCGATGCAGGAGACACGGGTTCGAGCCCTGGTCTGGGAAGATCCCACATGCCATGGAGCAACTAGGCCCGTGAGCCACAACTACTGAGCCTGCGCGTCTGGAGCCTGTGCTCCGCAACAAGAGAGGCCGCGACAGTGAGAGGCCCGCGCACCGCGATGAAGAGTGGCCCCCGCTCGCCGCAACTAGAGAAAGCCCTCGCACAGAAACAAAGACCCAACACACCCCAAAATAAATTAATTAATTTTTTAAAAAAAGACATAATGACTCATTTTTAAGCAACTGAATATGGCAAAAGTGAAGGGATGTAACTTCTGGAACTAGGTTATAAAAGTCTGTGACCAATCTATAGAGACTGAAAGTAGATTACGTGTTTGCCTAGGGCTGGAAGGTTGGGTGGTGGCTAAAAGGTGTGGGGTTTCTTTGGAGAGTGATGAAACTGTTCTAACACTGACTGAGGTGATGGTTGCACAACTCTTCAAACACACTAAAAGCTATTAAATTGTACAAATTGAATGGGTAAACAGTATGGCATATAAATTATATTTCGTTAAAGTTATTACCAAAAAAACAAAAAAACAAACTGTGATTTCCACCTTGCTTGCCCTCTCTCTGGATCTTCTCACTTGCTCACTCTGGGGAAGCCAGCTGTCGTGTGATGAGGTGCCCTGTGGAGCACCGCATATCACAAGGACCTGGAGGCCACCTCCAGACAGCAGCGAGCAAGGCACCGAGGCCCTCAATCACATAAGCCTGCAAGAAAATGAATCCTGCCCACAACCACATGAGTAAGCCTCGAGCCAACCCTTCTCCAAGCAAGTATGAAGATGACCAACAGCATGACCACAGCCCGTGAGACAGCCTGAAGCAAAGGAGCCAGCAAAGTCACGCCCACACTCTTGACACAGAAATTTGAGAAAAAGCCCCTCAATTTAGGGGAAATTTGTTACACAGCACTGGATAACTGATACACTTCAAAAGAGTCCCTCTGTCCTTTCCTTTCTGCTCTTTGCCAGACTCCTTTCCAGCTTCCAGAAAAGAGCCTTGTAAGATCTGTCCAATGCAGTGCTTCATGTTGGATTATTCAGACCATTCCTGTCCCCAGCCCTTGCCTCACCACTTTCCTCACCTGGGATGTCACTTCCCCACTCTTCAACATGCCTATGATGTTTATACCTCCTTCAAGCCCTTGTATTTTCTATAAGATATAAAACCCACCTTCCAACCACACCCAATCTCTGCCCCAAAGTGATTTTTCCTGGCTGGAAATTTCTTGGGCACAAGTAGACTCACTGAGCATCAGTATCTTATGACATCATTTACGCAGAGTTGACCTTTAGGAAGATTTCCTTTAAATAACTTTTCAGGAAAAAAAATGTTTGTTTACTCTCCCCATACTCATATTTCTGTATAAATTTTTACAGATTTGCATTTATTTTATTCATCCTTTGTTATGTCCCAATTTTTATTTGCCCTTCTTCAGTATACACTTTCTTATGTAGATGAAGAATTCCAATTTTTGTTCTTTCTTTGTTCTTTTTGCATTGCACTGTACTGTCTCACATATTTAAACCTAACCTTATCCAGGTGATATTAATTTAGATTTCCAATTGCCTGCTATGTTGTAATATTGTATTAACTTTTAGTTATTCACCACTGATGTGTATACTTTTAGTTCCCAAAATACCATGTGGGTTCAGCCACTGTAGCTACTTCATTATCCATCTTTTGGATCTTCAAGTATGCCTGGCCCAGTACCTTTAATCTGATTTTCACTAGATTTACTACCTTTCTTCACCTGAGAAAGTTACTACAGTTTTTAAAGTGCTGAACTTATTACCAGACACTCTGTAGCAAAGGAAAATTGGTTCTACTTTTTGGAGGCTCTAACTCACATGAACTTCATGTCATACAAGGTTCTTCTTTGTCATTCTTGGAGGAAATAAAATTTATGTGACAATGTTCTTATAGATAAATAAAGGCTGACATTAATAGAAAATGAATAGTGATAGAATATACCAAGAAGTTAATAACAAGAGGAAAACATCAAGAAATCTTTTCTAGGCTAACATATCTGAAGGCTGGCCGAGGTCATAGTTTTGGATTTCTCCGTCCGTTGTTCAAGGGAAATGGTTTGCATTCCACTCCCATATACCCACATGCTCAAGCGGTCTACAGTCTGCCTGATGCTCTGTAAGCTCACATACACTGTAACAGAGCTTGTCTGATGTGGCCGTAACACAGAATACATTTTTAGAAAGCAGTTAATCAAAGTTAAGAAAGCGTAACTTGAAAGACGGTTCTATTCATTTATTTTTCATAGCTGATGTTTCAAGGGCTCTTAGGCTTATAAACTCATCCCTGCAACACCATCCTTTTAAATCCAGATTATGTCCGGATTTCCCTCTCTCTCTGTAATATCTGTTTTTATTCATATCTTGTGTTTCCTTATAAAAAAGAAAATCAGAAGAAGAAATTGGCTCTTTTTTTACACACGCACACATGCGCGCGCGCGCGCACACACACACACACACACACACACACTCAACTCCTGACTTTTCTCTCAGAAAATCTTCTCAGGGTTGAGAACACATTCCTGACTCGTCAGCTTGCGCATCATATTCTCCGTGACCCTAAACCAAGGGCGTCATGGTAAGAAACAACCCTTCAACAGAGATAAGATTCTTCTGGGTTCTGAGAAACTGCACTAGACTTAACTACTGTAGAAAAACAGTGCAAGACTTTGTGCTGTTTTCTTTCATATGTTGCTTCCTTTAATACTTAGGTCAATTCACATCTGAAAACTAATGAAAACGAATTCAAGGCTCTCCTTATACTGAACCTCTCTCCCCACAAAAGGGTAAAGCAACCAAAGTCGTTGTTCATAACGTGGGCATTCTAGGAACTCTTTACCGCTCCTGCTGAAATTCACTAGACCAGCCTTGTCACCTCTGTGGCCTTCCTGTGCCCTCCATTCATCCAAACCTCAGAAGATGTGAGTCTCATGTCACACTCACAGCTGCCACCAGTGCCATTCCCCAAGAATGTCCCCGAGCGGGAATAGAAAGGGAATGTAGAATTTGTTAAACCTTGAGTTCTACTGATGTATATTTTTAGGTTTTAGTGTGCAGATATCACCTACTCACTTCCAGTAAACTGGTACTCGGGGAAACGAGGTCTCCGTGGGACCCAGATTCTGAGAACCAGAGTAGAAGGAGTGTAGCCATTCCCCCAGAGCAAAGTCCCACTAGGTCAATAAAAAAGCCTTGCCCTGGTTAAACTCTACAAGCTTTTATTTTTATGAGTTCAAGTTCCTGTCCTACTTGCAAAGACATTGCATAACACAGACTTAGGAACACACCAGAGATGATAGACTTATTTTTAATACAAATTCCTCCTTTTCTGTTCTCATCCTTAAACTTCTATTCTGCCCTACCATTCTCTAGTGTCTCTTCCTATTAAAAAAAAAAAAATACACTCAATTAATACTAGACATTTTCTTCTGAGAAGCTTTCTGTTGCTTAACGTGAGCAATGGCACACCATAACAATGAAGAGTAGGTTAAAATCACTGCTCTACCACATACTAGCTGTGTGATCTTAGGCAAGCTACACAGCCTCTCTGTTCTTCAGCTCCCTCTGTGATATGGGCATCGTGACGTCACTTTTCCCATGAGGACTTAAGGAGTTAAAACATGGAAACCACTCACGATAGTGCCTGACACAGGAAAGGCTACATAAGGGCTGGGCTTGGTGCGTTTAGATACCTGTTCTACCACCTATACCACTTCTTGACCAGAGCTTGCAAAGCCCCAATCTTCTAGCTCTCTTTTACCCAGTGCTCTGAGATCCCACATCCCGTAATTCCCTCTTACCTGCATAAAAAGTCCCTCTCAACCATGGTATTGAGTTCTACTCGTCTCCTCCATTTTGAAGAAAGGTGACATCATTTAAAGGCACTGTGATGTCACACAGCGCCAACCAGACTGAAGGTGGGCGTGGGCTGGGGATGCAGTCAGGGACAGAGAGGGCGCTTGCAGGGGTGACTCCACAGAGTTTACGGAACGAGGTGAGTACGAGCAGGGGTGCGGGCGGGCTTGAGGGGACCCTCAGGGAGGGAGAGCTCTGAGGGACTCCGGGCAGCCTGTGCTTAGCCTCTCCCAATACCACAAGGCCCCCGCTTCCCTCCCGACAAAGCCGCACAGCCTCGTCGCCCCGGGTCACGGCTGGGGGAGGCTCTGCGTCTGCGCTCACGGGGTCACGGCTGGGGGAGGCTCTGCGTCTGCGCTCACGGGGTCACGGCTGGGGGAGGCTCTGCGGCTGCGCTCACGGGGTCACGGCTGGGGGAGGCTCTGCGGCTGCGCTCACGGGGTCACGGCTGGGGGAGGCTCTGCGGCTGCGCTCACGGGGTCACGGCTGGGGGAGGCTCTGCGGCTGCGCTCACGGGGTCACGGCTGGGGGAGGCTCTGCGGCTGCGCTCACGGGGTCACGGCTGGGGGAGGCTCTGCGGCTGCGCTCACGGGGTCACGGCTGGGGGAGGCTCTGCGGCTGCGCTCACGGACGAACAAAGCCCCGTGACCGTGACCGAGGAGGTAGGCTGCAGTGGTCCCCAGCCCCGCTGAGCAGCTCGGCCCTCCTCGCTTTCCGCAGGGCACAGCAGGAGCTGAAGCCGGAGGCTGCGGGGCCCTCCCGCACAGCACCGTTCGCCCGAGTCACAGACCCAAGCCCGACTGCCTGTCGGTACCATCCCTTCTCTTCAAAATGTCTCCTCCCCAAACGCCTGGCCCTCCAGGTGCAATCTTGGGACGACGTCGCTAGGGTTAGAAACGGCGGGGCGAGGTGTGGGGTCCTGTCCTCCGCCACGGGGTCCCTCACTGCCCCAGACGCTCGTCACCTCCCCTCCAGCCTCAGCCCCGCTGCCTTCTCTCCAGCCTTCCGCATCCTCTCGAAGGCACGGCAGCCTGGGCGCTGGAGCCCTCGTCTTACCCGGCTCTCGTGTCTTCCGCTCCAGAGCCATCTGCGCTTGTTCTGGATTGCAGAACAGAGCCCAGAGCTTTCAAGGTTCACCCACATCAGCACCCAAGGCATCAGCCAATCCTACTTCCCAACATCAGGCTCCGTATTGTCATCTACCCAAACATCAGCCCCGTGGGATTACTCACCACTGCTAACGTGCCGCATGCGCTCACCACCCTGTTCCTTTCGCTTCAAGGCCGCCCTCTAGTCGGGATTCCCTCTCTGCCCCCTCCCCCCGCCGGCACGTGGACCTGTCATCTCCCTTACCGTTTCTGAGACGTCAGCTCGAACATTCCCTGAAGCCTGCTTTCGTGAACCTGGCAGAAACAATGAATCCTCTACGTGACCACAGCTCTCAGTATTTCCAGAACGTTCCCCGTGCCGCCCTCCACTTGAGGGTTGAGTGTGGGTCATCCCACTGTCCAGCCCACTGACCCCCATCAGAAGTTAAAGCCCCTCGTAGCAGAGAGCACGGCGGCAGCACCTCGGGCACAGGGTGGACCCTCCCCAAACGTTCGCTGAACTTGATGATGATACCCTGTCAGTCTCACCCTGGGCTTCGTATAATCCTCTGTAAACCCCCTCCTGCAGGGCTTGGCAGGAAAGGTCTACCAAAGCAGGAGTTTTTCCAGAACTGTTCACTCTGTTCCCCAAGCTTGGGCAACATCAGTGATATGTAATCAACCTTCGGTAAAGTATTCATCATATGAATAGATGAACCAATAAGCATTTTAAGTCATCACAGTAGTCAAATAGGGGTAACAATAGGCAGGAGTTGGTGATTACATTAATTGATCATCACACTGCTACTCAAAAAAGTCTGGTCTCCAAACAGACCAATCCACAAACAGTTGTTCCCGGGCCATGACGGGGCAAACATAGAAAGTGACAGTAAATGTTTATATCTTTTAGAGGAACTGACATTGTCACAACATCCAGTTATGTGTACTCACCTTGCTGAGCAGGGTACAGACCAGTTCCAATGTTAGCAGTCTTGCAGGAAGGTCGTGGGATGGATTGGGAAGAGGAAAAACAAGACAACCAACCAAACCCATTCCTTCAGCACAGAGAGTCTGAGAAGCACGGCCTTACTGTGGAGCTTCCAACTGGAAAAGCACAGACTTCTGCCCCCAACCCTCACCAGGCCCTGCATGACCCCCGCCCGCGGGAGACACTGCTTCTCCCTGTAGCCTTTACTGTCTGCATCCCTCTCCGGGGCTAAGAAGGTTTAGGTGAATAATCATCAGCACCTTATCGTAAGCACGTGGGACATGCCACCAGGTACAATCAACGCAGGCATTATGGAAAGGAACTGTGTGAGAACCGAGCAGTGAAAGAAAGACCCGCTGAGAAGCTTGTTCTCCTTTGTCTGCTCTCTAAAGTAAGAGGGACAGATTCCAAACAGCCTTCTTTCATTCCTCCCTAGTATGAGCCAGGCAGGGTACTAGAATTCATCGTGAAAACAGCACACAAGAGGAAGAGGAGGAGGAGGAGAGAATGATGGATAATAACGTAATAATAAGAAAGGGCGTTTCTCAAGCTGCACTATGCACCCGTTCCAGGGCTGAGGACCTCCTTGTCCATTATCCCACTTAACACACAGAACTTCCCTGCCATGTAGGGGGTGAGCAGGCGATCAGGTCCTCCCAGCCTGATCAGGCTTTTTAAAAAGTGGAGGGTGGGGAAAGCAAATTCCCAACTCTGACTCAATCCTTTAGTCTTAGAACTAATGAAAAAACCTAATAGAAGTCAGTTTGGACTCAGTATAATAAGCTGCAGAAACACTGTACTTCGGGAGCACGTCTGTATAAGGATATATGGAAATATAAATATAGTTGTAAAGGTAAATCTTAACATCAATATACAGACATAGATCTCAAGCGTTGAAATATGAAATTCTAGAAATAATCTGTATAAAGGTGATTATTTTCTGACCCAAACCTAAAAATGTTCATCTGTTAATTACATAACTGAATAAAGATCTAGAAAGGAGACAGGTGACTGATAGATGAATGGGTGGGTAGATTGATAGATGATAGAGAGAGATGATAGATAGATGATAAATAGATAATGAATATATATAGTATAATCTTGACAAATGCCTCTATGACGGAGACTTGATTAATCATTACTTTAAAGGAAAAGCCAGCCTAGAATCCACCAAAATCAATAGGACATCTAAGTAACAAACAGTGCTAAAGACAGAGATGTCATTTAAAAGGAAAAGAGAAAGACATCTGAAATAAAAATAAAATATCCTTCATAGATAATTAAAATAATGTGCTTTCATTTTCAAAAATTAAACCGACACCAATCATGATAAGATCTAAATCCTCAGCAGGGCTTACCAACCCAAGAGCCATGTGGGGCACATTAACCAAAAGAGGCTTCAGCTGGGGCGATGACAGTATCTGCAAGCAAACAGACTTATTAAGAAACAAAGTGGTCCAACTTCCTCCGTCATGAGAATTCCTAAGAGCAAACTTCCTCTAAAGTTAAGGAGAAATTTATGTCCGTTAGCTAAAACGTCTACTTGGCTCTCGATTGGCAATGTGTCCCTGTTGTGTCCCCAGCATTGTGCAGACTGTAAGAGGAAACTGGTATTTATCTACAGCCCATCTCTCTTCCCAAAGGACTTGAAAGATGGGTGGATGTTATTAAAAAGAAAGCCACATCTTTTCATTGTTATCCTTATCTACAACATAGCCGTTGCAGTGGTCACTAATACGGAAGAGGGCCACGCGGGAAAGCAAAAGGGAACCCCAGGCATTACAGTAGACCGAGGCGGCACAGAAGCAACCACTCTTTCTGCAAAGACATTGCAAGGTTGAAAATATATGCCTGTACCAGCTTGGGGGCAGAGTGGGAACTGGTGGGGGAATACACCCAGGTGTCAGACGTGAAGACGCAACCAAGACTCCAGTGGTAAACAGGAGACAGTAACAAGATGACTGTGGAGGGTTCACTGGTATTGTGGGTTCTGTGGCCTGAAAAACAGGAGGCATGGCCCTGAGGCTACACAAGGTGACAAAGCTAGCACTGGCCTCTTAGGGGAAAGCCAGAAGCCTAGGTGTCTGCTACCCACTGGCGGAGAGACAAGCACGTTGGCCATGTCCACAGCCTGTGTCAAGCATGAGAAATGGTCACCTCAAGGCACCGGAAACCTGGGCTTTTGCTATGTTGAGTGCTTAGACTTCAGCTTTATTCATTTCTTGGTTTGGAACCTGAAACCAAGAAATTAACATAAAATCTCAAGCGGGACCCACAGAGGCAAATATAATATTGCTCTGAAGGACACTTTCACCAGCCAGAGAGGGCACACAGGACTGCCATTAAACACTTTTAAAAAACTTGCTGCAGATGAGCTAAAATAAAATAAGGTGCCGCAGGAAAGGACCTGAGAGAGCAGACAAATGTTGCCAACAGCAGCCTGAGGATACAAAATAACCACGCCATCTAAGAAAGACAGTAAGCTTATAAACAGAATTAAAGAAGAGAATAGAACAGCAGTGCAATAACTGGCTAACTCAAGGAGAAGGAAGATAAGGACGCCTGCGATCACCTTTTCTGTTCAACGTTGTTCTGCAA
Organism: Balaenoptera physalus; assembly: GCF_965194825.1. NCBI lineage: Eukaryota > Metazoa > Chordata > Mammalia > Artiodactyla > Balaenopteridae > Balaenoptera > Balaenoptera physalus. The sequence goes on from NC_138903.1 coordinate 6,554,220, forward strand.
ACCTTAGAAAGTGAACTAAGGGTTTTTTAAAAATTATAAACAGATGTAGATATAGGTACTATATATATGTATATATACTTGCGTGTACACATATATAACATATAAATATCTATCTTTAGATAGAGAGAAATATGCACACATAAATACAGATATATATTTTAATGGAAGACAATATTTTCATAATTTGCAGACATACGCCTGTCAAATCATAAAAATACTAACTGAATCTACAACCCAACTCTTGGAACTAATAAGAGACTTTGGCAAGGTTTTTGGATACACGATCAAAATACAAACATGGAAAGGTTCCTACACGCCAGCAAAAATCAGCTGGAAAAAAAATATCAATCATCCCATTCACAACAGCATCAAAGAGTATGTTACCTAGGCTTAAATCAAATAATGGAAATACAAGATCTATATGCAGAAGATGACATGGATCGTAAAATAAGATCTAGCAATCTCACTCCTAAGTATTTAGCCCTCAAGAGATAAAAACTTACATATATGCATATAGTAGCTCTATTTATAGTCACCGAAACCTGGAAATAACAGAAATGTCCGTCTGGTGAGTGAATCAGCAAAATAGGGCACATCTATACAATGGAATAGTACTCAGCAGTAAAGTGAAATGAACTACTGGTACACACAACAACTTGGATCAATCGCAAAGGCGTTAGGAGTGAAAGAAGGCAGTCTTAAAAGGTTTCATACTGTATGAGTTCATTTACACAACATTCTCCAAGAGAAAACTATTACATCAGAAAACAGATCAGTGGTTGCGGGGCCTGGGGGCAGGGGAGGTTGTCACTGCAAAGGGACACAATGAGGGCATTTGGGGCACGATGAAAGTGCTCTGTATCCTGATTTGGGTGGTGGTTACGTGAATCGATGTATGGGTTAGAATGACTACAACTGTCCATGTTAGAAAGTCAATTTTACCACGTGTGCATTAACTGAGAGAATAAAGTTTACAACTAAAAGAACATGTTTTAAGAGGAAGGCCTAAAAAACTGTACACGATGTGATGGGAAGATAACTCAGTCTGGCGAAGATGGCATTCTCCCCAAATGAATCTATAAATTCACTGGATTTCACAATTACCCAACAGAGTTTTAATGAAATTTGACAAATTGATACTAAAATGCCTAAGGAAGAATAAAGACCTGGGTATAGCCATTTGGAGACAATTTGAAAGGAAGGAGGAAGGACATGCCCTACTGCATACCAAGCATTCTTATAAATCTCTAGGAATTAGAACAATGAGGAGGTGGTACAGGCATAAATAAACAGATCTTGAAGGGGTGACATAGGTATACCAGGAGCCATTCATAAATGGCTCTTCATTTACATAAAGAGCTTAGATAGGTAGGTAGACAGACAGACAGATAGATCTCTATTTAGTTCCTCCCTTACTGCAGGCACAAAAATTATTTCCAGTTGTATTAAAGTCCTAAACGTGCAAAGAAAAACTTGAAAAGAGAATAGAAAGAGTTTGTACAAATCAATTTTTTAAAAAAACAGAAAAAATAAGCAAAGGATATGAAAAGGTGTGCTCCCAACAGCCATGAGTGAAATAAAAATTAAAGCAATAAAATTCTATTTCACACCATCGTATACGCAAAAACGTAAGTTTGGCATACAAAGTGCTGGCAAGGATGGGGGAAATGGACTTTTCTAGTAGTTTTTTTGAGAGCAGTTTTAGGTTAACAGGAAAATGTCAGCAAGCACAGAGCGTTCCCATGTACAAACCGCCTGCAGTTAACATCCTGCATTAGTGTGGTACTTTTGTTACAACTGACAAACCAATATTAGCACATTATTATTAACTGAATTCCACAGTTTGCATGAGAGTTCACTCTTGGTGTTGTACATCTTGTTTTGACAAAGGCATAATGTCATGTGCCCACCATTACAGTATCAGACAGATTAGGTTCACTGCCCTGAAAATCCTCTGTGCCCCACCTATTCATCCCTCCCTCCCCCACCTATTCACCCCTCCCTCCCCCCACCTCTTCACCCCTCCCTCCCCCACCTCTTCACCCCTCCCTCCCCCACCTCTTCACCCCTCCCTCCCCCACCTCTTCACCCCTCCCTCCCCCCAGCCCCTGGCAACCCCTGATCTTTTTACAGTCTTTATGGCTTTGCCTTCTCCAGAATGTCACAGAGTTGGAACCATGCAGTCTTTTCAGGTGGGCTTCTTTCACTTAGCAACACGTGTGTAAGTTTCCTCCATGGCTTGTCATGGTTTCATAGCTCATCTTTCTGTTGCTGAACAATACTCCACTGTGTGGATGAACCACAGTTTTTTTTATCCATTCACCTACTGGAGGGCAACTTGGTTGCCATGAAGTTTTGACAATTATGAATAAGTGGACTTTTTATATACCATTGGCAGGAAGACAACATCCTACAACCACTTTAGAGGAAAGCTGGCAACATCTAGTGAAGCCGAAGATATGCACACACAGAGCTCAGAACTTCCATCCCTGGGCACACATCACAGAGAAACTCATGCAAGGAAGCATACAGAAAAATGTTCATTAAACACTCTCTGTAACAGAGAAAACTGCAAACAAGATAAAACTGTGTCAGTAAGAGAAGTGGAACGGGAGACAATTCTCCATGGGTCTCCCTCAAAGTTCTGCACGTCCTGCCAGCAGAAGCCCTGATGGCTTTTGCTCTGGACTGCCTTCTCAAGGGTGTCTGTGTAGTGAACAGCCTCAGAAGACAGAGGTTGCGTCTCCCTCTGGAGCACAGTTCTGGCAGAATGCTTCCTGCCCATTGTCATGCTTTGGATTTCCTAAGACCAGGGCTTCTCAGCTGTGACACAGACCCACCCACTGCATGTGCAGCAGCCACGTGGGTCCCTCTGGGTCGCCCCCAGGAGAACAGGTGCAGACATGAAGCTCATGCTGCTTGCTGTGTGTGAGGAATGAAGCCTTTGTCTCTGACCCAGGAGACTGGTGTCCCCTGTCAGCATCCGTGAACCTGTGGCAGCTAAACTGTTAGTGTGAAAGTAGGGTCAAACCTCAGACCCTCTTGACAAATGGATAAATAAAATTTTGAAAATATTTGTACAATAGGCTACTGTGTGACAGTATAAATAAAATGACAGGAATCCATGTGGATAAATCTCAATCTATTTTTACGGGGACATAAGTAAACCACAAAAATACCTTCAGCATTTCTGTAAAATACATGCTGTTTTTGGATACACACGTATGTGTCAAACACACGTGAATTCACACATAATCTTCAGGGCAATGGTTAACTCAAGAGAAGCAGGATGGGGAACTGAACCAGAAAGCTTTTTAATCTTATGCAAATATGTCAAAATGTTGGCAGTTTTTCATTCTTTCATCTGGGTATAGAGGTTTTCTATATAGGTCCACAGTCCTTACCTGCAATTCTGAAAAGTTTGTTATTAATTTTCGCACCAAAACTTACATGGAGGCAAAAACCTAAATGAAATGAGGGAAACTATGACAGTCTTTATTGGCTGCGCCGGTGTGAATATTCGTACATTTCATTGCAGAGATCTGAATGTGTTTGGTAACGGTCTGCTTCCAGACCCTGGTGGTATGGGATTCACAATGGCTTAGGCCCGTATTTCACCTTTCCAAAATCTGGAAAACTTTGAGCTCTAAAAGCCCCTAGTCTCCAGGGTTTGGGGTAAGGGCTTTAGTCTTGAAATATCCTCTTGCAAGTTTATATGTGTATTTATTTCATAATTTAAAGATATTAAAATGAGGGGAGAAAAAGCTCTAGCCCTCTTTCAACACGTGAAACCAAATTTGCATCGCATAACACACATGATTCTCCACGAAACAGAGCAGAAGCCGATGGGTGGGGCCCACAGGACCCCCTCAGCCCAGGGTCCACTCCTAGCCTCACGGCAGCAGGCAGAGCCTGTCCCCTGTGCACAGCATGGAGAGGACCGTTCTGGATCTGACCTCTTGATTTTATCATTACTAGAGCATGTTCTAGAAAACAAAGATATTACTTTTAAATGTAGCAAGATAGGGTCAGACAAGACTTTTCCTGTAACTGTGAAAGAACTAACACTTACTGCAGGTCACACTGTTGCCCTTCAGATTCCTGCTGGGTTACTAAAATCATGCCTGTTCTGAGCGCGCCAGCTCCCCGGGGGGCGAATACACTTGAGCCTTTGTGTCCTAGAAGAGGACGCCTCTCAGGACCGACCTCGCATGCTCTCGGCCCCACCAGCCTCCTGGGCCAGCCGCGGCTGCACACCCATCCCTGCGCAGGCCCTGCCCGGCTCCGTCAAGCCCCTCCCCACCTCCTCTCAGCCCCACGCTATGGCCCCTGCTTGCCTTCTAAGAGCTTCTCCTGAGGCTAACGCATGAGACAGCCTGGGCGTCCGCTCACAACCCACACCGTGTGACCCACAGATGGAGGGAAGTGGTTGTCCCACGAGGGCAAATGTTTGATCGGGGCGGGTTTGGAGCCAATCGACAAATGCTTCTCTCTTTCCCGCCCTGGCTGGACGGTCTGAAAAAACATCCCGCATGACTTCACAGACAGTCTCAGTGAAGGAATCAGCTAGTTCCCAGCCGTGGTGGCCGAGGTGACACATCATTCTTGCATGGGCATCCCTCCCTGTGTTCTTTCCTGACCTTCACTGTCTTTGCCCCTGCCCATGGGGGTTACTCTCCCCAGTAGAGTGTCCTGCATAAGCCTTTATCTCAGGCTCATCCTCTGGGAAACGTAAGCCAAAATAGTCTTGATACCACGCTCACATTACTAGGTCCAGGTATTTGGGGAAGGGAAGAGGCTTTTTTCGTAACTTAAAAAAAAAAAAAAAAAAAAAAATTACAGGTAATCTCACAAAATTGGGAAAATCTACGTGCTGTGTTGCTCTCTACTTTTGTGTGCCATTTCTACCCGTGGCAGTGAAGGTGTTCCCCCTGAAGACCCTGTCTTCTTCCAAAGCACTCACCTGAAGTGCCTTCAACTGCAACTGACTTACAAACCTGCCCGGGTCATTAAAATACACCCATGGTTTCTGGACGTTTCATTTTATGATAGCTCTGTTTAATTTATGCCTTTTGGGCACTGTGTTTATAGTTAACAGTACTGTGTTATATACATGGAAGTTGCTAAGAGAATAAATCTTAAAAGAGACCACCAAAAAGAAACGGGAAGTGTGTGACGTGATGGAGGCATCAGGTCACCCCACAGCGACAATTACACTGCGATATATACATGTATCAAATCCATGTAAGTTTGTACACCTTAAACTTACACACGGTTATATGTCAGTTACATCTCAATACAGCTGGAAGAAAGGATCATTTATGCCTGTGAGAGGTGGGACTCTTTTTTATCAGAGTGAGTTCCCGCTTTGCATCCCTGCTCCCCGTGATGAGTTTGTGTTGATGCATCCAGATTTATCCGACAATTGTCACAAGAGCCAGCAGACTGGGGCCTCGGCGTCGCTTCTGTGACCCCGAAGCAGCGGAAATAAAGTAACTGATCTGCTGGAGGAACACACCCTCTGGCCTGGACGCCTCCGCTTGGTGTTCTTAATGCCTCCCGAGCAACACCAAATTCAAACAGCGGTAACTAAGCCGCTCTTGCCATCCCCTGTGACCCTCCTTGTCGGCACCAACTTTTCTTCCTGCCTTCAGCCGTGTTCCGTGAAGCGGTAATTAGAACTAAGTGTCTTCTTAGGACACTTTTATTGTGGCATGTTTGTCCTGCCTCCTGCCATCTTATTATGTTATCTTGCCAAATGCCAGAGAAACAAGAAACAGATGTTCCAAACGGGAGACACCAGAGAGGGAATTTCCCTTTCATCAGCTATGAGAAGGAAGCTCTCAGACTCCACTCTGCCCGTCATTGGTAAGGCATGGAGCCCTGAACGTACAGGGCAGTGAGAGGCTCGTACAAAATGCAGGGCTAAGTTTACCTCTGTGGAGTAGTGTGGAATGAAAAAAAAAATGCCTTGGCAGTTAAAACAAACAGAAAACTAGAGGTCAAATGTCTCTAATTACAAATGATTTGAGATAATATCCAAATGTCTTTGTGAAAAATGGGGGGGAAATGATTTGCAAAAATGTTTGGAATTAAGTATACATTTTTGCAAACAAATATTTTTTTCTTGGATGGCATAGCTGGGATGCATTTCAATGGAGTTTTCTATTTGACAGATTGAGCTCTGCATTTTCCATACCGACATATACAAAAAGTCTCACCTTACCATATGCGGGGAAGAAGAATGGGAATGAGAATAAAAATAAGGAGCAGGAAATAGGAATTTATAAAGTCCCGGTTGGTTCATTTGAATGTATTTAAAGACAGAGCTATTAGACTATGTCACGGAACTCGGTGCCTGTTTTTAGAAATACAAACAGGAATAATCAACAACACAGCTCTCAGGCTTCCAGTTAAGAAAGGAGACAGCACAGACTTTATATTATTTCTCTCTTACAACTTTTTAAATTGATGGTAAATGAGTGATTAAAAATAAATCCACAGCAACAAACATTTTACGGTACTAACGTATTAAGAGGTGTGCAATTTCAACAAGAGTCTAGATCAGGGTTTCTCAGCCACAGCACCGCGGACATCTGGGACCGGCTATCTACGTGGGAGAGGCTGCCCTGAGCATGGTAGGTTGAGCAGCACCTCTGGCCTCTACCCACTAGACGCCAGGGGCATCTTCCCCTCACCCTCAATTAAGACAATCCAAACATCTCTCCAGACATCGTCAAGTCTCCCCTGGGGGAACCACTGCCCTGGTTAAGAACCACTGGTCTCAAGACAGAGAGCAAATGGAGGAATATTTAGTCACACAGCTGAGCAGAGGAGACTGCAGCCCAGGAGATTTACAGAGGGCATGAGAACGCAGGAGACAGGCCAGCCGTACGGCACAGCACCAAAGAAAGTCCTAACAAGGATGCTACAGAGCCAGAGAAGATCCAAGGAGGGAAGGAGGGAAAAGCAGCAAACCCCGGGACTGAGTGAAGGTCTGCAGACACCACAGTAGAATAAGCACACACACCCAGGTGCATACGCACACACACTCTCTCACATGCACACACACGTTCCCTCACACACACCCTCACAAATGCATGCACACAAACACTTGCATACTCACTCTTTGTCACACACACACACACACACACACACTCTCGGCAGAAAAGCATGCAGCCAAGCATATCCATTCCTGAGGAGAGAGTGCTCTTCCCACAAAATTAAACAAAGAACTCAATCAACTAGGAAGAGTATCAAAACTGTAGCACTGGAACACCTGCCAACCCAAATTGAAGCTGCCAGCCAATAAGCCCCTTCCACACGCATGGAGCCTTCAGCCTCCTTTCTATTGCGAAACGGGATGAGCAAGAATCAGGAGGCATTTGAGGAAAGCCTGGACTACGAAAGAGAAAGACTAAGATAAAGAGAAAAACTGAACACAACACAAATGAAGATGAATGGGGAGGGGGGATGAAAAAGATAAAAAGGAAATTAACATGCTCAGACTCATTTAAGAAGACATTTCATTCAAAACAAAAATCAAAATCCTGCTACTAAGAAAGAAATTTTTAAAATCAGAAAACAAGAGAACACTGGGAAAGTAAGAACATGATAGCCAAAATGATAAGATGAATTCAGAAGATGAAACTAATAGGAATTCCTAACAAATAACAGAAAACGGAAGAGGATGTTTTCAAGGACTTTTTTTTTAAGTTTCCCAGAACTGAAGGAAATCAATTGCATCCAAATCACAGGGGCTTGTGAGTTGCTGAAGAGATGAGTAAACAGTCTTCACCCTGGCCCATCTTTGAGAAATGCTAGAAGTGATGATCTAATATGGCATGTTAAAAACGAGGAGGAGTATCTTCAAAGTTCTGATGTTGGAAAAAACCCTAAAATTCTATGCAGTCAAACCAGTAGCGAAGTGTAAAAACCGAATAAAGAAATGTTCAGACTTACAAGAACACAGCTTATGTCCCATGCAACCATTCTTAGGAAGGGATCTGTCAGTAAACCAAGAAGAAACAAAATTAAGATCCAAGAAACAATGGCACCTACTCATAAGAGCCAAGAAACAAAGTCCCAGGTAGACAGTTGTCACTTTTGTCCTAACAAGCAATCAGTAGGTTGGCGCAGGAGGATCAAGTGAGATCTTAGAGAACAAAAAGAGGGTCCCGCACACTTGAGAGAACAGCCTAGGGATGGAATGAGGTCTGAGAAGGCAAGTGACAGACTGCATGGGGGGTAAAGGCAGGAAAACAGTAAGGAAGCGGAACCTGACCCACTGCTCCCTGGCAGGGGCTGAACCTGGTCAATGCCAAGCTAGGGTGGAAAGGATGCCTTCACTTGGGTGAGAGATGGCAGTTTTGCTACTAAATTATAACATCTGAATTTATGTCTGCTCAATGCAAGAGCTATGGGGTCACCAGGAGTGGGAAAGAAATTCAAAGCAGGAACCAGAGAGAAATAAAGTTGGAATCTAATGGCATCCTGCTGAGACTGACTCATCCAACAAAGTGACTACATTTATAAACCTTAAAAACTGTTCTCCTCATTCATCTTTTCACACCCTTCTGGGCCCTCCTCTTCACTATAAGGCCCTGCTATTCGAATTATAGCGTTTTCTGGGAACTTGCAGTAAATGCAGATTTCCTGGCCCCAGCCCAGACCTACTAAAATAAGAAACTACATCGTATGAAAATTGGATTAGGGTCTGCCAGAAGGAATCCTTAATAAATGCAAGCTTTTTAAGGTGCTGAGCCTTTGGTAATTTGTTATGCAGAACTATTGGGTTTGCCAAAAAGTTCTTTCAGTTTTTTCCGTAAGATGGGTCTAGTAGTGCTTAGTTGTCTTTAATTTCATTCGAAACAATTTTGTTAGACCATATTTTGACAGCTGTCATATCAGCGTGCATTAAAAAAAACACTTATCAAAATCGGTGATTTTTGTGTAGCCATTTTAATATTGAAGATAGAAGAAAAAAAAGCAACATTTTCAGCATATTATGCTTTATTATTTCAAGAAAGGTAAAAATGCAACTGAAATGCAAAAATAGATTTGTGCAGTGTATGGAGAAGGTGCTGTGACTGATCGAAAGTGTCGAAAGTGGTTTGTAAAGTTTCGTGCTGGAGATTTCTTGCTGGACGATACTCCACAGTTGGGTAGACAAGTTGAAGTTGACAGAGATCAAATTGAGACATTAATTGAGAACAGTCAACATTATACCACGCGGGAGATGGCCGACATACTCAAAATATCCAAATCAAGCGTTGAAAATCATTTGCACCAGCTTGGTTATGTTCATCGCTTTGATGTTTGGGTTACACATAAGTTAAGCGAAAAAAACCTTCTTGACCATATTTCCACACGTGATTCTCTACTTAAACGTAACGAGAACGTTCCAGTTTAAAAACAAATTGTGACTGGCGATGAAAAGTGGATACTGTACAAAAATGTGGAATGGAAGAGATCGTGGGGCAAGCGAAATGAACCACCACCAACCACACCAAAGGCTGGTCTTCATCCAAAGAAGGTGATGTTGTGTATGTGGTGGGATTGGAAGGGAGTCCTCTATTATGAGCTCCTTCCGGAAAACCAAACAATTAATTCCAGCAAGTACGGCTCCCAATTAGACCAACTGAAAGCAGCACTCTACAAAAAGCATCTGGAGTTAGTCAACAGAAAATGCATAATCTTCCATCAGGATAATGCAAGACCCCATGTTTCTTTGATGACCAGGCAAAAACTGTTACAGCTTGACTGGGAAGTTCTGATTCATCCGCCATATTCACCAGACACTGCACCTTCAGATTTCCATTTATTTCAGTCTTTACAAAATTCTCTTAATGGAAAAAATTTCAATTCCCTGGAAGACTGTAAAAGGCACCCGGAACAGTTCTTTGCTCAAAAAGATAAAAAGTTTTGTGAAGATGGAATTATGAAGTTGCCTGAAAAATGGCAGAAAGTAGTGGAACAAAACGGTGAATACACTGTGCAATAAAGTTCTTGGTGAAAATGAAAAACGTGTCTTTTATTTTTACTTTAAAACCGAAGGAACTTTTTGGCCAACCCAATACATAACTAATACAAGAAGCTGGTAAATCTGGATTGGAAACGGGGTCAGAAGCAGTGAGTAGGACAATAAGGAGAGTATATTATCGACCCTCAGAGCAAGAAACCAGCGGAGAGCGTCTACATGTGCTCGCTCCAGAATGAGGATTCTAAAACTATTGTGATAGATACACCAAGTACTAAAAGCAGAAAGAAGAGTGGGCCTATGAACAGGGAGGGGCGGGGAGGCCTATGAACTGTGTTGTTTCATTATAAACATTTTGCTACTCTTTGAGATTTTGACCATATCATAAAAACTCTACTTGTTAATTCAGCATTTACAGACCAATTGAATCTTAATACTGGGAGATATCTTGAAGGTTTCAGGCCAGCATCCCAATCAAAACAGGAATCTAGAGACTCAGTCTCTTCCTCCGTGACTAGGGCCTGGGTGCTCACTCCAACTCGCAGTGCAGCACGTCTTTGGGGAGATGCAGTTGTTACGAGAATGTGCCCTTAAGGTAAGTGCAAAAAGCCTTGCCCGTGGGAGTGCCAAGCAGAACTCCCAGGTGCGCTTTCTGAAGCATAAGGAACACACCTCTCACTGCCAAACATCAACCTTGAAATCATGGACACTGTCTGTCACTCGCCCTGCTAAACAGTCTTCAGACTGAAAGCCCCAATACATTTAGCTCTTCTCCACAGGACATGATGCCCGGTTTCCTTCCAGCCACATCCACTACCCCCAACATTGCCTAGTCTGCTGGTGTCTGACTTTAAAGTTGACTCCACAGCCCTGCAGAAACAATTTGCTACAGGCAGAGAAGGTGGGAAGGCGACCTGCTGGATCTGCCCACATGATCCCCTGTGTTAGTCAGGTTCCAGCCATGACTAAATTCTCAGGGCCTTTTCTCATGAACTTCTCTATTAAACAAACACCCCCAAACATGTTCTATCTTTAAACACAATAGCAAACCTGGCATTTTCCCCCCCGTTACATTTTGTCTGGTTTCTGCCAATTATTTCAGGATTTAAAAAAACTTAACAAGTACTCATATAGAGCACTTCTTCAGTGCCAGACTCTGAGCCTTTCACAAATATTAAATCACTTGATCTTTATCACAATCCCATGAAGTAGGTGCTGATATTATAGACATTTTACAGATGCAGAGACTGACAAATGAGTTAAGTTAACACACCAAGATCCCTTAGCAGCCAGGACTGAATTCCAACCTCAGCAGGCCTGCTCTAGACCATATTCTCTCTCTCTCTTTTTTTAAAAATTGTATTGAAGTATAGTTGATTTACCATGTTGTGTTAATTTCTGCTGTACAGCAAAGTGATTCAGTTATACGTATATATACATTCTTTTTCATATTCCTTTCCATTATGGTGTATCACAGGATGTTGAATATAGGTCCCTGTGCTCTATAGTAGGACCTAGTTGTTTATCCATCGTATATACAGCAGTTTGCGTAGACCATATTCTCCTAACGATGACACCCAGCTGCCTCAGGGAGCTGTCTGAGTCCTGATTCTGCTGCCCTGTGTAGGTGTCACCCTTCCCACCTTTGTGTTACCGACAAATCTGACAGTTGGGTCTTCCACGCTTGCCTCCAAAATGGAAAGAAACGTTGAGAAGGATGAGACCAGGGAAGACTCCTTTACAAGAACAAATCTAAAGTAAAGCAACGAAGACCCAACCAACACCCCACCAGGGAGGACCTTCCCTTCTTCTGCGAGCCTTCAGGGGCCCGGAAGTCCTAGGGAGCATCACCGCACTGAGTTGTTTGATGTAGGGATACCCTAGGCCAGCTTGGGGCTAATTCCCCCCACTCCTCCAGGGGACGTCTGGCAAAGTCTGAAGGCGATCTTGGTTGTCACAGCTGGGTGAGGCGTGGGAGGAGTGCTACTGTCATCCGGAGGGTAGAGACCAGGGACACTATGAAACATCCTACAACACACAGGACAGCACCTTCCCCAACAAAGAACGATCCAGCCCAAAACGTCAGCAGTGCCAAGGTTGAGAAAACCTGTGCTAGACGATCTCCTCATGAAGTCAAAACCAATAATACATCATAAGTTTAGACACAGTGAACCAATTGAGGAAAAGGTCCATGTGAATCAGTGACATACATCTTTCACTAACACTTTTGCACGCTGGCAAGGTGGAACGATCAATAAATCAGAATCAGGTATCTCCTCTATTCAGACTTCTCCATGCCTCAGTTTACAGTCTCCATGCAACAATAAGGCATTCTTAGGTTGCTTTCCATGCTAAAATGTCATCAACTATAGAGAACAGACTTGTGGTCTGTGCTAGTTTGGGACTAGCAGATGCAAACTATTATGTATAGAATGGATCAACAACAAGGTCCTACTATAGAGCACAGGGAACTACGTTCAATAGCCTGTGATAAACCATAATGGAAAAGAATATGGAAAAGAATGTATATATGTATGTATAACTGAATCACTTTGCTATAGAGCAGAAATTTAACACATTGTAAATCAACTATACTTCAATAAAAGTTAAAAAAATTAAACTCATCAACTGCAGCTTTATTATTTTTCAAATAACTAGAGTAAACAGAATATTTTTAACACAAGCAGTTGCTCCAAAATGCTCAGCATTAACGACTAGTTCAGGGCATTATACAATTATCATTTCAAAGCGTCCTCCTAATTCCTCAGATTCTCTTGTTTGCATTTTTATTACAGTGTTTCCATGTCAACTAACTTCTGATTTATTCTCCTTAATGATAAACTTCAAATGTTATTTCTAATATGTGTTTTCTTAGTATGTCTATACTTTCGTTAATAGCACAAAGATGATTTATTTGTTTGCAAACGGAGCACCTAGCGGAATGTCACCAAGTAATTACTACTTTTTAACTATGTTTGACACTTATTTTTATAACATTCATAAAAAATCAAAACTTGTTTCTTAGATATCTAATTTTTACAATTATTTATTGTCTAAAATAATGGAAATAATAAAGAGGTAGGGAGAGAATCCATAAATCCTTTACTTTCCTACAACTACCTGAAATATAAACCTAGAAAGGTCAGAAATCCCCATATCCTCTATGCCACCCAAGTCACAATTACAAGCCAGTGGCCAGTGACCTTTGTTTTTTCAAACTCTCAGTGGCCAGAGGACACTGCTTTAAGAATCACTCCATCACGTGGTGATTGAAAAGTGACCTTTTTATTTTATTTCCCCCAAAGTTCTCTAAGAAAGTATTCTTGAGCGTTACAGAATCATGATAATATCAATGTCTTTCAGTCAAAGACCGGACAGGAAAACAACTGCAGATAATTATAGTGGTTTATTGATTCACTGCAACCAGAGGACCACATCTTTGGGACTCCTGGGCATCTCACTGAGGTGTTATTACAGAAGATGGGCTTGTATTAGGTGAATTGAGGAAGGAAAGTAGGGCTTTGCTTTGAACTGGATGCTGTAAGAAAGCAGAGGTAATTTTATCACTGGGCATCTTGATCAAGTCTTCTAGAAGGCAGGAAGTAAGACTGAAGCTGTAATTAGTAAAGTAGCAGTCGTTCATATTAACGAGGAAAGTGGGATGTTTAATCATTTTGTGGCTTGGAGAATGTTTGTGTTTTTGTCCACGTTCCGCCTTGATCGTGGAGAGGTCCTGGTGTTTCCTTGACCATCGTGGTTTTAGATTGGGCTTGTCTCACGTTGGTAATTCTGTGAAATTGTTTCTGTTCAGCCACAGCAAAGCAAGACCTGGCTGCCAATGCCAGACTGGCTCCCAGCTGCGAGCGGCTGCTTTTCCCTTTCTCAGTGTGAACATTAGCCCCAGCTGCACCTAAGGGGAGACTTGGTCTCCTGCCATCTAAACCCACAAAGAGTCTGCTTCCGCTGGCTGGCACGAAGCCATCCTCCACGCTGGTTCAAAGGAGAAAAGTCACTTTGGAGACCTATGCTGTTCAAAGATTTACACTAAATCCTTAATTTGATTCTTCCTGTCTGAAAGCTGAATTTCTCATCTCGCTCAATTTCCTGAGGTAAGAGACGCATCATATTCAAGATATCTAACAGGGGTACCATCCCATGAGGTCAAATGCAAGTTAGGTCTTGGAGGTTCCCGGCTATGCCCGACTCTGACTCCTCAGTGGTTGGGTTTTACGGAGTCTGAGGTACCCAAAGAAGAGGCCAGGACTACGGGAGCGGGGCGGGGGGCGGCACTTGAGAGCTGGGAGCCCCGGTTACTACCAACTATCCAGAGACGTTTCAATAATTCAACAACTCGTGCTGGTTCTTCTCTCTGAGGATCAGCATCGGCGTTCCTTGGAGGTCAACAAAACATTCACCTTTGAGACTTTCTGCCGTCAAGAATGACAAGAAAGGTTTTATTTATCTCTATTTTGTAAAAGAATGGGCCCACTCAAGTAGGCAGACCTCTACATTGTTTGCTCCTTCCGTATTTTCCTTCCCAATACAGTCAGTTTAAATGTTTTTTAAAGAATAAAGACAAAATAGAAATTATTTGTGGATGTGTTTTAAAGATCATAAAGTTCTCTTCTACCTACAAAGATACATTTAATTTCTTTCTAAGAAATAATGCTTCCAGTCATGACTTAAATGCACATAAAATTCAGTCACATTTACTAACTTAGAGATTACTAAATTGGCTAATAGTTAATTATTTTAGTCAAAAAAACTACCTAGACATTGACCAATCCACCACTAAGCTTATTCCTTTTGGTTGAACATGCAATTGATTTTTAGAAAATTAATATTAGGCTATTAATTATTTTAATTGTTTGATTTTTTAATTTAAAATCAGTATTGTCATGGGATAAATTTAAACAATTTCTTTTTTTTTTTTAAGTTATACAATTTTTATTTATTTATTTATTTATTTATGGCTGTGTTGGGTCTTCGTTTCTGTGCGAGGGCTTTCTCTAGTTGCGGCAAGTGGGGGCCACTCTTCATCGCGGTGCGCGGGCCTTTCATTATTGCGGCCTCTCTTGTTGCGGAGCACAGGCTCCAGACGCGCAGGCTCAGTAATTGTGGCTCACGGGCCTAGTTGCTCCGTGGCATGTGGGATCCTCCCAGACCAGGGCTCGAACCCGTGTCCCCTGCATTGGCAGGCAGATTCTCAACCACTGCGCCACCAGGGAAGCCCCTAAACAAACTATTTCTTAAGTGTGGATCCCTTTGAACAATTAGCTACAGTTAAACAATTCTTTATTAGGTTAAGAAACTTAGTTTTTAAGATCATTTTTACCAACGAATTCATACCAGCAGAATTAAAGTTCATGCTGCTTACACATCAGACTGTGGGCTAAAGGATTTTTTAGTAATTTATTCTGCCATAACCTTTTGAAACATAAAGAATTTTTGCTAAAAAATTCTTAACTTTTTATTCTGAAAGAGTTTAAAATTTATAGAAGAATCACAAGAAGCCTAGAAAGCATTCCACGTACCCTCAGTAAATGCACTAACTGAAAATATTTCACTCCATTTGCTTATTATCTATGTGTTTCCCGAACCATTCATTTGCAAGTGAATTGCTGACATCATACACTTTAACCCTAAATACTTCAGAGTATATGTCCTAAGAACAACAGGATTATTAAACTGAAGAAATTTAATACTGATACATTATTACTGTCACCTTCAGATTTCACCAACTTTCCCAGTCACATTTTTTAGGGAAAACTTCTCCACTTATCCATATTGCGTTTAGTTTTCATGTCTATTTTCTCTGTCTTGAATGGCATTGGCATTTTCCAAAAGTACAGGCCAGTTGTTTTGTAGAATGCTCTCAGTTTGGGCTGGCCTGATGCTTTCTCCTGATTCGATTCAGGTTATGCTTTTTTTTTTTTTTCCTCTTTTTGGCAGAAATGCAAAATTCGGCAGCAATGGCAGAAGTAAAGCTGTGTCCAAGGCATTTTGTCCCACCGTTGGTGGTGCTAACAATTAAGAATTTTCTTTTGAGCAGATTCCTTAACGTTTCCTCTGGCCCGTATTGTGAATGCAGACCCTTTTTGGCTTCATAAATAAAAGAATGACTTGCACATTATGTCATGACTCCGTCTCTAAGATCTATGCCTCTATTACATTTCTCTTCTACTCTCCTGGAACAAGAGAGTCGGTTCTGCCCATTTATTTTCATTTCCCTTGAATAAAATGGGAACGAATAAACAGATTGACACAGATGGTTGTCAGTGTGGTGATGATTACAACCGAGAACAGGTCTACAAAAATACCCAGCTCGCTAAACCTTCCATAGGAAAGCCTGCCTGCGTCCAACACGCCAAAAGCAACTGGGCTTGCAGGATACCCAGCTCGCTAAACCTTCCATAGGAAAGCCTGCCTGCGTCCAACACGCCAAAGGCAACTGGGCTTGCAGGATACCCAGCTCGCTAAACCTTCCATAGGAAAGCCTGCCTGCGTCCAACACGCCAAAGGCAACTGGGCTTGCAGGATACCCAGCTCGCTAAACCTTCCATAGGAAAGCCTGCCTGCGTCCAACAGGCCAAAAGCAACTGGGCTTGCAGGATACCCAGCTCGCTAAACCTTCCATAGGAAAGCCTGCCTGCGTCCAACACGCCAAAAGCAACTGGGCTTGCAGGATATTTTTAGGAATTGATTATTTTAGCTTATTTCTGAGAGCAGACAAGCTGCCACAATGGAATACACATTAAACAATGCGTTAACAACATCAAATTTAGAGCCAGCTGAACTAAAAATGGAAACCAAAATTCTGCCCATAGATAGTCATTTCACACAGATCAGCAAGAGAGTCTTGGGACCATGGAGTTGTTTGGCTCTGCTCTCCAACCCTTTGTGGAATGACTGAACTTAAAACTTCTCCCCAAGATTTTTTCACACCCTTGCCTAAATATCTCCCAGAAAGGAATTTTCACACTTCCATTGGAAATTGCTTCTAGAGTCTCAGGATACCTGAGATACCTGAGGATTTAATTTGGGGGGCACCTGAAATCTCTCCCTTCATATTTTTTTCTGGTCCCAACCTGTGAAGAAGTAAGCACATCTGGCCTTTCCTAAAAGTCAACTGTGGGTGGGAGCACATGGTCGGGGAGTAAGCAAGAGGCCAGAGTGGGGAGTCCAATCCACTGAGTTTTCATGTAGAGAACTTTTCTTTAATCTCTACGAAACTCTCTCTAGAAACCTCTGGATCCTCCACTATAATCTTTACGAGGACTGTCTTCCTAGTTCCAAACAGTGTTGGATACATTGCACTTTTTATCAATAAACATTGTTTATAAACATTGTTGAATGAACGCACAAATGAATAAAGGTCTTATTTTGAATTCGAACAGCATTATTTGTGGTCACTCAAATTATAACCTTGTTATCATATTGCATTAAAATACTCATTTTTCCCTTTTGTCAACGCATTATTCATTCTACAATCAATTCAAGCAACATATAGATGGTATTAAACATGTTATCTGTACAGGGATTGGTTGAATTACAGATCAGTGTTCTGGTATTCTAGTGTATCAGTTAGCTCCTGCTGTACAACAAGCACCTACAAAATTTCAGCAGCATACAATAATAAGTGTTTATTAGCTCACAGGTCTGTGGGTTGGCTAAGGGTTGGTTGACCTAGGTTGGATTCAGGTAGGTGGCTCTGCTGATTTTGGCTGGGCATGTTCACAAATCCAGGAGTCAGCTAACTCAAGCTTGTTCTTTCAAGCCTAACTACATCACGTCCACTAATATCCCACTAGCTAAAGCAAGTCACGTGGCCAAGCCCAACACCAATAGCATGGGCAAGTATGTTCCCCCAACAAAAGCAAGAGAGTGAATATATCTGGAAAATAAGCTAAACTATAACACCCTCACAACACACAAACTAGCTCCCAGCGTTTTTCCACTTGTGAAGTATGGAAGTGAACTTTGATTTTCCCAAAATATCAGACTTTCTCTAACCTCTGGGCCTTTGCACATGCCATTCCTCTGCCTAGAATAACCTCCCACACCTTCTGCCCCTCTTATGACATAAATCCATCTCTATCACTTGCCAGACTAACTCCTGCTCATTCTTTCAGACTATTACATTCTAGAAGCATCTCTAGATTCGAGAATCTAAGACAGTTGCCAACCCCAGATTCTCCCATACATCCCACTGTGCCCTATTCTTCCCCCATGGTACCTACTGAATGTTTTAAACATTGCTCATTTCTCTCTCTTATCACACAATAATCTCTGTGAATACAGACTGCATCCTTCTTACTAACCTTTGTGCCTCCAGCCTTAGATTAGTGTCTGGTATACAGCAAATACTCAAAAAAACGTTTGTTGGATGAATAATCTGGATATAAGTATTCATCCTTTGTGAAACATGAACACTGACCTGACTACACTACATAAACATATCCTACCTACTGACATTTTCTCTTTCCCCATTTTTTCTTATTATCATTAGAAATAAAAATAATTTAAAACTCTGCTTATGGAGAGCTATAAATTCAAATCACACACATGAGCTTGGACTCAATCTGAGCAATGTGCCCCATTCATCTGGAGATAACCTGATGTTCATCAGAATTGTCACAGCACAAAAAAATGAACTATTTGGACCGAAAATAAACTAAAAGTTGTAGTTTGAACTCTCTGTCAGTCAGGATACATTCGTGACATTTAAAAAATATTCTCATTACATGGGGACACTGACCACTCCAAATTGGAACTCTTGCTTTTATTCAAGCTAGTAACTTACCTCTTTCTCCAGCTCATCCCTACCAAAACCTCTAGAACAAGAGGTCCCTAAGGTCCCTCGTTCCTAAAAAATAATTGCTTGCAGCAAATCCATGGCTGCCTGCTAATCTAAATACAGTCTACATTTGTCTTTCACGGGGTCTTTGAAAAAATCTGGGCTTCTCACACAGATTGATGGGCTTCTAGATGACATCTGAAGGACTTGTCTATTTAACATCATCGCTGAAAATAAGCACTTCATCATAAACCTATTCGTCAAAACTAAACCACTGATCCTGTTCCTCTCCAACAGAATGTCTCCATTTTCCCAATGCATTGCAATAAGTTCCATGAACATTACATTCACAGTGACAGTGATTCTCAGAAAGAGCATTCAGCAGCACAGTCTCTGAAGTATTTACTTAGGCTTACAACACGATGGTCCAGAACACTTTGAAAGGGGCTGCTAAGAGGATTTCAACAATCCAGTGTGCCCTCCAATCAATAACTAATTCATTGCTACCAAATGGCTTCTTCGGAGCACGGAGACATGAAAATAGATGGAACGGAATGCCTATTACAACATCTCCCTATACTCTCTTAGCTCTTTAGGAAACTTCCAGAGGCTGGGAGAAGTCGTCAATGACTTTTAATAAGCACAACTAAAAATAACGCATGAGGGTGTCTGTGACTACTTCTCACAGTCATGGTCTCATCGGACGATGTGTGCAAGACATTTTTGGTTGCTGGACCCTAGAAGGGCGGTGACACTGTCGTCGAGCGGGTACAGGCCCGGGATGCTGCTCAACATCCTACAGTGCACAGGACGGTTCCCCCTCCCGCCGCACGACAACAAAACCGCCCAGTCCATGACGTCAACAGTGCCAAGAACGAGAAACCCCATCCTACAGTGCACAGGACGGCCACCCCTCCCGCCGCACGACAACAAAACCGCCCAGCCCATGACGTCAACAGTGCCAAGAATGAGAAACCCCGTCCTACAGTGCACAGGACGGCCCCCCCCTCCCGCCGCACGACAACAAAACCGCCCAGCCCATGACGTCAGCAGTGCCAAGAATGAGAAACCCCGTCCTACAGTGCACAGGACGGCCCCCCCTCCCGCCGCACTACAACAAAACCGCCCAGCCCATGACGTCAGCAGTGCCAAGAACGAGAAACCCCGTCCTACAGTGCACAGGACGGCAGCCCCTCCCGCCGCACGACAACAAAACCGTCCAGCCCATGACGTCAGCAGTGCCAAGAACGAGAAACCCCGTCCTACAGTGGACAGGACGGCCCCCCCTCCCGCCGCAGACAACAAAACCGTCCAGCCCATGACGTCAGCAGTGCCAAGAATGAGAAACCCCGTCCTACAGTGCACAGGACGGCGCACCCTCCCGCCGCACGACAACAAAACCGCACAGCCCATGACGTCAACAGTGCCAAGGACGAGAAACCCCGTCCTACAGTGCACAGGACGGCCCCCCCTCCCGCCGCACGACAACAAAACCGCCCAGCCCATGACGTCAGCAGTGCCAAGGACGAGAAACCCCGTCCTACAGTGCACAGGACGGCCCCCCCTCCCGCCGCACGACAACAAAACCGTCCAGCCCATGACGTCAGCAGTGCCAAGAACGAGAAACCCCGTCCTACAGTGCACAGGACGGCCCCCCCTCCCGCCGCACGACAACAAAACCGCCCAGCCCATGACGTCAGCAGTGCCAAGAACGAGAAACCCCGTCCTACAGTGCACAGGACGGCCCCCCCTCCCGCCGCACGACAACAAAACCGCCCAGCCCATGACGTCAGCAGTGCCAAGAACGAGAAACCCCGTCCTACAGTGCACAGGACGGCCCCCCCTCCCGCCGCACGACAACAAAACCGCCCAGCCCATGACGTCAGCAGTGCCAAGAACGAGAAACCCCGTCCTACAGTGCACAGGACGGCCCCCCCTCCCGCCGCACGACAACAAAACCGCCCAGCCCATGACGTCAGCAGTGCCAAGAACGAGAAACCCCGTCCTACAGTGCACAGGACGGCCCCCCCTCCCGCCGCACGACAACAAAACCGTCCAGCCCATGACGCCAACAGTGCCAAGGACGAGAAACCCCGTCCTACAGTGCACAGGACGGCCCCCCTCCCGCCGCACGACAACAAAACCGTCCAGCCCATGACGTCAACAGTGCCAAGAATGAGAAACCCCGTCCTACAGTGCACAGGACGGCGCCCCCTCCCGCCGCACGACAACAAAACCGCCCAGCCCATGACGTCAACAGTGCCAAGGACGAGAAATCCCGTCCTACAGTGCACAGGACGGCCCCCCTCCCGCCGCACGACAACAAAACCGTCCAGCCCATGACGTCAACAGTGCCAAGAACGAGAAACCCCGTCCTACAGTGGACAGGACGGCCCCCCCTCCCGCCGCACGACAACAAAACCGCCCAGCCCATGACGTCAGCAGTGCCAAGAACGAGAAACCCCGTCCTACAGTGCACAGGACGGCCCCCCCTCCCGCCGCAGACAACAAAACCGTCCAGCCCATGACGTCAGCAGTGCCAAGAATGAGAAACCCCGTCCTACAGTGCACAGGACGGCCCCCCCTCCCGCCGCACGACAACAAAACCGCCCAGCCCATGACGCCAACAGTGCCAAGAATGAGAAACCCCGTCCTACAGTGCACAGGACGGCGCACCCTCCCGCCGCACGACAACAAAACCGCACAGCCCATGACGTCAACAGTGCCAAGGACGAGAAACCCCGTCCTACAGTGCACAGGACGGCCCCCCCTCCCGCCGCACGACAACAAAACCGCCCAGCCCATGACGTCAGCAGTGCCAAGAACGAGAAACCCCGTCCTACAGTGCACAGGACGGCCCCCCCTCCCGCCGCACGACAACAAAACCGTCCAGCCCATGACGTCAGCAGTGCCAAGAACGAGAAACCCCGTCCTACAGTGCACAGGACGGCCCCCCCTCCCGCCGCACGACAACAAAACCGCCCAGCCCATGACGTCAGCAGTGCCAAGAACGAGAAACCCCGTCCTACAGTGCACAGGACGGCCCCCCCTCCCGCCGCACGACAACAAAACCGCCCAGCCCATGACGTCAGCAGTGCCAAGAACGAGAAACCCCGTCCTACAGTGCACAGGACGGCCCCCCCTCCCGCCGCACGACAACAAAACCGCCCAGCCCATGACGTCAGCAGTGCCAAGAACGAGAAACCCCGTCCTACAGTGCACAGGACGGCCCCCCCTCCCGCCGCACGACAACAAAACCGTCCAGCCCATGACGCCAACAGTGCCAAGGACGAGAAACCCCGTCCTACAGTGCACAGGACGGCCCCCCTCCCGCCCCACGACAACAAAACCGTCCAGCCCATGACGTCAACAGTGCCAAGAATGAGAAACCCCGTCCTACAGTGCACAGGACGGCGCCCCCTCCCGCCGCACGACAACAAAACCGCCCAGCCCATGACGTCAACAGTGCCAAGG
Source organism: Balaenoptera physalus (assembly GCF_965194825.1). NCBI lineage: Eukaryota > Metazoa > Chordata > Mammalia > Artiodactyla > Balaenopteridae > Balaenoptera > Balaenoptera physalus. Next base: position 6,576,470 of record NC_138903.1, read on the forward strand.
ACGAGAAATCCCGTCCTACAGTGCACAGGACGGCCCCCCTCCCGCCGCACGACAACAAAACCGTCCAGCCCATGACGTCAACAGTGCCAAGAACGAGAAACCCCGTCCTACAGTGGACAGGACGGCCCCCCCTCCCGCCGCACGACAGCAAAACCGTCCAGCCCATGACAGCAGTGCCAAGAACGAGAAACCCCGTCCTACAGTGCACACGACGGCCCCCCCTCCCGCCGCACGACAACAAAACCGCCCAGCCCATGACGTCAGCAGTGCCAAGAATGAGAAACCCCGTCCTACAGTGGACAGGACGGCGCCCCCTCCCACCGCACGACAACAAAACCGCCCAGCCCATGACGTCAGCAGTGCCAAGAATGAGAAACCCCGTCCTACAGTGCACAGGACGGCCCCCCCTCCCGCCGCACGACAACAAAACCGTCCAGCCCATGACGTCAGCAGTGCCAAGAATGAGAAACCCCGTCCTAAAGAGAGTTAACAGATGTAATTTCTACAACTGTCCAATAATGCAGTCACTAACCACACGTGGCGACTGAGCTTCTGAAACGTGGAAGTCCAAACTGAGAGGCAAGGTACGTGAAAAATACAATCTAGAGCCCAAAGACTTAGTATGAAAACAGAATGGAAGTTCAGTATTTCCACCATTTTCTTCATGGAAATACAAAAAGCATAAAGGAGAAGAAAAACAAGTATTTGAAAAATTTGTTTTTAGTAAAACAAGAAGAAAGTTGAACCCCAGACCTCAAAGTATCAAAATGACCGCCAGCGCAACGGGAGATTGATCAGGGTATGTTGAGGAAAAGACAGAAGCAAACAAAACCACAGGGATGATGCAGCAGCTAGAGATTTGCCAAGGAACCAGCAAAAACACGCTTCTCAAACACAAGGGGCACAACCCGAGGCACAGAACATGGATGATCTGTTTGCACGAAGAGAAGTAAGGGTGAACCAGCTGGCAGCAGGAGCGTCCTATACCAAATCAACTTCCAGAAGCACAAAAAAGTAGAATTAAATGAAGAATCACGTGCACATGTTATATTTGAAAGCATTGTTATATCTCTATGGCAGTGGGAAAAAGAGAAATTTGAATTGTTAAAGAAAATGTTTTAATCGGCCATTTTCATTGGCTGAGAAGTAAAGGATAAATAAATTCATATGTAAAACCCTGGGTTAAGGAAAAAGGCCAGCTATCCCCGCACATTGTACTGCTTCTTTCCCACAGAAAACATCCAGAAATAAAACATATATATGTCCAGAAATCAATAGCTTTCTTTTTTTGAATTTCAGGTAAACATCAAATTTTTTAGTATGTCTCGAGTTGAATAGCTTTCTTATATGTAAACAATGCAAACTAGAACATAAAACTGAAGGCAAGGAACCATTTAAAATACCAATAATAAAGATAAAATGCTTAGAAATAAGAAACATGTAAGACTTTAGGAAGGTAATTTTTTTTTTAAAGGAAACTGTTACTACAGCCCTTTTTTTATTATTTTATTTTTTTAAATTTTTTGGTTGTGTTGGGTCTTCGTTGTTACACTCAGGCTTTCTCTAGTTGCATCAAGCTGGGGTTACTCTTCGTTGCGGTGCACGGGCTTCTCATTGCGGTGCCTTCTCTTGTTGCAGAGCATGGACTCTAGGTGCGTGGGCTTCAGTAGTTGTGTCACGTGGGCTCAGTAGTTGTGGCACATGGGCTGAGTTGCTCCACGGCATGTGGGATCTTCCCGGACCAGGGATCGAACCCATGTCCCCTGCATTGGCAGGTGGATTCTTAACCACTGCGCCACCAGGGAAGTACCAGGAAGATAACTTTTAAGTTCTTCTGGTGTGAGGGAGACGAAAATGTAAATACATGAAAGGCATTCCAAGTTACAGAGTATGAAGAATCAACATCATAACATGACTGTCCCTAAATCTATTTAAAATAAAACCCAAAGGATTTGTTTTAGGAATTAGGTAGGCTGGTCCTAAATTTCATAGGAAACCATAGATAAGTAAATATAGCCAACAGAAATCTAAAGTAATTCAATTATAAAACGAAAAACACTCAATTAAAAAAAAAAGGCAAGGATTTTAACAGACAATTCATAAAGGAAAGATATTCAAATAGACAATAAGCACATGTAAAAATGTTCAAACTCATCACTTAGTCATCAGTAAAATGCAAAAGAAAACCACAATGTGACACCACCATACACCCACCCAGTATGAGGAAAATTAGAAAGACTGACAATATCAAATGACGTTGAGGAATGAGGGCAACTGGAACTCTCATACATTCTGGTGGGAGTGTAAAATGGTGCAGCCGCCTTGGAGAAAGACCGGGGGTTTCTTTTTTTTAATAAATTTGTTTATTTATTTTTGGCTGTGTTGGGTTTTCGTTTCTGTGTGAGGGCTTTCTCTAGTTGTGGCGAGCGGGGGCCACTCTTCATCGCGGTGCGCGGGCCTCTCACTATCGCGGCCTCTCTTGTTGCGGAGCACAGGCTCCAGACGCGCAGGCTCAGTAATTGTGGCTCACGGGCCCAGTTGCTCCGTGGCATGTGGGATCTCCCCAGACCAGGGCTCGAACCCGTGTCCCCTGCATTGGCAGGCAGATTCTCAACCACTGCGCCACGAGGGAAGCCCCAGACTGGGGGTTTCTTAAAAAGCTAAAAACCCATCCCAGGACTCAGCCGTTTCACTCATTTGTATTCTCCCCCTCCCCTCTTTTAGAAAACACATGGGCCACAAAATAAACTGTGCCAGAACCTTCATAGCGGCTTTATTCATAATAGCAAAAAACTACAAAGAGCCCAGCTGTTCCTTCGTAGGAGAAAAAATAAACCAAATGTGGTACATTTATACATGGAATATCACTCATCAGTAAAAAGAAACAAACTACAGATACATGCGACTACGTGGTTAAGTCTCAAAAACATTATGCTTAGTAAAAGAAGCCTTCCACAAAAGCATGCATACTGTGTGCAGTCAGAACAGCAGTAGCCTCTGGGGGAGTGTATCAGGATTGGCTGGCAAGAGGCATAAGGGAGTTTTCTGGGGTGGTGGTATTGTTCTGTATTTGATAAGAGTTTGAGTTACACAAGCACATGCCTCTGTCAAAACCCGGTGAATATCCACCTAAGATTTGTGCATTTCATTGTGTGTAAGTTTTAGTTCAAAATAAAAAAATACTATAAACATATACTAAACTCTAGTTAATGATAATGCATGCTAAACTATTTAGGGGAAAGTGTACTACTATCTCTAATTTACTTGGATATGCATCAGAAAAAAGGAAGATGGATCCGGTGTATAGAGGACAGATGTGTGTTAAAGCAAGGTTAGTAAAATGTTAATGGTAGAATCTATGTGGTGGGCAAACGGATATTCACTGTAAAATTCTTTCAACAGTTCCATATGCTTGAAATTTTTTTAAATAAAATGTTGAAAAAAGTCTGAAGAAACTAAAATAGTAATGAAGACTAGCCTTACAGCATGCTAAAACTTATTTATGTTACATATTAAATTTAACATAAATAGGAAAAAATCAATGGAATACAGTAGAGAATTCAGAAATAGAACCCCCAAAATACGGAAATTGAGTGCTGTCAACGAGTACAAAATTTCAGTTATACGAGATCAGTTCTAGAGAGCTGTTGTCCAACCTTGTGACCACAGTTAACAATACTGCAATGTGCACTTAAACATTTGAGGGTAGATCTCATGTTAAGTGTTCTTACCACAATAAAAAAATTCTGGAAATACAGTATATGTTATAGGTGGCAACTACAATCAGAAGGGAAAAGATGGATTATTTAATAGTGTTGAGACAAATGCGCTGCCTTCTGGAGTCGTATATTTGGATCTACGCCTCACAGTTTATGCCAGGATAACTCCAAACAGATCAAATATTTAAGCATATATAAAATGTAGAATGAACTAATAAACCAAAGAAACCACAGGATAATTCTTCTTTCAGCACTAGAGCGGAGAAGCCCTTTCCCACTGTGATCAAATGCCGGAAGTAACAAAAATAAGGATGAATTCAACCACGTAAAAGTCAGAACTCCTCAGGGCAAAACTACAATAAGCAGACTCAAAGACAGATAACAAACTTGGGGGAAACTGTAATATATCACAAAGTTAATTTCTCTAATAAATAACTCATAGATACACTGTCAGCAACACAATAGAAAAGAAAAAAACAGGGGAACTATATGAACAGAGAATTCACAGAAAAGACAAGACAAATGCTTTTTAGTCCCTTGAAAATATCCTTAGCCTCACACATATAACTGAAAAAAATATATCTCTGTGTGGTTTTAATTTGCATTTCTATCAGAAGTGAAAAAAAAGAAAGCTGTAGTGCCAATAATTCACTTTAAAATGGAGAGAAAGAAAACACAGACACAAACATAACACATATAAAAATGTGTTTGTACGTATTTTTTAAAGCTCCAGAAAGGAACACAAGAAATAATAACCTGCGTTGTTTGTTCAAGAGTGACAGGGAGATTTCCTTCACAGTATACCCTTTTATACTTCTTGAATTTTTAATCCTGTAAATGTACTACCTAATAAAATGTTAGATTTTTAAAAGTGAAAAGAATTCTATTGCAATCAAAGGCAGCAGAAAGTGGGAGGCAGCCCAAGTCCAAGCCCAACTCTGCTACTAATTAACTATGTGAACTTGGGCCGGTCTTAGAATCATTGACTGTTCTGGCTACAAAGAATCTCAGGAATATTCTCATCCCTGACTCCGGTCCTACAGAACAGGAAACAAAACACAGAATAAATTAAATGGTTTATCCCAAGTCACATGCAGTCAGTTTATGGCAGAGCCAACAAAAGCTGTCTGTCGATGTGTCAGCTTCTTCTCATTTAAGATGGGAGTAGTGTCATTAAGAGATGAAAAGACAAGCCATAGAGACTGGGAGAAAATATTTGTAAACCACAGAAATCACAAAGAACTTGGATCCAGAATGTAAAAAGAACTCTCACAACTCGACAGTAAGAAAGAAAACAAATTAGCACCTGAAAGGATGCTCAACACCATTAGCTGTCAGGGAAATGCAAATTAAAACCACAGCAAGATACCACTATGCATCTATTAGAATGGCTAATACTTTTTTTAAATGACAATGCCAAACGGTGGAAAGACTATGAAGCAACTAGAATTCTCATACACAGCCTGTATACAAAATGCAGAAGGGTACAAAAACACTTTAGAAAATATACTTACCATATAACTCAAAAACCTGCACACAAATGTTTATAGGTGTTTTACTCATGATCCCCAAGAAGCTATAGAAACAACCAAAATGTCCTTCAACTCTTGGACATCCATACAGCGGAACACTACACAACGATAAAAAGGAACAAACCACTGTTGCACGCGACAACCTGGATGGATCACAGAGGCATAATGTTGAGCGGAATCAGCCAATCTCAAAAGGCTACAGACTTCATGATTCCATTTATATGACCTTCTGGAAAAGGCAAAACTGGAGGCACGGAGAACAGATCTGGAGTTGCCAGGAGTTCATGTAGGGACAGAGGGTGACTAAAAGGGGAAGCATGAGGAAATCTGGGGGGCACTGGGACTGCTCTGTCTCGTGATTGTGGTGCTGGATACACAACTCTATGCATTTGTCAAAAAGCATAGAATTGTTTACCACAAAGAGTAGCTTTTACTGTGTGTAAATCGAAAATTAATTTTTTTAATGGAGTCTGGAATCAAATGATGTCTATGGGCCTTTCCATCTCTATAAAGACTTTTTCACTTTTTAAAAGGATAACAATTCACTGCCACAGAGTAGCAGGGATTTGTATTATATGCGGGAAAAATTTTTTTTTATTTTCTTTTTTAATTTATTTGGCCGTGTTGGGTCTTGGTTTCTGTGCGAGGGCTTTCTCTAGTTGTGGCAAGGGGGGGCCACTCTTCATCGCGGTGCGCGGGCCTCTCACTGTCGTGGCCTCTCTTGTTGCGGAGCACAGGCTCCAGACGCGCAGGCTCAGTAGTTGTGGCTCACGGGCCCAGTTGCTCCGCGGCATGTGGGATCTTCCCAGACCAGGGCTCGAACCCGTGTCCCCTGCATTGGCAGGCAGATTCTCAACCACTGCGCCACCCAGGAAGCCCCTATTTTCTTTTGAGAAAAAAAAAAACCAAAACCTGAAGAACTATAAAATTCACAATGAAATGACAATATGGAGAAATAGGAAGCCCAGAAAAGGGTGTGAAAATAATGGTTCAGAATTTCATCTCAGTTGGAAGTGCTAAACAAAGAGAAAAATGGAGCCAGTCCCAAATTCTACTGCTTAAGGTTTGCTATCATATTTTTAAATTCCTTTTTATTTAAAGGCGGGATCACTGGTTGGGCAAAGTCTGGATCTCCCCCTACATATTCTTTTGCCTCCCTCAAAGAGTGTTCTTGTGTCATTTGGACTGTCTAGAGAGACACCATCCTTGAAACCATTCCTTGTTTAGTTTTGGTCTCTTTTGCTCCATAAACTTAAGGGAAAATACTCCTGACATAGTGCTTCTTACCTTTTGATGGTTATGTATCCCTTTGAGAATCTGATGGAAGCTATGACCCTATTTGCACGGATTAAAAAAATCAAGTCCACAGATATCCCCACAGGCACAATTCTGGTTACAAGGACAGCGGCTCAAAGACCCCCCGAGTCCTGTGGATGCTGGGATTCCAGGATTCCAGGTGCGTAAAGCACAGGCTCCTGAGAGGAGCCCTGGGTTCGAATCCTGGCACTGCTCCTTAACAGATGCATGACTGTGGGCAAGTATTTACCCTCCCTCCGCCTCTGTCTGCTCATCTGTAAAGTAAATAATGCTGCTAGGATTCAACCCCGCCGGGCCCCTGGAAAGCCTCCATGAACATGAGCCAGGAAGAGGAGGCAGAGTGGAGTGCCACCCACATCCCACTGATGTTAAGGAAGCCCTTCCTGGTGAGAGATGCAGAAAGGCAATGCTATAAAAGACAACGATGTGCCACTCCATAGTTGTTCGTATCCCAGTGTATGGCAGAGGGCTGTAACTAGTAATCGACCACATGAGTTATGAAGAACCACCAAACTAAGTTTTCCAAAGATGCTAATTCAGTTCTCCACCCAGATGTCTATTGCCAAGCAACCCTTAGCAACACTGCAGAGTCTCTGCTGGGCTCTCACACCGGCGGAGGCTTGGAGTTCTCCCAAACTGGAAGAAGGATGCTTCTTGAGGCTGCTGCACCATCAGCAACACTGTGACCTGGGATGGTTGGAATTGCTGTCATTCTTGATTCTGATAATTTATACACTGTAAATATATATGTAATGACTTCATCATTATCAATTTTGTTTACTGAGGGTCATTGGATGAAGCCAAGAGCAATGATGCGATCAATCATATTTTGCCTGTATTTTTCCAATAAATGGGTTTTAAGTCATATATATACCATGATTCAAGTTAGAATCATCCATGCTCTGATTGCTGTAGTGGACATACACATAATCCCCAAAAATAAGCTTCTAGGGGGATAGTTCACTACTAACACCCAGTGTTTGCTTTGGAGGGGGCAGATTTATTGTTTAGTTTGTCACCACTGGAAAATAGGAGTTGGTAGCGCAGATGGGAAAATGAATTTTCTTTTTGCTCTGCCTGAATGGACCACAGGAAGACACATATGAGTGAACAAATGCACACACACACACACACACACACAGACACACACATCTTAAGAACCACTACACTAGATGGCTAAATTTGAATTCAGGAATCATCACTTTTCAGTTGTAAGAGCCTGAACAAGTGAATAAACCTCTCTGAACTTTTTCCCTATCTATGAAATCCAAACATTTTCTTCGCCTCCTATAGACCGAGGTCATCAAACTTTTTCATAAAGAGTCACATGGTAGGACTTCTCTGGAGGCACAGTGGTTAAGAATCCACCTGCCAATGCAGGGGACACGGGTTCAATCCCTGGTCCAGGAAGATCCCACATGCCGCGGAGCAACTAAGCCCGTGAGCCACAACTACTGAGCCTGCGTGACACAACTACTGAAGCCCGCACACCTAGAGCCCATGCTCCGCAACAAGAGAAGCCACCGCAATGAGAAGCCCGCGCACCACAACAAAGAGTAGCCCCCTCTTGCTGCAACTAGAGAAAGCCCGCACAGCAGTGAAGACCCAATGCAGCCAAAAGTAAATACATAAATAAATAAATAAAAATATATTTTAAAAAATAACCACATGACAAATACAATGGTGATGATATTGTTATTGCTATCATCATCATCATCATCATCATCGGTACCATTTACTTTAAAAAGCACTCTCATCCACAAGGTCCTGGCCATCCTCTCGGCAAACAGAAGGCAGAGCAAATATTACACAGCTCACTGCAAATGTAACTGACAAAGGCAAGTTCTCAAGAGGCGAATAGGGCGTGTGGCCATGGGGTGAAGACACCGGGAGTGTACCCTTTGGCTCCCCTGACTGTTAGACATGTGCTGACCATCACTCAGAGAGCTCTGGAAACTTCAGCTCACCGCACAAATGTAAGATATCATTTTCACGCCATTACACTATGTCCCCAGAGATAAGCCAAACCTTTTTATTCCTGAGATATAAAAAATGCTAGGGGAAAAATAGAAAGGCATTTATTTGTATTATTGTAAGCTTTTAAAAATGATTTCTCATGAATAGGCTATTTTCCTCTTTTCTGTGTGGCTATTACCATGTTTATCTTCTGGTTGTAAAATACATGTTTGCCATTTGTCTGAAGAACAGTGCAACCCTCTCCAATCCATCACACAGCCCTGCTCTTACCAACCTCACAGCTCATCAGGGAAGCGACTGCCTGCTGAGACAGGCACGCTCAGGCCCCGCGTCCTTGGGACGTGCCGGGAGCCCGGGCCCCAAGCCCACCTCCCTCCAATAGCGCCGACCATCACCTGGCGCCCGGTGCAGAGGAAGGCGAAAGAGAGGTCTGCAAAGAAGGAGATGCACCTATTTCGAAACCAGCCGCTGTTGTTAAAGCTATTTTCCAAGCAATTTAGTCAACTAATTTCTGGAAGGTGATTTGATTCTTTCAGCCTGATGATGCAATGAAATGAAAACCTTCAGAGAGAGAGAGAGCGAATACACAGGAATTCTTTCTCCTGATCACAGTTCAACCTCTGTAATCTCTCAGGACTCCACTGAAGGGGTTATTGTGTATAACGTGCCCTCTGATCATACTTTAAAGTATTCATGGTCATGTTAGCAAAACCGTAGTCCACAGCTCCTGTGAGCCTTGTGACCCATAGTTCAAACCCGAGACTCGAGGCTGAACTGAATCCTGCCTCTGCTGCAGAGAAAAACTGGGACTTGCGATGTAAGTTACCTTCTCAGACACAGTGTCCTCAACTGTAAAATGGGAAAAAACAGAAACTGCCTCACACGGCATACACACACCAACACACACGTGTACGTACTTATACACGTGCATAAACACATATGTAAACAACATTTTTATTTTCTTAGCCATACCATGACTGCTTGGGCTTTAAGTGCAGAGAGTACAACTGATCTAATTACTGTCCCTGCTGGCAGAGCTTATGGGATTTTAGGAGTCATACCAGCCAGCTTTTAAGAGCCTCCTAATTGCCAAGAACCGTTGCAGGTATTCTGCCTTGATTCTGCCCACCTCTCACTCCTCTGAGGTGGTCATAGCAGTTCCCACCGCATGGCTGGGTCTCCGCGGCACCGGGGCCCAGAAGTCTGGTAACTGCCCAGGGTCCAGTCAGCGCCGGAGTTGCTGAGCCGAGATTCAAACTGGAGGCAGGGCCCATGTTCTTTCTATCTACTACACTTCCCCACTGTCATAAACACCAAACAGGAAACTCGCCGCAGATTCACCCAAGAGAAGGTTTCAACCACCCAGAGCATTAGGACAGGCAGCGTGCCCCTCAGACTGTTGTTCCAATACACCTTGCCTCACCCAGGCCCTGGAGAGCAGGTAAGTCACCAGGGTCCAGGCCCAGGCACAGCAGCTAGCCAGAGGGAGCATGCTCTCAGGCCCTAACCCGAGATGGCACCACGTCCTTAAACAAGCTGGCACCCGAGATGGCACCACGTCCTTAAACAAGCTGGCACTCCGGTATGAACATCACGAAGCGTGTCCGCGGAGCTCAGCCAGGTGAAAGACTTCCCTCTACCACAAAGAGCCAGAACACAGGGTCCTGGGTGCTAATCACTAGTGCCAGAGCCAAAATTCCACGCTGCCAACCCTCTGAACTGCCCTCCACACTTCCGCCCTGAACCCCTCCAATCTGACGTCACCACATCCACTTCAAAGGAATTGTCTCAACACTCATTTGGTTCAGAAGCACTCACGCTTTTTGTTGTTAACTGTTTTTCTCTCTCTTGTCTCGGCCTTTCTTACCCTGTTAACATGATTATCTGGCTTTCTCTTTCCCTCTCTCAAAACTCTAGGATAATGGTCTCTAAAATTAGTTCATAGTTACTTCTTTGGAGGAATTGCCCTTCCTCAGGACCACCCGAATCTCTTCCATGGTCTCCCAAGTTTCTGCCTCAAGACTTTCCTTATCTCTAAAGCTTTATATCCGTCTATCTCAATTAGCTCACCACCTCACACTCAGTGTTTCAAAGCCGAACTTTCCACAGTCCTCCAAAGGAGCTTCCCTTCGCAATACCCCCGTTTGTTACCAACAGCAATGTCTCCCAGTCTCAGAATCGTAAATCTCCCTCTCCTTTGCCCTCATATTCAATCAGCTACATGTTCCATCAATTCCTTTTCGGACATGTTTTTCCCTCATTCTCTCTCCTCTCTCTTTCTGGAACTCTAAGTAGATTTATGATATAACCATCTTAATTTAGCCCCCTTGTCCTTTAACCTCACTTCCATATTTTCCATATATTTAACTGTCTGAGCTGCCCTCTCAGTGATTTTTTTAAAGCTCTGCCTTCCAGCTCACTCTTTCTCTTCAGCTCTGTCTAATTTTCTACTTACTCTACATTTGATGTTTTCACTTTAAATTGTTTTATTTCAAACTTAGAATATATATTTGGTTATTTTTCGTATCTGCTTCTTTCCTTATTGATTCCTTTTCATATTTATTCAGTTCATCTCTTCTTCCTTATGGATTCCTTTTTATATTTATTCAATTCACTAAACTCAGTCTGATTATTCTCATACCTGAAGACTTCACACGTCTGACTCTGCTGTTTGTGACTTTAGCTGACTCTCACTCATGGCAGTTTACTATGGGTGTTTTGTGGTTCGGGGCTGTGAATTCGTCTTCCTTGGAACTTCACAGGCAGCCTTTGAAGTTGGGACTAAAGTGCGTACCTCTAAAGATGATTTGCATTGGCCTCTGCCAGGTGCCTAGAGGTGCTAACAATCCAGGCGGACTTTGAACTAAATTCTTGGCTTCGTTTTCTTCAGACCACAAAAGGGCTGCAAATTCTGGCCCCGAGTGAAGGCTCGCCTGTGATCACAGTTTCTGAGAAAAATTGTTTTCCCTCCACCCAGAACCAAGGCTAGCTCTTAAAGTGTCCCTTTGTGGGATGAGTGTTTTTGGTTGGTTGGTTGGTTGGTTGGTTGGTTAGTTGGTTGGTTGGCTGGCTGGCTTTAGCTCTTATATTGATGCACAGCCCCAAGTGGCTCACTAAACTAAAGCTCCTGACTACCAATTATCAGCAGATGCTCACAGGGCAGCTGTCTCCTTCAGTGCCTCCCCAATCTCTTTGTATTTTTGCTATTTTGTTTGTTTTGAACCCTGAGTATTTCTTGTCAATTGAGTCCTGCTTTTAAAAAGATTTTTTAAATTTATTTGTTCATCCTATTCTGGTGGGTTTTTTCATATGATATTTTTGAATATCTAGTCCATAATATTGCCAAAACTGAAGCCAAAATTACCTTGAATAACAAATGCAGAAGTCTCTCCTAATGGCCCATCTGCTTTCCAATCTCATTTCCCTCCATCTTCCCCACCTCCTTCCTTATAACCAGGAAGCCTCCCCACTGGCCCCAAGGTCATCCAGGATCACATTTATTCCCAAATCCACATTTCTTCCCTACTTAGAACTTCTACTTTCTCTCCTTCCACCTAACCTAGGGTTTCTCACCCTTAGCACTGGTGACATTTGGGAGGATAGTTCTTTGTTGGGGGAAAAGAGACTGTCCTGTGTACTGCAGGATGTTTACCAGCATGCCTGGCCTCTACCCACTGGATGCCAGTAGCACCCCTCCTAGTTGTGACAACCAAAGCTGTCTCCAGACATTGTCAAACAGCCACTGGACAGTCAAAAGGCCCTTGGTTGAAAACTACTGCGTTAGAAAAATGTATACACTCTTTGAAAATCCCTGGAAATGCCTCTACTGCACCAAGCTGCCCCTGATAACCCTGACGCACACTTATTCCTCCATCACTGTGTAACTGACCTGCACTATCATATTCTAATCGGAGAGGTCAAATTGCACAATTTAGCACTTCAGCACAGTGCACATTATTACCCTTTTATTCCACACTTTAAAAAATCCACTTCAGAATCATTTTATTTCTCATCTCACCTAGTTTAGCAGTGGGCCCAGGCAGGAGATCAAAAATATTTATCTGATGTGACCAAAGGGAAATTTTCAATTCAATGCTTTAAAATTTTTGATCAAAATTATTAGTGTGGGGAATTTCCTGGCAGTCCAGTGGTTAGGATTCCACGCTTTCACTGCCAAAGACCCGGGTTCGAGCCCTGGTCGGGGAACTAAAATCCCGCAAGCCGCACGGCATGGCCAAAAAAAAAAAAAAAACAAAGAAACAAAATGATTAGTGTGACTACTATACATAAAATAGATAACTAAGAAGAACCTACTGTATAGCACAGGAAACTCTACTCAATATTCTGTAATAACGCATATGGGAAAAGAATCTAAAAAAGAATAGATACATGTATGTGTATAACTGAATCACTTTGCTGTACACCTAAAACTAACACAATATTGTAAATCAACTATACTGCACTATAAAATAAAAATTTTTAAAAACTTTTTTCCATTTCCCAACAACTGTAAAGCCAGTCTTGATTCTTACAAAAGAATTACAAGTGTAAACAAAAGTATGACTGTATTATCTAAACTTCAATTGTCATTTTATCCTCAAAAATGTATTTGTGCCATAAAATTTCTAAATCAGTTAATGTATGTCAACAATTTTTAAAAACGATTAGTGTGTGTCCATTGGCTGAGACAACTCAGCAATTACTCCTACCGGAGTATGACAAAATTCAAATTAGTTGCTTGTGTTGATTAAAATTAAATCTGTTAATGTACTAAAATTGACTATCATGTACTTGACAATAAAAGCCAAGATTCTGAAAACAAAAAAGTTAAAGAGAACCTATATAAAATCAGTAGAGGATTAATTGATGCAATCTTTTGGGAAAACACTAATTATTTTCAGTAATAATTTGTTATTGTTTGTAATCAAAGTGCAACTACTGATAAAAAATTAAATCTGTTAAAGTGTCCATATTGTATAGTCAGCTTTAAATTCCCAATTTTTAATAATTTCATTGAAAATTCTAAAAATGCAAATTAATAATACTGTTTGAACCACTTGAGAAACCCCATGTATTACTTGGTTGGCTTTTAGACTTGAATCAAATTTTAAATAGCCTTCCAAAGCGTTAGCAATATTTTTCTCTTTTTTTGTAAAGAAGACAAACTGGCTGATGAAAATCCGTGACTTGGGGTCACTTGGCAGCAATTAATCAAGAAACATTTGAGTAAAAGTCATTGAATGGCTTATCACACAAGACATGATTAAGACATAATGATTATCAGTAAGTACAAATGTGAATAAATGGCCTAAAAATGTCAATGACATTCCATTAAATTCTAGGCACAGCCCTACATTTCTACTAGCAATATAAATTTGACTTTAGAAAATCCCTCAACTATGTTGATATTTAAATAGAGAATTACACTTATTTATGTGTTTTAATTTAAATCAGTCTTTTTGAAGCATTATTGCTGAATATGATTACACTTCTCTTTTCATTTGTGTTTATAAAATACGGAAAATTATTCCTTAACACTAGACTTGAAGTATTTGTGTTCATCACAAACGTTCCCAATAGTTCTCACCTTTTCAGAAACTTATCTCCTTTAGTGTGCAGCTTTCAAACGTTGGCAAGTGTTTGAGGCTTTTAGCTGCAGGAGTGTACATTTTAGTATAAATCATCAAGGCTAAATTCCTTATCCTCAGAATGCCCAGCATCCCAGTGAAAAGAGAAAACGTTAATCCCTTGATCAGTTCCATATATGCGCATATTTGGTGCCGCGGTCGAAACAGGACTACCTGCCTGTTTTTCCTCTCTTTAATCTGATGTTCCAGTGTCACTTTCACAGGGCAAAGGAAAAGGATGGTGTCACGGGAAGGAGGGGAGAAACGTAAGGCTAGTCTCACTTGTTGAGACATGATGTGATTATATCAGCACCAAAGGAAAGGAGACATCCAAAATTCCACACAATTTTATCACCAACTAAAGAAATAAGCTGGAACGCCCTTATTTGCATCCAGCGGCCAATTGATTCTCAGACCGCTTTCATCCCAGGCCTCTACCCTGCTCCAATAGATTATCTGTACTGGGTTGTGGCTTCTCTTGGTCTGAGTCTCCTTCTGTGACCGTATTTGAATGGAGTCCTTGAAGCCCCTCAGACAGCCTAGTTCTTGGTGGATCTGTCCAGACCGCCCTTCCCAGAGCTGAGGTTCCTGAGCATCTCTCAAGCTGCACACATCCTGATTCCCAGGGATCCTCACCTCTGGGCAAAGCTAGCACACGGGCATCACAACGCTGAGGCCAACAGCCATTCGTGTCAGGCTTGTTTCACTAAAAATATCAGCACTACAGGAATCCCTCAGCTTGGTGCCTGGATACCTGCCTCCACGCGTCCACTGCCTACACCTTGTCTGCCTGCTTCAGACCTGACGTGGGCTCACGATCATTATTCTCTCCCCACATTCGTGGAGAATTTCACAAATCCTACTTTAGTAGCTGAAGTGAAGGCAAGTAACTTACAGTGCTCACCTAGCTTGGAAACTGTGTCTCGTTTCTAGGACTTGGATTCTACCTTGTTAGCTGGTTAAACCAAATCATACATCTCCATGTCCTACCATCCTTTTATTTTAAGATATTATCTTAAAGACCGGACTCTATTCCAGGTCTAAGATTTCCTTTCCATTTCTTCCAGGGGCTGCTGTCCAGTCTCTGATCCCAGGCAAGGACCCAGGACACAATCCCATCCCACCCCAACTGTGTTTCCTCCATCCAAGCCTTTCTCTCTCCCTATGTGTAGGACACCTGGGTTTATGTCCTGGCTCTACCACTTGCTAGATAATCTTGCAGTCTACTTCTTGAATTCACACTCCTCACGTGTGGAATATCAATAACAGTTCTGACAACACGGGTTTTATTTTTTAAGTCACATAAAATAACACTTAAATGCCTAGCTCAGAACGTAGCACATAACTGCAGTTTAATAAATGTTATCTTTACACTTCTAGCTGGACATACCTATATTAACATGAGAGCACTTTCTAAAGGAGCAATGTATATTCCTAATCAAGCTTTCTCAAATGTTAATGTGTGAAAGAATTAATTATGGGGCTTGTGAAATTGCAGGTCCTGCCCCTATTATTAGTTTAATTCTGTAACTCTCCACGGAACCCAGGAACCTGCACTTTAAACCACCATCCCAGGTCCTTTGGATGTGTGTGACCGGAGTGTGGCGTCAGGAGGGCACAGAGGGGCAGTTTCTTGCCTCACCTACAGGGGAGAGGGCCCTAAATGGCAATGATGACCACGGACATGGGCCGCGACTTTATATGCCTACGCTTCCCTACCTCCTCAGGTCACCCTCCCTGGCCCACCACACTCCTCCCTAGGCTAGCTCACGCTCCAAGCACTGACCACCGCTCACGGGCTGGAATCTCCCACCGCCTGCCCCACCCCAGGGCAGGGGCCTGCCTCAGAGCCCGGTCCTGGCCCTCCAGGCTCCCCCACGCTCCTCACGGAAGCGGGTCCCATGCCCGTGAGCCTCACGCACGTCTGGGCCACGTGAACTGAATCCTTGGTGATGGTGACGCGACCATCTGTGCCCCACAAGTGCCAATTAGAGAAACCGGCTCAGGAGTATGTTCCAGTCCTGCACACAACTTCCAGGACAAAGAAGCGGGGCGCTTGCCCGGCCTCCCTTCAGCAGAAAACTCAGTCTGCTTTATTTATGTGAGATCCATTGAGACCTACCCCTTGCCTTCCTTTGTGGGACTTGAATGGCTCTGTAAACCGACTGTTGAACTTTTCTCCCATTCCTGTGATGTCCTCTGTCTCTCTCGGCTGCCAGCACTGGGCACTCCGGTTCGCCAACCTCATCTTGTCCAGAGTCACACAAAACTACGTTCTCATCCCAGCTCCAGCGCTTCTTATTTTTGAAACCTTGAAGAAATTCTTTACCCTCTCAGCAAGTGTGTGTTTTCATATGTACAATAGAAACCGTGTATCACAGACTTGTTCTAAGGACTAAATGACTAGAGACGTAAAGTGCCCACGGGCACCTAGAATATAGTAAGTGGTCAATAAACATTCTTCCACCTTCCTTCCCTCCTCTCCACCTGGTAAGGACCATGCCAGACACTGATTTTATTCTCACCTCTTAGAAGTTCCTTTTTCCCCTTAGACCGTAAGGAAAAGCATCTCTGCAATAAAATGGGGGCCACAGTGCTTTATCAGAGCTCATCTGTCCATCCGCACACTGGGGGAGAGAATACTGGCCTCCTAGGTTCTGTTGGGAAAATCCAGCATCATTAACCTCTACAAAGAGCCCAAACGAATGCCAGGTCACTGTAAGACGCTCAATAAATATTAACTCCATCCCCGATTCCCTGAGACCAGAGCTCTGACCCTGCCTGCCACACCCACCATGGCATCCCATACTTCAGAACCACATGCTCCCCTTCCCAAAGAAGAAAAGTAACCTCGCTTCCTGCAGAGCAGCAGCTGAAGCGGGCATTAAGAGAAAAGCAATCCGGCAAAACAGATGTGCACCATGTTATCAGTCGAGTTCTTTCACCATCCCAGTGGTGTTTGCATTGTAAAAGAGGAACTTGTTCACCCAAAGCCAGCCACCAGCACAGACACAGCCGGGAATGAGAGGGGTGACAGCTCCCTGCAAGGGCCCTCCTTCCTCCGCCCACATGCCATGCTCCAGGGGCAGGCCTCTGCTCTGAGCTGGGCAGGTGCCCTCCCCACCCGGGACCGTTCCATTTCTCCTTTCCTGGTGGACAGCTAAAAAACAAAACAACAACAAAACACCAAAAAAAAAAAAAAAACCCCACAACTAAAAGGGCCAATTCCTTGCCTGAGGGTCAACAGAAAGCAGGGTGGGGTCCAGGAAGCAGGGCTGGAGTTGGAGAGCACGAGGCCCAAGCCTCACACTAACACCTCTTCCTACTCGCCCAAGACTTCACAGTGGATAAGCAGACAGACACTCCGGCTGAACCACATGTGTGTGGCTCATGCAAACTTGAGTGCCTGCTCAACTGGAAAAAGAACAGCAAACATGGGTGAACAGCTGAGAGACACTGGTAGTTTGTTTACATTCAGTAAACACGAGCCCGTAAAGCGGGTAGACCAAAAGTGGACCTTCCCACAGTATGACTCAAATTGATTTCATTATTTTTAAAATTTTTATTCTGTGTTATAGTAGAGTTGATTTACAATGTTGTGTTAGTTTCAGGCATACAGCAAAGTGATTTAGTTATACATATACATATATCTATTCTTTTTCAAATTCTTTTCCTATAGTTATAACAGAGCACTGAGAAGGGTTCCCTGTGCTCTACAGTAGGCCCTTGTTGATTATCTATTTTATATATAGTAGTGTGTATATGTTAATGCCAAACTCTTAATTTATCCCTCCCCCCACCTTTCCCCTTTGATAACCATTAGTTTGTTTTCTATGTCTGTGAGTCTGTTTCGGTTCTGTAAATAAGTTCATTTGTATCATGTTTGAGATTCCACATATAAGTGATATCATATAAAGAAGATGTGGTACATATATACAATGGAATATTACTCAGCCATAAAAAAGAATGAAATGATGTCATTTGCAGCAACATGGATGGACCTAGAGATGATCATACTCAGTGAAGGAAGTCAGATTGGTTTTATTTTAATTTGTAATCTCAGTCTAGAATTTCTTTAAATAGTTCACATATAATGGAGAGATAGATAGATAGAGAGAGAGACAGAGCCCGAAAAAGAGAGGGAGAGAGACAGAGACAGAACGAGAGAATGACACACTGTAAAACCCAAACCACTCCGCTCTTCCGGAAGCCGTTGCCCTCCCCTGAACTGCCCTCCATCCACGCTCCCACAGGCTCAGACCCTAGTCAGCATTCAAGTCCTGGATTGAGAAGCAGTGGAGATGAACACCGTGCCAGCCTGGCAATAAGATTAAGTTCCAAGACGTCTCTTAAATTACCTAGTCTCACTAACTACATTCCTGCCACTCCTCCCTGGCTGTTAAGTGAGACGCGAGCCCTGCACCGCGGCCTCCCCTCCCTGCTACTCCCTCCCCGGGACGATGCCTCCCACCAGGGGCGGCCGTCACTTTGCTGCCACATCCA
This sequence comes from Balaenoptera physalus, assembly GCF_965194825.1. NCBI lineage: Eukaryota > Metazoa > Chordata > Mammalia > Artiodactyla > Balaenopteridae > Balaenoptera > Balaenoptera physalus. The sequence goes on from NC_138903.1 coordinate 6,595,145, forward strand.
CCACCCTCACCTGCACCACCACAAAGATGTCACCGCGGTGGCTGCTAGGGTGCGGAAAGGAACTTGGTTTTGAAGCCATGATACCCTAATTTTGGACCTGGGCTTCTTCATTAACCAGCTGAGTGACCTTGGACACGTCATGTAATCTCCCTGAGTCTCAGACTCCTTCGATGTAAAATGTGGGCAATAATAACAATGCCTACTTCATGGGGGTGTGTGAGGCTTGAATGAGATCATTTATTCAAGCACAGTGCTTAGAAATACCCCTAACTGTGAAAGGTCTGAAATTTTACCTACTTGCAAGCAAACGGGTTAGCCTGCCACAACAGTTCACGGATGCTGGCAGAAAACACGAGGCTCCTGGGTCAGAGACAGAGGACCCTATTACTCATGGCCCTCGCAGCGACCAGACTGTTGTCAGCGGGGCCCGTTCCCCGATTCCCACCAGGTGACGCAAAGGCCAGGGGGCACCTGCGCATGTAGTGAGATGCATTCTAGGAGAGGAAACCAGAGCTTCGGGAACCTGAATCTTTTTTAACGGACACAAGCCTGCCTGACCTTTGCCCTGGAGGGAGATACCATCTTTATAATACTGGAGAGAAAGCTAGCCTGCCTTCTGCCCCAGAGGGAGACTCTATCTCCATCTGCCTCTGTACACAGACGCCCTTGAAAAGACATTCTGGAATAAAAGGGCATCCTGTGCTTCGCTCACAAGATGCACAGAAACACAGTGACCCCTGGAGACCCTGAACCCTGACAAGACATATCTCCATGAATCTCTGCACACTCCCCTTCTTTGCTCTTGTTATTTCGCCTGCTTGGAATTTTCCTCTTCTCCCCTCCACAGTCCAAAGTCTTTCCTTCATTCAGAGCACAAGCTAAATTCCCCTTCCTTGAGGAGCTTTTCCCAAACACTCCAGTCATTATAAATCCCTTCTCAGAGTCCCTTTGGTCCATTTGTGGTCTATCTCAGAAAAGCAAGTCATTCCTGATTGTCTAATTGCTTCCACAGAATTCAGTACTTATCTCACATATTTTTCCTCACTCTGAGATAAGGAATATACTGCAGGGAGTTGTGGTAGACGCTGCTGGCGCTCCCCCTGGAGGCCCTGAGCCTTCCCACACAGCCTGACTTCTCACTTCCCGAGGGCACCCCTAGTGACTGCAGCATGCACCTGGAGTGCTAGAAAATTTGGCTCCACCCCCAGCAGCCAGCAACCAATGACCAATGATGCAAGCTGGTGTATAAATACCCCAGCTCCCTTGCTCCTTGGGTGAGTGCATTAAGCTCCAGTTACCTTCAGTGCAACCCAGCTGAATGACATGATTTTCTGGATGGCTGCCCTTTGCTGTCTCGCTTCTTCACTCCCCTTTCCCGTGTTTTCTGAAAAGACTAGCTTGCCGATAATCTACTTGCACTAAATCCTCACCTCAGAGTCCTTTCCTAGGGAAACACAAACTAAGAGTGTCAGCAAGTTATTATTTATGGATTACACCTTGAAATTATTAAATAATCATTGACATATAGTTTTCAGTCAAAATCTTTTTCATATTATTGTATATATAGCTTCTCTGGATATAGCTTGATAATTAGAGGCTTTCTAATATTTTTGGAAAGGGGAGTCTGGAAAACAGAATCTATATTTTGCAAATGTGTTGACTAGAAGAATACAGAATTTCTGAAGCAAATATATAGGCACTATCTAAAAAATCTCAGATTTGTAATATGCTTAAATGAAGCTCCACAAGTTCAGATATTCACTCACAAATCCTAGGACCTAAGTATATTCAGTGGTGATACTTTAGTCTTGGAACCAGTAAATAAAAACCATTTATTCTTAAAAAAAAATCACTGTCATATTTATTATGAGGCATCAACTCCAATAACGCCATAAATATTTTAAAATCATCTTTATATTTCTAAAGAATACAATAATCATACTATTAAATTATAATATCACTAGAATTATGTTTGGAGCCAAATGAATATGCACATGAAAATAGCAAAAATATCAGTCATTGAAGAGATGCATTTGTTCCCAGAGTATGTCTGAAATGCTTCTAAGTGTCCGGGAAGGATTTGGAGGTGTCCCTCCAGCAGCCCTATGTAGAAGACACTTCGGGAATACTCTTCAGGGCAATTAAGGGCTACAGGGAAGGCTGAAAAGGTCCATCGCCTCTTTCCCAGGGACTTCACTTGCTTCTATATCCTGACACATACCCTGGGCTTTAGATGACATGAAATTCAGACTGGGAAAGTGCCCCCTACCCCCTACCATCATAGCATGAGATGTTGGCTTATATTCCTGACGGTCAAAGAGTACGGGTCACTGGCTTCTCACGATTAACAAGGGCAGGCTAACTGGTGACCAGTGGTCCCCCACTAAGGTATGAGAGGAGTCACAGTCTGGGGGCATTTAGGATGGAGCCCCCTTACTGAGAGAATCAGAGCAGCCCTGGAACGAAAGATGGCATTAAACATTCTGAAGGCACGAGGATGAGGCAACAAAAATACCTGCCATTATTCTGGACATGGAGCTGCCCTTGCTTCCCTGTCATGCCTGGATCAGCCTAGTTTGCAAAGCTGTTTCCGTTGTCTAACACGACGTGCAGTCCATTCTCAAAACAGGGCGTGGAACATAAGCCACCTGTCCTTCCCCTGCAACTGCCACGGGACCTGGCTGGAGCGTGTGACACTTGGTCACGTCACCTGTCATAGCACAGCTGTGGGAGGGACCCTGACGAAGAAGCCAACTGCTTTGTCCCGTTGACACAGGCAGTACATGCAAGACCCTCTTATTATCATTAGTCCCAAAGGAGAAACGAAAGCAACGGGAAAGGGAAAATCGTCCTTGCCAAGAGCCCAGAGATCTCTACTGAACTCCAGCGTCACGGAATGTAGAAAAGATGCAACCAACTCTGCTCCTCCAACCACAAGCTGTCCTGACATGTCACCCAGGAATTGGTTTCTTCATGTCTCCTTCCTTTACTGAGTTGCATCTGCAAAATACATTCACACACAGCGCACACACGACACGCATGCACAAACACAACACGACACTCACACATATATAAAGGCACACACACACGTGCTTTATCTGAGTACTGACAGCTCCAAATGTCTTCTTTCGCTACAAGTATTGACCTCTTTCAAGTTCACCTATACAAACCTCGTAACTAGTGTCAGGTAACAGAAAGACGTAAAGAGCAGTGCGGAAATAAAGCAGAGCACCAACCACACTGTGACTGCTGGGGTAAGGAATCTGAAGTGTAAGACGAGGTCAGTTAAATGTGCCCCAAGAATCAGGGTCCACAGTGTGCAGAACCACAGTCCTTCACATGGCAGACCCTGGTCCACACCCAGATTCCTCCAGAGGATCCCAAAAGGCCCAGAGACAGCCAAGGGTGGAAACCAGTAGGACACATGGAAGCTACAGAGAAAGAGACCGTACTGGGTATTAGGCTTGCTGGAGAAAATTATTAGTGCGTTTAACAGAATGTGGGTGTACTCTGCAAATCGTTACTATTTCAAGGAATTTGAAAGGTAAAGGGTAATTAAATCTCAGCATGAGTCTCATACCTGAACTCAATTAAGGGGAAAAAAAACCTCCCACAATCTCAGAGCAGAGTTTTCTCTGCGTGGGATATGTGCCCCCATCCGCAAAGAAAATGTTCCGTGCCGCCAGCACCGCCCCCAGAGGCAGACGTGTCTCCGTCTGACATCTGGAAGGCCTCATGTCCAGCCTGACACCTCTACACTGCCCCGCCCTGCCGTCCCGCCTCATAGGTGCAGTGTGTCAAGGGTGGGATGGATGGAGAGAGCTGCAGACCCAAGCAAAGCCATCTAGAGCTTCCTGGTGCCGGGAGGCAAGCTTTCTGTCCACTCCCTCCTGCCCACGGGGGGCGCGGACAGCCTCCATCGTGGTCTCCAGGCAGCCCAGACCATGCCTTTGCCTAACGCGCCCGCACTGTCTCTCCTTCACCCTAAAACTGTTGCGGGTGAGCCGCTCTGTGACCTGGCGGGGTGGGAGACTTCCCAGCCAGAGGCTCCAGCCCACCGTGTGTACCTCTGTGGTTGCCACTGGCTGGCTGGCCCCTAGAGCCAGTTCCTCTTCTTTCTGGGGACACCAGCCTCCTGCGTGTGGCTGGGTCAAAGAGCAACACTGGTACGAGAGAAGGGTCAGCACGGAAGAGAAGAAAACGGTGGACGGTTAGATGATGTCTAGCAACCTACGGACGGCTGCCATTCGCCCTACGAGTGATTCCACTCCAGCATGACTCTGTAGCACACTTTCACACTCCTGCACCTTTTCCAAAGTGCATCCAGGTATGCTGCCTCACGCTACATCCAACAGCTCTGCGAGGTAAGAAATGGAAGAGGCCGGGACCCCACTTAGAGATGGGAAAGCGGAGGCAGTAAAATCACCAATTTACCCAGAATTATAAAATTTTGGAGGCAGAGCTGCAGGCAGAACTCAGCTTTCCTGACTACTGATTTTTTTCTTACTCTTGCTCACTATGTCACATTCAGTTTCCACTAAAAATTGGTCCTGATTGTTGCTTTACTAAGTTAGTTCTTAAGTATTAATTATGTAGGACACTGCAGTTTGCTTTATTCTCACTGCAATGACATCAAATGATGCAAATGAAAAGAAGGCATAAACTCTCAAAAATATGTACCAAAAAGTTTCTGAAGGAACATAATTTTAATGACCTTAGGCCAAGCTTACACTTACACAGAATACTTTACAAAAAGAGCTCGAGATGACGAGAGGTTAGGGTTCACCGTAAACACGTGTGATTCAGGTCCCAGCGCGACGTGTCATCCTGTCTGCAAAGGTGACTCATTTCTTCACGGAGGAGCACCAAAATAAACATCTGATTGCACCTCTCCCTGCCCCCAATTCAGTCATCTCTCACGTATTCTCAAAACAAAGGGCACCTCACTGTTGGCAAGGATGTGGAGAAATGGTTGCCTTCCTATATTGTTATCGGGGGGAACGTAAAATGGTGCAGCTGCTTGGAAGACAGTCTGGAAGTTCCTCAAAAAACTAAACATGGGGGGATACCATATGACCAAACAATTCCACTCCTAGGTATACACCCAAGAGAAATGAAAACATATACCACATGATAGCTTGCTTGTACACAAATGTTCATAGGTGCATTATTCATAACAGCCAAAAAGTGGAAATAGCCCAAAAACCCATCAACTGATGAATGGATAAAGAAAGTGTGGTCTATCCACACAATGGAATGTTACTTGCTAATAAAAAAAAAAGAACGAATTACTAATACATGCTACAACATGGATGAACCTTGCAAAGATTATGCTAGGTGAAGGATGCCAGACACAAAAGACCAAGTATTATACGGTTCCATTTATAGGAATGTCCAAAATAGGAAAAGCCAGAGAGACAGAAAACAGTTGAGGGGTTTGCCAGGGGCCTAGAAGACTGGGGAAAGGGGGGGGTGATGGCTAGTGCGTATGGGGATTCTTTGGGGGGTTATAAAGCTGTTGTAACATTAGGTTACAGTGATGGTTGTGCAACTCTGTAAAAAATGAATGTCAAATGCTTACAACAGTACCTGCCGCATGTTTGGCCTTATAAGGGTTATTACAATAGTAACATTATTACAATAAGATAATAATATTATGATTTCAATAGTTATTATCCTTACAATTACTATTATTATCATTATAGTCACTAGGATGAACGATAATCCCATGGCCTCCAAGCATGGTGGCCTTCAGTGCGGATGGACAAAGCAGGACCCAGAGGCCATATGTGACCCAGTACCTACTTTTGTAAATGAAGTTTTACGGACACCTGGTCACATCTCTTTGCCATGTGTGCTGTGTGGATGCTTAGCGCTGCAAGGGTGGAGTAGGGTAGTTGTCACAGAGACGTTACAGCCTTCAGCTCCTAAAACATCTCCTTATCTAGACCTTCACAGAGACACTGTTGACCACTCTGTTCCATAATATACAGTATAATGTTATTCTAATCCCGAGAGAGAGCAAGGTACAGTTCTTTCAGGGAAGCCAAGAAGCTGAGAGGGAAAACGGCCGAGCACTTCCTAGGACTTCCGGACCTGGCCTATCACGTCACTTCCTCTTCGTCACCCCTTCCCTTCTCCAAACGCCACTTTCAAGTATGTACTCTCTAGGGCCGAAAGGTATCACGAGCACACGCCTACTTCTTCTGTGGTCCCTACTCTCTGGGTCCCTGGCCATCTCTCTAGAAAGGCCCCAGCTCCAGGCCATCCTGTCACTCACATCCTCACACCAGGGAAGGAAGGGTACCAACTCTAGAGTTGACCTCGGCTCCTTCTTACTTTCAAGAGGAGCACCTTCTCCCCCCAGTGCTTACCACTGGCAATGGCCTTACTCATGGGAACATGACTTCTGAAAGAGGAGAGGAAAGAGGCGGTTTTAACCAGCAAGAGTCTAAACAACCTCCCTGGACACATTCTTGAGCACCAAGCAGAGACCTCTTTCCTCACAGTATCACCAAGAAGCTGCACATACAGTAGAAGAAGGACCAGCTGGTTCCCACTCAGGCATCACAGATCCTCCAGGACGCTGGATTAATCAACTAATCAATGTCGTGATGAACAGCTGCTGGACACACAGGCTACTCCTCAGAGGCTGACAGTGTTTTACCGGGGTTCATCCTCCTAACTCACATGGACTGTTAGATTCTTTTTTTTTTTTTTTTTTTTGGCTGCGTTGGGTCTTCGCTGCTGCGCACGGGCTTTCTCTAGTTGCGGCGAGCGGGGGCTACTCTTCGTTGCGGTGCGCGGGCTTCTCGTTGTGGTGGCTTCTCTTGTTGCGGGGCACGGGCTCTAGACACATGGGCTTCAGTAGTTGTGGCTCACAGGCTCTAGAGCGCAGGCTCAGTAGTTCTGGCGCACAGGCTTAGTTGTTCCATGGCATGTGGGATCTTCCCAGACCAGGGCTAGAACCCGTGTTCCCTGCATCGGCAGGTGAACTGTTAGATTTTTAAGAAAAACTATGTTTCAGGGAATATGATTTGCTCCAGAACACTGTTCTGGGCAAACATTATAATTTCTACTGCTCCAAAAATGAAAGCAATGTCCCATAGAGCTGCCTGTGCCCCAAGTGCCAACTTACTGCATTGTGTCAGGAGCTCTTTCCTAAACTGGTTTTAATCTGTCACATCTTCTACCACAAGGACAACATGCTTCAAACTATTCATATAACATGGTCATTGATGCCTGCATTTTTCTGAAGTTGATTGGGATTTTTTAATGCCAAAAAAATTCTAAAATCAAGGAAGAGAGGGACGAAAAGAAAGAAGCAGGAAGGGGGAGAGAGAGAGAGAGAGACAGAGAGAGGGAAACCAAGACAGAGAAAGGCAGCAAGACAAGGAGAGACAGAGAGCTCAAACCTATGGAGAAAGAATCCCATGGGGCCCAATTTCTCTCACACATCCGTTAATCCCCCTCACGCACCAGGCTCCCACTACCATCAAAGTGAGCTTTGCCCATGCTGTGTGAAGGGATCAGCATCAAGACAACGGCATGTAAACTTTCCCAAAGAAAAGAAAAGAGGCCCAGAAGAACATAAGCCCTTCTGCTTCTTCCAAGGACTCAAACAATGACTCAAGAACAGCACATCAAAATCAAAGATGACGGCAGCTTCAAAGCTTCCTGGGAAGATCAAAGGCAGAGAAGACAGAATCTTAGACAGCAGGGAGAGGGTCCTCGCAGCCAACATGAAGCCATTAATAACCATTATCTCCAGTAAGTTCACTTCAACTTTTAAAATCTGCTTTAGGCTTCTCCCAGAGAGTTTTAGGGAAAGCTCTTTAACAGAAACAAAAATAAGGCATTTTAGCAAAAATATTGAAATCAAACTCTACTGGCAGAAAGCTTTCAGGACATCACTTTGCCCTGACTCCCTAAAAAAGACTGTCTTGCTGGACCTCACATATTTTAAACTGAATTTTAGTAGACAGCCCCTGAGTTCAGTAATATTTTCAGTTAGATCACAGTGGAATTGTTTTAAATCCAATATATTTACCTTTGTGGCATTGCAAATTGTGACTTTCTACAAACTGCCCAAGTGCTAGAAAGAACAATGAGCATTAGGCAAACAATTCTTAAATTCTTAGAATTTGATGACTGATTTCTGTGTAGTTGGTCAGAAATTGTCTCTCCCTCACTCTGCTGCCATTATAAAATATTTTTCCCTTTAACTCATGTTTTACAAAATATTCCTGCTGTGTACTTACACAGAGGTAATTCTATAGTATTTGAGTGTTGGGGTAGAGTGGGTTCCACATAATTAGTTGGACATAGTTGAGCAATAATGCCTAGTTACGGATAAAAGTCACACAGCCTCTCACAAAGGAAAATTTCCAGGACAATGGTGTGTTGTTCCCAATAATTGTGTAAAGCACTGCCTATAGTACATTCTCCTTTTCTTTTCTTTTTTCTCCCTCTAGAAACATCATTTCCAAATGAAGTTTGGAGCATCACTTGTGGGAATATGATTCCATCTAACTCTAAGGCAGCAGACCTCCTGGAATCCTTTCTCCAGTGGTCCTCATTCAGAGTGGTTGTAAGGGAACAGATCAAAGGAAGTCAAGTATATAGTACAGTGCCTGGCATAATAGGTGTCCAGGAAAATTCTGCTTGAAAATTATTTCTACCGAAAACATACTGACACTTCTTTTGGGGAGAATACGCAAGACAAACATATTTTGAATCGCACCACCTCCTCCTCTCCATCTTTCCTGTGTGTAAAATAGATGTTTCCTGCTGCCCCAGGGACTACACAGCCATGTATTCCTGAAAATAGCTCCAGGTACTTGAATGGCAGTTTCCACCTAAATAGAAAACCCAGGTCCAAAGTATGAGGTCTATAATAATGAGTCTTCTCAAGTATTTTTCCAGTTATTTTCTATGCCTTGATTCCTGCACAATTTATAAGCCTAGGACAATAGACACACACACAAACATACATATACACTCAATGCAACAAACATAAAGATCCAAAACAATCTTTTAAAGTGTTTGCACTTGTTGTCAGTGTACAGGATCAAGTTGAATCATATCAAGCCTTCTACTTTATCCACACCTAAAGACCACTGATGGATATCTTTTGCGCTATTGGAAAAGATTGTGGGGACAATTTGCAAATTTGTAAATAGGCAAATAAGGCTGTATCTATTTCAATGAGTGTTTCTTACTTTGTTTATTATTTTGTACTGCTACTCTCAGGCTACTTCTATGAAGTACACCCAAGTTTGCCAACCCTAAAGCATTAACTTTTCAGAAAAGCTATGTTCTCCCTAAATGTTCCACTTTGATGTCTGTTCCCCTGAAACAGGTTAAAAAGTTTAAAAAAAAAAAACCAACTGGCTGATTTTTAATGCAACCAGCTTCACAAAAACAGATGGTGTATGACCTGGCTAATTAGATAACACAGAGAGAATCTCATTCCCAAAATACAGCTGTCCTTTGATTAAACCTTCTACATATCAGTTAACCAGCCATAACAATGAGTGTGCCGAGGTTTTCTTTCCCCCAGTATCATCAATCGCGTCACTTCCCTTTCTCTGCCTCATCTTCCTTCTGCCATCATGCCATTTCTCCCTGCATTTACCTGCACAGACAACCACGAGGAAAGATGGAAGGATAACACAAGCGAGGCAATCACTCTTATCTAACCACAAGAAGACCTGAACGTTTGAAAAACTCTTCCACGTGAACATTTTTCACTGCCAAGCAAGTCCATGGGGATGCATTTGCTTTAAATGTTGTATAGTCTTCCATAGCTAAAAGGACAGGCTCTAAGTGACCATGCCACAACCTCGAATTAGGGACTCTTTCTACACTTGGACCCATGCTCCATAACCCCCAGTCGTCCACAAGGCACACCTGGAGGAGTATCAACCCAGCTCTCACCGTGTCTGCTCTGAAATCCTCTAAACAATCTGAGATCCTCTAAACAAACTCTTTAGTTCATTCCATCTCTGCATAAAAAACACCCCAAAAGGGTACCTGAGATTCTCAATCTCCCCATCAATGTGGGGTATATCCGGGGCTGCTTACTGTCCGAGATTTTCCTATGGATAATTATTGGGCACACGTAAAAGCCCCCACAAAAACACATGTATATGTACACACACACACACACACACACACACACACAACATGTTTGGTTTTCTGAAACAACAGGGTCTAAACCAGGGATGAGAGGAAGAACCATTTATCGGCAGCCGTTTTGTGCACCACAGTGCTTATTAGTTCCTCCCTTTCACATCTTCTTGGGCTTAACACAAATAAAAACGGGGTCAATTTCTAGGCCACAAGTCCCTTGAATCCTGTACCTTTCATCACACAAAGAGAAACACTGAAAAATGCAGTTCCAGTAAAGATTTAATTAAATTCCTAGTGCAGAAACCTGGGTGGTTGTTTTTCCTGTTGTTTTTCTGTTTCAATCTGGATGAAAAGGAATAAATAGTTTGTTCCTTCCATTGCTCAACAGTGACGAATCCTGCTGGCTCCAAATTCTACTCTCCCTTCAGACTGAGAGCACATGGAAGGCACAAACTGTGAGTTCTTCGTCCCTATATTCCCGGCTCCTAGGACACTGCTGAGCACAGACAGTGCTCAAGGATTGTTTCTTTCTTTAAGTGGCGTGTGTTGATGCCTTGAGGGCCCCTACATGCCTTACCTGTGCCCCCTCTTGCACACTCATTTACACAAACACTGAGATCCTGGCCTGTTCTAGCTATTTTTACTTGGGCCATACAATAGTCTGTGGTCAGGGCTTAATTTTACTAGGTTATAACAAAGCATTGCAATGCCTATCTGGGGATGAGGTTTGAACTCTTTTCGTTACGTCTCTGTGTCTTGCTGTGTTCATGAAATTCACGGATGGTCACCGTTCAATAATGTTCCAGTCAGATCTGGGAAAGAAACAGCTATAGCAGGGGCATAATTACTGAATATACCCAAATCTGCACATAAAACTGGACAGAACAACCAGACAACAAAACCAAAAATGCATGCACCATGTTGACAACAAACTCCGGTGATACCATATAGCCACGATCCCTAAACTACAAGACTTAAGAATCAGAGACTGCATAGGAGGAGGCTGAGGGAAGCCAGGGATTCTGGCAGACCTAGAAAGAGAACAACCCCCAAAGAGCCAGCAGGTTTGCGCGGCAAGCATAGTGGGCCAATTTGAGAACAGCAGCTGGAATTGAGAAGAGTTTTGTTCAACTCAGTGGCAAATGGGCGCAAAATATGCCCGTCTGAAGGGGGTGGGGCAGTCTGGCCCGCACACTCTTCTAACCGGCCCACCAGGGCTGCCTTCAGGACAGGGTTCCCACACTAGGAGTGGAAACCAAACTGAGCAGGACACAGAAAAGAGGGGCAAAGAGAATGCCCAACAAACTCACCATGTTTATTAACATGGAAACAGAAGAACAGGAAGGGCTGTGAAGCTACAAAGCAATTGTGAACACAGCTACTTCTAAAAGTTTAGGAAAACTAATTTCATGTGAAACTGAACAATAAAAAGGGATCACAGTTGAATCTGATTCAAATTTATTGTAAGAAAAGAAAGAACACGGAGCAGAGTAACATCTCTACAGACAAGAAAAGCATGCCAGAAAATACATCCTCATAAATCACTTGAAAACTATAACTTGATATTTCAAAAAGAGCTAAAAGATACTAATAAAAATGACACATAACATAAAATTACAGCATAAATCAGAAACAGAAATTCTCAGAAATCAGATGACAGAACTCAAGACAACTACAAATAAGAAAAAAATGTTCAGAAGTAAAGAAAAAACTAGGAAAAATATGAGAATAAGCAACCAACAGTGACTTGTGAGAAATAAAAGGACATTTTCAAATTTTTTAAAATTTGAAGAGATAAAAGGATTTGAGAGAAAGTGACAAATAGTTAAATGAGCAAAGAAGACCCAACATGTTGACAACAGAAATCCCTGAAGGAGGAAACTGAAACAAGGCAAAAAATACTAAAAATGATAATTCAAGAAAAATTTTCGAAATAAAGATTTGTAATGACATATTTAAAGAGCAACTACCATCTCTGAGCATACTGACTTAGAAGAGCCCACGTGAAGACATCGTCCAGTAAAAGTTCTGAATTTTAAAGAAAAAGAATTCTGTGCACTTATAGGCAAAATTAGAAAGGGACATATAATGAAAAAATTAGATCATTATCAGACTTTGATAGCAAGGCTTTATTTCAATAAAAAATGGAGTAATAAATATAAAATACTCAAGGAAGGTAAGCACGACCCAAGGTCTTGGTATTCAGCAACACTGATATCAACGTAAAGCTACTGGTGAGCATTAAATCCATCATGACTTGCACACAAAAACCAGCTGAGAGTTACCTAGAGGAAAACTTAGGCAGAACACTCTCTGACATAAATCGCAGCAACATCTTTTCCGATCCATCTCCCAGAGTAATGGAAATAAAAACAAAAATAAACAAATGGGACCTAATTAAACTCAAAAGCTTTTGCACAGCAAAGGAAACCATAAACAAGACAAAAAGACAACCCTCAGAATGGGAGAAAATATTTGCAAATGATGTGACCGACAAGGGATTCATCTCCAAAATTTACGGACAGCTCATGCGGCTTAATATCATCAGAACAAACAACCCAATCCAAAAAATGGGCAGAAGACCTAAATAGACATTTTCCCAAGGAAGACATACGGATGGCCAAGAGGCACATGAAAAGCTGCTCAACATCGCTAATGATTAGAGAAATGCAAATCAAAACTACCATGAGGTATCACCCCACACCAGTCAAAATGGCTATCATCAAAAAATCCACAAACAATAAATGCTGGAGAGGGTGTGGAGAGAAGGGAACCCTCCTACACTGTTGGTGGGAATTGGTGCAGCCACTATGGAGAACAGTATGGAGGTTCCTTAAAAACTAAAAATAGAGCTACCATATGACCCTACAATCCCACTCCTCAGCATATATCCAGAGAAAAACATGGTCCAAAAGGATACATGCACCCGAATGTTCACTGAAGCACTGTTCACAATAGCCAAGACATGGAAGCAACCTAAATGTCCACTGACAGAGGAATGGACAAAGAAGATGTGGTGCATATACACAATGGAATATTACTCAGCCATAAAAAAGAATGAAATAATGTCATTTGCAGCAACATGGATGGACTAAAGACTGTCATACTGAGTGAAGTAAGTCAGACAGAGAAAGAGAAATATCGTATGATATTGCTTATATGCAGAATCTAGAAAGGAGTGATACAAATGAATGTATTTACAAAACAGAAACAGACTCACAGCCTTAGAGAATGAACTTATGGCTACCAGGGGGGAAGGGGGGAGGGAAGGGATAGTTAGGGAGTTTGGGATCGACATGTATACACTGCTGTATTTTAAAAGGATAACCAACAAGGACCTACTGTGTAGCACAGGGAACCCTGCTCAATGTTATGTGGCAGCCTGGATGGGGGGGGAGTCTGGGGGGGAAAAGATACGTGTATGTGTATGGCTGAGTCGCTTTGCTGTGCACCTGAAACTATCACAACATCGTTAATCAGCTATACTCCAGTACAAAATAAAAAGTTAAAAAAAGAAAAAAAAAACTGAGAGTTAAAAGGGAAGGAGTATAGCATGTAATGGCTGTACACTCAAGGTAAATATACTACATTTAAAAAAGGAAGAAAGAATGAGGCCAGCAGATGCAATATAATGTAACTGTTTTTAGTAAACATATTAGTGGTGGTGGTAGTAAAAGTATTATTTTGAGACTGTGGTGTGTGTGATGTAAGATAAAGCAAATGGGTGATTATACATATTCTTTTTTGATTACTAAAGTACAGTTGATTTTACAATGCTGTGTTAGTTTCTGGTGTACAGGAAAGTGGTTCAGTTATACATACATATACATATTCTTTTTCATTATAGGTTATTTTAAGATATTGAATATAGCTCCCTGTGCTATACAGTAGGACCTTGTTGTTTGTTTATTTTATATATAGTAGTTTGTATCTGTATATTCGAATTCTATCCTTCCCAGTGTTCTTGAGACTGTGGATCATCGGTGTGAAAAAAGGAGGCAAATTTTTCCAAAAGAAACATTAAAGTCTCGCTATAAACTCATATAGTAATTTACCTTTAAAATAAAAATTCCAGTTCTGTCCACTGTAATGTCCTAGAAACAATGACTATCCAATAACAATGAATGTTCCTAGCACCAAGATTATGTTCTTATAATATCACTTCCCAGTGAAAGACCCCAAGGAATTTTGCAGAAATAGCCAGTTCCTAGCCTGGGACACAAAGTGTACAAGATGACCTCAAAGACATTACCGTGGCCGATAGCAAGAAACCCATCCACCTAAAGACTCCACACAAAAACTACTAGAACTGATAAACGAATTCAGCAAAGTAGCAGGATACAAAAGATTCACATACAGAAATCTGTTGCATTTCTTTATACTAACAATGAAATATCAGAAAGGCAAAGTAAAATTACAATCCCTTGTAAAATTGCATCAGGGAGTTCCCTGGTGGTGCAGTGGTTAAGAATCCACCTGTCAATGCAGGGGACACGAGTTCGAGCCCTGGTCCAGGAAGATCCCACATGCTGCGGAGCAACTAAGCCCATGCGCCACAACTACTGAGCCTGCGCTCTAGAGCCTGCGAGCCACAACCACTGAGCCCGCGCACGACAGCTACTGAAGCCCGTGTGCCTAGAGCCTGTGCTCCGCAACAAGAGAAGCCACCACAATGAGAAGCCCGCGCACCGCAACGAAGAGTAGCCCCCGCTTGCCACAGCTAGAGAAAGCCCGCAGGCAGCAACAAAGATCTGATGCAGCCAAAAAATTTAAAAAAGAAAAAAGAAAAAAAAGAAAATTTAATTTAAAAATAAAATTAAAAAATGAAATCTCATCAAAAGAAATAAAATACTTAGGAATAAACCTGATCAAGTAGGTGAAAGACTTACACACTGAGAACTGATAAAGGAAATTGAAGATGACTTAAAGATATGGGACTAGCACATGCAAACTATTACATATGGAATGTATAAACAACAAAGACCTACTGTATAGCACAGAGAACCATATACAATATGTTGTAATAAATCATAATGGAAAAGAATATACATATAAACATATGTATGTATGTATAACTGAATCACTTTGCTGTTCACCAGAAACTAACACAACATTGTAAATCAACTATACTTCAATAAAAAATCAGTAAAAAGAAACCCAGCCATGACTACGAGGGATGTGTCAAAACGAGTCAGGAGTCAACATGAAAAGGCTGTCACCGATTACAGATGGGACAACTTGAACTTCAATAAGGATGAAAACTGCAATTTAAAACCGGGAGTTCACGATTAAAATTTTAAAAACTAATTGATCGCTTTCTGAGATTTATAAGAAATTAATCCATGAAGATCATAAAGCTGATAATGAATCAAGCATTTATCCTTCCTTTCCTATCTGAATTATACCCAAGAGTAAATCAGAAGTGACTCCTTCTAACATTATTACAAATAATACATGAAAACAAAATTATGGGGTCCAATATCACCATTTTGCAACCTCCAATGAATTCACAGACCCAGCATATTACCAGCTACTAACGTCACAAAAAACGAGTGAAACTCAGATATTATTGTGGTTCCTGAGGAAAGAACTAAACACCACTTATATATAGTCTTGCCAAACAGACTCAACATGGGTCTGATCAAGCCTCTACATCCAATGAAGAAAATGCAGAGAACAGAGGAAAATACTGATCTTCACCATAAGTAAGCAATCAGCAGAGTCCAGACTTTGGGAAACTCAACGGGTCCAATAACCCAGGTTCCTCAACAGATAAATTGTAAGAATAACAACAGCAAAAGGAATGGAGGAAAGCACAGATTAAAAGTGATTTAGGGCTTCCCTGATGGCGCAGTGGTTGGGAGTCCGCCTGCCAATGCAGGGGACAAGGGTTCGAACCCTGGTCTGGGAAGATCCCACATGCCGCGGAGCAACTAGGCCCGTGCGCCACAGCTAATGAGCCTGCGCGTCTGGAGCCTCTCCTCCGCAACAAGAGAGACCGCGACAGTGAGAGGCCCGCGCACCGCTATGAAGAGTGGCCCCCACTAGCCGCAACTGGAGAGGGCCCTCGCACAGAAGCGAAGACCCAACACAGCCAAAAATAAATAAATAAATTTAAAAAAAAAAAGTGATTTAAAAGACATCAAATTACAGGGCTTCCCTGGTGGCGCAGTGGCTAAGAATCTGCCTGCCAATGCAGGGGACATGGGTTCGAGCCCTGGTCTGGGAAGATCCCACATGCCGCGGAGCAACTAAGCCCGTGAGCCACAACTACTGAGCCTGCACCTCTGGAGCCTGTGCTCCGCAACGGGAGAGGCCGCGACAGTGAGAGGCCCGTGCACCGCGATGAAGAGTGGCCCCTACTCTCCGCAACTGGAGAAAGCTCTCGCACAGAAACGAAGACCCAACACAGCCAAAAATAAATAAATAAATAAATTTAAAAGACATCAAATTACAAAAGTCGATAAAACCCATCATGCCTAGGGATGCATATCCAGGGGACAGAACTACAGAAATTCAAGGAAGTAATTACCATAAAAATTAGGATAGTGTGTACATGGAGGTAGGGGAATGGGGTATGACGGGGAAGGGGTACAGGACGGGGCTTCTAGAGTGCTGGCTGATGTTCTGCTTTATGACGCGCATGATATTTACAAAGGTGCTTGCCATACAATCTTTATGCACTTTGGGGTGCTTTTCTGTATTTATGTCTCATTTTACAATGAAAAGTTTAGTTTAAAAGGTAAAATAATAATAATACGTAATGCCACCTCAAACTATTAAGGAATAGGAGCTCACACAGACGTTGGAATCCAGCAGAACACCTGCAAATCTGGGGCAAAGCCGAGGGTGAAGCCAGGATCAGGGGCCCCGGGGTTGTGAGCCAGGCTGTCCAGCTGAGAAATTCAGAAACCCTGAATCCTGAGGCAAGTGTGCGGGATGGGGAGGGAGCACAGGGTGTCGGCACGTCGTTCGGGAAGGCACCAGGGTTCAGCTTCCCAGGGACAGAGACCAAAGTCACCAGCCAAAGGAGGGCAAGCTGGAGAAAGAGAACTCAGCAGAAAGTCTTCAATATATGGCTGCACCTCGTCCACAGCCACACCAGTACTTACGGAAGAGAAACAGACTGCAGACATAAACGCACTTTAAAAAAAGAAAAGACTCTTTGGAAAATGGCGCGTTTTTCAAGAGAACTATGATGTGTTTTTTTTTTTTTTTTTTAAGAACACGTTTGTGAGAACTTTCCTGGAGGAACCCAACATCCATGGCCCACAGGCACCTGTCCTAGAACACCCTCCCTTTCCTCTTCCTGATTCAGATGGCGTGCCTTACGCCGCATCACCTTGGGTCCTCCTGGCCCCATCCGTCCCTGAGGCTGTCCGCCACGTATCGGCCTAGCCTCCACTGCAGTGACCAACGTGGGGGACTCCTGCTGAGTCCCTCAGGGCACACTTTGACAAGACCTTGCCTCGTGCCTCATCAGGCACCTTTGCCATGTAAGGTATCACATGCACTGTTTCAGAACATCTTTGGGCAGACCTTTATTCTGCCTACCACATTCCTCTCTCCCTTGTCTCTGCTTCCCTGGGATTTCACTCCTCAATTAAATACTCTACACAAGCTATCGGCTCAAGGTCCATGTCCCAGAGAATCTGACCTAAGACAGTTGGTACCAACAGTGGCTTCAGGAAGCAGACCCTCAGGACAGGATTCTGGAAGTGGGTGGCCAGCCTGACAGCAACAGGGGCCTGGCCACTGATCATGAACAGCACGGTGACCACTCCTGGCACGCTGGGGCATCGCAGCTACTGAGGCCTCACCTGCAGCTAACGGAGAGGAGGCGGCTGACGCCTCACCTGCGGCTAACGGAGAGGAGGCCGCTGAGGCCTCACCTGCGGCTAACGGAGAGGAGGCCGCTGAGGCCTCACCTGCGGCTAACGGAGAGGAGGCCGCTGAGGCCTCACCTGCGGCTAACGGAGAGGAGGCCGCTGAGGCCTCACCTGCGGCTAACGGAGAGGAGGCCGCTGAGGCCTCACCTGCGGCTAACGGAGAGGAGGCCGCTGAGGCCTCACCTGCGGCTAAGGGAGAGGAGGCTACAGAGGCCTCACCTGTGGCTAATGGAAAGGAGGCACAGGTGGAAGGTGAGGTTTGGAGAGGGGACAGCGATAGTTACAAAGATTAAGTGCAGGAGGAATTCTCTTGATGGCATTAGAAGCTCTGCAAGACATGTACAGGCTCAGGGAAGCTATTCACCGATTCAGGACACTCTTCTCCAGCAACCACAGGGCAGACTGTGCTGAAAATAAGGCCCAGGTTCTCATTTTATAAGTAGCAGAGCTGCAAAAGAGATTGAACGTGCAACCTGATTTCTAAGTCAAAGCCAGAGCTTTAATGAGAAAAGAGTAGGATTCTGAGACAGAGGAGGAGGATTTTAACCTGGACCAGCCTGAGCGTCTCCAACCCCCAAATTCCCTCCCAGAAACAGCCCCACTCCCTGTTATCAGAAGAGACGAGCGACCCTTGCCCAGAGGGCTCAGCATGGCCACACGTGAAGTGGGTGTCTCGCCAGATGCCGCTGCTCTTCTTGATGACGGCAGGTTCCCAGAATCTCTACAGAGCCTTCAGAGGCTCCCTCCACCAGTGTCCCTGCTCATTGCCTCTGCTCAGTGGGCGGTCTCAGACAGGGCGCCCCCCCCCCGGAAAGCCCTTCTATCCACACCTCCTCTTCTGCCATCCTGGGGCCCCAACAAATATTTTCTAGTTTCTTGGCAAAGCCATCTCTCCTCAACCCACAAACTTCCCCAAATTTTCTATCGAGAAAGAGCCCTCTAGTTCCCTAGGATCTGCAGCTACTGGAAACCAAAGCCAGGCGGAAATGCTCCTGTTATTTTCTGCTTCGTGCAGTGAGGCAATGAGCTCACAAGAACCTCACTGCTTAAATGTGGGAAAGGACACATAAGGGAACAATCAGGAGGGGAGACGTGCAATGTCAAAGAATATGAACACATCCCTGTAAAAGTAAGTGGAAAAGTGATGCAGGCGCACACGAGTCCAAGAGAGGAGCAAAAGTCCCTGTCAGAGCTAAATTCATATGAAGACATCTAACCCTACACACTGGCTGCATTGCAATCACTATTTGCCATCTAATTTAAAATCGGATGTAATAAAAGCAAAACTGAGAGAGATAGGAAAACCAACTCAAGCAACTTATTAGCACAACCTTGATTCCTTCCCCCCAGTTTTTGAAAAACTCTTCCAAATAACACTGACTCAAAAGGAACAAACTTCAAATTGAAGATAAATAAGTACTAGGGATGTAATGTACAACATGACAAATATAATTAACACTGCTGTATATCATATATGAAAGTTGTTAAGAGAATAAATCCTGAGCTCTCATCACAAGGAAAAATTTTGTTTTCTATTTCTTTAATTTTGTATCTATGTGAGATGATAGATGTTATTACTAAACTTATTGGATAATCATTTCATGATGTATGTCAGTCAATTCATTATGCTTTACACCCTAAACTTCTATATTGCTGTATGTCAGTTATATCTCAATAAAACTGGAAGGGAAAAAGAAACAGAATCAGGGCATCAAGCCAGGCAAAGGTGATTCTTTGGATACCAAAGAGACCACAAACAGTTGACTGCTATTTAAAAAAACAGGGAAGGTGGTGGGGGGGATGAATTGGGAGATTGGGATTGACATGTATACATTATTGATACTATGTATAAAATAGATAACTAATGAGAACCTACTGTATAGCACAGGGAACTCTACTCAGTGCTCTGTGGTGACCTAAATGGGAAGGAAATCCAAAAAGGAGAGATATATGTATACGTATAGCTGATTCACTTTGCTGTACAGTAGAAACTAACACAACATTGTAAAGCAACTATACTACAATAAAAAATTTTTAAAAACAAATATAATGATAATGAAAAGGTTTCAAATATTGAGAGAATTACTGAAATATTACACAGAGACATGAAGTCACCAAGTGCTGCTGGAAAAATGGTGCCAATAGAGTTGCTCAATACAAGGTTATCACAAACCTTCAACTTGTAAAAAACACAATATCTGTGAAGTGCAATAAAGTGAAGTACAATAAAAATAAATAAATATATATATATATATATATATATATATATATATATAAAAATTTAAAATACCACTGACTCAAATTCCTCTAATTATTACTTGGCCCCATGGAATGACACAGGCTCAGATGTCTTAGGTGAATTTTTTTGATCATCCTGTTTCAAAAGTATGTCGAAAGTCAATGCTGAAAGACATTAGTAATATCCTGGCAAGGCACACATCTCTGAATGGAAACAAAAACATGGATATTGGAAAATGATTTTCAAAGGCCCCATATCATGCACACCTTTGTCCTGTACATCCGAATCCGTGTCACATGATCATTCTGCATTTACACTCTCATCCTGGAACAACACTATCCCAAGAAGGTATACACAGTAGCCTAAAATTGAAATGGCAGCTTGAACATTGTATCTAACATCAGGACTATTACATGAGCGTCCCCAAATCCAAGCTGCAAATATAAACCACATTTTTGTTACATTAATTTGTTCATAGCCCAAAAATCAACCATCCGTCAGCTATTAATCAAGAGAGAGTCTAGGGCAATCCAGATACCTTCAACCATGTATTATGGCTGCCACGAGTTGTAGTAGAATAGTTTATCTTCAGCCCAAAGTCTCATTTCATTCATGAAATAATGTAAGTTGATCCCTTAAAATAAAATAGAGGTTGCAGTCTTCCCAAAAGCTTTCATGAATGCGGACTGGAAAGCTCACCGTCTGGAGAATTTTCCTTCCAAGCTCTCCACCACTTTAATCATCGTGCCTAATAAACAAGCAGGACTGATCAGAGCTAACAATGGAGTGTGTCCTGTTAGGGGACCCCAAAGGCATCCACTCATAAGGACATGCTTGAGATGGGCTGGAAGGCATGAATTCCACAAGAGCCAAACAATCATGGACTTCACAGCCCTCATAAAATGGAAAACTGACATATTTTCGACCTAAGCATCAGCATACATTCAAGCTATTTCTTAAAAAGAGGAAATTAAATTGTGTTTATCAGTCACACTTTGACAACTGTCTGGAAATCGTCTGGGATGCAGCAAATCTCAGCAAAAAGACTCCTCGTATTCACCAAACAATGGAAACTTCAGCCAAGAACAATGAAAACCGTATTTGGGGCTGACAAGAGCCGAAACACAGCCATCCTGCCTGCCAAGCTATCTTATCTTTTTCATTATAGACGTACAATTATCTGGTACTTTCCTGTGCCATTTTCCTGGAATAAACTAAAGAATGGATATATTACCTTTAATGTATATAAAAGGAAAATAAATCTGTATGTCTTAAAAAGAGACACATGATTCAGGTGGATATCCCATTGAGATTGAGGGAGAGAGAGGGGGAATGAGTATGTATGTTCATATATATTTACAAACATAGATATTTACAAATGTTTCAAATTTCATTTTCAAAATTTATATTGTACAGCACAGGGAATATAGCCAATATTTTATAGCTATAAATGGTGTATAACCTTTAAAAATTGTGAATCACTATATTGTACACCTGAAACACGTAATATTGTACAACTATACCTCAAAAAATTTTTAATAAAAATAAAACTAAAAAAATAAGTTTATCCGTGTATCACATATTTGTCTTAGCACAGTAAGCATCTAGGTTACAGGCACCAAAGAAATATTAAAGGAACCGAAATTTTCATTGTGCACAAACACAAGCCAGAAATCATTTTTAATAATTTACAACACAAGGGACAAAG
Organism: Balaenoptera physalus; assembly: GCF_965194825.1. NCBI lineage: Eukaryota > Metazoa > Chordata > Mammalia > Artiodactyla > Balaenopteridae > Balaenoptera > Balaenoptera physalus. Next base: position 6,617,115 of record NC_138903.1, read on the forward strand.
AGCTTTTCCATTTCTGACCTATGAGTGAAAATCCTCATCTTGTAGCCCTTTCCCACCTGAGACCCAGGGTGAGCCTGTCTCCTCGCGCACTTCTATACACACGTGAGATAGCTTCAGTCATAAAGCCAAGTAACCATCTCCACCATGATGCATCCGGCTTAGGCAAAGAAAAGCCATCGAGCTGATGAAATGCAAAGACACCGCCTCAATAAGCAACACCATTGAAAGCGGCACTGTCCAATGCTAAATTGCGTGGCTATGTAAAATAAATAGATTCTGTAAAGATTTTTTGCCAGTACCCAACGGTTTACAATTTTGAACGCTGGACCTCTGTTTCTTTCTAGTTATCCTTCTGACAGCCTTGCTTTCTTTTATCCTGTGCTAACAAGCACACTGAATTCTTTGCCCTACCTATCTCCTTCACACAGGCTAAGGGATCTGGGTCTTCCGATGCTTTCTCTTTGCCAACATCCTGTTTGGATTATTGATAGAGAGGCTGGATCTTTGGAAAGCTCTCATCTTTGAAAGAGTTGTCAGGCTGCAGTTTTGCAAACTGCAGAGCACAAACACTTCAATATTTATGCTCCTTCTATCGACACTGAGTAAATTAGACTCCGGAATACCTGCATTATCCAAACCATCTGCTTCACAGCATTTTAAAAAATGAGTAGGTGGGGAAAATTTATGAGCATTTTATCTTATCTCTTGTTGCTAGGGAAACTACTGTTTTTTGGTAGGGTAATCCTAGCATCTCAAAAGAACCAGGACACAGCCCTCCTTCCTCTCTTTCTTAAAATGAAATCTGTGTCTTCCCCGGAGAGCATTCTCCTAAGTCACACTGGCCACTTGGTCCCAAAGGACATTTTGAGATTCCAAGCTAGTTGAAAAAATAGGCAGGGCTGAATATTCGCTTTGCATTTTCACCATCAGCCTGTGCTGAATGGAGGAGTCCACAAAGTTTATCTCAAAAAATGAAATGACTGTTCCCACCCGGTGTGTTTTATAAGGGTTTATTTTGTCATTCATGCCAATGAGACTCAGGGGAAACGAAAAGATCCATTTTGTCCCATCAAACTGGAAGCCGTTTTACTGAAAGAACCCCTTGTGTGATGAAGACAAAATAAAAAATAATTATCTTCAGTTCCACGGGGATTTCTGCCTGAAAACATAAAAGAGCCCCTGCAAGCAGAGTGGGGAACTGCCCACAGATTTCATATCCTCGGGAGTCTTGGAAAACATCACTCCTCCAGGTACACAGCCCACATCTTACCAAAGGGGAGAACACACTAAAAAAAACTTTTGAAAGACGGCATTTGTGTATCGTGAGCTTGCTTGTTTCAGGGCAGTGTAAATCCCCAGGAACACATTATGTCCTAGGAAGGCAACTGTGCACAGAACGGAAAACGGCTGTGGACAACCAAGTGACTTGCATTCTGCTTTGGGAGACAATCTGATTCCACCCCCAATCCACATCAGATTTGCATAATTCATTTATGGAACACTGGTTTTCATTCTCTGAGGCCACAACCGCTGTTAGGGGGGTGGGTGTGGTCCACATCCAGCTTCCAATTTTCTCCTCCACAATCCCCAGAGCAGAGAATTTTTGCAGGCAGTTAAGCCAGGGGTCCCAGATGCTAAGCAAGGACAAACCTTAAAAGACTTTCTGCCTTACGCTTAGTGTGAAGTCCAAGAAAGCAATCAGAGAGAGAAATGGTCAAGGACCCCAGCTGGTGATAGCAAAAAGAAGCCCCTGTTAAATTTGCATCAATTTACAGATGGTTGGAAAAAACTGTACTTTGACTCCCATCCCACCCCGACCATTTACAATAAGCAGGGAAATGAGTGCGAAAGGAACCTGAAAGTTTAACTGCAATTTTTAATGTTAACACATAGCTTGATGTCTCCCCCAGTCAATGCCATCGATGGCCAACACATATGAGACCAATACGAGACCTACGCATGGGGCCTACTAACTTGTTTGCCTATATTAAATTACCAACGGCAGAGTTAGGTGAATGTGTAAAAATTATTACCAAACCTGGTTTTACGTGTGAGAGCAACTCCGTGTGTGGTCTGTGGGTAGGAGCTTGTTAGAAACGCATATGCTCAGGCCCTGTCCCAGACCTACCAGGTCAGAATCAAGGGCTGGGGTCCACGCATCTGTGTTTTAACAAGTCCTCCAGGTGAGCCTGATACACTCTCCAGTGTGAGAACTGCTACACTCCAAAATCCCCAATGACCTCATTTCTGTCACTAGTGAACTACGTCTTTGGTTTTCATATAGATAGATTAGATATATTTCATTTCTAGTATCATGTAAGATGCGTCCAGGTCACTGAAATGCAGACCATATTAGCCAAGATCCTATTTAATAGGCATTAACTTCATAGACCATAATTTACTGCATCCTTGAAGAAGACAAAAAAAAAGAAGGAAATAGAAAGGGGAAAGGAAAAAGAAATTATTTAAGAATTATACTGCTATTAAATATGATGTTTGAGAGGAATATGTAAAAATATGGAGAAATACATTATAATATTAAACTTAAAATGAAGAATACAGAATTATATATTTGGTGTGATCACAGTCTTGGAATATAGACTTCTTTTTTTAAACTGGAAGGAGATTCACTAAAATGTTAGCAGTTCATGTCTTTGGGTGGTAGAGACAACAAATGATTTTGTTCCCCCCTCTTTTTACTCTTGTCTGTTTTTCATAGTTTTTGATCATAACGATGGAGGTATTGCTCTTTTAATGGAAAATACACTTTAAAATACTCATTAAGGCAGGACTGGTTTATAACCTGCTAACGCAAAGATAAAGTACTTGCACCGTTTTTCACAGTCAGGTTTCTACTCCAGTTGACATACTCCAGATGTGAAGAAGAGCTGAGTCTCCCCTGGGTTTGCTACGAACAGACAGATACAGTGATACTATTTTACTAGACAATGCTGTGGAGTACATCACACACATTAGGAAATGATCCTGACAGCCTAGAAATACTCTGGGGGGTGGGAGGGGAAAAATATATATATATATGGTTCAAAGGGTGGCTTGGAAGTCACACAGGTGTGCAACATGTGTTCATTCTAAAAGAGAGGGCCCGTTCAGGTTAAAACATCCATACATAATTCATCCTTCCCGTCTCCTGCTCTAGGTCTCCTGCACTACTTGAGAATGACAGACAGTTGGGGGAAACCTAGGGATACAACTCTTCAATCAAGTGACGTCTTGGCTAGTTCCCTAGCTATCACATACTTCAGCTTAAAACCATCCCAGTTGTTTCCAGTCTTCAAATCTTGTGATCCCAGAAAAGCAGACGTCAAACAGATATTCAGAAGCATAGGAAAAGTGATTCCCCAAAATCCCACAAAAGACTGATTTAACTTTAAAAATGTCTTTTTGCCTCAAAGGAGACTCTCACAGAATCCTTTTCTAAATGAAATGACATCTGCTTTCCCATTACATTGGTGACTTTGGTCATAAATAACGAACAAGAGGCAAGAAGGGTCGCCAGTGAACACGGTGTGGGCTTTAGACTCAGACAGAATGGGGCTGGAGTCCAGGATCTACTTAATCTGGGTCAACTCTTGATTATGCTGCATCCATCAGCTAAGGTTTCCTCTGTTGCAAAATGAGCATAATGATACCTGCTTTACAAGGCCACAGTGAGTACTTGAGGTGCAAAGAATCACTGTGCCCCTCTAGCACACTGTACCATGGTGGTGGAGATGGGAGTGGATATGGTGGCGGGTACAGGGGCCCAAACAGTAGTAGTGAGTATTATCTGACTCAGGAGAGAAGTCTGTCCCTAGATCCTAAAGGACCAAAAGACAGAAACACCCTGCTAGTGAGTGTATAAACTGGTATCTCTTAGGGAAACAATGCACCTCCACCACTGACCTATTCCATCCCTGACTATGATCCAAGAAGAGCGTAGCACACGTGCACAGGAGTCCAGACTGAGAATCCACTTCCAGCAGCACTGTTTGTAAAAGCAAAAGACTGAAAACAATAAAGATGCCTTAACACAGGAGAATGGATAAGTCATCATGGCATAGCTCCCTGGCTTAACACTTAATAGACATCAGACTGAATGAATGACATCATAGAAATAAAGGTGGAGTGAAAAAAAGCAAGTCCCAATAGGATATTATTTATATAAAATACAAAAGCAAGCAAAAGTAGATCACATATTATTAAGGTATACACGTGCATGTGATAAAAAGAGAAAGAAAATCAAAGCAGGGGAATGAAAAATCCAATCAGAGGTTCCTGGTTACTTCTGGGGCGAGGAGGCAGGAAAAATAAAGAAGTAGTATAGGTGGGGTAAGTGACCAGCAACTTCCTGATTCTTCTGTTCAGTGGATGTTGAATATATTATATTATTTAATGAATGTAATAACAAAAAAGGTAAGGCCATGATGGACCAATGACAAGAGCATGTCCAATTCCCTCCAGTTGAATTTTTTTATAACGCTATTTAAGATGGACAGAACATATTCTCTAAAGGTTGTTCCTAGACTTAGAAAAAATGGCATCAGGAGAGGGGACTCAATGTATATTGAAGAGTAATTAAGGGTGCAGGGGGGAGATAAAGGTTAACAAAGTTACAGAAGTAAAAGCAGCTAAAGCAAAACAAAGAGCTGTGAGTAATGTCTAAGCCATGGAGAGAAAGGATGACAGGTGCGAGTCCCCAAAGTTAAGACACAATAAGCACAAAGTTCACTGTTGGAGAACCACCAGGCTGAAGGCTGGAACACTCCCACAACAGTATAATGCTAGCACTTCCAACTGTCTGCAGAGCTCCACTTGAATTCTCTTCTTTGAAGATTTCTTGTTCCAATTAACACCTACACTTCACTTCACATATATTTTTTAAGATGTTTACCTCCACATTTTCACCCTCCTTTGAAAGAGGAAAAAAAGGAATCTTCATATCCTAAAAGATGCTGTCACTGCTTGAAAAAAAAATTAAGAGACGGACCAAAGTAGCAATAATTTTTTGCATTTATTGAGCACTTACTATGTGCCCCACACTCTTGAAGTGCTTTTATTTGTGAGTTCACTTAAGTCCTGTTACACTGAGGTGAGGACACTCAGCATCTCCCTTTGTATTAGACGGAGAAGCCTAGAGACAGGTTGAGGAATGAGATGTTAGATCTCTGTGAAGAGGGCCTATCTGGCTGAATTATCTGCTGCCTGAGCCCATTTTCTTATCTGCCCCACAGCAACTGGGACGAGGAGGAGGTGAGCTGGTAGGTCTCCACTCCACCCAACTCCCTGGCAATATTCTGGGCAATGCCAAAGCACCCCAGGGCCACCCTGCCTGCCTGCCTGGCTTCTTCTCTCCTTTAATCAGTGCTAGGAGCCCAAATCTGAAATTGAAAGGGAAGGAAACAGTTAACGCAATTCCCACCTCACCTCCCCACCCTGGTAAATCGATTGTTTCTCTCACCCTGTGCTCACAAATGAGGATTCCTTGGCTTGAGCATCTATTGGACTCTCCGTACAAAAGAAACGCCCAAACAATACATGTTCAAGACCATAAGAGTCCAATTAATTCAGGCACTGATTGCTTGGCTGTTCAAAGGAAGGGCATCACTTCTTTTAATTGAAGGGGTGAGATTAAATGCAGTTTGCTGAGGCACTGAGAAGCCTTGGATGATTACATAATTCTCCTAGAATTACGTGAGAACACTAGAATGTTAGGCAGGGGAGCTGGGGATGCAGGGCTTTTAAAAATCCTGATGCCCACACCACATGCCAGAGTGTAACAGCATAATCTCTGGGAAGGCAGGGACAGGGACCAGGCTCCCCAAGGTGACTCTGGGCTGTTATCACCCAGAAACCTGGAGAGAGTGGAATAAATACAGAGACAACAACTGGAAAAGAGTGGGCAAATATTCAGATGGCTTTCATTTACAGTGACGTCAGGGGAACAAAATCAATTATCTCTATGTCTTATACTGAAAAATTTTAACTTTGGACAAACTGTTATACACAAATAGTACTTACTAAGGGGAAAAAGGAGAGGTTTCATCCAATTATGATGCTTTAGTCTCTCTTTAAGTTTTGATTCTGGACAGAGAGCAAAGATTTCCACAAGGGCTTTCTGTCCTTTGTTATTTGTACAAAGACACCAGTGAGCGTCAGAAAGGAGACGCAGCTCAAATGGGCCCCTCTCACACCACCCACCACCTTTTGGGAGTCGGGGGGTGATTTTATCTGTGAAACTCACTTGTTTTGAACTTTATCTTCCTTTGAACAACTATGTTATCTCTATTAATTTTCCAAAGAGAGCTTTAGAAAAAGTTGTTTAGGTTCCTAGAAAAGAAAAATAACCATGTTTCCTAAAATTTACATTACAAATTACATTTCAAACACATTGGGAAAGTCTGTTTATTTTTTTATTCAAATTACATCAACTTTTCTTCCAGAAGTAAATTAAACTCCCGTTCCCTCCTCAGCTTTTAAAAACAAAACCTTTCCAAAACAAACGAAGGAGATATTTCAGATAAATGTACCCTCATTATGTATCTCCTCCATCCCCCTCTATGTAATAAGGACATATTCTGACACATATTTATACATTGTATATAGTATTTCTATATATGTAGTTGGTTAAAGATATATCAAAAATAAGTTATCGGGTTATATGGATGTAACTGGATAACATGTACATGTAATTGCATGTTAACATTACATATAGATATACATATAATACATTGTTTTTTATAGTTTATATTTTTCACATTTCATTTTACTTATGTAGATACCTTTGTGTACACTGACATACATTTCATGTACTCAAAATGATTCTAAGCAATAAAATTTAGCATTATAAACTCAGAAAATTACTTTGAGCAGGGACAAAGCTAATTGAATCTTAATTTCGTCTGTTACTTTCAGATGATGATGGAATGTTCTACTCAGTAAAAAACAACTTAACAAAAAGGAGCTCAGAAAGCTTAGTTTTGTAGAGTTTTGGAGTTATTTACCGAACCTGATTATATTTTTAAAATTCTTTTTAAATTTATTTATTTATTTTTGTCTGCATTGGGTCTTCATTGCTGCGTGCGGGCTTTCTCTAATTGCGGCGAGTGGGGGCTACTCTTCATTGCGGTGTGTGAGCTTCTCATTGAGGTATCTTCTGTTGCAGAGCACGGGCTATAGGCGTGCCGTCTTCAGTAGTTGTGGCGCATGGGCTCAGTAGTTGTGGCTCGTGGGCTCTAGAGTGCTGGCTCAGTAGTTGTGGCACATGGGCTTAGTTGTTCCACGGCATGTGGGATCTTCCCGGAACGGGGCTCAAACCTGTGTTCCCTGCATTGGCAGGCAGATTCCTAACCACTGCACCACCAGGGAAGCCCGAACCTGCTTATTTAAATCCATCTAAATCCCATTCGGCAGGTTCTAGGTCTATGAAAAAGTACAGCTCAGGCAAGTTCCATCGGAGCCAGGATACTGAGTACTCCCAGAGGACCCACACCTGTCTCCACCGTCAGACAACAGCATCGAACTTCATGCTGCCTGGATTCATTCACTTGACAAGTTATCTTTCCAGCAGGCTTGAAGAATTATCTTGAATTTGAAATTAGTGAGGTAGGAACTGGAGAGCTTTTCCAGTGCCTTCTGGACATTTCCACTCTGTCTTATTTCCGCCTGTGGCTGAGCTAGTTGCTGGCCTACCTGGGGACACTCAGGTACGCACAGATGTTTGTTGATGCCGGTATTGGTCATCCCGATGGACCAAGAAGACCTCTCCCATGAGCCTCTCAGCACCACTGGCCACTTTGTCTAAAACTGCAAGATCCCCGAGCCTGAACACGTGCCATCCCTCTCCCCGACTCCACATTTCTGCCTGTCTCCCTGTACTATCTAACACGCTGTGCATGGTACTTACTTATCATATGGATTTTCTGACTCCCCTGCTAGACTGTAAGTTCCATACAGGCAAAGACTTAGAACTGTTTGTTCACTGGCAAATTGCAAATGCTGAGAGCCATGCTTGACAAACAGCGAGGGATCAATAAATATTTGTTGGTTACATGAATAAGCCAGAACGCAATCTGATCAACTGAGATAAAAAGGCAAGAGCATAAGAGGAAAAAGGGAGAAAAATAGGTCTTGATAATGTTCAAATGGCTCGGCACGCAAGTCAATTTGTTTTCAGGGTGAAAGGGAGCCTCCATATTCCTTTCAAACTTGTGGACCATTCGTTAGTCATCTCCATGAGAATTTTCCAGAAGAAGCAGGCTTGGATGTGATTACGTCTAACAGCCCCAATTACCCTGAATTCTTGCCAGAATGAGAAACATTATGGTTTTGTTCATTTTCTTCTCTATATTTGAACTGGCATCAGGAGATGTAAACGTTGAAATGGATTTTATTTTAAATGGACTCATATTTCCCAGGCTCCTGCCAACCCTTTTTATAACCAGTTACTGATCAGCCTTCGCAAAGCCATGCTTACAGTGGTGTGTTTTTGTTCCACTTATTTTACAGACTGGCAGAATGAGCTGTTCTACTTACTTTACAAGTTGTGTATGTTTTTGTTCCACTTACTTTACCCCATGGCCTAAGGCAGGGGTTGGCAAACTTCTCCTGTAGAGTGCAGACAGTAACTATTTGAGGCTCTGTGGGTCACACACCCCACTCACTGCTGTAGCTCCAACGCAGCCATGGACAATATGTAAATGGATGGGTGTGGCTGGGCTCCAATAAAACTTTATTTGGGGGCACTGAAATCTGACTTGTATCTAATTTTCACATTTCAGGAAATACTATCTTTTGGCTGAAAAAGGAAAGACATTTAAAAACGCCAAATCCATCCGCCTGTGGGCCATATAAAAACAGGCAGCAGGCAGGGGTATAGTTTGCCAACCCCTAGCCTAAAGGTAAAAGGATTTCTTGAAGTGGTTCTTAACCTTGAAAAGGTGCTTTCCAGATTCTTCTTTCAGTCTCTATCCCCTAAATGCAATTTGCCACAGGAAAATTCTCTTCAAACCGAAAGACGGGAGCTGCTGCATGAACCCATGGCACAAGAAGATAGATTCTGACCAGAGGACTTGAGTTTCACGTGTTCACTGCTTTCTGCTCTTTGGCGCTATAGAGCCTACACCTATTCATGATGCCCACTTAAAAATATTAGCGGATGACCAAAGAGATGTTAAGTAGACAATCATCCCTCATCTCTTCCAAAAGTGTTAAATGTTGCTTCCTCTGGGTTCCCAGAGTCTTTGCTCATCTCTGCCCCGAAGTCCCTCCATTCCCCCCAGCCCCAGAATCCTGCCTCAGTACCTAAGATGCTCAGTACATGTGTACTGAATGCTACTTCCTCACCTTAATCAGAACTGACCAAGGATCACCCAGTGCAGAGCTAGCGGAAGAGGGAAGACAGCTTCCTGAAGTATGTTTCATTGAGAACAAACACAAAAGAATTTGACCATGTGGGAGGGTCTCTGGGACTTGTGCCCTGTGGATTGGGGAAAGAAGCCCTTTTAGAGATCACGGCCAACTTGGAGAATGGATTCACCGACTGGACAAAATGCGAAGCTACTGGCAAAGATAAAATGCACAGGTGTCTTATAACAGCGGCTCTACTTCCTCTGTCTCTCATCTCGGTCTCTACGGCTTGCCATCACCGCCCCTTTCTCAGGGGCCCCAAGCGTCAGCTGCTAGCGACGGTGACTAATCAAGTTGCAGTCAAGAGGGTCAAGTAGGGGCTTCCCTGGTGGCGCAGTGGTTGAGAATCTGCCTGCCAATGCAGGGGACACGGGTTCGAGCCCTGGTCTGGGAAGATCCCACATGCCACGGAGCAACTGGGCCCGTGAGCCACAACTACTGAGCCTGCGTGTCTGGAGCCTGTGCTCCGCAACAAGAGAGGCCGCGATAGCGAGAGGCCCGCACACCGCGATGAAGAGGGGCCCCCACTTGCCGCAACTAGAGAAAGCCCTCGCACAGAAACGAAGACCCAACACAGCCATAAATTAATTAATTAATTAATTAAATTAAAAAAAAAAAAGAGGGTCAATTATACTGGTACTCATACTATCACCTGTGGATGGTCGCTGAGATCATCTCAAGGAAGGGGACGCTTACACCCAGCCTCACCAAAACAGCATGTGCTCCAACAGGAAGCATCTCTGGCCAATCAAACGTAAGCGTGGTCAGAACAGAGCTGCTCCTGCAATGCCCCTCTCTTCACCTCCTCATCCTGCTAGAGGCACTCTTTCCTTCCACTTTGCCCAAAGTGGGTCACTGCACTGACCACACATGAAAAAGTACTTGCGATTTTCACCAACCTTTTTTTGAACTGGAAAATCAGGCTGTGCTCAGTTTGCCTCTTACATGGATTAGAAGAAAAACCACTAAGTGGGTAGCCTCAAACCAATAATGATCAACTGCTAGTACTGTACATATTAATGGAGTTACTGGTGGAACTCTGTAGGTTGTAGCTACAGTAATGTTTTTTTGCTGGACTTGAAGAAACATCATGAGTACCGCAGCTGTAAGGAAATGAATTCTACCAACAACTGAGGAAGCCTGGAAAAGGATCATTCCATAGTCCAGTCTCCAGATAAGAACACAGCCCAGCCAACACCTTGACTGGAAAGTGAGACCCTGCCAGACTCTGAGCAGAGAAACCAGCTAAGCCCTGCCCAGACTTATGACCCATAGAAAATATGAGAATATATTGCTTTAAGCAATTACTTGGTGGTATTTTATTATGTAGCATAGACAACTAACACAGCAACTCTAGCAAATGCCCAATAATAATGATGATGATGATGATGATATATTTATTGCAGCGTTTATGAAATACACAAACACATCTTGGTTTTGCCACTGGCTCATGATTCCCACGTTACTCAGTGGGGGAAAGAAAATAACACAGAGAGTAAAAACCCATCATTGGAATTTTAGTGACACCAGTTTGAATCCTGCTTTGTCCACGTTCTTGCTGTGTATCCTTTGGCAGTCTTACCTCTGTGAACTCTGTATCCTAGAGGTAATAAGGATACTTAGCTGGTAACACTGGTTCTCAAACGTGGCAGCCCATGGTGCTCAGCTGGGGAGCTTCACAGATGCTGATGCCCACCCGTCCTCAGGGATTCTGACGTAACGGTGAAGGGTGGGGCCTAGACACTGGGAAGTTCACAAGCTCCCCCAGGGGATTCTGACTGGCAGATGGGCAGCAAAGCTGGAGACCAGCTGCCTTGTGGAGTGCAGTGAGGAGTAAATCACACAGTGAGGACTTCCGATGGTGAGTGCTCAGGGAAAGTCACTTTAGTTATCCTTGTTTGGGAGAGGACAGAAGCTTAAGGTGAGAGGACTGAATGGCCCAAGGTCACACGCTTAAGTAGGAGCTCTAGCATCAAAATACAGCTTATCCTTATCACACCTGATTTAAAAGATCCCCAGATATCACTCTAGGTCTCTGTTCCTTAATTTTGCCCAACATTAGGTCCTCAGAAAGAAACCAGTGAAACAGGGGTCAGTACACTGCAGCCTGTGGGCCAAATCCTGCAATTGCCAACTTTTGTAAAAAAAAAAAAAAAAAAAAAAGTGGAATAAAGTTGTACTGGAAGTTACCCATTCATTTATTGCTTTTGTGCTACAACAGCAGACTTGAGCAGTCAAGACAGAGCTGAAGATATTCAGTATCTGGCCCTTTGTAGGAATGCTTTGTGCAGTCCCGCAATAAAGAGACAACAACCAAGATGAAGGTTTACCGGGGGTGGTGACCTAACTGGTCTCCATTTAGTCTATGTGGATTTTCCCAGAACATTAAAGAGAGGATACACTTGAATAGTTGAAACGCTTAACTCCCCAAGGAAGCAGACTGAGGCCACAGGAGGTGTCGGACCGGCTCAGATCATTAAGGCCCCTCAGGAACCACAGGGTAAATGGAATCCAGATTTTCTACCCTCCATACACTGCTGCTTCCAAGCTACTGCAATTCAACGTAAATAAAACAGTTAAGCGGGGGGGGGGGGGGGGGGGGGGGCGGGGGCGAGGGGGGAGGCAGTCATTTCCTTCTGTTTTCTGTTTGTTTTGGCAAAACCACCAATAATTTCCATGGACTGGACAAAACCAGTGCAGATTTTAATAATAAGAGATTTGTTCTAGAGTTAGATCCTAATTCTCTGCAATAATGTAAACAACTTCCTTCTGCTGTTTTGAGAAGGTTTAACAGATTTACTTGGTGGTACTTTATTATGTAGCATAGACAACTAACACAGCAACTCTAGAAAATGCCCAGTAATAATGGGACAAATGCCTGTTTAAAAGCTTTAAGGAACTGCTTCATTCTATTCAACTCTGAATGGGTGGAATGAGCTCTGTTTTAAATGGAAATTTTTCTCTTTCTGTTATCAGTCCCACTGTTCCAAGTGGTGTAAGCCTTCCCTGTGCTGGATAAGTAAGTGCTGGTCAACTCGAACATAAGGAGAAAATCACCTCGGGGAGCTGTCTGTCTTCCTTTGAAGTCTCTTGGCTGCTGGTTATCACATTGCGGATATTTCCTGGGGTCAAAAATTATTGAATTTCAAAAATATTTTTAAATCACTACTTGCTTCCAAATGTCGCCTAGATACATTTACTTTTTTAATTATTTTTTTATTTTTATTTTTTTATTGGAGTATACTTGGTTTACAATGTTGTTAGTTTCTGCTGTACAATGAAGTGACTCAGCTATATGTATATGTATATCCCCGGCCTCTTGGACCTCCCGCCCCTGCCATCACACCCAGCGAGGTCATCACAGAGCACCAAGGTGAGCTCCCTGTGCTGTACAGCAGGTTCCCACTAGCTATCTATTTTACACATGGTAATGTATTTATGTCAAACCTAATCTCCCAATTCGTCCCACCCTCCCCTCCTCCACCCCACATCCACATGTCCGTTCTCTACGTCTGCATCTATTCCTGCCCTGCAAATAGGTTCACCTGTGCAATTTTTTCTAGATTCCACATATATGCATTAATATACGATATTTGTTTTTCTCTTTCTGACTTACTTCACTCTGTATGACAGACTCTTGGTCCATCCACATCTCTACAAATGACCCAATTTCGTTCCTTTTTATGGCTGAGTAATATTCCATTATATATATGTACCACATCTTCTCTATCCATTCATCTGTCGATGGACATTTAGGTTGCTTCCATGTCCTGGCTATTGTAAATAGTGCTGCAATGAACATAGGGGTACATGTGACTTTTTGAATTATGGTTTTCTCAGGGTATATGCCCAATAGTGGGATTACTGGGTCATATGGTAGTTCTATTTTTAGTTTTTTAAAGGAACCTCCCTACTGTTCTCCACAGTGGCTGTATCAATTTACATTCCCACCAACAGTGCAAGAGGGTTCTCTTTTCTCCATACCCTCTCCAGCATTTAATTTTTAAAAGTATATTTCAATGAGCCATCTGTTTTTAATAAGAAGCTTTCCAACTTTCTGTTGCTCATCTGTAGAGTGAGAGGAATGAACTGGACGATCTCTCAGTCCCCTTCCCACTCAAACTCGGTGTGATGACGTACTTTTACCGAAGACCTTCATCTAGATAAACAACTGCAAGCCTGTGCATTGTCCCAGGTAAGGATTAGAGGTGGTACAATAAAGTACAGATGCTACACATAAGATTTTGTGCATATTCTGTGAGCCCAGTTGTCTGAGCCCATAAATAAGATGGACAACTGGTCCTCATTCCCAAGGAGTAAACACTGGAAGAAAACACTGAAATGCACAAAAATAAGGATACAGAACATACATGGGGGAAAAAATTCTCCACCGTTTAGATCTGTTTGTCCTACTAGCAAGAAGCACTCCATAAAAAAAATTTAAAAATTGATCTGGTCCCAAAGAAAGAAAAACTGCAACTTCAAAGCTTCTAGAAATTGTTTTTGGTGCTAAAAGTACACACAGCATGACGCTGTTTTATTTAGGGCGCTGGCCAATGGGCGTTTTTGGTTATTCAAGTGTGGACCCAACCCTAGGAGGAGGAGGAGGAAACAGGGATTACTCCGCTCTGCACAGTGAAGCAAGGGGCACCCGGTTGCTGGGTCGACAGAGGCTAAGTGTGTTGCATAATGTATTCATTTTCTACTGAGTAACAGATTACCACAGACGTGTGACTTGAAACAGCACGAACTTACTATCTTAGTTTCCATGGGTCCAGAGCATGAACTTGTGTTATCTGAGACCTCTGCTCAGGGTCTCGCCGGGCTGTGGTCTCATCTGAGGCTCGGGTTGCTGGCAGAATTCGGTTCCTTGCAGGGGCAGGACTGAGGCCCTATTCTCATGCTGGCTGTCAGCTGGTGGCCACTGAAAGATCCTGGAAACTTCCCACAGTTCCTTTCCACGTGACCCTGTCCATAGGCCCCCTGATGCTTCCAATCACTCTGACTTCAGGGAAGGTCCAGTTCCTTTTAAATGATCTCCAGATGAGGTCAGGCCCGCCCTGATACTCTTCCTTTAGATTGACTCAATATTGACGGATCACTAAGTCACAGCAATGATACTGCATCCTAGCCACAGGTTCTGCTCACACCCAAGGGGAGGGGACCACATGGGGGATACACACCAGGGAGCAGAACACTGCAAGCCATTAAAATTCTGCCTACCAACATATAGAGTGGGCCTAGGCACGAGACAGTTACATGCGCGGGACCGTTTCTGTTCAGAGGAGAGGTCGATGCCTGCTCTTAGTTCACAGGAAATTGTGAGTGAGGAGGAGGGAGGTTGTATAACAGGAGTGGGCCCAACTTGTGGATAAACCTGAAGCCAGTCAGTACACTGGATGCAGTCCAGTGAGCCTCAGGAATCCAACCACCAGTCCTGCGCTATTCAAAGTGGGGCCTGTAGGCAGACCCTGCAGCATCACCTGGGAGCTAGTAAGAGACATAAATTCTCAGGCCTCCAGCCTAGGCTTACTGAACTAGAATGTCTCAAGAAATATGGTCAGACCCCGAGAGAGCCTGCTTAGCCTTCTCAGCAGCTGCATGTTCTCATACACATCAGTGGGGTGTCTGCTACCATCAAGGAACTCTCAAGGGAGCCGTGTATAAGCTCTGTTTTCCTGGCATCAGCAAAGCTGATGGAGAATGGAAACGTCTGGTCAATCTAATGATTTTAAAAACAGAAGTTCAGCAACTCACCTAATGAATTGTGTATAAGTGTGTCCTGAAGACTATCCCTAAGCACTGTTCAACTGGGAAATCCTTGATGCTGGGACTCCTTTGACCCACGACAGTCATGTGAACATCCCACAGGGCAGGAGGGGGCAGAAGCAGGGTCACCTGGAGGTTAGGGGTTGAGACACAGGCATCTCACAAGCCTGGAGTGGAACTCCAGCTCCCCCATCTGTCAGCCTCTCCAAGTCCCAATTCTTCTCATCTATACAAAGGGGACAATGCCAGCACCATCCTTCCTTAGTGAGGATCAAATAATTCAGACACAATTCAGCAATAAGAAGACAACCCAACTGAAAATGGACAAAGAATTTAAATACACACTTCTCCAAGGAAGATACACAAATGCTCAACAAGCACGTGAAAAGATGTTCAACATCATTAGCCATCAGGAAAATAGAAACCAAAACCACAATGAGATAGCGCTTCATGTCCACTGGGATGGCTAAAATCAAACTACGAGCAGTAACAAGTGTTGGTGAGGATGTGGCGAAACTGGAATCCTCACACACAGGTGGCAGGAATGCACAATGTACAAACAGTTTGGCAGTTCCACTAAAGTTTAAACAGAGTTACCATATGACCCAGGTATAAACGCAAGAGAATGGAAAACATATGTCCACACAAAAATTTATACGTAGAAATTCATAGAAGCATTATTCATAACAGCCAAAACGTGGAAACAACCCAAATGTCCCTTACCTGATGAGTAGATAAACAAAATGAGGTTTATTCACACAATGGAATATAATTCAGCTATAAAAAAAGATAAAGTACTAATCCTTACTACAACATAGATGAGCCTTGGAAACATTATACTAAGTAAGGGAAGTCAATCACAGAAGACCACAAATTATATGATTCCATTGTATGAAATGTCCAGAATAGGCAAATCCGTAGAGACAGAAAGTAGATCAGTGATTACCAGGAGCTGGGAGAAGAGAAGAATGGAAAATGAATAAAATTACAATGGAAATATTCTGGAATTAGATTGCAGAATTGTTGCGAAACTTTGTGAATATACTAAAAAACACTGAATTATACAAAGTAAAGGTTCTGGTATGTAAATTGCATCTCAATTTTAAAAAACAGAAAAATTCACAAAGATAGATCTTATCAGTGTCCCTAGCACACAGACAATGAATAAAAGCTACCTTAACACAATAATGAGACTTGGTGGCAGTGTGAAATGAGGCTGCCACTATGAAAAACAATATGGTAGGGACTTCCCTGGTGGCACAGTGGTTAAGACTCTGCGTTCCCAATGCAGGGGGCCCAGGTTCCACCCCTGGTCAGGGAACTAGATCCCACACGCATGCCGCAACCAAGAGTTCGCATGCCACAACTAAAGAGCCCACATGC
Source organism: Balaenoptera physalus (assembly GCF_965194825.1). Lineage (NCBI taxonomy): Eukaryota > Metazoa > Chordata > Mammalia > Artiodactyla > Balaenopteridae > Balaenoptera > Balaenoptera physalus. The sequence goes on from NC_138903.1 coordinate 6,633,672, forward strand.
TGCAACTAAGGAGCCTGCTACAAGTAAGACCCAGCACAACGAAAGAAAGAAAGAGAAAAAGAGAAGGGAGGGAGGGAGGGAGGAAGGAAGGAAAGAAAAAGAAAAAGAAAGAAAGATAGAAAGGGAGAGAGAGAGAAAGGAAGAAAGGAAGAAAAGAGGAGAAAAACAGTATGGTAGCTCCTCAATAAATTAAACAGAATTATCGTATGATCCAACAATTTCACTTCTGAGCATATACCCAAAAGAATTGAAATCAGGGTCTTAAATAGATATCTGTAAACTCATATTCACAGCAGCATTATTCACAACAGAAAAAAGGTGGAAGCAACCCAAGTGTCCATTGATAGATGAATAGATGAACAAAATGTGATACACACATACAACGGAATATGATTCAGCCTTAAAAAGGAAAGAAATTCTGACACACACTACAGCTTCAATGAACCTTGAGGATATTATACTACGTGAAATAAGCCAGTCACAACACAACAAATACTGTATGATTCCACTTATGGCAATACCTAGAGTAGTCAAACTCATAGAGACAGAAAGTTAAAATAGCGGGTGCCAGGGGCTGGTGGAGGGGGAATGGGAAGTTAATGTTTAAAAGGTACAGAGTTTCCACTTGGGAGGATGAAAAAATTCTGGAGATGGATGGTGATGATAGTTCCACAGCAGGGTGACTACAGTTAATACCACTGAACTGTGCACGTAAAAATGGCTAAAACTGTAAATCTTTTTTTTTTTAGTTGAGTGAAAGATTCTTTAAAGTCTATGTGCTATGAATATTGGGGTGTGTGTATATTTTCAAATTAGAGTTTTTGTTTCTCTCAGATATATACCCAGGAGGGGAATTGCTGGATTATATGGTAGTTCTATTTTTAGTTTTTTGAGAAACCTGCATATTGTGAAACTGTAAATCATGTGTATTCTATCAATTTTTTAAAATTACAAATAGAGGTAAACAGATGAAGTACTGTGGATGGAGGCTATAATGTCTTTTTAATAAATTACTCAATAAGCAAGTAAAACAACCGTTATGTTTGTCTTTTAAAAAATAATGAGAAATTATAAATATATCCCATCACTGCAGTGGGTCAAGGACCACAGTGCATTACCAGGAACATCACTGAGTGCCTCCAGGTTTGGGGTGTGGTGGGTGGGGCAGGGGGCAGGGTGAGGGGAGACAACTGAGGGAGTGGATGATGTCTGCTTTCTGGGGAGCAAATCACCTGCCACCTCAGCTCTGAAATATGTGCACTCCAGCTTTTCTGAAGCAGCCATCTGAGTCGCGTTCTTGGAAGAGACGTCTCAGGTATCTTTGGAGCCGCATGAATCAGGCTCAACTCAGAAGCAATCATCAGAGAGGGGTTGCTTTTCAGAGAACAAATGTTCACCTGGATCCCAGAGACCACATTTCGAAAGGCTAGAAAGAGCTATCCAATTGGGGGTTAATGAAGTCTTTGGAAAGATAACTATACATTGTCAAGATGCTAGGTCTTCGCATAATAACTGCTTGCCTGGAATGAGTAGTGAATTTTCTTCATAGAAGTGTTTATCTGGTCGGCCTGTTAATAGTTTTATTCTTCATCAAAGAATTTCAGAAAATGCTATATATGCAGAACAAAATAATGATAATAATCATTTAAAGTATTCAGGAAAGTCCTAAAATTCCCAAAAGACACTATAATTATATAAGAGTTCTGCTCTAGTATGGTTAGTTTTATTTCATCAGATGCAATACTTCTTTGGTTTGTTTAATACCTCATCTTATACCCCAAGAGAAATTTATGGGGGAAAAAAAAAAAAAAAAATCTCATATGATGCACACCTGCCGCTTATTTTACACTTTCTCATACAAGCTGTGGTGTTTGCTATATCAGCTCATCATCTAGCTGATGAGCCTGAGTAGGACCCTCCTGGAGATTTGGGGGAACGTTTTAGCTTTCAGCTGGAAGCATCTTTCCTCCCTTCCTCCCTCCTTCTGTCCCTCCCTCCCTCTTTTCTTATTCGGGTCTAGAACACACATACGTGGGGAAACCATCTTGCAGATACGAGGCAGTGAGGGGCAGAGGGAGTGTGGAGCAGTTGGAGGGAGGCAGCCACAGTTAGGCTAGCTAGGGAAGCAAGGTTCAGCTGTCTTCACTTACCAGGAGGCTTAGTTCTGAATCTGTGGAGAATCATTGAAGAGTTTTAAGGAGGTGCAGTAGATGCTTTCCTTATGTTGAAATATTTTTGCTCTTTTGGTTTTGTTCAACTTCCTTCTAAAAGCTGAAATTGTTTAACCAACAATCAAAAAAATTAAACAAATGATTTAGCACATTGTTACTATGTCAGAAAATTAAGGAATTGAAATTGTCTAATTTCCTCTCTGACATTTATTTAGTCTGATCATTGAGTGGAACAATGTATTTAATTAAAATAGAGAAAACCTCTGTCTCACTTGTGTCTGCAGGATTTTAATTTATGGAGGTAAGTGAGTGACAACAGTGAGGTCAATGTCCTGAGAGGAGGGAACACGTCATGGAGGACCACAGGAGAAAGAACCATGTAGGTCTGGAAACAGAAAGGAGTGAAGGGAAAATCTGGGTCAAATCCTTTATTGGGGTTTAAATAGGAAAGGTCTGCTGCACAGAGGAAGCAGTTTAGGACTGATAGTTTCAATAATTCAGGCAGGCTTCTAGTTACATGAATGGTTCCTGGTTATCTAGTCCCTAAAATTATTTAAGGCACAGGAAATACTGGCTTAGTGTATGAGAGATAAAGGAGGTGGTTGGGGGTGGGATTTGTTGATATGCATATGGAAGGCTTGCTCTTAGCAGAATTCCTTGCTCTAAGAATGGGTGTCAAGACAAAAGATACAGGAAATTTTAAAACTATATGACTAATATGTCCCTCTAGAGGTGTGCACCTTTACTGCCTTACACTTTTGTTGGACAACTTTAATTGTGCTAATTGCAGTAGTAATCACTGTAACAGTTATTTTAAAGGATTAATAAGAGTTAGCAACTAAGGTTATGTTTGTTTTTTAAATTTTCTTATTATCTTAAATTTCTGTCTGTATGACAAGTTGCTACAAGTTTTTGCCAGAAATGGCATAGCATATAGTTGGAAATGAATAATTATTCTACATTATAGGAGGTGTTTAATTACATTATAGTGATTCCTATATGCACTATATAATGGTTCCCATATTACACTGGAGATAGTCATACATTTACTTCAGTGACTTAAAAAACTCATTCTAGTCAATATAACACTTATGCTCATGTCTGTTTGCCTTTTATCATTCAGGGATTCACAATGTCTACCTTCATGTTAATCACTGTTTTTTTCTATGGCCATGTTGTCCAGTACAACTGTTGTCTCTTTGAATGAACCAGATTAAAATTAGTTAAAATTTCTTAAAAATTTAAGATTTATTACTCATTCCTACTTCCACACGTCAAGTGTTCAGTAGCCACATGTGGTGAGTGCTGACTGAGTTCGGTACTATAGATGTACGACATTTTCATCATTCTAAATAGCTCAATTAGTGCTGCTCTGAGCGTTGTTTTCATCCACGGAATTTAATATACTTAAAAGCTAGTTAATATTGTAATATTTACAGATTAATATAATTTGATTCTAAAAAACTGGAAAGGAAGAAGATTGAGCTGTTGTAGAAGAAACAGGACTTGTCATAAATTTATAACTGGCTGAGCTAGATTTAATTTTCATAGGTATTGATTATGTTTTTCTCATTATTGAAAAAATTTGAGTGTGTTTAAAATTTCCTTGATAAAAAGTCTTGAGAAACCTTAAAAGGAAGGGCTGTCTCACCAGTGTTTAGAAGTATTTATCTGTATTCATGTACAGGCAGATGTGTCGCCCCACACAGCCCAGTTCCTGTACTATAAGTATGTTTTAATTTTGCCTCAGGATATCCCTTAAAGGATATGTATAGACCACATTTTCTAATTTTTTCTTTTTTTTCTTTTTATTTATTTTTTTAACATCTTTATTGGAGTATAATTGCTTTACAATGGTGTGTTAGTTTCTGCTTTATAACAAAGTGAATCAGTTATACATATACATATGTTCCCATATCTCTTCCCTCTTGCGTCTCCCTCCCTCCCACCCTCCCTATCCCACCCCTCTAGGTGGTCACAAAGCACCGAGCTGATCTCCCTGTGCTATGCGGCTGCTTCCCACTAGCTATCTATTTTACATTTGGTAGTGTAGATATGTCCATGCCACTCTCTTACTTTGTCCCAGCTTACCCATCTGCCTCCCCGTATCCTCAAGTCTGTTCTCTAGTAGGTCTGTGTCGTTATTCCCATCTTGCTCCTAGGTTCTTCATGACCATTTAGGTTTTTTTTTTTTTTAGATTCCATATATATGTGTTAGCATACGGTATTCGTTTTTCTTACTTACTTCACTCTGTGTGACAGACTCTAGGTCCATCCACCTCACTACAAATAACTCAATTTCATTTCTTTTTATGGCTGAGTAATATTCCATTATATATATGTGCCGCATCTTCTTTAGCCATTCATCTGTTGATGGACACTTAGGTTGCTTCCATGTCCTGGCTATTGTAAATAGAGCTGCAATGAACATTTTGGTACGTGACTCTTTTTGAATTATGGTTTTCTCTGGGTATATGCCCAGTAGTGGGACTGCTGGGTCGTATGGTAGTTCTATCTGTAGTTTTTTAAGGAACCTCCATACTGTTCTCCATAGTGGTTGTATCAACTTACATTCCCACCAACAGTGCAAGAGAGTTCCCTTTTCTCCACACCCTCTCCAGCATTTATTGTTTCTAGATTTTTTGATGATGGCCACTCTGACCGGTGTGAGATGATATCTCATTATAGTTTTGATTTGCATTTCTCTAATGATTAATGAGCATTCTTTCATGTGTTTGTTGGCAATCTGTATATCTTCTTTGGAGAAATGTCTATTTAGGTCTTCTGCCCATTTTTCGATTGGGTTGTTTGTTTTTTTGTTATTGAGCTGCATGAGCTGCTTGTAAATTTTGTGCCCTCCCCTCTGTCCTGGGTCTGTTCTCCGACGGAGCATGGAGTCTTGTGGGCAGATTCGGGCATCTCGGGAGTTTTGGCTCCCACTTTGGTTTTAATCTTCTGGTGAGCTCACACTGTGACCTTGATCTTCAAGCGTCTTAATAGCACTAAACTCCTAGACCAGGCACTTATGGGCAGGGTCGTGGAATCTAAATGCCCTTGCAGTAGAACTCTTTTCCTAACCCTCCCTAACCATAGTGGCTAATCATTGTTAGCTCTTGGTAAAACATCTGTGAGTGAATGAAGCATGCTTAACGTCCTGGCTCTTAAACCAGGGGCCCGTCTACTGGGCTGCAGTGGACACAAGCAGACGGTGTCCCACCCACCATTTCTTCCTCTTGTTGCACCTGAGTCCCCTGGGCGGATACTCCCACGGTGAAGGTGGCGGGAATGGCCACAGTAGAAGGAGCTCCCCACCGCCTGCATTTTATCTCTTGTTGGACCTCAGTGTCTTACTCTTGCGGTAGCCAGGACATCCGTTAATTTCCCAAAGGATCATCCAGACAAGGAGGAAGCCCCAGCCCACGAGGGTGTCTCCATCGTCCTATGCAGCCTCTGCCTTGCAGCTGGCTCCAGAAGCAAGGGTGTGCTTTCCCCTGGCCCTTTCCCCTCAAGCTCGTTACTTTAGGAAGTGGGTTTACTCGTTACCAGTTCAACTGCCGAGATCGGAACAAAATGTAAACACATCTCTGTAGTTCTGTTTCTATAGTTGATATTTGTAGAGCAGAAGCTTACTGTTTTGTGTGCTTAAAATCTTTGACTTACTTTTCCTGGCCAAACCATCATGTAGGCGGGATACTTACTACTCTTCTATTGAGGAAGACCCTAAGCAGTTAACCGTACCCTCGCTGACACACGAAGGTCTCAAGCCCTTTCTAGTAACTCATGCAGAGTGCAATGCCTTGTCTCATGTCTAGCAAGTGGCAGGTAGTAAACTTCAAAATAAAAGCTTGATTTATAGAGTTTCAGCCCAGGATGTTTTGTATGTAACAGTAACTGTCTCCATTGAAAATGTTGAGTTTAATATTTTCAGCCAAAAATTTTAATGTTTTGGACATCTTTATTTCTGAGTAGGGAACGTATTTTCCTTTTATTTGCTGAGGTGCTGTGTTAAAGCATGAGTTGCCACCCAGTGGAAACACGGAATGAAGGACTTGAATTCGTAGTCAGGGATAGTGGGTTCCATGGTGATGGGGACAGAGGAAGCGCTTGGGCCACAGCGTGTCGATGCAGCTGTGTGCATCCCTCCTCCTGCCTTGGTTTCTTCATAGCACATCTCCCCACCTGTCAGTGTGTACGTTTATTTAAATGTTTACCTTCTGTCTCCGCCCCCTTAGAAAGCGTGCTCCATGGGAGGGAGAAGGGACTTTGGTATGTTTACAGCTCATTCTCTGACTCTCTGAAGGGGAAACCTTGAAATTCATGTTTGAACAGTATTTGAAGAGGCTTTAGATGGAAAGAACAATACAGGCAAAGTGTCCAAATGACCATTTACTTGGTTTCCGGCCCCCTCTATTATGCCAGCAATATTAGTTTGTATTTTTCTTTTCGTTTATATAAATGGCTTGTGCTACCCATAATATGCCACTTCCCGTCTTTTTCATTTGACAGTGTAGTTTTGAGATTTACCTTTTTTAAAAAAATGTGTAACTCTAGTTCTGTAGTTGCCAACTGGGGGTGATTTTTGTCCTTCAGGGAGTGTTTGGCAATGGCTGGAGACATGTTTGATTGTTATTACTGGAGGAGGTCCTGATGATATCGAGTCCGTAGAGGCCAGGTTTGCTTCTAAACATCCTGCAGCGCACAGGGCGTCCACATCATAGAATTATCTGGCCCAGACCGAACAGTGCAGAAACCCTGGGCTCTTTCTTTCCTCTAATCTGTGGAATAGTAGTCCCTTGATAGCAATACCATATTTACTTTATCCCTTCCCCTGTTGGTGGACATTTAGGTTCTTCCAATTCTCTGCTCTGACAAAGGGGGCTGCGAAGAACATCCTCACCAGTGTGTGTGTCTGTGTGTGTGTGTGTGTGTGTGTGTGTGTGTAACAGTGTTTCTGTTGGCTGCACTGTGTTCTAGGAAACACTTCCAAATGCCGCTTCAGAAGGGCTGGACCCATGGACACCCACAGCACTGCCTGGGATTCCAATTCTCTGCATCATTTCCAGCATTTGATATTTTTTAACTTTTCAATTTTTGCCAACCTGAAGATGATAAATGAGTAGCTCATTTTAAAAAACCGCATTGTCTGATTGTTAATAAGGCCCAAAACATAAGTCGTTCGCACCCCACAGCATTCTGCAAAATGGGGGATATGTTTTTGCCAAGCACACACCACTTCATTTTGTTCATCTCTGTGTCTTTGAAAAAGGCACATTCTGGGAGACCAGCCTTGACTGTTTCTGCCAGTAGAGGTCGCTGTCCCTCAGTGGCTCTCCATCCGTGTCAGTGTGCACCGCCTGCCCCGCCCCCTCCCCCCCCCCCCCCCATCTGGCAGTGCCTGGAGACACGTTTTATGTTTACAATATGGATTATCTACTGGCACCTAGAAGATAGAGATCAGGGAGTTTGCTAAAACCCTACAATGCAGAGGTCTGCACCCCACAAACAAAGACTTGTCTGGCCCCAACACAGCCAGGGTGGAGAAACCAGCATGTGGATGAAATCCTAATGTTTGAATCTTTGAAAGAAAGACCATGACAATCTCTAGGATAATGAAGCTATTTTAATATTATTTAAAATAAGAACAACCTTTAAACCGTATAAAGTGGGCAATAGGGGAGAAGCACGCCTTCCTGAGAAGGGTCTTCTCAGGGGCAAAGGCAGGAAGGGTGGGTGGGCAGGAGGGAGTGAAGGCTTGGACGTCAGCAGTGCTTCCTCAGGGCGGGCTCTGCAGGTAGGAGAGGTGGCTCTGGGGCTTGGCAGAGCCCCTGGCTGGAGTGGAGGGAGCTGGCCTGGCGGTCCGTGCCAGTGACTCAGGCAGGGGTAGGGCAGGGGTCAGCTGGGTAAAAAGAGCTGTGGGTTTGAGTGTCAGGAGGAGGTGGCCTTGGCTCTCAGGACTCAAGGGGGACGTCAGGCTGCAGGAGGCCCAGGCCCGGGAGTGCTGATCCGCCCCCATCTCTCCAGCGAGGCTCTGTGACTGGGCCCTGGGTGGGTGGGGGCCTCACAGCAGGGTGGGCGGCAGACAGGGAAGGCTCCGGCAGGCCTGCTGGTCAGGCCGGGGCTCAGTGTCCTCTTCTCGGAGGCTGTTGTGCCGGGAGCAGAAGCTTCTTCTCAGAGGCCCCGGCCTGGGCACAAAGGCAGCGGCCACTCCACGCCTCCACACGGGCCGGAAGGCCGATGGCCTGGGCTCGGGGCTCTGCCTTCTTCTCTTGGGGTCGGGGGTCTCAAAGCTGAAAGGCCCGTCGAGCCGCCTTTTTCCATTCCCGCATCGGCTGAGGGCCCTCGGCACGGTCTCCTCGGCACAGGGGTCCGGGGACTCCTGGCTGGGCGGACACGTGTAGAAGCTGCCTAGGCTCTCGGGGAGGCCGGTACGGATGTTCACCGGGCTCTGCGTGTGGCGGCAGTGGCGGGCGTTCCACTGGGACCTCATCATGAAACTGTTGCCATGGCGGTTAAAGCCCAGCCCCGTGAAGGTGTGGAGGGGCGGCCCGCCGGGAAGGCGCCGCCAGGCCTGGGGCACCGAGGACCCGCGGACCCGGTAGTGGCGCCAGCTGCGCAGGGCGGCGGGCAGCGGGACGCTGCGGATCCAGGGCCCGCGCTCCCGGCGGCGGCGGCGGCGGCGGCGGTAGGACAGGACTTGGCACCGGTCCCGGCCCAGCGGGAGGCAGGGGCCGCGGGCGGCCCGGTCCATGGGGACCATGGGGACCGGCGCTTCCGGGCGCGGGCTGGCTGCGTGGCCTTGGCCGTGCCCAGGTACCTGCTCAGGTAGCTGCCCATGCTCGCGGGTCGGCGGGGTCGGACCTTCGACGGGCTTTGGCTTCTGGGCGGCCCCGAAGTCTGTAGACGCGAAGCTTCCGGCGCTGAGGCGACCGTTGGCATCGGGGCGTGGGACGGCTTGTGGCGCGTCGGAACCTCTGGGCACGAGGTCCTGCGCGGGCCAGGCCAGCGCCCCGCGGACTCGGAGCCTCGCGGGGCGCCCCTGTGTTCTGAGCACAGGGGATCCTTCAGCTCCCGCTGCCGGCCCAGGCGCTTGGCTCTGGGTGGAGGGGGAGCCCTCCACTTTTTGCCCTTGACATTTAAAGGGAGAAAATATAATTTGTACCAGGTCCTGAAAATTACAGAAAATTGACTGAAGGGCACTCTCTTTCATTATTGTAAAAATGAACATAATGCACTTGAATGCTCCTTTAAGGAAAAAGAGCGAATTTACGTGTATTTCTGCAGAGGCTGTGTGTTTCTTCTAGAATGGTTGCTAATGTCAGTTTTTGTAATTTTATTCTTAAGGACCTGGTGAAAGCCTTTCGGGACTTATTTTTTAACCTTGACAACACTGATTCTATGTGGACTCTCCTGAAGTTTTCAGTCTTCATCCATTCACAGATAGCGTTCTCTCTCAACACTAATAACATTTCTCTTCTTTCATTTCTACTGATAATGACTAGTTGAGATTTTCCGACTTCCAAAACAAAGTTTCCAAGGGCTGTTGGGTAACTGATTATAGTGCTGAGGTTTGGAGGTCTGTTCACAGTGGTGTGAATCAATCTCTTGTGAAAATTTCCCTCAAAAGCACACGCAGAAGGGACCTATTCGGCCAGCTCCATGGCTGACATGGGAGACCGAAAGTAGAAGCCTGCAGTGAATCCAAGAGCGGCCAACAGATTCTGTCCACATGTGACAGGTGGATGGTTGAATGGTGAGGACACTAAACAGAGTTTAATGAGGAAAACCCAGAAGGTTTCTGACGTCAGAGAGAGCCACATGCTTTGGGATGCCACGGTCACCTGGTGAGTGTGGGGGATGACATCCCTAACACTCTCCTCTCACTGATGAATTCCTGTTGTTATTCTTGTTTTGGTCCGATTCCTTATTTAAGAATGATCCCCGGGTATATGATTTTGAGAACAGAGAAATTCCAATGGTATAATTTTCTTTTTTAATTTATATTTTTCCTTATTAGTCATCCATTTTATACACATCAGTGTCTCTATGTCCATCCCAATCGCCCAATTCATCACACCACCACCACCACCACCCCGCCGCTTTCCCCGCTTGGTGACCATACGTTTGTTCTCTACATCTGTGTCTCAATTTCTGCCCTGCAAACCGGTTCATCTGTACCGTTTTTCTAGGTTCCACATATATGTGTTAATATACGATATTTGTTTTCCTCTTTCTGACTTACTTCACTCTGTATGACAGTCTCTAATCCATCCACGTCCCAACAAATGACCCAATTTCGTTCCCTTTTATGGCTGAGTAATATTCCATTGTATATATGTACCACAACTTCTTTATCCATTCATCTGTCAGTGGGCATTTAGGTTGCTTCCATGACCTGGCTATTGTAAACAGTGCTGCAATGAACACTGGGGTGCATGTGTCTTTTTGAATTATGGTTTTCTCTGGGTATATGCCCAGTAGTGGGATTGCTGGATCATATGGTAATTCTATTTTTAGATTTTTAAGGAAACTCCACACTGTTCTCCATAGTGGCTGTATCAATTTACATTCCCACCAACAGTGCAAGAGGGTTCCCTTTTCTCCACACCCTCTCCAGCATTTGTTGTTTGTAGATTTTCTGATGATGCCCATTCTAACTGGTGTGAGGTGATACCTCATTATAGTTTTGATTTGCATTTCTCTAATAATTAGTGATGTTGAGCAGCTTTTCATGTGCTTCTTGGCCATCTGAATGTCTTCTTTGGAGAAATGTCTATTTAGGTCCTCTGCCCATTTTTGGATAGGGTTGTTTGTTTTTTTAATATTGAGCTGCATGAGCTCTTTATATTCTTTGGAGATTAATCCTTTGTCCGTTGACTCGTTTGCAAATACTTTCTCCCATTCTGAGTGTTGTCTTTTCGTTTTGTTTATGGTTTCCTTTGCTGTGCAAAAGCTTTGAAGTTTCATTAGGTCCCGTTTGTTTATTTTTGTTTTTATTTCCATTACTCTAGGAGGTGGATCAAAAAAGATCTTGCTGTGATTTATGTCAAAGAGTGTTCTTCCTATGTCTTCCTCTAAGAGTTTTATAGTGTCTGGTCTTACACTTAGGTCTCTAATCCATTCTGAGTTTATTTTTGTGTATGGTGTTAGGGAGTGTTCTAATTTCATTCTTTTACATGTAGCTGTCCAGTTTTCCCAGCACCACTTATTGAAGAGACTGTCTTTTCTCCATTGTATATCCTTGCCTCCTTTGTCATAGATTAGTTGACCATAGGTGTGTGGGTTTATCTCTGGGTTTTCTATCTTGTTCCATTGATCTATGTTTCTGTTTTTGTGCCAGTACCATATTGTCTTCATTACTGTAGCTTTATAGTATAGTCTGAAGTCAGGGAGTCTGATTCCTCCAGCTCCATTTTTTTCCCTCAAGACTGCTTTGGCTATTCGGGGTCTTTTGTGTCTCCATACAAATTTTAAGATTTTTTGTTCTAGTTCCATAAAAAAATGCCATTGGTAATTTGATAGGGATTGCATTGAATCTGTAGATTGCTTTGGGTAGTATGGTCATTTTCACAATATTGATTCTTCCAGTCCAAGAACATGGTATATTTCTCCATCTGTTGGCATCATCTTTAATTTCTTTCATTAGTGTCTTATAGTTTTCTGCATACAGGTCTTTTGTCTCCCTAGGTAGGTTTATTCCTAGGTATTTTATTCTTTTTGTTGCAGTGGTAAATGGGAGTGTTTCCTTAATTTCTCTTTCAGATTTTTCATCACTAATATATAGGAATGCAAGAGATTTCTGTGCATTATATTTGTATCCTGCAACTTTACCAAATTCATTGATTAGCTCTAGTACTTTTCTGGTGGCATCTTTAGGATTCTCTATGTATAGTATCATGTCATCTGCAAACAGTGACAGTTTTACTTCTTCTTTTCCAATTTGTATTCCTTTCTTTTCTTTTTCTTCTCTGATTGCCGTGGCTAGGACCTCCAAAACTATGTTGAATAACATTGGTGAGAGTGGACAACCTTGTCTTGTTCCTGATCTTAGAGGAAATGGTTTCAGTTTTTCACCATTGAGAATGATGTTAGCTGTGGGCTTGTTGTATATGGCCTTTATTATGTTGAGGTAGGTTCCCTCTATGCTCACTTTTGGGAGAGTTTTTATCATAAATGGTGTTGAATTTTGTCAAAAGCTTTTTCTGCATCTATTGAGATGATCATATGGTTTTTATTCTTCAATTTGTTAATATGGTGTACCACACTGATTGATTTGCATCTACTGAAGAATCCTTGCATCCCTGGGATAAATCCCCCTTGATCATGGTGTATGATCCTTTTAATGTGTTGTTGGATTCTGTTTGCTAGTATTTTGTTGAGGATTTTTGCATCTATATTCATCAGTGATATTGGTCTGTAATTTTCTTTTTTTGTAGTATCTTTGTCTGGTTTTGGTATCAGGGTGATGGTGGCCTCATAGAATGGGTTTGGGAGTGTTCCTTCCTCTGCAGTTTTTTGGAAGAGTTTGAGAAGGATGGGTGTTAGCTCTTCTCTAAATGTTTGATAGAATTCACCTGTGAAGCCATCTGGTCCTGGACTTTTGTTTGTTGGAAGATTTTTAATCACAGTTTCAATTTCATTACTTGTGATTGGTCTGTTCATATTTTCTATTTCTTCCTGGTTCAGTCTTGGAAGGTTATACCTTTCTAAGAATTTGTCCATTTCTTCCAGCTTGCCCATTTTATTGGCATAGAGTTGCTTGTAGTAGTCTCTTAGGATGCTTTGTATTTCTGCAGTGTCTGTTGTAACTTCTCCTTTTTCATTTCTAATTTTATTGATTTGAGTCCTCTCTCTCTTTTTCTTGACAAGTCTGGCTAATGGTTTATCAATTTTGTTTATCTTCTCAAAGAACCAGCTTTTAGTTTTATTGATCTTTGTTATTGTTTTCTTTGTTTCTATTTCATTTATTTCTGCTCTGATCATTATGATTTCTTTCCTTCTGGTGTAAGGTTAGATTGTTTATTTGCGATTTTTCTTGTTTCTTGAGGTAGGCTTGTATAGCTATAAACTTCCCTCTTAGAACTGCTTTTGCTGCATCCCATAGGTTTTGGATCATCGTGTTTTCATTGTCATTTGTCTCTAGGTATTTTTCGATTTCCTCTTTGATTTCTTCAGTGATCTCTTCATATTTAGTAATGTATTGTTTAGCCTCCATGTGGCAGGGAAGTAGTGTATGTCCTGTGCAGAAAGGCAGCAACTCAGAATCCATTCATCTGTGGAGGCAGGGAGGTCGGGGGGGTAAGGGTTGTAACCAGGACAGTGACCATTTATGAAGTCAGACAGGCAGGCTAAGCACATTGCGTGAACTGTCTCATTCAACCCTCTAAACGACCCTAAAACTTACATCCTACTGCTATTTCTGTGTTTCAGTTGAGAAAATTAACGCACAAAGAAATTAAACACTTTGCCCTGGGCCACACAGACTGTTGGCAAGTTGTAGAACCCAGGTGAATACCCAGTTTATGGGATTCCACCATCTACAGTCTTAAGTTTGAGAGCCAACAGCCAACCTCCCATCCCCACCACACTCTCGCCCTTATGCCTGAAAGGATTGAAGGCACCACTTTAAAGGAACACTAATTTTTCTCTAATTCCAAAAAAAAAAAAAAAAAGTGAAAAGTGAGAAAAATGGAGTAGAAGAAAACATATCATCAAATGTGCATTGGTACCCATGGCAGGACGGCTGTACTCACGAATGTGGGGATCTCTTTGCAGTTTTATTCTCAAGGGGAGGCATTTGTTTAAATAATGTCTAGACTTCAAAAAATTGGCAAGATGGAAATACTTCACATGTTGTGAAATGAAATCCATGTGATTCATTCCTACCGATAAGATATAAAAACACATAGTTTCATTTAACGGTCATTAATGTTTGAAATAAAGGCTGAGGCCTTTTTTGAAAAAAGCAATTCATTTCGGAGATCAAAGCACAAATAGTGTATTTCTTAATTTTTCTTCCTTGCCTCACGTACTGTACAGGGTCTTTAGTCATGGAGGGCCATCAAGGCTTTCCACCAGAAGCCAGCCTCTATTTTTATACACAACACAGTCCTGAAAATGTACACCAAAGGTCAATTTGCCAAAAGTGAACAATTAAAACACTATCCCTGGAGAGCACGTGCAAGAGGGGACTGTATATAATACTATTGAACCCTAACCTAAAGACAAGATCTTCAGCAGTATATTTTCAGTATGTTGCACATGTTCATTAAATTTATGTTTCTTCACTATTGATCGTATTTTCTACGAGCCTAGAAGTGATGAGCATCTGACTGGGGTTAAAGGTTTGCTGCTTCTGATGTGCCTAATTACTTTCATTTTGGTTACAACTGTATTAAGTTTATGAAGCCTACACTTCTCTTCATACTACTAGAACTTCCTTTTTCCTTTTCCATTCATAGTTGAAGAAGAAAAGCAGAAGAAAGCAAAATAATGAAAAAGCAAATAACACCGAAACACACTTCTATACCAAGACAGCCAATCTGCTGCAAAGGAACTAGCAGTGGCAAAGGGTAACTCTAAGTCACAACTAGAAACATCCATTCCTTGGCTGACATACACAACATGTGGTACACTAAAGGGCAATTTAGGAGTGTCAATGTATAATATGCAAAAATACATGATGTTTAGAAATGTCAAATATATGAAAGTTAAGCACTGCTATGTCATATGACAATTACAATATTCCTTGATGTGGACAGAAAGGGCATTCTTTTCCTGATACAAGGAAAGAAATTATGTAAAGCAAAGAAAATCAAGAGTAGAGCCCAGTGACTGGAGAAGGCATGCCCTGGAAACATGTACATTCAACAAGCAAGCCAATTTGTACAAAGATTTCCATGCCCACTCTACAAGTGAGTGTTCTGAGAGTTCTGGATCTATGATGACTGAGGTGCTGAGTTTTGGTCCCTGAAAAGGAAGGGGAAACGCAAAGCAGCCCCCTGCAGAAGTGTACAAATCAGTTTTCTTCAATTACCAAATGGAGAGTTGCAGGTAGGTATCAGACAGTTAGGCACACTCTCTTTATTAATCAAAATCAGAGGTGTTCAGTTCTGTCCTGGTTACTGCACCCTTTCTCAGACCTTCTCTTCACCTACAGGCTCAGGGTCTCAACCTTGGTACTACTGACATCTGGGTCAGATCATTCTCTTTTGT
The DNA here is from genome assembly GCF_965194825.1 of Balaenoptera physalus. Lineage (NCBI taxonomy): Eukaryota > Metazoa > Chordata > Mammalia > Artiodactyla > Balaenopteridae > Balaenoptera > Balaenoptera physalus. The sequence continues at coordinate 6,649,055 of NC_138903.1, forward strand.
AGGGGCTGCTGTCTGCGCACTACAGCGTCTTTAGCAATGTCCCCGGAGGCTACTCACTAGACGCCAGTAGCACCCTCTCCCCAGCTGTGACATCCAAAAATGCCCCAAGACAATGCCTAATGTCCTGGGTGGGAGGGCCGTGGGGAGGCAAAATCACTGTGTCGCAACCCACCCCAATGGGATTCACAGACTTAGATGATCAGGGTTTTTCAAGCCCAGATACAGGTTTCGTACACATGGTCTTGTTGGGAGGATTCAAGTTCACAGAACCACAGCTCAGTTGGTTTCCCTGTCTATACCACGTGCTGATAAGCCAACAGCCGTGGAGACTGTGTACCTACTTGTTGGGCTGCACCCTGTGGGCCTGCAAGCCCTCTACCTGCCCGGCTTCAAGTCTGAAGAAAGAGCCCAGAGTTAGCAACAGAGACATCAGTGGTTTAATGGATGGGGGCATTTAACACGTCTGGAGCAAGGTCCTGGAGCAACGCCCACCATGTGCGACGGACGGTGGGCAGGACTCCGGGGTAACCAATTATAGGGGGAATTGACGCCGGGCTGGCTCACTGGTTAGCAGGGAAA